>NC_091062.1:197824854-199160854 GCF_000393655.2 Nicotiana sylvestris
ACTTTTAAGGTGCATAAATTTATTTTCACAGAAGAGCATTGATAGATAAAAAAAATAAAATAATAGAGCAAAATTGATGATGTTATAGTTTAACTTGTTCTTTGTTTTTCGTATTACGTAACAAAAATAACAACGGTGTTCATAAGATATCCACATATGCCCTAAAAATAACAATAACACATATGTAAGACATAATTTCTTTATTTATTAAACTAGTTAAATTGGATCAATATTTATATTTTTAGGAGCTTAGATCTTTTTTTGTTAATTTTTGGTTGATAACTCAAATAAATTACTTAATGTAGTTACCTATTTTTTTAAATATATATATATATATATATATATATATATATATATATATATATATATATATATATATATATACATATATATGCTCATGATATAGGTACACGCGCAAAGCGCGTACCCTAAGACTAGTCATTAAAGAAGACAGGCCTAGCTTATTAGACACTGGTTCCTATTTTTCACATGAAATATAAGTAAAAATTAATATTTTTTTCGTTTTAATTTATGTGAACCTATTTCGCCCGATCAAATAGATTCAAATAAATTAAAACGGAGGAAGTATTTTGTATGGGTCAAAATCTGACTTTAGAATATTGGAGCTAAGAGTGTACTAAGGGAAGAGTTCTCAAGTCGTCTTTTGTCGAAATGGCCCAAGGAGCAGCGAAGTTTGTGGTCGAAGAATTAACGAGAGTCATAGTCGAGGTGTTAACAAGGGTGGAGGCCGAGGTCGAGTACCATTGACAGAGCTGTAACGACTAGTTTTCAAGATATGATATTAAAGAGAATATTCTAGTGGATATTCTCCGCACTTGTACTATTAGAGTTTCTTAGAAATATGTCCCATATACAGAAAAAGAGACAAGGATATGATACATGTGATATTCATTTGTAAAACACTTAGACTTGAGAAAGAGAATCGGATCTCATTTGCTAAGATACAAATATCACCTTTTCACTGAGATTCTTGTCTATACTCTTTCACTAGATCCGAGAATAACTCAAATATTCAAGAGATTGTCTACCATTCATCATTGTCAAACAAAACTGTAGGCATATAAATTTTGTTGAAATTAAATTCATAAAATAATTTGGACTATATTTTAAATTCAAGATATATTAGTTCAAATAAATATATTGGGATACTATAATTGGATTAATTATATAAGTTCAATATTTAAGGATTAAATAAATAAGCCTGAATCCATTAGGCTAGCCCATTTAATTGGACTACAAGTAATGAGACCACCACTTCATTAAACCCAAGATGTCATCTGCCTAGAGGTCTAGTTTGGTGTGAGGTGTCAATAGACGTGGCACGCCAAGTCAAACGGAAGAGCCAATAGGATCATGCCGTCACGACTCTAACCGCAGGGTCGTGACGGGTACCCGGTACCTTACTCAACCGAGTACAGCCGTAACATATCTTTCTTATCATACCTTCATAGGTAAACAGGCCAGTAGGGTCGTCATGAGATAACCAGAATAAAACACAAGGGAATACTAAATAAAGGACGACCCGACATAATATAGAAACTTATATATGTGATATACGGGCCTATAAGGCCGACATGATCATTTGCATACTCAAAAACATAGGGCGACAAGGCCATACGAGTATCCATATACATGACATCTGTCTACAAACCTCTAAGAGTACATAAATATCATAAAAGTCGGGACAGGGCCCTGCCATACCAATCAATACATGCATACTCACTAAATAGGCAACTCCGGAGCAAGTGGAGTGCACAAACACCTTCTGCTGAGATGATAGACTACTAGGAGGACTCTCAACCTGTCTATCGGGACCTGCGGTCATGAAACACAGCGTCCCCAGGCAAAAGGGATGTTAGTACAAATAAAGTACCGAGTATGTAAGGCATGAAAGTAGTATTTAAAAACATGAAAGAAACATGGAGTAAAGAACTCAACCTGTAACTCTGAATAACTCTGTGAATCATGAAAATTTTATAATGTCATGCATGTGCATATAAATGTCATACCATGCATAGGCATATGCGTGCATAACATCATCAAGCCTCTGAGGGCATCCCATCATATCATCTCAGCCACTGTGGGCGAAATCATCAATGTATACCAGCTGATCAGGTGGTGGTGCGTATATAATGCCATAACCTTTCCCCATACTCCATATACATATAATATTTGCATATATAATGCCATCTGGTCATGGGTCAATGTACATGTATAAATGAATGCAATGCATAAGAAGTAAGTCAATAAGATCTCTCGGAATGTTATAAAATTATTATGCCTTGGATTAATATCATAAAATAAACTTTATATTTTATGAGACTCATGAACAGATGATATAATAATAGGACACATGGAGAATCAAGAACATAGGCACCCCTAGTACTTCTACGAGTAGAGTCATTTGTGAAAGTTGCGTGCTTGCTCGTTTCGCTGTATCATATGGATCACACCAAAAGGAAAAAAGGGATAGTCTTAAATACATTAAATCCAGTGAATCCTTAATACTTTCCAAGCAATTCTTTAAACAACTCAACTCAATCTACCATAACATAAGGAGATTCAAAATCAATGTTGAGTAAAGGCTAAGTCTGCAACTTAAACTAGTAGCTCGTTTATATAAATTTGGGCAGCATATCCCCTGTAACAAGAGCCTCCTCTAATACCATATACCAACAACAATGACCAGAGAAATCCAGCAATACATAATTATCAATAACAAGACACCATATAACAACAACCAGTCACAACTACTTCACGACGAGCGGCAAGCTCCAATTGGAATTCGTATTCCCCATATCACTCCTTATAGACTTCTTACTTTAATTTAATAATAGTATCATTAACATGATAATAAAGTCATTCATCAATGATTCCAGCATTATACCATGTATTTATAACAAAGAAAATAATTCACAACTCCAATTAGGGGTGTACAAAGAAAATCGATAAACCGCACCAAACCGATAATCCGAGTCAAATCGGAAAAAAAACCGAGGTGATTTGGTTTGATTTATTTTGATATTGAAAAATAAAACCCGACCATAATTAGTTTGGTTTGGTTTTAACTAAAAAAAAATTAAATCGAAACCAAACCAACCCGATAGTGCATTTATATAATTTTAAAAATATTTTATACATATAAATATTTATTGTAATGTAATTTATAAATATTTCTTAAATTTTTTCACTAGTTTATCTTTTAACGTATTATTTCAAGTTTAGACTTAACATTCTTGAATGGTAAATAAATTTTATAGCACATAAATGTAGTAACTCAAACAAAGTTCAAATCAGTACTAATGCTAACAAAAGAAATTTAATTCAATACTAGGAATGATGATAGTGTTGGATAATTATTTTAGTTTTACATTGGTTTATAATGAAAATGCATAACTTAGTTTATATTTTTCTTTAGTGCTTAGTTATGTAATTAATATTAGTACTTATTAGCTATACATATTTTAGCATACCTATATAGTATTTTTAGATTATGTTAATTTTCATTATGGCTTATTAATTAGCAATAATTATTTTATGTAATTTTATTATTTTATCTTTGTTATTGAATATTTTAATATAATGTTATGACTTATCTCATATTATTGTGTTAGTTTCTTGAAAAGTACATTATATAGTTGTATTTTACTAGGACTTAAGAAATATTTGGAGCACAAGTTACATAATTTATGTTATGAATACTTTATCGGAAAAAAAAACGAAAACCTGAAAAATCCGAGAAAACCCGAGATTGAAAAACCCGACTTTATTGGTTTGGTTTATAAATTTAAAAACCCGACACGATTTGGTTTGATAATTGAAAGTTCCGAACCAACCCGACCTATGTACACCCTTAACTACAATTATGCTCAATTAGAAACTTTATTCACTAGTTCATATCTAGTCCATCCATTTAACTCAATCATGTCAAGATAACCTTAAGAACATGCAAGAACAAAATATAATTACCTCCTACAGTCAATGCAAGTCGAAATCCATGTTATATTTAGCTTACAACAGCCTAACACACCCCAATCACTTTATACCCAAAACGAAAACTATAGTAGTATCAAACACCTCGAAAATATTACAAAGAACGACTAATCCACTGTTTCGCCATTATGTGGTGTTTCTCCACACCATTTCTCCTCCAAAATTCCATTAAACAAAAGCAAAATAGACAGCCCAAATGCAACACGAAACAACCTACAAAATAGTCCACTAGAAGCCGAATAATTCGAACTCACGGCTTTCGATCACCGTCCCGTGAGTTCCAAATATTAGAAAACAAATTTATCAACCTTTCTTGATATTTAAAATTTTAAATACAGAAAGTAGGCATTTTATTAACTATTAAATACCTTCCAAACTCAAACTACAAAGAAAATGAGAGGCGATATAGTGATACTTACGTCGTAGGGATCGTTCTAATGTTATCGCTTCTTGATTTCGTACTCGGAATGATAATCTTATTTGAAACCCTTGTAGAAAGCTTAAGGGTAAGTTTAGGGGTCTTATTTGGTTGAAGTCTTTGGAAAAATGAAGAAAGAGACGAGATAAAGGATATAAATATCAATTTTGTTGAAAAGTCAAAAAAGGTGCTACTTGGCACCCTAAGATTGGCCCTTCTTCCAATGCTTATATCTTTTTATCCGAATATCGTATGAACGAACGGTTAAGAGTGTTGGAAACTAAATTCCAAGACCTTCATTTTGGTATATAATATGTCCCAAAAAGACCTCATATAACACTTGAAATGTATTGCTCAAAAACATCATTACAAGGCAAATCCTTATTCGGTTTTTCCGCAACCTAAATCCAATTTTTCCCAAACTTTATACTTTATATCCAAACATCATATATAGTCATATTATAACTTTAAACTTATTTATATCATGATTAACAAGTCTCATATTCATCTTAACTTACTTAAGACTTTGGTAAACCTTTCTTATCCTTGTAGAAGGATTTTGTCCTTTTTGAGCTTATATTAGATAATCCAATAATAACAGTGACGTCTAAAGTACGGGGTGTAACGTCCTTTCCACTTCGAAACATTCATACCCAAATGTTAACTCTTAAGGGCTTGCGAAAATGGGGCGTAACATCATTAAATCACTTTATATACTTTCAATGAGGATCTCATTTCCGAGCTTACATCAATTGACGTGCGACGTATTTTCACGTACAAAAACATGGGGTATAACACATGCCACGTATCAAAATGACAAGGCATGCCAAGTCACATTAAAAGACCAATAAAATTGCGCCACGTGTGCAAGTAACATGTTTTGGCCAATCAAACGCGGTCTTGTCACACTTCAATTTGATTGGTCGGAAAGAGTTTGTTCTTATCATAACTCTTCCCTCCGACAACTATAAATAAGGGTATTCATAACCCAGAAAAGGGACCAGAAGATATAACAAGAAGCAAGATAGAGCTCGTGGATCAAATTTCTCTGCAAGTTTCAATCTTCAAGCAATCAAGTTCAAGTTCAAGAAATCAAGTTCAAGCTCAAGAATGAAGAACAAATCAAGATTCAAGGTATTACGAGTTCAAATCAAAGTTCGTACTAGTTGAATTCAAGATCATCATCCGTGACAACAAATATAGATTCAAGATCAAGCTCAAATACCCTTGAATTTATATTAGAAAAGTAGAATCAAAGGAACCATAGAGATTGTAACATTCAAATATTTGAAATAAAATACTACCATTGTTGCAATATTTTCGGTCTCAATTCTATTTTCTCGGTGCAATTTATTGTCTACAAGAACATCCCCTCATTCCATCATTTCTTGGGTGACACATTCATTTTATTTACTTAAATACCATTTATTGTTGTTTGTTGTTATTAAATGCTACATTGTTACCTCTAATTTGTGGAATGTTCACTATATACCACTGCCACTGTCCGACCGTACTTGCACGGTAATTATTGCTTCTTTAAAAACCCCATCTAAGGATATTATTGTAAGCTAAAATTAACCCTTATTTACATAAATTTAATTATTTTAACCAAGATCTATATTTTTTGGTCAAACAATTTGGTTTGAACAAAGATCCATATTTTTTGGTTAAACAATTTGGTGCCGTCTATGAGATTTTTCTTAGTTAAATTTTTAGTTTCCTCTAGATCTACAATTAACGCAAGTTTCTAACGTCAAAAAATCTGAGATCTCCTTTCTTTGTGTGTACAAAACTCAACATGGTAGGTAACCAAGAAGAATGGACGAGAACAACAGGTGGCTTCCCAACCAACTTGATGAATGTCATCAATGAAAGCTATGAAACAGTAGACGAGGACACGACTCCCAACGCGTCCCTTGGGCGAGAAAGGTCACCACTACCATGCTGCAATATAACAAAACCAGTGGAAAAGGGACCTCTAAATCTATAGAAGAAGGGACATCCCCAGCTGAGAAAAAAATTCCTCGAGGCATGGCTAACCATCACGCTAGAAAGCGTCCTCAACAAAACCCATCCCAGGCGTGACTGCAGAAATCGCAAGGGTTTGCACGATACAACAAACAGACGAGCAGTGCAACCAACCCCTCCCTCCAACGACAAGTATTACTCACAATGTCATTGATAGTGCAACTGACAACGCTTCGCTTCCATTCTAAAAAGGATGGAAGAAATGGAGAATGAAAACAAGGCGCTCCAAGATCAGATGAAAGAACACCAAGAACGTGTTGACAAGATATCGGGCGCTCCTAAGCTGTTGCCGAAAAGGGACACCGGCCAGTTCATAGAGTAGCCGTACAACAATGATGCAACCCTACATGCCATACTAAAGACCTTCAAAATGCTGCCTACCTCGGGATATATGATGGCACAACCGACCCTGAAGATTATGTGACTCACTACGTCCCTGCCGGGAAAGGCAATGATCTCGCCAAGGAACAAGTGTCCTCCATTTTGCTGAAGAAGTTTGGCGAAACCCTCACAGGAGAGGCATTAACATGGTATTTGCAGCTACTAGCACGCTCCATAGAAACTTTTGATGAAATGACCGACAAGTTTGTAATTGCCCATGCTAGATCCAAGAAGGCCGAGGCGAGAGTGAATGACATATTTCCTATTAAGCAATCCATGAGAAAGGGACTAAGGGACTTCCTCGCTCGGTTCGATAGAGTATGGATGGCAGTCATTTCTTTTCAGAATGGGCTGAACCGAGAGGGTTCAAGAGCAACTGGAAAACTGTTGAGTCGATTGATGACATATCCTCCGACCACTTGGGATGAAATCCGCAACGCTTATTATGCCGAGGTCCGAGCAGAAGTGGACAATCTCAATGGCTAACCTTGGTATACCGAATCCTGAAAAGAACGAAGAGATAGTACCAGAAAAGATCACCCGGTTCCACAACCTAACAGGGAACGACACCAACCATATGTCAGAGCAACCGCCGCACCCTCTCTTTGCTGTGAAGAAGGACCATTCAGACCGAGCAAAGGGACTCATTGGAATGAAAGAGGTATGTCTCCTTTATTATCTACTCACAATTTTTATGTATCACATACAAAAATAGTCTACTCCCTTGAGAAACTCGGAACAAAAGTGAAGCGTCCGCCAAAGATAAGATCAGACCAAACACCAGAAAGTCGATGCCCTCTGTAATTTCCACCAGGGACGCGGGCACAAAATAGAAGATTGCATCGCCCTCAGATATGAAGTCGTAAACATGTTACGGCAAGGGCACCTTAATGAACTATTAAGTGACAAAGGGAGGACCAACTTCGCGAGAGGATGTGAACATCATGGCCCGCCAAAGCCGCCATCCCTAGCTCGTACCATTAACATGATTATCGGCAGCGGAGACGATGCTTTTGTCAACGGCGTGAAGTTCACCACCACTCACAAACTCAATCGGTCGATCACCCGCGAACGGTATATGGACTCAAAGAGAGTATCATCTTTGACGAGTCAGATGCCAACGGTTTGACTTTCCCTCTTAATGATGCCCTTGTTATTACTTTATGCATTTTAGATACTGGTGTCAAATGCATCATGGTGGAAGATGGAAGCGGTGCATGCGTTATCCATCCCCGAGTTCTTACCCAAATGAGACTCGAGGATAACATAGTGTCGCGTTGTATCACACTAACTGGTTTTATAATGTAGTTAAGCGAACATCCGAGGAAATTACACTCCCCGTTTTGGACGGCGGTGTAATTGTAGAGATAACATTCCACATCATGGACCAGGACACTACGTACAATGCCATAGTGGGTCGACCATGGATACATCCCATGATAGTTGTCCCCTCTAGCCTATACCAAGTGATTAAATTCCCAACACCGTGGGGGATATTTAGCATACATAGGAAACAACACACATCCTGGGAATGCTACCGCATTACCTTAGACAGCACGACCACCCAACAGACAAAAGACAAAGAAAAAGAGGCATAGCAATCAACAGGGTCGAGGTTAGAGCAAGATGAGACAGTGGACGTCATCAAGGATCCTAACACGGTCAAAGCCACAGGATCGACCATAGAAGAACTCGACCCCATTCAATTGGACCTCAATGATCATAGCAAGAAGGCCAATATCGACTGTAAACTTTGGGAACCAGGTACATTCCATCAATTCTTAACAGCTAACAATAATTTGTTTGCTTTCAGCCATGTAGATATGTCGAGTATCCCAAAGGAAATCACCACGCACAAATTAAACGTCGACCCATTCCACCCCCCCAAGTGAGACAGGTCAGCCATCAATTCAACTCCGTTATCAATGGCGCAGTCTGCGAGGAGGTGGAAAAATTATTAGAAAACGATTCCATCAGGAAGTCGAAGTACCTCAAGTGGGTCACCAATGTAGTTATAGTAAAAAAATGGGAAATGGAGAATGTGCGTGGATTTCACAAATTTGAACAAAGCATATCCAAAGAACTCATTCCCATTACCTCATATCGGCCAACTCATCGATGCAACGGCTGGGTATGAGCTTTTAGGTTTCTTGGACGCTTACTCGGGCTATAATCATATCCTCATGGAAGAAGAAGATGAAAAGAAGACCACATTCATCACCTACCAAGGAACATATTTCTTTAGGGTCATGCATTTTGGACTAAAAAATGCAGGGGGTACTTATCAAATGTTGGTAACAAAGATGTTCAAAGACCAGCTCGGTAAAACAATAGAGGTATATATAGATGACATGATGGTCAAATCCAAAAGGGGAGATAATCACATCGATCATTTGAAAGAAACTTTCGACATACTCAGATAGTACGAAATGAAGCTGAACCCGGAGAAATGCACATTCGGGGTAGCCTTGGGAAAGTTCTTGGGTTTTCTGGTATCGCAGCGAGGGATCAAGGTCAATCCATACCAAATCAAAGCCATTGAGGGGATACCAGAACTCTTTCCCACCAAAAAACAAGTCCAAAGGTTGACTTGTCGCATCACCACCCTATCAAGGTTCATCTCGCGGTCGTCGGATAGGTGCCATAAATTCTTTAGCGTACTCAAGAAAGGCAATAACCTCGAATGGACTTCCGAATGCATCCACGCTCTGCAAGAACTAAAGGCATACCTGTCATCACTGCCCTTACATTTGAAACCCGAACTTGAGGAGCAGTTTCTCGTCTATCTAGTCATATCTGAGGTAGTAGTAAGCACAGTCTTGATCAACTAAAATAAATGTATGCAATCTCCCATCTATTACATTAGCAAAATACTCGTCGACGCCGAGACGAGGTACCCACACCTCAAAAAATTGGCTCTGGCCTTGGTCATAGTGTCACAGAAACTTAGACCATATTTCCAATGTCACCACATCTTGGTCATCACAACTTTTCCCCTGAGGAGCATTTTGTATAAACCCGAGCTAACAAGAAGGCTGGCCAAATGGGCCATTGAGCTAAGTGAGCACGATATCACATACCAGTTGCAAACGACAATAAAGACACAAGTGCTTGCCGACTTTGTCGTCGACTTCAGCACAAAAATAATGCCTGGAGTTGAAAGGGAAGTCGTCCAAACTTCCCTCCAAACACAAGACCTCTGGGTCCTATACACCGATGGAGTATCCAACGTGCCAGGGTCTGTACCGGGACTCGTAATCGAGGTCCTAATAGGCGAAGTGATTCGCCAGTCCATAAGTTTCCCGGATATGACTAAAAATGAGGCCGTAATTGCAATTTTAAGCCTAGCACTCAAATATGGAGTGAAACGGTTGAATTTGCGCTATGATTCCCACCTCGCAGTCACCAAGTGACAGGGACTTTCCAAATCAAGGAACAAAGATGTCACGACCTGGATTTTCCACCTTCAGGAGTCGTGATGGCGCCTACTAGTAAAAGCTAGGCAAACCAACTATTCCAATTAATTTACCCTTTTTATTTTTAACCTCTTAACAATTTCAAGTCAACATATCATAAATAGCAAAAAAATGATAATGCGGAAGAAAGAAATTTAACAATTTAAGCTAATACCAATGTGAATCCATAAACATAAACCACCCAGAATTGGTGTCACAATCTCACGGACTATCTAAGATAAACTACAAATAGGGTCTGAATAAGAAAGTACATGTCTGTCTCTGAAATAGAAAGAACAGAAAGAAACTAGATATCATAGGGACGCCAAGGCCTGCGGACGCCTGCAGGACTACCTCGGATCTCCGATGGACTGAAGGCAGCAACGCCTAGCTAAGGTCCATATGCTCCAGTGCTGGGATCTGCACAAAAGAGCACATAGTGTAGTATCGGCACAACCGACCCCATATGCTGGTAAGTGTCGAGCCTAACCTCGTCCAAGTAGTGATGAGGCTAGGACACAACAATTAACATAACTTGCAGTTAAACAGTACCTAGCAGAATATTAGTAATAGAAGCAATTCAAAAGTAACGGGGGAAGGGTAACATGCTATGGGGGAAATACCAACATAATGAATCACAGTAACAGTGGAGTAAGACAATTAAGATATTTGAACCGAAAACAACAAGAAATCATAACAAACAGGCAATAAGTGCACGACATCACCCTTCATGCTTTTACTCCCAATCCTCACCAATGTAATCAAGTAATTAAAATGTGCACGACATCACGCTTCGTGCTTTATATCTCTTCCTCACCATATAAATATTAGCAATGTGCCCTTCGTGCTTTATCTCTCTTCCTCACCATATGCATCAATATCAATGAAAATGTATACGGTATCACCCTTCGTGCTTAATTACTCTTTCCTCGCCATATGCATAAGTATGAATGTGCATGACATCACTTCATGCTTTATCTCTCTTTCCTTACCCAAACAATAGCAACAACAACATCCCGGCAAGGGAATCAACAACAAGAGTAAACACATCCCGACAAGGGAATCAACAATAAGAATTTAATACGTCCCGGCAAGGGAATCAGCTATAACTAAACTTGTACCAACAATCAACTTTACAAATGAATCTCAATTGGAGCCAATGCTCAATAATAAACTAATACCAATAAGATAATCATAAGTCTTCCTCAACATGGATAATCAACAATTTAGTCGTTTGTAGTACTTATTGAGAAACACAACGATCACAATTTAAGATTCACGGGCATGCTTGACACCAACGTATAGAAACTCGTCACCACACCTATATGTCGTAGACTATACTAGCACATAGCAAATAAAACACTACTTATTCCCTCAAGCTAAGGTTAGACCAAACACTTATCTCGAACTTCCACGACCAACTCAAACCTCAAGCACCGCTTTTCCTTTAGAATTCGCCTCCAATTTACTTGTATCTAACCCAAATCAATTTAACAACATCAATAAATGCTAAAGAATTCATACCCAATGCTTAATTTTAGGTTTTCTATCATTTTCTCCAAAAAGTCAAAAATCGACCTCGGGTCCACTTGGTCAAAACTCGAGGCTTGGACCAAAATCCGATCACCCATGAGCCCGAATATGCAATTAGTTTCGAAATCCAACCCCAAAACGAGGTCTAAATTCCAATTATTCAAAAAGCCGTAACTCTACCCAAATTCCCAATTTCTACCATAAAACCCCTGGATTTTTGGATGAAGATTGATGAAATGCAAGGGAAATTGAAAGAAAAAGGTTTAGAATCATATACCAATGCTTTGGGGAAGAACTTGCTTCTTGAAAATTGCCTCAATGCTCTCTAGTTTTGAAAATATGAAAATGTGGGCTAAATCCCGATTTTGCTACTGTTTTAAGTGCTGGGCGATAGTGTTCATCGCATTCGCGAGAGCACTGTCGCGTTCACGAAGAGCTGCCAGTAGTGGACTTACGCGATCGTAGGAGAAGCTTTGCGTTCGCGAAGGCTTAGCCCAGCCTTGCCTTCGCGATAGAGGGGTCGCGTTGTTCTCCCTAGATTCCCTGAACAGCCCATCCTAATGTTTCGCGTTCATAATTGACCGGTCGTGTTCGATTAGAGCAAACCCCCCAATGCTCCGCGTTCACGACCTGGATCTTGCGTTCGCGTAGGGTAAAATCCTCCCCAGCCTTGTTTCCTTTCGCGATCGCGAGAATAAATTCGCGAGCGCGAAGCACAAAATGTCTGTGCACCTGAAGCAGCAAAACTTGCAACTTTTATAAGGGTAAAAACATCTCATGGCCTATCCGAAACTCACCCGAGCCCTCAAGGCTCCAAACCAAACATGCACCCAACCCTAAAAACATCATACAGACTTACTCGTGCGATCAAATCGCCAAAATAACACCTATAACCTCAAGTTTAGCATCAAAATCTAAGAAAAATCTCAAGAACTCTTAAGTTTCAAATCTCACAACCGAGGGTCCGATTCACGTCATATGAAGTCCGTTTCTTACCAAATTTGACAAGCACAACTTAAATACCATATAAGACCTATACCGGGCTCCTAAACCAAAATACGGGCCAACACATTTAAATTTCCAAAAACTCTTATAATTTCAGTTAAACAATTTTCATCAAAAATTCATTTCTCGGGCTTGGGACCTCAGAATTCAATTTGGGGCGTACGGTCAAGTCCCATATTTTTCTACAAACCCTCCGGGACCGTCAAAACATGGGTTTGGGTCCGTTTACCCAAAATGTTGACCGAAGTCAACTTATATTCAATTTTAAAGGCAAAATTAGCAATTAATCAAATTTTCACATTAAAACGTTCCGAATATATGCCCAGATCGTGCACTCAAATCGAGGTGATATAAAATGAGGTTTTTAAAGCCTCGGAACATAGAATTGACTTGCAAATCAAATGATGACCTTTTGGGTCATCACGTCCTCCACCTCTAAAACAACTGTTCGTCCTCGAACGGACATAGAAATGAAGTACTTGAGTCGGGGAAAAGATGGGGATATCGGCTCCGCATATCGGACTCAGACTCCCAGGTAGCTGCCTCAGCAAACTGACCTATCCACTGAACACAAACAGAATAGAACTTCTTTGATCTCAACTGACGAACCTGCCAGTCTAGAATAGCTACCGGCTCCTCCTCATAGGTCAAGTCCTTGTCCAACTGGACAGTGCTGAAGTCTAACACGTGGGATGGATCGCCGTGATACTTCCGAAGCATATATATATGAAACACTAGGTGCACAGCTGATAAACTCGGCGGCAATGCAAGTCTGTAAGCCACCTCTCCCACTCGATCAAGAATCTCGAATGGACCAATGAACCTAGGGCTTAGCTTGCCCTTCTTCCCAAATCTCATCATGCCCTTCATGGGCAATACCCGGAGCAACACTCGCTCTCCGACCATGAATGTCATATCACAAACTTTGCGGTCGGCATAACTCTTCTGCCTGGACTGAGCTGTACGGAGCCTATCCTGATGATCTTAACCTTGTCCAAGCCATCCTGAACTAAATCTGTACCCAACAATCGAGCCTCTCCCGACTCGACCCACCCAACCGGCGACCGACACCGCCTACCATATAATACCTCATAAAGAGCCATTTGAATACTCGATTGCTAGCTATTGTTGTAGGCAAACTCTACTAATGGCAAGAACTGATCCCAAGAACCTCCAAAGTCAATAACACATGCTCGGAGCATATCCTCCAAAATCTGAATAGTATGCTCGGACTACCCGTCTTTCCGAGGATGAAATATTGTGCTCAACTCGACCCGCATACCTAACTCACACTGAACTGCCCTCCAGAAATGTGAGGTAAACTACGTACCCCGATCAGAAATGATAGACACGAGCACACCATGAAGATAAACAATCTCCCGAATATAAATATCTGCCAACCGCTCAGAAGAATAGGAAATCGCCACAGGAATGAAAGGTGCTGACTTGGTCAGCCTATCCAAAATAACCCATACTGCATCGAACTTCTTTTGAGTCCGTGAGAGTCCAACAACGAATTCCATAGTGATATGCTCTCACTTCCACTTAGGAATCTCAATCTTCTGAAACAAACCACCGAGCCTCTGATGCTCGTACTTTACCTACTAACAATTCAGACACCGAGCCACGTACGCAACAATATCCTTCTTTATCCTCCTCTACCAATAATGTTGTCGCAAATCCTGATACATCTTAGTGGCACCTGAATAAATGGAGTATCGGGAACTATGGGCCTCCTCTAGAATCAAATCACGGAGTCCATCCATATTAGGCACACAAATACGACCCTGCATTCTCAAAACTCCATCATCTCCAACTGTAACCTGCTTGGCACTTCTGTGCCGCACTGTGTCTCTAAGGACAACCAAATGAGGTTCATCATACTGTCAATCTCTGATACGCTCAAATAATGAAGAACGAGCGACTGTGCAAGCTAGAACACGGCTAGGCTCAAAAATATCCAACCTCACGAACTAATTGGCTAAAGCCTGAACATCCAAAGCAAACAATCTCTCCCCGATCGGAATATACGCAAGGCTGCCCATACAATCTGAATTCCTACTCAAGGCATCAGCCACTACATTGGCCTTTCCCGGATGATACAAGATGGTGATATCATAGTCCTTCAACAGCTCTAACCACCCCCTCTGCCTCAATTTAGCTCCTTCTGCTTGAACAAGTATTGCAAACTCTTGTGATCCATGAACACCTCACATGACACGCCATATAAATAATGCCTCCAAATCTTCAGCGCGTGAACAATGGCTGCAAGCTCCAAATCATGAACTGGATAATTTTTCTCGTGAATATTCAACTGTCGCAAAGCATATGCAATAACCTTGCCATTCAGCATCAACACCGCACCAAGTCTAATACGCGATGCATCACAATATATTATATATGGCCCTGAACCTGTGGGCAAAACCAACATTGGCGCCGTAGTCAAAGCTGTCTTGAGCTTCTGAAAGCTCGCCTCACACTCGTCCGACCACCTGAACTAGACACCCTTCTGGGTCAACCTAGTCATTGGGGCTACAATAGATGAGAACCCCTCCACAAACCGACGGCAATATCCCGCCAAACCCAAGAAACTCCAGATCTTTGTAGCTGATATGGGTCTAGGCCAATCCTTGACTGCTGCAATCTTCTTAGGATCCACCTGAATACCCTCTGCTGATACAACATGACCCAAGAATGCAACCGAACTCAACCAAAACTCACACTTCAAAAACTTAGCATACAACTAACTATCCCTCAGAGTCTGAAGAACGACTCGAAGGTGTTGCTCGTGCTTCTCCCAGCTGCGGGAATAAATCAAAATATCATCAATGAAGACAATCACGAAGGAATCCAAATAAGGCTTGAACACTCGGTTCATCGAATCCATGAAAAATGCTGGGGTATTTGTCAACCCGAATGACATCACTAAGAACTCATAATGCCTGTACTGAGTGCGGAAAACTGTCTTAGGGACATCGGATGCCCTAATCCTTAACTAATGGTAGCCAGATCTCAAATCAATCTTCGAAAATACCTTGGCACCCTAAAGCTGATCAAACAAATCATCAATCCTCGGCAATGGATACTTGTTCTTGATGGTGACTTTCTTCAACTGCCGATAATCTATACACATCCTCATCGACCCATCCTTCTTCTTAACGAACAACACTAGCGCACCCCAAGGCGCGACACTCGGCCTAATAAAGCCTTTATCCAGCAAGTCTTGCAACTGTTCTTTCAATTCTTTCAACTCTGGCGGGGCCATGTGATATGGCATAATAGAAATGGGCTGAGTGTCCAGAACCAAATCAATGCAAAAGTCAATGTCCCTATCGGGTAGCATCCCCGGCATGTCTGAAGGAAATACCTCTGGAAACTCACGAACAACGGGCACAGAATTCATAGAAGGAACCTCAGCACTAGAATCTCGAACATACGCCAAATAGGCCAAACATCCCTTATCAACCATACGCCGAGCCTTCATATATGAGATAACCTTACTGGTAGAATGACCAGGAGTCCCTCTCCACTCCAAACAAGGAAACCCAGTAAAGCTAAGGTCACGGTCTTAGCATGACAATCCAATATATCATGATAAGGGGATAACCAATCCATCCCCAGAATGACATCGAAATCCACCATATCGAGAAGTATGAGATCTAGATGGGTTTTAAGACCCCCAATAACGACCATGCAAGCACGATAAACGCGATCTACCACAATAGAATCACCCACCGGTGTAGATACATATACAGTAGCACTCAAAGAATCATGAGGCACAACCAGATAAGGGGAAAAATAAGATGATACATAAGAATATGTGGACCCTTGATCAAATAGAACTGAGGCAACTCTAATGCACACTGAAACCATACCTGTGATAACTACATCGGAGTCCTCAGCCTCAGGTATGCCTAGCATAGCATAACATCTAGGCCGAGCCCTACCACTCTGAACTGCATCCCTAGGACGTCCTCCTACTGGCTGGCCTCCACCTCTAGCGGCCTGGCCTCCACCCCTAGCGGTCTGACCTCCAACTCTAGCAGTCTGACCTCTACCTCTAATACCTTTACCCCTACCTCTAGCTAGCTGAACGGGCGGTTGAACACCCAGTGCTAAAACCATAGCACGAGAACTCCGGTGCTAAGAATTGCTTGAGGCTCAATGGTAAAACCTAGCAATGTGCCTCGTATCACCACAAGTATAGCAAGACTTGGGCTGCTGAGACTACTGACCCTGAAACTGACCCTGACGACCTGGATAACCACCTTGAAAACTCTGGGGCAGAGGTGCACTGATAGGAGCTGGTGGTGTACTGTAGGGCAACTGATCAGAATACTACATATGAGAACCACAGCCACCTGGAGAACCGTGAGAAACCTGAAGTGTTGACTAAAAGGGCCTAGGAGGATGGTCCCTACCAAAAGAATCCCTGCTTCCAAACGAGGCACCACAGAATCTGCTAGAATGATGAGGCCTCTTATCAGACCCCTGGCCGCTCTCCTGAGCCAAAACTATCTCAACCCACTTGGCCACATTGGCCGCATCCTAAAAAGAAATCTCGCTACCTGTCTCCTTAGCCATCTATAGTCTAATAGGCTGAGCGAGTCCCTCAATAAACCTCCTCACCCTCTCTCTCTCGGTGGGGAGTATCAGAAGAGCATGACGAGCCAAATCAATAAACCTCGTCTCGTACTGGGTGATAGTCATAGAACCCTGCTGGAAACGCTCAAACCGCCTGCGGTACTCCTCTCTCTGAGTGACGGGAAGAAACTTCTCGAGAAATAGCTGCGAGAACTAGTCCCAAGTGAGAGCTTGTGATCCAACTGGTCTGGCCAAACAGTAATCTCTCCACCATTTCTTGGCGGAACTTGACAGACGGAAGGTAGCAAAGTCGACCCCATTGGTCTCCATTATCCCCATGTTCCGAAGAGCCTTATGAGAGTTGTCTAAGTAATCCTGGGGATCCTCTGAAGATGTACCATCATAAGTAGTAGTGAACAACTTGGTGAACCTGTCCAACCTCTACAAAGCATCGGCAGACATATTTGCTCTATCACCGATCTGAGCTACTACACCCGACTGAAATGCTCCAACTAGCTGAGCTGCTAGAGTCTGAAACTGGGGAGCCATCTGCTCCGGAGTGCGGGTAGCGGGAGTCTGTGCTCCTCCCCCAGCCTGAGAGACGGCTGGTGCTACAGGAAGTAAGCCTACCTGAGTAACACTCTCCATAAGGCCCACTACATGGGCCAGAGCATCCTAGAGTACTGGGGTAGCAATGAACGACCTGAGCTGGGCCCACCAGAACTGTCTGGGCCGGAACCTCATCTTCAAACTCTACCAAAGGCCATGTGCTGCTACTCTGGTTTGAGCTCTGCCCCTAGCACGACCTCATCCTCGTCCTCTGCCCCTTGTGGGAGCTGTTGTTGGGGGCTCGGGCTGCTGGTCAGCAGATGAAGAAGCACATGTTCTCGCCATTTGCGAAAGAATGGAGTAGAAGTTCAATTAGTATTGATAAACCAAATCGCACGACAGAGAAGAATAGAAGTGAAATTGTTCCTAACTCTGTAGCCCCTAGGGGATAAGCACATACGTCTCCGTACCGATCCCTCAGACTCTACCAAGCTTGTCCGTGAATTGTAAGACCTAAGCAACCTAGAGCTCTAATACCAACTTGTCACGACCCTTTCCACCCTCAGGAGTCGTGAAGGCGCCTACTAGTAAAGGCTAGGCAAGCCAAATATTCCGATTAATTTACCTTTTTTATTCTTAACCTCTTAACAATTTCAAGTCAACATATCATAAACAACGGAAAAATAATAATGCGGAAGAAAGAAATTTAACAATTTAGGCTAATACCAATATGAATCCATAAACATAAATCACCTAGAACTGGTGTCACAATCTCACGGACTATCTAAGATAAACTACAGATAGGGTTTGAACAAGAAAGTACATGTCTGTCTCTAAAATAGAAAGAACAGAAAGAACTAGATAGGATAGGGACGCTAAGTCCTGCAGACGCCTGCAGAACTACCTCGGGTCTCCGATTGACTGAAGGTGGCAACCCCTAGCTAAGGTCCATATGCTCCAGTGCCGGGATCTGCACAAAAGAGCGCAGAGTGTAGTATCAGCACAACCAACCCCATGTGCTGGTAAGTGTTGAGCCTAACCTCGACGAAGTAGTGATGAGGCTAGGACACAACAATTAACATAACCTGCAGTTAAACAGTACGTAGCAGAATAACAGTAATAGAAGCAATTCAAAAGTAATGGGGGAAGGGTAACATGCTATGGGGGGAATACCAACATAATAAATCACAGTAATAGTGGAGTAAGACAATTAAGATATTTGAACCAAAAACAACAAGAAATCATAACAAACAAGCAATAAGTGCACGACATCACCCTTGGTGCTTTTACTCTCAATCCTCACCAATGTAATAAGTAATGAAAATGTGCACGGCATCACCCTTCGTGCTTTATCTATCTTCCTCACCATATAAATATTAGAAATGTGCACGGCATCACCCTTCGTGCTTTATCTCTCTTCCTCACCATATGCATCAATATCAATGAAACTGTACACGTCATCACCCTTCGTGCTTTATCACTATTTCCTCACCATATGCATAAGTATGAATGTGCACAACATCACACTTCGTGCTTTATCTCTCTTTCCTCGCCCAAACAATAGCAACAACAACATCTCGGCAATGGAATCAACAACAAGTGTAAACACATCCTGGCAAGGGAATCAACAATAAGAACTTAATACGTCCCGGCAAGGGAATCAGCTATAACCAAACTTGTACCAATAATCAACTTCACAAATGAATCTCAATTGGAGCCAATGCTCAATAATAAATCAATACTAATAAGATAATCATAAGTCTTGATCAACATGGATAATCAACAAGTTAGGCATTTGTAGTACTTATTAAGAAACACAACGATCACAATTTAAGACTCATGGGTATGTTTGACACCAACGTATAGATACTCGTCACCACACCTATACGCCGGACACTACACTAGCACATAGCAAATAAAGCACAATACCTATTCCCTCAAGCTAAGGTTAGACCAAACACTTACCTTGAACTTCCACGACCAACTCAAGCCTCAAACACCGCTTTTCCTTTAGAATTTGCCTTCAATTTACTTGTATCTAACCCAAATTAATTTAACAACATCAATAAATGCTAAAGAATTCATACCCAATGCTTAATTATAGGTTTTCTATTATTTTCCCCAAAAAGTCAAAAATCGACCTCGGGCCCACTTGGTCAAAACTCGAGGATCGGACCAAAACTCGATCACCCATTCACCCATGAGCCCGAATATACAATGAGTTTCGAAATCCGACCCAAAAATGAGATCTAAATTCCAATTTTTCAAAAAGCCCTAACTCTACCCAAATTCCCAATTTCTACCATAAAACCCCTAGATTTTTGGATGAAGATTGATGAAATGCAAGGGAAATCGAAAGAAAAAGGTTTAGAATCATATACCAATGCTTTGGGGAAGAACTTTCTTCTTGAAAATCGCCTCAATGCTCTCTAGTTTTGAAAAAATGAAAATGTGGGCTAAATCCCGATTTTGCTACTGTTTTAAGTACTGAGAGACAGTGTTCATCGTGTTTGCGAGAGCACTATCGCGTTCGCGAAGAGCTGCTAGTAGTGGACTTACGCGATCGCGGGAGAAGCTTTGCATTCGCGAAGGCTTAGCCCAGTCTTGCCTTCGCGTTCGCGATAGAAGGGTCACATTCGCGTAGTTCTCCCTAGATTCCCTGACCAACCCATCCTAATGCTACGCGTTCGCGATTGACGTTTGCGTTCGCATAGAGAAAACCCCCCCAATGCTCCGCGCTCGCGACTTGGGTCTTGCCTTCGCGTAGGTTAAAATCCTCCCCAACCTTGTTTCCCTTTCGCGATCGCGAGAATAGCTTCACGACCACAAAGCACAAAATGTCTGTGCACCTGAAGCGGCAAAACCTGCAACTTTTCTAAGTGTAAAAACATACCGTGGCCTATCCGAAACTCACCCAAGCCCTCGGGGATCCAAACCAAACATGCACCCAACCCTAAAAATATCATACGGACTTACTCGTGCGATCAAATCGCCAAAATAACACCTAGAACCTCAAGTTTAGCATCAAAATCAAAGAAAATTCTCAAGAACTCTTAAGTTTCAAATCTCACAACCGAGGGTCCGATTCACATCATATTAAGTTCGTTTCTTACCAAATTTTACAGGCACAACTTAAATACCATTTAAGACCTGTACCGAGCTCCGAAACCAAAATACAGCCCGATACCATCATATTCAAACACATTTAAATCTCCAAAAACTCTTATAATTTCAGTTAAATAATTTTCTTCAAAAATACATTTCTCGGTCTTGGGACCTTGGAATTCAATTCCGAGCATATGCCCAAGTCCTATATTTTTTTACGAACCCTCTGGGACCGTCAAATCACGGGTCCAGGTCCGTTTTCAATTTTAAATGCAATATTAGCATTTTTATCAAATTTTCACATAAAAAGCGTTTCGGATATACGCCAGGGCCGTGCACGCAAATCAAGGTGAGATAAAAGGTGGTTTTAAGTCCTTTGAACACATAATTGACTTGTAAATATCAAGTGATGACCTTTTGTGTCATCACAAAAGATTGCAAATATACCAGACCAAAATATGCAAGATATTGCCTGAGTTTGACGAATGTCATCTCGATCAAATCCCACGAGCACAAAAGGCCAAGGTAGATGGCCTCGCCAAACTAGCCGCAACTACCAAAAGCATCATGACCGGAGACAAAAACATGGTCTATCTCCTCAACTCAGGACTAAGGTAAGAACTATAAACTTAACTTGGGACTGGCGCAATCGTATTGTCGCATACTTGCAGGACGGTTGTAATGCCTCGAAAAAAAATTGCTAAGAAATTTAAGGTTTCGTGGTGCCGAGGTAGGCTAATCTGTTTGAAAATTATAGAAAATGAGCCACGGTGCGAACTTTTTGGGTTGTACAATGCATTGGAGAGTTAGAGTAAAATTGTTGCAGAAAATGGCCTTTCTGCGATCCGTTTTGCGACCGCAGAATAACTTCGTGGACCTCATATCCGTCCGGAGTAAAGCAAAGAATTGGCAATTTTGAAATACCATTCTGGTGGCCGCAAAAATGATTCTGCTATTGCAAAATTGCATCGCGGAATTGACATGCCATTTTATGGCCATTCCGCTGGCCACATATTGATTCTGCTATCGCAGAATTGCATCGCAGAATTGACATGCCATTTTGTGGCCATTCTTCTGACCATATATTGATTCTGTTACCACATAATTGCACCACAAAATTGACTTCGGGGTCATTTTTGGAAAAATTTCTAATCCGATCATATTTTGATATAAGGCCTTGGGGGGTCATTTTACAAGATAAAATCTGATTTTTTAGAGAGATGAGAGAGCTATCTTAGAGAGAGAAAGAGAAGACCTAGCTATTTTGTTCATCAATTCTTCTCAAGGCTTGAAGATTTCACAAAATCTTCATCTAATAGGTAAGATTCTATTCTCTAGCCCTAAATTTCGGGATTTGGACTAAAAGTAGGTCATGAGAAGTATGATTCTTGGGTGTGAGAGTATTATATATACATGTATGTACATATAAGGTTTGTGAGAAGATTGTTAAGCTCAAATGGGTAAATATTGGGTTATGAAGTGAAGAAAATGTTGTGAAAGAACCTTGTAACCAATTTGCACATCTAATGTTTGATAAAATTCTCAAATGAGCTGAAACCATAAATATCTCTCTAATTATGGTTCAATTTTGTTATGTCTCAAAATAGATTGGGATTGTTAGAATTTCCGAAATATTTTATTAATTAAAAAAAAGCTCAAACGAGGTATGTTGACTAAATTTTCTCTCTTAGAATCGAATTCTATAATGTTCCTGTAAGTTTCAAGTATGGTTGGATCAAATTCCTAATCCCTATATTCCGGGTTATCCATTATAAACTTGACTATTCCAAATGAGCCTTATGTCAAAAGATATATGTTCAAAGTTTGGGTTGCGTATCAAAATGTGATGGCTTTGAGTCTTGTTTCAAATGAAAGCTAGTATGCCAAATTGTGTGAGAAAAACTCGATATGCTTAAGACTCTTAATTGCTCATATGTGTACCTAAAGTCTTGATTGAAAATGTATTGTGGTTGATAATCTATAAACATGTTTGTAAATGAAATAAGTGAATTGGGGATATAGAGTATGGTCAACGTGCCAAGAATGAAAGTTATACTTGTAGCTAGTGGTGCCAATGAAATTAGATGATGTGAGAAGGGTTAAGAAATAAGCCTTGATTCAATTGTTTTAAAATGACTTCATAAATAGAATTTCCTAAAAGCTTATGTACTCAAGTCATGCCCATATGTGGCTGTTTTAATTAATGTTATGCTTTGTAAGTATTTTCAAGGTATTTTGCGTTCTTACATATTCGTGAGTGGAAATTATGTATGGCCCTTTTTGGGGAAAATAATTCAAGAATAAATAGTGTGTTACTTGTTTATGATTTTAATTCGCGCATCGATTCCCAATCATTTTACTCCATTTCTTGGAAGGAAATCTATTGTGTTTAAAGCCTTCATTTCTAATGAACTTAAAGTGTGATTTACGGAATATTATATATGTTGATATTTATGATGATGATACATGGGAAGAAAGAAATGAAAAGTGTGGAATATTAAATACGGCTATCGTGCCATGAATAAAGAATCTTGTGAAATGGACAAAAGAGCCAAGAAAATATTGTTGTTGTAATTGGTTGAAAATACTAATGAAGATTTATACAATGTGAAAGATGATGAGGTGGGTACATTTGTGTCTATATTACCTTTGTGTGCAAAAATAAAAATGTTTATGGGAGTATCATTAGCAAACCGAGGAAGGGTGGGTCATAAGGCCCACACCCGAAACTATACGTGCCAGTGTAGGACTGGATTGTGATTATTCCCCTTATTTGGGATGAGATTGAAATATTGGTACAATTCTTATTATTCCCCTTAATTGGGATGAGATTGGTATTAGTTGTGAATTGGAAAAGTCAACCCACACGACATATGTGAAAAAACGACCTAGATGATCGGGAGGAGATCGGATGCCATGTTGCGTACATGGTGGTACTACTCTTGGTAATACCTTTCTTTCGCATTACATATCAAACCACATTGTTCGTGGAGAGATGGCCTAACCTATCGGGCATGATCAGACTCCGTGTTAAAAACACAGTGATACATCAGTGCTAATGATCTCCCAACCAAAAATATATATTATTTTTGCATTTTGAAAATTGTTATGTTTCAACTGGGCATTTGGACTAACTGTTTTTATGGTTTTCCTTTTTCTTATATGGGCATTCTATTTTGAAAGAGGACATTTAACTTTGCATACTAGTACTATTTGATATGTACTAACGTCCTTTTTGCCTAGGGCGCTGCATCTTTAATGGATGCAGGTGATTCATCATCCTCGTTAGCAGTTACTCCCTATTCAGTAGGTTTTGGTGAGTCCTACTCTATTTCGGGCCTGATATCACTTAATGTTGTGCTTTGTATTTTGAGGTATAGCCGAGGCCTTGTTGCTGGCATTTTCATATTACTCCTTTGTTGTACTTAGAGGCTCCGTAGACGGGTTGTGGTTGGTGTTTCATGTTGGGAATTGAACTAGAAGTGTTGGTATTGACAACCATGTTTTTCATTATATCTATAAACTTGTAATATTTTGGAAATTATGAATGAAGCTGCTGATGGAAATGAAATGGGAGTTGTTAATGAAATCTTTTCAGTGTTTGATTAATGGAGTATATCTCTTCTTTATTCATGTATGAGTTTGGGTAGAAGGAAATCTAACAGGCTTGCTCGGCTGGGTTCACTCGGTTGAGCGACGGTCGCGCTCTCCGAGTTTGAGGCATGACAACGGCACATTCTCGGGCGACAAAAAAGAGGCCATGAAACTTAGAATGTAAGCGGCCAGGTACAGTATCCTCCACATCGACCTGTACAAAAGGACCCATGGTGGTCATCTAGCGAAGTTCTTGGACCAGAACCAAACTCAGCGTGTCCTCGAAGAAATCCATGAAGGCCGTTGTGGGGCTCACTCCGGCAATCAGGCACTAGTCAGATGCCTCATACGGGTGGGATATTACTGGCCCACCATGAAAAATGATGTTGCAGACTTCGTGCGGATATGCGAGCAGTGACAAAAGTATGCCCAAATAATTTACTAAGCAGGCAAACATCTCCAATCAATCACCTCCCCTTGGTCGTTCATCAAATGAGGAATGGACATCGTAGGCCCCCTCCCAGCACAGTGAGGTAATGTATGATTCATTTTGGTTTTAACTAACTATTTCTCTAAGTGGGTGGAAGCAGGAGCATTCGCTCAAATATGGGAACATGAGATAATAACCTTTCTATGGAGAAACATCATATGCCAATTTGGCCTTCCCAGAGAAATCAGTTGTGACAATGGACCCAGTTCACAGGAAAGAAAACTACTCAATTCTTCGAGAAATGTCATATAAAGAGGATACTCTCGAACTCATATCACCCTGTAGGTAATGGGCAAGCAGAGTCCTCCAATAAGTCAATACTAAACATCATGAAGAAGAAGCTCGAAGACGCCAAGGGATTGTGGCAGGAAATACTACCAGAAGTATTATGGGCCTACCGAAAAACTCCGAAAACGAGCACATGAGAGACGCCCTACTCTCTGCTCTATGGGACCGAGGCAGTGTGAGCACGTGATTTTTGCCCTATGAGAGCTACTCCCAAAAATTCAAAATAAAATGGTTTTGTATTGTTTGTGATTTATTTGTATTTTATCTGTGCATGTTTTTTTCTACTTTAATTAAGAAAAATACAAAAATATGTGTTGCATGTGCATTTAGGATTTAATTTTACAATTTAGGAATTAATTAAACAATCAAGTTTGTTTTACAAAATGGAAAAATCACAAAAATATGCACTTTGCATTTTTTTTGCATTTAATGTCCGAATTGTGTGATTTTATCTTTATTGATGTTTAATTTCGTGTGATAGTTATTATTTAGAGTTAATATTTTTAGTTAATTGTCGATTTTATAATTTAATTAGGATTTTTAGTTTTATTGTTGAAAAGGAAAATTGAAAGGGAAAAGAGAATAAGAAGAGGAAAATTCAGTTGAGCCAATTTGGCCAAGCCCAAATCCAAAAACACAGCCAAACATGGCCAAAAAACTAGCCCATACCCGCCCCAAATCCAGTCCACCTGCGACTAATCCAAACGATGTCGTTTTAAGTCAGTCAATCTCAACCATTCGTTTGATTGGATCGAACGGTCCAGATCAACTCCTCCAATACCCGACCTATTCCCATCCAAGACCGATCCGGTCTCAAGGTAAGTGAAGCGACGTCGTTCCCATTAATGAATGGATCCTAGCCGTTGATCTTATCAGATCGAGCGGCCTGGATTCATTCCGCCCCTTCTGGTATATAAGTCCAAACCTTACCCGCCCCCCCCAAGCTAAACCCCTCCCCCTTCGTCCCCAAGAACCAGAAACCAAACAACCCCTGAAGCCCTAGCCGCCCCCATGCCCCTTCGCCTGAAAGCCAGCGGCAACGACGCGGGCGACCACGAAATTCACACCACTGAACCTTCTAATCACCCTCAACACAGATCCCTACCCCTTTAACATCGAATCATCCCGGTCTGTCTCGAATCTTCAATCGAAGATTCGAGAAAAACCCTAAACCTATCCAACCAGTCCCAAATTAACACCCCTAAGACATCTGACACCCTCGTTACAAATCCGTTAACCGTTTGCCTCGTATCAACCTCTAGCTTCTCGAATCTTCAATCGAAGATTCGAGCAAAACCTAAACCTACCCTAACCAGTCCCAAACTCCCACCATGGCACCCTCTGACCTCCTTCGTGCCCAAGATACCTTTGGCCTGGTTCGAATCTTGCTAGAACCATTCGAACCCCAAATGGAACCAAGACCCCTATAAAGACCAAACCTGGGTTTTGTCCGAAATTAAAGGAATTTGGGCGTCTAATCGACCTTAGTCGAAGTGTTCTCCGATGAGAACACTCGATTAAGGTCCGTTCGACCTCAAAAAGTTCGAGTCAAGAGTTCGACCTGGGGTTCGTCTAGTTTCTATTTTGTTAAGGTATTTTCTTTTCTCCTTTCTTTCTTGTTCTATTTTTGTTACGGTTAATTGTGTTTAGTTTAGTTATAATCCAGTTTTTGTCCATTCCTTCTTCTTCTTATCCAATCAGACCTTTTTATTTGGTCGAGTCTGCTTCTGTGCATGGTCGAATATATGTATTTAGCCATGTAATTTGTTAGTTTATAAGTTCACTGTTTAGTCAATACCACTCGAATAACTTGTTGGTCTGTTTATTCCGATTGTTTGTTGTTAAATGCTAAATGTTACAGCCTGTGTAATCAATTGAATAAGCATCGTCGATTAGTCTTTTAGGCTTGAATGTTATGTGAACATGATAATAGTTCAACCGTTGGTTCATACCAGTATGTTTACCATCCTGCATCTTGTGTATGCTTGAATTAGAGTTGTGTGTGCTCACTCCCTGTATTTGGTTTGACCTCCTGTTCTTTATAGTTGTTCGCATGAACCTCCTGCCTTGATTCATACTGCCTCAATTTTGGCTTGTATTATTGAATCCCTGCTCAATCACTGGGTCTGAGTTGATCAGGATTGGTTCCCAATATGATTAGCTCATTCCCTTTGATTGATGCCATGTTTGAAATGATCTGGTCTTCTGCTTTGAATCACTGTGTGAATTTGGTAGTGGGAATTGGTTTATAGCTGTAGTAATTTAGTGATCAATTAGAAATTAGTTGTTAGGGTTATAACTTATAGAGTTTTAATAACAGATCAATGAAGCTTAGGGCAGAGCAGTAATACACAGGGGTCAAGGGGGTAATTTTGGGATTTAACAGGTCTGCAAGTGGACTAACTTAAGGGTCTGCTCAGTGGATAATAGATACCATTAGTTTAATATCAATGAGGAACATAACATGATAGTATGGGAGTTAATAGGAATACTATAATAACCCATAGTTTTGATTGAAACAATAGGGAACAAGACATGTAAGTGTGGGGAACAAAATAACTTCAAACAAGAAGACATTAAGTAATGGGATTCAAAGGGGGATGGGCAGTTAGAATCTGATGGTTTCAAGGCAGAGATAGCAGGCCTATTTTTGGGTTATAAATAGAGTCATTTAAGAAAGATTTAGGGGGCTGGTTTTTTTTTGGGAGAGGAAAAATCAGTTTTCTTTCAGTAGGCTGGTTTTTAATCCTAAAAAGTTCAGTGTTTGAGAGCTAAGAAACTGAAAAGTGAGGTCTTTTCTTTTACTGTTGAATATCAGAACTAGTACTGTTACTGTTTCATTGGTGTTACTAGTTGGTATTTCTGGGGTTTCAATTAGTTTTTCCTGAGTTTGCTATTGGTTATTTGCTACTGTTTCATTGGGTGCTGCTGGAATTCTGCTGGTTGTTTTCTTTCTAATCTGTCACTGGGTATTCTATTTACTGGTTGTTGCTGGTTATTGTTGTTGTTGCTGTGTTACATACTACTCTGCTGATCTTCTTCTTCTTGTATTCCAATACCAGGTACACTACCCTGAACCACATTGATGTAAGCTCGTTGAAGTTTGAAATGAAATATTCGAACACATTTATTGTTCAACTGAGGACTGCCTGCATTTTAATTGATAGTAGTTTAGATGTTTTCCTGTTATATAGATGGTAGTTATGTGTATAATCAGAACTGTTTCTTAAGGTGGGTTATCTGTTAAACATTGTATAACATTGAACTGTTAAATTGAACCCTTGGAATGGCATGAAGTGTAGTCAGTTCAATAGGTTTGTGAAATGGGATTGTTGAATCAGTTTGGAGGAACTCGATTGTCATCAGTAATAGGTGGATCTAGATTAATGTCAGGTTAAAAGGGTAATGAACTTGTAATAGGATTTCAATTCATGAGCTGATCTAGTAATATTCATCCTACTCGCTAGTAATTTTATCATTAATCATGCTAGTGTATTAGGATGTCTTCGTTTGAATAACAGTTTCTGAATTCAATAGTAAGCAAAACCTGAATTGTTGTTGGTAGATTAGTGTTGAAATCAGTTAAAAGTCAGGAAAAGAAAGGCTCATTTACAGTAAATCGGTTCATTAAAACCCATAGTTCGTAATAGATAATGGGTATGATAAATTGGTTTAGGAATTTTGGAGTTCATGTCTGTCAATTAAAATGAAGGTATGTATTGTCGTTGAGGTGCGTCATCGTTAAGTTGTTGGTTCGAACAACAAAAGCTGGGACATTGCACGCTTGTAATTAATTAGGCCTTTTTCTCTATCTTTAGAGACAAAAGTAAATAGAGAACCATAGTCGCTTTAGGATATCCTTAAAATAAACGAGGCATGCCTCGCCTAATAAGTTGCAAACTGCAGGGCCCTCAATAGGTGCTTATGATAAACACTTAGGTTTCGGGATATGCCGTCTTAGCAAATTTCGCGGCATTCTCAAAATAATAACGCGTTAGCATCTTTAGGTGCGTATTTAATAATGGTATCTTCCTAAACTCGGGTGCACATTTATGTGACCCAAATCCAAATCTCAACGAAGTTGGAGCGTATCGAAAATTGCGGGTACATTTATGTGGCGCAATTCGAGATGCATTCTCACGACATTGCAATTCTTTAAATAATAAATGATAAAAGCGGTTCAAGGTTAAAATTGGTACATAGGTTCAAAATGTATTAAAATCAGATAAATAAGCCAAATATGACAGTTGAGCGACCGTGCTAGAACCACGGAACTCGGGAATGCCTAACACCTTCTCTCGGGTTAACAGAATTCCTTATCCAGATTTCTGGTACGCTGACTGTTAAACAGAGTCATTCTTTTCCTCGATTCGGGATTAAACCGGTGACTTGGGACACC
Organism: Nicotiana sylvestris; assembly: GCF_000393655.2. Lineage (NCBI taxonomy): Eukaryota > Viridiplantae > Streptophyta > Magnoliopsida > Solanales > Solanaceae > Nicotiana > Nicotiana sylvestris. The sequence continues at coordinate 197,854,698 of NC_091062.1, forward strand.
ATAAATCTCCCAAGTGGCGACTCTGAATTAAACAACAAATCCCGTTTCGATTGTCCTTTAATTGGAAAAACTCCCTCTGCGCCCTTTTGCAGGGTGCAGTGAAAAAGTAGGTGTGACAGCTCTGGCGGCTCTGCTGGGGAGATAGACCCAGAATCTCTGGTTCAGGGTTCAGAATTCGAGCTTAGATAAATTGTTATATTTGGTTTTATCTGATTTTGTTACATGTTTGGGCCTAATGTGCTAAGTGATGTTTTTACCGCTTTGATATTATCTGAATTGTATATAAACTGTGACGAAACCCTTCTCTTCTTACCTCCGGGGATGTGCTTACTGGTTGAGACTCCCTATTTTGTTAGTGTCATACCCTGAAATAAGAAAGAGGCTGGACAAGTTACTAAGCCGGATGGCCTTTTGGTTCCTGGTACGTAGCCCCCTCCTCGACTTGAGTTGTCCGCTCGGGTACACAGTCTAGAACAAATACCCAGGTTATAAACCTAGAAAAACTCAGCTTCATGCCGGATCCCTAGTAGAAACGTTTGTTTGCATCACGTGCATTTGACTTTGGAGGATCAACACAGGGGTTGGGTCTGTCTAGGACAGGTGTACCAAAATGACAAAAGACCATCGTGATGCATCTTACTTGCTACTTGTGCATTTGTTTGCTTCGGACTTGCATGCTGACCGGGTTTTGAATATTTTGAGGAAAGAGAGGTAGAGGTACGAGGGTTAAAGAGAGTTAATCGCCTGTTTGAAAAAAAAAAACCAATATCCAAATAGTGCCGAAACTCTGCCGAATTTTTGAGAAAATGAAAAAAAGAAAAGAAAAAAAAAAGAAAAAAATAGTTTTATTTGCCAATGAAAAGAGTCTTGTTTTCAAAAGAAGTTTGTTTTATCGGCTCGAACTACGCCAGTTTGATTCCCACAAGGTGTGAGATACGTAGGCAACCCCCATCGGGTCCAACTTCACTTTTTGCGAAAATAGCCAAAAGAACTAAAATTTTATTTGAAAATAATTAGGGCGACGCCATTTTGCTAGAAATAGCCGAATGTCCCTAAAAGGGCGCTGGAAGGCTATTTTTGCAAGAACAGCCGCCTGAGGTCATTTTTTAGGTTTTCACCGGTTAACCGACGAAGCCTTAAAATCTTCGACCCCGAGGTGCTGAAAGGCCGTATTGGCGAAACCGGGTTTTATATTAAATGAAAAAAAAGAGAAAAGTGTCCATGTTATCTTTGAGTCGATTGAATCGTGATTTTTGCTTAACCACCCTAATAAATGTGCAGAATGAGCACAAGTCAGAATTTACACGTAACAATTGTGAACAAGATCCCTTTGGAGTTGCACATGTGGTGGGATGACCTGGGCGAATCAGGGCGCGACACAATCAATCTATACCTGGGAGGCCTCACTGGGTTGCTGAAGATCAATCCTAGGGGGGATGTCATAAAGGCCTTGGTCGTATTCTGGGACCCGGCTCACAACGTATTTCACTTATCGGATTTTGAACTTACCCCAACATTGGAAGAAATAGCCGGATACATCGGGGGTCCCAAGGTTCCTCTGAGACACCAGTGCCTGATCGCTCCAAGGGCCGTAACCGTACACAGGTTCCTAGACTCTTTGAAAATAAGCGGGGGGTCCACAATCCAGACTTGGCAGCTGGTTTTTGTACTTTGCGGTTTATATACAACAGATATGGCCACGTAGGGGGTTCAACAAGCCGAAAAACAAAATCTATAGCAAAGGAAACCGCCTTAAGTGGGAAGAACATAGGTGTTTTGCATTCATGGTAGCCTTTCTGGGACTCCTGGTGTTTCCTAGAAAAGACGAGAACATTGACATACGAGTATCTGGGGTTGTCAGCACTTTACTCACTCAGGCCAACAGCACCCTCGCACCCATGATAGTAGCTGAAATCTTTCGCGCTCTCACAGCCTGCAAAGCCAGGGGAAACTTTTTTGAGGGGTGCAATGTGTTGTTGCAGATGTGGATGATTGAACACCTATATCGTCGTCCTCAATTTATGAGTTATGGGTCGACAGAGAAGACATGCATAGAGGAATTTTTTACGAGGATTGATGGAATCAGCTTACCAGAAGGGGTCACAGAATGGATAGCACGCCTCCGTTTCGTCACTGCAAGCCAAATAGAGTGGATGTTTGGATGGCTACCTGTGGATGAAATCATATATATGCCAGCCACTGGACCCCATTTCCTGTTAATGGGACTCAGGAGTATTCAGCCCTATGCCCCGTATCGAGTAGTGAGACAGTTGGGGAGATGCCAAATAGTTCCGAAAGATGAAGATCTTAGTGGCCAAGTAGTCGAGATCGGGCCCAACGGATAGTTTCCTGAAGCAACAGTCCGACAAATTTGGAGCGAGTTTCAATACTTAACAGCAAATACATGTGTGCATGATCGGTCCAAGGGTGAAGTTTCGCCGGGATACCTTGCTTGGTTTAGGAAAGAAATTGGGTTTGGGAGACCGGCCAAAAGACCCCATCTCCAGGAGTTCGTCAAGGCGTCGCAAGAACAATGGGATTGGTTGGCTAAAGAAGAGAGTTACAGGACAGAAATAGGCAAGCTGAAGCAACATATTAAAAACCTGGGATTTGAAAATAGTCTGCAAGTTGACGCCAATCATGGAGAAAAGAACAAATTGGCCCAAGAAAATGAGGCGCTGAAAGCCCAAATACGACAAATGAGGATAGATGCTGACAACCAACAAAGGAGTCGATCGAATAAGCGGTTAATAAAAGGGTTGAAAAAAGAAATCAGTGAGTGCTGGAATGATTTGAAGCAATCTAAGGGTACCATAGCATCAATCCAGGCACAATGGGCAAAAAGAACAAAAGAGCGCACCCAGTACTTACATCAGGCAAGGAAAGATTATGAAAAGACCATTTTCAGTCTAAAAAGGAAGGTGACCACCCTAGAGAGCAAGGCGGCTAAACAAGCCAAGGCTTTTGAAACCAAAAGTAAACACTGCTATAATCTAATGGCCTCGATGGAAGATGAAATACAGCAGCTACGAAAACAACATCTGCATAATTCTCGGGTTTTGAAGGCTAGAGGGGATCAGATAGAACTCCTACTCCTAGAGAAAGACCGAACCAGGGACAAGATTCTGACTATTGCTCATGCTATTACCAGGAAATGTCGGGTGTGTGAAGACATGACCCGCACTACTTTCTTCTCAGCGGTGATGATATTTGTGAAGCAAATCATGTATGAATTGGAACAGCTGGAAAAGGACCTTACAGCCAAGCCTGCGGCGAGGCCGAATGACGCCCCGCGGGCACCCAAATTTAAAACTCTAATGTGTTCATAGTTCGAATCTGCATTTTTCTTTCTCTTAGAGTCTGTTGTCCGTTAGAGTCTGTCTTTCTTTCGCATCAGAGTCTGTCAGTAGTTATTGAGTTCATACTTGGTTTGGTCTCGAGTATGTTATTTTCCTTTCCAAAAAGCGTCTGGTTTGTAATAGAATGTTTATTAATGAAAAATCAAAAATTTCCAAAAAATTATCTCTTTGCTTTTCGCACTTATAGGGCAGAACTACGCGCGGTCTGATTCATGCGGGGACATGATACGTAGGCAATCCACATAAGATTCGACCACCACTAAAAAGAAAAAGAGAAAGGCAAAGTGAATAAAAGAAAGGAAAAGAAAGAAATAAAAAGAGAGATAAAGAAAGTTTTAGAAACACTTAAACGAGGCACAAACAAAGTAAGCCGTAATGACACATGCGGTCGAAGCAAAGACATGTTAGAAATGGTTAAACTGCCTAGGAACATTGCATCCCCCAACGTGAAATTGCAATATGTGTTAAACTCTAACGCTAACAAGTTTGTTGTCTTTCCAGAGATTTCGAACCAGTTAGTTTGTTAGAACGTTCTGGCAGATTACCATTACCAAACAAGATCCAAAGGGACCATACTAAAAAGCACGACTAGTTCAGACCAAAGTGTCGAGGATGAAAGGACAGAGAATCAAATGCTGAAGGAGGAAATAGATAAGATGAGACAAGAGATGAAAGAAATGCAGCTGGCCTTAGCTAGGGTACAAAAAGTGCCTAACCCTCCCGTTACTCCCACTCTCCCACCAGGACACTCACCGGAATACCCTCCCCTCGGCCCTTCGACAAGCTTCCCCAGTCACCAATACTATCAGGGAAGAAATGCCTATGATCCCCAAGCTTCACAACCCAATCAAAACCCTCCTCCACCAAATGTTCCCGTTTTCGTGGCACCCCCACCAGCCACGCTGCAAAGATCATCCAGCGAGCCGTTGTTTCAGGCTTACGATAACCAATATTACCCCCCTGAACCAACCTTCAAAGCACTCGAGCCTCATACTTATAATACTAACTTCGAGATCCCGGTAGAGACTGAAAAACTGGCTAAGAGCCCAGAGAAAGACGAAGTGCTTCGAAAGTTTAAAAGCCTGGAGCAGTCCTTCAAGAATATCCATGGGTTAGGCAACCAAGTCAGTGTGGCCTACAAAGATCTGTGCCCATTCCCCGACATTCAATTGCCGGCAGGGTTCAAGATACCAAAGTTTGATCTATACGAGGGGCACGGTGATCCAATGGCACATCTGTGAGGTTTTTGTAGTAAGATGAGAGGGGCTGGGGGAAAAGACGAGTTGTTGATAGCTCATTTTGGTCAAAGTAAAAGCGGGTCTGCACTGGAATGGTACACAAGACAGGATCCTAGCAGGTGGTACACCTGGGACGATCTGGCACAAGCCTTTGCAGGCCACTTCCAATACAACCTTGAGATCGTCCCTGACCGTCTCACATTGCTGAAACTTGAGAAGAAGCCCAGGGAAAGCTTCTGAGAATTTGGGTTCCGCTGGAGAGAGCAGGTGGCAAGAGTTGATCCTCTGATGAGAGAGGGGGAAATAGTGGACTACTTTCTGCAGACTCTGGAGCCAACTTACTTCGGGCACCTGGTGACGTCAGTTGGCAAATCTTTTAACGAAGTAGTAAAAATGGACGGTATGATTGAAGAGGGACTTAAGTCCAACAAAATCCTGAGCTATTCGGCAATTAAAGCAACCACTCAGGCCATCCAGAGCGGCACGAGAGGTGCACTTGGAAAGAAGAAAAGGGAAGATGTCACAATAGTCGAGGCAGGTACTTGGTCCAGATCCAGAGGTACCCCCCCTCACTACCAACCTAGACCCCATCACTCAAATTACCCACACATTCCATACGGCCCTCCACAGCCCTACTACCCACCACAAGAGCCACATTTCTCTGTCCATCATGCCCAAACTTACACCCAGCCTCCGGCTCTCCCACAATGGCGTGCGCTGGCCCCCCAGAATACATATCCACCTCCAAAAAATATATATCCACCTCCACAAAATACATATCCACCTCCACAAAACACATATCCACCACCAAGGAACTACAGGAATCCTTCGGGACCAGGTTTCCATGGGAATCAGACTTTCAGGAATGAAAGGGTGCAGAGGCAGAGAACATTCACTCCGCTGGGAGAAATCTATACTACTCTGTTCCACAAATTGAGGCAGTTAGGCCTATTGAGTCCTGTGGAGCCCAAATTGCCAAATCCCCTTCCCAAAAATCTGGACCACTCGGTAAGCTGTGAATATTGTTCGGGGGCTCCCGAGCATGATACTGAGAAGTGTTGGAAGTTGAAGACTACCGTACAAGATCTTATTAACACAAATAAGATCGAGGTCCAGGAGCCAAAGGCACCTAACATCAATCAGAACCCATTGCCGGCACACCATGAAGCCTACATGATCGAACTAGTGCACGAAGGAGGGAAGCTCAAGAAGCCCTCACAAACGGTAATGATGATCCGTGCCAGTCCAAAAGAAAAGGCAATCACTGGAAAAGCGGTAGTGCAGTCGGAAAGGGTAGAAGGCAAGCCAGTGGTGGTGATGGGGAAGAGTTCGTCTGATGTTGCCAAGAATCCAAAGCCGGTCAAAGTAACGGTGCAAGGGATATCAAGCAAGCCAGTAGTCATGAAGGGGGCATGCATAGGACCAATTGTTATCAGGCCAGTAATGCAGTTGCCGATAATCAACGAGAAAGTTGTGCCATGGAGCTACAGTTAAGTAATGGTGATGCATAAGGGGAAGGAAGTTGTGGAGGAAATATGTGAGGAACATGGATTAACTCGTTCGGGAAGGTGTTTTGCTCCCGCAGAGTTAAGAAGGGCCAATCCAGTAGCGACAAAGAATCCAATTACAGAGGAAGAGGTGGAAGAATTTTTAAAGAAAATGAAGGCGCAAGATTACTCCATTGTGGAGCAGTTGAGGAAGACCCCGGCACAGATCTCATTGTTATCGTTGTTGATCCATTCAGACGAGCACCGCCGGATATTGATGAAAATTCTGAACGAAGCCCATGTTCCGGATAAGATGTCTGTGAACCATTTGGAGAAAATAGCAAACAAGATTTTCGAGATCAACAGGGTCACTTTTTCAGACGACGAGTTGCCCGTGGAGGCTACAGAACATAATAGAGCCCTTTATTTGACCATGAAGTGCAAAGACTCGGTAGTCACTCGAGTACTGATTGATAATGGGTCCAGTGCCAATATCTGTCCTTTGACCACATTGAACAAACTGAAGGTCGATGGTGACAGGATTCACAAGAACAACATCCATGTTCGAGGGTTTGATGGTGGTGGTACAGACACAGTGGGTGACATCATACTTGAATTAACAATTGGTCCAGTCGAGTTCACCATGGAGTTTCAAGTGTTAGACGTGGCAGTGTCATATAATCTTCTGTTGGGGCGACCCTGGATCCACGCCGCCAAAGTAGTGCCTTCTACATTACATCAGATGGTCAAATTCGAGTGGGATAGGCAAGAGATCGTAGTATATGGGGAAGGCAATGCAAGCGCCGTAAGTGATACCATCGTACCCTTCATAGAGACTGATGATGATAAGGGACCGTGGGTTTACCAGGTTTTCGATACGGTTTTAGTGGACAAAGTTCCCGAAGGTGAAAGCATCCCACTTCCCAAAATAGCAGCTACAACTGTCATGGTAGCCTCGGAGATGTTGAAGAACGGGTTTGTGCCAGGCAAAGGTTTAGGGGCTGATCTTCAGGGTATTGTTCAGCCGGTTTCTTTGCCCAAAAATCTAGATACCTTTGGGTTGGGGTTCAAGCCTACAACGGCGGATGTGAGACGGGCCCGCAAGTTGAAGAAAAGAGTCTGGGTCTTTCCCAAGCCAATCCTGCGCCTATCCAGATCATTTGTCAGAGCAGGTATCAGAAAGTTGTCGGCCCCGAAAGTTCTCGAACCTCTGATTGGGCCAAATGGAGATTTGAATGAGGGCTTTGAAAGGTTGTTCGCCGATGTCAACATGATAGAAGCTGGAGAAGGGTCCAGTAGGTTAGATGTACAGTTTGTGGGGCCTAGGGCAAATATCAACAATTGGATGGCTACTCCCCTTCCTACTCGGAGGGAGTCTTGGTAGTGGGCTCTGATTTTTCTTTCTATTTTTTTGGATTATTCCAGGGTTGTAATCCAGTTTTGTTTTGTATTCGGCAAAGTGTGAAACTTTGTTATCCCGTATTTTAAAAAAATAGTGAAAGCTTTTATCTTCTTATTTTGTTTTAACTTTGTTTTCTTTTTTCCTCTTTCTGAACAGTTCTCTTTATATTGGTTCTAATGACATGGCATGCACAACGGATCTTCAACCTAGTCTAAAAAATCAATCTGATTCCGAACTAATTGTGCAATAGGTCGATTATGATAATGAATCGGAATACGATGAGGATGAAACCTTCGAAGAGATAAATAGAGAGTTAAGCCAGTTTGAAGAGAAATCCAAGCCCAACTTAAATGACACAGAAGCCATCAATTTAGGGGATGCAGATGATATCAGGGAAACTAAAATAAGCATCCACATTGCACCGAATATCAGGGAAGAACTAATCAAAGCACTTATTGAGTTCAAAGACATTTTTGCATGGTCGTATGATGACATGCCGGGGTTAAGCACGGATTTAGTGGTTCACAAATTGTCCATTAACCCGGCATGCCCTCCCGTCAAGCAAAAATTAAGGAAGTTCAAAACAAACATGAGTGTGAAGATTAAAGAGGAAGTAACCAAGCAGCTGCAAGCAAAGGTTATTCGAGTCACTCGATATCCTGATTGGTTGGCTAATGTGGTGCCAGTGCCCAAGAAAGATGGGAAGATCAGGGTGTGTGTCGATTACCGCAATCTGAACAGGGCAAGCCCAAAGGATAACTTTCCATTACCCAATATCCATATCTTGATCGATAATTATGCCAGATGTGAGATCGGGTCTTTTGTGGATTGCTATGCTAGGTATCATCAGATTCTGATGGATGAAGAAGATGCGGAAAAGACGGCTTTCATTACGCCGTAGGGGACTTATTGCTACCGGGTAATGCCATTTCGTTTGAAGAATGCTGGGGAAATGTACATGAGAGCAATGACTATTGTGTTTCATGACATGATACACAAAGAGATTGAGGTATACGTGGATGACGTGATCATAAAATCCAAGCATCAGGAAGACCACGTAGCAGACCTAAGGAAGTTTTTCCAAAGACTTCGAAGGTACGATATTAAGCTCAACCCGGCCAAATATGCATTTGGTGTTCCATCTGGAAAGCTGTTGGGATTCATCGTCAGTCGGCGAGGCATTGAGTTGGACCCATCAAAGATCAAATCCATCCAAGATTTGCCACCGCCAAAGAACAAGACAGAAGTAATGAGTCTGTTGGGAAGGTTGAATTATATCAGTAGGTTTATTGCTCAACTCACAGCAACTTGTGAACCCATTTTTCGGCTACTGAAGAAAGATGTTGCGGTAGAATGGACGCCAGAATGTCAGGAAACATTTGACCAAATCAAATGATATTTATCAAATCCACCTGTATTGGTTCTACCTAAGCCGGGAAGACCGTTAATTCTTTATCTAACGGTCCTGGAGAATTCGTTTGGCTGCGTACTGGGGCAACACGACATTACAGGAAGGTAGGAGCAAGCCATCTATTATCTCAGCAAGACGTTTACAGGCTATGAGGTTAAGTACACTCAACTCGAGAAGACATGTTGCGCCCTAACTTGGGTGGCCCAGAAATTGAAGCATTATCTGTCATCATATACTACTTATCTCATTTCATGCTTGGATCCACTGAAGTATATTTTCCAGAAGCCTATGCCCACAGGGAGATTGGCGAAATGGCAGATATTACTCACAGAATTCGACATCGTCTATGTGACGAGGACGGCCATAAAGGCCCAAGCATTGGCTGATCACTTGGCTGAGAATCCTGTTGATGAAGAATACGAGCCCTTGAGGACGTATTTTCCTGATGAAGAAGTGATGCATATAGATGAGTTGGAAATGACCAAGGAACCAGGATGGAAGTTTTTTTTCGATGGAGCCGCAAATGCGAAGGGAGTTGGAATAAGAGCGGTACTTATTTCTGAAACAGGACATCATTATCCTGTTACGGCTCAGCTGTGTTTCTATTGTACCAACAACATGGCTGAGTATGAGGCATGCATTTTGGGTCTAGGGCTAGCTGCAGACATGGATGTCTAGGACGTCTTGGTCTTGGGAGACTCGGACCTCCTGGTGCATCAGATTCAGGGTGAATGGGAAAAAAAGGATTTGAAGCTCATACCATATCGACAATGTTTGCACGATCTGAGCAAGTGATTTCGATCAGTGGAGTTCAGATACATCCCAAGAGTTCATAATGAGATTGCCGATGCTATGGCCACCTTAGCATCAATGTTGCACCACCCAGACAAAATTCATGTTGACCCGTTGCATATTCAGGTTCGTGATCAGTATGCTTATTGCAACATGTTAGAGGAAGAACTGGATGACGAACCATGGTTCTATGATGTCAAGGAATGCCTCAGGATGGGGATATACCCGGAGCAGGCCACCGGAGATCAAAAGAGAGCCATTCGGCGACTGGCAAATGGATTTTTCCTCAGTGGAGGAGTGTTGTACAAAATAACACCAGATTTGGGATTGCTGAGATGTATAGATGCTAGTCAAGCCACGAGAGTTATGACAGAGGTACATGCTGGAGTTTGTGGGCTACATATAAGCAGATATGTATTGGCGAAGAATATTCTTCGAGCAGGGTACTATTGGCTCACTATGGAGCGTAATTGTATCAGTTTCGTGTGGAAATGCCATCAGTGTCAGATACACGGAGATCTGATTCATTCTCCGCCGACAAAATTGCATACAATATCAACACCATGGCCATTTGTTGCTTGGGGCATGGATATCATTAGACCAATTGAGCCAGCAGCATCCAACGGGCATAGGTTCATCCTGGTGGCCATTGATTATTTCACCAAATGGGTTGAGGCCAAAACTTTCAAGTCTGTGACCAAGAAAGCAGTGGTCGATTTTGTTCACTCAAATGTCATCTGTCGATTTGGAATCCCAAAGGTGATCATCACGGATAATGATGCTAATCTTAATAGTAATTTGATGAAAGAGGTATGTCAACAGTTTAAGATTACACACCGCAATTCCACCCCATATAGTCCCAAGGCGAATGGAGCAGTTGAGGCAGCCAACAAAAACATAAAGAAGATACTTCGGAAGATGGTAGAAGGTTCGAGGCAATGGCATAAAAAATTACCATTTGCATTGTTGGGTTAACGCACTACTGTTCGTACTTCAGTAAGGGCAACTCCTTATTTGTTGGTATATGGAACTGAAGCAGTAATACCGACGGAAGTTGAAATCCCGTCCCTTCGGATTGTCACTGAAGCTGAGATTGATGATGATGAGTGGGTCAAAACTCGTCTGGAGCAGTTGAACTTGATTGATGAAAAAAGATTGGCAGCTGTGTGTCATGACCAGTTATATCAACGGAGAATGGCAAGAGCATACAACAAAAAGGTGCGTCCCCGGAAGTTTGAAGTGGGCCAGCAAGTGCTGAAACGCATCCTCCCATATCAGGCTGAGGCGAAGGGCAAGTTCGCCCCGAATTGGCAAGGGCCATTCATTGTAACCAGAGTGTTGTCCAATGGCGCTTTATGTTTAATAGATATCGAAGGGAAATGCGTTGACATGGCTGTCAATTCTGACGCAGTTAAGAGATATTATGTATGATTTCTTTTAATTGTAATTGTTGTTTGTTTGTATTTGGCATGGTATCGGAGAATGAAATGACGGAGGCAATTTGTTCTTTCATCCAAACACTTCAACCTTTGCTTCCCCTTTTGAGCCTTATTTATTATTTCATACCCCTCTTTTGGAATCAGTAATGAAAATGAAAGAAAAAGAGAAGAGAAAAATAATGATAATAAAGACAAAAGAAAAGTCACAAGAAAAACAAAGGAATTGGGAACTACATTTGACTTGATTCCTCAAAAAGGATACGTAGGCGCCTCACGGCTCGGTCATAGTGTAACAAAAATAAACAAATTCCCAAGCAAGAAACTGGGGCAGAAAGTGTGTTTGTAATTTTGGGAAGGAAGTTTGATTCCAAGAGTTGTAATGTTTTACCCATCAAAATTATTTTGAACCTTTTGATACCCCTTTTCTTTTAGCCATACACAAAAACCCATATTGATGTCCAAAAAAGACCTCCCGATTAGTATCCGAGAAGTGCCAAGTCATGCAAATGGAAGTCGGGAATAACACTCTGATCCCCAGCAGAGAAGAGGATCATAAGCTGGAAATGAATTGATAGCCGAAAGAATCCCCAGCAGAGAGAGTCATATCGGTAACACTCCAATCCCCAGCTGAAAAAATAAAATAAAATGAGAGAGTCTTATCGGTGAAAACCTCCACAGGCACTTTAAGGCGACGGAAGTTGAGAGAAATAAAACGAGAGAGTCTTATCGATGAAAACCTTCACAGGCACCATAAGGCGACGGGAGTTGAGGGAATGAGAGAGTCTTATTAGTGAAAACCCCTCGAAGGGCACTATGAGGCAACAAGGGGTCAAAAGAGGCAAATAAGATAAGATTGACGGAAAAGATCCGTCGAGGCATAAAGCAGTGCAAAGATGTTGAGTCGACAAAAGAATTGGGCGCTTACATATCCCCAACAAAGTAAGGCCATCAGAAAGATTGATTGATATAAATAGACTGGGTTGGTTAATCCAAAATGCACGACGTGATCATTGGGATCGGTTGTACCATTCAGAAAACTATTCTTCTCTTATTTTCTTGAATTCATCATCTTTTATTTTTAAAGACTTTATCTCCAGCAGTTTGTTTTTTAAAAGGATTTTCAGAGCTTATTACCAGTTTCCAAAATGGTGCAAAAACACAATGTGGATATGACGGGCCAAAGATAATGCAATGGAACGAGAAAGACGTTCGTTGCAAGACCAAATGATGGATTGGTCTAGGATTTCGGGGAGAGTATGGAAAAAAGTGGGAAGCACAATTGGTGAATAAAGAATCGTCAAGAAACAAGAGCATCCCTGGCAGATTATCGACCAAGTCCCAAGAGGGTCGGACAACACGGAGCAGGGAAAGAAGAGGGGGAAAACCATCCCCAGCAGGAATATGATCGCCAACAGAAATATCATCCCCAACAAATAATCTCATCCCCAACAAGCTTTGGTAATGTAATGGAACACAAAGCTGGGAAAGGAGAAAGAGAAAACCATCCCCAGCAGGAGTGGCACGACCATTCACCACGTTTTAAACTAACAAAACTTTTTCTTTGATTTGAAGCAGGGACAGGAAATGTTATAGATGATGAAAAGACATCATGATACAAGAAAGATTGTCAAACTGGGGCAGAAAATTTTCTGGAAGTCCGGTACCCACTTGGGGAAGAAGCAAGATAACACAAGTTTGGGGAAAAATGGTATCCCCAGCAGTTTTCGGAAGAAGGCCAAACAAGTTTTAAAGGAAGCAATTTCGGAAGGAAGATAACACAAGTCTTAAGGGAAGTAGTTCCAGTGGAAGGAAAGCACCAGCTTTAAGGGAAGTAGTCTTTGAAGGAGGGAAATAACATATTTTTGAATAAAACACCGGTGTTATCCCCAGCAGTTTTCAGAGGAATGAAACACCAGTTTTGAGGGAAGTAGTTCTGAAAGAAGAATTCAAGTTAGAAGGAAAATGGTTCAGGAGTCAGGAAGGAGCAACAGCAATAAAACGCATTTCTTAGAAGTCATTGAAGGCAGGAGCCCGCCTGGAGAATGGAGGTGCTATATTTTTAAGAAGTAGTTGAAGTCAGGAGCCCGCCTGGAGAATGGAGGTATTATGTTTTGGGAAGTAGTGAAGTCAGGAGCCCGCCTGGAGAATGGAGGTATTACATTTTGAGTTGTAGCTGAAGTCAGGAGCCCGCCTGGAGAATGGAGGTGTTATATTTTTAAGAAGTTGTTGAAGTCAGGAGCCCGCCTGGAGAATGGAGGTGTTATATTTTTAAGAAGTTGTTGAAGTCAGGAGCCCGCCTGGAGAATGGAGGTGTTATATTTTTAAGAAATTGTTGAGGTCAGGAACCCGCCTGGAGAATGGAGGTGTTATATTTTTTGAGTTGTAGTCGAAGTCAGGAGCCCGCCTGAAAAATGGAGGTGTTATATTTTAAGTTGTAGTTGAAGTCAGGAGCCCGCCTGAAAAATGGAGTTGTTATATTTTAAGTTGTAGTCGAAGTCAGGAGCCCGCCTGAAAAATGGAGGTATTATATTTTTAAGAAGTTGTTGAAGTCAGGAGCCCGCCTAGAGAATAGAGGTGTTATATTTTTAAGTTGTAGTCGAAGTCAGGAGCCCGCCTGGAGAATAGAGGTGTTATATTTTTAAGAAGTTGTTGAAGTCAGGAGCCCGCCTGGAGAATGGAGGTGTTATGTTTTTAAGAAATTGTTGAGGTCAGGAACCCGCCTGGAGAAATGGAGGTGTTATATTTTTAAGAAGTTGTTGAAGTCAGGAGCCCGCCTGGAGAATGGAGGTGTTATGTTTTAAGAAATAGTCGAAGTCAGGAGCCCGCCTGAAAAATGGAGGTGTTATATTTTGAGTTGTAGTCGAAGTCAGGAGCCCGCCTGGAGAATAGAGGTGTTATATTTTTAAGAAGTTGTTGAAGTCAGGAGCCCGCTTGGAGAATGGAGGTGTTATGTTTTTAAGAAATTGTTAAGGTCAGGAGCCCGCCCGGAGAATGAAAGTGTTATATTCTGGAGAAATAGTTGCTATTGAAGTCAGGAGCCCGCCTGGAGGATGGAGGCTGCATTATCTTTAAATTGTTGTTGAAGTCAGGAGCCCGCTTGGAGAATGGAGGCCGTATTATCTTTTAAAGTCAAGTTGGAGTCAGGATCCCGCCTGTAGAACAGAGGAGTACATTTCAAAACGAAGTCAGGAGCCCGCCTGTAGAACAGAGGAATAAATTTCAAGTTTGAAGTCAGGAGCCCGCCTGTAGCACAGAGGAATACACTCAATTTCAAGTCAAGAGTCAGTAAAGCGGAAGGTTACAACAAAATATCCCCAGCATAAATTCCGCTGCAGAAATCAGAAGGAAGGCTACAAGAGCAAGTTTGAAGATAGATAAGATGTTGTAATCCCTAGTTTAGTCTAGCTTCTTGTCTTCTTTTAGCACGGTATAATAAGGAGGTCGGAAAGCAGTAGTAACAACATGCAGCAGCAGTAACAGCAAAATTACACCTTCGTGGTAGTCCCAACTACCGAAACTTCCCGAACTACATTGACCTGATTCCCCTTTAGCCAGGGATATGTAGGAAACTTTTGAAGCAAAGGTTCAGTCAAATCTTTCAAAAAATGCTTCACACGGAGTAGCCGAACGGGCAAAAATCGCTCGTATCCGCTCACTTTATCTTTGCACGGAAACTCTTCGTGTTTCCGGACAAAGAGGAGCAGTTGTGAGCACGTGACTTTTGCCCTATGAGAGCTACTCCCAAAAATTCAAAATAAAATGGTTTTGTGTTGTTTGTGATTTATTTGTATTTTGTCTATGCATGTTTTTTTCTACTTTAATTAAGAAAAATACAAAAATATGTATTGCATGTGCATTTAGGATTTAATTTTACAATTTAGGAATTAATTAAACAATCAAGTTTGGTTTACAAAATGGAAAAATCACAAAAATATGTACTTTGCATTTTTTTTGCATTTAATGTCCGAATTGTGTGATTTTATCTTTATTGATGTTTAATTTCGTGTGATAGTTATTATTAAGAGTTAATATTTTTAGTTAATTGTTGATTTTATAATTTAATTAGGATTTTTAGTTTTATTGTTGAAAAGGAAAATTGAAAGGGAAAAGAGAATAAGAAGAGAAAAATTCAGTTGGGCCAATTTGGCCAAGCCCAAATCCAAAAACACAGCCAAACCTGGCCAAAACACCAGCCCATACCCGCCCCAAATCCAGTCCACCTGCGACTAATTCATGTAAGCACGTGATTTTTGCCCTATATGAGAATTACTCCCAAAAAATTCAAAAATAAAATGATTTTTCTTTGGTGTGTAATTTTTTGATATTTTGTGATATTTTGAATAATTATTGGCATTTGTCTGTGCGTGTTTATTTAAATTAATAAAAAATACAAAAATATGTCGCATTTTGCATGTAGGATTTAATTCTACAATTGTTAGTAATTAAATTTGTTTTACAAAAATTAAAAATTTACAAAAATAGGCATCGTTTGCATTTTTAGCATTTAATGTCCAAATATACAATTTTATGCTTAATTAATACTTAATTGTGCGTTAATTGTTATTGGGAGTTAATTTGCGCTTTTATAACTTAATTTAGTTCTTAATAATAGTTTAAGTATTTTTATAATTTAGTTTTAGAGAAATAAAAGAAGAAAAGAGAGCGAAAATATAAAGAAAGTCGGAATTGGGCCTCTTCTTCAAATTTAAGCCACAAGCCCAAAAAATGGCCCAATCTTCCCTACGACCCAGTCCATTTCGAACTGGGTCGACCCAGTCCATAACCCAAAAGACCCAAACCCCTTTGTCTTACATTTTACAAAACAAAACAAAAATTAAAAGACAAGAAACCCTAACACTAAACCAATCCGCCCCCCTCCTCTCTCTCTCGTCTTCTCCCCAAACGACCCCAACCTCAAGCAGCCATGGCTGTTCCCCCCCCCCACACACACACAGCCGGCCAAGCTTCCAAGCAAACCCCACTCCACGTTCGTCACCTCCGAACAACCCCTCACCGCCGGACATAACCCCAAACGACCACAGTCCTTTAACACCAAAGCTCCACCACGAAACATGACGTCGTCCGATGCTTCATCTTCTTTAGTCACTGCCCAGCAACTTTGCTACATCCAAACAGACCCCATGGCTACTGTCTCATCTTCTCCGGCATCGAGCTTGAAGCTCGACACCCATGGTAGCTGCTACCTTAGCTTCGACCTCCATCGCACATGGCTGCTGCTGTCCGTTCCTTGGTGTTGCTTCAGTCCCTTCTCTGAAACCATAGTGTCTTCCTCCTACTTCGCTACGTCCAAACGACCAGACGCTCCTGTTTCTGCTCGCCGCGCACATGGATGTTGCTTCAACCTTTGCCACGACCAGCTGCTTCTGCTTCACGTGCTGCTTCTCCGATGCTTCATCTTCTTCGTCAAAAGTTCAAGGGTCTTTGGTTGAGTCAAGGTCCGGTACGTCGAGTTTTGGTTGGGGGTCGTCAAAACAGTCCCTACATAGGTCGAGGCTCGTCGAAATAGTCCGTACATATTTCGTTTCAATCCGGTTAGTAGTTTTTGAGTTTTATTTTGTCCATATTTTTGTTTGATATTTTCCGGATCCAAAATCGTTAAATGATTCAATTCTTGTTGTGTTTGTTCATCGTTGAAATCATTTTTCTAGTTTGTTCATGTTCATGTGCTTTGTTAAAATTAATTTTTCAGATTTCAAATAGAAGTTTAATTAGTTGTTTTCATATTCATTTCATGTTTGTATTATTGTTTAAGTAAAGGGCTGAACATTTAAGAGAAAGAAAAATTCCGAAAAATATTTAAGCTTTCAAAATAAAAATAAAAACTAAAAAATCTTCTGCTTTCTTTCTTTGTTTGAAATTAGTATTAATGGTTGTTGTTTCATTCAAAGCTTAAAGCTTTTGTTTTTGGGATTACTACTCCACCGGTCTGTTACTGGGTTGTTACTGTTGCTGGGCAGTTGTTGCTGTTGTACTGTTATTACTGCTGCTGATTCTCATCTTCATTTTCTTTTGCTTCCAATATCAGGTACATATCTGTAAATTCATGTCATGAAAAGCTTCAACATGGCAAGTAAATGAAGTTTGGAATTATAAGGATGTCTTCTACTCATTTAAATTTTATTAGTTTAAATTTCAGTTTGTTTCAGTTGGTTAACAAAGTAGTATGCTTGACATGAAGACTATTATCTAATCGTTTTCTTTTTAAAAGTTTGCATAAGTTTTGTAATAATATTGTCCATTTCGAAATCTCATTAGTATAGTTATATTTGAATTGTCAAAATAGGGAATATGACATAAAAATGGGCCATTGATTACATCCCGTAACATTGTTAGCTAAATGTAAAGTAGAATAGAAATATCAAGAAAACTACATTCTAACCTCTGTTGTTGAATAAGGTTAAAATGATGTTGATTGTATTTTTTCATATATGGTAAGATAACGGGTATATGTATAACCATAAGAAAGGTGAATTGATTAGCTTGTTACGACGTTAAAATATTATGAATGGTTCCGACGAATTGATTAGCTTGTTACGACGTTAAAATATTATGAATGGTTCCGACGAACAACTACGTTGTATATAAAGCAATTTTATTGAATCAGTTTGTAATATTTCTTTTTTCTTATCAACTTGACTCTTATCTTCCATTGCAAACATTAACCAAACCATTATAACTTTGGACTAAAAACAAGTAGATGAGAAGGAGATATAATTTCTTCGAAAACTATTAGTTTGTTTATCAAATTAATTCTCTTTCCTAGTTTTATATGCAATTCATTTTTGGGTATGCATATATTGTATTTACGGAAAAATGGTATTATTAATCCCACGTTTATTTTTACCCTTTTAAATTTGAATGGCTTGGAGAAATATAATTCTTACGCAAAAAATATAATTTGCGGTTAACATTCAACAATTTATGGAAAATCTATACTACTATTAAGAATATTTTGCGTGATTAGGGATGCGTTCGCGTAACCTGATTATATTTCTAAAAGCAATTCGGATTATGCGTTCGCGCAACTTCGAACGAACATTTAATAAAAAGGGGGCTCTTCGGAGAATATCAATATTAATTTCATATAACTCGAGATGTGCGGTTCAATATTTAATTATACAAGAGCGACGAACGTTCTTAATTTTATTTTTAGCACAATTTCGAACTTAAGTCTTCTTTTTTTATAATAAAAAATTTCGAAAAAAAAATAATAATTATTATATTATCAATATCATTGTGTATACGTACGCGTGACACGATTTTTCACGTTAAAAAATATATAATATATAAAACGAATACACGTACGCGTGATTCGATTCGAAGAAGGGTCTTTAATTATAAACAATCTAAATAGAAGCGGTAACAATAAAATCATGCAATAAAAATGTATTTAACAAATCAAAATAATCAAGCCGAATATAACAGTTGAGCGACCGTGCTAGAACCACGGAACTCGGGAATGCCTAGCACCTTCTCCCGGGTTAACAGAATTCCTTATCCGGATTTCTGGTTCGCAGAATAATAAACAGAGTCATATTCTCCTCGATTCAGGGATTAAAATTGGTGACTTGGGACGCCTTAAAATTCCCAGGTGGCGACTCTGAAACAAACAAACAAATCCCGTTTCGACTGTCCTTTAATTGGAGAAAACTCCCTTGCACCCTCGCGGGGGCGGAAAAAGGAGGTGCGACAGCTCTGGCGACTCTGCTGGGGACTTAACCCAGAACCACTGGTTCAGGGTTCAAGAATTCGAGCTTAAAATAATTGTTATAGTTGGCTTTATTTATTATCTGATTTTTTTACATGATATATGCCCAATGTGCTAAATGACACTTTTACCGCTTTAATATTATTTGAATTATGAATATATACAACTGCTACGAAACCCCCTTCTTTCTGAGTCTTCTAAATTTATGGTGCACACGTGCGCGTGACCCACCTTTCTGTTAAAGTCATACCAAATAAGACGAAGTTGGGACAAGTAACTAGGCCGGGTAGACTTTCGTGCTCCCGGTACGTTGCCCCCGCTTCGGCTCAAACTGTCCGTTTGGGTAAGCCAGGGCTAGATCAATATGCCTCAGGTTTTTTCACTTAGAATAACTCAGCTTCATGCCGGATCCCTAGTAGGAGCGATTGTTTGCATCACGTGCATTTGACTTTGGAGACTCAACACAGGGGTTGGGTCTGTCTAGGACAGGTGTACCAAAAAAAAATGACCATCCTGATGCATCTTACTTGCTGCTACTTGCGCATTTATTTGATCCGGATTTGTGTGTTGACTGACTTTTGAATATCATGAATAATATTTTAAAATTGAAAAAAAGAAATAGCGGTTAGGGAATTGACTGTTTATTTTTGAAAAAAAAAACAATGCCCAAATACTGTCAAAACTCTGCCGAAATTTTGAGAAAATGAAAAAAAAATGTTTTATTAGTTTGTTTTATTAAAACCAAAGAAAAAATAGAAAGAAAAAAATCGTTGTTCTGTCTTATTTTTCAAAAAAATAAAAAAATATATATATAAAGAAAAATAGTTTGTCTTCCCCTGAAAATGACAATGAAAAAGAGTCTTACTTTTAAAATAGTTTTTTTTTATTCGTTTCTGAAAAATTCAAAATAATAAAATAAAAAGAGTCGCGTTGAAAGTGGTTTTATTATTTGTTGCAAATATATATATATATAAAAATCCAAAAAGTTTTTCTTTATTTCCAAAAATGTATATATATCTTTATTTGTTGCAAAAATATTTGTCCTGCCAAAAAGTCTAGAAAAGTTTTTTTTAGACTCCCAATTTTCAAAACAAAAAATCCAAAAATATTTTCCATTATTGACTTCTTTAAGAAAGTCTTTTTAATTATTAATATATATATATATATATATATATATATATATATATATATATATATATATATAATAAAATAAAACAAATTCGAAAATATTTTCCTTCTTCTTTAAAAATTGAAAAGAAAATTCAAAATTCAAAAAAATATTTTTTTTTAGAAAGCATTTCTTTTATTAAAGGTAAAATTCCAAAAAAATATTTTCTTTCTTCTTAGAATAAGAAAAAACAAAAAAATAAAAAATAAAAAAAAATCTTCCATTTACTTTTGAAATTCTCAAAGTTCAAATCAAAAGAAAAGGAATTCTTAGAAGTCTTTCTTTCAAAAAGAAAATCAATCAAAAATTCAAAAAAATATATATACTACATTTCTTCTTTCAAAACAGTTCTTTTACAAATTCAAAATAATAATAATTTAAAATTAGTTTACTTACTTTATTCATGACCTGCCCGAACTACGCAGGTTTGATTCTCACCGGATGTGAGATACGTAGGCAACCCTCATCGAGTCCAACCCCCATTTTTGCTAAAATAGCCAAAAACCAATAAATAAATAAAAAACATGTCAAAATTTTAAATAAGTCGGGCAGTGTCCAGCCTCCACTTTTTGCTAAAAGAAAATAGCCAAAAAAAAAATATGTCAAATTTTAGTTTTGTCATAAAGAAGTCGGGTGACGCTGTTTTATCAAGACATAGCTGAATGTTCCCAAAAGGGACGCCGGAAGGCTGACTTTGCATAAACAGCCACCTTTTCGGTCATGTTTAGGATTTTGGTCCAGTTGACCCACACAGCCTTAAAACTCTTCGTCCCCGAGGCGCTGAAGGGCCGTGTTTGCAACACCAGGTTTTTATTGTAATTTGAAAAAAAAATAGTCGGCGGTCAGGTGAATACCGTTTGAATTTTGCCATAATAAGTCGAGCCAGCTTCGGCCGCGTCTTAAACCGTTATTGCCGAAATAGCCTCAGAGTATCTTTCAGTTGTCGAAAGGCTATTTTCGTAAAAGAACGGACAAGTGTGTAAAGTGTCATAAAATAATCCTCTCCGGCCTCAAAATTTGGACGGGGCCACATTTGCAAAAATAACCGTTTGGTTGCATTTGTCAAACGGAGAAAGGAAGCTGGCCGTTTGTTTTGGAGTTTGTAAAACTTTTGATTATAATATGTGGGTCGTTTGATTTTCAAGTTTGTAGGTCATTTTTAAACCTTTGAAACCCAATATGAAAATTGAAAAAAAAATGATTAGTATTGCTTATCTTTTATTGGTCCGAACTACGCAAGGTCTGATTCATGCGGGGTCATGATACGTAGGCAATCTCTATAAGATTCGACCACCACTGAAAAAGAAAAATAAAGGAAAGCGCAAGTGCATCGCATTTCTGATAGAACAGTTTAACTGCTTAGGTGCATTGCATCTCTAATATATGATTATCTGTCAAATGCCCTGACACTAATGTGCTGGCTTCCTTTTGTTGTGTTCATATTGTCACACCTCCTTTTTACATACCCGAGAGGGTATGAGGGAGTTTTTCCAATTAAAGGACAATCGAAACGGGATTGGTTTATTAATTTCAGAGTCGCCACTTGGGAGATTTAGGGTGTCCCAAGTCACCAATTTTAATCCCGAATCGAGGAAAAAGAATGACTCCATATTACAGTCTGCGCACCAGAAATCCGGATAAGGAATTCTGTTAACCCGGGAGAAGGTGTTAGGCATTCCCGAGTTCCGTGGTTCTAGCACGGTCGCTCAACTGTCATATTCGGCTTATTTATCTGATTTTAAATACCATTATGAACCAATGTGCCAATTTTAACTTTTTACCGCTTTATTGTTATTATTTCAAAAGGATGTGAACATCGCTTAAAACATGTCTTTGGACTGCGTCACATGAAATGCACCCACAATCTGGAACATATTTTATTTGATGTTTTGGGATTTGGATCTGGGTCGCATGAAATGCACACCCCAAGTTTTAAGAAAGTAGATTATTAAACACGCACCTAAAGAGACTATCGTGTTATTATTTTGGGAAGGGCCGTGAAATTTGCTAAACGGCCCGTCCCGGAATCTAAGTATTTAATATATACATTTAGAGGGCCCCGCAGCTTCTACATTTTTTGTTTGTCGAGGCTCGTCTCATTTTTATTTTAAAGGATAAACCTATAATGACTATATTTCCTATTAAGTTCGTCTCTAAAATAAAAGAAAATCTCTTAATTATTTACATGCTTGCAGATTATTTATAGCAGGATCCGAAATGCTTTTACAGAATAAGGAAACGTGACCATGCATACGGACAGCTGATCGAACATTATGGGCCCAAATCCAGCTCATGCGGAATGGGCCAGACCTGGGCCACTGTTTATCCGAGGCGGGTCTGTTTGGTCTGTTTTGACCTGGGCTCGACCTTCATAAGGTTGAGGGGCGCGGACTTGTGCTAATTGTTATAAGGGTGTGGCTTGATAATTATAACGAGGCAGTTTATCAAAAGAGAATGAAAACTAACTGAGGCGGATAGTTTTATTCTTTGACATGCATTAAAAGAGAATGCTAATTACAAAACACAACTAATTTCCAAGACATAGCCTAGTATACTGCCAATCCTTTTGTCTGTCAACCTAACCAACATATGATATTAAACCATACTACATTTTTTGTATTCACTATATGAAAGGACCAACTCCAATACCCAAACAAGATTGTAAACCATTACACACTACATGATCATCTATATAGCAACTACATGTGGACATAGATGTCTTCAAATCTTCCCTTTTGTATTCATGCTCGACTTTCAAATTACATGGACAGTATTAGTTGTGTACCTGGTATAGAGGAACAAAAGAATAAGGAAAAGGATCAGCTGAGTAGTACACAGCAAACAACAGCAACAACAGATTCACAGCAACAACACAGCAACAACAACCAGCCAACAATGATGAAGCTCAGCAAGGAGTCGAGCAACAAATAAACAATCCCAGAAAAACAGAGTAGGAAACAACAGCCCAGAATGTGAATGTAACAGCAACAGAAATCCAGTGACCACAAGAAAGCTTGGCAAACGACAGAAAAGCAAAACCACAAAGACAACCTGATCAAACTGGACTCTTACACAGTTTCCTTTAGACAATACTCATTCACAGTGTTCTGAAATTTATTTCTGTTTTTCCTTTTTCAGTTTTCTTACTCACAGAATCTCTCAAGACTCCAAAAAAATGAACCCCTTTTCTAATGGAAGGTCTGCCTCTTTTATAGCCTAACCTTAACACTTTACAGTCTGTTTGACAACTCAAAATTCCCCCTCCCTGTTGTTTTTCCACTCACTTATTTTAAATAACAAAACTCCCATGAAATCCCTGACAGCCCCTCTCTCTTTTTGTTGTTAAAGTGTCCTAATCTCTTGTTTATTTAACCAAAATATGGGCAGCAGGAATATAATCTGACAGCACATGCTGTCCCATTATTTTAATTCCTTAAAGCTAACCATACACAGGCTGCCCACGGTCTAAACCAAATAAACATGGCATCATATTTAAAATCAAAGTCTGAACTGCCATTATAACCTTCCCCTAGATGTTCTTTAATTCAATTTGAACAAAATCAATAGGCAATACAATTCAGTTCCTAATGGGATTCAAATACGATCACAGCAGAAATAAACAACATGAATCAAGTTGTTACCATTAATGACTGAAACTAATTGACGACATATATCGACTCGACTATATTAATCGTAACACATAACAATCAATCGTTCATATAAACAACACGTACAGAGTCCCGAATGACTTCAGACAACTTTGTTCAATCACTGGGAACCTATATGAATTAACTCGTTTGACGACTAATCTAATCGAACATGTATATCACAGAATACATTCAAAACACACATAGAAAATCAACCGACCAAATAAAAGGTCTTTGCTAGAGATGGAAGAAATCAGGAAAAATAACAGATAATAACAAACAACAAATCATGCTGACAACTCAATCAAAACTAAAAGGGAAAGAGGACACTTACTGGGGAAGTTTAAACCGAAATGACCCAAGTCCGACTTAGCTTTGACCATTTGAGGCCAAAACAAACTTTAATCAGGGTGTTCTCACATGAGAACACCTTGATTAAGGTCTATTAGACCTCGAACCTTTGTTAAGGTCGGCTGGATTCCAAGGCTATCCGTGTTCTAGGTTTTGGATTTTCAGATCTGGTTTTTTAGGAGCTGTGGGTAGATTCGGACCAAACCAAGTTTGGTTTGGTCACGAGGAGGGTCAGGGGAGTGTCTGGTATGAAGATGGGGTGGTTTGGTATAGATCAGTGTTTGACTCAAATCTTCAAATGAAGATTCTAGACGAAGGAAGGTGATTCGAGGCAAATGGATAGCAGATCCATGTTTAGGACAGTGAGGTGGTCCTAGGGTGTTCAGGAGGTGGCCACCGGCGTCCATGCCGCCGGCTTTAATGGCGAGGGAGATGGGGCGGCTAGGGTTTCTAATGGGAGGTCTGGGTTTGAGCTTTGGGGACGACGGGATGGGGTGTTCGTATAGGGGGCGTGGGGTGTAAGGGAAGGCTTATATATGGTCTAGGGGTTTAGATCTGAGCCGTTGGATCAGATGATCTCAACGGTCAGGATCCATTCACTTAGGGGAAACGGTGTCGTTTGGGTTTTGGTAGTGGGTAAGACCGGGTAAGGCTGGATCGGGTCAAAAATTGGACGGGTTTAGGGGGGAAACCTGGGTCCGTTGGATCAAGGGGTTGGACGGCTCAGATCAATTGCCTAAGACGACGTCGTTTGGGGTTAAATGAGTGGCCTGATCAGGACCGTTTATTTGAGTCAGATCAACGGCTCAGCACAGGGACACTGATACGGCGTCGTTTTGGGACGTACCCGGGCAGCTTGTTTGGACTGGACCTGTGTCCTGGTTTTGGGCCTGATTTTAATTCATTTTTGGCCCAAATCAACCCTTTCTTTGTTTTTCTTATTTTAAAAAAAATGAAAATAACAAAAATAAATAATGAAACAAAAAATAAAATAAAAACAAACAACCATGTGACGCTTCAACACAATTATCACACCAAATTAAAATATTTAAGTAAGTTAAATCGCAACCTAGGACGAACGACGCCTATATATTTTGAATTTTCGTTCTTTTTTAACGACCGAATTATGATTTTGACTACCCTGACAGACATGTTTTTGTATTTTGATTGGTAAGATTAAATGCAAAATGGGCAGACCCACACATGACTAATAACACATGTCACGGAAAAACGACAAATTGTACAGTGAGGCCATATATCACTATTTTTTGTTTTCCTTTTGGAGTGATTGCTCGTGAAGCAAAAATCACGTGCTTACAGCTGCCCCTCTTTGCCCGAAGACACGAAGGGTTTTCGCGCAAAGATAAAGCAAGCGATTTTTGCTCGTCCGAATACTCCGTGTGAAGCATTTTTGAAAAAGATTTGACCGAACCTTTGCTTCAGAGGTTTCCTACATATCCTGGGCTGAACAGGAATCAGGTCAATGTAGTTCGGGAAGTTTTTGGTAGCTGGGACTACCGTATGATTGTAGTGTTCGCTGCTATTGTGTGCTGTTGTAGGATGCTACCGCTCACCGATCTCCTTGTTACACTAAAGGGAAAAACAAGAAGCTAAGCTAGACTATGGATCATGAGATCTCATCCATCTTCAACTTGTTCTTGTTGCCTTGCTTTCTTGTCGGCTAACGCTTTCCTCTGATGCCCTTATTTTGTGAACTCGGGAGATGATGCTGGTCCTTCGCCTTTTCTGAATGCCAATTTTCATCACTTTGCTTGATTTGCTGGGAACATGGCTTCCTTCTTTAAATCTTTCAATGGTTTCTTCAGTGGTATGGCTTTCTTCATCAAAATTGTTATATTGGGCATGCTACAACGTTCCCAAACGGCTTCTTTTGAGACGCGTTCCTTCTTCCTTTTGAATTGCGCGCTTGCCTTTGCAGCTTTCTGCTTCTTGGTGCTGGGGATTTTATTGTATACCGCTTGGGGACCTCTGTTGCAACCTTCCGTCTTCAGGTGGGGTTACTGCTTCCAAAATCTAGAGCTGAAATGAATTCCCGCATTTTACTGGTGGGCGACCTAGAACTTAAATGTATTCCCGCATTATACTGGTGGGCGACCTAGAACTTAAATGTATTCCCGCATTATACTGGTGGGCGACCTAGAACTTAAATGTATTCCCGCATTATACTGGTGGGCGACCTAGAACTTAAATGTATTCCCGCATTATACTGGTGGGCGACCTAGAACTTAAAAGTATTCCCGCATTATACTGGTGGGCGACCTAGAACTTAAATGTATTCCCGCATTATACTGGTGGGCGACCTAGAACTTAAATGTATTCCCGCATTATACTGGTGGGCGACCTAGAACTTAAATGTATTCCCGCATTATACTGGTGGGCGACCTAGAACTTAAATGTATTCCCGCATTATACTGGTGGGCGACCTAGAACTTAAACGTATTCCCGCATTATACTGGTGGGCGACCTAGAACTTAAACGTATTCCCGCATTATACTGGTGGGCGACCTAGAACTTAAACGTATTCCCGCATTATACTGGTGGGCGACCTAGAACTTAAATGTATTCCCGCATTATACTGGTGGGCGACCTAGAACTTAAATGTATTCCCGCATTATACTGGTGGGCGACCTAGAACTTAAATGTATTCCCGCATTATACTGGTGGGCGACCTAGAACTTAAATGTATTCCCGCATTATACTGGTGGGCGACCTAGAACTTAAATGTATTCCCGCATTATACTGGTGGGCGACCTAGAACTTAAATGTATTCCCGCATTATACTGGTGGGCGACCTAGAACTTAAATATATTGAAATTGCTTCCCCGTTCTTCCGAGAAAATTTTCGACAATCAGCAGAAAGTTTTCTGCCCCGGTTTTTGGTGGTTTCCCTGGAGTTGCGTCTTGCTGCCATTATCAACCCTTTGTTTTCTTGCAGCAGACAAAAGGATTTAGTCAGTTTTAATCGTGGTGGTAGAGGGTGCCTTTCCGGCGAACGATTTTTCCTCTCTTCCCCTTTTCTTGCTCTATGTCCCCATAATTGATTAGTGGGCAGAGTTGCCTGTTGGGGGTCTCTAGCCTGTTGGGGATTGGCTTTCAATTAATCCCCTTTTCTGCTTTCTCTTTAAGCCCATGCTGTGGGAGTCTGCTTTTAACTCCCGAAACCACTCCCTTTAGGAGCCTACTTCCTCCAAAATTGTCGGGCACGATCACTGCATTGCCTGGGATCGGCTTTTAAGACTGTTTGTATTATCCTGCATTGGATGAATTCCCTTCCGGTTTCTGGTAGTAAGCTTTGAAAAATCCTTTCAAGACAAATTTTAGGAAAAGAAATAAAAGGAGAAAATCTTTCTGAACCAATATTTGGTGGGGGAAGAAACTCAAAAGAACTTATCTGGAGGACATGACTGGTCCCCGTGATCATGACGCGCACCACCGATTCCCGACCCAGTCTATTTGTATCAATCGATTTGCCCGATGGTTTGATTTGCTGGGGATGATAAAGGAGTGTCCATTTAGTTTCGAATGTGGTAGCTTTTGTTGATCTATCTTGTCGCCTCATAGTGCCCTTCGAGGGGTTTTCACTAATGAGACTCTCTCTTTTCTCTCATCTCCCGGCGCCTTATGGTGCCTGTGAAGGTTTTCACCGATAAGACTCTCTCATTTCATATCCCTCATCTTACATCGCCTCTTTGTAGATACGACCCTCTTTTCTGGAGATTCCTTTGACCATCAATTCATTCCCAGTCTTACGATCCTCTTCTTTGCTGGGGATCGGTGTATTATTCTCGGCCTTATTTGCCGGACTTGGCATCTCTTGAACATTGATCGGGAGGTCTTTTGGACGTTGATGTTGGTTTTGGTGTGGGGTTAAAGAAAGTCTATAAAAATGAAAATAATTTGATGGGTGATGTGCTACAACTTTTGGAATCAAACCTTTGTTGGAACTTAAAACATAACCTCTGCCCCAGTTTTCTTGCTTGGGGAATTTTATTATTATTTTTTACACTTATGTTGAGCTATGTGCGTTACGCACATTGTGCCATATTGTGCACACTACGTACATTATGCATCCTATATTACGGTGATGCACCCTATGACCGAGCCGTGAGGCGCCTACGTATCCTCTTCGAGGAATCAGGTCAAACGTAGTTCCCACGGTTTGTATTTCTTATGATTTCATCTTCCTTTTTTCTTTTTCCTTCTTTTCGTTTTTCTTTTTCTTTTCTTTTCTCTTTTTTTTCATGTCTTTTCCATTAGTGATTCCAAAAGAGGGGTATGAAAGAATAACTCAAGGCTCAAAGGGGGAAGCAATAGTTAAAAAGTGTTTGGATATAAGAAAGAATTGCCTCCGTCATCTCATTATCCAATAAATGCCAAATACAAACAAATAAACCAAAATTGCCATAATTAAAGAAATTACGCATAATATCTCTTGACTGCATCTGAATTGATAGCCATGTCGACACATCTACCCTCGACATCTGTCAAACACAAACCACCGTTGGACAATACTCTGGTCACGATATAAGGCCCTTGCCAATTTGGTGCGAATTTGCCTTTTGCCTCGACCTGATGTGGGAGGATCTTCTTCAATACCTGCTGCCCTACTTCAAACTTCCTGGGGCGCACCTTCTTATTATATGTTCTTGTCATTCTGTTCTGGTACAGCTGACCATGGCACACTGCTGCCAATCTTTTCTCATCTATCAGGCTCAACTGTTCCAATCGAGCTTTGACCCATTCATCATCATTAATCCCGGCTTCAGCGACAATTCGGAGGGACGGAATTTCGACTTCCGCTGGTATTACGGCCTCAGTTCCATACACCAACAAATAAGGAGTTGTGCCTATGGAAGTTCGGACGGTAGTGCGGTAACCCAACAAAGCAAAGGGTAATCTCTCGTGCCATTGTCTGGACCCTTCCACCATTTTTTGCAGTATCTTCTTGATATTCTTATTGGCTGCTTCGACTGCTCCATTCGCCTTGGGACGATATGGGGTGGAATTGCGGTGTGTAATCTTGAATTGTTGGCATACCTCTCTCATCAAGCTGCTATTAAGATTCGCACCGTTATCCGTGATGATCACTTTTGGGATCCCAAATCTACAGATGATATGGGAGTGAACAAAGTCCACCACTGCCTTCTTAGTTACTGATTTGAAGGTTTTAGCCTCAACCCATTTGGTGAAGTAATCAATGGTCACTAGAATGAACCTATGACCGTTGGACGCTGCTGGCTCGATGGGCCCAATGACATCCATGCCCCATGCTACAAACGGCCAGGGTGCTGACATCGTATGTAACTCTGTTGGCGGAGAATGAATCAAATCTCCATGTATCTGGCACTGATGGCATTTCCTCACGAAAGTGATACAGTCGTGTTCCATGGTGAGCCAATAACACCCTGTTCGAAGGATCTTTCTTGCCAATACATATCCGCTCATGTGTGGCCCACAAACTCCAGCATGTACCTCTGCCATAACCGTCGTTGCTTGACTGGCATCTATGCATCTCAACAATCCCAAATCCGGGGTTCTTTTGTACAATACTCCTCCGCTGAGGAAGAAACCATTCGACAAACGCCGAAGGGCTCTTTTTTGGTCTCCAGAGGCATGTTCTGGATATATCCCCATTCTGAGGTATTCCTTGATATCATGAAACCAGGGTTCGCCATCTGCTTCTTCTTCTATGGCATTGCAGTAGGCGTGCTGATCACGGACCTGGATGTGTAGAGGATCAACATACATTTTGTCAGGGTGGTGCAGCATTGATGCTAAGGTGGCCAAGGCATCCGCAACCTCATTGTGAACTCTCGGGATGTGTTTGAACTTCACCGATCGAAATTGCTTGCTCAGATCATGCAAGCATTGTCGGTATGGTATGAGTTTTAGATCTCGTGTTTCCCATTCACCCTGAATTTGATGTACCAAGAGGTCCGAGTCTCCCAAGACCAAGACGTCTTGGACATCCATGTCAGCAGCCAAGCGCAGACCCAGAATGCAAGCCTCATACTCGGCCATATTGTTGGTGCAATAGAAGCGTAGTTGAGCCGTAACAGGATAATGCCGTCCTGTTTCAGAAATGAGTACTGCTCCTATTCCAACCCCTTTCGCGTTTGCAGCTCCATCGAAGAAAAGCTTCCAACCTGGTTCCTCGGGTAATTCCAACTCGTTTGTATGCATTACCTCTTCGTCAGGAAAATACGTTCTTAAGGGCACGTATTTTTCATCAACGGGATTCTCCGCCAAATGATCGGCCAGCGCCTGGGCTTTCACGGCTGTCCTCGTCACATAGACGATATCAAACTCTGTGAGCAGAATTTGCCATTTTGCTAACCTTCCCGTGGGCATAGGTTTCTGAAAGATATACTTCAATGGGTCCAAACGGGATATGAGATAAGTAGTATATGAAGACAGGTAGTGCTTCAACTTCTGAGCTACCCAAGTTAGGGCGCAACATGTTTTCTCGAGTTGAGTGTACTTGACCTCATGTACTGTGAATTTCTTGCTAAGATAGTAGATGGCTTGCTCCTTCCTTCCTGTGTCATCATGTTGCCCCAATACACAACCAAATGAATTTTCCAAGACCGTCAGGTAAAGAATTAGGGGCTTCCCGGGCTTAGGCGGGACCAATACGGGTGGATTAGACAGATACCCTTTGATTTGGTCGAAAGCCTCCTGACACTCTGCCGTCCAACCTACCGCAGCATCCTTTCTCAGCAGCCGAAATATGGGCTCACAAGTTGCTGTGAGTTGAGCGATGAACCTGCTGATGTAATTGAGTCTACCCAGCAAACTCATTACCTCTGTTTTGTTCTTTGGCGGTGGCAAATCTCGGATGGATTCAATTTTGGATGGGTCTAACTCAATCCCCCGTCGACTGACGATGAATCCTAGCAGCTTTCCTGATGGAACCCCGAATGCGCATTTGGCCGGGTTAAGCTTGATATCATACCTCCGGAGTCTTTGGAAAAATCTCCTTAGGTCTGCTACATGGTCCTCCTGACGCCAAGATTTGATGATCACATCATCGACGTACACCTCTATTTCTTTGTGTATCATGTCATGAAACACAGCAGTCATTGCTCGCATGTACGTTGCCCCGGCGTTCTTTAACCCGAACGGCATTACCCGATAGCAGTAGGTTCCCCATGGCGTAATAAACGCTGTCTTCTCAGCATCCTCTTCGTCCATTAGGATCTGATGATAACCCGCATAGCAATCCACAAAGGATCCGATCTCGCGCCCAGCGCAATTATCGATCAGGATATGAATGTTGGGTAACGGAAAATTGTCCTTGGGACTTGCTTTGTTGAGGTTGCGGTAGTCGACGCACACCCTGATTTTTCCATCCTTCTTTGGGACTGGCACCACATTGGCCAACCACTCGGGATATCGAGTGACCCGAATGACCTTTGCCTGCAACTGCTTAATCACCTCTTCTTTGATTTTTACACTCATTTCTATTTTAAATTTCCTTAGTTTTTGCTTGACCGGAGGGTATGCCGGGTCAGTGGGCAATTTGTGAACCACTAAATTTGTGCTTAATCCAGGCATATCGTCATAGGACCATGCAAAAACATCTTTGAATTCCATGAGGGTTCTGATCAATTCTTCCCTGACATTCGGCTCAATGTGGATGCTGATTTTGGTTTCTTGGACGTTATCAGCGTCTCCTAGGTTTACAGCCTCAGTGTCATTTAGGTTAGGCTTGGGTTTTTCTTCAAATTGGCATAATTCTCGGTTTATCTCTTCGAAGGCTTCACCTTCATCACATTCAGATTCATCATCACAAACGACCTCTTGCATCATTGAGTCAGATTCAGATTGATTTATTAGACTAGGTCGAAGATCCGCTGTGCATGCCATGTCATTAGAACCAGTAAAAAGAGAACTGTTCAGAAAGAAAAAGAACAAAACAAAATTAAAATGGGACAAAAGAAAAGAACTTTATTAAACTTGCGGGATAAAAGGGTTCACACTTTTACAAAACGAAAGTAAAATTTGGATTACACCCTTGAATAATCCGAACAAACAAACAAACAAAACATAAATCAAAGCCTACTACCAAGACTCCCCTCGGACAGGAAGAGGAGTAACAGTCCAATTGTTGGTTTTGGCCTCAGGCCCCACAAACTGTATCTCTGTTCCGCTGGAACCTTCTCCAACTTCCACCATACTGACATCCGCAAACGGCCTCTCAAAACTCTGATTCGGGTCCTCATTTATACCGATCAATGGTCCTAGAATCTTTGGGGCCGGTGACCCCTTGGCACTTGCTTTGACAAAAGACCTCGAGAGACGTGGCACCGGCTTAGGCAGAAACCAAACCCTCTTCTTCATTTTTCGCGCTTGCTTCCTATCTGCTGCAGTTGGTTTGAACCCCAATCTGAAAGTTTCCAGATTTTTAGGAAGGGAGACAGGTTGGACAATCCCTTGAAGCTCAACTCCCAGGCCTTTTCCTGGCACAAATCCATTACCCAGCATTTCCGAGACCATCATGACTGTCGCGGCAGCTATCCTGGGGTGCGGGATGATTTGTCCTTCAGAAATTTTGTTGGCTGACCCTGTATCGAAAATCTGGTAGACCCAAGGACCTTTGTCATCAGCAGTCTCTATGAAAGGTACAATGGCTCCACCCGTGATGCACGTTGTATCCTCGCCGTGTAACACGACCTCTTGTCTTTCCCACTCGAACTTCACCATCTGATGTAGGGTGGAGGGCACTGCTTTTGCTGCATGAATCCATGGTCGTCCTAACAGCATGTTGTAAGATACTGTGGCGTCTAACACCTGGAATTCCATGGTAAACAGGACTGGACCAATGGTCAGTTCAAGTACAACATCCCCTACAGTGGCTGTTCCGTTTCCGTCAAACCCTCGGACACAGATATTGTTCTTGTGGATCCTTCCGTGGTCGATCTTTAACTGGTTCAAGGTAGATAGTGGGCAAATATTGGCGCTTGAGCCGTTATCCACCAATACTCGAGTTACCACCGAGTCTTCACATTTGACAGCTAGGTATAGAGCTTTATTATGCTCCGTACCTTCCACCGGTAGGTCATCATCTGAGAATGTTACCCTGTTCACCTCGAAAATCTTGCTGGCAATGGTTTCCAGGTGGTTTACAGAAATCTCACTGGGTACATGAGCTTCGTTCAATATCTTCATCAGGGCCCGACGATGCTCCTTAGAATGGATCAGTAATGACAATAGTGAGATCTGGGCCGGTGTTTTTCTCATCTGTTCGACCACATAATAGTCTTGTACTTTCATCTTCCTCAGGAACTCTTCAGCCTCTTCTTCGGACACAGGTTTCTTGGTTGCAGCTGGGTTGGTTCTTCTTAGCTCCACCGGAGCAAAACATCGACCTGATCGAGTCAGCCCTTGCGCTTCACAACTGACTTCTTCCACCTGTTTTCCTTTGTACATCACCACCGCCTTTTCATATTTCCAAGGCACAGCCCTTGCTATCAATCATTGGCAGCTGGACTACAGGCTTTATGGTGACCAGTTCTTTATATGCCCCCTTTACCACAACGGCAGGTGCGGGTGGAACCCCTGATATTACCAACTTGTTTGGCTCGGGTTTGCTTGTTATGGCAGACGAACTCTTTCCCAATATCACTACTGGCTTGACGCTTTCTCCCTGTAACTGTACCCTCGTTCCCCCACTGGTTGAAACTTCCTTTGGGGCGGCTTGAATCATCATCACTGTTTGTGAGGGTTTTCTCAACTCTCCTCCCTCATACACCAACTCAATCATGTGAGTTTCGTGGTGCGCTGGCAGTAGGTTTTGGTTGATGTTAGGAGTTTCTGGTGTCTGAACCTCGATCTTATTGGTGTCGATAAGATCCTGTATGGCATGCCTCAATTTCCAACACTTCTCGGTATCATGTCCGAGCATCCCTGAGCAGTATTCACAACTTATTGATCGATCCACATTTTGAGGTGGGGGATTTGGTTCTCGAGTCTGGACAGGACTAACCAAACCCAATTGCCTCAACTTGTGGAATAAAGCGGTGTAGGTTTCTCCCAACTCCGTGAAAGTTCTCTGTTTCCGCAACCTGTCATTCCTAGCATCTGGATTTCCCCGAAAGCCTGCCCCTGAAGGGTTTCTATACGCCCTTGGCGGTGGATAGGTATTTTGTGGTGGTGCATATATGTTCTGGGGAGCCGGCGCGCGCCATTGCGGGCGAACCGGAGGCTGGGAGTATGCCTGGACCTGGTGTACAGCACAATGTGGTTCTTGAGGTGGATAGAAATTTTGTGGTGGGTCGTATGGGTAGTTTGACCTGTGAGGTCTGGGTTGGTTGTAGTGTGGCCTGCCAGCCCTGGACCAACTGCCTGCCTTGATCGTGGCAACCTCTTCTTTCTTTCTTCTCAGCGCACCTCCCGTGCCGCTTTGAATAGTCTGGGTTGTGGCCTTAAGTGCCGAATAGTTCAAGATCTTGTCAGACCTCAAACCCTCTTCTATCATGACCCCTATCTTGACCACCTCGTTAAAAGATTTTCCAACCGTTGTCACCAAGTGACCAAAGTAGGTTGGATCCAATATCTGCAAAAAATAGTCTACCATCTCTCCCTCTTTCATGGGAGGATCGACTCTAGCTGCTTGTTCTCTCCAACGGAACCCGAACTCGCGAAAATTTTCCCCGGGTTTCTTCCCAGTTCTCAATAATGTGAGACGGTCAGAAACTATCTCGAGATTGTACTGGAAATGACCTGCAAAAGCCTGCGCCAGATCATCCCACGTGTACCACCTGCTGGAATCCTGCCTGGTATACCATTCTAGTGCAGATCCGCTCAGACTTTGGCCGAAATAAGCTATCAGCAGCTCATCCTTGCCGCCTGCCCCTCTCATTTTGCTACAGAATCCCCGCAAATGTGCCATGGGATCACCGTGCCCTTCATATAAATCAAACTTAGGCATCTTGAACCCAGCCGGGAGTTGGACGTCTGGGAAAGGGCACAGATCTTTGTATGCTACGCTGACTTGATTGCCCAGCCCGTGCAAGTTCCTGAAGGACTGCTCCAGGCTTTTGAACTTTCTCAATACTTCATCCTGTTCAGGGGCCTTAGCCGGCTTCTCAATCTCTGCCGGCACTTCCAAATGTGGATTGTAAGCCTGTGGTTCGGGGGCATGAAACGTAGGCTCGGGGGGATAATATTGTGTATCGTGAGCCTGAAACAATGGCTCACTGGTGGTTATTTGCAAAGGGGCTGATGTTGGTCCCACAAAAATGGGAATATTGGGTGTTGGGAGAGGTTGATGGGGTGGTGGAGCCTGGGAATCATGAGGGCTTCTTTCTTGATGATAAAGGGGATTTGGGCGGCTTGTGGAAGGGCCGGAGTGAGGGTATTTTGGCATGTGTCCCAGTGTTTCAGGGCTCTTTTGTGTTTTGGCTATGGCTAGCTGCATTGCATTCATCTCTAGTCCCATCCTTTCGATCTTTTCCATTGCTTCTTTTAACAACTGGCTCATTGGCCTTTCTTCCTCATTACTATTCTCTGAAGTAGTCATGCTTGTTGCTACCGGTCCTTTGGATCTGGTTTGGTATGAGTGTGTTGCCAGAGTTCTTTAACAACTAACTTGTCTGGTTCAGACAACAACAAACTTTGTTAGCGTTAGAGTTTAACAGATGTGATCATAACACGTAGAGGATGCAATGCACCTAGGCAGTTAACTGTTTCTACATGCTTTGCTTCAAACGACATGCGTCATCCCGGTTTGCTCATTCGTCCCTCTTTTAAAGTATTTTGGGAAACTCTGTGTTTTATTGTATTATGTATTTTCTTCTCTCTCTTTATTAAAAGTGGTCGAATCTTATGGGGATTGCCTACGTATCACGTCCCCGCGTGAATCAGACCAGGCGTAGTTCTGCCATGAGGCTAACATTTATAAAAGAAGATGAACAAACATTACATTTGAAAACTTTGTAAAAACAATGTCTTGAAATACACATTCAAATTGAAATAAAAAGATACAATTCTTAACATCTCATAGCGTGCCCCACTTTCCACTTGTATTGTAAATTATTAGATCATTTGCTCAAGGCGGGGCTTGACCCGGATGACCTCCCAATGTTCGATACATCCTTTCCAACTCCACTGCTAGATGAGGGCAAAGGTGGGTGCATGCTCTGTAAACCTTTCATAATCCATTCCTTGGCAGTTTACATAACTTTGAGAGGTGTAGACTGCCAGGTCGTGGATCTGTGCCCTGAAATCTTGGAGATGTTGGCCTTGATTCTGCAACTGCTGCTGGCGAGTGGTGGCTATATCTCAGATACGGCCTTCACGATCTAGGGCTGACTCTAATAGAGCTCGGAGTCTAGCATGCTCTAATCTCATCTGCGCTCTTTCTCTATCAGTGTCCGCTTGTTGATGCTCTCTGTACCTTCTTGCCTCTTCTAGTTGTGCACGAAGTTGGTCTTCTGATCGTATCCAATGGTCTTTTTCCTTCTTGAATTGTGCCCTGTCTTTCTCGGATTGCCTATCTTGGCGTTCCTTATCAGATCTGGCTTCTTCGTTTAATTGTTGGATCCTTTCTTTTGCTTTGCTCAACGCCCTTTCTTTTGCAGCAAGAACGGAATCATAATCTTGCATTCTTTCAAAAAGATTGGCGATGGTTTTTTGATCCTTCCAATTCCTCATTGGCGTTTCAGAAGCCTTTTTCATTCTCAGAAATCGAGCATGAAGACTTTCATTCTCGCAGGCTAGACTCTTCTTCTCGCCTTCAGCTTCTTGTGCTTGCAAATCCTTCTCCAGACTGAGGTTCCTTAGATTTTCCTTTAGGGCATGGATAGTTGCTTTGTACCCCTTCTCTTTTTCTCCCCAGATCAACCGCTCTTGGATTTTATCATTAAAGTTTTGAATATGGGGTCTTTTAGTTGGCCTTCTTAGCTCAGGTTCTGGTACATCATCCACGCGAGACCGTTTCTCGAACCACCTTGCATATCCAGGATTTATCTCACCCTTTGTAGTGTCTGGGACTTGAGTATCGCTTTTCAAGTATCGACATCCATTCCACATCTGCTGAAGTAACGCCTCAGAAATAGTGGCCTCTGGGTGTAATTCGATTTCTTGCGTACTCAAATCTTCATCATCAGGAACTACTTGATATCTTCCTAGTTGTCTTAGGACTCTCAATGGCGCATACGGCTGGATGCTTCTCAATCCCAATAGTAGCAGATAACTATTTGAGTTTGACATATGTATCACTTCCCTCATCGGGAGCCATCCCAGAGTCCATTCAATTTGATTTGCCGTTAGAGCCCTTAGCCGAGATACCCATGCTTCTATCCCTTCTGGAACCTGATAAATTTTCACTCTTTCCTCATAAACCTCGATGTAATTATCGTTGCTTGGCCCATACTGTATGATCTTGGGCTGTTGTTGGAGATGTTCAATCAGCCACATTTGCAACAAAATTTTGCATCCTTCGAAGACTTTCGCTCCTGCTTTACATAAAGTCAAAGCCCGATAAATGTCTGAGAGAATGATGGGGACAAGGGTGTGGTTTTCCTTGGTGGTGAGGATTTGCACAACTTTTGCGGTGCGAATATCGATTGTTCGCTCTTTGTTCGGGAAGACCATGATTCCTAGAAAAGCCACCATGAAGGCGAAGCGACGGTGAACCTGCCATGCGTCTTTGTCTTGTTTGTTAGTAAGGCCTTTCTCATGAATTTCGAACCCATCTGACTTTCCGAACCTTGAATACAAAAAGTTGAAAGAACAACATCCGTTGACGACATTGCTTTTCCTGATTTGACTGCTGATGTTCAGAAGACCGAAGAATCGATGTACCGAGGGAGCCTTCGTGAATATCAAGCTTTGATTCCTTAAACTTCCGTCAAAACCAACATATCCAGCTACCTCCTCTAATGTAGGAGTGAGCTCGAAGTCAGAGAAACGAAAGACATTGTGAACAGGGTCCCAAAAAGTTACTAATGCCGCAATCAGATCATCACGGGGTTTAACTTTCATAATATCCGGGAGATTTCCCAAATGCTTGATGACCCACTTTTGACCATCTTCGCCTAATTCACACCACCACATTTGAAGCTGGAATAGAAACTCTTCTGTATTTGCGGATGAGGGGTTTTGTGTGGTGCTCATTTTGTATCTGAAATTTAATTTAATAAAGTCAAGACTCATTTTGAAAACATACTCTAATCATTTTCAGTCAAAACTATTTTCAAGATTTAAGACTATTTTTAGGAATTTTTCAAACTATTTTCAAGATTAAATACCTTTCAAGATTAAATGCCTTTATTTCAAGATTTGAAAACTATATTTTATTATTTTTTATTATATATATATATATTTATTTTTTTATTTATTTTTTATTATGAAAAAAAACCCATTTTATTCCTCAGCTCTTACCATGATTTCATTTAAGCCGGTCAGCAAGCATGTTCGAGGCAAATGAATGCACATATAGCAAGTAGGATGCATCAGGGTGGTCTTTTTATTTCGGGTTCACCTGTCTTAGACAGACCCAACCCCTGTGTTGAGTCCCCTAAGTCAAATGCACGTGATGCAAATAAACGTTCCTACAAGGGATCCGGTACATGGCTGAGTTATTCTAAGTGTAAAACCTGAGGTTGATTGTTCTAAACCTGGCATACCCAAACAGACAGTTTGAGCCGAAGCGGGGGCAACGTACCGGGAGCACGAAAGTCTGCCCGGCCTAGTTACTTGTCCCAACTCCGTCTTATTTGGTATGACTTTAACAGAAAGGTGGGTCACGCGCACGTGTACACCATAAATTCAGAAGACTCAGAAAGAAGGGGGTTTCGTAACAGTTGTATATATTCACAATTCAAATAATATTAAAGCGGTAAAAGCATCATTTAGCACATTAGGCATACATCATGTAAAAATCAGATAATAAATAAAGCCAAATAATAACAATTGCTCTAAGCTCGAATTCTTAACCCTGAACCAGTGGTTCAGAGATCCCCAGCAGAGTCGCCAGAGCTGTCACACCTCCTTTTTACATACCCGAGAGGGTACGAGGGAGTTTTTCCAATTAAAGGACAATCGAAACGGGATTGGTTTATTAATTTCAGAGTCGCCACTTGGGAGATTTAGGGTGTCCCAAGTCACCAATTTTAATCCCGAATCGAGGAAAAGAATGACTCCATATTACAGTCTGCGCACCAGAAATCTGGATAAGGAATTCTGTTAACCCGGGAGAAGGTGTTAGGCATTCCCGAGTTCCGTGGTTCTAGCACGGTCGCTCAACTGTCATATTCGGCTTATTTATCTGATTTTAAATACCATTATGAACCAATGTGCCAATTTTAACTTTTTACCGCTTTATTGTTATTATTTCAAAAGGATGTGAACATCGCTTAAAACATGTCTTTGGACTGCGTCACATGAAATGCACCCACAATCTGGAACATATTTTATTTGATGTTTTGGGATTTGGATCTGGGTCGCATGAAATGCACACCCCAAGTTTTAAGAAAGTAGATTATTAAACACGCACCTAAAGAGACTATCGTGTTATTATTTTGGGAAGGGCCGTGAAATTTGCTAAACGGCCCGTCCCGGAATCTAAGTATTTAATATATACATTTAGAGGGCCCCGCAGCTTCTACATTTTTTGTTTGTCGAGGCTCGTCTCATTTTTATTTTAAAGGATAAACCTATAATGACTATATTTCCTATTAAGTTCGTCTCTAAAATAAAAGAAAATCTCTTAATTATTTACATGCTTGCAGATTATTTATAGCAGGATCCGAAATGCTTTTACAGAATAAGGAAACGTGACCATGCATACGGACAGCTGATCGAACATTATGGGCCCAAATCCAGCTCATGCGGAATGGGCCAGACCTGGGCCACTGTTTATCCGAGGCGGGTCTGTTTGGTCTGTTTTGACCTGGGCTCGACCTTCATAAGGTTGAGGGGCGCGGACTTGTGCTAATTGTTATAAGGGTGTGGATTGATAATTATAACGAGGCAGTTTATCAAAAGAGAATGAAAACTAACTGAGGCGGATAGTTTTATTCTTTGACATGCATTAAAAGAGAATGCTAATTACAAAACACAACTAATTTCCAAGACATAGCCTAGTATACTGCCAATTCCTTTTGTCTGTCAACCTAACCGACATATGATATTAAACCATACTACATTTTTTGTATTCACTATATGAAAGGACCAACTCCAATACCCAAACAAGATTGTAAACCATTACACACTACATGATCATCTATATAGCAACTACATGTGGACATAGATGTCTTCAAATCTTCCCTTTTGTATTCATGCTCGACTTTCAAATTACATGGACAGTATTAGTTGTGTACCTGGTATAGAGGAACAAAAGAAGAAGGAAAAGGATCAGCTGAGTAGTACACAGCAAACAACAGCAACAGCAGATTCACAGCAACAACACAGCAACAACAACCAGCCAACAATGATGAAGCTCAGCAAGGAGTCGAGCAACAAATAAACAATCCCAGAAAAACAGAGTAGGAAACAACAGCCCAGAATGTGAATGTAACAGCAACAGAAATCTAGTGACCACAAGAAAGCTTGGCAAACGACAGAAAAGCAAAACCACAAAGACAACCTGATCAAACTGGACTCTTACACAGTTTCCTTTAGACAATACTCATTCACAGTGTTCTGAAATTTATTTCTGTTTTTCCTTTTTCAGTTTTCTTACTCACAGAATCTCTCAAGACTC
Organism: Nicotiana sylvestris; assembly: GCF_000393655.2. Taxonomy (NCBI): domain Eukaryota; kingdom Viridiplantae; phylum Streptophyta; class Magnoliopsida; order Solanales; family Solanaceae; genus Nicotiana; species Nicotiana sylvestris. The sequence goes on from NC_091062.1 coordinate 197,895,453, forward strand.
CAAAAAAATGAACCCTTTTCTAATGGAAGGTCTGCCTCTTTTATAGCCTAACCTTAACACTTTACAGTCTGTTTGACAACTCAAAATTCCCCCTCCCTGTTGTTTTTCCACTCACTTATTTTAAATAACAAAACTCCCATGAAATCCCTGACAGCCCCTCTCTCTTTTTGTTGTGTCCTAATCTCTTGTTTATTTAACCAAAATATGGGCAGCAGGAATATAATCTGACAGCACATGCTGTCCCATTATTTTAATTCCTTAAAGCTAACCATACACAGGCTGCCCACGGTCTAAACCAAATAAACATGGCATCATATTTAAAATCAAAGTCTGAACTGCCATTATAACCTTCCCCTAGATGTTCTTTAATTCAATTTGAACAAAATCAATAGGCAATACAATTCAGTTCCTAATGGGATTCAAATACGATCACAGCAGAAATAAACAACATGAATCAAGTTGTTACCATTAATGACTGAAACTAATTGACGACATATATCGACTCGACTATATTAATCGTAACACATAACAATCAATCGTTCATATAAACAACACGTACAGAGTCCCGAATGACTTCAGACAACTTTGTTCAATCACTGGGAACCTATATGAATTAACTCGTTTGACGACTAATCTAATCGAACATGTATATCACAGAATACATTCAAAACACACATAGAAAATCAACCGACCAAATAAAAGGTCTTTGCTAGAGATGGAAGAAATCAGGAAAAATAACAGATAATAACAAACAACAAATCATGCTGACAACTCAATCAAAACTAAAAGGGAAAGAGGACACTTACTGGGGAAGTTTAAACCGAAATGACCCAAGTCCGACTTAGCTTTGACCATTTGAGGCCAAACAAACTTTAATCAGGGTGTTCTCACATGAGAACACCTTGATTAAGGTCTATTAGACCTCGAACCTTTGTTAAGGTCGGCTGGATTCCAAGGCTATCCGTGTTCTAGGTTTTGGATTTTCAGATCTGGTTTTTTAGGAGTTGTGGGTAGATTCGGACCAAACCAAGTTTGGTTTGGTCACGAGGAGGGTCAGGGGAGTGTCTGGTATGAAGATGGGGTGGTTTGGTATAGATCAGAGTTCGACTCAAATCTTCAAATGAAGATTCGAGACGAAGGAAGGTGATTCGAGGCAAATGGATAGCAGATCCATGTTTAGGACAGTGAGGTGGTCCTAGGGTGTTCAGGAGGTGGCCACCGGCGTCCATGCCGCCGGCTTTAATGGCGAGGGAGATGGGGCGGCTAGGGTTTCTAATGGGAGGTCTGGGTTTGAGCTTTGGGGACGACGGGATGGGGTGTTCGTATAGGGGCGTGGGGTGTAAGGGAAGGCTTATATATGGTCTAGGGGTTTAGATCTGAGCCGTTGGATCAGATGATCTCAACGGTCAGGATCCATTCACTTAGGGGAAACGGTGCCGTTTGGGTTTTGGTAGTGGGTAAGACCGGGTAAGGCTGGATCGGGTCAAAAATTGGACGGGTTTAGGGGGAAAACCTGGGTCCGTTGGATCAAGGGGTTGGACGGCTCATATCAATTGCCTAAGACGACGTCGTTTGGGGTTAAATGAGTGGCCTGATCAGGACCGTTTATTTGAGTCAGATCAACGGCTCAGCACAGGGACGTTGATATGGCGTCGTTTTGGGACGTACCCGGGCAGCTTGTTTGGACTGGACCTGTGTCCTGGTTTTGGGCCTGATTTTAATTCATTTTTGGCCCAAATCAACCCTTTCTTTGTTTTTCTTATTTTAAAAAAAATGAAAATAACAAAAATAAATAATGAAACAAAAAATGAAATGAAAACAAACAACCATGTGACGCTTCAACACAATTATCACACCAAATTAAAATATTTAAGTAAGTTAAATCGCAACCTAGGACGAACGACGCCTATATATTTTGAATTTTCGTTCTTTTTTAACGACCGAATTATGATTTTGACTACCCTGACAGACATGTTTTTGTATTTTGATTGGTAAGATTAAATGCAAAATGGGCAGACCCACACATGACTAATAACACATGTCACGGAAAAACGACAAATTGTACAGTGAGGCCATTTATCACTATTTTTTGTTTTCCTTTTGGAGTGATTGCTCGTGAAGCAAAAATCACGTGCTTACACATATATAGAAAAATGGTTGGTTGTGGTAACTCCTCCCTGCAAAGAAAATGACACAGAACATCAAAACAGGATGGGTCGGTACTGATGACCGACAACAATTGGTCGAACAGAACAACGGGTTGGTAGAAGAAGTGAAAATGCTTAGACAACATGTGGCAGACATGTATCAGGCATGGATAACTGGGAAAGCACCACCCCCACCACCGCCAAGCTTTTCAAACTCTGGCATTACCCATCCCCCATACTCTCCATCCCAACCCACTTATGACAGCTTTCCTAGCTACCTGAGTAGCTCCATCACTCGTCCACGCTACTCCCCTCCCCAATGCTACTTCTCTCCACGAGGTTCCCAAAGATGGGCTTCACTTTCCAAATACCCAACTCCACAGAAGGCCTATCCACCCTCACAAGCCTACCGGAAGCCCCCTGGATCAGGTTTCCGGCCCAATCAAGCATTTAGGAACGAAAGGTTGCTGAAACGAGGAAAGGCTCTCACCCCTATCGGAGTATCTTATGCAAGTCTGTTTGAAAGGCTAAAGCATGCTGGCTTGATTGAGCCGCTCCCCGCATATACTCCAGATCCACATGCAAGAAACTTTGATCCGGCAGCGCAATGCGCGTACCACTCCAATGTCATAGGGCACAACATTGAGAGTTGTCGTAATTTGAAAAGGGAAGTAGAGAAAATGATCCAAGAAGGGCGGATTGTGATCGATAACAGTAACATGGAGCACTCAAACCCTATCGAGAACTTGTTGACGGAGGTTGATGATATGGAAGCTGATAATGGTCTTGGCAATACTAATGCAAAGCTTAGTGGCTAAGATGCCAATTTTGATAAAATGGGAGGACGCTCCGTTCCTTGGTTAGCAAGAGAGAAGCTGTTGGTGGTTTATTTTGTTGTCATTTCTGTTATCCGGATTATTCTTAGGGTTGTAATCCGAATATTGTCTTGTGTCAAACCTTCTTATCTTTCCATTTTTGTCGTATCAGTTTGTTTAAGTCTCGTTGATGTTGTGTTAAGATTTTATTCTGGTTGTTTTGTTTGTTTTTCTAACCATTTCGCCGGAAGTTTAATACAAAAGCCGGTCTTTTATTATTTCCAGTCATCTTTTTATTTAGTCCTTTTGTCATTTTCGTTCAATGCCGATTCTAGGGACATGACATGCGCACACAGTTTGGGCCTAGTCTATAAAGTTAATCATAAAACCCTGGGAAGGTGATCAAAGCATTTAAAGGAAATAAGAACGGTTTGAGATTATTTGAAGCCCGAGTCATGTGGAACTGGGGCAAGTAAAACATAAAGAAAACCGTTAAATGCAAGATTCGCCAAATTGGCATGAGGGTCGTGCATGAGAGTGAGAGTGTCGCCCAGCAGTGCTTTAGAAATGACAAATGAAAAAGCAAGTGTTTAACATAATTGTCAAGTCCAGCACCATCGGAAGAGACTATAAATCTATGTTCAATTGTGTTGTTTGCACTTGGCATGTTTTGAAGACTGGAATGACGAAGGCATTTTATTCTGCTACCTAAACACTTTATCCTTCGTTACCCCTTTTGAGCCTTATTTATTTTCTTTCATACCCCTCGTTCGGAATCAATAGCAACGACTAGGAAATACGAGTCTGGAAGGTAAAGAAAAAATCAAAAAAAAAAAAAAAAGTCAAATGAAAAAAGAGGAATTGGGAACTACGTTTGACCTGATTCCTCAAAGAGGATACGTAGGCGCTTCACGGCTCGGTCATAGGGTGCATAGTGCGCATAATGTGCGTAGTATGCATAGTGTAACCAAAAAATTTAAAAAAATATATATAATAAATAAATAATCCCCAAGCAAGAAACTGGGGTAAGGGTTGCGCTTGTTATAAACAAATATGATTTCGAAGGTTGTAATTTTGAACCCCAAATTGATTTGTTTTTGAGCCTTTAATACCCTTTATTTCTAAGCCTATCCAAAAAACCCACATTACGGTCCAAAGAAAGACCTTCTGATCAGTCTGCAAAAGATGCCAAGTCAGACAAATGAGAGTCTTACCGGCGAACATAACATTCTGTTCCACAGCAGAAAGGACTCTAATCTCCAGCAGAGAGAGTCATACCGGCAACACTCCAAATCCCCAGCTGGAAAGTGATACAAATGAGAGAGTCTTATCGGTGAAAATCTTTACGGACACCATAAGGCGACGCAAGCTGAGAGAAAAACCAAAATGAGAGAGGCTTGATAGTGAAAACCCTTCGGGCACTACAAGTCGAATAAGATTGGGAATCAGATGGGGAATCGCCAAGTCAAGGGAAGATCTCGAAAGACGATTGATGACGAAGGATAGGCCACATGTGCATGTCATGACCATTAGAGTCGGTATTTGCGTTTGATAGGTTTTTATTTATAGTTTCTTTTGTTAAAGAGTCATCTTTTTCCGTTGTCTTTTATTCTGTTCCCTTTTATCTTTTCCTTTCATAGAAATTTCCCCAGTAGAGTCTGTTTGGTCAGAACCAGTGGGAAATGACTTCAAAATAGGCCATTAGCTTTCCAAGATAAGATCTGACTAATACATACAAATGGTATAGTCAGCAAGGAACAAGCGCGAGGCCAGTGTCAAAAAAAGATATCCCCAGCAAAAGGGAATTGACAAAAAGATCAACGAGTGTCAAGAGGGATATCCTTGCCAAAATCAGAGGTTATTAAAACCTCAAGGCCAAGGCCCGTGGACAAACAAGGAGAGCAATAAGCATGACTTGGAAAATTCATGCGAGACTAAAAGGTCGGAAAAATGCAAGTCTCCGAGCCATGTCACGAAAGAAGAGGGATATCCCTAGCAGAAAAGGATTATCCCCAGCAAATAATATCGTCCCTGGTGGAATGCAGAGCAAGGAAGGAGAAAGGGAAAAGCCATCCCAGTGGAGTATCACAACCAACTACCATGCTTTAAGCTAACAAATTTTGTTTGAGTTAAAACAGGTAAAGGAAATGGCATTGATGTCGGAAATGCATGCCGCGAGAAAGATTGTCAAACTGGGGCAGAAAATTTTCTTTTCAGTTAGAAAATTTTCTGGAAAATCAGGTACCCATTTGGGGAAGAATAAAGATAGCACCAAGGAAGTAGTCTTTGAACCAGGGTTGCCCCCAACATAATAAGTTTCCAATGGAGGAAATTGATCCCCAGCAGACAGAATAAAGGGATGACGCTTGTGCTCAGAAAAGCAAAAAGCCATTATCATCCCCAGCAGCTTCCAGAAGAATGAAGCATCGATTTGAAGGGATAAAATTCCCCAGCAGCGTTATCCTCAACAACGTTATCCCAAGAAGATAACACTTTTATCCCCAGCAGTGTTGAGAGAAAATAAATTCTGAAAAAAAAATTGAAGGAGGGGAAGAAAGAAGACTCCCGCAGTGGTATTATCCCCAGCAAGCAAGAACAAAGCAGCGAAGGAAGGAGAAAAGAAAAGAAGAAATTACGAAGGTAAGTTTCTCAAATCATTGATCTTTACATTTTTCTCCTAGGATAAAAAGTCCTAGTCTGATGAATTTACCTCCCGATACAATCTTGGTCCGATGAAATTTTTCTCCCAAGATAAGATATCAAATCTTAGTCGGATGAATCTTTCTCCTAAGATCACAACAAAATGGACCTAGTCTGACGATTTATCTCCTAGAGTCAAAATCTTGGTCTGATGAAATTTTTCTCCCAAGATAAAATCTTAGTCGGATGAATCTTTCTCCTAAGATCACAACAAAATGGACCTAGTCTGACGATTTATCTCCTAGAGTCAAAATCTTGGTCTGATGAAAATTTTTCTCCCAAGATAAAATCTTAGTCGGATGAATCTTTCTCCTAAGATCACAACAAAATGGACCTAGTCTGATGATTTATCTCCTAGAGTCAAAATCTTGGTCTGATGAAATTGTTCTCCCAAGATAAAATCTTAGTCGGATGAATCTTTCTCCTAAGATCACAATAAATGGACCTAGTCTGACGATTTATCTCCTAGAGTCAAAATCTTGGTCTGATGAAATTGTTCTCCCAAGATAAAATCTTAGTCGGATGAATCTTTCTCCTAAGATCACAACAAAATGGACCTAGTCTGACGATTTATCTCCTAGAGTCAAAATCTTGGTCTGATGAAATTGTTCTCCCAAGATAAAATCTTAGTCGGATGAATCTTTCTCCTAAGATCACAACAAATGGACCTAGTCTGACGATTTATCTCCTAGAGTCAAAATCTTGGTCTGATGAAATTGTTCTCCCAAGATAAAATCTTAGTCGGATGAATCTTTCTCCTAAGATCACAACAAATGGACCTAGTCTGACGATTTATCTCCTAGAGTCAAAATCTTGGTCTGATGAAATTTTTCTCCCAAGATAAAATCTTAGTCGGATGAATCTTTCTCCTAAGATCACAACAAAATGGACCTAGTCTGACGATTTATCTCCTAGAGTCAAAATCTTGGTCTGATGAAATTTTTCTCCCAAGATAAGATATCAAATCTTAGTCCGATTAATCTTTCTCCTAAGATAAGATATCAAATCCTAGTCTGATGAATTTTCTCCTAGGATAATTTTTTTTTAAAAAAAAGAAGAAGTTTGAATTTGAAAAAAGAAGAAGTTGTTGAAGTCAGGAGCCCACCTGAAGAACAGAATGACGATATATTGGTTGAAGTCAGGAGCCCGCCTGAAGAGAGGAATGGCGATTATTTTCAAAGTTGTTGTCAGGAGCCCGCCTGAAGAGAGGAAAGGCATTTTTAAAAGTTGTTGAAATCTTGCCAACCTAAAGAAAGGAATGGCGATGTATGGTTTGAAGTCAGGAGCCCGCCTGAAGAGAGGAATGACGATTATTTTCAAAGTTGTTGTCAGGAGCCCGCCTGAAGAGAGGAAAGGCGTTTTTAAAAGTTGTTGAAATCTTGCCAACCTAAAGAAAGGAATGGCGATGTATTGGTTGAAGTCAGGAGCCCGCCTGAAGAGAGGAATGGCGATTATTTTCAAAGTTGTTGTTGAAGTCAGGAGCCCGCCTGAAGAGAGGAAAGGCATTTTTAAAAGTTGTTGAAATCTTGCCAACCTAAAGAAAGGAATGGCGATGTATTGGTTGAAGTCAGGAGCCCGCCTGAAGAGAGGAATGGCGATTATTTTCAAAGTTGTTGTTGAAGTCAGGAGCCCGCCTGAAGAGAGGAAAGGCGTTTTTAAAAGTTGTTGAAATCTTGCCAACCTAAAGAAAGGAATGACGATGTATTGGTTGAAGTCAGGAGCCCGCCTGAAACAGAGGCATACATTTCAGTCTTTAATTTTCAAGTATTGAAGTTGGGAGCCCGCCCAGATAACAGAGGCATACATTTCAAAGTCAAGTCAGAGGACAATAAAACAGAGGGTTACAATAGGAATCTCCAGCAGGAAACAATAAAATTCCCCGGCACCGGGAAACAGAAGGTTGCAACAAGAGGTCACAGTACAAACTCAAGTACATGTGTCAAAAGAAGAAAAGCACTGGAAGAAATGCAAGCAGACAAGGAAGCAAGGCAACAAAAACAAATTGTACTCTAGCCTAGCTTCTTGTTTTCTTTTAAGCATGGTATAACAAGGAGATCGGTAAGCAGTAGTAATAGCATGCAACAACAGTATACATTGCAGTCTCACGGTAGTCCCAGCTACCAAAATTTCCTGAACTACATTGACCTGATTCCTGTTTAGCCCAGGATATGTAGGAAACCTTTGAAGCAAAGGTTCGGTCAAATCTTTTTCAAAAAAATGCTTCACACGGAGTACTCGGATGGGCAAAAATCGCTCGCTTTATCTTTGCACGAAAACCCTTCGTGTCTTCGGGCAAAGAGGGGCAGCTGTAAGCACGTGATTTTTGCCCTATATGAGAATTACTCCCAAAAAATTCAAAAATAAAATGATTTTTCTTTGGTGTGTAATTTTGTGATATTTTGTGATATTTTGAAGAATTATTTGTATTTGTCTGTGCGTGTTTATTCGCTAAATTAATAAAAAATACAAAAATATGTCGCATTTTGCATGTAGTATTTAATTCTACAATTGTTAGTAATTAAAATTGTTTTACAAAAATTAAAAATTACAAAAATAGGCATCGTTTGCATTTTTAGCATTTAATGTCCAAATATACAATTTTATGCTTAATTAATACTTAATTGTGCGTTAATTGTTATTGGGAGTTAATTTGCGCTTTTATAACTTAATTTAGTTCTTAATAATAGTTTGAGTATTTTTATAATTTAGTTTTAGAGAAATAAAAGAAGAAAAGAGAGCGAAAATATAAAGAAAGTCGGAATTGGGTCTCTTCTTCAAATTTAAGCCACAAGCCCAAAAAATGGCCCAATCTTCCCTACGACCCAGTCCATTTCGAACTGAGTCGACCCAGTCCATAACCCAAAAGACCCAAACCCCCTTTGTCTTTCATTTTTTACAAAACAAAAACAAAACAAAAAAAAATTAAAAGAAGAAAACCCTAAAAATTAATCCCATCCCCCCCTCCTCTCTCTCTCGTCTTCTCCCCAAACGACCCCAACCTCAAGCAGCCATGGCTGTTCCCCCCCCCCCCCCACACCCCCCCACACAGCCGTCCAAGCTTCCAAGCAAACCCCACTCCACGTTCGTCACCTCCGAACAACCCCTCACCGCCGGACATAACCCCAAACGACCACAGTCCTTTAACACCAAAGCTCCACCACGAAACATGACGTCGTCCGATGCTTCATCTTCTTTAGTCGCTGCCCAGCAGCTTTGCTACATCCAAACAGACCCCATGGCTACTGTCTCGTCTTCTCCGGCGTCGAGCTTGAAGCTCGACACCCATGGTAGCTGCTGCCTTAGCTTCGACCTCCATCGCACATGGCTGCTGCTGTCCGATCCTTGGTGTTGCTTCAGTCCCTTCTCTGAAACCATAGTGTCTTCCTCCTGCTTCGCTACGTCCAAACGACCAGATGCTCCTGTTTCTGCTCGCCGCGCACATGGATGTTGCTTCAACCTTTGCCACGACCAGCTGCTTCTGCTTCACGTGCTGCTTCTCCGATGCTTCATCTTCTTCGTCAAAAATTCAAGGGTATTTGGTTGAGTCAAGGTCCGGTACGTCGAGTTTTGGTTGGGGGTCGTCAAAACAGTCCCTACATAGGTCGAGGCTCGTCGAAATAGTCCGTACATATTTCGTTTCAATCCGGTTAGTAGTTTTTGAGTTTTATTTTGTCCATATTTTTGTTTGATATTTTCCGGATCCAAAATCGTTAAATGATTCAATTCTTGTTGTGTTTGTTCATCGTTGAAATCATTTTTCTAGTTTGTTCATGTTCATGTGCTTTGTTAAAATTAATTTTTCAGATTTCAAATAGAAGTTTAATTAGTTGTTTTCATATTCATTTCATGTTTGTATTATTGTTTAAGTGAATGTTTGTTAGTTTGATGTTTGTTAGATTCAAATTGAAGTTTAATTAATTGCTTCTTCAATTTGTTTCATGTGTTTATGTATTTTTAAAAATTGTTAATATTGTTAAGTTCAAGTTTAAGTTCATAATTGTTTCTAACAACAAATCTTGTTATTTGTCTAAAAAAGAATTTAGTTGTGTTAAAGGAAATATATTGATTTAATCGTTTAATCCGTCATGTTTGTTGTGTTAAAATAGATTCATTCATGTTCATACTTTGTTTGTTTGATCTTGAATCCGAAATGTGTATAGTTTGATTTTTTGTTTATCATTTATGATTATTTCTTGAATTTGTCTCATAATCTTGTTTATAGGAATTGTTTGTTGTAATGTTGTTAGAGTAGTTGATTTTAAGTTCAATATTATTGAATTTAGAAATCTAAATATACTTGTTTGTTGTTGTTGTTGAATCCGAAAATAGGATTGTTTGTTGCTAAAATATTGTTCAATCAAATTTTAGTTGTTCTTTGTTGTTCAATTTGTGTTCATGTGATTTGTTGTTGAAATGTTGTTGAAATCATGTTCATGTGCTTTGTTGTTGAAATGTTGAAGAAATCATGTTCATGAAATTTGTTGTTTGAACATTGTTAGAAATTAATCATATTGTCTATATTTTGGTTATGTTTGATTAAATGATGTGTTATAGCTGATGGGTAGTTTGGTAATTTGTAGTACGTTCAGGGGTAGTTTGGTAATTTCAGTAAGGTCGTGAGGGGTAGTTTAGGAATTGTACATTTTGTAATTGTTTATATGAAGCATGGGGGACAAAATAAAATGGGGTGGGTTGTGATATGGTTATTTAATATAAAGGGGGGACAAGATTTAATTTAAAGGGGGAATCTTGTATTATTTTAAGTGAAGCATGGGGGACAAAATATAATGGAGTGGTGTGATATGTTTATTTAATGTAATGGGGATGAGTGGGAAGATAATGGGTTGGGTAGAGAAAAAGTATTGATTTTAATTAATGAAAAGATTTATGGGATGAGATTATATATATGAAGTCTTGAACACAAGACACAGACAGAAACACAGACAAGAAAAAACACACACAGAAGAGAGAAAAAAAGGGCTGAACATTTAAGAGAAAGAAAAATTCTGAAAAATATTTAAGCTTTCAAAAATAAAAATAAAAAACTAAAAAATCTCCTGCTTTCTTTCTTTGTTTGAAATTAGTATTAATGGTTGTTGTTTCATTTAAAGCTTAAGGCTTTTGTTTTTGGGATTACTACTCCACCGGTCTGTTACTGGGTTGTTACTGTTGCTGGGCAGTTGTTGCGGTTGTACTGTTATTATTGCTGCTGATTCTCATCTTCATTTTCTTTTGCTTCCAATATCAGGTACATATCTGTAAATTCATGTCATGAAAAGCTTCAACATGGCAAGTAAATGAAGTTTGGAATTATAAGGATGTCTTCTACTCATTTAAATTTTATTAGTTTAAATTTCAGTTTGTTTCAGTTGGTTAACAAAGTAGTATGCTTGACATGAAGACTATTATCTAATCGTTTTCTTTTTAAAAGTTTGCATAAGTTTTGTAATAATATTGTCCATTTCGAAATCTCATTAGTATAGTTATATTTGAACTGTCAAAATAGGGAATATGACATAAAAATGGGCCATTGATTACATCCCGTAACATTGTTAGCTAAATGTAAAGTAGAATAGAAATATCAAGAAAACTACATTCTAACCTCTGTTGTTGAATAAGGTTAAAATGATGTTGATTGTATTTTTTCATATATGGTAAGATAACGGGTATATGTATAACCATAAGAAAGGTGAATTGATTAGCTTGTTACGACGTTAAAATATTATGAATGGTTCCGACGAATTGATTAGCTTGTTACGACGTTAAAATATTATGAATGGTTCCGACGAACAACTACGTTGTATATAAAGCAATTTTATTGAATCAGTTTGTAATATTTCTTTTTTCTTATCAACTTGACTCTTATCTTCCATTGCAAACATTAACCAAACCATTATAACTTTGGACTAAAAACAAGTAGATGAGAAGGAGATATAATTTCTTCGAAAACTATTAGTTTGTTTATCAAATTAATTCTCTTTCCTAGTTTTATATGCAATTCATTTTTGGGTATGCATATATTGTATTTACGGAAAAATGGTTATTAATCCCACGTTTATTTTTACCATTTTAAATTTGAATGGCTTGGAGAAATATAATTCTTACGCAAAAAATATAATTTGCGGTTAACATTCAACAATTTATGGAAAATCTATACTACTATTAAAAATATTTTGCGTGATTAGGGATGCGTTCGCGTAACCTGATTATATTTCTAAAAGCAATTCGAATTATGCGTTCGCGCAACTTCGAACGAACATTTAATAAAAAGGGGGCTCTTCGGAGAATATCAATATTAATTTCATATAACACGAGATGTGCGGTTCAATATTTAATTATACAAGAGCGACGAACGTTCTTAATTTTATTTTTAGCACAATTTCGAACTTAAGTCTTCTTTTTTTTATAATAAAAAATTTCCAAAAAAAAATAATAATTATTATATTATCAATATCATTGTGTATACGTACGCGTGACACGATTTTTCACGTTAAAAAATATATAATATATAAAACGAATACACGTACGCGTGATTCGATTCGAAGAAGGGTCTTTAATTATAAACAATCTAAATAGAAGCGGTAACAATAAAATCATGCAATAAAAATGTATTTAACAAATCAAAATAATCAAGCCGAATATAACAGTTGAGCGACCGTGCTAGAACCACGGAACTCGGGAATGCCTAGCACCTTCTCCCGGGTTAACAGAATTCCTTATCCGGATTTCTGGTTCGCAGAATAATAAACAGAGTCATATTCTCCTCGATTCAGGGATTAAAATTGGTGACTTGGGACGCCTTAAAATTCCCAGGTGGCGACTCTGAAACAAACAAACAAATCCCGTTTCGACTGTCCTTTAATTGGATAAAACTCTCTTGTACCCTCGCGGGCGCGGAAAAAGGAGGTGCGACAATCCAAACGACATCGTTTTAAGTCAGTCAATCTCAACCATTCGTTTGATTAGATCGAACGGTCCAGATCAACTCCTCCAATACCCGACCTATTCCCATCCAAGATCGATCCGGTCTCGAGGTAAGTGAAGCGACGTCATTCCCATTAATGAATGGATCCAAGCCGTTGATCTTATCAGATCGAGCGGCTTGGATTTATTCTGTCCCTTCTGGTATATAAGTCCAAACCTTACTCGTCCCCTCCCCAAGCCAAACCCCTCCCCCGGCGACCACGAAATTCACACCACTAAACCTCCTAATCACCCTCAACACAGATCCTTACCCCTTTAACCTCAAATCATCCCGGTCTGTCTCGAATCTTCAATCGAAGATTCGAGCAAAACCCTAAACCTATCCAACCAGTCCCAAATTAACACCCCTAAGCCATCTGACCACCCTCGTTACGAATCCGTTAACCGTTTGCCTCGTATCAACCTCTACCTTCTCGAATTTTCAATCGAAGATTCGAACAAAACCTAAACCTACCCCAACCAGTCCCAAACTCCCACCACGGCATCCCATAACCTCCCTCGTGCCCAAGATACCTTTGGCCTGTTTCGAATCTTGCTAGAACCATTCGAACCCCAAATGGAACCAAGACCCCTATAAAGACCAAACCTGGGTTTTGTCCGAAATTAAAGGAATTTGGGCGTCTAATCGACCTTAGTCTAAGTGTTCTCCGATGAGAACACTCGATTAAGGTCCGTTCGACCTCAAAAAGTTCGAGTCAAGAGTTCGACCTGGGGTTCGTCTAGTTTCTATTTTGTTAAGGTATTTTCTTTTCTCCTTTCTTTCTTGTTCTATTTTTGTTACGGTTAATTGTGTTTAGTTTAGTTATAATCCAGATTTTGTCCATTGCTTCTTCTTCTTCTCCAATCAGACCTTTTTATTTGGTCGAGTCTGCTTCTGTGCATGGTCGAATATATGTATTTAGCCATGTAATTTGTTAGTTTATAAGTTCCCTGTTTAGTCGATACCACTCGAATCACTTGTTGGTCTGTTTATTCCGATTGTTTGTTGTTAAATGCTAAATGTTATAGCCTGTGTAATCAATTGAATAAGCGTCGTCGATTAGTCTTTTAGGCTTGAATGTTATGTTAACATGATAATAGTTCAACCGTTGGTTCATACCAGTATGTTTACCATCATGCATCTTGTGTATACTTGAATTAGAGTTGTGTGTGCTCATTCCCTTTATTTGGTTTGACCTCCTGTTCTTTATAGTTGTTCACATGAACCTCCTGCCTTGATTCATACTGCTTCAATTTTGGCTTGTATTATTGAATCCCTGCTCAATCACTGGGTCTGAGTTGATCAGGATTGGTTCCCAATATGATCAGCTCATTCCCTTTGATTAATGCCATGTTTGAAATGATCTGGTCTTCTGCTTTGAATCACTATGTGAATTTGGTAGTGGGAATTGGTTTATAGCTGTAGTAATTTAGTGATCAATTAGAAATTAGTTGTTAGGGTTACAACTTATAGAGTTTTAATAACAGATCAATGAAGCTTAGGGCAGGGCAGTAATACACAGGGGTTAAGGGGGTAATTTTGGGATTTAACAGGTCTGCAAGTGGACTAACTTAAGGGTCTGTTCAGTGGATAATAGATACCATTAGTTTAATATCAATGGGGAACATAACATGATAGTATGGGAGTTAATAGGAATACTATAATAACCCATAGGTTTGATTGAAACAATAGGGAACAAGGCATGCAAGTGTGGGGAACAAAATAACTTCAAACAAGAAGACATTAAGTAATGGGATTCAAAGGGGGATGGGCAGTTAGAATCTGATGGTTTCAAGGCAGAGATAGCAGGCCTATTTTTGGGTTATAAATAGAGTCATTTAAGACAGATTTAGGGGGCTGGTTTTTTTTTAGGAGAGCAAAAATCAGTTTTCTTTCAGTTTTTTTTCAGAGAGTCTAGGCTGGATTTTTAACATTTAAGAGTTCAGTAATTTGAGAAAAAAACAGGCTGGTTTTTAATCCTAAAAGGTTCAGTGTTTGAGAGCTAAGAAACTGAAAAATGAGGTCTTTTCTTTTACTGCTGAATATCAAAATTAGTACTATTACTGTTTCATTGGTGTTGATGGTTGGTATTTCTAAGATTTCAATTGGTTTTTCCTGAGTTTGCTATTGGTTATTTGCTACTGTTTCATTGGGTGCTGCTGGAATTCTGCTGGTTGTTTTCTTTCTAATCTGTCACTGGGTATTCTGTTTACTGGTTGTTGCTGCTTATTGTTGTTGTTGCTGTGTTACATACTACTCTGCTGATCTTCTTCTTCTTGTATTCCAATACCAGGTACACTACCCTGAACCACATTGATGTAAGCTCGTTGAAGTTTGAAATGAAATGTTCGAACACATTTATTGTTCAACTGAGAACTTCCTGCATTTTAATTGATAGTAGTTTAGATGTTTTCCTGTTCTATAGATGGTAGTTATGTGTATAATCAGAACTGTTTCTTAAGGTGGGTTATCTGTTAAACATTGTATAACATTGAACTGTTAAATTGAACCCTTGGAATGGCGTGAAGTGTAGTCAGTTCAATAGGTTTGTGAAATGGGATTGTTGAATCAGTTTGGAGGAACTCGATTGTCATCAGTAATAGGTGGATCTAGATTAATGTCAGGTTAAAAGGGTAATGAACTTGTAATAGGATTTCAATTCATGAGCTGATCTAGTAATATTCATCCTACTCGCTAGTAATTTTATCATTAATCATGCTAGTGTATTAGGATGTCTTCGTTTGAATAACAGTTTCTAAATTCGATAGTAAGCAAAACCTGAATTGTTGTTGGTAGATTAGTGTTGAAATCAGTTAAAAGTCAGGAAAAGAAAGGCTCATTTACATTAAATCGGTTCATTAAAACCCATAGTTCGTAATAGATAATGGGTATGATAAATTGGTTTAGGAATTTTGGAGTTCATGTCTGTCAATTAAAATGAAGGTATGCATTGTCGTTGAGGTGCGTCATCGTTAAGTTGTTGGTTCGAACAACAAAAGCTGGGACATTGCACGCTTGTAATTAATTAGGCCTTTTTCTCTATCTTTAGAGACAAAAGTAAATAGAGAACCATAGTCGCTTTAGGATATCCTTAAAATAAACGAGGCGTGCCTCGCCTAATAAGTTGCAAACTGCGGGGCCCTCAATAGGTGCTTATGATAAACACTTAGGTTTCGGGATATGCCGTCTTAGCAAATTTTGCGGCATTCTCAAAATAATAGCGCGTTAGCATCTTTAGGCGCGTATTTAATAATGTTATCTTCCTAAACTCGGGTGCACATTTATGTGACCCAAATCCAAATCTCAACGAAGTTGGAACGTATCGAAAATTGCGGGTACATTTATGTGGCGCAATTCGAGATGCATTCTCACGACGTTGCAATTCTTTAAATAATAAATGATAAAAGCGGTTCAAGGTTAAAATTGGTACATAGGTTCAAAATGTATTAAAATCAGATAAATAAGCCAAATATGACAGTTGAGCGACCGTGCTAGAACCACGGAACTCGGAATGCCTAACACCTTCTCTCGGGTTAACAGAATTCCTTATCCGGATTTCTGGTACGCTGACTGTTAAACAGAGTCATTCTTTTCCTCGATTCGGGATTAAACCGGTGACTTGGGACACCATAAATCTCCCAAGTGGCGACTCTGAATTAAACAACAAATCCCGTTTCGATTGTACTTTAATTGGAAAAACTCCCTCTGCGCCCCTTTGCAGGGCGCGGTGAAAAAGGAGGTGTGACAGGAAGTACTAGTCGAAGTTGGAGAACCCAGCCTAAGGTACTCCCATGAGAGCGGAACGAGTAACGACGAGAGCAAAAGGCAGGAACTCGATGAAGTCGACGAACTAAGAGATATGGCCTACATAAGAATGGTCGCCCAAAAACAACAAGCAAAATGCTATTACAACAAGAAAGCTAAGGTCAGGCCACTCAAAGTCGGGGACTACGTACTGAAAGCTAAAACTCAAGCGAGCAAAGATCCCAAGGAAGGCAAACTGGGAACAAATTGGAATGGTCGGTACAAAATCACATCCAAAGCAAACAAGGGTTTATTATAATTAGAGACGATGGAAGAAATCTACTACCAAACAATTGGAATATCAGCCAACTCAAATGCTTCAACTTCTGAGAGAAAAAGCGTCCCTCAAGTCGTACTTTTTTTCCTCACTTGAATTTTGTCCCATTTGGATTTTCTCAAGAAGGTTTTTAACGAGGCGACAAAGGGAATTCTTCGAGTCGAAGTACGCGAATGTAGGGTCATGGTTACTATTTCATTGCTCGACCTCTCAATACTCTCCAGATCGACCAATGAATGGACTAAATAGACTGGGACTTGGACTGGAATGCCAGCCAACACCCAAAAATTTTGTAAATTTTGTCCAAGTGTGTAACCAAAGCAATAATGTCAAAGCAATAAGCTTTATGCTTATCAACATACCTTTTTCGCATTAAGGTTATGTTCGATTACGATCAAACAAACACCTACCGAACCTCGGCCATGATTTAATGAAAAGTTATGTTCGACCCCGCTCGAATAAATACCTACAGGCCCTTGCTCGGGATCTAATGAAAGGTTACGTTTGACCCCGCTCGTACAAACACCTACTGGACCTCGACCTCGATTTAATAGAAGGTTACATTCGACCTCGCTCGAACAAACACTTACTGGACCTCGACCGTAATTTAATGAAAGGTTATGTTCAACCCCGCTCGAACAAACACCTACCAGCCCTCCGCCACAATTTAATAAAAGGTTATGTTTAACCTTGCTCGAACAAGCACGTATCGATCCTCAGCTGTGATCTAACGAAAGGTTATGTTTGACCTCGCTCGAACAAACACATATCGGCTCTCAGCCACATCCCTAACAAAGAAACAAAAATATACATAAGTACAAAAAATAAACCGCAAGAAGAGAAGAAGATGCAAGGAACAACTCTGATATTTCATATATTTAAAAACTGTTTACAATAGGCTCGTGAAGACGCCGGCAAAAAATATACAAAAAATCAAAAGAGAAAACTATTGGCCACCACCATCATGGCCTTCAACATCCCCGCTGACTTGGCCCTCAACAACATCGCCACCCTGACCATCAACACCCTCGCCATCGCCACCTTCGCCCTCATGATACACAGCGTCACACCAGGCATTCTCCTAGAGCCGGTCTACACCCTCGTCCTCATCGGCCTTAGGTGTAGCGGTATCATACCCATAAGCAACTTGAACTTCACGAGCCTTAACACAAGCATCTTCGAGGGCAGCCTTAGAAACGGATCCTGTCGCATGCAAATCTCAAAACACATCTAACTGAGCCTCGACATGAATCCACTCTTCATACAATTCCCTAGGAATATTAGGAAGAGCATGGTTGTGCTAGTAATTGGGCCTTCTCGGCCTCAAGAGCAGCAACTCAATTGTAGAGGCTAGAAGTGTCTTTCTCCATCTCTCCAATCCTCTCATCGAGCCGCTCTTCTTTAAGCTTTGTCGTTTCTAAATCATTTTGTTGCTCAGAATGGAGAGTCTGGATCACCACCTATAGAGACTCTGCTTTCCTCAAAGCCTCTGATCTAGCGGACTACATATTCTCTAGATCCTCTAACTTCTCGACGACCTTGCCACTTACATCCTCTACCCTAAATTGACACTCCTCAAGCTGGGCACACAACAAAACCACCTAAGCCTAGACATAGTTGCAATGGGCTTCGACCCCCTTGCTGAGCTCAAGCTCTTCCTTTTTTGCTCCTCAACGTCCCTTTCAGGACGTTGCACTTCCCCACCATCCACACCAGCTCATCGTCTCTGGCCTTCAAATCCTCTTTAAGTCAGCGTACATCGCCACCCTCATAAAGCTGACGGTATTTCTCAAGGACACTAAAGTACATGTCCTTCAACTTCACATAAATATCTTTACACCTCTACTTCCTACGAGCACTCTCAATTTCTAAGATAGTCGTCTACAAAATGAACAAAAGAAGTTAGAGACTGTGAAAGAACAAAACCAAAGGAAAACAACTGACAACGAATGTACTTACCCGAAGGGCGAGGCCAGCAATGTTATTTGACAGATCGCTCTCATTCATATCCTTGAGGATCGTACCCTCAACTTCAGAACTAAGAGGGATAATAGAAGGGATAGTCTTCTCGGTATTCACGAGAAGATTATAGTTCATCGGGATCGTAATAGCCCTCGAACCCCCCTCCAACCTCACAAGCTGAGTAAGCCCCTCGTCGATCATCCTCAACTCATCTACATCCATTTCGGAATCAAATCCAACATCCTCCTCAGCAATAACATTCCTTCTATCATCAGTCGAAGGAGGTACATCCGTCGCAACACCAGAATACGAGGCCTCTTCGTGTCTTGGAAGAACAGGTCCATCACGGTCCACCACACCTTCGACCGCATCCCCCTCAGGTCGTATGTCCATATCCACCAAACAAACGATCTTGGGACTAGTCTATGGGCTCTTCCTGATATGCACTATAGCCGTCTCCTGAAGGATAAAGCTGTAATCTCCCACATCGGTGGGCGGCGACCTTTTCCCCATGACATCCATGGCCCCCCTCTTACAAGGAATCAAATCCCCCTCGCCAAGAAAAGGCTCGTCCTCATCTATAAAATGGAATGAAGGAGAAGCCGAGTTTTCCACGATCGAAGTCCCCACGGCCGAGGAAGGAGCAAGTTTGAACGCAGCAACATGAGGGACCGAGACACGAGCAGAATCAGTCGTAGTCGAAGAAGGGGTAGGATCCAAGGACGCAGTAGCTTTTCTCTTTCGGAATGAGGGTGCGAGAGCTTTCGACCTCTTCGAAGATCCCCTGGCTGAAGCTAAGAAAAACATAGGGAAATAGGAAGATCAACAGAGGTAAACAAAAAGAAAAAGAACTAAGACTCCAATAATAAAAGGAACTTACCAGTCGAAGGGAGAGCAGGGCCAAACCTCTTAAAGAAACCCGACCACTCATGAATCCCTGCGATGTGAGGGAGGAGTCAACCAACTGAGTTAGAAATATGTTCGACCAAAGAGGAGGCGAGGTCTTGGCTGCATGAGAAAAGGACAAGAGGTCAAATCCTACGACCAAGCACGGAGAAAAGCCAGACACCTACATATAAGGAAATTAGGTACTTAAGAGTATAATTCCAAGCCTCAGGAGAACCGTCGACGTTGGCCACCACGTCCTCGGTTCTAACGAATAAGAAGTTGAACCAGAATTGGCGGTTGGATTTATTATCCGTCTTCACCACCAAGCACTTGCCTCCTCGGTGGCGAAGGTTCAACATCGTCCCCTATAAAAGCTAGGGAGCAAACAGATGTATTAAATGCCAAAGAGTTAATTCGACCTCGACTATCTCGACAAATTTGGTAAGCATCCTTATAAGCTTATAAACATACGGCACGATCTGAGCTGGGCAAATGTCGTAATAAAGACAGAATTCCTCCACCATCGGGAGGAGAGGGAGAGTGTAGCTGACTTGGAAGGCCAAACTTAGCCCACCCAACCGGGATTAATTCGATGTGATTAGGAAGGCCAAACTTAGCCTTAAGCTCTCCCAAATCCTTCACCGTTATCAATGACCGAAATGCTTCAGGTTCAGCATTAGGTAATTTGGAGAAATCTGATCTAGTATAAGGGTTGCGAGGAATTATCTCCTCCACCAATGGGAAACTTCCATCCTCGACAACGACAGGAACATTCTCCTCGTGAGAGGGAAACACCATCGCCAAATGATCGCATCATTTCCCTCACTAGACTCAGAAGGCATGTTAGACATGTTTTGATAAAAGAAAGAGAAGTGTCCAACGATGAAGAACTGAGAATAATGTAAATCAGTGGAGCAGAGAGGAGAGGTATAAAGCAAGGAAAGAGCAAGAGAGTAATATAGGGTTTCGAAAAAATAGAAAACTTAAAACTTCAAAATCGCACCAAAATACCTCTATTTATAAGGATCTTGTCACCAAGACCGAAAACGGTTCATCATTCTGGGCACCAAAACCGAAGCGGCAGGTTTAATCAGAGGTCACACGCGAAACAAAGCAACGAATCGGGAATATGCGTCATAATGACGCATGACGTCATGACGTCATCCTAACTCGTGGACATCATAACTCCAACAAATCGCTCGGGAAAATCAAAGCGTTTGAAATGAGCGGCCCGCGTAGGGCCACGTTGCTAGTTCGCTGTAACCACCATGACCTGCATAGCTCGCTCGATTTTTTCAACCACAACGAACAAGATCCGCTCATCGAACCCGATTGAAGCCGGCCTCAATAAGCGGAGGGACTAACTATATAGGTCAAAACCTGACTTTAGAATATTTGAGCGAAGATAGTACTAAGGGGAGAGTTCCCAAGTCGTCGTTAGTCGAAATGGCCCAAGGAGCAGCGAAGTCTGTGGTCGAAGAGTCAACGAGAGCCGTAGTCGAGATGTCAACAAGGGTCGAGGCCGAGATCGAGTACCGTTGATAGAGCTGTAACGACTAGTTTTCAACACTTGTACTATTAGGGTTTCTTAGGAATATGTCCCCATATATATAAAAAAGGAGACAATGATCGGGGACATGTGATATTCATTTGCAAAAAATACACTTTGACTTGAGAAAGAGAATCGGATCTCATTTGCTAAAATACAAATATCACCTTTTCACTAAGATTCTTGTCTATATTTTTCTATTAGATATGAGGATAACTCAAATATTCAAGGAATTGTCTATCATTCATCATTGTCAGAAAGAACATCCCCTCATTTCAACCTTTCTTGGGTGACACATTCATTTTATTTACTTAAATGTCATTTATTGTTGTTTGTTGTTATTAAATGTTACATTGTTACTCTGATTTGTGGAATATTTACTATATATCACTGCTATTGTCCGACCGTACTTGCATAGTAATTATTGCTTTTTTAAAAAAAAATCTCATCTAAGGATATTATTGTTAGCTAAGACTAACCCTTATTTACATAAATTTAATTATATATTTTTTGGTCAAACATATTCAATATTAAGAACTTTAAAGAATAAATCACAATTTTAAATCCATCAAGAACATATATTAGTATGTGAAACACTAGAATTAAATTTTAACAATAGAATATTTTAATTCCATAATTTTAAAAACACAAAAAGCTAAAAGAAAATTTAAAAGTTAAACAGATCAAATTTAAATTATAGATCAGCCTTAAGTTAATAAATTTAATATTTATGCCAAATATTTTTTGAATAAATTCAATATCTACAATATTAAACATTTTCTGAATAACTATTGATAAATCTAACATTTATATTAGTTAAGAACACTTTAACTAAATTTATCACTTATATATTGCATATTACGATACAGTCAAAATAAATAATAAAAATATTACTAAATCACACGAAATGAATAGTTTATATAAATATTTTATTTATATAATAATATATTATGAGACAATAAGTAATAACGATGAAAATAGGATAGTAAAAATTAGTGTTCTCTATTGTAGTTAACAAAGTAACTCACTTATTGCACATTCCGATACAGTTAAAATTGTGATTTATTCTTTAAAGTTATTAACATTGAATTTAGGTATAAAAGTCTAATTTTGATTATACGTAATAGAATAATCGAAAAATTGGTATAGTATAAATTTTATAAAATAACCGACCGAACCGAACCATTTAACACCCCCTAATTATAAGTCACATGAAATGAATAATTTATACAAGTATTTTATCTATAAAATAATAAAACATAAAATAATATATTACGAGACTATGAAAACAGGATAGTAGTAAATTAAGTACTTTAAATTATTCCAAAATATTTTACAACCTTTAAATTAAGTACCACCTATTTTTTCATAAGTTCAATCTCAGCTATTCTTTTATACTTTGAACTTACCTCCCTGATTACTTTCATCTTAAACTATTTTCTAGAAAGATTTAGGAGTAATTAGCTTCAAACATGATTAATGTACAAAATAGTACTTCCTCCGCTTATGGAGAAACAATTTGACTAAAATTTAAAACTAAATTAAATTAATTCAATTTAGTATTTGAAAATTAAATTAAAATATAAAAAAGTACACGAAAAATATTTATAAGTTATAATTAACAGAATATATTTTAAAACATTAATCAAACTTTACACAATTTAATTCTCGATCAAAATATTTCATCTAAATAAATTAAAAAACTGTTCGAAACACAAATATTCTTCAAACTACCAAAATGGATTGAAAACTTTATAAAACTTTTGCGCGAGATATAGAGTTTAAACAGGAGAGCCTTAAAGCTGCATAAACTCATAATAGTGTAATGGCCTCGTACTGAAAAGAAAAGGAAACGATTATACAGTAACGTCTATATCGCCGGTAAGGACTCTGGCCGCCTTGAGAACTCCGGACAATTCGACGGATCCGGGTAATCGAATATTCCATCCACCGTCAGAAAATCGCCGTTACTGCTCTCGTCGTTATCTTCTCCGTTCATGATTCCGGTAAACATCCCCAAGTTGAACGAGTCATATCTTGGTAACTCGTTCTCTAACGGAATCATATTCCCTGATCCATTGGCGGTCCCCGACGTATAGACTAATTCGGCGTCAATATAGTTATCGGGAGATGCGGCGGGAGGTAGGCCGAGTTCATCGTCCGGAGCTTCTAGAAGGTAGCCGAGGTCTGATTGGGATTTGCGGGAATCTGATGACGTTAGGTCAACGAATGTCTCGTGAGGTGGTAGATTTGTAGGATGTAGGATTTCTTCTTCAAAGCTCTTGATTACCGAATAAAGGTCCTGAGATTCCGGTACACCATCTGTTAAACTTTCTGGCTCATCTAGGATATCCAGGATGTCTTCTCTGATCTGCTTGGCCTCTGGTGAGTCTATGTCTACATCACCAGCATCGGTTTCTTCTGACTCGGTCGAGTTGACACAGTCAGGGTTCACCTCAAATTCCAGTTCGTCTCGTTTCGACTCGACCGAGCTCAGACCTGCATTTTCATCTGAGTGAAGTCTCTTTGACTCAGGTGAATGGAAGTCCGGGTCCAAACCCGACTCATATCGGGATCGTTTGTTACCATTTCTGTTAGTTTTGCACTCTCCCATATCCAAGTGTTGCATAATACAGCTTATATTTGATGGAGGAAGAAACTTTAAAGGGGGCCAGAATTTATAGTGGAGCGAGGGGGACAGAAAAGTGGGGATATTTTCGGGTGATTTTTTTTTAATAACGGGAAGTTTTAGAGTAATGCTAAAATTATTTTTGTGTGAATTTATAAGTTACATGTATAACTAGTCATTGATGCTTATATTAAAATAGATTATTTAATTTATTTGCATAAATATTTGGGATCTTTATATAAGTAGTTAGTTATATTTTTTTTGGTCATATACATAAATTATACATTAATTATATTATTATACACATGTTAAGTATAAATTATATTAAGCGATTGAGTAGGCGAGTAATTTGGGTTAATTTCATGGACCTTTTATTAATGATGGGCGGGAAATTAGGAGGAGGTGAGATGGGAGATGTGGAATGACGCCCTTGTTTGGCTGATTCTTACTTGATAAATGCTGCCCACATCTTCCCTATTACATCTACCATGACATTTTCACTTATCTTATTGTTTGTCTCTTTTATTACGTATATTTTCATTTCCTTGAGAAGTTTTATTTCGTGTCTTATATAACTTACATTAATTATATAAAAAAAAAATTATCTCATAAATTTATGGATCCCAATCTTATACTTCTTGGTTCATAGAAATTTGGGTTCATAAAATTGTGAGATAAAAAAATTGTCTTATACGACTAGTGTCAATTGTACGAGACACAAAATAAAATTTTCAATTCTAATGGTTCACACTTCACAATGTCGTAGTTATTGATATTTTGATGGGTGACTAGATTGGCAGGAAAAAGGCCGGCCCCCTAATAAATGAGAAAAAGATAATGCAACCAATAAAAGGAAAAATAATTTAAGGTTTTTATACTTTTGACAAAGATATTTTGTACTTCTTTAAATTCTTATCAACTTTTGTTTTTTTATAGAGAAATGAACTTTAGATCTAACTCACTTCAAAAACCTGCATTTAAGGTGAGCTTATTCCAAAATTCCTCCAGAATACGTAAGGAGATTAATTTCATAACGGATGTGAAACAACCTAACATTCACCCCTCGTTCAGATCTGTCAACTAGAATATGAACAATATAATATTAAGCTTATTATATGGTAAATTAAAAGTCGTTTGTATGGGTTTAATATTATGAGACATTGAACTAAATCAATGCTTTTAGCTCTTAAAAGGAGTATTCCCAAATTCAGACAAGAAGATCACTCGACGCTTCAATAATTAAAATAATTATACTTTTTAATTTCTTAAATGTCAACTACTTAAAATAATTTAATTATCCAAAATGCCTAAAGTATTGAGCCAATATTCTCGAACGGTTGGGAATTGGGATGAACTTCTGCGCCGAATTCGTGGGCGGCATGGTGTCCACTATAAGAGGAGTAGATCTAAAGGAAGGGTTGGAACTGGGTCAGCGTTTGCGCCCATGCACGGCGCCACGTCCTTGCAATATTCACCACGTGGTGGTGCCGCAAATTAGCCGCTCGTTAAAATAGAAGCGGATCTAGTCAAATATATTAAAATTACAATAAACAATAGATAAAAACTATAATTTTAAAAATATAAGATTCAAGAATAAAAACTTATTGAACTATAAAATTTAAATTTTAAATTCGCAGTCTTTTATAAAAATGCTCCGCCTGCGCTCTTGGAAAGTTGAAACAGGCAATTGCATATTATCCGTATCTAACCTTTGCATCCTGTCGAAAGCCTAAACAACTTTGTTAGATAAGAGTAATATTAGTACTAAAATGGCGTCGTGGTACCATCATGTCGTGTGACTTACCTGTTCTTCTTAACATTATGTTAATCAGCAGCAATTATTCGAGCAGTAGTATTAAGAGCTAATCTCCCTCTCCTTGACGTTAATGAATAGACAATTTCAATTTTTTGGAGTTTGTGATTATTTGATACGTATCAATTTATAATTATTTTTCTTTTTATAAACTTAATAACATACTTACAAGCACACGCAAATGGAAGTAGAACAAAGACTTCTTTTGTTTAACTATTTGGTGTTTGTTATTGTCTAAAGTCTAATCGGCTAATCCAGATTTTGGGTAATCTACGATAAAAATAGAGTATTATTCTCCGGAAATTTTTTTAATTTTAAATTTAAATTCAAAATATCTGATTAAAGATAGAGAAATCTCAACCGTTACACTATACCCCTCGATCATAGAGCAAAAGCTGCCTCAAAACTTTGAGGGGTTCAACATAACGCATTACGAATTGAATCCCAGCCTCTCGCTTTCATCTATTTGGTGGTGGTAACACCAGGTGTTACCCAAGCTGTCAAAGTCTGAATAACGACAATTTATCTTAAAGAATTAGGTGAAGGATTAGACTTTAATTCCGAGTTTAATGAATAGTTTAATTCGTAAGAAGCCAAACGCGAATTGAGCTTTGTTTTCTTGAAGTTTACAGTGTCAAATCTTAATAAATGGTTACGAGGAACCGATGAGAATAGGCAACTCCCACTACTTTAATTCGAAACGGAGCAAAAATTTCAATTCTATGTGTTTTAAATTTTAAAATAATGACTTTAAATATTAATAGTTAGGTTCAAAATTTAATATTTATACTTATTTAATAAATTTTTAATATATATTTAATGTTTGAGCAAAAGCTATTGGGTTCGACCGCTTTAATAGGATTGATTGATGAATCAAATATTTTTATCCTCTGTTAGTGTGGGGGTGTGGGTATGCTGTGGAGAATTATTAGTTCGCGTATGGATGGATATCGTTTGAAAAGAGTTAAAGACAAGCTTTAATTAAGTAAAATATAGACCATTAAAATTTCACGTGGGAAACAGCCTCTCTACCTTTTCGGATAAGGGTAAGGTCTTCGTACACACTATCCTCCCTTAACCCCACTTATAGAATTCTACTGGGTTGTTGTTGTAAAATCTCACGTCAACAACTAAAAGAGATTGGCATAATAGCTTAGGAGGAAGGAGGCTTTGCGACAAACACGTTATCTATTTATTTCCATCTATAATTTTTACAAGAGGAGTTAAAAATATTAAACTGTTTTAAGATATATGTTCTATTAGTTTCAACTTCGTGAATTCGACATTAAAGCTCTCCAAATTTTGCAGCTCCATTTTAAATAAAGTTTCATGCGATATGCGTGGATAGCATCGAGTGCATTTTTGTAGAAAACTTCTAATGAAAATCTTATGCGCACTTGTATCACAAAAGCTGACAAAAGGAGGTCTCCTTGAGGAGGATAATGTGTAACCAGACCTTATCCCTACCTTGTGGAGGTAGAGAAACCGTTTCTGATAAACCTTCGGCTAAAGAAAAGCATCTCTCGTTAGGTTTGAAAAAGAAAAAATAGTAGTGAAGAAGCGATGTTGAAAATAATGAACACAAGAACAGTAACAACAGCAAAGCAATAAGATAACCAAAGCAAGGAAACAAAATGGAGTAATAGAAATGAAAGACTAAGATATGTAATACGAAAGTGATGATGAAAGCTCCATTTAGTCTTATGTAAAAGTCCCCACTTCACCTCTTTATTTCCAGTAATGACATATGTTTCCAACAATAGCAAAGGCTGAGGTTAAAAGCCAATGCAACTATTGGCATCTTCCCAGTTATATTTTCACCTGTTGTTTATGTCCATCGTGATATATCTGTTCCAAGAAAAGCAAAAGCTGAATTTAAAAGCCAATGCAAACCATTGGCATCTTTACATTTACACTTTTATCACAAACCAGGGCTTATTTCTTAGTGGAGCAAATGACCAAAAATAGCAAAAGAATGAGGTAACACAATCCACTTTTTACTTCTAACTGATAAGAGAATCACCTGTGGAAAGTTAACACATCTCAATCCATGTATTCTCGGGAGGATATGGGAAGAGGGAGAGTAAGCTTCGAACAGCTGAGCAAAACAAGGATACATTGCAAATTAGAATTTCCAAAAAAATTGACTAGAAACAACCAAACAAGGATAGATTTACGAGGTGTGGCAACGCCATAATTTAGCTTCAGCGGAATTAGTCAAATAAGACGAGTGGTTTACAGCTCAAAGAATTCGTGACAATCCAACTTGCGAATATTTTTTTTAAAATTTTACTATCGAACCAAGAGATTTAACATAATCAATTTTGCAGAATCTCTCACCAACTTGTCAAACAGTGGGTCAGGTAAATAAATTAGTATCTATACCGTTCATTTAGTATACACATAATTAGAGTATTTTCTATGCTGGCCATCAACCTACCACACAACTCATTCCTAGCTTGGGACTCTAGACACTATTTTATCCATATGATTGTCCATAATCACATGAGAGACCAAAAGAATCTTACTTTTCCATCCTAAAGTGTCATTTGAAATCAGATAGCCCCAATGGGCAATCCTATTTGAATTCTTTTGCTGAAATTGGTCATCTCCTACGATGCACCATAACCTGCAAGTTTCAGCCAGAGATTGCTCTTTCAACTGTCCGGCAACTAATTATAAAAAGCAGCGGTGGAAATTGTAAGGATGAGATTCTTTTGGTACATTCATTTCTTTCTGAATAGAGGTAAAAGAATCTGTGGTAATGAACCTAGAGATAGCAGTGAAAGTGGTATAATTCTCATCCATATTTTCTAAGGGGAAATTACAATTTTGTTCCTCAAGTTATAGCATAGTTATTTCTTTTCCATATGGCATAGATCAAGTTCAATTGTTTTTGTTGCTTAAATTCAACAAAAACTTCTGATCGAATCAACAGGAAATAAATTTAATGCAAACAACCTCATCATCTTTTGTGGCTCCGCATTCTTTCTCACTATATATCCCCACTAACCTCCTACAAAATCCTTTCTCCAATATTGTAATTTGCAAACTTTAAATAGACCCCTACTCAACCCCTTGGAAACTTGTAAGTGGTCCCTTGAGCTTGAAGACAAGTCAAGAAACACTAAGAAGGGTAGCCATTGAACTTTCTATTTATTAGTCTCACTCAACAACATACAGCTTAGCTAAAAAGGGTAAGCAACTAATGTGAGCCTATATTTAGTGATTTAGTCAATTCAAGCTTTGGCACCATAAAGAATAAAGGTGGATGCAGGAAAGGGGAACTTTGGAGGGTAAGATGTCAATGTGCATGAAATGATTTTGATGCATTTAGAAGGGACATTAGCAACAGAAGGGGATTGAGGTGAAACTTTGCCAATCTATGAACCTTTTCATGTGATGCAGCTGCGCCATTTTTAAATTTTCAGTAAATAAAGTTAAAGGTGTTGAGTCATTGGAGCAGTGAACTAAAACTAGTACTTACATTACAACACAAGTAAGTTACCCCCACCCCCCGCCCAAAACCAAAAGAAAAAACGTAGTTCACAACATTGACATTGCGAAATCTCAAGTAGCCACCAAGGTTCAATCACAGGCGACACACTAGGTGAATCCTTCATTTGCCTAAGACTTGTAGGCAAACTTGATGGTTAGAGTTACCTAGTACCTACGATAGTAAAAAGTAGCGGCTACTCGGTGGATTAGTTGAGGTGTGCAAAAACTCATGGACATCAACATTTTAAAAAATAATACGAATGATTTAGGTTCAAATATGGCTTGGCATGAAAATTTCAGAAGAATGTATGAAAGGTGTTAAGAAAACATCAGGGTTTTAATAGATGGAAGAGCTATAAAAGAGACTGCAATCTTGTAGCTGGATCATGAAGAGGAAGATTAAGAGAGGTAAAGAGGTTATCCAGAATTCTGTAACTCTATCTCATGATTTTTTTTTTTTTTGGGTGATCTTTTACCAGACACTATGATATGCATTTCCTGTGTGTCACTTTGAGGCCATATGTGATTCTTGGGATAATTTAACAACAATATATAAGTATCCCATCAAAGAGTAACAGAACTCAGAATGCAGCGTATTTATTTCTTTCCTTAACAAACAATCAACCAACTTTGCCTCAATCACCATTAGTTGTAGTATGTAATATAAATCCCCTTCACTCATTCTGCTCTATTCAGGTCCATTACAACATTTCGGAAAATTCAAAAACCTCACATTTTCAAGAACTATGTCTGATTTACATAACACAACAAAGCAGAATGATAACTTTGGGTATCTCACTAACTCCCCCACCCCCCACCCCCCCACCCCACAACCAAAACAAATGTGGCGTCGAATCAGAGGCACAAGAAGACAGTTCCAATCCAGTAAAAAAGAATGAGGAGAGAAAAGCACCCGAGAAATTGGACCAAAGAAAATGATCATTCTGATCCCAAAGCTTCAACCTTTGGACCTGCAATTGGAGCAAATAAAACAACATTCACAATCAATCAATCAGCTGTACCTAAATACTGGTAAATAATTAGTCTTTTTAATCATATTAAAGTTTATTTTTTTAATGACGGTGGTGTTCAGGCACACCAAGACTCAGGCAGAAGGAATTCACCTAGTGTTTGATCTGAACTCGGACCTCATTCATTGGCCACTAGGCCACAACCTTGGGTCTTACTCATATTAAAGTCTTTTCATATTTCAAACCGAACCTAATGTTAATGTAACAACAACAACAACAACTACTACTACTACTACAACAACAGTAAAAAGAACTGGTCTTTGGAGAAATACAATACTGACCGTGAAGAGCAGGGGGACGAAGGTCTTTGCCCCAGCCAACACCACGAATGGAATCAAGGTACTGATGGACAAGGTGTCGACATTTCTGAAGGTGGTTCAAACCCTTTATACGGTAACACCAACGCAGCTTTTCACGGAGTATCTTCGCCTTTTTAATGTCGACCCATTTCTCCCTCACTAAATGCTCCCTCATCTCGAAGAAAGCCACAGGGTCCTTATGCGGATTATTCGGGTCTGAAGTCATCCGGAGCTCCTTCATCGATCTGGACTCCCTTCCTCCTCCCCATTTTCTCTTCTCCTTTGCTGCTTTTCTTCTCTACTGATCAAGTATAATGGAGCTGAGTGTGAATCTGGGAGAAATAAAAATAGCCAAATTTACAAATGGTCGTTCAAAAATAGCCTAATTTCAAAAGTAATCGAAATTTAGCTACTTTTCATGTAAAGATAAATTTGAGCAAAAACACTGTTCAAAACCCGAAAAATACGCCAGTATATTATACTGGAGTTCCAGCATAAGTATGCTTGAACTCCAGCATATTATACTGGAGTTCCAAGATAAGTATGCTGGAACTCGAGCATAATATGATGGAGTTCCAGCACAAGTACACTAGAACTCCAGTATAATATACTGGAGTTCCAGCAAGTATAATTGTCCAATATAATATACTGGAGTTTGGAGCACCGGTGCTCCAGTCTCCAGTATATTATACTGGAGTTAGCAAATTATACCGGTCTAACATAATATGCTGGAGTTCATACACAGGTGCACCGAACTCCAGTATATTATGTTGGACCGGTCTCTGTTGCAGCAAAATAGTGGCTATTTTTCATTGACTTCGTAAACGCTGGCTATTTTTGAATGACCAGTCCAAAAACTGACTATACCGTGCTATTTTTAGTGTGAATTTGAGTTGAATCATTTGGGCTTGGGTCAAATCAAATCACACTCGGAGAAATTCAAAAATAGTTTATAAGTGGTGGTTCAAAAATAGCCCAGTTTTAAAAGTAATCAAAATTTAGCCACTTTTTATGTAAAAATAAATTTGAACGAAAACACTATTCAAAATCCGGAAAAATACTCCAGCATAATATACTAGAGGTACACCGAACTCCAGTATATTATGCTGGACCGATCTCTGTTCCAGCAAAATAGTAGTTATTTTTCATTGACTTGGTAAACGCTGACTATTTTTGAGTGACCAGTCCGAAAACTGACTAGACCGTGCTATTTTTACGATCACACTTCGCCTACTCGAGCCATTAATTAGGCCCATTTGACGCAACCTTTGTTTTGGATGTTCTTTCAGCTTCCATATCTTTTCCTTATTCATTTTTTTCAAAAGCTTGAATTAGATGATGCAGGCAGTAATAAGGGTGTTTAACGAGTCGGGTCAGTCCGGTTTCGGACTGGTCCAGACCGGTTAAAATCGGAACCGGCCCGGACTGATAGAAGGGGGTCGGGTGGGGTTGGGTTATAGGGGTAGGGCGGTTTGCACCGTTCACTTTCGAACCATCGGTTAACCGGATCGGTCAAACCAGGTCAATGAATAGTATTCTTCAACCGGTTAACTGGCCCAGACCGGTTTAACAGTATTTTTTTTTAAAGGTGGGCTCAGATTTGTGACCGTTGGCAACGGTCCATTTCAGAATATGGTCGTTGCCCAACGGTTGAATTGCATAAATAGCCCATTTTTGGTTTTTTTTTTAAATATTAACCCCCATTTTGAAAAATTATAAATACCTCCCCCCCCCCCTCCTAATTTCTTCACTCATCTCTCAATTCTCATATTCTCTCATTCTTCAATCTTCACCTATTAAAGTGCAATCAGCTATTTGGCTTCTTTTTTTTTTTGGAATTTCATTTATCGTAGTATTTATTATTTGAAGTTTGAACAATTGAACTTCAAAATTGGAACAATTGACGTTTCTTCGTGGTAACATTGGAGTTGCGAAATCATCAAGTGCCCAATTTATTACCGAATTCGGTGCACTCCCTCCAACTCTTTCTCTTATTTACTATTTTATTTGTATATTTATTTGTTGCTGGTAGTTAAATTTTTACAATATGTTTAATGCTGCAAAAAGAGTTTGTAACAAAGTTACTAATCGGGGAAATAAAAAAAGGTAGTAGTTCAGCTTCAGCATCTGGTAGTAAATTAAATATCTCTCCAAATATTCCTGAAACATTACCTGATAATAATATAGATTATGAACAATTCCAGGAAGATTTTGGTATAGAAAATAATGAATTAGAAATGGAAGATCAGATACCACTTACACCTAGCAGTGTTGGAGCTGGTAGCAGGGGTGGTGGTCGTGGTGCTAGTAGTAGACCACCTGTGGCCCCGACTAGTAATCATAGAAAAAGAAGTAAGGTTTGAATTTTTTTTTGAAGACATACTGAATAGTGATAGAGTTAAATGCAAACTTTGTAATAATACTTTTAAACATAAGACTGGAGGACAATTAGGGGGGACTGAGACACTTAGTAGACATATGAGAATTGAGCATCCTATAGAATGGGGATCTGATGAAGATCAGAGTCATACTGCTGCGTTTATAAGTAGTACTATTTGTGAAGTTGTTGAATTTTATAATCTCAAGCAAAAAGTATTGTGTATGTCTTTTGATAATGCTTCTAACAATAATGCCGCAATTTCAATATTAAAACTTCATTTGAAACCACCTCTTGATGAAATTTTTCATGTTAGGTGTGCATGTCATGTTTATAATTTAATTGTTAAAAGTGACCTTGATTTATTTTCAACTGAGATTATTCATGTTAGAAGAGCAGCTGGTGTTATTCAGGGAAATAATAGACAATCTAGAATAAAGGAATTTAAGAATAAGGAGTCGTTTGGTAGAGTGCATAAGAATAATGCTGAATATACTGTATTAGTAATGCTGGTATTAGTTATCCTTGCATTAGTTATGCTGGTATTAGTTATGCTAACATATTTCTTATCCATTGTTTGGTTTGATGTATTAAAGCATTGCACAATTTCTAAAAGAATTATTTGTTTACAAAAATACACTCAAAACTAGTTCACACTCTAACTTTTTAAAAGAAACATATGTTGAGAAATTTTTTTATATGAAAAAGTTTACAAAAAATTATTTGATTTTTCTACCCATATTGTAAAATTAAATTAAATATGTACTTATAAAAAAGAAAATATGCTAAGTATTTATTTATTTACTAGGGATATAATTTTATTTCTCACTATTTGAATTATTTTGAACTTGCATTAATGTACTAACTAACATATTTTAATCAAACATAAATTTTGAAGGACAATTTTGTCTTTAACTAAGCTAATGCATGCATTAAAACTCATTGCATTGCTAATACCATTGTTTTCTATGCATTAGTTATGCATAGGATAATACCAAATAGGATGTATAGCTAATGCTTGCATAACTACTGCATAGGTTTAAAATGTGTAGCAAACAATGTATTATTAATACACAAAGCTAATGCATACATTATTTTGTCTAATGCATCCTACCAAACGACCCCTAAGTGTGTCTAGTATAACCTTAAACCTAGATTCATGCCAGATAAAATTGTTACTAGATGGAATTATACATATATATTTTTAAAATGTTGCTACAAATATAGATTCCCAATAATTGAAGTTGCTAATATGCATTGTACTGATCCAAACTGTATGTTAACAACTACTACTTTGGAGGTCATTAATGATGTTGTTAAATTTTTACATAAATTTTATA
Source organism: Nicotiana sylvestris (assembly GCF_000393655.2). Lineage (NCBI taxonomy): Eukaryota > Viridiplantae > Streptophyta > Magnoliopsida > Solanales > Solanaceae > Nicotiana > Nicotiana sylvestris. The sequence goes on from NC_091062.1 coordinate 197,929,546, forward strand.
CAGCTACTGTTGAGTTTTCTGGAGCATATTACCCTAATGTTACTATGGCTTTAGTACATATAGCTGAAATTTCTTTTCTACTGCTTGAATTTAAGAAGAAAGAAAAATATAGGGATGTTGTTGAAAAAATGCAAGCAAAATTCAAAAAATATTTATTTCTAATTCCTCTGATTTACTTAATTGGTGTTGTTTTAAATCCTTCTATTAAGATGTCTGATTGTCACCAATTAATGAATGTTTTATATACTTATATGGAGATTAGACCAACTGACCCCCGGATTTATATACTTGTATGAACAAGCTAAATGAATATTTACAACAATTATATAATTATTATACAAATGTAATTGATGATGATGCTCTTAATGTATGCAATGTTAATTCCACTATGCACTGTACCACTTCTGCTACTGTGGATGATGAAGAAGGCCTTGATAGTTTTAATATTTTTCTACATTTTCTAACACTCAAACCAGTAGCAGGAATATTAATGAACTTCAATTCTACTTGCAGAAGCAAAAAGAGCCTCGCACAAGGGAATTTTCACCGTTGGGATGGTGGCATGAGAATGGAAAGCAATTTCCTGTTCTTTTCGCTATGGCTCGGGACATGCTGAGTGTGCCAATTTCAACTGTTGCATCAGAGAGTGCATTTAGCCAAGCAAGACAACAACTTGGAGACACACGTCACTCATTGGAAAGCAATGCTTTGGAAGTTTTAGTATATTTCAGAGATTGGATTAGATCGGAACGAAGAAATCAAGGACGTGAAGATATTAATAGCCCAGAAGACGAGGAACTTGGAGATATATTAACACATGGTAACCCATCCGAATTTAACGCTCCAGAAGAAGGTCACTCAGTTCATATTGATTATGAAGAACTTACTAAGGCAATGCAAAACCTTTGAATTTACTCTTTTTTGGGTTAATTTACTTGTTGTTAAATGTAAACCTTTCAATTTGTAAGTTTGAATTTTGAAATAAATTCACTTGCAATTTATAAGTGCAATTTTTTCCCCTGCAGACTAAGATTCAGTTTCAAGTCCCAAGGGATTCAATTCAAACACTCATAGATTCCATGCCCGCCTCCGCTCTGATATTCCAACCCTGAAGTCACTTCCTTTCCTTTAGAGTTGAGTTCAAAGTTACAGCCTTTAGTAGATAAACCGGAGTTAACTCATGATAACTCTTAGCCCTGACTTCCGATGAATGAGAAGTCTAGTTAGGCAGTGGAAACCCTGGGAAGTGAGGAAGTTCAAGTTAGAGGGCACATAAATATGAAATAACATATGAAGAAATTGGTAAATCTTTCTCATTGCTTGACTAAGGAATGCATTTTATGGGTCTCACTCCCATCATGAGACGTAGAGGGAAAAAAAAGGAAAAGCCTAGGCTGATCATCCAATACCCATTGATTCTACTCCAATTCCAGTATATATCTTCCTTGTATTCTTTATATTTTTACTTTATATTAATATAACTTACAATAGTTATACAAAATAAAATAAAAATAAAAATAACACTAAACCAGGCCCCGCCCCGCCCCATGAATCCGTAACCCTTACGGTTCAATTTTTACTCGGATGAACCCGAACCCATTAAACCCGGTATGCCCCAACTCGTAACCGGCCCGGACCATAACCCGTACGGGTACTAAATTTCCCTACTCAGCCCGGTCCGGCCCACCCGTTAAACACCCATAGGCAGTAACCAAAAGTTAAAATACATTGTCACCATCGGCAAAAATAAGATTGCTGGCACAAAGCAAAAATAACTTTGTTAAATTTTTTGAATAATTTTTTGTAACTTTGATTCTCTGAGTTGAATTTGTATTAGAATAGGCTGTCTACATAAGTGCGACCTTTTTTCGGATGATATGTGAATGCAAAATGTCTTGTGCTCCTCGCTGCCTTGATCCTTTAAGTTGGTCAAAAGTGAACACTTTTGATTCTAATCAAATATACAAACTATGTTCATTAAATTTTATGAGAATATACAAAATAAAAGATTAACCAGAAACAATACGAAGGTCCGTCAAATTTCAAAAATCACATTATCAAAAATAAATAAAAAAATAACAAAAATTACAGCTTAGAAAAATAGCAAATAAAATAAAAACTACGCCTCTAAATGTGAGATCATATCAATTCTTGTTTCCCACATTTCCTGTTAAATAAATCTAAAACTAAAGTTTCTTAAATACTTGGGGAGACCAAAAGTGCTCACTTTTGATATATTTAAGGGACCAAAACTGCTCAACAAGAAAAATACTTAAGAGACCGTTTTGAACCTACCTTAAACATAAGGACCGTTTTTGCTTTTTTGTTACCTTAGCAGAATCCCTACTCCCACAATGTGGCAGCCTTTTTGTATATATGAACTTCGACTGGCGACGGGGGACGGCTCACAGAACTGAGTAACGGCGTGTGCATCGTGGACTCGACGACCCCTCTTCTCTCTCTGTAAGTCTCTCTTTTTCTATAACTAAGCCTCACCTTTCTATTTATTCGTCATTCACAATTCACTTTTGCCGCAAAAAAAATTGGAATTATACTTGTTTTTGGCTTTACCTTTTTCATAATTATCAGATAATATGTCATATTTATGGTTGACAATCTTTTTGCTTCTCTGAAGCACTTAGCAAATTTAGGGGTGACAACAAAATGGGTCGGCCGTACAAAGTAAAAGGGGAAAAGAGAAAAAAGAAAGAAGTGAATTATGATAAAGAAGAAATAGAGGAAACTTTGGAAGAGGAGTCAGCAAAAAGATTGAGAACAGAACACACTGCTGCAGATGCTGAGGCAGCTGAAAGAGTTGTCGATTTACTAGCTGGTATTCCTGTTGTTTCAACTGATCAAAGTACTAAACCTGGTGTTATTTTCATCATCGAGAAAGCCTCTCTGGAAATTGCTAAAATTGGAAAGGTCTCTCTCTTTGCAATGTCATTTTATCACTTCTTTTTATTGGATCCTTTGAATGTATGCTTTACAAAAATCTTATAGCTTATTCATCTTACTATTTTAGTAATAATCTGTTAGCATTGCATATAATGCTCGTTGAAATTACCTTTTCTTTTCAGCCGTTCTCTAGCCGAGGGTCTATCGGAAACAGTCTCTCTGCCCTTCCAGGGGTAGGGGTAAGGCTGCGTAAATCTTACCCTCCCCAGACCCCACTTGTGGGAAACTACTGGGTTTTCTGTTGTTGTTGTTATTGCATATAATGCTCAGCGTTTCTTTGCTGTGTGTAAAGGAAGTAGGAGTTACCACATTGTGTGTAATGATATATCTTCTTGTTGATGCAGACTTACCAGCTTCTGAACTCAGATGAACATGCCAACTTTCTGAAGAAGAATAACCGAAACCCTTCTGATTATCGGCCTGATATTGCTCATCAGGTTAGTTGAACTTTGGAACTATGTGCCGAGTCTTGTTCCCTAATAGTCTCGATAGTTAAAACGCTATGGCCGTCCTGTAGAGTTCAAATTAAAATGTTTGTCATTTGAGGCAATTTCTGCATGTGGTTGTGATGGTAACCAGCAAAATGTTGTTGTGTCAATCTTTTGTCAACCTTTTTTGTGGAGATGGCTGGTATAGTGGGCTGGTCAGGTATTGAGTTCCGCAGGTAAACATATGCCATGAGTAGAGACTTGATTCCATTAAAATGAGCTAACTGACCTCATGAGTTGTCTTTAGACCTTAGTTTATAGAGGTGGATAGGCAAAGCTATAAAACAAGCAGGCTGAGACAGAATGAACTTTATACTGAATGTGTGTGAATTTTTTCAGGAGCTCAATTAGTTGGCACTAAAACATATTCCCTCTGTCCAATTTGTTTGACAGTATTTGACTGCACGAGGTATAAAAAGAAAGGAAGAATTTGTCATATAAGGTAAATATACACAAAATACAAAAGTACTTGCAGTACAAAAGGATCTGTTTGAGTCTAGTGGACTCACGACAAGTCATGTCAATGGGGGCAATGGTGATTGATAAAAAATGTAGGAAAAAGGGAGTGGAAATGTAAAAATTAGATACTTTCTAACTTTATATAAAGGTTACAATCTTTTTTGAAGTGAAAAGAAAGGAAAGAGTGGCAAAACAAATTGGGATAGTGGGTGTAATAAAGAATCATCTCAGATGATGTTTATTTATCCAAATTCAAGCAGAGTCCGAGTCTACCTTCTCAAGGTGAGAGTAAGGTCTGCGTACACTCTACCCTCTCCAGACCCCACTTATGGGATTATACTAGGTTTGTTATTGTTGTTGTTGTAAGCAGAGTCCGAGTAACCTGGGATTATTCAATGCCGGAATTGATAAGAAAGAAGGAAAGAGATTTCTGGTATTTGGCCATGAAATCACCAAGTAGGCATCTTCACAGCTCTTTGATTATCTTTATTTTATAATGATAATACATTCACTTTTCTAGTAGGACTATCTCAGAGTAGTGGCTAAGTGTATATTTCGCTTAGTTCAACCAACATTCAATGATTAAGCATTCTCCACTGGCCCAAAAAAAGAAAAAGAAAAGAGAAACTAATATGATTTTAGGATTTACACATTTTATTTGACCAAAGCATCCTTCTTAAATGTTTGCTTGTCTACTTGTCTCTTTGCCTTTTAAGGATAATAACTGCATCCTTCCATATTCAGTCTGTGGTACATTAGCAAAATAAGTTGTAATTCCTTGCACAGAAAATGAAAAAAAGGAATTGCTATTCACCATTTATAATTGCAGTAAGTTTCATGATTGCTTTACGAGGCTATGCAATAGTTAAAATCCTCATGCCTTTTTACTAGTATGTTTATATGATATTTGTTTTCCTTTCCACAGGCAATGCTTACAATTTTAGATAGCCGAGTGAATAAAGCTGGGCGATTAAAAGCATTGTATGTGAAGACTGAGAAAGGTGTCCTCTTTGAAGTAAAACCTCATGTTCGTATCCCAAGGACATTTAAGCGATTTGCTGGTATCATGTGTAAGTTAAATTACCTTGAGAAACATTTCTTCCCCATCTCTTTTCATGCAATTTCTGCTGCTTTCTGATGTTGGTTCAAATTCAGTGCAGCTGCTACAAAAGCTGAGCATAACTGCTGTTGGTAAGCGAGAGAAACTGTTACGTGTTATAAAAAACCCTGTTTCACAGTACCTACCCATTGACTGTCGGAAGATAGGTGAATAAGTTTCTGTTGTAGTTCTCCCTTCTCTAATAGAATGTACTTGACAATTGACTAATTTTTCCACTTCTCCTCTTATTCTTCAGGCTTCTCTCATAGTTCTGAGAAACTGGTGGATATTCAAGACTACGTTAATGGAATTAACAATGAAACGAACCTTGTTTTTGTGGTATGTTCTGGTGTAATTTTCTATAGAAGTCTGATTTTGTTGGAATTTGTAGTTAACTTGGTAAGTTGATATCTGACATCTACAGGTTGGGGCGATGGCCCATGGAAAAATTGAAAAAGATTATGTCGAAGATTATATATCAGGTAAGCTAATTCTTCCTCTTTTCCTTTTTATTTATTATCAAATATTAGTTAGAGTGCTATAATTTGATTTCCGCCTGTCTTTGTTATACATGGTTAGTCTGTAAAGCTTAGCAATGTGGACATCTGTTACTTGTGTCTTTGTATGTAAAATTGGTGACACTATGATGTTATTGATCTCCTGAAGGTTAGAAGTACTAATCAAGAGCCACTTATGATTTTGGCAAATAAAAATCAAATAGGTTATCGCTGCTGTAGATATTGGTTAGAATGTTAAACACGGCAAGAGAGAATGTTTTCTCGCTATGAGTTGTTTGTTTCAGTATCCGCCTGTCAATTTGGAAGCAATAGGGGTTCCAAACTGCACCTTAACATACTTGATGCTTCTAAACCCCAATGTCAAGTACCACACCATAGCGTACTCATACTGGCATACTGATAAGTCTTACCAGTTAGAATCTAGGCACATTTATTTTTACCTTCTGTAAATGCGGCTTTAGCTTCTTTTATGATAAGCGAGGTATGCGTATATGTTATGTAAACTCTAAACCGTGTCCATGCTGTTTTCCCTAAAGGAAAACATAGGCACCCAAGGGTGTGGCTTAGTGGTCAATGAAGTGGGTGAGAACCATAAGGTATCATGTTCAAATCCCAGCGGAGACAAAAAACACTAGTGATTTTTTCCCATCTATCCAAGCCTTAGTGGATGGAGTTACCTGGTACCTATTGCTGGTGGGAGGTGGCAGGTATCCCGTGGAATTAGTCGAGGTGCTCGCAAGCTGGCCTGGACACCACGGTTATCAAAAAAAAAAACAACTAAAATCATGGCAAACTATTTTGTTTTTATGGAGCTGTGCCTTGTCTAATTATCTGATGTATCTTTCAGTTTCCGATTATCCACTGAGTGCTGCATACTGCATATCCATGGTCACGAATGCTGTGGAGCGCAAATGGAAGATTTTGTAGAGTTGTAGCTTACCTTGGTTTTTGTTGCGACATTACTTTCTAGAATGTTATCCTTTCCAATACTCAGTCTTCATTGTCATTCTAATTCAGCATTATTCTATTGTGAAATATATTTTTGCTTCTTTTTCTTTTTTTTTCAGTTATATTAAGTTTCATATGCAATGAAGCATTTGTTGTTAATCCAACGGTTCTCCAGTTAATGATCTAAGGGAGTTGATCTTTTCTTTAAACATTAAAAAGAACGTGAGTTTTGACTTCTCTTAGTATGAATTGGTCTTTTTCAAAGGTTGAAGCAGTATATGAAATGGAAGTCACTGAATACAAATAGAAAACGTGGAGAATGATTTGCACCTTTTGTAGAGTTGGATAATTTTATATAGCAACTTTTCCTTATTGAAAACGTTAACACGTTCGAAGCATTAAAAGTTACGAATATATATACACACACACATACATACGATAGTTGTCCAAAAGTGGAGTAGGTGAGCAATTTATCAAATCCAGCATGACTATGAAGACTGAAAATCTGAGAAAACCTTTTAGGTAGGAAACTTCCTGCTTATTTATAAAAAACTTGTGTTCCTTGGGCAAAGAAAACAACAACAACAACAACAACCACCCAATAAAATCATACAAAGTGGGATCTGGGGAGGGTAGTGTGTACGCAGACCTTACCCCTACCCCGATGGCCGATGGAGCAGAAAGGCTTTTTCCGATAGACCTTTAGCTCAGGAAGACGGAAATAAAACAAGAAGAAACAATTCATTAGAAACGTTAGCATAAACCGTAGAAATAGTAACAGAAGCATAAAAATCAAAAGATAAATGACATGCAATAACGGTAATGAGTATTTAAGGCCCGAGGCTAAGATAAACAGAAAGGATAGTGAGGATTCAACATAAACTACAAGTCATCTAAGATCAACCCTATCCAACCCCGCCTCACCCCGGGTATGAAGTAGGAAAAACTCTACTACCTCCTAGTCTACAACCCTAATGTTTGACCTCCAGACCTTCCTATCAAGGGTCATGTCCTCGGAAATCTGCAGTCGTGACATGTCCTGTCTGATCACCTCCCCTCAATACTTCTTAAGCCGCCCTCTACCTCTTCTCATACCTACCACAGTCAACCGCTCACACCTCCTCACCGGAGCATCAAGGCTTCTTCTTTGCACGTGCCCGAAACAAAAATAAATATCAAAATTAGTTGATTCCTTCTCATACATTCAAGCCTTAGTGGATAGAGTTATCGATAATAATTACCCAATGGCCGTGGAATTGTTGGAAGTGTGCACAAACTAGTTTGGACGCCAGGATATCGGGAAAAAATTGACAAATTTAAAAGGTTAGCTTAGAGTTTGCCATTCCACACCACTAAATGAGGATCACTTTGCAATTCCTTCAAAATTCCAAAATTTTCATTCAGAAAATATGGAGGGAACAAATGGCAAAAAAGCACAACTGAGCTGCTCCCATTTGCATAATCTTTGCTTAACACTTTACTTTCTTAAGTTAATTTTATAGTGAAAAATTAGTCTCGAGGCACTTCTCATTGAATTAAAATGGTAGAGTGGTAAGTGAAAGTGCGGTTCATAATCTTCCTTTTCCTCTATCTTTGTAAAAATCAGAAAATAAATGCTGTATTTTCTTGATATAACAAAAAACATCTTAAACACATTTTTTCTTTACAAATTTATTAAAATTTCCTGAAGACTGCTCATTCTAAAGTAAATCCTTCCTTGGTCCCTAAAAGAAAGAAAAAAAATTGGAGTACAAGGTTCAACACAACTAAGTTTTGGTACGAAATTTGATAATTTTTAAAATGTTTATAAAATAAATGCATCTTTAAAACTACAAAAAAGTACCATAAATAATAAACTTCATTCTTAAAAGGAAAAATTTAAGAAATACTGAAAATATGTGATCAAGAAAAATTATTTGACTCTTTCTATTATGGTCAATCAAGTAGTACAATAAAATAATAACAGTGCCCCTCTCTTTTAAATGGGTAAAAGCACTAGCATTTTTGCCAATAAATTAAACAATATAATAAAATAAAAAGAAGAAAAAGAGAAGGGAAAGTTTTTTCCCGTCCAATTAGAAAAGTAAAAAGTTGACACGAGGCAAAAACAACAACAACAACAACAACGACATAGTATAATCCCACAAGTAGGGTCTGGGGAGGGTAATATGTACGCAGACCTTATCCCTACCCCGAAGGGTAGAGAGACTGTTTCCAGGAGACCCTCGGCTCAAAAAAATAATAGGAGATGATATATTAGTACCATAAAAATGCGTAATAAAAATAACAACAACAATATATAAGAGATATGAAATATGAAATACAGGATACAAAATACGAATATTTAATTTCTTTTGAATTTTCTTTTTAAATTATTAATTTTATTTTGTGAGAAAGAGAAAAGTCACCTGAGCTAAGAGATCTCCTGAGTTAACGGAACGCGCTCAGTTGCGCAGAGGAGACACAACGGTACACGGAATTGGAGACTAACTGAAAATCCAAATACCTAACGAATTCTATACAATTTCCTTCCATTTTCATAACTGCTAATAATAATGACAAATAATTAAATAATCATTGTCATTAGTCTTCTCTAAAGAACGTGCTCACTTTATGCCTTTCCATATCTATACAGCTTCTTTCTCCGTTTTTGTTTTGGCGAAATTCTGAACTTTTGTCGTTGACGGGTATGTATTTTTACGTTCTTCTTCATTATGCTGATTCTTCACGTATTTTTCTGTTCTTGAATTTGCATGTGATCGTTATTCATATATAGAGTTGATTCTTGTATAACGAAGAATATTTTAAGATTAAGTTATGGTTAATTAAAGCTTGAAAATTGAACAAGGGTTCTTTCTATCATGAATTTTGGGCAAATTCTTCTTATCCAATAGGTTGACTAAGTTGCATTACAATGGTTGATGGCCTTAATTTGCATGCGTAATTGCCACCTTATTCTGAAGTGTGTCTCTTTCATATTCTCAATCTTGGTTCTCATATTTCTTTGTTCCTAGCTTTTTCTAAAAGAAAATCCTTCTGATAGTCTAGTTGGTTTCTCATTATTGGTCTCATTGCTGTTCCATATAGAAGGCAGAAAGTGGTTGCTTCTCATCATTTGTCACCTTCTTTTCTTGCTCTTTTTTTTTTTTCCAGTTTCCTTTTGAATGATCAATTCATACCCTGTAGACTAAAACTACTAATTTTAGGACTAAAGACCGTATGAGTATATATAAGCCTTGATGGGCAGAGTTACCTGATACCTGTGCTAGTGGGAGGTAGCAGTTACCCCCTAGAATTAGTCGATGTGCGTGCAAGTTGGCCCAGGCACCATGGTTATCAATAAAAAAAAGATGTAATTCCCCCCCCCCCCCACCACAAAAAAAAAAGCAAAACTAGAATGAACTGTACTAAAGAATTTTGGGTAGAGCAAATGAATAAATGTACAAAAGGAAACATATTAAGTATATTGCTGCTGAGCAACAAAGTTATTTGATTTTGCTTTCCTCACTGCCAATGTTATGTGCTGTTTGAAATGCATATGAAAAAATGGATGGTAACTCTTTTTATTGCTTATGATGTTAATAGTACTGGTCGTGGTGAGATTTAATTTGGGATGTCCTTTAGTTCAAATTACAAAGAGATAAACTGTCTGATAATTCTACATAGTGAACTTGCAAGCTGCTTTTGTTGTTGAGACAATCTTTTGGACAAAAGGTTTTCTCCTTATATGATTTATGGAGGTCAGGGATATATTGATTTCAGCATATCTGCTTTCTATGTGATTCAGATGTTCTCTGAATTGAAGACCGTACTCTAGTTACCATCATGAATTCAATACTGGATCGCGTAGCTAAAGACTGTGGTAGACGGAATAGCTCAAGTGCGTCCACTAGTGGGGACATCTTTGAGCCTTTGTCAAGTAGTAATGGTGAGCCTGAAGGTGCAATAAATTTAATACCATGTATTTGCTGATAAAACTCTTGCTTGGGCTGATTTTCTCTTTGACTGCCCTTTGTTATCTCTACAGCTAAGCAACGGGGAATTTTGGTAGAGTGGATAAACAGTCTTCTTCCTCACTTAAGTTTGCCCATAAATGCTTCTGATGAGGAGTTAAGAGCATACTTAGTTGATGGTACAATCTTGTGTCAATTATTGAACAAGCTGAAACCAGGTTCCATACCAGAGGTAGTAGTAATACATTGGATATTACAGTACATAGAAGCTAAGGGTGGGTTTGATTTGATGTCTGACTTACCATATCTTTCATTCTAGTTTGGTGGTTCAGGTCATTCTTTGGGGTTAAGCTCAGAAAATATAAAAATGTTTTTGGCAGCTATGGATGAAATGGGCCTTCCCAGGTTTCAAGCATCAGATCTAGAAAAGGTTAACACTAATATAAAAGTTATGCTCTTGTGTTTCTAATACATTTTTATCATTTTAAATCTGCTTATCATTATATAAAATGATTGTAAGCAATAATTCACATGCCATTGAGTTCTATATGTTTCCATATGCCGAAAAGTGTAACTTTCTATACCTTTAAGTACGATCACGCATCTTTTTTCTGCTTTTGATATATTTACTCTGATAACATTATGCAGGGATCCATGAAAATTGTTCTGGAATGCCTTTTAACACTTCGAGCAGAATTTATGAATGTTGGAGGAGATGGTTTTAACACACCATTATCTCGTAAATCTAGTTCTGATGCAAGTACAAGATGTAAACAGTTGGGAGAAACTTTTGGATGTGCCGATGTAGCTTACAGACAGGAATTGTCGAGTACTCATTCTTCCCCATCCTCAACAGAAGGGAAACGAAAAATAGGATCAGATTCAAAATTCCAGCGTGCTTTGAGAAGTCCTGTAATGGCAGGTTTGGTTGATTAGTTCTCATTCCTTAAACTCTCATTCCTTAAACTTCATCCCTCCCCTAATCAACAATATCTCTTTCTTTGATTGTTGACTTCTCTTTTTTGAACTGTCTAGAGCCATCAGCTGCGTTGTTACATCACGTTGGACATAAATTCCATGAAGTATTTCAGCTTAAACAAGGGGGCTATGCTGATCTTCCGCCTTCAAAGATTTCCGAAATGATGAAATCTAACAGTTTGGATGTTAGTAGCATAACCCTTTTTCAATGAAACTGGAATAAATTTTACATCTGAAATTTTTGAATTCATACTTATTCCAACTTATTTTTGTTGCACCCAGATTGCCCCCACGCAGTCACTTCTCAGTGTTGTGAATGGGATTCTTGATGAAAGCATTGAGCGGAAGAATGGCGAGATACCTCATGTGCGCACATAATAGATATAGATATTCATGCAGAGATTATGTTATTTTCTACATAAATACTTTCACAAAAATCATGGCCTAACATTTAGTTCTTTAACTCTGTCAGCGTGTAGCATGCTTGTTGAGAAAAGTAGTGCAAGAAATTGAGCGGCGAATCTCAACTCAAGCTGAACATCTTAGAACGGTATAATGCAGCAGAGCTGTTTTTACTTTTCCCCCATATTCTCTTTATAATGAACCTGACTCATGTCAATTCACTCTCTGTAGCAAAACAATCTATTCAAAACTCGTGAGGAGAAATACCAGTCACGGATAAGAGTCCTGGAAGCCCTTGCAACTGGGACTAGTGAAGAGACACAGGTAGTGTGGACTTCACTTTCTGTGAAATTTTTGTTGAATTCTGGAATATTTTACTTCTTAAAGAGGTATGTGCACCTTTCACTCACACAGATCTTTCATTTCAGATTGTAATGAACCAGCTTCAGCAGATTAAGGTAGTTCACCACCTGGCTTCATATGCCGCATTGTTTGGCAATGATCAGTAATATTTAACTGTAAATATGCATTACATCATTTTCATTTTCTGTAATTGTGTGTTTTAACTCTAAATATGATCTATCTATCTGATCTCTTGAAGATAAAGTTGCCTATACTTTCTATCATCAGAGGTTTTTGCTTGTTTGAAGTAGCACTCAGAGAGAAGCATTATTGTTACATCTTTACATCAAAACATTATCTTCTCTAGTATTATATATTTAACAAGCCTACAATTGGTCATCACTTGTTTAAATGAAAATTGCTACTTATTGAAAAGGATCTGATGTCTACATTCTGCAAGAATATTTCAGCTTATTGATTCTTTCCCACGATTTTAATGTTTGCCATCCATTTTTGAATTGAAATCATATTACAGAATGTAAAAATCAAAATGGAGGAGGAAAAGAAAAATGAGGATCAGGATGTGGTTAGATTGATGAAGGAGAAGGATGATCATAGTCAAGAGATTGCAACTGTAAAGCAAGAAATGGAAATAGCTAAGAGAACATATGAACAACGCAGCGTAGAAATGGAAAAAGAGGCCAGAGAAGCTCAGCAAAAGCTTGAGGAGAGGTTGAAAGAGGTCGAGAGCCTTTTAAAAGAATCAACAAACAGAGTGAAAGAAATCGAGATGTTTTCTGAATCAAAATCACAGAGATGGAGCAAGAAGGAGAATGTTTACCAAATATTCACAGAATTCCAGCTTGGTGCACTACGTGTATGCTCTGATCTTTTTTCTCTTAATTTTTTTCTAACATAATTCATTGTCTATCACATTTGATCTGGATCTCCATAAACATTCAGGAGCTGAGGTTTGCCTCTCAGTCAATAAAGCAAGAAATAGTGAAAACACAAAGGAGCTACGCAGAGGAATTCAATCAATTAGGTTAGTGCTGTATGAATAACATGGAAGTATATTGGTGGAAGATGTCAAAACAGATTTTACTGTTAAGCGATTTTGTTGGATTTTTCTTATGAAGTTAAATTTCTATCATAGGTGCAAAATTTAGAGCGCTAGACCATGCAGCTGCAAACTACTCTGCCGTCCTTGCTGAGAATCGCAAACTACACAATGAGGTCCAGGAGTTAAAAGGTATTGTTATATTATGAAATTTTAGAACTAAGAGGCCCGAAGATTTCTCTCCTTTTGCTGTTACTTATAAATATTTTTTCAAATTAGGAAATATTAGAGTGTATTGTCGTATAAGGCCATTCCTTCGTGGACAAAAGGAAAAACAGACAGTGGTTGAATACATCGGAGAAAATGGGGAGCTAGTTGTTGTCAATCCTTCCAGACAGGGAAAAGAAGGCCGTAGGTCTTTCAAGTTTAATACAGTCTACAGTCCAACTGCAACACAAGGTTTTTCAGATTCCTCCAAATTATGTCAAATAAAAGTTCTATACATATTCTGTAAAATTATGTTCCATGTAATGAATAATAAAAGGAATTTCACAATTTCTACCTTTGCAGCTCAAGTGTATTCAGATATTCAGCCCTTAATACAGTCTGCGCTCGATGGTTTTAATGTATGCATATTTGCCTATGGTCAGACTGGCTCAGGAAAAACGTACACCATGGTAAGAATTCCGTCCTATAAAAATTTGGTAAATATGCTTACACATCGTTTGACATTGCTGAAGTCTAGTTAAATTAACCTCCAGACTGGCCCTGATGGAGCAAGCGAGGAGGATTGGGGAGTCAATTATCGAGCTTTGAATGATCTTTTCAGAATTTCTCAAATGAGAGAGAGCACTTTCAAGTATGAGATCAAAGTTCAAATGCTGGAAATATATAATGAACAAGTTCGTGACTTACTGTCAAGTGATGGTTCTCAAAAAAGATATCCTTTACTAAATCGATTTTTTCACCTTTCCTGGCATTGTATCCATATTATGTTACAAAATATCAAAATTTTGTTTATCATGCATCTGCAACTGTTTTCCTTGATTTGCGCACACTTGGGATTTTATCTACCTCTCAACCCAATGGGTTAGCTGTCCCAGAAGCAAGCATGTTCCCGGTCAATGGAACCTCTGATGTCTTAGACTTAATGGATACGGGATTGAGAAATCGAGCAAAAGGTTCCACTGCCATGAATGAAAGAAGTAGTCGATCACACAGGTTCGAAACAAAGAAATCATCTCTGGATTTCAATATTTAAACTGCGTGTTTTTCTCTTTTAAATTTTAATAGGTCTTTAACTTATATTGCAATATATGTCCAGCATCGTGACTATCCATGTTCATGGGAAGGATATAAAGAGTGGTTCATCTATGCATAGTAGCCTTCATTTGGTGGATCTTGCTGGAAGTGAAAGGGTAGACCGCTCTGAGGTGACGGGAGATAGACTAAAAGAGGCACAACATATAAATAAGTCATTGTCTGCTTTAGGGGATGTCATCTCAGCTTTGGCACAGAAGAATGCTCACATTCCATACAGAAACAGCAAGCTCACTCAAGTCCTTCAGACTTCATTAGGTAATTCTCTTTCTATACAAAAGGATTTTGCTTCCAGTTCCTTGTACAAATTGTTGAGATAATTTGTAGCATTGGTGTTAAAAATTTTGAACATGTTAGGTGCTTTCTTCTTATGTCAAGCCATTTTACCTTATGAATAACAAATATAGTTCGAGAACACATATAATTATAATTTGATAGGTGATAGATTCAGCCATTTTAATCTTGCTCCATAGGTATTACACTTTATTTGGTCTCTACTTGCTTTCATGGAAACAACCACAGAATCACCTATGCCCTAATAGATTTAATATATATTTTTCCTCATTGATAGGGTGGTCCTTTTGCAGTAACTCATAATTCTATTTTATTGTACAGGTGGTCAAGCAAAGACACTTATGTTTGTGCAGCTTAACCCTGAAGTTGCTTCATATTCAGAAACCATGAGCACATTAAAATTTGCTGAAAGAGTATCTGGAGTAGAGCTAGGTGCTGCTCGAAGTAGCAAAGACGGCAGGGATGTCAGAGACTTGATGGAGCAGGTGCTCTATTAACTTTCTAGTTCTACTAGATTAGAACCTTTTAATTGTTGTACTAGAATTAATGACGCTATATTATTTTTTTCCTGAGTCCAATTACTTGAATGTGTCTGATTAATACCTCTCAAGTAAATTATTAAATTGGAGCAAAGAAGAGGATTTGGTTATTTAAGTAAGTTTGACAAAAGGTGAGACTATGATCATGGCAATAATACTAGTGGCCTGGTATGAGTTAAAATACCAGAACAAGATGTTCAGAGTTACTTAACGTATTTATAACCTGAGTGATCTATTTATTTGACTTTACCTGCCCTGTTATCTTCTTCACAACAAAAGGAAATAGGTTACATGGTCCATTGAGGTTAATCAATCAATTCCCACTTTCTTTTACCCTGCTATAGAGCACATAATCTAGATTAGAGACTAAAGCGCACAGGGAAGAAGATAGTGTAGTTTGGCTGCTGAGTTTCTAATTGGACATATTTAGTTAAAAACAGAACTACCTCTTGCCATCACAAATATCGCTTAGGTGATTTACAGATTTTAATCTTGTAAGGATGTGCATTAATCATTCTCCTCCAGATCATCATCATCATTATTATGTTTCAGACACGCCACTTGTTTTACATTAATGATGATAAAGAAAAGTTTACATTGTTTGGGGATATTGAACAGAGGATTTTCCATCATGCAGCTTCATTCTAATATCTGACCAGTGCTTTTCGTTCTTATTTTCCAATTAATGATAATTGAGTGAGAGATGATATGCTGCCTGACTTAGAATTTCCTGTGCTGAAGCATGTCAAATGCTGTCCATTGTTAACTTTTAATGTTCCAGGTCACGTCTCTCAAGGATACAATAGCTAAGAAAGATGAGGAGATTGAGCAACTGCAGCTTCTCAAAGATCAAAAGAATGTTTCCCCAGAAGCCAATGGTGAGAAACGCAGTCCACATTCATTCAGGTATGGTGCGTCATCTCCAGGAAAATGTTTATTTGGTGGGACTTAGAATGTAGTTTGAAATTCTCTACTTACTGACAAAGCAGCTTCTGATGAGGAACTGCTCAAAGAGAAGTGATTAGAATTATTTAGCTACGTGACGAGTTCAGACACCAAATGGAGTCCCTCCAGCAGTCTCCATCCGAGACTGCTTGATGGATTCTAAGTCAGAATATTTCTGCAGATGCTGATATCTTTGTGTTCAGCAACGCAGATAATGAGGAAAGACTAAGTGATATGCTATCTGATAGTGGTCTTTCTGTGGGCACAGAAACTGATGGATGTGCTGAAAGCAGCAATCCTTTCCCTGAAGGAGCCAAACCACCAGAGAACACAAATAAGTAAGTAAATATCATCCCATCATGCTTGTGCTTTCTACAGAATGTTAATTTCTATATGAAACATAAGAGAATAAATAAAGATCCCAGAGCTTTATTTTATATAGAAACTAAACTATCATGTGAAACGTTGTTATTAACTACATGGAAAAGGTAAGGCAAGTTGGTCGAGAATTCAAACAATACTTGCTGCACTGAAAAACCTGGAACTTTATAGACTTGACATCACCCCCTTTGAATTAAGGTATTCCAACTTCCGGCAGTGTTAAACTAATGCATGTTTTTGCCGTTTATATTGAGCTAACTTCTTGACTATCATCTTACACAATCTTTTGCAGACATAAAGCTACATATAAAATTCCTAGATCACCACAAAAATCAATGAGGGATTCTCCGAAAGTCTCAAATGGTATGTTGATTAAACACGACATGTTTGATGACTACAAATAAGCCAGTCCCCTTAGCCAAAGATTAGTGGTGTAATTGGAATTTCCTCAATATGTTTCAGGTCTGGGAAAATCGGTCAGTGCAACTAATTTGTTGGCCAAATCTACAAAAAGGTGGCAGTAATATGATGTAGTTGCTGTATTTATCAAATTTCCTTCTTTCTCCTGCAGTTCATTGCATGAAAGTTTTCCTACACTGTACAGATTCTTTTCATTGACCAGAGAGTCCCCTTTTAGTGTCTAGGACTATACTTGACCCTTTTATGTTTTTTGCTTCTATAGTGTTACTCTTTTTTTTCCCTTTCTTTTATTAGGATATAGTAGACTCAATTCTTTTACGTAGGTTATTATTTCTCCATAAGGAATTCAGCGACTAAAGCTTGTATAAAGCCCCTATCGAGTTGTAACATACAAGTGTTGTTATATGAGCAAACTATCTTCTGGTTACTCATATACTGGAAATGCTTCAACATCTTTGTTTCGTCGCTTTTTTGACATTTTTATAAATGGTTTTAATGTTCTTTCCTCATTCTTTGTGGCTGAAAGAAATGGAATTCATGGGGATCTTCACTAATTATGTTTGAGGGTAACTGCGGAGTATTATTTTCAACTGCATATTCAGATGGAGGTGGGGTTACAAGTATCTAAACACTGTTGCATATATGAACAACTTATTGACTTCTGGTAAAATAACTAGAAATTCACTTTGGTAAAGAACTACATACTGAAAGCAAATCTTTCAAAGGACAAAAAAAATCTAACGGCAATCTGGTGTCGTTTTTGCTTGAGTTTCACCACCTAATTCTACATTCAATTTTAGTAAAAAATTCATCCATTTGTTGTGTAAGGTATTTAATTTCACCAATTCCTTATGGTAAAATAAGATGAGATTATTTGAAGCAAGCAAGAAGCCTACTCCCATCGAAAACATTCAAAAACAAAAATTGACTTAATTAGGACTACTACTACTTATTATATATAAAGTAACAATAATATTTTAAATCACCAAATTTTTAATATGTAATATAGGAGTATATTTCTGTGAAACGAGATATTATATTCGTCATGGTCAATTATGTGGAAGAAATTTAAAAATAAAGTATCTGAGTGTACAAGGTGGACAATTCAATGACTGAAGCTCAGTGTTACCTTTTGGAGGGAAGGATGCCGGGGTCTATTTGGAAACAGTCTCTCTACCTCAGGGTAAGGGTAAGGTCTGCGTACACACTACCCTCCCCAGACCCCACTAAGTGGGATTATACTGGGTTGTTGTTGTTGTTGTAAGCTCAGTGTTACCTTTTGAAACATTCATCCCTATTTCGAGGTTAGTAAAGTGACAATAAGGGCTCTTCTTTTGGAAATACCTTGAACCATTCTTGGAATTTTATATGTTAATGGTTGCAAAAGGGAAGAAAAAAAAAACTAAAAAAAGTAGACTATGGATAAACTAAAGTCAAAAGTGAAAAAGCAAAGCTGGCTTAAATCTGCCAAATTCATCAAAAAGATAGTTGTAAACAAAAGGTATTACACAATGGGGGACCAAACAATTTAAGGCTGAGATATCATTCTGAGTAGGATTGATTCTCCATATAGTATAAACATGGGCCATGGTAACAACGATAAGACCTGTACCTAAGTTAATCAAAGCAAACACATACCAAACAGATTACCAGATTCACGGTATTTTTAAAAAAAATATTTATACTATATGCATAGGTATCATTTGTTAGTCAAAAAAATGACTAAAAAATCGTGAAAAATCATGTACAATCAAATATCTCTATAACGGTCTCATTTGTTTCGATATTTTTTGGATGTTATAGTGAAGTGCTATTATAGAAGACATATATTATATCATTATATAAAAATTAGTTCTGAGAAAAACTTAACTTTTATAGTAAATGGTAGTTATACGAGGATGATGGTATAGAGAGGTTTGACGGTATAAATCTTATTATAAACAAAAAATGTTAGTATGTGATTTCTTTTCATTTACTTTAAATTGGTATGCGCAAACTGCTCGGATACTGCTATAGTACTTAAAAAAACTAAGGGGTCGTTTGGTTGGAAAGAAGTTATCCCGAAATTAGTTATTCTATCTTTTCATGGAAATAAACAAATATTAAAATTCCAAAATTAATTATACCATAATTTTTTACCAACTAAATATAAAATAAACTTTTCTTAAATTTATTTTCGGAATTAATTATTCCTCGTCTCTCGTATCAAACTAGCCCTAAATGTGTAACGGTCAAGAGGGAGACCTTTCTTGGAAAGTACAGGAGCCGTAGAAACCCACCCAATTTGCCGTTGTTTTATTGTATTTGTCTAGCAAAGAGGTGGCCAACCCATCAGCAGAGCCAGCTTAGCCCATAGACAAACTAGTCAGCAATCAAACTCTCCTTTAATTGCTAAACATAGCACCCCACGCCTCTTATATTCCTCCTTAATCCTAGGGAGGATCTTTGGACTTTTCAACTCAACAAACACCTTGCTCGGCCAAGCTTTCCCAATCCTATAAGTACTTTTTTTTTAAGAAAAGTATTTTTTTTTTTCAAAGTTAGATGTGTTTGATCAAATTTTTAAAAGAAAAAAAAGTGTTTTTGAAGAGAAGCAAAAGCAGTTTTCGAGAAACAGAAAAAAGTAAGTTCTCTCCAAAAGCACTTTAGAGAAAAATACACTTAAAATAATTTTTAAAAGTTTGGCCAAACACTAATTGCTGCTCAAAAGTGTTTTTCGAATTAATTAGTCAAATACAAAGTACTTCTCACTAAGGGATCGTTTGGTTGGAATACGATTTATACCGGTATAAGTTAGATTGGAATAAGTTATGCTGGGATTAGTTATGCTAGGATTGTTGTTTATTCATTCTTTGGTATGTTGTATTAAGAATGACAATTGCATAATTTCTAAAAAGAAGGTATAAGTTATACCGGTGCTAATTACCCCACCTTCTATAAGGTATAATTTATCCCAATGTTAAAACCGGGATAACTTATACCTAATTTGCTAACCAAACAGAATATTAAGGTAATATTAAATTTTTATACCACCCTTATACGTTCTTATACCTCATATAAAAGTACTTTTGAGAAAAACAATCTTGAGAAAAAAATAATTTTCTAAATAAGCTTATTTTTGCAATTTGGCCAAACAGGCTATAATTTAAATAACCATTTATTATACTAAGTACAAAAACAAACATATGAAAGCAAACCAATCCACGTAGTCTCCAATGTTCCCCATCGCAAAATAGTAAAATATTTCTTTGCAAACTCGACTTTGAGCATTCACCACCAATTCTTTATAGCAAAGAAATCATGACACATCCTTTAGAGAAGTTCAAAATCTCTCAACGGAATCACATAATAGTGGCGATAATAACGCCACTGAATGGACCCATTAGCTCTTTGTAAACATTGAATAATTACATGATTCATAGTCAAAGTTGAAAATAATCACTAGTGAATCACTAACACGTGCTTTACTCCATCTGTACTGCACTATTATTAACAAAGCAGCAGCAGGCCAAGAATAGAAAATTAGTAGTACTAAAATACAAGAATGAATTTCTAAAAAGACCATCTTTTTCCTTCAGATTACAATTACAATGAAGGATAAGTGACAAACTATTCAGTCACAAAGAAAGAAACCCTTCTTGAGTCTTTATACTACAATAAGTATTCTCAACTCATACCTTGTTCTAATGCTATAAAAGAACCCTAGTCACTACCAAAGAAAAGATCCAATTTTTTGGCCTATCTCTTACTTTGGGGTACATATTACAGTTTTATTCTTTCGGATTTCAACTTAAAAACATTCATTCATCACCTTGTCACAATATACACACATTACTGGATTTGAATGATTAGATAACAAAACTCATCAGCAAAGTGGACTAAACCATCTTCCTGTCACTCTATATATACACTACTAAACGAATTGGTGTAGTTTTCTTGCCTCTTTCCCCAAAAATCTCTTCTTTTTTTATTCATTTTTTCAACATCTTTGTGCCAAAGTGTTTACCTAAGCTACAGCTGAGATGCTGCAGCTGCCGCGACAATTGAAGCCTTCAATCCTCACAGGAGCTGGCTTGTTCCCGAACTTCACTCGAACACAGCCTCCTCCGCTCATAATGGAGGAGGGTGGCGGCGTTGAGGGCGCCACTGCTCTTTCCGGGATTGGTAGTATAGGGACAAAATTGTGGTTGCCAAACTGAGCATCTTGGATCAGGGGATTCCCAGCCCTGCTAGGTGGAGATCCCCCATAAAAGAATGGTGGAGATGAAGCCACCTCAAAATTAGCTTTATCAACTTCATAATTCCCCTGTGCACATCAAAAATCAGAACTTGTCAGCTAGTAGTAGAGAATTAAGTGGTTAACATACTAAGATAATCTAGAAAGCAAATCAACTACAGTATAATGTTACTTTGACAACACTGTTTAGAATGTATCATCTCTTCAAATTAGCTACTACTTCAATCACATAAATCCCAATTTATGTGTTTTAACTGAGAATGGAGTTTAAAAAAGAAAGAATCTTGAAACTTGTGGTCTTTTGGTCTTAAACAAATATTTATGTAAGAGAAAAATAGGAAGTTTAAAGCTAATTTTTTTCAAATATAAAAATGAGCTTTTTTGGGGAACAAACTATAAAACAAAATGTGCCAAGTAAAATGAGGGATGGAGGGAGTATAAAACTTGTTCTACTGGGAACCAAAATTTTAAGATGATTTATTTGAATCACCTTTCAAAAGGAGGGGAAAAATTAGATTTTTATTTTCTTTTTTCCAATAAAAAAAAATCTTGAGCAGAAAATCACCTTGCTGAGGATGATATCCAGCAGTTCAGTTCCGGCTTTCAAGTCACGAGCCTCCATTTCTTGATTGCTAAAAATCCAAAAATAAAAACATCAAAATAAGCAAAAAGATGGGAGTAAAAATTGAGATAAACTTAAAGTAGGGAAGAAAAGGGCAAACCTGATTTGCAGAAAATGACAAGGTCTGATTGATTCTTCAGATGGAGAATTGAAAAAGCTAAGATTACGGCGGGGTTTGGGGCACACGACACCGTTTGACACAGAGATGATGTCTCCTCCTCTCACTGTCTCTCCAACTCCTACACAACCACCCACCAAAGCCTTCTGTTGATAAGCGTACATATTCATCTTCTTCTTTTTATTTATGTTCACAACAGATCCAAAGCCTGAAAATTACAGTAAAATGTTTACAACTCTTAATAAAATCTTCACCGCCATATCCACAAGTCTACATATATGTGAAATTACTATAAATAAACATAGAAGAAAAAAGGAGAGGTACCTGGTGGGTTAACAAGTGGATGCCTGTGGGAGGCGAGAGAGAGATTTTAGGGGGGAGAGAGGCGGAGAAAAAAGAGAGAAAAGAGATGGGATTGGGGACAGACTATTCATAGGAGAGGAGAGAGAAAAGAAAATGCGTGATTATTCATTCTTTTCTTTTGAATTTTTTTCCAGATATATTCTTTTCCTTTCATGACGTCTATAAAACAGGGGTTTTATAGTTACCCACAAAAATAAAATTATTTATTTATTTATTTTTTTATTCATAGATTAATTATATTTTCTACCCATAGTAATTTTTGTAGGGAATTTTTTCTTTACTCTTCAATTCTTTTTTATTTTTATGCTTCTTTTCTTTTTTCCTTTTTTTTCTTTCTTTTCTCCTTTTCTTTTTTCTCATTTTCTTCCCTTTTTTTTCCTCTTTTATTCCTTTATTTTTTCCCAAATCATATTATTGTTATTTCCATATCTTATTTCACACTCAAATTTGACTCCTTTTTTATTTTTTTATTTTTATTTTTTTCTTTATTTCTTGTTCCTTTATAATTCCACGTGATCACCATGCAAACCTTGATCTCCTTCCCTACAAATATCAGTACATACTCTACCATTAGCAGTAATTCCAATCAGTGATGGAGCAAGAAAACATAATCTACGGCCATTAAATCTCCATATATACTAGTTAGAATAGAAATGATAATAAAATATTGGAAAATGCAATAAAAATATAAGTAGCAAAAAAGATTTCTAGTACCATACGATACCAATATGGTATACATGTATATCAACAGAGTATATGATTGCTCTAAAATATTGATACAACTATCTGTGACTATACTACTGTACCAAACATTAAAGGATACAATAAAAGTATGAGAAAATTACATGCTCGCATTGCAACCTAATATTCGCAAAGCAACTTGCTCATTCCATATACTAACAGGGTATATAGTTGTATGGGTCGTTCCAACAATTGCCTATAATTATAAAAATTATTACATAATACACATAATCTATATCCATCAGCACAAAAAAATTCTAGCACTGCAAATCACGTTTATATAAATAATTTCATAATAGAATTCACTTAAAAAATGCAGCCAAAACAACCAAAAAAATGTTCAAACTACCATATGATACCAATATGGCATATAACTATACCAACTTGGTATACAATTTTACTGGTTAATTCCCGACAACTATATAACTATACTATTATTACATAACACACATGCATAAAGAGAAAAATAAAAAAATAGTGTACCACATATTAATATAATAAAGTATTTCAAGACATTGTACTATATTAAAAGAAAATGAAATATTGTACTAATAAATGCAGCTAATACAACCAAAAAATGATTCAACTAGCATATAATACCAATATAGTATATAGCTATACTAATAGGGTATATAGTTGGAATGAATTGTATACCAAAATGGTATATTTGTATACTATTTGAGTATACAATACAAATTCATCTTCTTCTCTTGTTCAACTATATTTCAACCCAAGCTTCTAAAAACTACTATAAAATCTCCACCAAATTGACTAAAACTTTAGCTACAACCTCCAATCAACTTTCCAAACAAACCCATATAGGATCTGATCAAAATAATTGAAAACTCAAACAAACCAAGTTATGAGTTTCAAAGCTTCAAGGTCCTTCAATTGTGGATTTGAATTTTTGTACAATAAATCTCCAAAAACCAGTTTGGGTGAAGAGAAAGAAGAATATATTAGTGAGAAACAAGTGTGAATTGCCATTGATGATGAACCCCAAAATACTACAATAAGAAAAGATTAGTAGTTTTTGGTCACATATGTGTGCTTTTTACAGAGATGATATGAGATTTGGATTTTTCATTGCTGAAATTGGGATTGTTGTTTTTGCTTCAAATGAAAAAAGAGCAGAGTGGAGTAAGAGTTGGAGAAGCAGTTGAGCTGGGAGACAAGCTGCACGTGATTCCAATTATTACTCCCTCATATTATTGGGAAATAACCGGGTAAATAGTTTGGGCAGCATAGGTAGGATAGTAAATAGTTTGGGTCTGAGCATTAAAGAGTAAATAATTTGGAATTAATAGGTATAAAGTGAGATTTTCTCTATAAAATATTTCGGCACTGGTGTTTAAAGTACTTTTTATTATTAAACTAGTTTTAGAGTACGCACGCGCGTGTATTTCATATATAAATACAAATTTTAGAAAAATTACATAAATATTATTCACAAAAGTTCTGAATGATAAAAGAATTTAAAAATTCAAATTTCTGAGAAAAATCTTGAACGTTAATCACATTTATCTAACTCAATAAAAGAATGTCTCTGCTCTACAAATATCTTTTTACTTAGATTTTCGTTAGGGATAGATTTAGGTTCTCACGTCATATTTTCTATGTGTATTTGATCATTATCATAATAAAGAGACTACATGCTAATAAATATTATTATTCTCTTTAGCTCAATAATAATGGGTAATATCATTTTGCCACATATTTCGAATTTGATATTTATTTGTGATTACATGCAATATCTATTTGCTAGAAAGATTTATAGACTCCATGAGAAGCTATCAAATTTCATGACAACACTTTTGAAAATATTTTATTAACATTCTTAAAAACGAATAGCTTAAAATAGCAAACATCTTCAATATTACCAACCTTAAAATTTTAGCAATCTAAAAGTGTTCGACGCAATGCTTTATTTATGTCCTAGTTTATCTGATTCGACATTACCAACCTTCTAATGTCACATGGATTATTATTGTTTCGGGTGAAATTATAATTCCTAAAATTATAAATTCTTGAGAGAATTAACTTATAATTTATAGAAGTAATCTTACTGTGTTAATATTCCTAAATATTTTGAGTTCTTATATAGTTCAAATAGAAAGATTTAATAGTCAAAACTTTAGTTCTTTTTAACGTTCTAAATATTAGAAAGTGCTAATGAAATAATGATTTTGTCCCAATAAATTTATTTTTAATGATAAGAAGGTTGATCAATTTTGCATTGAAATTTCATGCTTTAATAATAGTCTAGATTAATTGAAGAAGAAAAAAACTAAAAGAAAAGTGAAACATTATTTTCTATATATTTAGTAGCTTTTAATTTTAGTCTCACATTATTTACCACATAATTAAAATAAACTAATGTATTTTATTGCAAATACTAAGTGAAAATATATTTTTTTCATTGTGAAACTATTGGAGTACCATTAGGATATCACTTAATTGCCAAAACTACTTCAAAAGAATGTCTACAACTTTTGTCTCCAAACAACTGACTTTTAACTAAATTTTAGGTATCTAGTTTAAATAAGAAAAAGATTTAATAACCAAATTTCAAGGAATTTCTAGGTCTGAAATATTAGAAAAATAATTAAATGACTATTTTATCTAGTGTGAACTATATTTTTAAAGGGTAAAAAAGGCGAATGATATTTTGCTAAGGGGCTTCGTGCTTTTAATATAGTATATAGATATAGATTTTAAAAGTGACTTTGCGATAGAAGTTTGAGATAAAAACGTTTGTCTATAAATTAATTAGTCTGTATTACTAATAGAGGTAAAACAGTTAGTGATCACATTTAGTTGCGACTTTTCGTATAGAGACGTTCAATAAAGCTTTTTATTTAGATAAATGAATTAAAAAACAATACATATATAGTAATTAATATTAATCAAAGATCCAATGTTATTTGTTTTTAGTCCTCTTGTATTTAGAAAAATATAGATTGACTTGCGATTTGAATTATTTTGATACAGAGATTTAATTTTGTGAGTTAAAATTTTTCTTTTCTATTTGTTTGGACAAATACCAATACAATTTGCTGCCTTCAACTTTTACAACAACAACAACCCAGTATAATCCACTTAGTGGGGTCTGGGGAGGGTAGTGTGTACGCAGATCTTACCCCTACCCTAGGTTAGAGAGACTGTTTCCAAATAGACCCCCGACATCCTTCCCTCCAAGAACTTCCCACCTTGCTCTTGGGAAGACTCGAACTCACAACCTCTCGGTTGGAAGTGGGGTTGCTTACCATCAGAGCAACCCCTCTTGTCTACAACTTTTAGAAAATACAATTCCACCAACCAAAAATTAATTAATTTTGCTAGTAAACTTTGTGACTTTATTGATTACTGCAACTTTTGTACTAATAATCCGTAATTGTAACATTTACCATTTGATGAGATTTCTAACATTGACCAGTTATTTGTTTGGTTGGAGTTACATTAATTTGTTGTTAAACTAAATATTTCATAACACTAATAATTCATCATCTTTCTACCTATTTAAAGGCTCTTGAGTCTTGATTACTAATTCTGGAGTCTTGATTACTAATGAATATTTTTTTCGTCTTAAATTACTTGTCGTATTTCTCTTTTACACGTCTTTAAAGAAAATATTAATTAAAATGAATTTTTGACTATTTACCCTTATTTATGTTTTTAATATAACCTCTTTTCATTGAACATTTACTTTATTTACGTTCCATCTCCATCTTCAAGAATAATTACTTCTAAGGATAAAATGAAAAAAATAATAATTAATTTTATCTTGAATTTCTAAAATGATAAAAAATTGAAACTTTTTTTAGACATTACGATAAATATTTTGAGACAGAGGGAGTATAAATTAATTCTTCATATTAATTGTATATTGGCTTATTTTAACTCTATTCCCCGTCTAACTTTACTTTTAGAAAAAACAATAGTACTGGATAAAAAAAAAATGGAAGAACCAATAATAGTATTTCTTTTCTTCAAATTAAAAAGTAATAGCAGTTCTTCATTTTTTGACTTTAATGTCTTGAATACAAATATAATGTTTAGTGGTTAGATATTAAAACATTGAAAATTTGAATTCCTAAAACATAGTTCAGCGTCAAAATTATTTGTTATATTTGGTCCTAAATATTAGGATTTTGAATTATAAAAGGAAAATTTTAGTTGATTTAAATGTCCTAAATAATGAGATTTCCTACTATAATGAATAAAGTTTAGTTGATTTCAAAATCCTAAATATTAGGAAATTATTAGAATGACTATTCTATCCGGTGTGAATTCTATTTTTTAAGGGTAAAAAAGACGAACGATATTTCGCTAAGGACCTTCGTGTTTTTAATATAGTATAGATGGTAACAGGAAAATGGCATGTTTGACCGTACATCTAAATTAACTTTTTTTTAAAAAGTACTGTTTAAAAATGTGTTATGTTTGGTTAATTCATTTGAAAAGTTATTTTTAATTAGGTGCTTCTAAGTATATTTTTCTTAAAAATATTTTTAAAAAAATACTTTAAGGAAAAAACTATTTGTTTCTGCTTCTCAAAATTACTTCTGCTTCTACCCAAAAATATTTTTTTCTTTCTAAAACCTTGGCGAAACATTTTAACTTTTAAAAAATAAAAATACTTTTGACAAAACAAAGCACTTTTGACTCGAAAGAAACTTGGTCAAACAAGTATACGTTTATTATTCTTAAAGGTGCTTTTAAAAAAAAACTTTTAAAGATAAGCTACTTTTTTAACTTCTACTTAAAAGTATATTTTTCTTTTTAAAGCTTGTCTAAACACCTTAACTTTGAACAAAAATAATTCTTTTAGGAAAAAAATACTTTTGGCCAAAAGAAGCACGGTCAAACAAGGTATAAGATAGTTGTAAATGTTACAAGTCTAATTTTTTGCATTAGGAAAATATCATTTAATAAATAAAACAATATAATTCACACGTCAAGCGAAAAAGATGTTTAGAAAAGGAAAGAGGAAGTTATTTTAGTACTGTCAGACTTCTTTATAACATTTTTATATAACAATATTTTTTTTATAAAAGTTAAATATTTTATTTTCGGAACCAAATCTCATGTTCTATTATAATAAGCAAAATACATACTTTATCCATTGAACTCATCCCCAAATTCCTCTTACACATCTGTTAAAGACGGGAATAATATTACACATCAAAACTTTTAAAGGTGTGTCAATTACACACTACTTCGATGTTTGACCACATTTGCTTAAAGATTACTATTACACATGCCAATCAGCGTCTGACACGTGTCATAAATAATTAAAAAAAAAAAAAAAAACTGGAAAAAAAACTCTGCCCCCACTCCCACTCCTCATCTTCCCAAAAAAAAAAATACAGAAAAAAACCTACCCCCTCCTCATCTCCCTAACCCCATCATCTTCTCCACCACCACGATACTACCACCAACCCTTCTACTACAGGTACTTTCTTCCCCAACTATAGATTCAACTCTTTGCCCGATTTTAACAAGTTTTAACAACATCCATCACAAATCCTTATAGAAATTTCAAAATCAAGCTCAAACCCAAAGTTTCAAACTTGTTAATGATGTTTTTTGAATTTTATTAAATTTAATCATCTAAGTAAATTTTTATTCAACAATAATCACAAATTCAAACTAATTTTCTAGGTCATGGAATACCAAAATCAACAAGATCCGATTAAATTTTCAAGCTTTTCAAAAGGTCAATAATGGTGATTTTTACAAGACCCAATAGCTCCTCTTTTCTTCTTCCTTTACTTTTTTTTTTAGTCATGAGGGTTGAAGAGACGAAACATGAGGGGTATACAAAACTAGGATGGAGGTTGGAAAGAAGATGAAACGAGGGAGGGGGAGGGATCGTTGGGGTGTAGGTTGGGGAAGAAGACATGAGTTATTTTTTTTCTTTAATTTGTAAATAAAATAGTTAAAAAGGGGGGAAAAACTTAATTTCAGATGAATTTTATAGTTTTCACGCGCCTTTTTTACGTGTAATACACGCGTATGACACATGGCAAAATAGGTGTGTAATTGACACATTTTTAAAAGTTTTGGTGTGTAATACTATTTCCGTATTTAACAGGTGTGTAAGAGGAATTTGAGTACAAGATCGATGGGTAAAGTATGTATTTTGTCATTATAATATATATTTTTTATAATAATAATACATTATAATATAAAAAAATTCGAAACAAACGAGACTATTATAGAAAAGTTTGATACTATAGCAAAGCTACTGGTTAAATTTGTGAAGATTGAAATAATGATTGTATCCATTACTGATAGTGATAATGGCTAATGGAATTAGTGTCGAACTCATCTGTTTTATCTTTTCAATAGTATCCATTACTAAAAAGTGATAAACGGAGTTTGGAATAAAACTTTATTTGGATGTACACTGATAATGTGAATGGGAAACTAGGTCCCTCATTGCCAAAAGGAGTTCACACTCTTTTATTCTAAAACATTTTAAAATATATTTGACAAAATTGCATTTTTATATAGCTTTCATAATTTTCAATAATTATTAAGTGAAATCTTCAGCGTTTACATATTCATGTGTGTTTCCTTACTAAATAAACTTTTCAAACACTATTTTAATGTTTCTTAATCTATCACTAACCAATCTTATATACAACAACAACATACCCAATAAAATATCATTAGCGGGATCTGGGAAGGATAAAGTATACGCAGACCTTATCCCTATTCTGGAAGAGCAAAGAGGTTGTTTCCGAAAGACCCTCAGCTCAATAGAAGAGACAATAATATCAAAAAAAGAAAAGAAAAAAGGTTTATAACAACAAAAAAAGCCAGAAAAATAATAATAACATCTTAAGAGACAATAAATAAGTGAAAGGGCAATAACACAATATTATGCAAAATAACAAAATAGTGTAAACACAATATAAACCGCTAACAGACCTAGACAAAATTGTACCAGACTACTCGGTACAAAGAGGGAAAAAACGCTCGACTACCCCCTAGCCTACAACCCTAATGCTCGACCTCCACACGTTTCTATCAAGAGTCATGTCCTCGGAAATCTAAAGTCGCGTCATGTCCTGCCTGATCACCTTGCCCCAATACGTCTTAGGCTACCCTATACCTCTTCTCGTACCTGCCAAAGCCAATTACTCGCACCTCCTAACCGGGGCATCTATGGTTCTCCTCCGCATATGCCCAAACCATCTAAGTGTCGCTTCCCGCATCTTGTTGTCCACAAGAGCAACGCCCACCCTCTCTCGAATATCTTCATTCCTTATCTTATCCAGTTTAGTATGCCCGCACATCCATCTCAACATCCTCCTTTCGGCTACTTTCATCTTTTGGATATGTGAATGCTTAACTGGCCAACACTCAACCCCATACAACCTAGCCGGTCTAACCTATGTAAAACTTACCTTTGAGTTTCGGTGGCACCTTCTTGTCACACAGGACTCTAGACGCTTGTTTACCTTGAATACGAGTAATAATTAAATTTGATTTTTGGTTTTAAAGATATGCGATTCAGTTCAATACCAATTAATAATCAAGAAATATGAAGTATAGATGAAGAAAATAAGTAAGACCAAACCAGTAGATAGGTCAGTTTTGACCTCAAACCCAGTGACCTCGAGGCAGGCTAGAGCAATAAAGTAAGAATAATAAAGCTAAAGGACAATTCTGATAAACAATGAGCGAAAAAGTAAGATAGTAGATTCCTTGCAAATGATTTGATGATCTTTACAAACGATTGGGGTCCCCTTTATATAATGGGGAACCCTAAATAAGGTACATTACTAATTCTATTCTGGAATTTACGCCATGATCTTGGGGACGTGGCGGAAATCTTTCTCATCCTGTTACAAACTCGTAACGGCATTATCTCGAGGCTGGTCACGTTCGGCCTCGATGTTCATTGTACACTTTGATCTTTGAAGCCTCCCATCGGGCTTGCTCCTGATCTATTTCGATCTCCCTCCTGAAGTGACCCTCGAGCTCACGAAACTGGTAGCCCCGATTTCTACCGTATATAGATAGTCCTTGCATTTCTTAGAGTATAATGACAAGAAACGAATTGAATCCTTGATTTTTACCCCGATTTGCCACAACATCATCATCGTGACACAAACGGCTGAGGAAATGAAAGCTTGGAAACTGGCCTTTCCCAAGGAAAACTCCGAGAACGTTTAGCGAGTCCGGCGGTGGGGAAGATTCTGAGGGAGAAGACACTTCTGCTGATAAAGACCGTGCTGCTTAGGTTTCAAGCTCTTAGTAATTCTTTGCTTTTGAGGTTGATCGGCCGTTGCGGGGAACTCTTGTTCGTGACCTATAGCTCTTGTAAAAAGGTTTATACAAAACCTTTTTCCTTCCATGGCTTTTGAATCTGTTACCTTTTTGTGCGGGTCAAAGCGCCTTAGCATAAAATTCCTTTTGAATGTCCAAAGTTTGAGATGGTAATGACCGACAATAAGTTTTGCCCTCGAACATTTCGGAACAATTGACCCCGAATGACCATTCGAACTTGAGTTTGGTAGCTTTTAGGCTCAACGGTCGATGAGGTAAGGTAGCCCTTGGGCTTGATAGTTGAGTGAGTGCATGCTCAAACTTGAAATGAAAATAGCCCTAAGGCCTTATGGCCAAGTGAGGACATGCTCGAACTCGAAGTAAAGTTAGCCCATAGGCTTTATGGGTAGTCCCAGAATGAGGGTTTGCTCGGACTCGAGTTAAGATAGCCCTTGGGATTTTATGATCGAGTGAGGACTTGCTCGAACTCGAAATAGAGTTAGCCCTTAGGCTTCATATATAGTCCCCGAGTGAGAATTTTCTCGAACTCAGGAAGCCCTTGGACTTAGTAGTCGAGTGAGTACTTGCTCGAACTCGAAAAGAAAATAGCCCTTAGGCTTTATAGTCGAGTGAGGATTTTCTCGAACTCGAAGTAAATTTAGCCCATAGGCTTTATGGGTAGTGTCCGAGTGAGGGTTTGTTCGGACTCGGGTTAAGATAGCCTTGGGCTTTTATGATCGAGTGAGGACTTGCTCGAACTCGAAATAGAGTTAGCCCTTAGGCCTCATAGATAGTCCCCGAGTGAGAATTTTCTCGAACTCGGGCAGCCCTTGGGCTTAGTAGTCGAGTGAGTACTTGCTCGAATTCGAAATGAAAATAGCCCTTAGGCTTTATAGTCGAATGAGGATTTGCTCGAACTCGAAGTAAAGTTAGCCTTAGGCTTTTTTATATTGGCCCTTATGCTCTTTTAAATCGACCCTTAGTCTCTTTAAGTTGGGCCAATTCGGTTCTAAGACGACTATAATTTTTCCCTCTTTTCGGCTAAAAGAATTAGTAAAAATTTCTTTATGCCTTAGCATGTATTTTTTGTACCCATTGGGTTTTTTGAGGGTTCAATCGATCAGAACCCATTAGTGTTAATACCTCTTGAGGCTTTTTCGAAGGCTGATGTTATCGAAGCCTTTAAATTATTCGAAGGCTGATTTTATCGAAGCCTATTTTGCTTTTGCCGAGGATAGCCGAGTTTAACCAGTTTTTCGAAGTATTTGAAGGCCTTTAATCTATGGCGAAAGTCGGAAGTCTCCGAGCCGCATTATTTCGGTCGTAGCCTTTTACATTACCGTAGTCTTTAATTTAGTCGTAGCCTTTAATTGGGCCGTAGCCATCAATATGGTCGTAGCCTTTAATATGGTCGTAGCCTTTGGGTATGCCTTTTGGACTTATTTCCTGATAACCTTTCGAACTTGTCTGAAAGGTTAGTTCCCTAGTATGATGGCCTTGGCCTTTGCGTCGAGGGATGCCTCTTTGAGGTCTTATAAATTCGAGTTCAGATACTCGAATCTGTTGACTATCGGTGACAGTCCCCAAGTATTCAAGGTGTATTTGCATTTTGTCCCTTGAGTCGTTTCTCATGGAATCACAAGAACAATATTCGTATAGTAGCAAGTTTCTTTGATACACAAAGTGTTTCAATATAGAAAGAATGTTTTTTTTGGATAATTGATACATGCGTACATGTTTCGCCATTGGGGCTCGACTATTCTATATGGACACAGTTCATCTAACCATTTGGCCCGTTACAAAGTTCTCCTATCGAGACCCGAAGTCCTGAAGTGATTTCCTTGCAACAAAGTAGACAGTCGAGGGCAATGCCCTTCAGTACTCGAGGCTTATTGAAGGGAACCTCGGATACCGTTGAATTGCTCTAAGTTAACACGATAATGGTTGCCTCGTTAAAAACCTCACCGGAAAAACCCATTTGAGACAAAAATCTATCTAAGGGAAAAATAGTGCAACACGTGCTTTAAGGTCCAAAGTTTCATGCCGATCCTTGTCGAAAACCTGCAAGTGTTAGTTGAATATAAATGATTGGACTGGGGTCGTACCTTTATTCGGATGTTGGATATTTAACATTATCTTCCTTGGCATCAAGCCCCCCGTGAATTTTGACCTCGATCATTTCTACTCTCATTTCGTGCAAAGCTTTGCCCAGGCCAGCTGCTTCTACAGTCTGCGTTATACGGTTGATATCGATCTCTATTCGATCTCAGCTCCCGATCGACGTCCCTTTTGATCCTACTCATAGGTCTTCTAAGATAGACGAATGTTACAACCCATATCCACATGTGTTAGTTCATGCCATATATTAGTTAACATAAATCCAAGAAGGAATTATCTTTGAGATGATAATAAGTCAATCCTATTGGTCTTAAGTGATACAAGAGTGTATAAGGGTGATTAACCAGTATTAGAAGTTAAACGAATCAAGGATGTTGTAACTCGTATTTTCAGGTAATCTAGCGGTGCTTAATACACTCAAGAGGTCATTTATTAAGGTATTTTAATCATATAATATCCGTATCATAAGTCTTGAAGTCAAACGAGTTATGAAACAAAAGTCGACAAAAGTTGTCGCAACTTAGGTTCATAATTTTACTTAAACATTAGGTCAAATGTTTCTAATCTTTTCTCATAATTTACAAAGAATTACGGGGTTATCTACAAACCAAATTAAAGATCTATGAGTCTAGTTTCCAACGCATTAAACCGTTCATCAATACGATCTCGGAGTAGAGAGATATTCGCGTTTTCGCGAGACTGCGCCAAGCACCTCTCTATGGGGCCCACTAAGGCGGTTTAAGATATTTGGACCTATATAGGATGCCTCCAACCCGTTTTAAGTCATTTCTTCTCACTATTTTCAGACCTTAGAACCCTAGGAACATCCTCTCAAGGTTCTCTCAAGATTCAAGACCCAAAAAAGGGCAAACAACACAAATCAAGTGTCGGGAATTCCGTGGCGCTAGTAAGTCTCTTGTTCTTCTTGTTGTTGCTCATTTTTGTGTCGTTCCAGCTCGTGTGGGAGGTTGTTTTAAAGGGTTTATGTTCTGTAAATACTCCCTCATGTTCTTAATATCAATCCTAGGTGATTTCAAGCCTTCTAAAGTGATTCTAGTGCCGAAAAACACTAATTGATCGCTAGTTTCGCTTTTTTGTTGTTGTGGCAGCATTGGAGGGATATTTCATGGAAATTTAAGGTCAAATTGGAGTTGTTATTTCTGTATAAAGGTAAGTAACCTCTTACTCTATATGTATTTAAGATTATCCAAGTTGCGGCTAAGCCATTGAAGCTAGAACTTGTGAAATATATATCGAAAGGCTTGGTAGTAATGTTATTGTTTTGTGGACTGTTTTGCGTTGTTGTTGGGCTGCGTATTTTACTACTATCTTGTGGAGTTTTGGAGGAGGAAGGGTGTGGAGAAACACCATATATATGTAGGGTTATGGGCTGATAGTTATTCGTAACATTTCCAGGTTGTTTGACACGACTACGGTGGTCGTCGTATGTATGGAGTGATTAGGCTGTGTGTGGACTATTTTGGGAGGCTCAATATGTTTATTATTGATGTTGTTTGGGCTGTTTGGTGATTGTTTTGAATGGTGTGAGGTCATATATATAGGGGAGGTGCTGTCCGTTTCATCGTAAAATAGGTTGTGGTCGATACATAATAGTTATGACGCTTAAATGATAACGATAGTATCGTTTCTCTTATTGTAGACTAAGGAGTTTTGACAATTGCATAGCTTGAGATTGGGGCAGTATATACAAGGTATGTGAGGCTATCCCTTTCCTTCTTTTTCACGACTCCGATTGTACATAATGTAATGAACGAGCTTCCAAGATACTCTACTCTTAGAAGCTAGCAGTACTTACATTATTTTCCCTCTTATGGAACGATTGATGTTAATGTTGCTTCTCTTATTCTTATGTTATCAATGTTGTTGGTACTTCCTGATTCTTATAAGGTTCATAGTGAAGAGTTAGTCCTAATAACGTGTACAGAGGATACCGACCTTACGTCACTCCGAAAGGTTTAGAATGTGATTCCATGAGTCGAGCATGCATTATATATATGTATCTATTTTACTCTACCGAGCCACGCTATAGTTGGCCGGGTACGGCACCTATTGTGCAACCACTGATCAGTTGGGTTTTACCGAGCTCCACGTGGCCGGGTACGATTCTACCGAGCCTTATGATGGCCGGGTACGTTTTTTTACCGAGCCTATTATGGCCGGGTACGATATGATGATGATGATGCCCACAGAGGCGAATGCTTTAAAGGTTTATGTATTTATACATATGTATCATGTATTTCATGTAAGTAGCCCTCAGAGGTACTAAGATGTTACAGGTTGTATATTCTCTATCCTTGCTTACATTACTGATCGTATTTATGGTTCCTTGCCTTACATACTCAGTACTTTATTCGTACTGACGTCCTTTTATTTGTGGACGCTGCATGTCGTGCTGCAGGTCCTGATAGACAGGCAGGTGCAGCTCCCCCACCACAGTAGACTGTCCAGTTCAGCGGTGATTGGCGAGATCCCTTCTCCGGACTTGCCTTGGTCTTGGTATGCAATTTTTGTTATAGACATTATGGGTATGTCGGGGCCCTGTTCCGGCTATGTTGCAACACTTATGTTCTTTTAGAGGCTCATAGACAAGTGTCGGCTCATGTATAGTTTGGTATGCCTTGTCGGCTAGTTTTTGTTGTATAGTCTTTCATAGTAGCATGGTAGCTCATACCTTATATGTAGTTTCTTGATTGTCTGGTCATCCCCTGCTATGTATGTTCATGCCGTCATATTTTATTGCTGGTTGTCCATGATCTAGGTCTACCATTTATATTGATCTCGTCAGCCCTAAAAGATAATAATGAAGGTTAGATGAAATGTACGTTGGTGCTCGGCAAGTGTGGTCGGGTGCTAGTCATGGCCCTTCAGTTTGGGTCGTGACAAACTTGGTATCAGAGCAAGTCTGTCCTAGGGGTTGTCTATGAGCCGTGTCTAGTAGAGTCTTGATTATGGATGTGTAGCGCGCCACATTTATAATTAGGAGGCTACATGACATCTAGGGTTGTTACCTTCTTCCTGAATCTAGATCGTGCGTAGAGTTGAGTCGTAAGTGTTCGTCTCTAATATTCACCTTGTTTTTTTCCAGTGATGCCTTCGACTAGGAAGCAAACGATTAGTAGACGGCTTGATACAGCAGCGGGAGAGGGTACCAGTCATGTGCCCCAAGTCAGAGCAAGACAAAGTGAGGCTCAGAGTGAGATGCCCTCTCATACCTCATCTACTCCATCTCCTCCAGAGGATATTAGAAGGCACCCAGCGCCTCCAGTTCCTCCGTCTGGCACTCCAGACCAGGATATGCGGAGTGCTTTGCAGTTATTGACTAGCTTGGTAGCTGCTCAGGCTCAGAGGCAGAATACAGGTGCTGCTGAGAAACCAGTTAGTACAAGAGTTCGTGATTTTATTAATTTAGACCCTCCAGTGTTTACCGGATCAGACCCCAAGGAGGACCCACAGACTTTTATTGACCAGGTTCATCGTACACTTCGGGTTATGCATGTTAGTGATACAGAGGCAGTAGAGTTGGCTTCTTATCGGCTATGGGATTTAGCGGTTCTCTGGTATGATAGTTGGGAGAGATCCAGGGGTCCGAACCCTCCTCCAGCTGTGTGGAAGGAATTTTTTGAGGCCTTTCTTCGTCACTACTTGTCAGTTGAGATACGACGAGCTAGAGCTGATAAGTTCTTGAACCTTAGACAAGGTAATATGAGTGTGCGAGAGTACAATATACAATTTGATTCTTTGGCAAGGTATGCTCCCCATATGGTGGCCGAGATGAGTGGTAGGGTGCATATGTTCATGAATAGGTTGGGACCACATCTGATAAATGAGTGTACGACAACCTTCTTGGTGGAGGGCATGGATATTTCCAGTATTCAAGCTTATGCCCAGGCCCTAGAGGATCGTAAGCGCCAGCAGAGGGCAGTTAGGGAGCAGGATAGGGGCCAACATAAGAGGGCGACATTTGCAGGGTATTCTGATGACTTCAGAGGCCGCATCAAGCCACAGTTTTCGAGGAGTTCGGCGCCACATGTAGCTAGTGCTCCTCCACAGTTTCAGAGGCCTCGATATGATCGATCCTATTCTGGTCCAGGTCAGAGTTCGCGGGCATCTGGCTCGCAACATCACAGGGATACTAGTCAGATGAGACCCCCAACACCACATTGTGATCAGTGCGGCAAGGCCCACTTTGGACTGTGTCGTCGAGGTTCTGATGCATGCTATTCGTGCGGGCAGCCTGGCCATATGATGCGGGATTGTCCTAATAGAGGAGGTGATGGTATGGCTCAGCCGACTGGATCTGTGTCTGGTTCTTCCTCATCAGTTCGACCTCCAGCACGGGGTTTTCAGCAGTCGACAGGTCGTGGTAGGGGTAGAGGTGCAGTGCCGAGTTCGAGTGGTGCTCAAAATCGAACCTATGCTCTAGTAGGTCGACAGGATCTCGAGTCGTCTCCAGATGTTGTTACAGGTATTATATCTGTGTTTTCTTATGATGTATATGCGTTGATTGATCCGGGATCTACATTATCATATGTTACACCCTTTGTGGCTAATAAGTTTGGCATTGAACCTGAATTGATAAGTAAACCCCTCGCGGTATCTACTCCGATAGGAGATTCTGTGATTGCTAGAAGGGTATATAGAGGTTGCACTGTGATGATTTGTAGTCGTCAAACCTCGGCAAATTTATTTGAGTTAGAAATGGTTGATTTTGATGTGATAATGGGAATGGACTGGTTGGCCTCATGCTATGCAAATGTTGACTGTCGTACGAAGATGGTTAGGTTCCAATTTCCGGGTGAACCCGTCATTGAATGGAAAGGGAACATTGCTACACCGAAAGGTAGGTTTATTTCCTATCTTAAGGCAAGGAAAATGATCTCAAAAGGTTACATTTATCATCTCGTTCGTGTTAGGGATGCGGAGGTGAAACCGCCTACTTTACAATCAATCCATGTGGTCAACGAATTCCCAGATGTTTTCCCAGATGAACTCCCAGGCCTTCCTCCTGAAAGGGAGATTGAGTTTAGCATTGATGTGTTGCCTGACACTCAACCGATCTCTATTCCTCCATACAGAATGGCCCCGGCAGAGTTGCGAGAGTTGAAGGTGCAGTTGAAGGACTTGCTGGATAAGGGCTTTATTAGGCCTAGCACTTCACCTTGGGGTGCACCAGTCCTATTCGTGCGGAAGAAAGACGGGTCGTTACGGATGTGTATCGACTATCGACAGTTGAATAAGTCTACTATAAAGAACAAGTATCCACTTCCAAGAATTGATGACCTGTTTGACCAACTCCAGGGTGCCAAGTATTTCTCTAAGATTGATTTACGTTCAGGGTATCATCAGGTGAGGGTTAGGGAGAAGGATATTCCAAAGACGGCCTTCCGGACAAGATATGGGCACTTTGAGTTCTTGGTGATGTCGTTCGGGCTAACAAATGCCCCAACAGCTTTTATGGATCTCATGAATACTATATTCAGGCCCTATCTTGATGTGTTCGTGATTGTATTCATTGATGACATTCTAGTGTATTCTCGTTCGGAGGCGGAACATGCGGGCCACTTGCGGATAGTATTACAAACGCTTCAGGATCGTAAGTTATATGCTAAGCTCTCCAAATGTGAATTCTGGCTGAACTCAGTAGCATTCCTTGGCCATGTGATATCTGATGAGGGTATTAGTGTCGACACTCAGAAGATCGATGCAGTAAAGAATTGGCCGAGACCTACAACACCATCAGAAGTCCGCAGCTTCCTAGGGCTAGCAGGATATTATAGGCGGTTTGTAGAAGGATTTTCCTCTATATCATCACCATTGACTAAGTTAACACAAAAAGCTACCAAATTCCAGTGGTCTGACACTTGTGAACGTAGTTTTCAGGAGCTGAAGAATCGATTGACATCTGCACCAGTGCTCACTCTTCCTGAAGGAACAGAAGGTTATGTGGTATATTGTGATGCCTCAGGTATAGGTTTGGGGTGCGTATTGATGCATCGTGGGAATGTGATTGCTTATGCATCAAGACAATTGAAGAAGCATGAAAAGAATTATCCAACCCATGATTTGGAATTGGCTGCAGTAATATATGCTTTGAAGATATGGCGGCACTACTTATACGACGTCCATGTTGACATCTACACAGATCACAAGAGTTTACAATACATCTTCAAGCAGAAAGAGTTGAATTTGAGGCAGCGTAGGTGGCTTGAATTATTGAAAGACTACGACGTCGAGATATTGTATCATCCCGGTAAAGCCAATGTTATGGCAGACGCTCTCAGCCGTAAATCAATGGGAAGCTTAGTACATATTGAGGCAGGTAGATGGGGGTTGATTAAAGAGCTTCATCAACTAGCCAATATGAGAATCAGATTGTTAGACTCTGATGACGGAGGTGTTACTGTACAGAATACATCAGAATCATCTTTGGTAGCCGAGGTAAAAGCACGACAATATGAAGATCCTATCTTAGTACGATTAAGAGAAAGCATTCAACAGTGTAAAAGTATGGCTTTTGGGATCGGAAAAGATGGGGCACTGAGATACCAGAGCCGATTGTGTGTGCCTAATGTGGCAGGGTTGCGAGAGAAGATTATGAATGAGATTCATCAATCCCGATATTCCATCCATCCCGGCTCGACAAAGATGTATCATGATGTCAAGGAGCAGTATTGGTGGGATAATATGAAGAAGTCTATTGCAGAATTTGTAGCCCAGTGTCCCAATTGTCAACAAGTAAAGATAGAACATCAGAAACCCGGTGGATTGCTTCAAAATATAGAGATTCCGACCTGGAAGTGGGAGGTGATTAATATGGACTTCATTATTGGATTACCTCGCTCTTATCATAAGTTTGAC
Source organism: Nicotiana sylvestris (assembly GCF_000393655.2). NCBI lineage: Eukaryota > Viridiplantae > Streptophyta > Magnoliopsida > Solanales > Solanaceae > Nicotiana > Nicotiana sylvestris. Next base: position 197,970,011 of record NC_091062.1, read on the forward strand.
TCCATCTGGGTGATAATTGATCGACTTACAAAATGTGCCCATTTTCTGCCAGTGAAGACAACTTACACGGCTGAAGATTATGCGAAGTTGTATATCAAGGAGATTGTTAGGCTTCATGGTGTGCCCATATCTATTATATCAGACCGAGGAGCTCAATTTACGGCTAACTTTTGGAGGTCTTTCCAGAAGGGTTTAGGCACACAGGTAAATCTCAGCACTGCATTTCATCCGCAGACTGACGGACAGGCTGAACGTACCATTCAGACACTGGAAGATATGCTACGAGCATGTGTTCTAGATTTTAAGGGGAATTGGGATGATCATCTTCCACTCATAGAATTCGCCTATAACAATAGCTACCATTCCAGTATTAAAATGGCCCCATACGAGGCACTATACGGGAGGAGATGTAGATCACCAGTTGGATGGTTCGAAGTCGGTGAAACAGAATTATATGGGCCAGATTTGATTCACCAAGCTATTGAGAAGGTGAAAGTGATACAGGAGCGATTGAGGACGGCACAAAGCAGGCAAAAATCTTATTCTGATGTCCGACGTCGTGATCTAGAGTTTGAGGTTGGTGATTGGGTTTTCCTGAGGATCTCACCAATGAAGGGTATTATGCGTTTTGGGAAGAAAGGTAAGCTGAGTCCAAGGTATATCGGGCCGTATAAAATTCTTCGACGAATTGGACAGGTTGCTTATGAGTTAGAATTGCCATCCGAATTGGAATTTGTCCACCCGGTATTCCATGTATCTATGTTGAGAAAATGTATTGGAGACCCTTCTCGAGTCGTCCCTATCAAAGATGTACAAGTTACAGAGGACCTATCATATGAAGAAGTGCCAGTGGCGATATTAGATCGGCAAGTCCGCAAGCTGAGAACAAAAGATGTAGCTTCCGTCAAAGTATTGTGGAGGAACAAAAATATGGAAGAAATGACATGGGAAGCAGAAGAGGAGATGAAGTCTAAATACCCTTACTTATTCCAGAATGAAGATAACAAGGATGCTGGTGGAAGACAGGATACATTGGAAGGTGAAACGGCTCTATGAGGTAAGCAATAATTTGAGAATACTCCTCCTTAATACAAAATGGTGATATGTAGATAATGTAAATACGCATAATGCTTTGTGTAGCCTTGTGAAGCCATATGTTGGGCTTAATTACTTGCAAGTTTTGCTAGTGACCATTTTATAGGGGAAAATTGATCGGAAATTTCCATTGGAATCCATGATGATTTAAACTCCCCATAAACCCTTACATTCGAGGACGAATGTTCCTAAGGGGGGGAGGGTGTTACAACCCATATCCACATGTGTTAGTTCATGCCATATATTAGTTAACATAAATCCAAGAAGGAATTATCTTTGAGATGATAATAAGTCAATCCTATTGGTCTTAAGTGATACAAGAGTGTATAAGGGTGATTAACCAGTATTAGAAGTTAAACGAATCAAGGATGTTGTAACTCGTATTTTCAGGTAATCTAGCGGTGCTTAATACACTCAAGAGGTCATTTATTAAGGTATTTTAATCATATAATATCCGTATCATAAGTCTTGAAGTCAAACGAGTTATGAAACAAAAGTCGACAAAAGTTGTCGCAACTTAGGTTCATAATTTTACTTAAACATTAGGTCAAGTGTTTCTAATCTTTTCTCATAATTTACAAGGAATTACAGGGTGATATACAAACCAAATTAAAGATCTATGAGTCTAGTTTCCAACGCATTAAACCGTTCATCGATACGATCTCGGAGTAGAGAGATATTCGCGTTTTCGCGAGACTGCGCCAAGCACCTCTCTATGGGGCCCACTAAGTCGGTTTAAGATATTTGGACCTATATAGGATGACTCCAACCCGTTTTAAGTCATTTCTTTTCACTATTTTCAGACCTTAGAACCCTAGGAACATCCTCTCAAGGTTCTCTCAAGATTCAAGACCCAAAAAAGGGCAAACAACACAAATCAAGTGTCGGGAATTCCGTGGCGCTAGTAAGTCTCTTGTTCTTCTTGTTGTTGCTCATTTTTGTGTCGTTCCAGCTCGTGTGGGAGGTTTTTTTAAAGGGTTTATGTTCTGTAAATACTCCCTCATGTTCTTAATATCAATCCTAGGTGATTTCAAGCCTTTTAAAGTGATTCTAGTGCCGAAAAACACTAATTGATCACTAGTTTCGCTTTTTTGTTGTTGTGGCAGCATTGGAGGGATATTTCATGGAAATTTAAGGTCAAATTGGAGTTGTTATTTCTGTATAAAGGTAAGTAACCTCTTACTCTATATGTATTTAAGATTATCCAAGTTGCGGCTAAGCCATTGAAGCTAGAACTTGTGAAATATATATCGAAAGGCTTGGTAGTAATGTTATTGTTTTGTGGATTGTTTTGCGTTGTTGTTGGGCTACGTATTTTACTACTATCTTGTGGAGTTTTGGAGGAGGAATGGTATGGAGAAACACCATATATATGTAGGGTTATGGGATGATACTTATTCGTAACATTTCCAGGTTGTTTGGCACGACTACGGTGGTGGTCGTATGTATGGAGTGATTAGGCTGTGTGTGGACTATTTTGGGAGGCTCAATATGTTTATTATTGATATTGTTTGGGCTGTTTAGTGACTGTTTTGAATGGTGTGAGGTCATATATATAAGGGATGTGCTGTTCGTTTCATCGTAAAATAGGTTGTGTTCGATACATAATAGTTATGACGCTTAAATGATAACGATAGTATCGTTTCTCTTATTGTAGACTAAGGAGTTTTGACAATTGCATAGCTTGAGATCGGGGCAGTATATACAAGGTATGTGAGGCTATACCTTTCCTTCTTTTGCACGACTCCGATTGTACATAATGTAATGAACGAGCTTCCAAGATACTCTACTCTTAGAAGCTAGCAGTACTTACATTGTTTTCCCTCTTATGGAACGATTGATGTTAATGTTGCTTCTCTTATTCTTATGTTATCAATGTTGTTGGTACTTCCTGATTCTTATAAGGTTCATAGTGAAGAGTTAGTCCTAATAACGTGTACAGAGGATACCGACCTTACGTCACTCCGAAAGGTTTAGAATGTGATTCCATGAGTCGAGCATGCATTATATATATGTATCTATTTTACTCTACCGAGCCACGCTATAGTTGGCCGGGTACGACACCTATTGTGCAACCACTGATCAGTTGGGTTTTACCGAGCTCCACGTGGCCGGGTACGATTCTACCGAGCCTATTATGGCCGGGTACGATATGATGATGATGATGCCCACAGAGGCGAATGCTTTAAAGGTTTATGTATTTATACATATGTATCATGCATTTCATGTAAGTAGCCCTCAGAGGTACTAAGATGTTACAGGTTGTATATTCTCTATCCTTGCTTACATTACTGATCGTATTTATGGTTCCTTGCCTTACATACTCAGTACTTTATTCGTACTGACGTCCTTTTATTTGTGGATGCTGCATGTCGTGCTGCAGGTCCTGATAGACAGGCAGGTGCAGCTCCCCCACCACAGTAGACTGTCCAGTTCAGCGGTGATTGGCGAGATCCCTTCTCCGGACTTGCCTTGGTCTTGGTATGCAATTTTTGTTATAGACATTATGGGTATGTCGGGGCCCTGTTCCGGCTATGTTGCAGCACTTATGTTCTTTTAGAGGCTCATAGACAGGTGTCGGCTCATGTATAGTTTGGTATGCCTTGTCGGCTAGTTTTTGTTGTATAGTCTTTCATAGTAGCGTGGTAGCTCATACCTTATATGTAGTTTCTTGATTGTCTGGTCATCCCCTGCTATGTATGTTCATGCCGTCATATTTTATTGCTGGTTGTCCATGATCTAGGTCTACCATTTATATTGATCTCGTCAGCCCTAAAAGATAATAATGAAGGTTAGATGAAATGTACGTTGGTGCTCGGCAAGTGTGGTCGGGTGCTAGTCATGTCCCTTCAGTTTGGGCCGTGACAACGAACCCCGAAGGAGTCTCCAGTTGATCATCCTCGACTCTAATCTTCAACTAGTACCGATTATGTACGTCGGCCCAAGTGACAATTGGGTACTCGAGTAAACTTTGCTTCAACTGTTGCGTAGCTATGGAACTCCGAGTGTTGAGACCTTGAGTGAAAGCTTGAACAACCTAGCCGTCGGTGACCGGAGGCAAATCCATTCTCTCCGCTTAGAACCAAGATACAAATTCCCTGAGCATCTCGTTATCTTTCTACCTTACCTTGAAAAGGTCTGACTTTCTCGTTGCAATTTTAATTGCTCCGGCATGTGCTTTTACAAAAGAATCTGCAATCATCGAAAACGAATCAATAGAATTAGGGGTAAGTTATGATACCATATTAAGGCACCCTTGGATAGAGTCTCCCTGAACTTCTTCAGCAGTACATATTTGATTTTGTCATCGTCCAAGTCGTTTCCTTTGATAGCGCACGTATACGGGGTGACGTGTTCATTCGGATCGGTTGTCCCGCTATACTTGAGAATCTCGGGCATACAGAACTTCTTGGGGATTGGATTCGGAGCCGCACTAGGGGGAAGGGTCTTTGCATGAACTTTTTAGAATCTAGTTCTTCCGATATCGGTGGTGCTCCTTGTATTTGGTCGACCCGAGAGTTGTATGTTTTCACTTTTTTGTCATTATCCTCAATCTTTTCTCCCCGGACTCGATCCTTTTTGTGAGTTCCTTGAGCATCCTCATAATTGTGGGGTCAGCCCCTGAGCAATTACCGTTTGATCTCTCTGGCACCGGCTCAGTACGTCGAGCATTTTCTGGTTCGACTATACTCGAAGTTCTATTCTGACTTTGAAGTTGAGCGATGACAACCTGTTGAGCTTGTAGCATCTCGAATATTACTTGGAGGTTGACTCTCCCATCTCCTATACCCTATGTTCCTTGTCCCCCAGATCGGACTTCCCTGCGTACACTTCCTCCGGGGTCTGTGCCTAGATCCGCATTCACATCAATATGTGAACTAACAGCAACTGGTTCCATATTTGGCACTTTTTCAGGGTTTATCGGTGTATATTGTTGTTTTCCCCATAAATTGCAAGACCATCATTGTCGTGTACAGGTGCATTTTGCGAGTCTGACATATTTTAACCTGAGAACAAAAAATTCTTGACAAGATCAAGTGTAAAAATAACGTGTGTTATGAGAATTAGTACTGAAACAATCACCATTATCTTCAGCCCATGGTGGGCGCCAAACTGTTTACCTCGAAAATACGAGTAACAATTAAATTTGATTTGTGATTTTAAAGATACGTGATTCAGTTCAACACCAATTAATAATTAAGAAATATGAAGTATAGATGAAGAAAATAAGTAAGACCAAACCAGCAGATAGGTCAGTTTCGACCTCGAGCCCAGTGACCTTGAGGCAGGCTAGAGCAATACAGTAAGAATAATAAAGTTAAAGGACAATTCTGATGAACAATGAGCGAAAAAGTAAGATAGTATATTCTTTGCCAATGATTAGATGATCTTTACAAACTATTGGGGTCCCCTTTATATAATGGGGGAACCCTAAATAAGGTACATTTTTATTTATAGTAAGGAATCTTATTGGAACAGCTGTATAACCGCCTAGTATAGGTTTGTACTAATTCGTACAAATCTATTCTGGAATTTACTTGGGGACGTGGCGGGAATCTTGCTCATTTTGTTACATACTCGTAACAGCATTATCTCGAGGCCGGTAACATTCGTCCTCGATGTTCATCAGACACTTTGATCTTCGAAGCCTCCCATTAGGCTTGCTCCTGGTCTATTTCGATCTCGCTCTCGAAGTGACCCTCGAGCTCACGAAATCGAATAGCCCCAATTTCTACCGTATACAAATAATCCCTGCTATTTCATCCACCCCACCCTAATATGGTGCGTGACATCCTCGTCGATCTCCCCATCTCCCTGGATAATTGACCCTAGGTACTTGAAACTTTTTCTCTTGGGGATGATGACTTGTGAGTCAAGCCTCACTACCATGTCCGCTTCCCCGTCACGCCGCTGAACTTAAACTCTAGATATTCCGTCTTAGTCCTACTCAACTTGTCCATAGGGACCTTGTCATACACCTTATCTAGGTCAATAACACCATATGCAAAATTCCTCTTCCTATTTATGTACTGTTCCACCAATCTCCTGATAAGTTGGATAGCTTCCGTAGTAGAACATTGAGGCATGAACCCGAACTGATTTTCAGAAATAGACACTGTCCTCCTTACCCTCCCTTCCAAACTTTCATGGTATGACTTAACAACTTGATGCCCATATAGTTGTTACAATTCTGGATATCACCTTTGTTCTTGTACAACGGAATCATCATACTACATCCGCACTCATTTGGCATCATCTTCGTTCTGAAAATAATATTAAACAGCTAGTCAGCCACTATAAGCCTGGTCTATCTACATACCTCCAAAATTTTACTGGAATCTTGTCTGATTCGGTTGCTTTGCCCCGACTCATCTTACACATAGCTCCAACTGCCTACTCAACCTTAATACACCTATAGCACCTAAAGTCTCGGTGACTCTCAGAGTGCCCCAACTCTCTTAGCACGATTTTACAGCCCCCCTCTTCATTCAGAAGTTTATGAAAGTACGTCTGCCATCTATGCTTAATCTGGGACTCTTCCGTCAATACTCTACCTTCCTCGTCTTTGATGCACCTTACTTGATCCAGGTCACAAGCCTTTCTCTCTCTCGCTTTGGCCAGCCGAAATAACTTCATGTCCCCACATTTGCCCCCCACTTCCTCATACAACCGACTAAGCGCAACATCTTTAGCCTCTGTAACCATTCTTATATACATGTCAAATTAATACATTATGCTCTATGCTAGTGAAACGCCATAGAATTAATGATAAAGTGTTAGCCATCTCCCATAGATTTAATGGTTCTTACTTCCCTACTTTATGACTAATTGGAATTTTACGGCACGACCCCGCAGAGTCAATACTTTTGTTGGAAAAATTATACAATATAGCCGTTCTAAAAAATAATAACCGATAATATTTATATTTGTATTAAAGTATAACATACATATATTATACATATTCTTATAATTTAGCTAGAAAATATAATTATTTTTAATTGAGCGGCCAAATATATATTTTGCCCTTTATTTTTCAGTTCTGTTGGAAATAACATGATCTAGGCTAAGGGTGTTTACCGGACGGGCTGGACCGGACTGGACATGGGAAAAAATAGCCCATCTAGTTAGTGGGCTGGGGTTCTGGGCTGGTAGTGGGCTGAGATATTTTGGGTTTTGGTGGGCCCGTCTAAGTTCGGGCTTATCGGGTCTGGACCAGGCCGATTTAATTTTTTTTAGTAGATTATGTTTCCCCGTTCAATGTAATTGTTACTTAGGTGTTTGCAAACTTTAAATAATAAAATAAGTATTTTAAGGTAAAATTAACTTTTAAAGTTTTAAATTTAAAAATAATAAAATTAAAATTAAGTGGCTACATAAAATTATTTAATAAGACCAATATATAAGGATCAAACTTCAAAGGTTTTCATTTCATATTTCATTGCCTAATAATACTTCAAATTAACTTGTCTTATAAACTAACACATTAAGTTTAAATAAGTCTAATAACTTCAAAATAACACAAATTGTCTCAAATCAACTTAAACACGAATTTCTGGAGGACACTCAAGACAACCCTTGATATGCCTCCTTAAACCAGTTGTGCCCTCTCACTTTCGACGAACATTAAAGAACTCAAGCGCAGTTCTTGCACTCTACTTTGCGAACTTCTTTATTTTCTTCTACCACCTCAAAGTGTTCCCAAACATGTGAATGCACTCTAGAAGCACGAGACATGATTTAACTTGAACCTAACAAAAATGGTAATCACACTTCACTTGATAATTGTAATTTTGTAGTGGCTACCGTAAATAATTGATAAAACTTGAACTATTAATTAATTGAGAAATTGAGAGGAATAAGCAGTTCAATAATCAAGAGGGAATTGAGAGAGAATTAGAGTAGAAGAAGAGAGAAAGTTGTGAGAAAAAATGAAGAAAGGGGGGGGGGGTTATTTTTAGTGTTTAAAAGGCTAAGAATGTAATATATCAATTATTAGGGGTGGGGAAGGGCTATTTTAGTAAGGGGATAGGCCAAAATGACTAAAAGTACAAAAAATGGCCGTTGCCCAACGGCCATTTTTGATTTTGACCGTTGGCGACGATCAGAATTTAAAAAAAAATTACAACTTAAACCGGGCTGGAACATGGTTAAGTCTCTTGAATGGATTAGCGGGCTAGTCGGGTTTCGGTGTACTGGCAGCCAAAAAAGGCCCGACCCTATCCGGCACAACTCCCCTACCCTGGCCTACTCGTCCATCCCTTACCGAACCGGGCCGACCCGGGTTGATCCGGGTTGTTAGTGGTCCAGCCCGGCCCGACTAACACATTTAATCTAGACCCACAGATTGTCATATGGGCTGGAAGCTTGTTTGATGGTTTTGAGTCTTTTGACTCTGGAATATGTAATACCACGTACCTGACATTTTTTGGGAAACAGAACATAAAAGGAACAGGAAATATCATAAGCATATTACTCTGACTAGTTTATGTTTCTTTTATTAAGATTTGACGAATTAATTTTTTTTTTCATTTACTACAAATTTCCAAACATTTTTTAAACATGTTTAACTAAAACATTACTAATTTGAAATCGCTGTTTTTCAAATTACATAATGTAATTTTATCTAATTGTAATATGTTATTTACAAAACTTTGCAGGTTACTAAAAATCAAGCACACTATAAAATTGTCTTTTTTGTTGTTTTCTATACCCTTTATTTTCTACAGAAGGGTGACCAAATTAAGAATCTTATTCCCTAAAAAGAGTGTAGCCATGTGCCACAGCCCACAAATTTCTCTTTTAAAATTCCACTGTGTGATCCGCAGTTCTGCCCTATGTTAAAATCTACAGTAATTGAGTTGGTATGATGCATCAGTCTAAAGATGAGTAAGAATAAAGGGGATTGCTCCATCTTTTAATGAAATTCTTGTTTTCTCTAATTAACCCCTGGCCATAATATTAGTAGAGCTACCATATATATGGGCTTCTAAATCAAGGTAACACAGAATTAACCCAAATAGCCACTCGTCTAATTTCTTAAACTTAAAATAACCCGCAAAAATATAATATATGTACAATTCATGTATACCGACTAAAAAAATAAACATTGAATTTGACTGCCTATTTGTGTAACAATCTCGTAACCTTAATAGGTAACTGGGCAAAACAAATATTTGAACCCAATAGGATACATAAGATTATTGGGCCCAAACATATTGAAATAGTATAACCCAATGGATCAAAATAGAACCCGAACCAACCATACATAATCAAATTTGGAGAGTGAAATTTTTTATATCAATTTAAGAAAAATAAATTATCTTTTACATCTTTTTTCAAAAAGCAAAACGAAAAAGGACGAGAGGAATTGGGTCATGTTGGGTGGAATTGAGTGATAACTCTGTTATTTTATCCATCTTAATTTAATCCATTTTAAACTTTAGGCGGGTTAAGACATAACCCATTTAATTTGTTCAAATTTGGCCGAACCCCCAATGTGTCACCAATACTTGCGTGAACGAATTTACAAGTTCAATCCCAATGTCTTAATTTTAGTAAAAATGCATGGTGAACCTATGGATATATCATCTGCTAATACAAAAGACATTATATAGCTGATGTTCATGAAGTTTGTATGGCCTATTTCATACAGATTTACAAATTTAGAGCAATTAATAAGCTCCTGTAGGTTGTAAACGGCAACAATAACAACAAATTCAGTATAATCTCACAAGTGGGGTTTGATGAGTGTAGTGTATATGAAAATCTAGGGGTTTCAAACGGCCTGCTCGGATTGGATATGCGGGTCGAAACGGGATAATGCAAACAACGAATAAGTTATCCGACCTGCCCCATATTTAATACGGATAAAAAACGGGTTAACCGGCAACTCTTGAATATGATCACTTTTGGGAGAATTCCTAGTCTCTCAAACCTGAAGAACCCCAATTTGAGTCTTTACAAATATAAAAGTTAAACTCATTGTTATTCCATTTTCTAAGTGGATAATATGGTCTATATTTATATTTGACCCATTTTTAAGAAGTTCATTATCTAACATATTTTTTAATGGATAATATGAGTGAATAACTGTTGTTTTTTAACTATTTTGACACTATTATCGAGACCTTACCCCTATCTTGAAGATAGAGATATGTTTCCGATTAGACCCTAGGCTGAAGGAGGGTTGTAAATGACACTAACTTAATTATTGCTTGTATTACTTCTTATGCGAGTTCCCCATCTCTCTCTTTATACTTGAAGAATAGCAGAGCCCGCCGACAGAATTGACCCTAGGGGTTGGGGAGAGAGTGGGTAAGGTGGGTGAAGCTATAGGATTTTGTGATTTAAGCTTTCTAGCTAGCTGCCCAGGCCAGTACGTAATTTCATGAACTATAAATTGCATGCGTTTTCTGCGTGTATACGTTTTGTGGATCTTCTTGATCATGTTAATTATTAGCAGCGTTGAAAATTGCTGCTATCTCACAATGTACAATCAGGAAGTCTAAATACAGCAATCTAGACACGTATGGTTCATTTAATTTATTGGTTTGAGTTTCCGGTGGATCGAGTAGGTTTTTTTCTCCAACCTCATTGCAGCATAAGTATATGCTTTAATTTCGCAAAAAGGATAGCACGATGCATAAAGTATTCGGCGTTCACATAGAATCAGAAAAAATGGCCACACCCTAAAAGATGTTATGTTGATAGCCTACAATAATACAAGCAATATTGGTTGTTTCCACTACTCGAACTTATGACTGTTATCTCACTCCGTTCACTTTACTTGTCCACTATACTAAAAGTACATTTTCACTTTTACTTGTGTTGTGGAAGCCAAATGTATATAGTGTGAACGAGTCACAACTATTATACCAAAAATTATGGCAACCACTAAATAATAAATAAGACAATAAGACAATAATAAAAGGAACACCAGAATTTACGAGGTTCGGCTAATTTTACCTACTTCTTCGGACACAATCAATATTTTATTCCACTCCAAAAATACAAGTGAAATAATACTAAAGAGAGAAGATACAAATGCTTTAAGAAGATGAGAAGGTAAATGAGAGGTGTGTTTAAATCTTAAACATTAGGCCTTCTTTTATAGGGTGAAGTACCAACCAAAATTGGTACTTCACCGATGTGGGGTTTGGCACAACAAATTTTCACCTTGGCAAAATTCCACATCTTCAATTTTTCTCTCAATAACAAAGTTTGGTTGTGTCTTCATCTTCAATCTTCACTGTTCAACAATGTTGATCAAATCCAAACAATGTTGAAACTTGACCGCAGTCACCACTTTTGTCAGCATATCAGCAGGATTCTCTGCAATATGAATTTTCTTCACCATGACTCCACCTTCTTCTATGATTTCTCGTACGATATAATACCGAACGTCAATGTGCTTCGTCCTTGCATGATAAACTTGGTTCTTCGCTAATTGAATGACACTTTGACTATCACAAAAAATTATGATACTTTTTTGTCTAATACCAAGCTCCTTTAGCAACTCCTGAAGCCAAATTGCCTCATTCACAACCTCTGTAATAGCTATGCACTATGCCTCTATTGTAGACAAAGCAACTGTTGACTGTAAAGTAGATTTCCAACTAACTGGTGCCTTTGCAAAAGTAAATACATAACCAGTAGTTGATGTTCGTTTGTCCAGGTCACCCGCAAAATCTGAGTCACAATATCCAACTGCAGACTGATTGCATTCCTGCTCAAAAACTAATCCAACATCTACAGTATTATGAATATATCGTAGAATCCACTTCACAGTTTGCCAATGCTCCTTTCCTGGATTATGCATATATCTGCTAATAACTCCAACAGCTTGTGAAATATCAGGTCTCGTACAGACCATTGCATACGTTAAGCTACCAACAACATTTGCGTATGACACCTTTGATATATATTCTCGTTCAGCTTCATCTTTTGGCGACATAGTAGTACTTAGCTTAAAATGGGGAGCAAGTAGAGTACTAACTTGCTTAGTCTTCTCATCTATGCCAAAACGTTGTAGTACTCTTTTCAAATATTCTTTCCGAGATAAACAAAGTTTCTTTGAACGTCTATCTCTTATTATCTCCATGCCAAGAATTTTCTTTGCCTCACCCAGATCCTTCATCTCGAACTCCTTCTTCAATTGAATCTTCAACTTATCAATTTCTTCCGAATTCTTGGAAGCTATCAATATATCATCAACATATATGAGAAGATATATAAAGGAACCATCTTTAATTTTGCACAAATACACACAATGATCGTATTTGCTTCTCTTGTACCCTTGTCGCAACATAAACTTGTCAAATCGTTTGTACCATTATCTAGAAGATTATTTCAATCCGTACAATGATATTTTAAGTTTGCACACCATATTTTCCTTTCCAACAATTTTGAATCCTTCTGGCTGAGTCATGTAGATTTCCTTCTCCAAGTTTCCATGTTTTTTACATCCATCTGAACTAGCTCCAAATCCAACTGTGCTACCAAAGCCAACATAATTCTAATGGAGAAATGTTTTACAACTAGAGAAAACACTTCATTGTAATCAATTCCCTCCTTTTGAGCATATACTTTAGCCACCAATCTTGCTTTGTAATGAACATCTTCTTGGTTAGAAAATCCTCATTTCTTTGCAAATACCAATTTGCACTCAATTGCTTTCTTTCCCTTCGGGAGATTGGCTAATCTCTATGTATGATTCTGATGAAGAGATTGTATTTCATCATTCATGGTAATCCTCCACTTATCTTCTTTTGAACTTTGGACTGTGTCTTTATAAGTGGTAGGAATATCATCAGCTACAATTGAGGCGACGCAAGCAACCGTCTCTATGAGACGAACAAGTTTTGTTATTTTCCTTTTTGGCATGCTAGTTGCTATTGATTCAAGTTGTTGTTGAGGTTCCTGAGTTGGAATCTCCCTCTCTACTGGTTCTTCTTCTAGAGTATAATCTTCATTTGTTTCCTCCTCTGCTTCTTGCGTAGGAAAAATAAATTTTTTCTCAAACTCCACCTGCTTAGAATCAGCATCGTTTTGTTTGGTATCTTCTGTTACCTTATTTACCATAACAGATTTATCAAAGGTAACATCCCTGCTGAATATTACTTTCTTTGTCATAGTACACCATAAGCGATATCCTTTGACTCTAGAAGTAATCCCCATAAAAATAGCCTTCTTTGTCCTTGGATCCAATTTTGACTCTGTCACATGATAATATGCAGTTGAGCCAAACACGTGCAAAGAGTCATAATCTATAGCAGGCTTTCCATACCATTTTTCAAATGGTGTCTTGCTGTCAATAACAACAGATGGTAGGCGATTAATGAGGTGGCATGCATATGTAATTGCCTCAGCCCAAAATTCTTTGCCCAAGCCAGCATTGGACAATATGCACCGTACCTTCTCTAGTAAGGTCCGGTTCATACGTTCTGCCACTCCATTCTATTGTGATATATGTCCGATAGTGAAGTGTCGTACAATGCCATCATTTTCACAGACCTTATTGAAATGATCATTTTTATATTCACCTTTATTGTTTGTGCGAATACACTTGATCCTCCTGCCTATTTGATTCTCCACCATCGTTTTCTATTTGAGAAAAAATCCCAACACTTCATCTTTCCTCTTCATTTATACACCCACACTCTTCGGAAAAAATCATCAACAAAGGTTACAAAATAGTGCTTCTCCCCCAATGAAAGTGTTTTGGAAGGACCCCAAACATCAGAGTGTACATAATTCAAAATGCCTTTAGTATTATGGATCGGTGTACCAAATTTAACCCTTGTCTATTTCCCTTTGACACAATGCTCACAAAACTCCAAGTTGCAAGTCTTAACTCCTTTTAACAATCCTTGATGTGATAGAGTTTTCAAAGATTTTCCTCTAGCATGTCGCAAGCGCATGTGCCATAGCCTGGCTGCTTCTGCCTCTTTGTCGTCACTGGATGTCACTGTCGCTATCCCAATAATTGTACTACCACGATAGCGGTACATGTTATTGTTCTTCCGATTGGCCTTCAGTACCACTAGTGCACCAAAACATATTCTCATCACTCTATTTTCTGCAATGATTTTGAACCCTTTTGATTCTAGGGCTCCAACAGAGATGAGATTCTTCTTCAAACCCGGTACATATCGAACATCTGTTAATGTTCTGATCATTTCATCATGGTTCTTAATCGTATTGAACCAACACCATATGAGGTAAGATGATTGTTGTCTGCTGTGTGGATGACTCCATATTCTCCCTCTTGAAAATCCACGAACCAAGAGTCCCTGTTGGGACACATATAATAGCTACAAGCCGAGTCCATCAATTATATGTCTGATGATGTTGATGACTCTGTTGTAACTAATGAGAAGTTTGAATCATTACAATCAGCTACATTTGAATCCATAATGGCCTTTCCATTGTTATGTTTGGCCTTATTCTTCAACTTCGGACAGTCTTTCTTCTAGTGCCCTTTTTTCTCGACAAATAACACATTCATCTTTGCTGGGTCTAGATCTTGACTTGGATCTTCCCTTATTTGTCCTCATTTGATTTTGAGGACGACCCCTTACAACCAGTGCTTCTCCTTCTCCGCCCTTCTGTTTTTCTCCCTTTCTTTGTTCATAGCTGTACAAACTTCTCTGAGAGAAACTTCGTCATTTCCATAGAGTAGAGTAGTTTCAAGATGCTCGTACTCATCAGGAAGTGACCCCAACAACAACAAGGCCAAGTCACCATAATCAAAAGTTGCATCCATATTTTGCAAATCTGTGACCAACTTATTGAAACTGGTGATATGTTCATTCATTGTGGTAGCAGGAACATAGGTGAAGCGAAACAGTCTCTTCTTCATGTACGATTTATTTTGACTATTTTTCTTCAAAAATTTATCCTCCAGTTGCAGAAGTTTCCTTTGTGTATGTATATTTCTGCTCTCTAACAAGGTAGGATTGAATGGTACCGCAAACAACACGGTTGATAATTTTCCAATCTTCTTCTCCAATAACATCTGGTTTCTTTTCTTCAATGGCAAGATCTAGCCCTTGTTGAAAAAGGACATCTAGAACCTCGCCTTGCCACATCCCAAAATGTCCTGACCCGTCAATAATTTCTACCGCAAATTTCGTATTTGACACAATTCTTGTCATAAGCGAAGATACCAACGATGACGTATTATTGACACTTGATGTAGATTCTTCTTGTTTATTGTCTCCCATTTTTGACACAAATATTATTTAATAGCTGACGACACAAATCAAGATTATTTCCTTCCTGGTGTGGAAGATCAAACTAAGTTGCAACCACAGAGCATACTCAGACAAAACCTTGACTCAGTTACCAAGATAAATCTTTTCTAATGTGGAAGATCAGACTATGCTGCAACCGCAGAGCATACTTAGACAGTAACCTGGCTCTGATACCAATTGTTGCGGAAGCCAAATGTATATAGTGTGAATGAGTCACAACTACTATACCAAAAATTATGGCAACCACTATATAATAAATAAGACAACAATAAAAGTAACACCAGAATTTATGAGATTCGGCTAATTTTGCCTACTTCCTCGGACACAACCACTATTTTATTCCACCCCAAAAATACAAGTGAAATAATATTAAAGAGAGAAGATACAAATGCCTTAAGAAGATGACAAGACAAATGAGAGGTGTGTTTAAATCCTAAACACTAGGCCTTCTTTTATAGAGTGAAGTACCAACCAAAATTGGTACTTCACCGATATGGGAGTTTGGCACAACAACTTGTTCATTATACTAAATCAAGAGAAAGACAATCTTTTTTTTTCTTCTTGTTTTACCCTTATCATTAACTACCCATTCCCCAAATCATTTCCCAAAACTTTTGAAAATGTGATCCTTATTATGGGTAAAACTGTAAAATATATATTTCATTTATTTTTTGGGATCTTTACACAAATAGCCGGCCATATTTATTATTTACTTTTCTAGTCATATACATAGATTATATATTAATTATACACAATTATACACATGCAATACATAAGTTATGCATATATTATATATTCACCGGTTATTTTTAATTTAAGTGGTTGGTTGACCGGTTATTTGGGTTGATTCTTCTTATTTTTTCTTAAAAGGAGCACAAAGTTAAAAACAACTAAAAAATAAATCGAGGGAGTATATGCTTTTATATATTTGTAATATTCACCGGAAAATCCATAAAAACTTGGAAATTCTTAAAGGCTATATATAGACTCGAGCTATCTAAGAAATGTCAACAAAAACATGCATGTATTAATCCTGAATTTTCTACACCTGAAGTCAAGCACCTTCTCCCAACCTAAATGAAGACAATATTGAAAAACTCTAAAATCTCTCAGTGACAGCTAGGCAAAGTCACTGTTGACAAACCATTGACTAGTCCATCCAAAGGTAGACACACAAATTAAGCCCATCTTTTTGCATGGGAAATTAATCAGTTTAGATGCATATATTAATTAGGCGCACCTGCATAAAGAGTCATAACTACTAAAACTGGAGTGTGATTTCTGTCAAACAAAGATCATAAAGTTGATACTTAGTAGATAAGAGATAGTATTAGTTAAGTTGACAGTAACACGTTTAATTTGTTCTTATACCTCAATTAATCTGATATTTTGGTTTTAAAAAACTTAATTCTGTGTGCTTTTGATGAGCACGTGTGGTGGTATTGCACAGTTGCGGGTGCCTTTCTAGAGAACTTAGTCAAGTTCTTTAAGTACAAAAGAGTTCTCTGTTAGGATTGAAAAAACAGAAGCTCTCGGCCAAGTAATAGCCGAGTACTTAAAATTTTATATACTAACGAGTGACGATACAAAAAATACTCTATCTGTTTCAATTCAGATGACATACTTTCCTTATTAATCCATTTTAAAAAGAATGACATATTTCTACAATTGAAAATAAATTCAATTTTAAACTCTTCATTTTACCAATTTTACTTTTAATGAAAAGCTTTTATAACCACATAAATATCATGGTTTTAAGACCACAAGTACTTCTTAAGATTTTAAGACCACAAGTTTCAAAAGTCTTTTTTTCTTAAACTCCGTGCCGAGTCAAACTACATCATCTAAATTAAAACGGATAGAGTATATACTATTAGATCATGTAGAAATACATAATTTTTTATACAATCAACTCATAGGCGTGGACCTATATTGTAAAAAGATAGGTCACCGGCACTCGAAAGTTCGATAACAATTTCATATATGCATGTATATATCTTAAAAAATGACGTCCTATACATACAAATAAAATTTTGGTTGATGTAAAAATATACTCACAATCTTCAAATTCTGGTCCACCGCCGACGCCAAGAAAGGAAAAAGAGCCCTCTAAACTAGGAAAGCTTTGAAATTAAGACTCGGAAACAAAGGCGATAGGCATGCAGTCTTATGGTTGGTGATCGTTTTAACCACTAAGGCAAGCAATAATTTGTCCAAATAAAAAAGATTAGGTTAGGGATTGTGCAGGAAACATGTAATTGGTGTTACCCTAATATTTATAACACTGTTGGTATTGTGTCTATTCACACATGGTTAAACCCAAAGTGGCATTTTCTTGCCTAAAAACTATGGGAAAAAGATAGCAAGGTCGGCATCTCAATTCTTAACTATCTCAATATATTTATATTATCTATTATAAGTTCGTTAACTAATGATTATATTTTAAGAGGTAACCATATTTATATATTTTCATATGCTCCAAAATACATACAACACGTCCTTGGCTAATTGAAGGATTTTTTTTCTTTAATTAATTAATTTAGTTTTTTATTTATTAATGGGGATACAAAGGAGAAGGGATAAACAAGTGCCAATAGAATATTGAGGATGACAAGAGGGAGTTTAATTTGATATCATTTGAACAAACTAATTGTGGATTTAGACTGAATCATAGGGTGGGTAAAAATGGGTGAAGGTAGTTGGACATACTATTGATAAAAGAATATCTGTACGTAATCAAAGTATATATATTGTCAGAGGCGGATCCAAAATTTAAATCATATGGATTCAATTTTAATGTTTTTAATATTGAACTCATTATATTTTTAAAGTTATGGTTTCATATCTACTATTTTTGTAATTTTAATGAATTTTTACATACAAATTTTGACTCCGCATCGAAAGTTATGAGTTCAGTTGAACCCGTAAGTTATACACTACATCCGCCTCTGTATATTATAACCATGACTCCTCAATTTGTCTATCGTATGTATATACACTTTGTTAATATAGTAGTGCACAAAGTAAGTCGGTTTAAACCTTATTCTAACTGTTTGAAAAAGTACAGCTTGTAAATATAGGAATGAAATAGCTGAAATTCAACGAGCAAAAAGCCACGAATCTTGGCGATCATATGTTGTACATGCCCATTCAATTTCTATAACTCATTTGAAAAATTGATATACAATGTTTAGTAAACTATGGATATAAGTTATACATACTTGTTGTGTAATGTACTTTTACAACATCAATGTAATTTAACCTATTAATCATAGTAGGTCACTTGTTCATCTAGGTTATTAACTAATTTACCAATCCTTATTAAGTAGAGTTAACTCTAATAACCTTTTAAGTTTACTAGATATTTTTTATACCGTTCATGTGTAGAATCTAGTAATACTACAGAAAATAAAAATTTTCACTGACGACCTTTCTGTGCCATTATATGTTGCTGGTTTGAGTAACGACATACTTAAATCTTTTTGTGGCTCATTTGTCTACTTTTTGTGGCAAGTGAAGCTGCCATGATAGCTAATTTTACTTTATTACATTAGCTTTATGGCGACCAAGTTTGCCACAAATTTTAGAAATGCGCCACAAAATGAACTTAAGATATGTCGCTACTCAAATCACCGGTATATAGTGGCGACAACGTAGTTGCCTTTGGTGGTGATAGTCGCTGTAGAAGATCGTCACAGAAAATTATTTTATTTCCTTTAGTGTAATAAACTATATCTATTGACTAGACTCCATATAGAGGCAGTTTAGAGAATATATAAAAATCGGAATAGTAGCTCATCTGGCATGGCATTATAGTAATCATCTAACAAAGAAAATCTAAAATCTTGACACACTATCTTTGTCAATATGGTAGCTGTAAATATGAAGACAAAAATAAATCCAGGAAAAAGGCTGCTTCTTTCTGAAGATTGATATATGCATAGAAAATACCGCAGCTTTGTCACCCTTTTTATAGCCAGGCTCTCTGCATCCGTACTTCCCTCTTGAGTTTACTTAATTTCCTCACCAAAAGCTAGCTAATAGCAAAAAATGGAGGAAAATTTACCTCCAGGATTTAGGTTTCATCCCACTGATGAAGAATTAATCACTTATTATCTGACCAACAAAATTTCTGATTTCAACTTCACTGCTAAAGCCATTGCTGATGTTGATCTTAATAAATGTGAGCCTTGGGATCTTCCGGGTAGCTAATTTTCCATCTCTTTCCCTTCCTCATCTTCTACTCTTTGTTGCATATAGTATGATTCTTGATTTTTATTTTCTTTTGTCTTATCCTTTATTTTAAACTTATATTTCTACGTCACGGGTTCGAGCCGTAGAAACAGCCAATTGCATTAGGATAGTCTGTCTATATCACATTCCTTTAGGGTTAAGAGTGTAGCCCTTTCCCACACCTTGCGTGAATACGGGATGCGTTGATACCGAGCTTTTTAAAAAAAAAAAACAAATGTAAACTTTAATTTTGTTTAGTTTTCTGACTGATTTGATTGAAAATTTTATGCTGTTATCTTCGAAATTTCTTGAAAGTCAACACACATGGAATGCTATATATTCCCTAGAAGAAATGATTTTGCTTTCTCAACTAATTTCCAAGTATCTATTACCATTTTTACTACTTAATTAATCCAATGTCTAGAGAAGTATTTACTCAAACGTTATAGTGTATTGCATGTTCATATATACTGTATTACCACCATTGCCTTTCAGCTTGTTTAGCTAGGCATTTGCACATAAATTTGGTTAAAACGTAAAAAAAAAAAATGAGTTTTTGAAGAAGAGATAAAAAATAATTTTTGAAAGTTGAAATTGTGTTTAGATATGCCTTTTACTTTAAAATAATTTGAAGTTTTGTGAATAGAAAACTTCAAAAACTACTTGAATTTTTTGTTTTCAAAATCTGTCAAAATATAGTTACTACAATTTATAAACACACAAATATAAGTGGACATGAAGAAAAAAATAAGAACTGAAGTTTTCTGATCAACGTGTTACAAAATAACATCAGCTATGAATTATTAACTCTAATGTTAATTATGTTACCTATATTAAAAGCTTTACCTTGTATAAATAAATATTTACAAATGAAAATTTACATCCTAATTAAATTAAATCTCTTACAGCCAAAGCTTCAATGGGAGAAAAAGAATGGTATTTCTTTAGCCTTAAAGATCGAAAGTATCCAACAGGCCTTCGTACAAACCGAGCTACAGAAGCAGGCTACTGGAAAACAACAGGCAAAGATAAGGAGATTTTTCGTGGCGGAGTCCTTGTTGGGATGAAGAAAACACTGGTTTTTTACAGAGGAAGAGCTCCTAAAGGTGAAAAAACCAACTGGGTTATGCATGAATATAGACTAGAAACCAAGTTTGGTTTCAAACCTTCAAAGGTAATTATTCGTTAATTAATCAGAAAAATGGATTTAACTTTGACAACCAAAAATCTTTTTTTACCCACTATCACTATGATATAGAGTGTTACTTTTCTTCTTCTTCTTGGATTAGCATCTTTTTAAAAATATTGTAATTTCAGCACGACGAGTTCCATTTTATGTACTAACCACTGAAACTATTGTAATTTCAAAATTATGAGTTTAATATGTGATATTTAGTAAAAATTTAGTAAATTTTCACATGTTTCCAAAACTATGTGTCGAAAATGTTCGGTTTAGTTGATCCTCTGCTTTGTTATGTACATCTGTCATTATTATAGTCGATGATTATCTATAATTATCTTTTAGGTGGCGTCACCATGTACATAACATTTTACACTATAGTATATAAAAGTAAACAAAAAAGTAGGTCCATTAATTTTGACTATAATATGTTACTTAACCCCATACTAATTCTTTTTTTTCCAGGAGGAATGGGTGGTCTGTAGAGTTTTCCACAAGAGTTCTACTGTAAAGAAACCACAGCCAACATCATCATCCCCACAATCCGAAGAGTCACCTAATTGTGACATGACTTACACTTTTGCAAATGAGCTAGGGGACATTGAGTCACCAAGTAATTTCTATGGCCTAGCCACTCCATCAAATGGCCATATTTGCAATAATATTTCTTTACAGAATTACACCACTGAGAGCATGATGAATATGAACTTGAACATGAATTTGGCTAGTGCTGCAACAAGAGAAGCAGCAATTAGCAACACTCTTCCATTGCTGCCTGCAGCTTGGTCATCTAGCTTGCTTTGCTCTAATCTTCCATCAGTGGATTCTTTGCTTCTTCGTGCGTTACAGTTTAGGGGTTATAATAATCAGCCAAGAGAAGCTACAACTAGTACTACCAATAATTACCCGTTTATTCAAACACAAAATATTTCTCATATTGGGATTGATTATAATAACCCTAACTTGGCAGTCGAGGCGCCTTCTTCCTCTATGGTATCAGATCCTGTTCAGCAACAACAGCCACAGGAGCAATCATATAAATTGGGTTCAAATATTTGGTAACTTTTTGTGACGACTTTTAGAGGTCGCCCTCAATAAATTTCAGAAGAAGTCAAGACTCTATTTGGTGCTTTAGATATTTACTGTAAATTTCGTAAATTCATATGTAGGTACAAAAGTTCATGAAATCCAAGTCAAAATCTAGATTCATGGTAATTTAGTGTAGTGATCACTGATCAGGATCAACTCATGTGATTGACTAGGGAAAATCCCCAGTCTCTGTTGTATGTATCTTTTTATTCAAGCTAGCTTCCACATTATAACACGATTATCTTCGATATGGGAAGACACAAAGATTGTTTTCTTTCCTTGTTGGTCATCTTATTGTTTTGGTGTTGTCCCTTCTTGTCTATATTTTTATTAATGTGGTGCTTATGCTTTCCTGAGCCGAGGGTTTATTTGGAAACAACATCTCTATTCTCACAAGGTAGGAGCAAGGTCTGCATACACACTACACTCCCCAGACCCCACGGTGTGGGATAATACCGAATATGTTGTTGTTGTTACGAGACGACTACACAGAACTCTGTATGATAATCATCACTCTTCAATTACTTGCTTATTAATTTCTTATCAGTCAAACATTGGCGTTTTTGTTATTCAAACATGTAAACTATTTATGATTTAAGAGAAATTAACTTAAATAGCCCCGCCCTAAAAAAAAGAGCCAACGGCATATATATATATATATATATAATGCATAATTTGACAAGAAAATATAAATATTTTTGATCGAGCGGCCAAATATGTAACTTCCCTAGGTTAGCTACTTATGCAAAATATACAAACAGTGAAAATATCTTATAATTAAGTTATATACTTAACTAATAAATCATTGCGTGATCATAACTTACGAGCTTCAACTCTGAGAAATGAATAAACAAGCATAAGATGTTTTATATTATCTGATGTGATATCAAAGTACAAATACTCACTATTATAAATTATGAAATACGTTCAATGATGAACTATTACAACAAAATACCAACCACATTAAATAAGATGGTGTTCATTGAATTCCATTTGTCTGCTAAGGATATAACTATTATTATTATGCGACACTAGTGTACTCTATTTAATTACCACATCTAATCATAGTTATGATTCAAATTAGAAATGAGTTTTGGTTTGTGATTGAACATGATTAAACTTCTTATATCGCAACTAATCTTCTTACTATATATGGAGACACTTCAAATGTCAAATCTCTCTAAACGCATATGTATACTTATTTTATTTATTTTAATATGACATGACGGGAGAAGTTGGGAGAAAATGGAAATAAAATGATGCTGCTGGGATAATTTATCAGTACCTAAGAAATATAAATAAACCCATACACGGAAAAGAAAGTAACTCTTATAAATTGATGACAAATATTAACAGTGTTCAGAGTTTGTGAATAATATAGTTATAAAAAGAAACCCATATTTTAATGATGTAAAATCTCATAGTAACTTTTTGCATGATCAGTTAGATAGTTTATGGAAGGCGCTGCATTAAGGAAAGCTCATTTGCCGTAGTAATAGCGCGAACTAGCCACTTTTCGGTTCTATAATTGAAAATAGCCTATGTCATAAAGTTTTACTTTTTACCGCAAAATCTCCGTGATAATATCCTGGAGTTTCACCAATAAAATTTAAAACTCCATAGAACAATTAATTTTTTAGTTATAGTGGTGGAAAGTGGCTATTTTTGAATTTTATCCCCCATTTGCCTAATGCTAATTACTTCCATAGCTTTGGGACAAGGAGGCCCTAAGAAAAAGGTAAAAAATTCGCGGGATACCTTATTTGATCGCCCCTATTTAACTTACCAATATTTTAAATTTTTTTACACAAGTTACTTCTTCTTTTCTTGCCCTTCCCCTCCCCCTCAATTGATGTGAAATCATAGGTGACAGCAGGTTTACATAGTATTTGTGAACAAGTTTTAAGGTAGTTTACGGTATTTTATGATAGTGAGTTGCTTGGAGTAGATTTGAGCATTGAATTATTATATTTCGAAGAAAAAATTTCTGTTTCTGAGCAAAACGTCCTAAGTGCATGAAAAATTGGATGCACATCAGATTATAATGTCTTAAATACATCTTAAGTACAATCACTTCAAACTATTTTCGCCCATATTATTTCAACCAATTCCCATCTATTGCTATTTTCTTAGAAATTTGACTCCACCATATTTGGTAAATTTTAATTTATATTATTTAGTTATATAAAAGGTATAATAATGACATAACTCTGGTATATTTTATATTTAATTGGCAATATTGAATTATATAGAAGGTATGAAATAATTTTAATAGAATAACTCCATTATATATTTAAAGAATAATTCTAGAATATTGCATATTTAATTATTAATATTTAATTATATAAATGATATAATGATGATATTATACATCAGAATATATAAGATATATTAAAGTACACCAAATATACATTAGATGTATCTTTTCGAATTACGCCTTTTTCATATCTAAATTGTTAGCTTAAACAAAAGATTAATATTTACCCTTAAAACGAATAACAATTGAATTTATACGCGATTTTAAGGATAAGTGGATTGATTCAACACAAATAATCAAAATGTTAGATAAACGAATTGAAAATAGAATGAATAACCAAATCAATTGCGATGTTACGACCAGGCTCGGATTTGTACTGAACAGTAATTTTTGGCCTCGATCAGACCCTTGGTTTGAAGCCAAACATGTATGAAGAACAACAATAAATTAAGAATTTTTTCAATAGCTAGAAAGCGGAGAAATCAACTTGTATTGTCTTGGTAAGCGTGTTATAATATATATCATTGAAATAAAAAGCCTCCCCTTTATATAGTAGGAGAGTTTCACCCTTAATACAAGTCTAAAAAAGGTAAAAATCTTTCTTTCTCGTTAATTACTGATCTGTTACCGACAACGGGCGAGATCTGCACCGCGGTATTTGGTTGGACGCAGATATCACGACCCTTCGTTAGTCGTGTGCAACCGTTCATACGCTTCTCGAAGTCTCAGAAATTGCCCCGGGTCCGTGGTGCGTCATTCTATCAAGTCTGATGGCGAGCATTTTGTTCGAACCTAGGTACAAGAAGTTCTCAGCTTTGACTCAGATCTCGTGTAATCATATCCTTGCTTCGTTTGACCCACCGGAAAATCGGGGTATATGTTACACCCGGTTTCACCTATATACAAATAGTCCCCTCATTTTTCAGAGAGTAAGTTCGCCGAAATGATGAAAAATGATAGATGAACCCGGTTCCTTCCTTCGCACGTTAAAACCAGGATGACGGATAAGTCAAAACGTCCCATTAGTCGCGTCATTCTGACTTCGAACATGTGTCGATCATTGGCTGGTTGCCTTCGAGATGTGAAACGTTGCGTGTTAGTTACATTTCCCTCTAACTTCATATCTTTCACTTTCTGATCCTTGCTCTAACCTTCGAACTTTACAAAGGCTTTCAACTTCAAATCTTCATAGCTTGTTTCTTGAACCTTCATATCTTCATCTTCAACCTCCAAATCTTCATATATTTTCTCGGATTTTCAACCCAGAACTTCATATCTTTACTTTTAACCTTCAAATATTCATACACCTTCTTCAGATCTTCATACATTTCCTGATTTGCGATGGCCAAAACTTCCAAATTAGTATCACAGCAAATTGACCCTTCGTCTTCTCACCCGGTTGCAAATGTCGAGGTGGATGCTCTCGAGGTGCTCTCTGAGCCTCCTATGAAAAGCTTCATACTCGGGACTTGTTCCATCGGGGACGACTTCAAGGTCGAGAAGTCCTCCGCTAAACAAGACCGAGGTAAAAGAGCTTGGAGATATATATGCTCTGTTACTGAAGATACCTTTCCCTTAGTCCGAGAGGATTGTAGATGGGAAGGCAAGGACGTGGTTGTCCTCGAACCTGAGGACGATATTACTACCCACGTGGAGGGATATTTAAGTATTTACACATACCCCTTTACGTTGGGCCCGGTTGACCCGATAATCCTGGCTTTTTTAAAGAGGTACAAAGTATGCCTCGGGAAAATCCACGCGTCCCTCTGGAGGATCGTGATCCTCCTAAGCCATTTTGTGAACAACACCAAATCTCCTCAGTTCACCCTCGACCACCTACTGCATCTTTACAGTCCCTAAATTTTTTGAGGGGGACTATTCAAGCTTGTTCGCCGAGCCAGCAAGGCCCCTTTTTCAAGCATCGTCGAGGATCGAGACCGAGGCTGGAAAGGGCATTTTGTTTGGGTAAAAACCGAAGATTTGATCCCTCCCGAGTTCCTGCCATTCCCCAAGAAGTGGAACGTATCTCATAAGTGTAGTCTTTCGTTAAGTGTCAATTTCCCTTTATTTCTTCTCTCATCGCCGGTATTTTGTGGTCATGCAACTGTTTCTTGGGTTCCTAATGCGGTCCCCAGGCTAAAGGTGTGGATTGAAAGCATCTGCTAGTAGAAGTCATACTACAAGCTCATATGGCGCAAACTTTCAAAGGGCAAATGAGAGGCATGTTCTCATGGTAGGACTCTCGCTTGAATGGTTGTTACTATGCCCCAAGCTTATACGATGTTGAATTTCTCTTTTCCCTCGTAGGTTTTCCTAAGACCGCCAAACTTAGGCCGAAGAATGGTGATGGGAATACTTCCTTACCCATCGAACCCTCCATTTTGGGATAGCCTCAGATTGTTGCAGAGGAGAAGAAGAGGAAAAGAAAGTCCTTGGGTGCCCCAGATCCCAAGGTATAGATAAAAGAGAGGGCGGCTACTCGGTCTTGCAAGTCCAAGAAGAATACTAGGTCCCGGATTCCGGACTCTGACTTGCTTTACCAGCTCAGGGATGGGCCTAAAGAAGATGACACTTTTGTCGCTCATGGGTTGACCCCTGCCGGACAGCAGGCGGTGATCGAGAAAAGGGGCCACGAGGTCGATCCCTTTTTGAACCGAGAGGCCGAAGTGGAGACGGGGGTCATGACCTCCCGAGAAGTCATTCCTACTCTGAAGGAGGTGACCGGTGTGATATATATCATCCAGATGCCCTCCTATACTGAGCCCATGCTCGATGAGGCCCAAGCGGGCAAGGAAAAATCAAGTGAAAGAGATCAGGGTACAAAGGATCCTCTCTACTCCTTCTTCGATGGCATGGACATGTTCATATTGGAAGATTTCTCCGGGCTGGGTCACCTGGAGATACTGAAGAAGGACGTTCTTTCGAGATCTAACGAGCCGAATACGAGACCAAGATTGGTGTTTACCTTGAAAATGGTAATTATAATTAGATTTGATTTTATGGTTTTAAAAATACGCGATCTATTTTTATGCTAGTTGTTAGGCAATGGATACTAAGTAAGAGATTAGAAAATAAGATAACAGCATGTAGATAATGTAATAATCAAACCAAATGGCTGGAGATCGGGGCCTCGAGCTTGCGTACACGGGGCCTCGAAGTCGAATCGGACGCCCGATCGAGGGCAGTCGATAGAGGATTAACAGTTATGATAGCTTTGATGGAAGCTTTTTTTGACCAATAATGAGCAATAAATGAAGAACAATAAATAGAACACAATGAACATAAGGAATAAATGTAAGTAATGAGGTCAAGAGAATATGTTAAGTTAGAAAGCAGAGAAAATGTTCTTGTATATTAAATATTGAGTCTCATATCCCTTACAAAATGACAAGGGTCCCCTTTATATATGAGGGGGAATCCCAACATAGTACAAATGCATTTATTACCAAGATACATGGTTGGTACAACTATTTAATGCTACAGTACGGGCTTGAACTAGCCAAATAGACTAGGTCAGCTTTAGTCACCTGCCTTAGAAACTTCCTACTTTTTCACCATGATTATCGATCTATACTGCCCCGAGGTCAGACGTCGATAACCCCTCGGGCGCTAAACTCGACCATAATCTCGATCCTATTGAAACGTGCTTATGAAGCGTCCTAATGACCAAAAATTGGACCCTCCGATTTTACCGTATACAGATAGTCCTCGCATTTCTTAGAGTGAAACGATAAGGAATGACTTTGATATCCATCTCTTCAAACTTCCCACGATGATGTCATGCTTATGGTGTAAGCCTTTGCGATAAATAAGGAATCCCATTGGTTTATATTTCCAGAATTATTCAATGTGACGCCGGTTTATATTCCCCAAAGCGATAATATCGCCGCCGGTCCATTTCCTAAAACACATTGATTGCGCCTGCCAGTACGTCTTTAAAAGTCATTGATTGTGCCGTCAGTTACGCTGCCACCCTTTCTATAAATGGAAGCCTTCTTGAACCAAAACTTCATTCAAACGTTCTTCAACAGCCTTTTACCCCTTTTTTCTCTTCATCCTCGTCCACTATTATCTCCCATGTTTGAGGCCTGTGGCCTTAAGGTCACATGGTAGTGTTCTCATCATCTACGCCATGGCCCTTTCCCAGATCTTTCCCCTACTGAGCGGGATTGTATTGATTTGTTGTTGTTGTTGTTGTTGTTGTTGTTGGCCCGAGGTAATGAGATAGAAATCTGAAATTATCTTCGCATTAAAGGATATGCAAACTACAAACTTCTGCTCATCTCCCCTAATTACCCAGTACGGTGTCTCGCTCCTTTTGCTTTCCGTGGAATGATGTGGTGCCACCTACTAATTGTTGCATCCCACACCATTACAACGTCTCAAGAAGTGGCTTCACAATAGTAGTGCTGACGAGACCTATACTCGCCAGATTTTTCACCCAGCCACTTATTCATCTTTTACTGCTTCTTCCTCATCTTTTTCTGTTTCTTCTTCATCTTTTTCTTCTTCTTCCTAATCGTTTTTTGCTTCATCTTTAATCTTGAAGATATTGTTTGAAAGATCAAGAGGAGGCCCTGAGGAAATGGTTCTCGAAGACACTTCCCCCGAGGATGTACCCCCAAAAGCATATTAGACTTGTAGCTGTTATATACATTTTTCCTTTTTTTTCCTTGGCTTCTCCATTTCGGTCTAAGGACCCTTCTAGGATTTTGTAATCATATGTAAGGACCCTTTGTGGGTTTCTGTAATCAATGTTTATTAATGTAAAAGTGTTTCTTTAATTTTGTACCTGATTTATGCCAGATTTCCTTTTACGTGCGTTTATGAAGAATCTGAGTGCATGACTCTACCGATTGGTCTGAATACCGAGTCCAGGTGTAGGTGTTTCCTCGGTCCTTTATTGGTTAATACGATATCCTGTGGAGCCCTTTGTCATTCATCGGGCTGAGCCCGGATTGAATTGATACAAGTTTAGGCCGTTGGGACCCCCGACTTCAAGTTGAATGAGAGTAGGGCTTCGAATTTTCAGAACGAAACTTAGCCTTTCAGACCCCATCGATAGTCCTCGAGGGGGGACTTTCTCGGATGCATGAGAATAAAAATAGCCTTTTGGCTTTTGAAGGCATTCCCCGAGTGAGAGTTCGCTCAAGTGCGGGCAACTTGAAAACTTGTTTCTAGTTTAGAGCGAAGATAGCCTTAAGGCATTATAGATAAATCTCGAATTAGGGTACGCCCAGACTCGGATAGCCCCTGGATTAAAATAACTGAGAGGGCGTTTAACTTGATCCGAAGGCAAGAAATAGATCTAAGGCTTTATTAGTAGTTTTCTAGTGCAAATTGGCTCGGGCTCGGGTAGCTCATGGGCTAGAGGATTGGGTAGATGACTCGCATTTTCAATAGCAGAAATCCTCGAGGTAGGGTACCATCTCAAAATCAGGTCCGTATGAATAGATTTTTAGGGCTTATCTTCTTTTTGACAGAAGTCCTCGAGATCGGGTACCATCTTGAGGCTTGTAATGATATTAATGGCTCCTTAAAGCCTATCTTCTTCTTGACAGAGGTCCTCGAGATTGAGTACCACCTCGAGGCTTTTAATGATGTTAATGGATTTTTAGAGCCTATCTTCTTCTTGACAGAGGTCCTCGAGATCGGGTACCATCTAGAGGCTTGTAATGATATCAATGGCTTCTTAGAGCCTATCATCTTCTTGACAGAGGTCTTCGAGATCGGGTACTATCTCGAGGCTTGTAATGATGTCAATGGCTTCTTGGAGCCTATCTTCTTTTTGATAGAGATCCTCGAGATCGGGTACCATCTCGAGGCTTATTGATACGGGGGTTTTTGATCCCTAAAGCATCGTACTGCAACGTTAATTGCATGACATGGTTATGAAACGACCAAGGCAATTTCGCTGGTACATCTTCCCAAAGCGAAAAATGCCTTAGTCAGCATTTTTAGTTGGCCTTTGAGGTAGGCGGATTGTCACCACTTTCTCCATATATAGGGTTGTCTTCCCTCTTTTGAGGATTCTGCTATTCCGAGTAGTTATCCTCCTTTATAGATTTCTTATTTCCTGCGTTAGGTCCTTTACCATTTTAACTTTGAAGCCCTTGCTCAAATTCCTGCTCCAATTCCCTAGTTTTACCAGAGTTATGGCTGCTACACCAGGGTCCGCTCGGCAAGGAGAAGGGAGTTTCGCCCTCGAAGGCTTCTTGAACCAAAATGTTCGGGGTCATTGGGAGTATGCCTCGAAGTTTATTTCTTTAATAGGAGAGGGACACCTTGAGTCAATGAGGAAAGATTATGGATGGGGGGAAAAGGTAGTACTGCGAGTACGTTACTCGGAAGAGACCATCATGGATCATGCCGAGGGTTTTTTGAACATGTACATGTACCCCTTTACGCTGGGACCCCTGATAAGGTTGTGCTCGACTTCTTTCAAAAGTACCAGGTTACCTTGGTGCAGGTTCACCCGTCATTTTGGAGGATAGTATTGATGATGATTAGGTTCTTTGCGAAAGAAGAAGGGCTTGCGAAAGATGATCAGGATGTATCGGCCTTTTCACCATCGAGGTCTGCTAACCCTACGATGCCGATCCACCACGCCTTTCATTGTTGATGATGAAGAAGATGGGGTTCGGGGATGTATAAGCCAATTCATCCGAGTACGGACTATCGATATTATCACGGTGGAGTTTCTGCCATTTTCCGAGGAATGGAATTTTACACGTAGGTGATACACTTGTGCCTTTGTAGTTTTGCTTATGGCATAGGCGGGTTCCATAAATACGCCTTCCTTTCCCTTTCTGCAGCAATTTTATGGATGTCATGTGAGGTCCACGACCTGACGGATTGGGCTCAGAAGTTGGCGACCCACTCGACTTATAATGAGTGTAAGTGGCGAGCTTTGTCTAAGGGTAGATAGGAGGCAAAACACCCCGGTACGTGCTATGTGATTTGCTCCTTTTTTGAAAGGCACTTTATTTTTATGCGTACTAACTCCATCATCATATGAATTGGGGAGTTCTTTGAGGCGAGATCATGCCCTCTAGGTGAGGGAGAAGGATCGTCGTCTTTAGAGCCTAGGAGTAATAATAATAATAATAATAAGCAGAAAAGGCCTTCGCAGGGCAGCAGTGATTACAGCAAGACGAGCTCAGCCCGGAGGCTCAAAGAGGGTATATCAAACGAACCCCCAGTGCCCGAGATTTCTGGTTCTAGAAAAACGATCCCTCCTCTCTGCCGTCTTTTTTTACCGTCGAAGGTACTTCTAAGAACGAGGATTTTCTACTGCTGACTTCTTCTCCCGTCGAAGGTACTTCGAGGGATGTTCGACGCCAGGGGACGCATATATCGGGTGATCGTATCCCAACTGGTGGCGGTTTTACTGGGGTAGATGGAGCCTGACTAGTAGATGTGCGCTCAACTTTTGAGGAAGCTCAGCGGCTTTACTCTAAGGTGAGTTTTGGCCGTTTGTATTGGTTTTATATTTTTGTAATTTTTACTCTCTTATGGAGTTTCTCTTTCATAGGCTTTTAACAAGCTCAAGTCCGAGCTGCTCCATCGTGAGACCAGGTTGCGAGAAACTGTGGATGCCCAGAAATCCCTCAGGCTTCTTTGTGATGAAAAGGAAGACGAGTTGGCACACTTGCAGTATAAAACGAGTCGAAGTTTGAACTACGAGAGCTACCTCAAGGAGCATGTAATGTTTGTTTCGAGGGAGTACGCATTTCTTCTTCTACCTTCTGAGGCTAATATCTAGTTTATTTTAGTTGCAGAAAAAGACGAAGGACCGGGAATTCCTTAGGAGCGAAGTTGGTCAAGCCAAGTGCAAGTGTGATGAGTTAAAAGATCGGGTGGACGCCCATATATCGACTAAGAAAGACATTTTAGCCAAGGCTTCTGCCCTCGAAGTGCAACTTTGCAATGCTCATGAGAATAGCTTGGTCCGAACAGACATGATTTCAAGGCTCAAGTATAAGCTCCTGAAGGTGATGGCCGAAGTTGTGGATGCTCGAGCTGAAGCTGAAGTAATCCGACCTAGGGTTGATAAGAAGGTGGTTGTCTATTTGAATGACGCTGCCGACGCTCGTGCTGAGCTAAGAGGGGCTCTCTACCAGGAGAGTAGGAACAAAGAGTATGTGAGGTGTAAATCTCGGAGGGAAACCCTCGAGGAAATTCATTCCAGGGGCTTCGACCTCTTGGAAGAGATAAAGTAGGCGGAGGCGGAAGAATATGGTGCTAAGCTCCTTCTGTCCGATGGCAAGAAGGAGGCCGACAGACCATAGTCCCCGAGGGGGACGTAGATTAGGCCTTCCCTTTCTTGTTTTGTGTATAGTGCTTTCAAAGAACTTTGTAAATGAAGCTTGTATTCTCTCACATATATGTATAAAAGGAAGCCTCGTGGTTTTATTTTTCATGCATTTCTCTTTGCCTTGATATTTGTCTGTCGTTAGCCAGATGAATTGGTCTTCTAGTTAAAAGGAATCCTCAGATTCATAGTATGGCCCTGGGGCTCATTAGGCTGGCCCGTAGGTCTTACACGCTTTGGTTGGTACGACCATTTAGTATAAGCTGGTGTTTGAGCTCTTATGCTTTTTCTCTCAGGCATTTTTAGTTAACTGTTTCGAGTTCAGTCTCTGAGTCAGGTTTCGACTCGAGCTCATTAACCCTTAAGTTTTTGAATTTAAAGTTGGCCCTTAAGCTCTTACGCATTCGGTCCGTATTACCTTTTATATGGGTTGGCGGCAGTGGCTCTGACGCATTGGGTCAGTTTGACCTCTAGTATGGGCTGGCGGTAGTGGCTCTTAGGTATTGGGTCGGTACGACCTCTAGTATAGGCTGGCGGCAGTAGCTCTTACGCATTGGGTCAGTACGACCTCTATTAGGATTTATTTTTCCCTCGTTAAGGACTTTTGAAATTGTGTTTCCCTGATTCTTTGATGGTTTGACAAAAACCTCGATTGTAAGTCATTATATGGCGATGATCGAGCACCTCGAGAGGTTTGGCTCGGTGGTTGAGTATCTCGAAGCTCGTAGTTAGGAGCTGACATGGCCGAAGATCTTTTGCCTATGTCGAGGGCAGCCTATTTAACCAGTTCTTTTCGAAGTACTTTCGAAGTAATTGAAGACTTGTGATTTTATAGCGATGGTCGGGTGTCCCCTAGTTGCGTTAGTTTGGATGGTACAGCCTTGTGACCGTAGTCACTATGTTTGGACGGAGCCTTTCAATTCCCCAGTGAAGTAGTTTCGGCGTCTATATCGAGGGTATGCCTTTTTAGGGGTCTTACAAGTTCGATATATAGCCGTAATTTTAAGATCGGGATTATTCATTTTGTAAGGTCTCACAAATTTTTACATGCCTTTGAAGTCTTATAGTTTTGGTTACTTGGTACAAGTATGGTTCATGCCTTGCTTGAGGTCTTACAGTTTTGGTTACTTGGTACAAGTATGGTTCATGCCTTGCTTGAGGTCTTACAGTTTTGTTGTTGCCTTATATAGGTCTTACGAGACCGAGGCTGCCCATATGGGGTCTTATGGCCTTGGGTTTTTGATAAGTCGATGGGGGTGGCAATTGGCGGCAGTCCCCAAGTCATCAAAAGTTTCTTGGCTCGGGAGCCATTTCTTGTAAACTTGGTGTTGCCTCATTGAGGTTTTACGAGTTCGAGTTTCCAACCCAGAGGTCATGTGTCCTTGAGTTTTCGACGTCAGTCCCCGAGTGTTCGGGATGTTTTTTGGCTTCTGGAGCCGTTTTGTGAACTTGATGTTGCCTCGTTGAGGGCTTACGAGTTTGAAGCTCCGACCTGGAGGTCGTACGATTTTGAGTTGTTGATGCCAATCCCCGAGTGTTCGAGAGCCATTTTTGCAAAAAAATACCGAGCTTCTTTGAAACGCGAAATGCTTTGATGAAGGGGAAAGTATTCTTTGATTACTTGGTACAAGTATACACATTTTTGCTGTTAAGGGCTCGGTTATTCTATGCGGACACGGCTCATTCGACCGTTTGGCCTGTACATTATTTTCCTATCGAGACCCCATTCAGCACATCTTGGCTTCTCCGAGGAGGTGACCTTCCGGGGGGATTCCCCCAGCATTCGAGGTTGATTGAAAAAGAATCCTTGAATACTTGTTGAGTCTTTCTTAGGTAGCATATAGATGTTGCCTCGTTAAAAACCTTGCTGGTAAAACCCGTCTTGGGGTAAAAACTCGGTTGAAGGAAAAGAGTGCAACATATGCTTTTGGAACCTAAGGCCTTCGAGTTAGAAAGCGCTTCGGCTGTTTCGATCGGATACCTACATTAAAGTTAGTATAAAATGTAACTGAAAAAGGGAGATAACCATACCTTAGTGCTGGCGGCATTTCGGACCTCGACGTGATTCAGTCGTTTGTTATGAGGACTCGGTATGGTCCTTCATTTTGTTTAGCCAGGCGTAGCCAATAATATAGCTTGTTATCGCTATTTTACTCTTTGCTTATACTTTAGCTCCTTCGGTGGTGGAGTTTTTGGTGTTAGTGCCACATCGTGCACCGCGAACATCTCTTTTGCCGCATGTTGTTCCCCGTAGACGGTTTTTACCCCATCCTTTGTCGGGAATTTAATCATTTGATGGAGAATGGATGATACTCCTCTCATGCAATGTATCCATAGCCTCCTGAACAAGGCGTTGTACCTCATGTCTTCTTCGATGGAATGGAATTTGGCATTTTGGGTTATGCCGGCCACGTTGACTGGGAGGATGATTTCTCCTTTCTTTGTTTTGTTTTCCATGTTGAACCCGTTGAGGACTCGAGAGGGGGGCACGATTTGATCAATCAGTCTGAGCTACTTTACCATGCTCGACTTGATAATATTGGCCGAGCTACCTGGATCCACAAGTATACGTTTAATTTGAAATGTATTTACAAGGAAAGAGATTACCAGTGCGTCATTGTGAGGCTGAGACAAGGTCTCGATGTCCTCATCACTGAATGTAAGAGCGTCCTCGGGTATGTAACCTCGAGTTCGCTTTTCTCCGGTGATGGATATTTTGGTTCTTTTGATCATGGGTTATTGTGGAGCATCGATGCCTCCTAAGATCATATGGATGACATGTTGTGGCTCATTCGTTTCATTCTTCTTGGTCGTCTCTCTTTCCCGGAACTAATTTTTGGCCCGGTCGCTAAGGAATTCTCGGAGGTGACCTTTGCTGAGTAGTCAGGGTACTTCTTCCCGGAGTTGCCGACAATTTTCGGTCCTGTGACCATGCGTGTTGTAAAATTCACGCACTAAGTTATGGTTTCTTTGTGAAGGATCTGATTGTACAGGCCTTGGCCACCTGGTGTCTTTGATTTTACTGATGGCGAATACGATGTCTGAAACGTCGACGTTGAAGTTATATTTCGACAAGTGGGGTGCCTCTATAGGCCCTATGTGCCTATCAAATCCAGCTCTGCTAACAAGTCCCCGAGGATTCTGGCCTCGATCCATTCTCCGTTCATTGCGGGGTATGTTGCACCTTGGGGCGTTTCTTCTATCTTCAGTGTATGGTTGGTATCTCTCTTTATTTGGCTTTGACTCCTTTGCTGGAAGCCTGCTAGGATATAACGAGACCGAGGGGGCTCCTAGTTGGTCGTCTTTGACCCTGATCTTTGATTGGTATCGATTGTGGACGTATGACCAAATCACGGCGGGATATTCGACTAAGTTATACTTCAGCTGCTTCGAAGCTACCGAGCTTCTCTCGTTCAAACCTTAAGTGAAGGCCTGCACCGCCCAGCCATCGGAGACCGGTGGTAGTTCCATTCGTTCCATTTGAAAGCGAGGTACGAACTCTCGCAATATCTCGTTCTCCCTTTACTTGATTTTGAAGACGTCGAATTTCCTTGTAGCTACTTTGATGGTACCAACATGTGCATTTACGAAAGAATCTGCCAGCATGGCAGATGAATCTATCGAGTTTGGGGCCAGGTTGTGATACCACATCATTACCCCTTTTGAAAGCGTCTCTTCGAACTTTTTCAGAAGGACGGACTCGATCTCGTCGTCCTTTAGGTCGTTTCCCTTCACTGCATAGGTTTAAGGAGTGACGTGCTCATTGGGGTTCGAGGTTTCGTTGTATTTCGGAAGGTCGGGCACTCTGAACTTCTTTGGAATGGGTTTTGGGGACGCTTCATGTGGGAACGGCTTTTTTACAAACTTATTCGAATCTACACCTTTCAGAATCGGGGGTGCACCTGGATTTGATCGACCCTAGACTTGTAGGTCTCTACCTTCTTGTCGTTGGCTTCTATATTCTTCTCACCCGACTCGATCCTCTTTGTGAGGTCCTCGAGCATCTTTATGATGGTGGGGTTGGCTGCCAACCCGTTGTTGCTTGATCTTTCTGGTACCTGCTCGGCTCGGGGAGTCGTTTCGGGAGCTACCGTGTTGGGAGTATTTTGGTGGATTTGTAGTTGAGTAATCGCCAGTTGTTATGCTTGTAACATTTCGAAGATGACGTGAAGTCTAAACCCTTGTTCTTCCCAAACCGGGTTTTTTGAGCTTCTTGTTGATCTTCTTAGTGTATGCTCCTGTTAGTGTGGGAGATTATTTTGACGTGTTGAGTGTTACGCGAGACCACGTCCACGTGAATTGGTTCTGGTGCATTCTCAGGGTTTCGTGGTGGTACACCAACACCTGGAACATCCATACCATTCTCTCCATGGTCCTCAAGATTGTTGTTTTCACGTGCGTTTACTGAGTTAGACATTTTGACCTGAAATCAAAGATCTTGGACAAGAAAAAATGTGAAAGGTAACTTGTGTTATGTAGTAAACCAGCAAGAATATAATCAGTATTAATTTTAGCCCCACGGTGGGCGCCAAACTATTTACCTTGAAAATGGTAATTACAATTAGATTTGATTTTGTGGTTCTAAAAATACGTGATCTATTTTTATGCTAGTTGTTAGGTAATGGATGCTAAGTAAGAGATTAGAAAATGAGATAACAGCCTGTAGATAATGTAATAATCAAACCAAATGGCTAGAGATCGGGGGCTCGATCTTGCGTACGCGGAGCCTCAAAGTCAAATCGGGCGCTCGGTCGAGGGCAATCGATGGAGGATTAACATGTTACATCCCATGTTTTCGTACGTGCGAGTACGATATAAGTGATGTAAGCTCAGAAATAAGATTATATTTGGAAGCATATAATGTAATTTAATTATGTTACCTTGGAGGTTACAAATATTTAAGATCATGAATAACGAGTACCAAGAGGGTTGGAAAGCTTAGAAGCTAAACCAATTAAAGAAAATAAAGTTTTGTCGAAAGTCGACAAGTTTGGAATGTTATAACATGTACCTTAGGGTGAGACTATGGTTCTTAACATGATAAGGAAGTTATTCTATGAGTTATTTTAGTCGTATGATATTCGTGTGCTACATTTTGAATTCAAGCAAGTTGTGGAACAAAAGTTGACAAAGGTCATCACAAGTTACATTCATAATGTGCTGAAAATTAGGTCAAATGTAACTGAACTTTTCTCCCAATATACTTGGACTTATTGGGTTATATACCTATCAAATTGAAGATATACTAGTCTAGTTTCTAATGCATTAAACCATTTGTCAATACGATATCGGAGTAGAAAGATATTCACATTTTCGTGAGACTACATCAAGCAGCTCCCTATGGGACCCACATAGGCGGTTTAGATATACGGATACATATAAGAAGCCTCAACCCCGTTTTAACTCATTATTTTACAGTATATTCATACCCTAGACACATAAAAACATTCTCTCAAGGTTATATCATGATCCAAGACCTAAACAAAGGGCAAACAACACAAATCAAGTATCGGGAATCCCGTCGCGCCAGTAAGTTTCTTGTTCTTCTTGTTGTTGCTGATTTTTGGGTGGTTCCAGCTCTTGTGGGAGGTTGTTTTAAGTGGTTTAAGTTCTTTAAAATACTCCCCCATGGTTTTTATATCAAACCTAGGTTATTTCAAGTCTTGCAAATGGATTACACCATATTTCAATATCAAAAGTTAGTTCTAGTGAAGAACAACACCTCTTTGAGGTTGTGTTGTCATTGAGGATAGTTATGGGCTGTGTTTTGCTGGATTTTCACGTGGTTGCTGTTGTTTTAGGAATGTATAATACTCTAATACATGATATTGAAGTTTTTTGTATGTTGGTTGCATTATTTGAGCAAGATACTACAAGATAATATTTGGATTAGCTTAAGTCACTTCTATGGTGTTGTATTGCCATTGAGGGTTGTTGTAAGCTAAATATAACTTGGATTTTGATTGAAGCTACTGTAGGAGATATGTATATTGTGTTATTGCATGTGCCTAAGGTTATCTTGATGTTGATTAAGTTAAATGGATGGACTAGACATGAACTAGTGAATAAAGTTACTAATTGAGGATAGTTGAAGTTGTGGATTGTTTTTGTTGTTATAAATATATGGTATAAGGATGGAATCATTGATTAATGACTTAATTATCATGTTACTATTAAGGTGAATTAATAAGTATATAAAGGGAGATATGGGGTATACAGATTCCAATCAGAGCTTGCCGCTCATTGTGAAGTAGTTGTGACTCGTTGTTGCTATATGGTGGCTTGTTATTGATATTTATATGTTGATGGATTCTCTGGTTTTTGTTGTTGTTGGTATATGGTATTGGAGGAGGCCCTTGTTATAGGGGAGATGCTGCCCAAATTTACATAAACGAGCTACTAGTTTAAGTTGCGGACTTAGCCTTTACTCAACACTGATTTTGAATCTTCGTATGCTATGGTAGATTGAGTAGAGTTATTTGAAGAATATCTTGGAATGCATTAAGGACTCAAAGAAGTTAAGGTATGTTAAGGCACTTCTTTCTTTCTTTTGGCATGATCTAAAGTGAAATGAATATGCTATTTCATAATGGATCTACTCCTAGCAACTAAGGTTGCCCATGTTATTCTTTCCTTATAAAGTTATTCTAAGCAAGTATGTATGATCCTTGAATCCTACTAAGGTTCATATTGATGGTATGGATGTCTATAATGTTAATCAAAGGTGCAACGACCTTAAGTCACTCCGAAAGGTTTAGAATGTGATTTCATGAGTCTAGCATGCATTATATATAGTATCTATTTTACTCTACCGAGTTGCGCTATAGTCGGCCTGGTACGACACCTACTATGCAACCACTGATCAGTTGGGTTTACTGAGCTCCATGTGGCTGGGTACGATTCTACCGAGCCTTATGATGGTCGGGTATGTTTTTACCGAGTCCTTTTTGAGGTCGGGTACGATATGATGATGATGATGCCCACTGATGCGTATGTTTTTTTAAAGTTTATGTATATATATGTATTATGCATTTCATGTCAGTAGCCCCCAGAGGCATTCCGATGTTACAAGTTGTATCTCTTTTATCTCTCTTTACATTACTGTTCTTGTTTATGTGTTCTTGCCTTACATACTTGGTACTTTATTCGAATTGACGTCCCTTTTGCCTGGGTATGCTACGTTTCATGCCCGCAGGTCCTGATAGACATGTTGTCATTCCTCCTAGTAGG
This sequence comes from Nicotiana sylvestris, assembly GCF_000393655.2. Lineage (NCBI taxonomy): Eukaryota > Viridiplantae > Streptophyta > Magnoliopsida > Solanales > Solanaceae > Nicotiana > Nicotiana sylvestris. The sequence continues at coordinate 198,009,664 of NC_091062.1, forward strand.
CTATCAGCTCAGCGAAAGGTGTTGGTGCACTCCACTTGCTCCGGAGTTGCCTATTTGGTCAGTATGCTTTGAATATGTATTGATTAGTATGACGGGGCCCTATCCCGACCTTTATGATTTTATGTACGCTTAGAGGCTTGTAGAGAGATGTCAAGTGTATGGATACTTGTATGGCCTTGTCGGCCTATGTTTTGAGTTTACAAATGGTCATGTCGACTTTATAGGCCTGTATGTCACATGTATAAGTTTGTATATCATATTGGGTCGTCATATATTGTGTATTCCCTTGTGTTTTATTATTGTTATCTCATGACGGTTTTCTGGCTCATTTATCCATGATAGTATGATAAGAAAGATATGTTACGCTGATACTTGGTTGAGTAAGGCACCATGTGCCTATTGCGCCCCCTTCGGTTTGGGTCGTAACATAACAGCTATGATAGCTTTGATGGAAGCCTTTTATGACCAATAATGAGCAATAAATGAAGAACAATAAATAGAACATAATGAATATAAGCAATAAATGTAAGTAATGAGGTCAAGAGAATATGTTAAGTTAGAAAGCAAAGAGAATGTTCTTGTATATTTAATATTGAGTCTCAGATCCCTTGCAAAATGACAAGGTTCCCCTTTATATATGAGGGGGAATCCCAACATAGTACAAATGCATTTATTACCAAGATACATGGTTGGTACAGCTATTTAATGCCACGGTACGGGCTTGAACTAGCCAAATAGACTAGGTCAGCTTTAGTCGCATGCCTTGGGAACTTCCCACTTTTTCACCATGACAATCGATCTATACTGCCTCGAGGTCGGACGTCAATAACCCCTCAAGCACTAAACTCGACCATAATCTCGAGCCTATGGAAACGTGCTTATAAAGCATCGTAATGACCAAAATTGGATCCTCCGATTTTACCGTATACAATTGGTAAAGATATTCCCTGTGCCGAGTGTGGACCTCGAGCGCAAGAGGACGGTTGTTCTCACAGTCTCGGAGGATGCCCGAGTCCTATCCGCTCAGGTAGGTGTAGCCAGCTACCTCTGATGCCTGGTAACTGAGGAGGACCAGACAAAGATGAACAAGGTGGACACGTTGAGTCTCTTCAATGAGGCACAACAGACGCTAAACCGGGTAAGGCTCTAACACCTTCAAACTCCCCTTATGAATAATTTAAGTCTTCCTTTGATTTGTCTTACTTAATTATATTGTTTTATAGGATTCGGTGCTTCACCGTGAGAACTTCCTCCGGTACCGCTTGAAAACCAGCCAGCTCGAGTTCGAGCTCAAGGAGCAAGTCCAGAAGACGGACATGTTCAGGCTTCTGAGTGAGCAATAGGAAGAGGTCCTTAAAGACCTACCGATTCTCCAGAACGAGTTGGAACAAACTCAAAAAGAAGCCTCGACCCTAAAACGGGAACATATTGACCTGGTTAAAAAGGTAAAAGGTCTTTGAAGATAAGAACGAGCAGCTAGTCGAGATGACTGACAACACAATTTCGTAGGTCCAACAGAAGATAGATCTGATCGACCAGTTACTGGCCGAGATGGATGAGGTCAAGGCCCAAACCGAGGTGTGGAAGGGAAGGATAGACCGACTGGCCTCGGAGAAGGAAGCTGCAAATGCGGAGCTGGCATTTGTGGAGAACCAACTCTAGGTGGTGAAAGACAAAGCTAACAAATGGTCTCAGCTAAATGATGGTCTTCGAGCATAGCTAAGCTCGGCTATCGCAGAGCAGAATGCCCTCGGTAGAGAATATGCGGCATTGAAGTCCAAATTGTACATAACCTCCGCTTATGCCAAAGAAATGGTGGCCCAGTACAAGGCCAATGTGGAGGCAGCCGAGATCTGCCTAAAGACAAAGGCTGAGTACATGAAGTGGATGTCCCAAAGGGAGACCCTCAAAGAGATCCATGCCCGAGGCTTCAACTTATCGGCCAAGATCGAGGAAGCAAAGAAACTCAAAGCCGAGGAAAAGAAGCTTTATGAGCCCGAGGGTGTCGAAGGATCTGAGAGTTCCGACGGTTTTGGCGAAGAGTCGGCACCCGATGAAGACTCATAGATGCCTCAGTACCTTTTTTACTTTCACTTATGTATATATTTTTTGTTTATTTCGAGGCCGTTTTTATTAGGCCTTTGTACATATATTTCGGAATATATGTGAAATTTTCTCTTTCTGTCAATATAGTGTCTTTACCTTTCCAGCAACTTTTGATAACTTTTATCTATGTAGTGTTTTTGATTCCTTAGCATAGAATCAAATGTAGTTATACGGCGTTCATTTTCCAAAGGTCCGAACGGAGACCGACTTCGATATAACTTTGTCTGTTCGAGGCTTTGAAACCTTGGTGTGACCGGAAATTTTCAAGATGCTGAATTGATTTTAGACGACGTTTTTGTCGTGGGTAACCTTTTAATAGGTTTCGAGTTTTTATGAAGGCCTTAGTTTCTTATTACATGTTTCATACGTCTCCGAGCCGTTCTTAGGGTGGTCGTAGCCTTTTATATTTGGACACTTCCTAATAGGTTTGGTGCCTCCGAGATAGTCCGTGGGCTCTTAGGATCCGAAATTGAAGAAACAAGGCGAAACTTTCTTTCATTTCTTAGTGTGTAAAGTGAATGATCATTGAATCTGGTTTGAGACCGGTCGTCGAATATAAGTTAGCAAGTTTTACTGTTGCCTCGTTAAAACCCTTGCCAAAAAACCCATTTTGAGAAAAAATCGGTTCAAGGGAAAAAGAGTGCAACGCTTGCTTTCAGACCTAATAGCCACGTTTATCCCCAGCCATTTGTCTGCAAATGTTAGTTTGATTCATAACATGATTATAGAGTAAATGATTCTGTACCTTAGTAGTGGTATCGCTTTAAGTGTGTCACGTTGTTTAGTAATTGCACACTGTTTCTAGTTTCGAGTTTGTACGAACCTTTGCCGGTAATTCCGATGACTCGATATGGTCCTTCCCAATTTATTCCCAGCTTCCCCTCGCTCGGGTTACGGGTGTGTATTGTTACTTTCCTCGGCATCAAGTCCCCGATCTTAAAGTGTTGGAGGTTGGACCTTCAATTGTAGTATCTTTCTATTCGTTGTTTTTGGGCGGCCAACTGCCTTTCATCCAATAGTTGTAGGCTCGTGATCATGGCCTCGTTGTTTGACTCTTTTATCATATATTGGAACCTGAGGCTCGGTTCTTCCACTTCAATTGGTATTAATGCTTAGGGTCCATAGACCAATAAAAACGAGGTGGCCTCGGTAATAGACTTCGAGGTTGTACGGTATGCCCACAGGACTTCGGGCAGGATTTCTTTCCATTTCCCTTTGGCATAGGTCAATCTATTTTTTAGGTTTGAAGTATGGTCTTATTTGTTGATTCTGCATGTTCGTTCCCAACTAGGGTGGTAAGGTGTTGATAGTATCTTCTTAATCTTGTGATCTTCTAAGAATTTATTTACCTTGTTACTAATGAATTGTTTCCCATTATCGTAAATAATCTCGGCCGGTATCCCGAATCGAGATATTATATGGTCCTAGATGAATTCAATGACTTCTTTCTCTAGTACTTTTTAAATGCTTGAGCTTTGACCCATTTGGGAATATAATCGGTCATGAATAATATAAATTGAGCCTTATCGAGTGCCCACGATAGTGGACCGTCAATGTCCATTTCCCATTTCATAGTTAACCACAGGGACAAGACCGAGTGGAGTAGCTATCTGGGTTGATGGATCATCGCTTCATATAAAGTCCTTCGCATCCTTCTCCATTTTGGTCCAGTAATAACCATCCCTGATTAATTTCCGAACCAAAGATTCTGCCCCCGAATGGTTCACGCAAGCGCCTTTGTGAACTTCTCTCAAGGCACATTTGGTATCTCCTAGCCCCAAGCATATGTCTAGCGGGTCTTCGAATGTTCTTCTGAACAATGTCCCTTTGACCAAGCTAAATCTGGCAACCTTGGTACGCAGGGCCCTTGATTCTTTGGGATCCGAGGGCAATTTTCCGGTCTTTAAATAGTCTATGTATTTGTTCCTCCAATCCCAAGTTAAGCTCGTTGAATTTACTTTGGTGTGGCCTTCTTCTATCACTGACTTCATGAGTTGTACTACCATTCCTAAACTGAATTCATCTACATCGACCGATGATCCTAAGTTAGCCAGAGCATCATCCTCGCTGTTTTGAACTTGAGGCACATGTTATAGGGTCCATTCCCTGAATTGATACAGTATTACCTGTCATTTGTCCAAGTATCTTCGCATTCGTTCCTCTCAAACCCGCTGATTTCGATAGCCCATTTGGCCAATCGACCCAATAGCTTGGGTTTATGCGGTTCTCAGTGGGTAAGAGGTTACGACACATATGGGGTGGCATTTATAGTATGGTTTTAACTTCCTGGAGGCGCTTAGCAAAGCGAGCGCCAATTTTTCCAGGTGATAATACCTTGTTTCGGCCTCACATAGAGTTCTACTCACATAGAAAATTGCGTAACTTCTTCTTCCTGAACTAAGACTCCACTTACCGCCACCTCGAAAATTTCCAAATAAAGGTATAGTTGTTTGTCCGCCTTCGAAATGCGCAGTAAAGATGAACTCGATAGGTACTGTTTGAGTTTTCCCAATACTTGTTGGCATTCCGGGGTTCAAGAAAAGTTATTCTTCTTCTTCAACCGTGAGAAGAACCGTTGGCTTTTGTCCAAGTACCTCGATATGAACCGGCTTAGGGAAGCTATATGCTCAGCCAGTCTCTGAACGGCCTTAACATTATCCATTATGGTGATGTCTTCTATGGCTTTAATTTTGTTGGGATTGATCTTGATTCCTCGATTGGATACCATGAACCCAAGGAATTTCCCCGTTCCGACCCTGAATGCGCACTTCTCTAGGTTTAGCTTCATATTATATTTTTTCAATATGTCGAAGGTTTCCTTTAAATGTTTTAAATGGTCCTCTTCTCGCATGAGCTTCACTAACATGTTGTCAATATAAACTTCCATTGATTTTCCTATATGTTATTCGAACATCCGATTTACTAAGCGTTGATATGTGACACCGGGGTTCTTAATCTGAATGGCATTATATTATAATAATAGATGCCAAATTTAGTGATAAAATAAGTCTTTTCTTGATCGCCTGGGTTCATCCAAATTTGGTTGTACCCGGAATAGGCATCGAGAAAGTTGAGTATCTCGTGCCCGATCATCGCATCGATTATACGATTTATGTTAGGAAAACAAAAGAATCCTTAGGACATACCTTGTTCATATCTTTGTAATCTACACACATTCTTAGCTTATTTCATTTTTTAGGCACTACAAATACGTTAGCTAACCATTACAGGTATTTATCTTCCCGAATTGACCCTATTTTAAAAAGTTTAGATACCTCATCCATGATGAATTCATGTTTGACCTCGGACTGTGGTATCCTCTTCTATTTGACCAGGTGGAACTTCGGGTCCAAACTCAGGTTATGAGTGGTCACTTCCGGGGGGATCCCTGTATGTCAAGGTAGGACCAAGCGAAGCAATCTAAGTTATCTTTAGGAAATTCAATGAGTTTTTTCCTAAGCTCGGGAGTTAACCCTATGGCCAGGTATACCTTTCGATTTGGTAGTGTTCGATCAATATGACTTGCTCCAACTCCTCGACCCTCAATTTGGTGGTATCGGTATCATCAAGGGCTATGAACAACCTCAAAATTTGGTAGTCATCCTCCTCGTCTGCTCCCCGCTCTTATGGTTCGGTCAAAGCCAGCATCGGTGATTGTTATTTAATTTCTTTGTTTCTGGTCGGCTTCAGGTTCCTTGATGTCAAAACCGCAGACACCGGGATTACCTTGTCGACTGCGAATATTTCCTTTACGATCGATTATTCTCCATAGGTCGTCTTGATTCCCCCTAGCGTGTGGAACTTCCATGTCTGGTGTAAGGTAAAATGTACTGCCCTATATTGTGAACCCATGGCCTTCTGAATAGAGCATTTTATCTCATGTCCCCTTCGATCACATAGAATTTTGTTTCTTGGATTGTGCTGTGGTGTTCAGTGGTAGGGTTTTCTCCCCTTTACTAGTTTCGCATGCAATGTTAAATTCGTTCAATATCCGGACTGGTGGCACTATTTGATCTTGTAGCCCTAATTGCTCTATGATCCTTGATCTGATGATGTTGGCCGAGCTTCTTGGATCAATCAACACATGTTTAACTCGAGATTTATTAATAAATACAGATATTACCAGTGCATCATTGTGAGGTTGTACGATGCCCTCGGCGTCCTCGTTGCTAAACGAAATGGTCCCCTTCGGAACATAATCTCGGGTACGCTTTTCCCTTGTGATAGAAACTTTAGTGCGCTTCATCATTGGCCCTTGAGGAAAATCGATCCCTCCAATGATCATGTTGATGAAGCGTTGAGGTTCCTCTTGTTCAGTCTGTTTGTTAGTGTCCTTGTTTCTGAAGTGGTTTTTGGCTCGATCACATAGAAATTCTCGTAGATGCCCATTATTAAATAATCGGGCAACTTCTTCTCTCAATTTTGGAAATCCTCGGTCTTGTGGCCATGAGTTCCACAATACTTACACATCAAATTAGGGTCTTGTAGACATGTGATTTTTGACGCCCCAAGATCTTTTATATATTAGCGTAAAATATTTAATTTAGGCATAATATAGATATTTTAAGTAATTTTGACTCTTTTACTCTATTTTATTACAAGAAAACAAAATCACAAAAATAGGTTCATTTATGTTTTGTAGTCATTTTTAATTTTAAAAAAAATCTTAAAAATATATACAACAATAGTATCGTATTTTTATTTTAATGTGATATTTTAAAAATACCAAAAATAGATTTGTTTTAATGGTTAGTTTTATTTTAATAATTATTTGAATAGTAGGAATAATTAACAAATGGGCGCGTATTTTTAATCTCATTCGCGGCAAAAGAATAGAGCTTGGGCTCGAGCAACCCATCTTTAGGCCTAATTTTGGACCTAGCCCACAATTGCCAAGCCCATAATTCCTAGGCCCATACCCCTTAACCTAAAACCCTAAAACCTAGACTCTACACTATAAAAAGAAGGCTAAGACTAAAGAAGTAAGGGATGGGGAACAAAAGGGTTGCGCATGAAAGAAGCTGAAGGGAAAGAGCTGAAGAAGCAGCTGACATAGCTGCGATAGACGGACCTCCCTCCCCTTCACGCCTTCATCTTCCATCTTCAAGACCAACCCTAACTACTATTCCTTCTTCAACCTTGAACCTAAGACAACAATGGAGTAAAGACCCTAGCACCCAAAAGAACTCCATCTCCATGCCAGCTGTCATTACTCACCTCCAAACGACCACACACATATAGTCGCCGCCGGACAGAGAATCGACGAACACCATGGCCATCGCTTCTCCTTCTTCTTCCCGTTAAACAAAGCTCGCCAAAACCCTTGAACACCAGTTGCTGATGTCTTCATCTTCCTCCTCCATCAGCTCGCCGGAAAATGAACTGAAACCACCACCAAAACCTCGCCTAGACATTACTGCTTCATCTTTCTTTCGCCCATTAAACATTAGAACTTTGCTCGATTCAAAAATCAGTCCAACGACCTATCATAATGGGAAATTATCTGCACTTGAGACCATGTCGAGATCTGTCAAGTTGAAGCTTGTTGCTTGGAGCTTCGATCAGAAGTTCCTGTTCGAGGTTTTCCGACGAGGTCGATGTTGAGGGTTGGTCCTTGGTCCTATCCGTTTCTGTTTGTTCCAGTTATTAAAAATCAAGTTTTAGATGAGGAAAAGTTACGTTGAAGTTCAAAGATGCAATACAGAAATTGTATGGTAATTTTCTGTTCATGCCTTTTGATTCATTTTTATTTTATATTATTTTTGTTCATTTGGTACCCTTTGATTAAGTTCTATTAGGTGTTCTATAACTCAGTTTGGCATTAATTTATTCATTCGGTGCTAGCTAATGGAGGAAACTATGAGCGTTCATTTGCTTAGTTTCATTTGGACAAGATTAGTGTTAGTATTTGTTGTTATTATTCCAGAATATTCATTTGCGTAGTTTCATTTGGACAAAAATTAGTATTAGTATTTGTCGTTACTATTCCTGAATACTCATTTGCTTAGTTTCTTTTATTAAACTTTTGGCAAGTTATGAGGTTTTAGTTGTAAAAGGCTGTAAGGTTTGGTATTATTAAAGGTATTGAAAAATTGCTCCTTTAATTAGATTGAGGTTTGCCATACCAACAAGAGCTATAATCTATGGCCTTCGCTTAATTAATTTTAATCCTTTAGAAATCGAGGTGTGCCATTTAGCGAATTTTCATGGCCCTCACAAAGTTAAAAATGCGTAGTTGCTTTAGGCACGCTATTTTAATAATTCACCTTCCTAAACTAGGGTGCGCATTGATGCGACCCAAATCCAAATCTCAATGTAGTCGAAGTGTGTTGACAACCATGGGTGCATTGATTGCGACATGGTTCGAGACACATTTTCACGACGTTGCAATTTCTTTTTTAAAATAATAATAATTATAATAAAAGCGGTTCAAAATTAAATAAAAGGCACATAAGCTAGCATGCTTTGAAATTAGATAAAATCAAATACAACAGTTAAGCGACCGTGCTAGAACCACGGAACCCGGGAATGCCTAACACTTTCTCCCGGGTTAACAGAATTCCTTACCCGGATTTCTGGTTCGCGGACTGTTAACAGAGTCATATTTTTCCTCGGTTCGGGATTCAACCGGTGACTTGGGACACCATTAATATCCCAAGTGGCGACTCTGAATCATTAATAATTAAATCCCGTTCCGATTATCCTTTAAATGGAAAAACTCCTTTACGCCCTTGCGGGTGTAGGTGTAAAAAAGGAGGTGTGATAGCTTTGGCGACTCTGTTGGGGACCTCAACCCAGAATCTCTGGTTCAGGGTTCAGAATTCGAACTTAGATAAATTACTGTATTTAATTGTATCTGATTTTCCTACATGTTTTGTGTTGAATGTGCTAAATGTTACTGCTTTGATATTATCTGAACTGTATATAAACTGTGCCGACACCTTTCTCTCTTCACCTCCAGGGATGTGCTTACTGGTTGAGACTCCCTATTCTGTTAGTGTCATACCTTGAAGTAAGAAAGAGGCCGGACAAGTTACGAAGCCGGATGGCCTTTTGGTTCCCGGTAAGTTGCCCCCTCCTCGACTCGAGTTGTCCGCTCGGGTACACAGTCTAGAACACTGACCCAGGTTTTGAACATAGAATAACGTGACTTCATGCCGGATCCCTAGTAGGAACGCTTATTTGCATCACATTGCATTTGACTTAGGGGACTCAACACAGGGGTTGGGTCCATCTAGGACTAGCAACCTGAAATGAAAAGACCATTCTGATGCATCCTACTTGCTCTGTACATATATTTGTTTCGAACCTGCATGTTGACCGGTTTTTGAATCTCGAGAATGTTGGAAAATTGAGAAGAAAAAAAAGAGAAAAGAGGAAAAAAAAGAAATATAAGTTAGGGAGTTAATTGATTATTTTAGAAATAAAAATCAATGACCAATTACTGGCGAAACTCTGCCGAAATTTTGAGAAAAAAGGGAAATGTTTTATTTTGTTTTACTAAAAAAAAAGCAAAGAAAAAATAGAAAAAAGAGCCTTTTATTTTTGGAAAGTTGGTTGTTGAAAAAGAAAAGGATAAGAAAAGTTTTTGTTTTAGTTTGAAAAACATAAGTTGTTTCATTATTTGTTGAAAAAGGAAAGGAAAAAAGAGTCTTTTATTTTTAGTTTGAAAATTAGGTTGTTTTATTGTCTGTGGAAAATGAAAAAAGAAAAAAAGAGTCTGTTATTTTTAGCTTGGAAAAATAGGTTGTTTTATTTGTTGAAAAGAAAAAAGAAAAAAGTGAGTCTTGTTTCTAAAAATAGTTTTTATTCGCTTATGAAATGCCAAAAATAAAAATGGAAAAGAGTCATGTTTTAAAATAGTTCGGTTAATTTGCCCGAACTACGCATGGTTTGATTCTCACAGGGCGTGAGATACGTAGGCAACCCTCATCGGGTCCAACCTCCCCTTTGCAAAAATAACCAAAAAATATCAAAATTTTAATTTTGTCATAAATAAACCAGGTGATGCCGTTTTTGTCAAAAATAGCCAAATGTTACTAAATGGGGCGCCGGAAGGCTGACTTTGCATAAACGGCCACCTTTGGTCGTATTTTGATTTTTGACCCTCACAGCCTTAAAATCTTCGCCCCCGAGGCGCAGGAAGGCCGTATTTGCAATACCGGGTCATTTATTTTAATTTTAAAAAAACAAGAAAAGAGTCAGTGGTCAAGTGAATACCGTTCGGATTTTTGGGTCAAAGTTGGCATATAGGGGAAGGAATCTGCCATTTTGTTTTTGGGTTTGTATTTCTTTTGATAGAGTATATGAGTCGTTTGATTTTCGAGTCTGTATTGCATCGTTAAGTTGGTCAGTTTTGTCGTTATTATAAAAATGGAAAAGCCCAAAAAACTATTTTTTATTGTCGATTACCTTTTATTTGCAAGAACTACGCACGGTCTGATTCATGAGGGGTCATGATACGTAGGCAATCTCCATAAGATTCGACCGCAACCAAAAAAAAATGAATGAAAAATGGAAAAGAAGAATTGAATAAAAAAATGGAAAAGATGTTGTTAATAATGAGGACCGACTCAATCCATTCTAACATGTTTTGTTTTGAATTGTGAAGAAAGTTGAGGTGGTTGGTTTGTGGTAAGATGGAAACACAAGATCCGAGGAAAAAGGATAACTGACATCGAAGCTGTTACAAGTGCTCAAGAGACTCGGGGTCAGAGGGTTCAACAAGGGTCTACTGTGGTTGAGGAAAATAGAACACTGAAACAACAAATGACCAAAATGCGCCAAGTCTGGGCCAATGGCCAAGGACAGCCTTGTCACGAGTCACGATTTGCTACACAGCAAGAACAGTACCACTCTCCCGAGTACCACTCGTATTCGTTTGAGCTTCCTGTAAACATCGAGAAGCCTGCCCGAAAGAGAGTACAGGAAGAAATAACTCAAAGAGTGAAAAGATTAGAACAACGGTTGAAAAACTCGCAAGCAATGGCAGGTCAAAAGAGTGTTGCCTTCAGAGATCTATGCATGTTCCCCGATGTCCACTTGCCGCCTGGCTTCAAGATCCCCAAATTTGAAAAGTACAATGGACATGGAGACCCCATAGCCCACCTGTAAAGGTATTGCAACCAATTGAGAGGTGTGGGAAGAAATAAGGAATTGCTTATAGCTTATTTTGGGGAAAACCTCACGGGAGTAGCATCTGAATGGTTTTTGGATCAAGACACATCTTGCTGGTACATCTGGGATTACATGGTACGGGCCTTTGTCAAACAGTTTCAATACAACATCGATATCACCCCAGACCGCATTTCCCTTTCTAACCTAAAAAAGAAACCAACTGAAAGTTTCAGGGAATATGCCATCAAATGGAGAGAGCAGGCAGCTAGAGCTAAGCCACCCATGGATGACCACGAGTTAATCACTGTCTTTCTACAGGCTCAAGAGCCAGATTATTTTCAATACATGACATCCGCAGTGGGTAAATCCTTCCCGGAAGCAATCAAAATGGGAGAAATGGTGGAGAACGGTCTTAAGACAGGCAGAATTATAAGTCAAACAGCTCTCAAAGCTGCAGCTCAAGCTGTCCAAATTGAATCTGGTAACACGAATGAGAGGGATGAAGAAATCATGGTGATATCAGGGTCGAGAAGAGGTCCTAGGAGAACATCTCGAAGGTATGTGCAGCCTCATCAGGTTTTCCATTACCCCCCTAAGCATTACTATCCACCTCCGAACCCCCCATACTCGCCACCAAATCACCCAAGAAAGCGAGCACGAGTATCACAGAATCTCCACCAGCCTCCGCAAAATTTTCAATTACCTTGTAACCCACATCCAAGCCAGGGGTATAGAAGGGAACAAAAGTTGAAAGATAGTTTTACACCAATAGGAGAGTCCTATGCAAGCTTATTTGAGAAGTTAAAACAACATGACATGATTGCACCCATTCCTCCAAATCAGGTGGACCGACGTGCGAGAAGCTTTGACTCATCTAAAAGGTGTGAATACCACTCCAATGCTCTGGGGCACAATATGGAAAATTGTCGGGATTTAAAAAGAGAAATAGAAAGGATGATCCAGAAAAATTTGATTCAAGATAGTGGCACCCAGAATATCACGCTGCATCCTTTACATGAGGAGGCACACTTGGTGGGGATGATGCCCGGTGACATGGGGTATGAGAATCCTCTTGGGTACTTGTTGACCGAAGTTGAAAATACTGACGCAGATAGTGGTCATGGCAATATGGATGCGAAGCTTAGTGGCTAAAATGCCGTGCTTGGTAATTGGAAAGACGTTCCATTCCTAAGTCAGCTGGGGAGGAGCTTTGGTGGTCCATTTTGCTGTCATTTCTGTTGTCCGGGTTATTTGCAGGGTTGTAATCCGGATATTGTCTTGTGATCAAACCCTCATATCCTTTCATTTTTGTCTAGCTTGTTTAGTCGTAGTGGTTCGTTTAGTGTTGTCCATGGGTGTTTCAGGTTCATTCTAGGGTTGTACTCCAGTTTGTTTGCTTGTTTTGTTATTCGAGTTATTTCATCGTTGTCTAATGCAAATTCCGGTCTTTTGTTATTTCCAATCATTGTTCTTCGTTTAGTTCTTTTCTATCGTTTTGTTTTGCCTTTTGCCGGTTCTAGTGACATGACATGCACGCATAATTCTCAGTCTGATCTTCAAAAGTTGCGAAGCAATGACACCATTTTGAAAACGATAGGGGCCCCTGAGGAAATAAGAACAAATTTGGACGTTTTGAGATTGTTTGACGCCCGAACCATGTGAAACTGGGCAGATAGAATATAAAGAAACCCTAAAAGCAAGTTGGCCAAATTGACATGGGGCCGGTCGTGGTAATAAGAGTAAGAGTGTTGCCCAATGGTGCATTATATTTGACAGATGTAGCAGGAAAATGTGTGAAAATGGCCATCAACTCCGAGGCGGTCAGGATATACTATGTGTAATTTCTGTGCATTAATCGTATTGGTTTGCCTTTGGCATGTCTTGAGGATTGAAATGACGAAGGCGTTTTGTTCTGCTATCCAAACACTTTTTTCCATTGTCATCCCTTTTGAGCCGTGTTTATTTTCTTTCGTACCCCCTTTCGGAATCAACGACACAATTAAGAAACGCAAGTGCCGCAAATAAGCAAATGAAAAGGAAAAAAAAGAATGGAAGGAAAGAGAAAAAGAAAAGAAAAGAAAAGAAAGAAAGAAAAGAAAAGAAAAGAAAGAAAGAAAGAAAGAAAAGAAAGGAAAATTAAAGAAAAGAAGAAAAGAAGAACAGAAAAGAAAAGAAGAGAAAGAAAAATAAAAAAAAAGTAATTTCTATGACGTGAACTACGTTTGACTTGATCCCGAAAGGGTACGTAGGCAGCCTCTCTGAGGTTCAGTCATACCAAAACAAAAATCCAAAAGTCCCCAAGCAAGAAACTGGGGTAGAAATTGTGATTGTTGCGAGAAGTTGGATTCCGAAAGTTGTAATTTTAACCCATTTTGAAATTATTTTGAGCCTTTTATACCCTTTCTTTCTAACCCATCCAAAAGCCTACATTACGGTCCAAAGAAAGACCTTCTGATTAGTCTTTGAGAAATGCTAAGTCAAGCAGGTAAGGTAATTCCTGTCAGGGGCAACACTCCGGTCCAAACAAGGAAAATGAAGATGGGAGAATCTTATTGATGAAAATCCTCACGGGTATCGCAAGGTGATGAAAGCTGAGAGAAATAAAAAATGAGAGAGTCTTATTGGTGAAAACCTTCACGGGCACCTTGAGACGACAGTAAGTTGAGAGAAAGAATGAAATGAGAGAGGTTTGATGGTGAAAACCCTTTGGGGCACTACAAGCTGAATAAGGAATGCGAATCAAATTGGATAAGCGGAGCAATGAAGCCCAGTTTCACGGCAAAAAGGAACAACAAGAGATGAACATCAGATTTGCTTAACAGAATAGGTCGCAGGTGCATGTCAAGGTCATTAGAATCGGTATCCACATCCGATAGGTTTCTACTGTGTAGTTTTCTTGTTAGGAATCATCTCTTTCTATTTGTCCTTTACTCTGTTCCTTTTGTTTTGTTTATGTCCTCTTTCTAAGTCTTTTGGTCATAACAAGTGTGGAATGACTTCAAAATTTTCCACCAGCTTTCCAGTTGCACAAAATGGGGTCACAAGTCAGGAAAAATAACAAGAGCACTAAGCTGGTAATAATCAACATACTTTGGGATCCTTATGAAACACAAAGTTTGGTAGAGGTCGGTTCAGGAATAATGCAACAGATAGAGGGTATTGGGATTGGACGGGGAAAGCGGTTAATCAATAAACATGCAAGACCTTCAAGAAGAATCAGTTGTCACAGAAAACATATGGGGTCAGATAAGAAGACTAGAAGTAATAATTGAGAGATAGTCGTCAAGAAGGACGGAAGTTATCAGCCAAGTTTCAAAGATGGTCGGACAATGCAAAGCATGGAAAGGAGAAAAGGAAAGTCATCCCAGCGGGAGTACCACAACCAACCACCGCACTTTTAAACTGACAGAATTTTCTTTGATTTGAAACAGGGGCATGGAAATGTTATTGACGGTAGAAAGATATGCTACATGAGGATTATCAAACTGGGGCAGAAAATTTTCTGTCGTGTTGAATTTTTTTTTCCGGGTACCCATCTGAAGAACATGAAGGTCAATACAAGTGTTTTTTAAAAAGAGAAAAAGAGAGGGAAGTAGTTTTCAGGAAAGAAACACCAGTTCTAAGAAACGTAATTTTTGGAGGAATGAAACACTAGTTTTTAGGGAAGTGGTTCTTTTGAAGGAGGACAACACCAGTTTTTAGGGAAGCAGTTCTGAAGGAAGATAATTCAAGTTAGTGGGTAGATAAAACACATTTCGAAGGAAAATGGTTAAAAGAAAATCTTAGTCTGATGAATTTTTCACCTAAGATAAAGAAATCTTAGTCTGTTGAATCTTTCACCTAAGATAAAGAAATCTTAGTCTGTTGAATTTTTCACCTAAGATAAAAATCTTAGTCTGATGAATCTTTCACCTAAGATAAAGGCAGAAGTTGGAAAAACGAAAGGAAGGCATAATTCGGAAAAATAAAGGCAGAAGTTGGAAAAGAAAGGAGGGCATAATTTAGATAAAGGCAGAAGCTGGAAAAAGAAGGGAAGGCAGAATTGAGGGAAAAGAAGGGAAGGCATAATTTAAAGAAGGGGAAGGCAGAAGTCGAAAAAAAAAGGAAGGCATAATTTGGGAACAAGAAAGGAAGGCAGAATTTGAAAAGAATGGAAGTTGGAATTTGGAAAATTAAGAAAGTTGGGATCACACAAAAATGGACCTAGTCTGATGAATTATCTCCTAGAGTCAAAATCTCAGTTTGATGAATCTTCCTCCTGAGATCACACAAAAATGGACCTAGTCTGATGAATTATCTCCTAGAGTCACAATCTTAGTCTGTTGAATCTTTCTCCTAAGATGAAAATCTTAGTCTGATGAATTTTTCACCTAAGATAAAGATAAAAATCTTAGTCTGTTGAATCTTTCTCCTAAGATGAAAATCTTAGTCTGATGAATTTTTCACCTAAGATAAAGATAAAAATCTTAGTCTGTTGAATCTTTCTCCTAAGATGAAAATCTTAGTCTGATGAATTTTTCACCTAAGATAAAGATAAAAATCTTAGTCTGTTGAATCTTTCTCCTAAGATGAAAATCTTAGTCTGATGAATTTTTCACCTAAGATAAAGATAAAAATCTTAGTCTGTTGAATCTTTCTCCTAAGATGAAAATCTTAGTCTGATGAATTTTTCACCTAAGATAAAGATAAAAATCTTAGTCTGTTGAATCTTTCTCCTAAGATGAAAATCTTAGTCTGATGAATTTTTCACCTAAGATAAAGATAAAAATCTTAGTCTGTTGAATCTTTCTCCTAAGATGAAAATCTTAGTCTGATGAATTTTTCACCTAAGATAAAGATAAAAATCTTAGTCTGTTGAATCTTTCTCCTAAGATGAAAATCTTAGTCTGATGAATTTTTCACCTAAGATAAAGATAAAAATCTTAGTCTGTTGAATCTTTCTCCTAAGATGAAAATCTTAGTCTGATGAATTTTTCACCTAAGATAAAGATAAAAATCTTAGTCTGTTGAATCTTTCTCCTAAGATGAAAATCTTAGTCTGATGAATTTTTCACCTAAGATAAAGATAAAAATCTTAGTCCAAACTGGGGCAGAAAATTTCTTTGTTTTATCTATTTTGTTGTAATCAGGCGCCCACCTGGAGAACAAGGGAAAACAACTCAAGTTTCTAGGGAAAACAGTTTCGAAGGAAGACAGTTCGAGTTTCAGGGAAAATGATTCAAAGTGTAAGGGAAAATAATGTCAAGTAACAAAGGAAGACAGTTCAGGTTCAGCAATCAGGCGCCCACCTGAAAAAAAAAGGGAATTCAATTCAGAATGCAATTCAGAAGTTGATGAAGGATGTGAGCTGCTCAAGACATGGCCGAGGTCACAAGCACTACATGACCGGTCCTGACCCAAAAGCTATAGAAGAATGAGCTAGCACCTGCAGCTAACAAGTGTCAAGGTTCAAATCTAAAGTCTGCATGAAGAACCATTCAAGACTCAAGATCAAGCTTCAGAAGACTTATAGACAGGAATCTTGTAGCTCGTAGTCAATAGGCTTAGCTAGTCTTTTTCATCTTTTGATTTTTGATGTAATAACAGGGACCGCAGACTGGAACCTCGACGGAACGGCACCTCGACCGGATCTCCACCTCGGCATACTCCGTCATCTCACTCATCTCTGAACTACACGTGGCCTGATTCCTTTATAGCCAAGGATATGTAGGCAACTCAAATGCCAGAGCTCGGTCACATCCCCCTTTTCTCTTAGTCTTAGTCTCTCCAAATAAGGGTCGGGTCAAAAACCTGTCTAGTCAGTCTTTGTCTGAAAACTCTGTACGTTTCCGGTCAAAGAGGGGCAGCTGTAGACATGTGATTTTTGACCCCCCCAAGATCTTTTATATATTAGCGTAAAATATTTAATTTAGGCATAATATAGATATTTTAAGTAATTTTGACTCTTTTACTCTATTTTATTACAAGAAAACAAAATCACAAAAATAGGTTCATTTATGTTTTGTAGTCATTTTTAATTTTAAAAAAAATCTTAAAAATATATACAACAATAGTATCGTATTTTTATTTTAATGTGATATTTTAAAAATACCAAAAATAGATTTGTTTTAATGGTTAGTTTTATTTTAATAATTATTTGAATAGTAGGAATAATTAACAAATGGGCGCGTATTTTTAATCTCATTCGCGGCAAAAGAATAGAGCTTGGGCTCGAGCAACCCATCTTTAGGCCTAATTTTGGACCTAGCCCACAATTGCCAAGCCCATAATTCCTAGGCCCATACCCCTTAACCTAAAACCCTACAACCTAGACTCTACACTATAAAAAGAAGGCTAAGACTAAAGAAGTAAGGGATGGGGAACAAAAGGGTTGCGCATGAAAGAAGCTGAAGGGAAAGAGCTGAAGAAGCAGCTGACATAGCTGCGATAGACGGACCTCCCTCCCCTTCACGCCTTCATCTTCCATCTTCAAGACCAACCCTAACTACTATTCCTTCTTCAACCTTGAACCTAAGACAACAATGGAGTAAAGACCCTAGCACCCAAAATAACTCCATCTCCATGCCAGCTGTCGTTACTCACCTCCAAACGACCACACACATATAGTCGCCGCCGGACAGAGAATCGGCGAACACCATGGCCATCGCTGCTCCTTCTTCTTCTCGTTAAACAAAGCTCGCCAAAACCCTTGAACACCAATTGCTGATCTCTTCATCTTCCTCCTCCATCAGCTCGCCGGAAAACGAACTAAAACCACCACCAAAACCTCGCCTAGACATTACTGCTTCATCTTTCTTTCGCCCATTAAACATTAGAACTTTGCTCGATTCAAAAATCAGTCCAGAGACCTATCATAATGGGAAATTATCTGCGCTTGAGACCATGTCGAGATCTGTCAAGTTGAAGCTCCTTGCTTGGAGCTTCGATCAGAAGTTCCCGTTCGAGGTTTTTCGACGAGGTCGATGTTGAGGGTTGGTCCTTGGTCCTATCCGTTTCTGTTTGTTCCAGTTATTAAAAATCAAGTTTTAGATGAGGAAAAGTTACGTTGAAGTTCAAAGATGCAATACAAAAATTGTATGGTAATTTTCTGTTCATGCCTTTTGATTCATTTTTATTTTATATTATTTTTGTTCATTTGGTACCCTTTGATTAAGTTCTATTAGGTGTTCTATAACTCAGTTTGGCGTTAATTTATTCATTCGGTGCTAGCTAATGGAGGAAACTATGAGCGTTCATTTGCTTAGTTTCATTTGGACAAGATTAGTGTTAGTATTTGTCGTTATTATTCCAGAATATTCATTTGCGTAGTTTCATTTGGACAAAAATTAGTATTAGTATTTGTCGTTACTATTCCCGAATACTCATTTGCTTAGTTTCTTTTATTAAACTTTTGGCAAGTTATGAGGTTTTAGTTGTAAAAGGCTGTAAGGTTTGGTATTATTAAAGGTATTGAAAAATGGCTCCCTTAATTAGATTGGGGTTTGCCATACCGACAAGAGCTATAATCTATGGCCTTCGCTTAATTAATTTTAATCCTTTAGAAATCGAGGTGTGCCATTTAGCGAATTTTCATGGCCCTTGCAAAGTTAAAAATGCGTAGTTGCTTTAGGCGCGCTATTTTAATAATTCACCTTCCTAAACTAGGGTGCGCATTGATGCGACCCAAATCCAAATCTCAATATAGTCGAAGTGTGTTGACAACCATGGGTGCATTGATTGCGACATGGTTCGAGACACATTTTCACGACGTTGCAATTTCTTTTTTTTAAAAAATAATAATTATAATAAAAGCGGTTCAAATTTAAATAAAAGGCACATAAGCTAACATGTATTGAAATTAGATAAAATCAAATACAACAGTTAAGCGACCGTGCTAGAACCACAGAACCCGGGAATGCCTAACACCTTCTCCCGGGTTAACAAAATTCCTTACCCGGATTTCTGGTTCGCGGACTGTTAACAGAGTCATATTTTTCCTCGGTTTGGGATTCAACCGGTGACTTGGGACACCATTAATATCCCAAGTGGCGACTCTGAATCATTAATAATTAAATCTCGTTCCGATTGTCCTTTAAATGGAAAAACTCCTTTACGCTCTTGCGGGTGTAGGTGTAAAAAAGGAGGTGTGATAGGTCTCTCTAGGTAGGGTCAGACTGCAATGGTCGAGGCCACTTGGTTTCATTGATGCGCCCGATGGCCGATACGATGTTGGCAACGTCTATGTTGAAGTTATATTCTGACAATCTTGGTGCTTCCCTGGTCCCAAGCGGCCTGTCGAAACCAGTTTTGCTTATCAATCCTTAGATATTGGACCCTTGATCGTTTCTCCTTTTATTTCTCATGAGGTGGCATCCAGACCTGTTTCCCCTTTGATCTCCATTGTATGGTTGATATCGTTCTCGATTCATGATCGACGACTCTTTTAGACCTTTGTCCATTCTAACGGGATAACGGAACCCAAAAGGGGCTCCGATTTTGTAATGACTTGACCATTTATTTTGCTTTATAAATCCCTGTTCCCCTAAATAAGACTCCTCATATGTGCTTTTACTATTTTATGACTTGCGGGGTTGGTTAGTTCACGTTTGGAAGGATTCAGGTTGAAATCGAAACAGTTACTTCCTTAATAGTGATTTTAAATGGTTAAGTTTGACTTGAGTCAATGTTTTGAGTAAACGATCTCAGAAGTTTGACAGTCCCAATAGAAGTGCGGCCGCATAGCAGCTACCGCGGACCGCACAAAATACACCACGGTCCGCATTGAGGTGGGGATCAGACTACCCACTCTCTGAATCTAGGCATCGCGGACCGCAAAAATGCATTGTGGTCCGCATTGAGGCACTGTGGACCGCACAAAATCCATTGTGGTCGCAGTCCTCACTTATCAGCTTTCAGAACTTTCATCACCATTGTTCGCACAAAATAGCATTGCGGACCGCATAGAAGCACTGCAGACAGCACAAAATTCACTAAGGTCCGCGGTGAGCACTTAACAGCAATACCAACCTAGGGTTCAAATTTTTCATGTTTTTAGTCTATTTTTCACCTATTATTGATTCCCTAGGTGTTGAATTAGTGTTTTTAACTAATTAGTCCTAAGTTAAACAGGATTAAACAAACCTATGCTACAGATTTGAAAGAAAACGGGAAGAAAAACTAAGAAAAATAAAAGTTAAAAGAAAATAGCAAAATTAAACAACTAAGAAGGAATTAAAGTTACCAGAAGTGAGATGCAATGTTGATTAATTGAGACTTAGCAGTTGAATTCGTGCAATTATAGGGATGAACAGTGATTTTTTATCTTTTGAATGCAAAGGGTCGAAAGTTCAAACTGAGGGCCTCAGGTCCTATTTATAGAAAAAGGACCTGGAGCCCATCTCACTTACCCACCGCAGACGGCACAAAATGGCACCGCGGTCCGCAGTACTCATAAACAAGTGGCACTGGGGGGATGACTGTAAGCATGTAATTTTTTCCCTATGTGAGAATTACTCCCAAAAAATTCAAAATAAAACAATCTTCCTTTTGTGTGCAATTTTGAGAATTTCGTGGCATTTTTGGATAATTATTTGTATTTGTCCGTGCATGTTTATTTGTTAAATTAATAAAAAATACAAAAAAAATTATATATATGTCGCATTTGCATTTAGGATTTAATTCTACGATTAGGAGCAATTAAGTTTGTTTTAAAAGAAACAAAAAATCATAAAAATAATGTACGTTGCATTTTTAGCATTTAATGTCCAAATTGTGTGATTTTATCGTAATTGCTATTTAATTGTGTGTTAATTGTTATTGAGAATTAATTTGCACTTTTATAAATTAATTAAGTTCTATAGGATAATTTAGGATTTTTAGAATTTAGTTGTAGTTTAAGAAAAAATTAAAAAAAAAAGAAGCATGGGAAATAAGAAGAAAATTGGATTGGGCCACCTTTTAATTTAAACTAACCAGGCCCAAACCAAATAAACTCCTACCGGGTCGACCCGACCAGGTCCGCCCCATAACCCCAAACAAACACCTCCCCTTCTTCCATTTTTCATTTTTTGAAAAAAAAACCCTAAAAGCAATCTGGCCCCCCTCTCTTCTTCTCCTTCTCAAAACCACTCCCTACTCCTACTCCCTCCCATGGCTGCCCCTCCCTCCTCTTCTCACCACTGCCTAAACCACTATCATCTTCTTCCTCGTTCCAGCAACGAACCAACTCCATCGTCCCCAGCCCCGTCGTCGTCACGTCCAAACGCAGCTGCTACCCTCCTCGTCGTCCACCCAAACCACCCGTCAACGACGCTGCCTCATCGTCCACCCTCAACCAGCCTCACGCAGCAGTGAACGACCACGTCGAGCTCAAACCATCATCGAGCTCCAACAGCTTCACCTACTGCTTCTTCTTCTCCATTGTTGCTGCTCCATCTCCTCGTCCCAAGCGACCAGCAGCTCGACTAGCCTCACGCAGCAGTGAACGACTACGTCGAGCTCAAACCATCGTCGAGCTCCAGCAGCTTCACCTGCTACTTCTTCTTCTTCATTGCTGCTGCTATATCTCCTCATCCGAAACGACCAGCAGCTCGACCAGCCTCACGCTGCTTCATCATCGTCGTCTTCGTGGTCGAGTTTTTGTTCGTCTTCGTCGTCCAGCTTCATCGCCTAAAATCAACCGAAAAACATACAAAAAATTTCCGGGCAGATTTGTTTCAATTCGAGTTCGTCGTTGGTCATTTCCGGTTAGTTGGTTTAAGTTTCATTTCTGCCCGTATTTTGTTTGATATTCTCGAATCTGAAATCAGTATACGTTTGATTCTTTTCTTGTTCGTTGTTTATCATTTCTTGATTATTTCTTCAGTTTGTTTTTATTCATTCGTTCTTGTTTAATTTTAATATAGAAGTGTGTTAGTTTAATCACTTGAATCCTTTATCTTGGTTGTAATGTTGTTAGATTTAATTTGAAGTTCTATTGATTATTCATTAGATCTACTTGTTTGTTATGTTCAATTTGTTACTGTTATTGAATCTGAAAGTATGGTTGTTGTTAAAAATGTTGTTCAGTCAAAATGATTTCGGTTGTTTCTTTATTGTTCATCATATGGTTTGGTTCCCTGAATCCTTAGTCTTTGTTTTGATGATATTTGACATAATCTGAGTTTCTAGCTTAAATTTGTTGATGAAATTTGATTAGGAATTGGTTATAGCTGCTGTATTTTGGTTAATTGATTAGGTGAATTGGTTATAGCTGATGGGGGTAGAATGGTAAATTGCAGTATTTTTAGGGGTATAATGGTAATTTCAGTAGTTTCAGGGGCATTTTCGGGATTTTAAATGAGTCTTAAAAATGATTAATTTGAGTGCTCCATCCACTAGGTACTAATAATATTAAAATAATACATTGTTTAATACATATTGGGGGACAAGACGTGTAGTAGTGGGAATTAATACATTGTTTAATATAGTGGGGGACAAAGCATGCGGTAGTGGGAAATAAGGGAATTAAATAAAGAAAAGATATGTGTTAGTGGGAATTAATATATTTGTTTAATATAGTGGGGGATAAAACATTAAGTAGTGGGATTCAAAAGGGGAATGGGTGGAAGATAGTGGGATTTAGTTTAAATGCTTCTGTTTTTGGACATAAATAAGGAGAGTTTGGACAGAATTAAAGGGGGGACTAAAAAAAATCTGGAGAGATTCGAAGACGGACTTTTAAAAATCTTGAAGGGGATTTCGAGAGAGTATTAGAATTTTCTGAACATTAAGAGGGATTTGAGGATTTTTCGAAATAGAAAAAAAACATTCTGGAAATCCAAAGAGAGAGTAGTATACACTTGATATGCAATCTGCATACACTGGATATACAGAGGGGTCAGAATTTAAGGGTTAAACACTAACTAGTCTTTCAATCTAAAAAAGGTTCACTTTGTTTCTGCCCGTTGATTGTTGTTGGTGTTTCTGGATTTTCATTTGGTTTGTTCCTTGAGTTTGGTTGGTTATTTGCTACTACTTCACTGGTTATAGCTGGATTTTTTGCTTGATTATAAAATCTTTCACTGGTTTCTCGTTACTGGTTGTTGGGTGTTGTTGTTGTTATATGCTACTACATTTTCGCTGATCTTCCTCTTCTTTTGCTTCCAATATCAGGTACACAAATTGATACACTGGTTCTTGTAGAATGGAAACTGAAGCATAAATATAAAATGAAGAGTTGAAGTTTTGAATTTATCTTAGTTATATTCTGAATTTTAGTTGTATATGTACATTATTTAACTTCCTCTAATTAGAATCATGTAGTTGTTTGATATATATAATGGAACATCTGATAGTATCTTAGTGGACGAACTGTCTATGTATGCTAGTTAAAAAGACTAATGGTGTAGTAGCTCTGTTCAGTTAGTTCGTTATGGTTTGATGATTATCATGTCTCAAAAAAGCATGTTAGCTGATTTAGATTATTTTTAAACATTCAACAGTTAGCTCATTAAACAAATAGCCCGTTTCGGAATTTGTAGGAATATTATTTAGCTAGATACTACTGGTTAATTTCAGCATATAAATGGTTTAGGATTAAAATTAGATTACTAAGTTCTTTAATTTGGCAAACTGTGAGCATGTGTAGTATGATGTAACTAGGTAGTAACATGTGAATGAGATGGCCGGGGTCCAGTTTTGTACCATACACGTTGGGCCTGGGCCCGCATTGGCAACGAACTGCCTTGTTTGCATCATTTTCAGATTTTACGAATCATATTCGGAACCCAACTATAACAACTCGTAAGCATGTAAATAAATTAGGACCTTTTCTCTTTCATTTTTAGAGAGAAATTTAATAGAATAAATGTAGGCACTTTAGGATTATCCTTTTAAAATAAATGAGATGAGCCTCGCCCAATAAAACGCACAAGTTGCGGGGCCCTCAATAATTGGTTAATAATTGTATAGACTTCGGGATCGGTCATTTAGCAAATTTCACGGCCTTACCCAAAATAATGATACGCTAGTCGCTTTAGGCGCGCCTTTATCAATTTACTTTCTTAAACTCGGGTGCACATTTATGTGACCCAAATCCAAATCTCAACAGAGTCGAAATGTGTCGATAACCACAGGTACATTGATGTGACGTGGTTCGAGATATGTTTCCACGACGTTGCAATTCTCGTAAAATAATAACAATAAGTAAGAAAGCGGTAAAAAGATAAAATTTTGCACATAAGTTCATATTTGTATAAAATCAGATAATCAAGCCGAATATAACAGTTGAGCGACCGTGCTAGAACCACGGAACTCGGGAATGCCTAACACCTTCTCCCGGGTTAACAGAATTCCTTATCCGGATTTCTGGTGCGCAGACTGTTAAACAGAGTCATTCTTTTCCTCGATTCGGGATTCAACCGGTGACTTGGGACACCATAAATCTCCCAAGTGGCGACTCTAAAATAAATAAATAAATCCCGTTTTGATTGTCCTTTAATTGGAAAAACTCCCTTCCGTGTCCCTTTGAGGCGGCGCGGGCGAAAAAGGAGGTGTGACAATGACCACTACGGACCGCAAGAAATGAAATGCGGTCGTAGTGGTCCACCGCCGACCGCATAAAATGCATTGCGGGCACGGTGGAAAACTTCAGAGACTCCTTATTTTGTACCAATCAACTCGGCGGTCCGCATTGAATTTTTGCTCCCGCACTAAGGCCTTTGCGGCCGCACAAAATGCATTGCAATTCGCATAACAAACTTCAGAAAGTGTGCATTTTTTCAACTTAGTCTTGCACTGCATCAAAACAATCCTACAGCAACTCATAACTAGTTAGTCCAAAAGTAAATCCTATACTACAAAGAAAATCAAAGAAAAACAAAAAAGAAAGACACATGGGTTGCCTCCCAAGAAGCGCCTGATTTAACATCACGGCACGACGCATGTTACCATCAAATCACCTTAGAAAGAGCAATGCCACCACGTGGTTGTCATTAATCTTGCCCAAGTAGTGCTTGACCCTGTGCCCATTAACTCTGAAAACCTCTCCATTTTTGTTCTTCAAGTCAAGTGCACCAAATGGAGTCACACACACCACTTCAAAAGGTCCACTCCATTTCGACTTAAGCTTTCCCGGAAACAGACGTAACCTAGAGTTGAACAAGTGAACCAAATCATCCAGTTTGAACTCCTTGCCACGAGCATATTTATCATGAAGGTACTTCATTTTGTACTTGTACAAGGACGAACTGGAGTAGACATGGAATCGGAATTCATCAAGTTCATTAAGCTGCTCCACACGAAGATTTGATGTCACATCCCATTCAAGATTCAGCTTCTTCAAAGCCCACATGGCCTTATGCTCTAACTCAACCGATAGATGGCAAGCTTTCTCAAACACCAATCGATATGGAGACATACCAATCGAAGTCTTGTAAGCAGTCATATAAGCCCATAGAGCATCATCTAACTTCTTTGACCAATCGGTCTTATTTGCATTGACCGTCTTCGATAATATACTTTTGATTTCCCTGTTTGAGACTTCAACTTGGCCACTTTCTTGAGGATGATAAGGAGTAGAAACTTTGTGATTGACACCATACTTTGCAAGCAAAGTTTCAAAAGCTCTATAACAAAAATGAGACCCCACATTACTTATGATTGCACAAGGAGTGCCAAACCTTGTAAAAATGCTCTTCTTGAGAAACGCAACAACACTCTGGGCCTCATTGTTGGGTAAAGACACGTCTTCAACCCACTTTGAAACATAGTCAACCGCTACAATAATATAAGTGTTCCCATACGAGCTAACAAATGGGCCCATAAAATCAATGCCCCATACATCAAAAATATCACCTTCAAGAATGGTATTGAGAGGCATCTCATCTTTCTTCGAAATTCCACTCGCTCTTTGACATTCATCACACCTCTTCACAAGTTCACTTGCATCTTTATATAAAGTTGGCCAATAAAACCCATAATTAAGAACTTTTGAAGTCGTCCTCGCCCCACTATGATGGCCACAATAGGGAGAGGAACGACAAGCCTCTAAGATACTCAATTGCTCCTCCTCCAGGACACACCTTCGGATCATACCATCAGTGCAAATCTTGAACAAGTATGGCTCATCCCAATAGAGATCCAAACTATCCCATTTGATATTCTTCCTTTGGTTAGAAGAGAGTTCACACGGGATTATACCAGTTACAAGAAAATTAGCAACATCCGCAAACCATGGCATACCATTTACCAACACCGAAAGGAGTTGTTCGTCGGGAAATGAATCATTGATCTCTAGGACATCACGAGGCCTCCCCTCCTCCTCAAAGCGGGACAAGTGGTCCGCCGCTTGGTTTTCACTACCCCTCCGGTCCACAATATCCAAATCAAACTCTTGAAGTAACAAGACCCATCGCATCAGTCTAGCTTTGGAATCCTTCTTTGTCATCAAGTACCAGAGTGAGGCATTATCGGTATGAACTATGACCTTGGCACCCATGAGATACGGCCGAAATTTCTACATCGCGAACACAATAGCCAAAGGCTCTTTCTCAATCACTGTGTAGTTCACTTGAGCATCATTCATTGTATTGCTCGCTAAGTACACCGGATGAAACATTTTGTTCACTTTTTGACCCAAAACCGCCCCAATTGCAACATCGCTCGCACACACATGAGCTCAAAAGGCAAGCTCCAATTGGGTACGGTAATAATAGGAGTGGTGGTCAACTTTTGCTTGAGAAGTTCAAAGGCTTGCATACATCTTTCATCGAACACGAATTTGGCATCTTTTTCTAATAACTTGCATAAGGGATTTACTACCTTCAAAAAGTCTTTGATAAATTTCCGGTAGAACCCCACATGCCCAAGAAAACTTCTAACTCCCTTGATAGAGGTAGGGGAAGGGATCCTTGAAATCACATCAATTTTTGCTTTGTCCACCTCTATACCATGCTTTGAAATTTTATGCCCGAGAACTATGCCCTCCTCCACCATGAAGTGGCATTTCTCCCAATTAAGAACAAGATTGGTTTCTTCATAACGGGCCAACACTCTATCAAAATTTTTCAAACATTTCTCAAACGAATCACCTACAACACTAAAGTAGTCCATGAACACCTCCAAAATATCTTCCACCATATCGGTGAAAATGGCCATCATACATCGCTAAAATGTAGTCGGTGGATTACACAACCCAAAAGGCATCCGAGAAAAGACAAAGGTACCATATGGACAAGTGAATGTGGTCTTCTCCTGATCTTCCGGAACAATCAAGATTTGGTTATATCCAGAATACCCATCCAAGAAATAGTACAAGGCACGCCTAGGAAGTCGATCTAACATCTGATCAAGAAAAGGCAATGGAAAGTGATCCTTGCGGGTCACTTTATTCAACTTGCGGTAGTCCATGCATACCCTCCAACCGGTGACGATCCTTGTAGGAATCAACTCATTATACGAATTTATAACCACGGTCATGCCACCCTTCTTGCATTACCTCTATACCATGCTTTGATCACCTCCTTTTTCACAACTTCTTGCATTGCCTCATTCAACCTCTTTTGATGTTCCAAGGAGGGATTTGCATAATCTTCCATAATGATCTTGTGCATACAGAATGCGGGGATTATCCCCCGAATATCAGCTAAAGTCCATCCAGTTTCCTTTTTCCGCTTTTGAAGCACCACCAATGTGGCATCAACCTGCATGTTAGTAAGACAAGAAGAAAGAATAACTGGCAAAGTTGAACTAGGGACTAAGAACTCATACCTAAGGTGTGGAGGCAACGGCTTCAACTCCAACACCAGAGGTTCCTCAATTAAAGGTTTTGTTGGTGGAGTCTTCCTATTCTCAAGATCCAAATAGAGCTTCCTAGGCTCATAAGAGTAAGAGCCATTCCAGATAAAGCATTCACGCACTCCACTCGGCCTTCATCCTCATTTACATCAAGATTCAACAATATAGTCTCTAGAGGGTCTTCCACATTGATCATTGCACTGGTATCATCAACTATCACTGCTGTGACAAGGTCCACAAAAGAGCACACCTCAGAACTGTTGGGCTGCTTCATTGACTTGCACACATAAAAGACACTTTCTCATCACCTACCCGGAAGGTGAGTTCCCCTGCTTCCACATCAACTAAGGCCTTCACAGTAGCAAGGAAGGGTCTTCTCAATATGATTGGAACTTCATAATCTACTTCACAATACAAGATCACAAAATCAGCTGGCAAGATAAATTTGTCCACCCGGATAAGAACATCATCAATAATACTCAATGGTCTCTTCATAGTTTTATCCGCCATTTGCAATCTCATGGAAGTCGGTTGGCTGCCCAATACCCAAAGTCTTGAAAACTGAGTAGGGCATCAAGTTGATACTTGCCCCTGAATCACATAGAGTTTTAGCAAAGTCCGCACTCCAAATGATGCAAGGAATGGTGAAAGCACCGGGACCTTCAAGCTTCGGGGTCATTGAGTGCACTATTGCACTAACTTGGTGGGTCATCTTGATAGTTTCACAATCCATGGATCTTTTCTTTGTCACCAAGTCCTTCATGAATTTAGCATAGCCCGATATTTGTTCTAGAGCCTCCACCAAAGGCACATTAATGGATAAGCTCTTCATCATGTCAATGAACATTTTAAACTGATTCTCATTTTTCTGCTTCGCGAGCTTTTGAGGATAAGGTGGAGGTGGCCTTGGCAAAGGAGCTTTGTCTTTAGGCACAACCATTTCCGGCATGTCTATTACGTGTTCCCTAGATGGGTTCACGTCATTCTGAGTCTCCACCTCGACATCTTAAATATCAATCCCCACTTCTTCATTCACGTTTTTATCAATCACATTTTCAACCACCAAAGGAATTTCATCATCTTGCAACTCAACTTCATCACTCAAAATTGCTTTTTGCTTGGAGGCATTCACATCACCGCTTCGTCCACTTCTTGTAGTTACAGCCATAATATGATTGTTCCCACCCTTCGGGTTAACTACTGTATTACTTGGTAGAGCCCCCTTAGGACGAGTATTCAAGGATTGTGAGGTTTGGCCTAATTGAACCTCCAAGTTTCTGATTGAAGTATTGTGGGAAGCCAACTAAGCATCAGAGTCGGAATTCTTTTTCATCATCTATTCAAACATTATTTCAATTCTCCCCATTTTGTTATTGGAAGAACTAGGACCTTGGGAAGGAAATGGGGGTGGATTGTTTGGTTGTTGATACATTGGGGGCCTTTGAAAGCCTTACCCCCGATTTCCTTGATTGTCATTGTTCCAACCTCCCTGATTGTTGTTACCACCCAAATTGTTGTTGTTGCCATTCCAATTACCCTAGTTGTTCTGATTATTGCTCTGATTGCCCCAATTGGAATTTTGGTTGGTGTTCCCCCAATTACTATTCCCTTGTTGTTGTTGATTGCCCCAATTGCCTTGGGGTCTCCATTGTTGTTTGATGGAATAATTGCCCCTTTGGCCTTGGTAGTTATTCACGTATTTCACCTCTTCATTCTGCCCATCATAACCATCATCTTGGAATCCACCACAATCATTGTCAAATTGATTCGAACTCCCTTGATTTTGTTGACCTCTTTGTCTTTTTTTTGTTCACTAGCATGTTGACACCCTCCATAGCATTAACTGTGCCTTTGCTAACTAGTTCATTATAGTTGTCAGCTCTGCTATAGCCTACCCATGGTCATGTAGCTCTTTGTGCAAGTGAGTGACCGTGGGGTCATCTTGTGGCACATTGGCTCTACTTTGCCAAGCGGAGGATGTGTCAGCCATCTCGTCAAGAATGTCACAAGCCTCATCATAAGATAGCTTCATGAAATTACCCCCAACAACTTGGTTCAGTATGCACTGGTTTGTTGTGTTAATGCCCTGGTAGAAAGTCTATTGGATCATTGCCTCAGTCATATCATTATTGGGGCATTCCTTTACCATGGTTCTATATCGCTCCCAAATCTCATGTAATGGTTCGGTAGGCTCCTGCTTGAAATCTAAGATCTCATCTCTCAATGCTGCCATGTGCCCCGGTGATAAAAACTTTGCAATGAACTTATCCGCCAACTCATCTCAAGTAGTGATGAAATGGTTGGGAAGTCTCTCAAGCCAATCCAATGCCTTCCCTCTAAGTGAGAAAGGGAATAGTCTCAACCGAAGTGCATCCTCGGACACATTAGTTTGTTTGCTCCCCCAACAGGTATCCACGAAACCTTGAGATGTTTGTAAGAATTCTTATTGGCAACGCCCGTGAAATACCCATGCTACTCCAGCAATGTCAGCATCACATTGGTAATTTGAAAATTGCCTGCCCGGATCTGGGGTGGGACAATTGTACTTGCATATCCTTGGTTGGGAAGCACTCAAGGAGCCACTCTTGGAGGTGGCGGGGGAGGGTCTGGAATATTATCATTGGCCTGGCGGCCTCTCCTTTGGCCTTGAGGTACAATAGGAACCTCATCATCAACATTGTCATCTACCTCATCCCCTGGCGGAAGATCTCCAGGAGGTGCATTATTTGCTGCCATTTTGTACCTATAGTTGTGACACACACAAATTAGTAACACAGAAGGAAAGAAGAACAATACACAAAACTATTTAGATAGATAGCCAAAACTTTTAGCTCCCCGGCAATGGCGCCAAAAAGTGATCGGAGCCAACCCTTCACTACTACAAAGTAGCGAGAGTGGTCGAAGCAGCTTTTACCCAAGAAGGCCGGGATCGATTTCCACAGGGAGCTAGAAATGGGAATTGGGTTTCTACCTAAGTTAGAGATGTGTAATTGCTCTTAATTGAACTTCTAGTCATAGTTGGTCTCTTGATTACTTCTAATTTTATGCTAATAAGATTCTAAATTAAGCTAAGAGTAAGATACTTGAAAGGTTGTCTAAATAGTTAAGAAGGCACTAGGGAAGTGACTTTCTCCTAGGCGGATACTTGATGGGTTCTCGAGTCTAAGGCTAGGTTGCCATGTTGGGGATTACAATATAACCAATGCACTAAACTTCTCACTCTATACCTCTCAGTAGTTTGAGTGATTTTGCCCTAATTGACTTTCTCAAGACCAATTGGGTATGATAATTTGTGCAAGCAATTAAGGTTCAAGTCGGATATTACTATCTCTAGGTTTAACCCTTTAATTGGGGTTATCAATCTCTTGAATACGCCCCAATTCCTTGTTGGACTAATTTTCCTATACTCAAGTTCTCTTTCTCAAGAAAAACCCAAGTCAAATAGGGACAAATTAGTGTTTGCAACCACTAATTCAACAAAGAAATCACAAATTAGTCCAAATATCAAACACTCATAGATATTCAAGCCTTAAAACTTAACACCCATCAAATACTCACACTAGGGTTGAGCCACAACCCTAGATAATGGGTCTAGCTACTCATAATAATAGAAGAAAACTGAGAAATAGATGAAGACAAACCCATAATATTTAATTACAAGCTAATACTAGAAGATTCAATGATAAAACTACTCTAAAATTACTCAAAATGGGTAAGGAACACTGTTCACGAGCGCAGCTGAGCATTAAATTACAACTGATGACCTAAAAATGGGAAAATACTAGGCTGAATATTTTGGACAAAAATACCCGCCGGGGGTAGTGCGGTGCGCACAAAATCAAGTGCGGCCACAGTGAGGCTTTTGGCTTCAAATATCTGCTCTCTGAACTTGGCCATCGCGGGCCGCATAAAATGCACTGCGGCCGCGGTGGCTTTAATTGCGGTCCGCACAAAAAGGACCGCGGACCGCATTGGTGTCAGCCTCAAAATTCCTAACTCTCTGAACTCCAGCTTTGCGGACTGCATAATATCGAGTGTGGCCGTGGTGAGGCCAATGCGATCCGCACAAATTGCTTTGCGGCAACATTGCTTTAATGTCCGAAATAGGCACCTCTTTGAACTTCCTCATTACGGACAGCACTAAATGGAGTGTGGCCGTATTGGACCTGTTGCACTGTGCTTGGACTTGTTCTTGGTACTTGTGCATATTTCACTCCTTTTTGAGCTGATTTTGACGAATTGTCACCTTTTTGACCAAACCCTGCAAACAAGTACAACATGTAAGCCTTTGGGACTATTTTGTATACATTTTTAATCAAAACTCAAGTAAGAAGGAGTGTAAAATGAACTATATTCCCTAGTTATCAGGGACCGCACATGGAATTGTGCGGTTGTAGAACCTTTGAAAGGGCATTTTTGTCCGAAACTTTCAGTTGTGTATAAATAGACTTCATTCACGAAATTATGTCAAGTTTTGAATATCTGAAAATTTGTGGCCATTTTTCTTTACTCCTTTAGGAAACTTTATCTCACTTTAGTCATTAAACATTAGATTTTTGTCTTTTAATCTTTCTATATTAGTTTAATTATCATTTCTTCTCTATTTTCTTCATTACCCATTATGAGTAGCTAGATTCTTAGCTAGAGTTGTGACCTAACCCTAGTGTGTAAACCGTAGGGGTGATTAATTTTATGCTTGTTTATGAATGGGTGTTTGTTATTTAGCTAGGTTTATGCTTTATTTGTGAATTAATGGTTGCAAATATTGATTTACGCCTTTTTGACTTAGTCTCTTTTTGAGAAAAAGAGACCTAGTCTAGCTCAACCTAGCTAACAAGGAATTGGATCAATTGAGGAATTGATCAACCCAATTAAATGGTTCAATCTAGAGATAGTAACAACCCGACTTGAGCTCTTATCAACCGTTTCGGTAGATACCTATTTGGTCTTGAGAAAGTGAAATGGGGCTAAACCATTTTCTGACCGAGAGGTATTGAGTGGGCAACGCAGTGTTGTGAGCTATAATACACCCCGTTCAACAAAATAACATAAAAATCTTTATCCCATTTTGCGAACACCTAGGTCATGGTCACAGCCCTAGTCCTTTTACAACATTTGAAAAACAACGAAAAACATAATTTCTTATTTTCAATTACTTCTTAGTTTAATTTAGCAATAAAACCAACCAAGTTTGTGGAAGTGCAATTTAGGATAGTTCAAGCTCATATACCGTAATATATACTCCTAAATCCCAATCTCATAGCTCCCTTTGTAATTCGACCCCGACTCAAAGTTAGGTATTACTATTGCATCGACCATTTCAATACCTCAAATAGAGGGTGTGACTTGGACGACATTAATTTTGGCGCCGTTGCCGGGGAGCTAAAAACGGATTTAGCTATATATTTGGTTATGTGTGTGAATTGTCTTCTTTTCCTTTTGAGTTACTAATCTTTTGTGAAATAATTGTAGGCGAACAATGGCCCTCAACAACAAAGATCCTCTTGGAAACATACCTAAGGGGGATGTGGACGTGGAAGATGATCAAGTTGAAGAAGTTCCTCTTGAACCTCAAGCAAATAGACGAGGCCGACCGCCTCAAGACAATGTTCCTGTTCCACCACCTCTTCCACAAAGAGCGGCTCCACACCAGGTGTTTCCGAATAAAGGATACGCAAGTGCCCCCTGCGCGCGCGCATGGCGAGCAACTTTCAAATCACAAATGTTATGCTTACATTGTTGGAACAACGGGGATTCTTCACCGGGGATCCAAATCAAATGCATACAAGCACTTGAAATATTGACACTTGCTAGGGGAGTAAACAGACAAACGTCTTCGAGGATGCTATGCTTTACGGTTGAGGCTATTCCCTTTTTCTCTACTGGGGAAGGCCTTGGATTGGTTAGAGAGGTTGCCAAATCATTCTATCCATACATAGGATGAATTGGCCGAGAAATTCATTTCCAATTTCTTTTCTCCTGGGCATATGGATACTTTTAGGGATGAGATTCTAGCTTTCAAACAAGAACCCAATGAGCCTTTGCATGAGATATGGGAGAGGTACCGTACTATAGTGAAAGAGTGCCCGAACAATGACATGACGGAGGCTATGATTCAACAAACTTTCTATAGGTGGATCAATACTACCAATCAATGCGTGGTCAACTAACTTGCCGGTGGAAATTTCATGACAACGATGTATGCGAAAGCTTGTGAGATTCTTGATGAAATGGCAAATACTTCATCGGCATAGAAAAGTAGAGCAAACGTTCCTTAAGGTGATCCAAATATGATTTACTTGCATAAAGAATTACATGATCATAGGCAAGCAATTGTCGAGTTGACCACCACAATGAATCAACTAGACAAATCTCAAATTCAACAAGTACAAGGTCCTAAGCAAGTCAATGCAATGGAGGGAGTTAGTATGATGGTAAACAAGAGAAGGCAAAAAGGTCCTCAAGTGCAAAACCGTGTTGAAAATTATGTGCAAGATGACAGTGAATTTGATCAAGATGAGTCATACAATGAACAAGAAGAGGAGGTACAATATGTGAATAACTTCTAAGGGAAAAGAAACAACAATCAAGACTCGAATCAACAACAATGGCGACCACAGTGAAATCAAGGCAATTGGAATTCAAACAATCAAGATAGTTGGAACAATCAAAACAACCAAGGGAATTAGAACAATCAAAGCAATCAAGGAAATTGGAATGGTAAAAATAACCAAGGCAATTAGAGTGGTAATAATAAAGGCTATTGGGGAGGAAAAAGCCAAGGAGAGTGGAACAACCACAATAATTGGGGGTCAGGTTTTCAAAGGCTCCCGATTTATCAACAACCGAGCAACCCACCTCCCTTTACTTCCCAAGGTCCGAGTTCTTCCAACAATGAGATGGGCCTAATAGAGAACATGTTCAAACAAATGATTGAGAAGAATGCCGACTCCGATGCTCAATTAGCCTCTCACAACACTTTAATTCATAATTTGGAAGTTCAATAGGGATAAATCGCGCAAGCTTTGAACACTCGTCCTAAGGGGGTACTACCAAGTGATACTGTGGTGAACCCAGAGGGCGGGAACAACATAGTATATGCCATGGCCATTACTACAAGGAGTGGAAAAGGTGGGTATACAACCACCTCAAGTCAAAAGAAACTTGTGGATGATGAGCAATTGGTACAACAAGATGAGATCCCCGGAAAATGAAGTGCAAGCAAATGATGAGGTGAGAATTGGCATTGATGACAATGTGGAGGATACTCATGAGGAAGTGAACCCGTCTAGGGAACACATTGTTGACATATCGGAACTGGTAGTGCCAAAGGCTAAGGCACCAATGCCAAGGCCTCCTCCTCCATACCCTCAAAGGCTTGCCAAGCAAAATTGCGAGAACCAATTCAAAAAGTTCATTGACATGATGAAGAGTCTATCTATCAACATTCCATTGTTGAGGCTGTAGAGTAAATGTCGGGTTATGCAAAGTTCATGAAGGACTTGGTAACAAAGAAGAGGTCGATGAATTATGAAAAGATGACACATCAAGTGAGTGCAATTGTGCACTCAATGGCTCCTAAATTAGAAGATCCCAGCGCTTTCACATCCCTTGTACCATTAGGAGTGCCGACTTTGCTAAAGCTTTATGTGATCTTGGGGAAAGTATCAACTTGATGCCCTACTCGGTTTTCAAAACTTTGGGGATTGGGAAACCAAGACCCACATTTGTGTGGTTGCAAATGGCGGATCGTACCATAAAGAGACCGTTGGGTATTATTGATGATGTATTGGTTCATGTTGATAAATTTACCCTCCTTGCGGACTTTGTGATTCTTGATTGTGAAGTGGACTATGAGGTGCCAATTATTTTGGGTATACCTTTCCTTGCTACGGGGAAGGCTCTTGTTGATGTGGAAGCCAGTGAGCTCACTTTCCAAGTGGGTGATGAAAAGGTGGTTTTCCATGTGTGCAAATCTATGAGGCAACCGAATAGCAATGAAGTTTGTTCGTTTGTGGATTTGGTGACCGATGTGCACCTAGACCTAACGAGATTAAGTGAATACCTAAAATTTTGGTCATTTTATTTCGATCTTTCCAGACATAACCAAATAAGGGAAAAGATTCTTCAAGTGTCTCAGGTCCCAAAAGTGCATGATAAATGCCGATTTATCATAAAAGGTAAAAGGGGATATGAAATAAGTGTCGTGATAAATGTTGATAATACTTTGGAGGCTGTATTGCTAAATTGTGAAGATGAAGAAATGGAGGGTTATGTGGAATATGTGAATGCTTGGCAAGGAATGGAATCGTACTCTTATGAGCCCCGCAAATTATCCCTTGATCTTGAGAATAGAATCACTCCTCTAACAAAGCCTTCAATTGAGGAGCCTCCCATTTTGGAGTTGAAGCCATTTCCTCCACATCTTTGGTATGAATTTCTTGGCCCTTCTTCTACTTTACCGGTTACTCTTTCCTCTTATTTGACTAACATGGAAGTAGAGTCCACATTGGAGGTTCTACAAATGAGGAAGAGAGCTATTGGATGGACATTGGCAGATATTCGGGGAATAAGCTCTGCATTTTGCATGCACAAGATTAATTTGGAAGAAGGGGCCAAACAATCTATTGAACATCAAAAGAGACTCAATGAAGCCATACAAGAGGTTTTCAAGAAGGAGATCATCAAGTGGTTAGATGTCAGGGTTGTGTACCTCATTTTTTATAGTTCGTGGACTTCTCATGTCCAATGTATCCCAAATAAAGGGGGCATGACGGTGGTCACCAATGATAAGAATGAGTTGATTCCTATACTAACGGTGACCGGGTGGAGAGTGTGTATGGACTATCGCAATCTCAACAAAGTCACAAGGAAGGTTCACTCCCCACTTCACTTCCTTGATCAAATGCTTGATAGATTGGTCGGTCGTAATTTCTATTATTTCCTTGATGGGTATTCCGGCTACAATAAAATTCGCATTGCTCCAGAGGATCAAGAGAAGACTACTTTCACATGTCCTTATGGTACTTTCTCATTCTCGTGGATGCCATTTGGGTTATGCAATGCACCGACGACTTTTCAAATGTGTATGATGAAAATCTTTACGGACATGGTGAAGGATTTTCTTGAAGTCTTCATGGATGATTTTTCGGTAGTCGGGGATTCCTTTGATGATTGCCTAGCAAACTTGGACAAGGTTTTTGAAAGGTGTGAAGAGACGAACTTGGTATTGAATTGGGAGAAATGTCATTTCACGGTTGAGGAAGGCATTGTCCTTGGCCACAAAATTTCAAAGAATGACATTGAGGTCGACAAGGCAAAAATAGAGGTGATTTCTAAACTTCACCCCTGACATCCATGAAGGAAGTGAGGAGTTTCTTGGGTCATGCGGGGTTTCTTCACCGTTTTATCAAGGATTTTTCCAAAGTGGTAAGCCCCTTGTGTAAACTTTTGGAGAAGGATGCCAAATTCCATTTCAACGAGGATTGCATGGAGGCCTTTGAGTTTCTAAAGCTCAAGTTGATTATTGCCGTTTTATCAAGGGTTTTTCCAAAGTGGTAAGCCTCTTGTGTAAACTTTTGGAGAAGGATGACAAATTCCATTTCAACGAGGATTGCATGGAGGCCTTTGAGTTTCTAAAGTTCAAGTTGACTACTACTCCTATCATTACTGCTCCAAATTGGAGTGTTCCTTTTGAGCTTATGTGTGATGCAAGTGATGTAGCGGTGGGTGCCATTTTTGGGAAACGCATCAATAAGATCTTTCATCCGGTTTATTATCAAAGCAAGACCATGAACAGTGCCCAAGTTAACTACACCATTACAGAGAAAGATCTTCTTGCCATTGTGTTTTCTATGGAAAAGTTTCGCCCGTACTTGATGGGTGCAAAAGTAATTGTTCATACGGATTATGCGGCACTTTGCTATCTCATGAGCAAGAAATATTCAAAAGCCCATTGATGAGATAGGTATTGTTGTTGCAAGAGTTTGACATTGATATCCAAGATCGGAGAGGGAGTAAAAACCAAGTGGTGGACTACTTATCTCGTTTGGAGGAGGAGGGGAGGTCACATGATGGCCTTTAAATCAATGTCTCTTTCCTCGATGAGCAACTTTTGGCTTTGTCAATGAAAAAGATGCCTTGGTTAGCGGATTTCACAAATTATCTTGTGAGTGGTATCATTCCGGTTGAGTTCTCTTCAAAACAAATGAAGAAGCTCAAACGAGATTGTCAAGACTACTATTGGGATGAGCCGTATCTTTTTCGAATTTGTACGGATAGTGTGATAAGAAGATGTGTACTGGAGGAGTAACAAGTTGAAATTCTTGGAGCTTTCCATTCTTCGCCTTATGGTGGTCACCATAATGGAGCAAGAACGATGACCAAAATGTTAAGCTACTATTTCTATTGGCCCACTCTCTACAAGGATGCTAGTGATCTTGTCAAGCGTCGTGATGAATGTCAAAGGGCCGGTGGAATCTCGAAGAAAAGTGAAATTCCTCTCACCACCATTTTGGAGATAGATATTTTTTATGTGTGGGTTATTGATTTTATGGGTCCGTTTGTGAGCTCTTGTGGAAACACTTATATCTTAGTCGCAGTTGATTATGTGTCTAAATGGGTTGAGGCTGTTGTTTTGCCCAACAATGAAGCGAGGAGTGTGGTATCATTTTTGAAGAAGAACTTCTTTACAAGATTTGGGACTCCAAGGGCTATCAGGGGTTCACATTTTTTGCAACAAGGCATTTGATACCTTACTCACCAAGTATGGTGTCACCCAAAAAGTGACGACCCCCTATCATCCTCAAGCAAGTGGTCAAGTGAAAGTCTCCAACTGAGAGATCAAGAGTATTTTATCAAAGACAGTGAATGCCAACCGGACGAATTGGTCAAAGATACTTGATGATGCTCTACGGGCTTATAGGACTGCTTACAAAACACCGATTGG
Organism: Nicotiana sylvestris; assembly: GCF_000393655.2. Classification (NCBI taxonomy): domain Eukaryota; kingdom Viridiplantae; phylum Streptophyta; class Magnoliopsida; order Solanales; family Solanaceae; genus Nicotiana; species Nicotiana sylvestris. The sequence goes on from NC_091062.1 coordinate 198,048,590, forward strand.
GATGTCTCCATACCGGTTAGTGTTCCGGAAAGCTTGTCATCTTTAGGTGGAACTTGAGCATAAGGCTATGTGAGCTTTGAAGAAGTTGAACCTTGAATGGGATATCACCGCCAACTTAAGTGTGGCACAATTGAATGAGCTAGATGAGTTCTGGTACCATACATATACAAGTTCATCCTTATACAAGGAGAATATGAATTACCTCCATGACAAGTACATTTGGAACAAAGAGTTCAAAGAAGGTGATCTTGTGTTATTGTTCAATTCTCGGTTACGGATGTTTCTGGGAAAGTTGAAGTCAAAATGGAGTGTCTCATTTGAGGTTGTTGGTGTGACACCATTTGGTGCATTGGACTTGAAAAATAAGAATGATGAAGTGTTTAGAGTTAATGAGCACCGGGTGAAGCACTATCTTGGAAAAGTTGATGATAGACACGTCGTGGTGGTTCTTCATTTCAAGTGATTAGTAATCTGCGTCGTGCCGTGATATTAAATCAGGCGCTTCTTGGGAGGCAACCCATGTGTCTTTTTCTTTATCTTTTTCTTTTTCTTTAGATAGGTTTTGTTTTATTCTAATTGGTTTTGAATAGTATGAAGGAATGAGTGTGCTTTGTAGGGCTTATGCCCAGAAACTTTTTGCCAAGTATAGAAATTGTGCGGACCATACAAAAATTGAGTGCAACAATAAAATGAACTCTGCGGTCGCACTATTATTGTGCAGACCGCATAACTGGAAAACCAAAAATGCACACTATTTGAAGTTTGTCTGTCAGAGAAATGGCCAATCTGCGGCCGCACCTGGAATTGTGTGGTTCGCATAAATATCTGCAGTCGCACCCAATTTTGTGCAGACCGCAGATTTTCACAGAAGTGCAGTGGCACCAGGTAAAGAGTGCAGACCGCACACAGAATTGTGCGGCCGCACTCAGCTTCAAAACTTTGCCCTAATTTGGTCAACCTATAAATAGTGCTCTTCTTCATTCGGTTAAAACTTTTATGCACTCTAAAAACTTCATGCAAAGACAATCACAATACTTTCATCTGAATCAAGATTCTCACACTCATTCCATCATCTTAATCTCTTTCTTGTATCACTACATTACTGGTATGTTCAATTCATCCTTAGATTTTTCAATTTTCTTAATCTTTGTTCATAGTTAGTTTGGTTATTTTTAGCCCTAATTGTAAAATAAAACATCATGTGAGCTTAATGTGCGGTCGCATAAGAAATTGTGCGGGCCGTATAATCAGGGTTGCGGTCGCACTTCAAAATTGTACGGTCCGCACATGCCCTTGTGCGGTCGCACTCACAATTGTGCAGGTCGTACTTCTTTACCTGTAACTAGTTTTTCTTGGCTTATTCTACAACTGTCTAATGCTATGAATTTGAAATCTAATGAAATTCTGTTGCTACATATTGCAGACAATGGTAAGATCTTGAGGTAGAGGTGATACATCCAAAGGGAGGGGTGAACCCTCCCGAGGTCGAGGCAAGAGCAACCTACCACTCTCTGTCCAAAAAGTGATAAACAAGAAGGTAACTACAAACAGAGCCCCATAGCCTGCAGAGTCCAGTGAATATTTCCCGTCTAGGGAAGCCTCATAGGGTAATTTTGTGCAAGAGCAACCCGATGCACAATCTCAACAAAAACAGTTTCCAGGTAGACTACAACTCAAAGATGAGCCTTCTTCCTCAGCTACCTCTTATGAGGGTTCGGAAAAGGATAGCCAATGTTCAGAGCCTTCTTCCTTACATGCCCCCATAACACATATTACAATTGATGATGATGATGTTGTACCTGATGACAGTCGAGGGGGTGAAAGCCAAGTTGTCGGCCTAGAGAGGTCGAAAAAGAAAGAAGTCTGGAAAGACTGATTCGTGAGCCTGAATGATTTTAACAGGTTCCGAGAATGGTGAACCCAAAGATCGCTCACTCTTGAGCATAAATTTGATTTGAAAGATTTGGATAGATACAATCTGAGTTTGCCAAGACAGTTTCGGGAGAGAAAAGAGTGCACATGGTTCACTCAAAGCATGGTAGACGCAAAGGACCACTTAGTTCGGGAATTCTACGCCAATATGGCACATGTCAAAAAGGGTACTAAGGTGACAAAGGTGAGGAATCTGAAAGTTCGATTTGATCAAACCTCACTAAACACTTACTTGGGGCTCGAGGATGTGGAGCCAGTATAATACGTGGAGAAGTTTCAAATGGGTGATGCGGCTCGCCCTTGGCTAGCCAAAATATTAGTAGCTCCAGGACCACCACCGCCATGAATCACAGTCGGGGTTGACATTCAACGAAACACCCTCATTTTTGAAGCCATTGGTTGTCAAACATTTGTATGCAGCCAGATAGACCCAAGTAGAAATGAAAACATTCTTCCAATCCCTCGTGCAGTCTTAGTTGCATCCATCATGGCCGGGTACCCAATCAATGTGGGTGCTATCATGTCAGTAAACATGTTATTGATTGGTAGGCAAGGTGAGAGCTTATACCCGTATCCAAACACCATCACAGAACACCTCACGGATGCAGGAGTGGAATCACAGCCATTTTATACAAAGATTCGGGCAAGGTAGCCCTTTTCATGGTACTCTCTCAAGGACCCAAGGAAACCAAAGAACAAAAAAAATGGGTAAGCCAACTACAACCGTGGGCCAGTCTGAAGAGCCTTCGGTGGTAGCTACAACTTCAACAGCCATACCTTCAGTTGACATGCCTGCCACTTCAGCTGGGCCTTCTAGCAGTACGGTTGTCATACCTCCACCTTCATCTTTAGGGCCACCAGTTGCTTCAGTGCCTTCATCTTCTACTTTCCACTCACAACGCTGAGAGTCTCCTAAACTTTGGCAAGTATCAACAACTAGATGCAAACAGCTACTGCAAAGATGGCTGACTTATCTAGTGTTGTTGCAGCATAGTCTTCTACCCCAGCACCCTAGATGTCTCCCACAGTAGAGGATACTTGGAAGAAGATTATGGAAACCTAGAAGACTACTGGTGGCACATGGGGGAGAAATTGAGGAGCTAGGGAAACATGTGAATAAGATGAGAAATCCCAGGCCTCGAAAAAAACACTTGACAAGTTGACACAAGAGGTGACCAAGATAGCAGCAGCTGGATATCTTCCACTAGTTCTGCTAATGGAGTCAACAACAGCAGCAGCACCAGAGGCACCAGCTGGCCAGTCTGAAGAGCCAGACCTTACTGCCCACATTTCTGAGGCGGTGTTACAGATGTTCACCAACCCCACTACTCTCTGAGCAGAGGATAATGAGATACAGTTGGAGGAGCCTGAGGGTGGTGATACTGCTATGGACACTGAGACCACATAGGGAGTCCTCTATACTCTTTCCCTTCCATGTTTTTATTTTGATAAGCATTGGGGATAGTGCTTACTTTTATTCGGGGGGGGGGGGTGAGGGGGAGTTTATTTGATTTTGATGACATTGGCCTGTAAATAACTGATAACATTTTCTTCTTTTCATTTATGTATATATTCTTCTCTCTCTGTTGATGTATATATATTCTCTCTTTCTCTCTCTCTCTCTCTCTCTCTCTCTCTCTCTCTCTCTCTCTCTCTCTCTCTCTCTCTCTCTCTCTCTCTCTCTCTCTATCTTGTATATTCATTTCATTTATGCTTTCAGTAGTTTATTCTATAGCTTCTTTATTTTGCTTTCTTAGTAGTTGATGTTTAATCTAATAGATTCTTATTTACTTTGATAACTTCTTTTTAATTTAGTAGTTTTTCTTCATGTTTAAGTGATCAAAAGCCTTTGGTTTTCTTAATGTCATGGTTCTTTCCAAATGTGGTTTTCGTGTGAACCAGGTGATTCTTCCCAACGATGGATGGCGTGATAACCTTCTTAATGGATTGAGTCTGTTTTTTATGTTTTAGTTAGAATAGTAGTAATAATGAATAAAAGGACCTAATTGAGTTGAACTAGAAGATTTGAGCATGTTTCTCTTGGTACCAACACACTTAACTACGTGCTTATGATTAAAAACAAGTTTATGGAAAGAAATAGCTCTAGTTAGTGACCTTTTAACTCTTGTGTTGACTTAAGCAATCTTCAAGTGGTTTAGTTGAACCATTAATGATTTTTAATCTTGAATATGGTTGTTGTGGGTCCTCGACTCTATCCTCTTTAGCAATCTAGTTGTGTGAGAAGTGAGATTTTTGTTGCAAGTCCAAGTACCCGGGCGAATGGTCCAGAACTTGCTCCGAATGTGTTTCTAGACAAAATTCTAAGTTTTGCTTGGCTTGAGAAGTGATTGTAGGCTCTCCTTAACCCGCTTGAAATTTTCCATGTCCCACCAATGTTGATATCCCTAGTCAACCCATTTGAGCCTATGACCCTTCTCATTCGATAACCACGTTACAAGTTGTTACCCGTTTTGTAGTGACCCTCTCTTGACACCCTAGCTTTTCTTAACACTCTTGAGAAGAATTAACTAAAACACAAGTTTGGGGGAGAGACGAGGAGTTTAAAAGTGGTATCAAGGAACAAAAAGAGAAGAAATAAAGAAAATGAAAGGCAAAGAAAAAGAAAGAAAGAACAAAAGAAAAATGCAAAAAGAAAGTGAATAAAGTGAAGAGTTGAAGGGATTCAAAGAAAAGCAATGATGCAAAGCACGGAGGAAACAAAGAAGAAGAAATGAACATCATGATCGAGAAAGAGTGATGTTAATTCTCCTTAGTTCCCCTAAGGAAAAATAAAATGAATCAAAGAGTTGGCAAAACATGAGCCAAAAAGAGAAAAATGGAGTGCTAAAAGAAAGATAAACCCGTTTCTATTCCAACATTCCATACCTTTGTCCAAAAGCCTTCATTACATTCCAAAAAAGCCCTACACGATTTTAAGCTGAGTGAAATTATATTAGTGGGGATTTACATGAGGGGAAAGCATATGGTACTTAGAGCCATACTTGTGACATTCTTTTGAGAGAGATGAGCGAACTTTTCACAAATCCTTGAATTGAACTACATTCTTAAGTGAAATATGCTAACGGAGAGTAGAGGAGGAGGAGTTTGGATCCACAATGACCTACATGAAAGAGCAAGCTTCCTTGATGAATAAAGTCAACTCTTAATGCCTCAGTGTCACATTAGAACTATTGGTGCTTAAAACTTCAAATCATTGTCTTGTTGAGAATTCATAAGTGTTGTGGGTAATTGTTAGTCCCAATTGATGTGTGTTTGATACACCTTATATTAGTTGGAAAATCTCTTAACATGCGGATGTGGGAATTACTTTAATTGCTTTATGACAAGCAAAAGCTTAAGTTTGGGGGAGTTGTTAAGTTGGGATTTTGACTACTTATTAGCGCATTTTTACTTTCGTTTTAGTCCAAAAGAGCTTAGTTGTATCCCCGAAAACTGATGAAATATGCATAATTGCAGGAGTATTAGAAAATGAGCCACAAGAATGAAATCCAATTCAAAAAGGAGTAAAGTTAACTCAAGAACAAAAAGCAGGCAAAAGGCATAGTGTGCGGACCGCATAATTTTCTCTACGGCAGCAGAAGGTGAAGTGAAGCCTGTCAGAGGTCTAGTGTAATGTGTGGACGCACAATTATTGTGCGGCCGCAGAAGCCACCAAAGAGTTCAAGTTCAGAGAAGTCCAAGTTCAAGCTTCAAGGATATGTGGACCGCACAATTATTGTGCGGCCACAGAATTTAGCCATGCGGTCGTACACAGATTTGTGTGGTCCGCAAAAAGGGCCAGTGCGGTCGCACTCCATTTTGTGCGGACCGCAGAACAAGTGACATACGGCTGCAATCCAGAATTATGCGGCCGCAGACCAAGCTCCTTCCAAGACTGAAGAAGAAGTTCATACCGCACATGGAATTGTGCGGCTGTAGAACCTAGGAAAGGGCATTTTTATCCGAAATTTCCGGTTGCGTATAAATAGACTTCTTTCACCAAATTAGGTCAAATTTTGAATATATGAACATCTATGGCCATTTTCTTTACTGTTTTAGGTAACTTTAGCTTACTTTAGTGATTAAACATTAGAGTTTTGTCTTTTAGTCTTTCAATATGAGTTTAATTATCATTTGTTCTCTATTTGTTTCATTACCCATTATGAGTAGCTAGATTCTTAGCTAGGGTTGTGACCCAACCCTAATGTGTAAACCTTATGGGTGATTAATTTTATGCTTGTTTATAAATGGGTGTTTGTTATTTAGCTAGGTTTATGCTTTATTTGTGAATTAATGGTTACAAATATTGAGTTATGCCTTTTTGACTTAGTCTCTTCTTGAGAAAGAGAGACCTAGTTTAGATCAACCTAGCTAACAAGGAGTTGGGTCAATTGAGAAATTGATCAACCCAATTAAAGGGTTCAATCTAGAGATAGTAACAACCCGACTTGAGTTCTTATCAACCGTTTTGGTAGATACCCATTTGGTTTTGAGAAATTCAAATTAGGCAAAACCATTTTCTGACCGAGAGGTATTGAGAGGGCAACACAGTGTTTTGAGCTATAATACACCCCTTCAACAAAAAAACATAAAAGTCTTTATCCCTTTGGGGCGAACACCTAGGTCATGGTCACAACCCTAGTCCTTTTACAACATTTGAAAAATAACCAAAAATATCATTTCTTAATTTCAATTACTTAGTTGCAATCTTAGTTTAATTTAGCTATAAAACCAACAAAGTGTGTGGAAGTGCAATTTAGGATAGTTCAAGCTCATATATCGTAATATGTACTCCTAAATCCCAATCTCATAGCTCCCTCTAGAATTTGACCCCGACTCAAAGTTGGATATTACTATTGCATCGACCATTTCACTACCTCAAATAGAGGGTGTGACTTGGACGACATCATGGACGTCGCCCCAAGTTACCGCCAGGTACTCTACCAAATTTTGTTTTAGCTGCTGCGAAGCCAAGGAGCTTCGGGGGTTAAGTCCTTGAGTGAATTCCTGAACGACCCAATCATTGACAACCGGAGGCATGTCCATCCGTTCCATATGGAACCTTGACACGAACTCCCTGAGCATCTCGTTATCTCTTTGCTTAACTTTGAAAAGATCCAATTTCCTGGTTTCGACATTGAGGGCCCCAACATGGGCCTTCACAAAAGCATCTGCAAGCATAGCAAACGAATCAATAGAATTTGGGGGTAGGTTGTGATACAATATCATTGGTTGTGATACAATACAATATATATATATATATATATATAGTATACTAGTATAGAATGTTATGTATATATATTTCATTGTATATTGTCTTGTAGTATATATTGTATGTTATGTATATATATTCTCTTATATATTTTTTTGTAGTATATATTGTATCTTATGTATATATATTATAACTTATATATTTTCTTGTAGTATATATTGTATGTTATATATATATTGTAGCTTATAAATAATTCCAAGTAAAGACAAAGAAATATTGCGAAAAGATATTCAAGGGTATGTCTTATAATTTTTATTACCAAAAATGACATATCTTTCTTAGTCTTCCTTCCCCCAATGGAATGAGCACAACAAGGTACTAATACCACCATTAGAAGGAAAAAAACTAAGGAAGATGTGCCAAAATACAAGTTACATATTAGTCTATGTATTATCTCTAACAAATCTCATAAATCCTTCAAGGTTCGGAGGAGGTTGCGTTGGTGGTGGTGGAAAAGAAGCTTGTTCATCACCACTTCCGGGCGAAGCCGAATCCTCCGCAAGTTCCGCTATCATTTCTTCATAAGCTTCATCTATCGCCGGTTGTGCTTCTGCAATTCCAAAGTTTCTTCTTTCCGAGCGGATCCAATCTCTAAACAATACTGATTTTTCCAAGCTATCCCTCATAGACGCTCTATGATCACCTATTTGCAGTCTTGCTTGACTGAAAGCGCTCTCTGATGCAACAGTTGAAGCTTGAATTGATAAAATATCCCGAGCCATCCTTGCAAGAACAGGAAAATGTTTTTCCCTTGCCTTCCACCATTCCAAAAGATCAAAAGAGCCGTCTGGATTCTCCTTTTCAAGTCCCTGAGACAAATAAACTTGAAGCTCATTTAGATGTGAAGTTTCATCATAATTTTCACCTTTCTAAACTTAAAAACGGTCAAATTGTCAGCCCAAACGGCTAGATTTTAAATATGGCCGTTGGAGAATTTTAAAAAAAAAAAATTAAAAAATAGCCGTTGGGCCCGCCAGGATCGGCCTAGGCCCGGCTGACGGTCCCGGGCTAAACGGTCCCGGGCTCATGGGCTAATATATGAAGACCGGCCCGTCACGGGCTTCTCAGGACCACCAGGACCGGCCCACCAGGTCCGTTATGACCGTGGGCCCGGTCCGGTTCGGTTCAGGCCCGGCCCACCAAGCAGCATTAGTTATGGCCAGGCTCGAATTTGGACTGAATAGTAATTTTGGCCTCGATCAAACCCTTGGTTCGGAGCCAAACATGTATGAAGAACAATAACAAATTAAGAAATTTTTCAATAGCTAGAAAGCGGAGAAATCAACTTGTATTGCCTTGGTATGCGTGTTAAAATATATATCATTAAAATAAAAGGCTCCCTTTTTATAGTAAAAGAGTTTCATCCCTAGTACAAGTCTAAAAAAGGTAAAAATCTTCTTTTCTCGTTAATTACTGATCCATTATCGATATTGGGCGAGATCTGCACCGCAATATCCAGTTGGAAGCGGATATCACAGCCCTCCGTTAGTCGTGTGCAACTGTTCATGCACTTCTCGAAGTCTCAAAATCCGCCGCGTATCCGGGGTGCGTCATTCCATCAAGTTCGATGGCAAGCATTTTGTTCGGGCCTTGGTACAAGAAGTTCTCAGCTTCGACTCCGATCCCGTGTAATCATATCCTTGATTCGTTTGATCGACTGAGAAATTGGGGTGTATGTACCCCCGGTTTCACCCATATACAATTAATTTACACGGGAATGGACCCATTTGCATATTACAGTTAGACTCCTATATAACAGTCGTCTTTTATAACAACAATTCATTATAATGGTCAAATCTTTTTTGGAACCAATTTTTTATGTTATATTATTATATATATTCTCTATATAGTACTTTACTATGAAAATCAAAAATATCAAAACAAATAAGAATGTTATAAAGAGGTTTGACCGTACTATAAATAAAGATTAAGAGAGGTGTTAGAGAGAGAGTGAGTTGGAAGAGAGAGAGGGGTTGAAAACCCTATTCTTTTGCACTAGCTTTTTAACAAAGTAGGAAACTAATGCCTTAATTTGTGGATAAATCTTTATTTTAAAATCACATCAAAAATTTGAAAATATGCTATAGATATAAATAAATCTCTTTTTATTTTTATATTTAATATTGCTAATAAACAGTGGTATCACGTGTTGTTCCTTAAAATATCAAAAGATGTGAGTAACTTTTAAGAGTAAAACATTTTAAAATTACAGCTAAGACATTTGACTGAAAATAAATATAAAACATAAATTTTAAACCATAAGCCTTATACATTAAAAATATTCTAATTTCTCTTAATATTTGCTCTTAAAGTTAAGTTAATTCGACTTAAAGTTAATTTGATTATTCCTTATTTTAACGTGGAAACAAGAGCTTTATTTTCGCAAATAACGTGCTGCCTTTTTCATAGCCGATGAATTTGCTATTCTTTACACCTAAACTTTCACCCACAGCTCATCACTCAAGTTTCTTCTATATATTCACCAAACAAATTCACTCACCTCTCATCAACTCCACTCAAATTAAACCTCCCAATAATCAAAGAGATTCATAAATTAGGCAATATCTCTATCTTTATATCATACATATTATATTCATAGCCTCGTCTCATATTGATAGAGATATATCAATTTTGGAGTTGTTGGAATTAGCTTAGGAAACCAAAATTTAATTAACCATGAGCCATGCACAATTCTATGATAATCATGCAATTAAGGCAGATCAAGCCATGATTAGCAATAACAACAATGTTTCTCCTCCTTTGAAGATCAATAAGAACTCTCATTTGATCAAGAAATCATCGTCGAATTCGTTATCTTCTTCTTCCTCTTCTTCCTCCCTATTTAATGGGGTCGCGACCACCACCTCAACCATCATCCATCAACAGCCACGTCATCCGATTATCATCCACACACATCCTCCTAAAGTTATCCACACACATCCACGTGATTTCATGGCATTGGTTCAAAAACTCACTGGCTTTTCACGAGAAGACGACAACTCTTCTCCTTCTCATCCACCTCTTCCTCTACCTCAACATCTCAAATCCGAGCCTATAAACAAGGAGGAGGACCCCGTTTCTGGCCCTGAAAGCTGTCTTGGAGATATCCTCCGACCTGATAAAGAAATTATTTATCAAAATAATAACATTAATAAGAAATGTGAGTTATTGGCCAATGATGACAATGAATCCACATCGGTTGTAACCGATGAAAATAGTGGTAATTGCAGTTTAGGAGATGCTCAGGTTAATTCATCAGCTTCTTGTTATGTTCCTCCTCCAACAACAATTTTTGATCTACCTAATATTAATGATATTAATAGTGGTATTATTAATTATAATAATCTTAATGACCCTACAATTTTCTTAGATAGTAATAATGCACCTTTTCCTAGTCCAAATTCGACCGATTTATTTTTCTCAGATCAGCCATTTTGTAACTATACAGATTCATTTTTTTTAATGCCTAGTACTAGTATGAGAAGTTCCTTTTCTTCTTCTTCATCGGAAAATATTAAGGAGCTTCCAGATTTTTGAAGTCCAGCTTCGAATATTTTAAGAGAATTAGGACTTCTTTAATTTTCTTAGTTTTTTTTTTCTTTTATTGATTGGGATTTTTTTTTTATTGTTTTGTTTCAGATTCCTTTATGTTTCAGATAAGGAAAAAATTTTGCAACATTTTTCCTTGTAGGTAGAGTTTAAATAAATCTAGAATTTTTTTCAATAATGAGCCATAGAAGAAAATGAATGGTTATTTTGATTTCCGTTCTGTAGTTGATAGTATTATTTTGTAGCTGAAATTAATAAGATTACTTTTGTTCTTTGCAATCTCAATTATTTAGATTTGATAATGATGTAGTGTGCCAATTCTGTTTCTTTTTTATGTATTTATTGAGTTAATTTCATTTTACACGGTGAGAATTTTTATACATAACTTATCTTTTAAATTGATTCGTAAAGCAATCATTCTATGTGGTCTCGACTCTCAATTCTCAATTATTTTCATCTTTTAATTACTAATGTTACCATGCAAAAATGACTATTCAAAATGGATAAACTTTGATATAATAATCAAGCATAAACTAACTCCGCAGGAAATGGGTTCATTTGGTAAAATCTGTACCACATTTTGATTTTTTGTCACATGCGGTTTGGTTATCAAAAACTAATTTTACCAAATGAGAGGATGTATTTTCTCATCTTTAGGCGGCAGCCATTTTCTTCCCAATTATCTTAATTTTAAATTTACTCCAATCGCACTTAAACAATGCTATCAATCTTTAATATACTAAAAGGTTTCATCTAAACACCATCAGATCCGCTAGCATTGTTATCAATAGTCATAAAAATCCGAAAAATTGAACCAAACCGAAAATCAAATCATACCGACTAAAAAACCAGATACTTTTTAGGTTTGGTTTGGTTTGGTTTTGGTTTTGAATTTTAAAACTGATCAAATTTAATTTGATTTTGGTTTTAATCAAAAAATAATCGAAAAAATCCGAACCAAACCGACTATAGAAGTAGCTATTTAAATTTATTATTAACACCTATATGTATATATAAAAAAAATCTAAAATATTATGGTACATACTAGTCTTTTGTATTTTAAGTCTAGTTCTTTGCTATTACAAAAATCTAATTCTTTGTCTTTACATTCTAGTTTGATTGGTAGTTTGTTTTTGCTAAATACAAGAATTATTCATGTTAAAAATAATTGATTTTTAATTGAGTACTTAAATTATTCATCACTATTTGATTCAATTATCATCATTATATCATGCTAAATGATAGATTTCTCAAAGAGCAATTGGTTTGATAGTGTTACGTTGAAAATGTAGTCGCCGAAATATGTGTTTGGTAGTGTATGACAGTATGTCTCATATTTAAGAAAAAATCGATAAATAACCGAAAAATCGAGAAAAACTGAATCGCTAAAAAAACGACTTAATTGGTTTGGTTTGGTTCGGTTCCAACATTTTAAGAACCAACTTACTTGGTTTGATTTCTTTTTAGGAAAAAATCGATCCAAACCGAGCCATAAACACCCCTAGTTATCAACCTATAATAAAAAGTAAAAATATAAAAAAATATTTTTCAGTTGGAATACATTTTCTAGAAAGAAATTTTTGCGGCAACGGTTATTTGATATTTACATGGCATTGCTCGTCTAGTTAAGGGTGGCAAGTGGGCCGGTTAGGCCCAGGCCCGGGAGCCCATATGGGTAGTGGGCCTAAAGAGGCATACGCATTTAAGATCGGGACCAGGGGTTTGAGGTCCAAGTGGGCCGGTTCATATAAAATGCCCGTTAGGGGCGGGACCGTTTGGGCCCGGGACCGTCTCCTAAGTGGGTCGGTGTCGCGCCCCCTTTTTCTCGCGAAATCAGGTTTATGACAATTGGTATAGGATAATTCGTTCTTTTTGGGAACTGGGTTTTGCATTTTGAAGAGTCGTCACCTAATGATTTAAGGTGCATTAGGACACCAATAGGGTTCAATTCTAAGTTTCGTTGGAATGACCAAAGATAGGGTAAGGGCTTGAAATTATCCTAAGGGAAAGGTGTTAGGCACCCCTCAGGATCCACTAGTGTGGTTCCCGGCCCGACAGTTTATTGTGAATTTAGCAAATAAACAAGTATGGGTTCAAATATTAGGGGATTTAAATTTAAACACATAAAAGAGAGAACAATTAAAAGAAGAGTTTTAAAAAAAGAGTTTGCAAATAAAGGGAAAGGGGGTCCTAGGTTTATATTTAATATGGATCACATCAATGCGATACCCGGTATGACACTCCTCAAAAGAGGGAATACACGTGGTATTAGTGCACCGGTCATCATATACATATCTACCATTCCCACCCCGTTAAGGTATTAAAGCGTGGAATGGCCTCGATTACTATTGCATGCTATTTACCCGTCCCATTCCTATCAGTTACGGAGGAGCTTAGGACTACTATTCCTAAAGGGGAGGGATATTAGGCTGATTTTTTGGTTTCAAAAAGGTAAAAATCTAAGGTGACATATAAAATACATATACTGCATGTTGGGGAAGCATATAAACAGGTAAAGGCCCATGTACACCTCTTCAAACAAAACACATAAATAGCATGACTTGCACATACTTTTTTAGGTCTGATTAAATACTAAAGACGAGGGTAGTTTGATTATCGAGGCAGATCAGTTTATTACATAACTCAGATAAGAAGTCTGAATCAGGCATGCCTGCTGGTTGTAGAAATTAACAAAGTGGACTCAATTTTATGGTTATTACTCTATGACTTGCCTAAGTGTTTTAGGTGAGGTCCTATAGACATGATATCTAATTGATTCAGAATGTGGCGAAGCAGTAACAACTTAAAGCGAATTGTTTAAGATCTTATAGGCATGCTTGCTAAACCTCGTTAAATAGAGAAGGAAAGTTGTTTAAAACTGGTTCAGAATCGAACTGATTTTAAACTGAACTAGTTTCAGATTCTGTAGGCGATAATATCTAATATTGATGATTTTAATCCCTATAGGCATGATATCTAACATTGAATGTGAATAGAAAACGAACCAAAATTTTACTTGGGAATCCCTATAGGCATGATTTCTATATGTTATACTGATTTCAACCTTATGAGCATGATACTTACTTATATCTGTTTAGAACTTAAAGCATGATATCTATGTGGCATGCAGAATTTAAATAAGTCCTATAGGCAGGTTATCTACATGTGAAGTTGATCGTGAAGAAATTAAGATAAATCCTATAGACATGGTGTCTAAAATGCAGAATTGCACATGCAGAAATTTAAGAAAAACAGTCCTATATGCATGTTTTCTACCCTTGAGCATACATAATCACCCAACCCTTTTCACTAGCCAACCCCAAGCGTTTATTACAAGTTATTACAGACCAGATGTAATGAATTACACCAAAAAAGTACAAAGAAAAGTTACAACCAGAGGTAGCCTTATTCTTGACTTCCTCTCTAAGTTATGGAATAAACTACCTCAAATGCCATTGATCCAAAGCCTTTCTCAGATTTGAGTGTGTCAAGTTCCCTAAGGGTTTCAAGAGAACCCCGGGCAGTGCTCACACCCAAGTTACATAACTAGAATAGAGATGAGTGCAGTGTGGAAATGTCAGCCCTTATGTGTCCAAGTTCAGAGGGAGCTCATGGGTCCCAAGGAAAGGCTAACATAAGGGGCAGAATTTTAAGTTCTAAGAAGATAGTGAATGTGCAAGAACAGAGTTTTAGAGATTGAGGGAATAAAAGAGAGGGGAAAGGGTGATTAGGGAACAGTCACTAGCATCTCACAGAGTTAATTACTTCATACAAGGGGGGGTCAGGGTTGGAAATCCCTTGCAAGGAGCTTATACACTTAGGCAGGGGTTAGCTTTCGACATGCACAGCAATGGGAAGTGCTGACATGCCTATAAACTAATCAGAACACACAACATATAAGAGAAACATGGAGGTTATGATCCCAGAGGAATCAGGTTTGGGTCATGCACAACAACGTCCAATGCTGTCATGCCCCAAACCAACCACAATTATTAAACATATTAGGGTAGGGGTTTAAGATTCACAAGTCATGATACATTAATTCTGAATAGGAAAAGGGGAAATTATAGCATGCTTAATAAATGGTACTGAGTTAAATACAAACAGTAGACAAACAAGAATGCAAGAAACAGTAAATAAGCATGTTGTGGTTGGCGCAGAAGCTTAATTAGAACATACCAGTAGGAAATGCGAATGCAGAAAAAAAATAAGCAAGTTTCACACAGCCTAGCCTTGGCTTTCAGCCGGCTAGGTAAAGCAGCAATGCAAGTAGTAACAGAGAAAAGAGAGAGATTTGGTGGGGTGTATGTCTGAACTCAAGTGTTTTTATGCCTTGTGTTCGTGTGTTTGAAAGAAAAGAAATGCAGGGTATTTATAGCTTTCTGAAAAAGAGTAAGAGAGAAGTAATAAGTTGCAAACATGGAAATAATCACAATTCAGAATCAATTATACAAGTGATTGCCTTTAATTAAGGGATCACTTGCTTAACGGGCAGTGACAGATTCAAAATAAGGAAAGAAATCAATTTGTAAGCAGGCTGATAGTTGCCGTAAAAGAAGTACTAAAACATTAAGTAAGCAATCGAGTCGAGGTACAGAAATATTCTAATTTCGGAAAGGATTCAGTAAGGCAAAACAGGAAAATAAATCAATTAACCTTAATAGGCGAGTGAAATCAGAATTTCACAAAGGAAAAGTTTGAAAACAGTCACAAGTTTGGAGATCAATCAAAGAAGGAAACTCAGCATATAAATAGAGAGCACAAACACTATACATGTGAGGCCAAGCCTATTGGCAAAAGGAAATAGCATGCAATAGTAGCACAAAATTCAGTAAATGGCAACATTCGAAGCATGATAGTCCAGTAGGACAAGTCACATTGAATCAGTAGTGAAGAAAACATAGAATATCAAAAGCATGCGAAGATCTCACAGTAGCAGGTGAGGAAAACCCCTTTAAAAAAATAGTTTGAGCATAATCGAGTTTTATAGAGGATAGAAACCCAGAATCAGAAAAATCACACAAAGGGATAAGAGGTTTCGAAATAAAGAACATCAAATCGAGTCAAGTACTTAAACGAACAGTCTCAGACTCAAAGCCATAGGATTTTCAACAATAGAGGAATTTCAAAAGAGGATAAACAAACAAATCGGACAAAACTCAAGCAAACAAGCATTCATCTAATAAACAGTCAAAAGAAATTAGGGCTTTTAACATGCAAACTTAGGTAGAAGAACGATATGAGCAAACATAGCAAAACATGTCAAAAAAATCAAAGAAACGTTTTGAAATAACTCAACAAGAAAACCCTAATCGGAAAAGATAAAGAGTTTTGAAAGCAGAGTTTTAAAAGAAACTTTGAGAAAAACGCTTAGAAGTTCAAAGCAAACATAGATCTGAAGCAGATCTAAAAGAAGTCAAAAGAAACTTAGAGATTAGGGTTTCAGAAGAACCCCAAGTGATGAGAAAGGCCTTGAAAACCATCGATCTAAGCAGAAAAGTCAAAAGTATGACTCGAATAGCCATGGCTGGTCGGAGAAAGATCAAAGACGACTGGAGAACAGTCATCGAGCAAAAACCGGACAAAAATCCCTTCAGGATCTGGTCATGAGACCACAGAAACGAACACGTAGAAGCCATAGTTTGAGGGTGTTGTAGAGAGGATTTGAGAGAAGGGGATTCAGAGGCGGTGTATGGTGGAAAATGGTAGGGTTTAGGGGGTCATTTGGGATTAATTAAGGTAAGGGGTCTGGTGGCCGTTGATCATTTTGATCAACGGCCTGGATTGAAAGGGTAAGTGGGGCGGTTTAAAGAATAGGGTTTGGGTTGGTTTAGATTGTAATTGGGTCGGGGTAATTGGTCTTCAAATTGGATTCAATTGGGGTTCAAAATCAGGCTATAACTGAAATAAAATGGGGCTAACATTTAAATAGCCAATTTTCCTATTTGATTTATAAAAAATAATAAAATAGCTTTTTTAAATAAATTAAAGGTACTAAAATAATTTATGGTCCATAATTATCAAATTAAAAATACTGGACTTAATTTTTATAGATATAAACACAATTAAATCTAAAGGAGGCTAGAATTGCAATTATATGCAATTTAGCCTTAAAAATACTAAATCAATTATAAAAAATATGCAAAAAATATATTATCTATATTTTAGTATAAATATAAGAATCCAATAAATGAATCACCAAAAATTATAATTTTGGAAATATTACTGGGTTTGTTATGAGTAAAACAAGGGAATAAATTGGTTTTAAAATCTTTAAAAATTATGAAAAAAATAATAATAACACAATTGGACATACTTATATATGCCTACATATAATGTTTTGAAAGTATTTTTCATATAAAAAATATACAGGAAAAATTGGGTATTAACAACTGCTCATCTTTACCCGGGAAGGATGAAAGAGTTGTCGGGTAAAGATATGATGGCCAATTTTGACCGAGCGAAACGGTTTGAAGAGGTTTAGGCCGCGCCCTAGCTTCTGGGCTACCTACATATCCCTGGTTTTATAAAAATCAGGCCATATGTAGTTCGGGATCCGTCGGCGGTGTATGCCGATGGAGCCTTTCGAGAACGGACGCAATATCTGGGACGGGGGAATGGTTAAGGTTTGATATGGCTCCGGGAACTGGAGCGGGATCGCTCCTGCCGAGATGGTCGTTTCTCGCCGGTTTACCTATAAATAAGCAATACAAGCATATATTGTGCGTAAGTTTAAATATGATGCAATTTCCTATCGGACCATGAAGGTTGTCTTTGGACGGTTAGGATGACGTCCTTAGACCATGGTGTCCTGGGCCATGAAACGTATAATAAAGGATTCACAGGCCATGAAATGATGCTCTCGGGCTATGAGGATGATGCCTCCGAACCATGATGCCTTTGAATAATGATATGCAAAATATTAAAAGGGGTCATCAGGCCATGACATGGTGTTCTCGGGCTATGAAAATGGTGCCTCCGAACGATGATGCCTTTGGATAATTTGGCGATCTTTCAGCCCATGAGATACAGTATTTGGCGATCTTTCAGCCCATGCAAATGCAGTAGGTGGCGATCTTTCAGCCATGCAAATGTAGATGAAGTGGCGATCTTTCAGCCATACAGATGTAGATAAAGTGGTGATCTTTCAGCCATGAAAATATAGATAAAGTGGCGATCTTTCAGCCATGCAAATGTGGATGAATTGGAGATCTTTTAACCATGCAAATGTAGATGAAGTGGCGATCTTTCAACCATGCAATGCAGTAGGTGGCGATCTTTCAGCCATGCAAATGTAGATAAGGTGGCGATCTTTCAGCCATGCGAATGTAAATGAGGTGGCGATCTTTCAGCCATGCAAATATAGATAAGGTGGCGATCTTTCAGCCATGCGAATGTATGAGGTGGCGATCTTTCAGCCATGCAATGCAGATGAGGTGGCGATCTTTCAGCCATGCAATGCAGTAGGTGGCAATCTTTTAGCCATACAAATGTAGATAAGGTGGCGATCTTTCAGCCATGCAAATGTAAATAAGGTGGTGATCTTTTAGCCATGCAATGCAGATGGAGATAGATTTTAGTCTCGGAAGGCAGAATGGTAGCCTTATGCAATGCAGAAATGTAGATGGAGACAGTGTTTAGTCTAAGAAGGTAGAATGGTAGCCTTATGTAATGCAGAAATGCAGATGGAGACAGTGTTTAGTCTCAGAAGGCAGAATAGTAGCCTTATGCAATGCAAAAATGCAGATGGAGACAGTGTTTAGTCTCGGAAGGCAGAATGGTAGCCTTATGCAAGAAATAAAATAGCAAACAGTAACAGAGCTCTCTTAGCTGATAGTGGATTGCAATATTGTGATTGCTGGGGACATTGTGACATATGGAACGTCACCGGTATGTATGGATGGAAAATATAAGTAAGTGCGACAATTCTGAGGGTTGTATTCCTGAACGATGTTTGTCTCGTGAGTGTATAGTATGTCTGATGCTTTCGTAATCCAAGTGCCTACATCCAAAGAAAAGTCGTGATTTTTGTAAAGGGGGAGGGTTAGTTCGTATCCCCACTGGCTCTGTTTGACCTGCTCGGCTTTGATCTGGTGATAATATATGTGTCATTGGGGTAGCGTTGCTAAACAAGGCGATTTCAGTAATAAACATGCATGATTTTGTAAAAAGTATGACATAAGTATGTAATTAAGAAACAACTTTTAGATAAACCGACACTCGTGACGTGGTTCAAGACATTGTAACCTCTCTTGCTACGGAATTTTGAGGGGCCTCCTTAAAATTCTGCCCCAGTTTAATGGGTTGATATTTTTGACTATTGCTTGCGATGATTGGCTGGAATTGCTTCGGAATTTTTAGGGTCCTCCTCAAAATTCTGCCCCAGTTTCCAATCGCGGGGGGGGGGAGATGAAATTTTATTGAATTATGATTGAACCCATAGGGCTGCCTACGTATCCTCTCTTAAACGGGAATCAGGTCAAGCGTAGTTCAGTTTACATCATATAAGGGAAGCATAAAGATTACACATAGTAACGCTTGACTGCATCTGAATTAATCAGCTTTTGGCCAAACTTCTCCGTCCATTTCTACAAGTATGAGGGCTCCTCCTGTCAGAACCCAGTGAACCATGTATGGAACCTGCCAGTTTGGAGAGAATTTCCCCTTGGCTTCATCTTGATGCGGAAAAATTCTCTTTAACACCAGATGCCCCAGTGTGAACTATGTTGGCTTGACTCTTTTGTTGAAGGCTCTAGACATTCTGTTATGATAGAATTGACCGTGGCAAACTGCATTCATTCTCTTTCCATCTATAAGGACTAGTTGCTCATAACAAATTTTTACCCACTCTGCGTCGTCGAGCTCAGATTCTTGTATGATCCTTAGGGAAGGAATTTCTACCTCAGTTTTTTGCCCCAGTTTTTGATTGCGAGGGGGGAAGTGAAAATTTTATTGAATTGTGACCGAACCCATAGGGCTGCCTACGTATCCCCTCTTAAAAGAGAATTAGGTCAGTCGTAGTTCAATTTACATCATATAAAGGAAGCATAAAGATTACACATAGTAACGCTTGACTGCATCTGAATTAATCGGCTTTGGCCAAACGTCTTCGTCCATTTCTGCAAGTATGAGGGCTCCTCCTATCAGAACCCGGTGAACCATGTATGGACCCTGCCAGTTGGGAGAGAACTTCCCTTTGGCTTCATCTTGATGTGGAAAATTTTTCTTTAACACCAGATGCCCAGGTGTGAACTGTCTTGGCTTGACTCTTTTGTTGAAGGCTTTGGACATTCTGTTCTGATAGAGTTGACCATGGCAAACTGCATTCATTCTCTTTCCATCTATAAGGGCTAGTTGCTCATAACGACTTTTCGCCTATTCTGCGTCGTCGAGCTCAGCTTCTTGTATGATCCTTAGGGAAGGAATTTCTACCTCGGCAGGAATGACGGCTTCCGTACCATAGACCAGCATATAGGGGGTTGCCCCGGTTGATGTGCGGACTATGGTGTCAATACCCTAATATAGCAAATGATAACTTCTCGTGCCACTATTTATGCTTCTCTATCATTTTCCTCAATATCTTCTTGATATTCTTGTTGGCGGCTTTCACAGCTCCATTCATTTGAGGCCCGTAGGCTGTGGAATTCTTCTATCTGATCTTGAAAGTTTCACACATAGCTTTCATCAAGTCACTATTGAGGTTGGAGTCATTATCAGTAATGATCGACTCTGGAATCCCGAATCAACAAACAATGCGGTCACGGACAAAGTCTGCCACAACTTTCTTAGTTACTGCTCTGTAAGATGCTGCTTCTACCCACTTGGTGAAATAGTCGATGGCTACTAAGATAAACATGTGTCCATTGGAGGCGACAGGCTCGATTGGTCCAATAATGTCCATTCCCCAAGCGGCGAATGGCCACGGTGAGCTTGTTACATTAAGCTCATTTGGAGGTACCTTTATCATGCCTGCATGTATCTGACAGCGGTGGCATTTCCGGACATACTGGATGCAGTCCGTTTCCATAGTCATCCAAAAGTAACCAGCCCGGAGTATCTTCTTTGCTAAGATAAAATCGTTCATATGTGGACCGCAGGTCCCAGCATGAAACACTTCTAGTAGCTTGTATGCTTCCTTTGCATCGACACACCTTAGTAATCCTAAATCAGGAGTCCTCCTATACAGGATTCCTCCGCTGTGAAAGAAGTTGTTGGAAAATCTCCGAAGTGTGCGTTTCTAAGTAGGATTTTCAAGTTCTGGGTATTCGCCTTTTGCCAAATATTCCTTGATATCATAAAACCAAGGCTTTTCATCTGCTTTTTCTTCGACGTAGGCACAATAAGCTGGCTGATCGTGGATCTTTACTGGAATGGGATCAATGAAGTTTTTGTCTAGATGTTGTATCATAGATGACAAGGTAGCCAATGCATCAGTGAACTCATTATAGACTCTAGGAACATGTTGGAACTCCGTTTTTGTGAACCTCTTCCTCAATTCATGTACATGATGCAGATACGGGAGTATCTTGGAGTTCTTGGTCGCCCATTCTTCTCGGACCTGATGTATGAGTAGGTCTAAATCTCTGATCACTAACAACTCTTGAATGTTCCTATCAATGGCCATCTTGAGCCCTAGGATGCAAGCTTCGTATTCAGCCATGTTGTTGGTACACGGGAACCTGAGTTTTGCAGACGCCGAATAATGCTAACCGGTTTATGATACCAGGACTGCTCCTATGCCGACTCCTTTGAAATTTGTTGCTCCATCGAAAAACAATTTCCAACCATCATAGGATTCTGCAATGTCCTCTCCTATGAACGATACCTCTTCATCAGGAAAATATGTTTTCAGGGGTTCGTATTCTCCATCCACGGGATTTTTAGCAAGGTGATCTGCCAATGTCTGTCCTTTGATCACTTTCTGCATTATGTAAACAATGTCGAACTCACTCAACAGGATTTGCCACTTGGATAGCTTTCCAGTGGGCATGGGCTTCTGAAAGATATACTTCAAAGGATCCATCCTTGATATGAGATATGTAGTATAGGCACAAAAGTAATGCCTCAGTTTCTAAGCTACCCAAGTCAAGGCACAACAGGTGCGCTCTAACAGAGAATACCGGGCCTCATACGGGGTGGACTTCTTACTGAGGTAATAAATGGCCTGCTCCTTCCTCCATGTTTCATCATGCTGCCCCAGAACGCAACTGAAAGCTCCATCCAATTCTGCAAGGTAGAGGAATAAGGGTCTACCTGGCTCAGGCGGGACTAAGACTGGTGGTGTTGACATGTATTCCTTGATTTTGTCGAAAGCCTTTTGGTAGTCATCAGTCCATTTGATAGTGGCGTCCTTCTTCAACATCTTAAAGATCGATTCACAGATAATTGTAGATTGTGCTATGAACCGGCTGATGTAGTTAAGCCTTCCCAAGAAACTCATCATATCCTTCTTGTTCTTTGGCGGTGGCAATTCTTGAATAGCTTTGACTTTTGATGGATCCAGCTCTATTCCTCGCGCGACTCACAATAAACCCAAGTAATTTTCCAGCAGAAACCCCAAATGCGCACTTTGCAGGATTCAGTTTTAGGTTGTACCTTCGCAGTCTATTGAAGAACTTCCTCAAATCTTCCATGTGATTGGTGGCTCTCTTGGACTTAATGATGACATAGTCTACATATACCTCAATCTCCTTGTGTATCATATCGTGGAAAATGGTGGTCATGGCCCTCATGTAGGTGGCCCCTACATTTTTCAACCCAAACTGTATCATCTTGTAACAATACATTCCACACGGCGTAATAAAAGTCGTTTTCTCAACATCTTCTTCATCCATCCAGATCTGATGATAACTAGCGAAATAATCTACAAATGATTGCAACTCGTGCTTGGCGTAATTGTCGATCAGGATGTGTATGTTTGGTAAAGGAAAATCGTCTTTTGGACTGGCCCGATTGAGATCCCGATAGTCGACACAGACTCTGACCTTCCCATCCTTTTTTGGCACTGGTACAATGTTGGCTAACCATGTCGGGTATTCTACTACCCTGAGAACCTTAGCTTTGACCTGCTTAGTGACTTCTTCCTTGATTTAGACTCATATCAGGCTTGAACTTTCTGAGCTTTTGCTTTACCGGAGGATATGTTGGATCGGTTGGAAATTTGTGAGCCACAATAGAGGTACTCAGACCAGTCATATCATCATACGACCAGGCGAATATGTCCCCATATTCTCTTAGAAATTCTCTGTATTCCTTCTTCTCTAACGGCGATAAGTGAGCGCTGATTCGTGTTTCTTTGATATTTTCTGCATCTCCCAAGTTAACAACTTCTGTCCCATTCAAGTTGGACTTAGGTCTGTTCTCAAAATTCTCAACTTCCTTAACAATCTCTTCTGGTATATCATCTTCCTCTGAATCTATGTCTGTTTGTTGCGTTGTCTCATCGCATGTCACAGTCATTGGTTCATTAAGATAAATAATAGTAATGTTGTATAGGTAAAGTAAGGAGGAAAAATAATAATGAGCGTCGAATCATAAGAAAAGTTAAAATGCTTTAATAAATTGCGTAACTGTTTTGGAACATTGGAGATCTCTGCGGGAATTAAAATGCAAAAGAAAATCATTTAGTAAATAAAACAGTGCATGATGCCTGTTTTAGCCTTGCTACCCCGAGGCTCGTCGGGCTATGGTTGTCCGGATGGTCCAGTTATTGAGGCGTGCCTCTCTGCTTACAGCCTTTATGGAAAGGCCTTCCTCCCCCTCCTCCTCGAGAACAACATAACAGTCCATGTCATTGTCTTCTAAGAATAAGTTCTTTATCGTTGCCAGTGCTTCTTCTTCATCTGACCCATAAATAATATCGGCCAATTGGAAGGTTTGCTCCAGATGTGGTATTGACTGCTCCAGTGGATAGTAAGAATCGCGCCATGGTGGCGACCAGTTGTTGAATTCTTCCCAGGTGTACTCTTATCCCAGACCGAAAATGGTGCCATGTTTCTTGAGTTTCATGGGCTTAGTGATTCCTTGGAGGTTCTTGCCGAGCCCCTTACCAAGTTCGTACCCACTCCAATTCAGTATACTTTCGATCTTGTTATCCCACTATTTGTTTTTGTCAACAGCATTTACCCGTTCAATGTGATGGTAGGTCACTCCACCCAGCTTCTTTCTTCCTTCGATTGACGGAATGGTCTGGCGATTGTATATAGAGTTGTTACCGTCCTCGTGAATGATCACTTCTTGATGATTCCATTCAAATTTTACTGCTTGATATAGTGTCGATGCTACGGCCCCAGCGGCATGGATCCATGGCCGACCTAACAGCAGATTGTAAGATGCTGGCACGTCTATCACCTGGAAATCAACGCCAAAACATGTTGGCCCCATTTGTAAGCATAGACTAACCTCTCCAATGGTGGACCTTTGAGAACCATCAAAAGCTTTCATATTGATGGCTCTGTCTTTTATCTCGTGTAGTCCCTTACCCAACTTCTTGAGTGTTACTAGTGGCAAATGTTGAGACTTGGACCCCCCTCGATCAGGATCCTGGTGATGAAGTAGTCCTCGCATTGCATAGTGATGTGTAGTGCTTTGTTGTATCCCAACCCTTCAGGTGGTAGCTCGTCCTCGTGAAAAGTGATCTTATGGCTCTCCAACACTTGTCCTAACATGTTAGACATTTCTCTGCCAGTGATGTTGCTTGGTACGTATGCCTCACTTAGTACCTTTAGCAGAGCATTTTTGTGTGCCTTAGAGTTTTGTTGTAAAGCAAGAATAGAGATTTGCGCCGATGTTTTGTTCAACTGGTCGATGACCGAGTATTCCTTGGCATGTATCTTTCTCTAAAGATCGTCTAGACCTGTCTTAATAATGGGTGGCCGGTTAGAGGCCTGCTTGCTTGAGTCGGCTAGGTGTTTCGGGGTATAAACCCTAATAATTCTCATCATACCCTGTGCGACAACGGTCTCTTCGAACCTGACCTTGCCTTTCCTCCTGCCTCGGCTATATAGTCCTAGGGTACAACCTTTGTATGGAATGGTGTCATGGTCGACATCACCACTGGGATCGGCGTGATTCTCCTTACTTTGAACAGGGCATGTGCCTTGGGCGACAAGACTGCAACTTCAAACGGTGTGGGTACATTTGCCGGAGACACAAATTCAACCTCAATTGGCGTTGGTGCCTTTGTGGATGACATTGCTTCAAATTCAAGCAGCATATACATATTTACCTCAGCGTCCCCAGATGGCTGAATCTGGACTATGATCGGACTAAGAGTAACTATTGACTTCTTTGGGTGATCTCCTTCCGCAAGAAATAGAAGTTTCTTTCAGTCTATATTTTCAAAGAGAGACGTAGAAGTCAAAAAGAAAGACTTTCAGTAACACTTATTCCAACAACACTGAAATGGATATCGTATAACCCGATTGATCCCTCGGGATCCCAATCATCGTCTATTTCAATCATGTGAACGTCTCCACCCTTATGGTCTGGCAGGGGGTTATTGCGGACATTCGTAGTGGGTTCTTTTGCCACAATAATCTTGTTATCGATTAAAGCCTGGATCTTGTCCTTCAAAGAACGACATTCGTCGATGGTGTGTCCCTTCATGCCGGAATGGTATGCACAGGATTTGTTCGGGTTAACCCACTGAGAAGGGTTCTCAGGAGTTGCAGTAGGGATAGGGGTGACATAACCAGCAGCCTTGAGTCCTTCGTACAATTTGTCAATAGGTTCAGTAATGGCTATGTATTGTTTTGGGGGTCGTGATCAAAATTTGGTCGAGGTCTAAGGAAGTTTTAGCGTGTAGAAGGTGATTGATAGTGGGATGGTTGAGTATTGTAGGTTTGGTAGACATGTGCGGGTTGAGAATATCTGGGTGAAGTAGGCTGATATGTGGGAGGTGGAGACGATTGATAGTGGGTGGTGGAGTCTGGTAAGAGGGTGAGGGTGCTTGGTAGTTCGGTGTAGGCTGATATGTGAGTGGAGGCATTGGGTAGGTTTGGTATTTGATAGGAGATTTGGTTCTCTGCGTAACCATTACGGCTCCTACGTCTCTTTTCTTGGACACTCTACCTAACTGTAAAGGCTTATTTGTAGCTTGCAAAGCCTCGAAGTTCGTAACCATACCGCTTTTGATGCCCTCTTCAATCTTTTCTCCCAGATTGATAATGTCAGAAAATTTGTGGCTCTCGATCATTATTAGTCGTTCATAATACTGCGGGTCTTGAGCCCGGACAAAGAATTTGTTCATCTATTCCTCTTCTAAGGTAGGTCTGACCTTAGCAGCTTCGGACCTCCAGCGAGTAGCATAATCGCGAAATGTTTCTGTGGGCTTCTTCTTGAGATTCTGAATATAGAACACATCCAGCGCATTCTTTGTGTTGAACCTGAACCTGTCCATAAAGTCAGACGCCATGCTTACCCAGTTTGACCATTTCTTTGGATCTTGGCTAATATAACAAGACAAAACATCTCGCTTTAAACTCCTCATGAACAGCTTCATGCGGATTCTTTCGTCTTTCCCTACTCCGACCAGCTTGTCACAGTACGTTCTAAAATGGACCCTTGGATCCCCTGTACCATCAAATATCTCGAACTTAGGAGGTTTGCACCCCTCGGGGAATTCGACATCGGGTTGTATGCAAAGATCTTCATAGTTCAGCCCCTCAATTCCCTTGCTTCCTTCAACGCCTTGAATCCGGCTAGTCAATTTCTTAAGTTCCTCAGCCAGGTTCCTGATGAGCAAATCCTTATCATCAGACTCGAGTGTGCTTAAGATAAGTTGGGTGGAGTGTGGCATGGTCTCCACGTAGATGGGGGTGTTATGGTGGGAGTGGAAGTGGTCATTTGTGGAGTTTTTCAGTTCTGGGATGAGTAAGAGGGTGTTGTTTGAGGTATGTCAGGTTTTGCAGTGATGGTGAGGAGCGGGATGGTTCTATTGCTTTGGGATATTTTGTGGAGGTGTAGGGTTCTAAGAATTTGGGAAATTGATATCTGGAGTGGTGAGGGAAAATGACAGATTTGCCAGATTCCGAACCTGATCAAGTTCTTCTTGGAATTTCAGCAGTTTTGTTCAAGTTGGGATGTATTTTCCTTAGGAACCTGAGTACCATGACCATGAGTGGCCTCTACCCATTCAGTTGAATTCTCCTTTCTGACATTGTTCAAATCTTCTATCTTCCCTTTGTTCTTGTTTTTGACAGGACTAAGAGGAGGAGTGGGTGGAGGGCCCCTGGATCTCGTGGAATATGATGATGTTGCCAGAGTGCACGAACTAACCTTTGGGGAAGGGGAATAATAAAACAAAAAGATAACAAGTTAGTGAGGTTTATAAAAAGTATTGCAATATTTAAACACATAGTGCGAAAATGTAAATCGTGTCCTAATTTGGGGACCTCCTTGTGCCCGAGGTAGGCCTAGCGACAAATTAATTTGGAGAACTCAGAATGCTAAATGCCTCATTTTATTGATAGAAAATAAGACGAATCCCAAATCAACACTAAATAAACAAGAAATGAAAATCACTAATGGCCATTGACCTTATTACATTTTATAAAACGAAAAGAAAAGCTCTTATCTACTTGGTCCCAGAAGGACCTTCCTCAGGTTGAATGCTCTCGTTGATCAAATCCTCTAGTTCGCGTAGGTTCACCAGTAAAAGTGCCTTTGCCAGGTGTTCTCCTTCGTTTCCTTCAGCGTTCTGGTAGTCGGTGACTCTCTTCCTCACTTATCCTTCTAATTCCAGCAGACTGTATTCCAGATATTCCAACTTTTTGCTAGCTCTGGCGGCCCTCTCTTTCCACTCATTGATTTGGTCATCTGATGGAAGACTCCTCCACCAGTCTAGCAAGAGTGGGGGCGTGCTAACCATACTGAAACTGGGGACCTCATTCTTCATTTTCTGCAAGACAAATAAGGTTAGGCCCTTACCCCCACCAGACTCGACTATTTAACATCAACAATTAGCATAAAGCATTTAGTTCTCCAAATAAATGCACAGAACGTGATGTGTCCATTTGGGTTTTAGGGAAACCCAGTGGACTTTGGACAAGGCTATCTTAAAGGATCATTATGTGGACAACATAACTGACCCAACTAGGTTTGACCATGATGCATGCATAATTCGAAGAGAGTAAGGTTTCTATGGGGTTTTAGACTCGTACCTTTGAGCGACAACTCAAGGGGGAAAGGCACGGAACCGTCGACTACACCGTTGATCGACTGGTTTTACCTCAAATATTCCTCTTTCCGAATTTAGGGGGTAATAATATAGGAAGAGCGCAACCACTCATTATAAGCGTTGCTATGGTATTTGTTTGGCACGAGTAGAGTATGATGTTGAGAATGATTATGCAATAATTAAAAGCATGTTGGCACATATTTGCACGTTAAGAAAGCAGTAAATACAATAGTTTCATAATTTAAAGCAGTAATAAAGGAAAGAAACAAAAGACAAGTCAGTCACGCCCCCTTTTTCTCGCGAAATCGGGTTTATGACATTTGGTATAGGATAACTCGTTCCTTTTGGGAACTGGGTTTTGCATTTTGAAGAGTCGCCACCTAATGATTTAAGGTGCATTAGGACACCAATAGGGTTCAATTCTAAGTTTCGTTGGAATAACCAGAGATAAGGTAAGGGCTTGAAATTATCCCAAGGGGAAGGTGTTAAGCACCCCTCATGATCCACTAGTGTGGTTTCCGGCCAGACAGTTTATTGTGAATTTAGCAAATAAACAAGTATGGGCTAAAATATTAGAGGATTTAAATTTAAACACATAAAAGAGAGAACAATTAAAAAAGAGTTTTAAAAAAAGAGTTTGCAAATAAAGGGAAAGGGGGTCCTAGGATTATATTTAATATGAATCACACCAATGCAATACCCGGTATGACACTCCTCAAAAAAAGGGATACATGTGGTATTAACGCACCGGTCATCATATCCATATCTACCCTTCCCACCCCGTTAAGGTATTAAAGTGCGGATTGGTCTCGATTACTATTGCATGCTATTTACCCGTCCCATTCCTATCAGTCCTGGAGGAGCTTAGGACTACTATTCTTAAAGGGGAGGGATATTAGGCTGATTTTTTGGTTTCAAAAGGGTAAAAATCTAAGGCGACATACAAAACACATATACTGCATGTTGGGGAAGCATATAAACAGGTAAAGGCCCATGTACACCTCTTCAAACAAAATACATAAATAGCATGACTTGCACATACTTTTTTTAGGTCTGATTAAAATACCAAAGACGAGGGTAGTTTGATTATCGAGGCAGATCAGTTTATTACATAAGTTAGATAAGAAGTCTGAATCAGGCATGTCTGCTGGTTGTTGCAATTAACAAAGAGGACTCAATTTTATGGTTATTACTCTAAGGCTTGCCTAAGTGTTTTAGATGAGGTCCTATAGACATGATATCTAATTGATTCAGAATATGGCGAAACAGTAACAACTTAAAGCGAATTGTTTAAGATCCTATAGGCATGCTTGCTAAACCTCGTTAAATAGAGAAGGAAAGTTGTTTAAAACTGGTTCAAAATCGAACTAATTTTAAATTAAACTAGTTTTAGATTCTGTAGGTGATGGTATCTAATATTGTTGATTTTAATCCCTAGAGGCATGATATCTAACATTGAATGGTGAATAGAAAACGAACCATAATTTTTCTTGGGAATCCCTATAGGCATGATTTCTATATGTTATACTGATTTCAACCTTATGAGCATGATACTTACTTATATCCATTTAGAACTTAAAGCATGATATCTAAGTGGCATGCAGAATATAAATAAGTCCTATATGCAGGTTATCTACGTGTGAAGTTGATCATGAAGAAATTAAGATAAATCCTATAGACATGGTGTCTAAAATGCAGAATTGGACATGTAGAAATTTAAGAAAAACAGTCCTACAGGTATGATTTCTACCCTTGAGCATACATGATCACCCAACACTTTTCACTAGCCAACCCCAAGTGTTTATTACAAATTATTACAGACCAGAAGTAATGAATTACACCAGAAAAGTACAAAGAAAAGTTACAACCAGGGGAAGCCTGATTCTTGACTTCCTCTCTGAGTTATAGAATAAACCACCTCAAATGCCATTGATCCAAAGCTTTTCTCAGGCTTGAGTGTGTCAAAGTTCCCTAAGGGTCTCAAGAGAACTCCGGGCAGTGCTCACACCCAAGTTACATAACCAGAATAGAGATGAGTGGAGTGTGGAAATGCCAACCCTTATATGTCCAAGTTCAGAGGGAGCTCATGGGTCCCAAGGCAGGGCTAACATAAGGGGGCAGAATTTTAAATTCTAAGAAGATAGTGAATGTGCAAGAACGGAGTTTTAGATATTGAGGGAATAAAGGAGAGGGGAAAGGGTGATTAGGGAACAGCCACTAGCATCTCACAGAGTTTATTACTTCATATAAGGGGGGTCAGGGGTTAGAAATCCCTTACAAGGAGCCTATACACTTAGGCAGGGGTTAGCTTTGGGCATGCACAACAATGGGAAGTGCTGACATGCCTGTAAACTAATCAGGACACACAATATATAAGAGAAACATGGAGGTTATGATCCCAGGGGAATCAGGCTTGGGTCATGAACAACAACGTCCAATACTGTCAGGCCCCAAACTAACCACAATTATTAAACACATTGGGGTAGGGGTTTAAGATTCACAAGTCATGATTTCTGAACAGGAAAATGGGATATTATAGCATGCTTAATAATGGTACTGGGTTAAATACAAACAGTAGACAAACAAGGATGCAAGAAACAATAAATAAGCATGTTGTTGTTGGCGTAGAAGCTTAATTAGAACATACTAGTAGGAAATGCGAATGCAGAAAAAAATAAGCAAGTTTCCCACAGCCTAGCCTTGGCTTTCAGCCGGCTAGGTAAGGCAGCAATACAAGTAGTAATAGAGAAAAGAGAGATTTGGTGGGGTGTGTGTCTGAACTCAAGTGTTTTTATGCCTTGTGTTCGTGTGTTTGAAATAAAAGAAGTGCAGGGCATTTATAGCTTTCTGAAAACGGGTAAGAGAGAAGTAATAAGCTGCAAACATGGAAACAATCACAATTTAGAATCAATTATACAAGTGATTGCCTTTATAAGGGATCACTTGCTTAACGGGCAGTGACAGGTTCAAATAAGGAAAGAAATCAATTTGTAAGCGGGCTGACAGTTGCCGTAAAAGAAGTAGTAAAAC
Organism: Nicotiana sylvestris; assembly: GCF_000393655.2. NCBI lineage: Eukaryota > Viridiplantae > Streptophyta > Magnoliopsida > Solanales > Solanaceae > Nicotiana > Nicotiana sylvestris. Next base: position 198,079,552 of record NC_091062.1, read on the forward strand.
ATTAAGTAAGCAATCAAGTCTAGGTACAGAAATATTCTAATTTCAGAAAGTCTTCATTAAGGCAAGGCAGAATTTCACTAATTTCTTCATTAAATTAATTTCAAAGAAATCAATTAACTTTAACAGGCGAGTGAAATCAGAATTTCACAAAGGAAAAATTTGAAATCAGTCACAAGTTTGGAGATCAATCAAAGAAGGAAACTCAACATATAAATAGAGTGCATAAACACTATACATACGAGGCCAAGCCTATTGGCAAAAGGAAATAGCATGCAATAGTAGCACAAAAATCAGTAGATGGCAACATTCGAAGCATGATAGTCCAGTAGGTCAAGTCGCATTAAATCAGTAGTGAAGAAAACATAGAATATCAAAAGCATGTGAATATCTCACAGTAGCAGGTGAGGAAAACCCCTTTAAAAAAACATTAGGGTTTCGAGCATAATCAAGTTTTAGAGAGGATAGAAACCCAGAATCAGAAAAATCACACAAAGGGATAAGAGGTTTCGAAATAAAGAACTTCAAATTGAGTCAAGTACTTAAACGAACAGTCTCAGACCCAAAGCCATAAGATTTTCAACAATAGATGAGTTTCAAAAGAGGATAAACAAACAAATCGGACAAAACTCAAGCAAACAAGCATTCATCTAATAAACAGTCAAAAGAAATTAGGGCTTTTAACATGCAAACTTAGGTAGAAGAACGATAGGAGCAAACATAGCAAAACATGTCAAAAAAATCAGAGAAACGTTTTGAAATAAGTCAACAAGAAAACCCTAATCAGAAAAGATAAAGAGTTTTGAAAACAGAGTTTTAAAAGAAACTTCGAGAAAAACGCTTAGAAGTTCAAAACAAACATAGATCTGAAGCATATCTAAAAGAAGTCGAAAGAACCTTAGAAATTAGGGTTTCAGAAGAACCCCAAGTGATGAGAAAGGCCTTGAAAACCATCGATCTAAGCAGAAAAGTCAAAAGTCTGACTCGAATAGCCATGGCTGGCTGGAGATAGGTCAGAGACGACCAGAGAACAGTCATCGAGCAAAAACCGGACAAAAACCCCTTCAGGATCTGGTCATGAGACCACAGAAACGAACACGTAGAAGTCATGGGAGGATGATACAGGTCTCCGATGACCTTGGAAGGCCATGGATTAGGGCGGATTAGGGTGGCAGTGGCTAGGGTTTGAGGGTGTTGTAGAGAGGATTTGAGAGAGGAGGGGATTCAGAGGTGATGTATGGTGGAAAATGGTAGGGTTTAGGGGGTCGTATGGGATTAATTAAGGTAAGGGGGTCTGGTGGCCGTTGATCATTTTGATCAACGGCCTGGATTGAACGGGTAAGTGGGGCGGTTTAAAGAATATGGTTTGGGTCGGTTCAGATTGTAATTGGGTCGGGGTAATTGGGCTTCAAATTGGGTTCAATTGGGGTTCAAAATTAGGCTATAATTGAAATAAAATGGGGCTAACATTTAAATAGCCAATTTTCCTATTTAATTTATAAAAAATAATAAAATAGTTTATGTAAATAAATTAAAGGTACTAAAATGATTTATGGTATATAATTATCAAATTAAAAATACTGGACTTAATTTTTGTAGATATAAACACAATTAAATCTAAAGGAGGCTAGAATTTCAATTATATGCAATTTAACCTTAAAAATACTAAATCAATTATAAAAATATGCAAAAAATATATTAGCTATATTTTAGTATAAATATGAGAATCCAATAAATGAATCACCAAAAATGATAATTTTGGAAATATTATTGGGTTTTTTATGAGTAAAATAGGGGAATAAATTGGTTTTAAAATCTTTAAAAATTACGAAAAAAAATAATAACACAATTGGACATGCTTATATATGCCTACACATGTTGTTTTGAAAGTATTTTGCATATAAAAAATATACAGGAAAAATTGGGTATCAACAGTCGGTTCAACCGGTCCTAACCGGTCCCAAACGGTCCTAAACGGGCCCAACGTCTAATTTTTTAAAAAAATCTCAAATCAAAATCTGACCGTTGGTGCTTTAAAATATAGTCGTTATGGCTGCCAAAATAGCCGTTGGCTATTTATAAAATAGTCATTTAGCCCTCTCAACTTTGTTTTAACCCCAAACTTTTTATAATTACACTTTTTCCCTATCTTCAACTATAAATACCCCTCATTCTTTCATTTTTCTTCACCAAATCATCAATCTCTCTCTAATTTTCTTCTAAAATTGGTTACTTTGTTGTTGCAACTTGTGTGAAAATTTGTGAAGTTGGTGAATTGAAGTATTCAAGTCTTCAACGATAATTAGTTTCAACAAGTTGTTCGTCAATTCGGTAAACTCATTCCAACTCTTTAGTTTTAATAATATATTTTTGTTTGTTTTATTTAATTACTTTGTATAATTATAATTAAGATGACGTATTCTTTAAAAAAAATATTTAGTAAAAATAAGGGAAAATCCAAGAATGGTGAATCTAGTGGCTAATCTATTCCTCCTCTAATTCCCCGGGCTCCCCTACCCAAACCCCATACCCGCCCTCCACCTGCTCCTATTCTTGATAGTGATAATACTTTATTACAATTTATGGATAGTCAATATGTGCATAATATTGGTGGTGGTGAACGCTTAGATGATGAATATATGAACAATTTTTATGGTAATCCAACTATAGATAAAGAAGATGAGCAGGAAATAGATTTAGATGAAATGCAACCGGATGATGATACATCCACTAGTCATGTTACTCAAGTTAACCCAACTAATCCAAATGATGCCCCGGATGACCCCCGGTTACTACCCCTACTTTTTCTAGACAACTTTCTAAACGGACCGAAACATCTCTTGTTTGACTATTTTTTATTCAAATAAGAAAAAAAATAAAGCTAAGTGTAATGACTGCGATTATCTTACTATTACAAGTTATTGGATTGATGAGGAGTGGATAATGCAAAAACGCATTATTACTTATAGAATAATTAATTCACGTCACACAAGGCAGTTTATTTCTAGCACGGTTATGGATATTTGTAGATATTTTTGCATTAGTGATAAAATAATGTCAATTTCAATGGATAATGCTACTAGTAACACTAATTTTGTAGCCTTGCTTACCATTACACTACATTTAGTAACATTTTTCATGTTAGATGTAGTTGTCGTATTTACCATTTAATTGTGGGTGATGGTATGAAAATTTAACTGTTGAAATTGAAAAGGTTAAAATGGCTCTTAATTGGCTTTTTTATTCAAACCGTAGAAGTAGACTTAGGGAATATTTTAAAAGATGCGATGAATTTGGCCTAAGAGAAAGAAAGATTTCTAAACCTTGTCCAACTAGATGGAATTACATGTATGAAAGTTTAGTTGTTGCATATGAATATAGAAACCTAATAAACTCAACGTTTAATGCTCATGTAAGTGGTGATGATGAGCACCTTACAAATGTGGATTGGGCTAATGTTAAAATGCTTGTAGATTTTTTAGAAAGATTTCATGTTGCTACAACTAAATTTTCTGGGCAATATTATCCTACTATTTCGAACTGTTTAGTTTATCTTGCAGATCTTGCATATTTGTTTGCTTATTTTTCAGAGGGTGAAGAAATTTATGAAGTAGCTATTGATTCCATGAGAAAGAAATTTAAAAAATATTTTTTTTCCTATTCCCCCTATTTATGGTATTGTTGCCTTGTTAAATCCTACTATGAAATTAGGTGGTCCTCAATATTGGTATCGATCTATTTATAATGGTTTAGCACTTGCACCTGAGGAGCTGTCTACACTTTCGGACGTACAAGCCTCAATTAAAATAAATGCCTCTAACTATTTATAATGCTTATCAAATTGCACTAGATAATGCTAGACCAGATATTCCAACTCTTCTTCTTCTAGTTCTCAACCATCTAAAAGAACTGCAGGAGTAAGAGCACTTACTGCTTGGACCGAGTTCAGGGGTTCTCAAGGTTGTACCACTACTGATTGTTCACAACTAAATGAGCTTGAAGTTTATTTGTCATAGGGACTTGAGGAAGTGAATCCCGACGGCTCATTTAATCTTTTGGAATGGTGGAAGGACAAAGAAAAACACTTTCTGGTCCTTTCAAGGATGGCCCGAGATATTTTAACCATTCAAGCTTCAACAGTGGCATCAGAGAACGCTTTCAGTCAAGCAAGACTACAACTCGGTGATTATATAGAGTCTATGAGGATGAGCTTGGAAAAATCAGTACTTTTCAGAGATTGGATCCGTTCGGAATGAAAAAATTTTGGACTTGCTGAATCACAACCAGAGGTAGACGAAGCTTACGAAGAAATGCTAGTTGAACTTGCGGAGGAAGCAGCTTCGCCCGGAAGCGGTGATGAACAAGCTTCTTTTCCGCCACCACCAACGAAAATTCCTCCGAACCTTGATGGATTTATAAAATTTGTAAGAGATACCATGTAAAATTAATATGTAACTTGTATTTTGGTACATCTTGATTAGTTTCTTTTTCTTCTCAATGGTGGTATCAGCACCTTGGTTGTGCTCATTCTAATGGGGGGGGGGTGGAAGCTAAGAAAGATTGGACCATATTTTCTTAATGTTATAATAATAAAAATTATAACACATTCCTTTGAATATCTTTTTACAATATTTTGTATTTTAAATTTGAATTAAAAAATTTTAAGTCTCAATTATATAATATAATTTACAAGAAAATGTCTTAGATAAAAATTTTAAATAAATAAATAGCCCCATATATATATATATATATATATATATATATATATATATATATATATATATATAGATAAATAGATAGATAGATAGATAGATATAGATATAGTATATATAATATATATAATCTATATAATTTACAAGAACTTGTCTTAGATAAAAAAATTTAAAAGAAAATAGTCAAGGCCCACTTAGGCTCGTTTAGGACCGACCCACATAGCTCGGGACCATTAGTACACGGTCCCGGTCTGGGTTACACCCAAAAGCCCATGAAGCCCGGGTCCGTTTAAGCCCGGCCCACGAAGACCAGGCTCGTTTAAGTCCGGCCCGACTCACGAAGCCCGTTTGGGACCGGGCCCGGACCGTTTCCAATACGTCTAGTAAAGGATGATGTACAGTGCGTATTTGCTAATTTTATCTTACGTGACAGTTGCGTTGCAATATTTGGTGGTGGATTGATGAATTTCCCATAATTTTTTTTTTTGCACGTATTACTTTTTTTAACGCATAATATAATGATAGTTTATGTATTTTTTGTTATTGTTGTTGTTGTTGTTCCCCACTAGTGAAATTTCACTAGGTGGTTGTTGTTATTGTTGGTGTACATATTTTTTGACTTTGTTGAATGCAATAGAGCCTTAGTTCAATGATTATTAACGCAATTAACTTAGTTGGATTTGATTTAGGATCAATATGAATAAAGATAGAAACCTTGCTAATTTTTCGTTTAGTTACAAACGATAGTCCTAAAATTTGTTTTAAATTACTTTTTTCTGAAAAAAGGGAATTTTTGAAAGAATGTCTAACCTCTAAGAGTTCTATTAATTTTGTATGAAGTCTTTGTCCACCGTGCTGGAATAGCTCAGTTGGTTAGAGCGTGTGGCTGTTAACCACAAGGTCGGAGGTTCAAGCCCTCCTTCTAGCGTGCAATTTTTCTTTTTACCACAAATTTTGCCTCTTTTGTTTAATCTAATAGTAAAAGCACATATGGTACGTCCTATGCACGCTTTAACTTTTCATAATTATTAATATTAGTACTCACGCGGATGCGCGGACATTAATCATGTCAAATATTTAAGTTATTTGGATTGTATCTAAATAATCTTAAAATTTGCACTTTCTCAGTAAATATAGATAATCATTGGATATTAACTACATAAAAAAAATTAACCATTTCTTCTATTTTTTTTTATACCATTCTTGCCGGTGTCATTGGATCCTAAAAATAGTCAGGAAGCAAAATAATAACTCATATTTATGGCAAAACAATCAAATGTTGAGATAATGAATGACTCTTTGGATAAGACTTAACTCTTTTACTACTACTTGAACTCTTATTTGGTGTGTTTATATCTCTTAAAAAATATTTCTTTCTTAAAATTTCAGTTTCTAAAGCATTATTTTTCAATAATAATTATTTTTATAATAATGTAATTGAAAATATTATTCTTAATTCAAAACTCATTTTAGTTGGCTATCTAAAAATATAAAAAATTCTTTAGCTAGTGATTTTTTTTACTCTATTTTGATATTTGACACTAACCATGTTAAATATTTGAGTTATTTGAATTATATATAAATAACCTTAACATTTAAACCTTCTAAATAATTATAGATAATCGTCGGATATTAATTAAGAAACACTACATGAAAAAAGACTAACATTTTCTCAATTCTCATAGTGATAATTTATTTTTTGCACCATTCTCATAGGTGTCATTGGAACCTAAAATAGCCACAAAATGAAATAATAGCTCATATTTATGGTAGAGCACAAAGGTGGACATGATATAAACGATTCTTTGATTATAATGTGACTCTTATACTACACTTAAACTCTTATTTGGTATGATTTTATCTTTCCAAAAATATTTCTATTTTGAAATTTCAATTTCTACAACTTTATAGATATATATTATAATAATGATTATCTTTATAATGATGCAAGTGAAGAAATTGGCCTTAAATTATTCACTTTAATCGGCTATCTAAAAATATAAATAATTTTTTGGCCGGATTTATTTCAGTATGACTCAACTTTAAGTTTATTGATATCTCTAGCCCCAAAATTTGAATTTTTAATACCCTATATATACAAAAATTTTGTTCTTTGATCATTAAATGTTAAATTAATTGATTATTATTATAAAACATTGCATATATTGTCTTAAAAGTGTCAAGTAGTTTATTTTTCGACATCATACTTGACTTAACCTCAATGCAAACTACTTAAATTGCATTCCAATTCAAATTCGAAAATCATATCAGTTTGTTAGATTTTTAAAAAATGACACATAATGTAAATTAAAAAAAATATTCTAAGATATCTTTATCTTATAATCTATGTATTTGAGTTGAAAAAAATATATTTAAAATCGATGAGATTAACTTTCAAATTTTTTATACTCAACAAAGATGAAACATAAGAAGAAATTTGTTGTCATCTTTTATTTCTGGTTTTTAGATCTTTATAACATTTTTTTCAATATTTATTTTTTTATCTTATTTTTTATGTCGTTATTTCTTTTGTTACAAAAAAATAATTTATTTCACTATAAAGGGATGAGTTTTAATAAAAATTGTCTACATATGAACTTTAATTATATTTTTAGTCTTTTCTTGAAACTATTTCATATTTCTCTTTTGGCTTTATCTAATCAGCCTAAATAGGTGTTCACCCGACCACTTAAATTAAAAAATTGAATAGCATGTAATTTATATATAATCCATATATAATATATGTATAATCATGTGTTGTCGGTATATTTTCTATTTATATTAGCTATAAAAGTAAACAATAAATATGGCCGGATATTATGTAAACATTCCATAAGATTTCAATTTTTTGAGTTTATCCATGATATAAATTCTATTATAATAATTTTAAAACTCTCTACTAATGTTCAAAATGTCTTATCTTTTTATTATCTTTGAATTAAAAAAATTAAAGAGTTTTTTCGAAATAATTTGTTTACATTTAAAAAAAAATATTTCACGTCACATCAATTTTTTTCTTTATATATACTCTTTATTACACTTAAAAGTCACTATAAAAACTATCAATTTGAAACCAGTTTCTCTCTTGTTCAGTTTGAAAAAAAAATAAATCACATAATCTAATGATTCAAAACTAATACTCTTCAACGAAAAAAATATTATACCCTTGCAATATTGGCTTGACTGCAGCTAAACGAAGGGGTTTTAGCTTATAGCCTTCAATTTCTTGAATGTGCTAAATTGAAATTAACGATAGCAATTGTATAGCCAAAGTTTTGTTATTTGTTTGATGTCCATTTATGCAAATTGACTCTTCAAACAAATATTATTCAAGAAGAAAAAAGAAATAATTTTTTTTAATACTGACTGATTTTGTGATGTTTCTTTCTCTAGCATGTATGTTTACTTTATTATATATGTAAGTAAACTTTTATTGATTTTGTAAACTCTTTTTTATTATTTAGATAAACATAGACGTGTACCCTATATATTACATTTATTTTAAAATAATTTCGATTTATTCAAATCTAGCTACAATGTTTCAAAGAAGTATACTTATATGATTTTAAATGTGAAAGAGTTTTATAGTTATATGGAGTAATTAGTTTTTTGCTAGAGGCGAAGTAGTATTTAAATAATTAAAAAAAATAACAAAAGTTTCTAACATGATTGGATATGATCATTAACCGAATTAAGTATGATAACATGATAAAAAAGATAAATTTTATTTTTAATTTAAATTCAAATTTTAGAACTTTATCTATAAATTCAAAATTATTTTTAATTCAAATTTCGTATATATATATATAACTAAAATAGTCAAATATAGAATAAAGTTACCATATACTATTGACATTTATTAGCTTGCCACTTGGCTTAACCATAATGTTAACTTTCTTGCTTTAATATATATAATATAGATAGATAAATCCTCTCTTCTATTACCTTTTTTCTCTCTCTCTTTTGGTTTTAAGTGAATGTTTTAAAAATTGAATTTGCAGTTACTCTCTGTGTAAACTTTCTTGAGCTCAATATATTTGAACTAAGGGTAAATTTATATTATTTTTATACAAATATTATTTTTATAATATTTTTACCCTTAGTAAAATTGAATTTTCAGTTACCCTTATATTATTTTTATAATATTTGTATAAAAATAATATAAATTTACCCTTAGTTCAAATATATTGAGCTCAAGAAAGTTTACACAGAGAGTAACTGAAAATTCAATTTTTAAAACATTCACTTAAAACCAAAAGAGAGAGAGAAAAAAGGTAATAGAAGAGAGGATTTATCTATCTATATTATATATATTAAAGCAAGAAAGTTATCATATATAATTGACATTATGGTTAAGCCGAGTGGCAAGCTAATAAATGTCAATAGTATATGGTAACTTTATTCTATATTTGACTATTTTAGTTATATATATATATACGAAATTTGAATTAAAAATAATTTTGAATTTATAGATAAAGTTCTAAAATTCAAATTTAAATTAAAAATAAAATTTATCTTTTTTATCATGTTATCATACTTAATTCGGTTAATGATCATATGCAATCATGTTAGAAACTTTTGTTATTTTTTCTAATTATTTAAATACTACTTCGCCTCTAGCAACAAAAAAAATACTCCATATAACTACAAAGCCCTTTCACATTTAAAATTCTATAAGTATAGTTCTTTGAAATACTATAGCTAAATTTGAGTAAAACGAAATTATTTTAAAATAAATGTAATATATAGGGTACACGTCTATGTTTATCCAAATAACAAAAAAGAATTTACAAAACCAAATAAAAGTTTACTTACATATATAATAAAGTAAACATACATGCTAGAGAAAGAAACATCACAAAATCAGTCAATATTAAAAAAAATTACTTCTTTTTTCTTCTTGAAGAATATTTGTTTGAAGAGTCAATTTGCATAAATGGACATCAAACAAATAACAAAACTTTGGTTATACAATTGCTATTATTAATTTCAATTTAGCACATTCAAGGAATTGAAGGGTATAAGCTGAAACCCCTTCATTTAGCTATAGTCAAGCCAATATTGCAAGGGTATAATATTTTTTTCGTTGAAGAATATTAGTTTTGAATTATTAGATTATGTGAAAGGTTTTTTTTTTTCAAACTCAACAAGAGAGAAATTTGTTTCTAATTGATAGTTTCTATAGCGACTTTTAAGTGTAACAAAGAGTATATATAAAGAAGAAATTGGTATGACGTGATATTTTTTTTTTAAAATGTAAACAAATTATTTCGAATTTTTTTTTTATGTTTTTTAATTCAAAGATAATAAAAAGATAAGATATTTTTGAACCTTTGTAGAGAGTTTTAAAATTATTACTATAATAGAAGTTATATCATGGATAAACTCAAAAAATCGAAATCTTATGGAATATTTACATAATATCCGGCCATATTTATTGTTTACTTTTTATAGCTAATATAAATAGATGATATACCGACAACACACGATTATACACATATTATATATAGATTATATATGCCACGACCCATTTTCATAATAGGTCATGATGGCGCCCAACACCATTGACGGGCAAGCCAATGCGGAAAATACTAAATAAACTTTCACTTACCTTTACCCAAAAATAGTTGAAATAATTCTTTAAGTTGAAATAAAAATCAGAAATGATTAATAAAGTCATAATAATCATACAACCCCAAAAGGATACAATCTATTAATGTGTGTGCCAAGACCTGATGTCACGAGTTGTGGGCAACAAGTAGAATATACAAAAGAATCACACTATTCTATTGTGCGAAACAGAATAGACAGCAAAAATACATAAGAAAGACTTCTTCAGGCTGCTAAACGGTATGGGAGGGAAGCAGCTCACCGTAAAAGTCTCGAGTCCGCTCAGGGATGCGCACCAGACTGATAATCAGACACACCTGCCTTAGATCATGTACAATTAAGTACAGAAGTGTAGTATGGGTACATAAACAATATGTACCCAGTAAGTATCCCGTCTAATCTCGAAGAAGTAGAGACGAGAGGTCGACTTGATACTTACTAGGGTCGAATGATATGAGAAGAATTTATAATAAGCATGAATAGCACAATTTATTAACGTTTTATGGTAATGAGTAACAGTCCTTTTTCCAAATAATGTCATGGTATCCATTTACATTTTCAAGGCATATATGAAGTTCAGTCCACCGAGAAATACTAAGTAAAGCAAGCGCAGATAACACCGAGGGATGTACGGCCCGATCCAACATAAAAGTAAAGTGTGCACTGCCGAGGGTCGAACGGCTTGAACCATAGATGCATCTATTACCCCGCTTGCGAATCACACGTGCGATGCGGTCAAATATAAATAAGCTCATCAACAAGAAGACAATAATATATATATATATATATATATATATATATATATATATATATATATATATATATATCGCAGGGGTAGTTATTCACAGGAATATCCAAATTCTCTTTTAAAAGACCAAACAGGATAAGGTTCCTCCACTAGTCTCATTTACCTTAACCAAAATAATTTATACGAATCCGAATGTATCATCAAGTTACAAGAATGTCACGTGGATCATGCTTTTGGGTCCTAGACTACCCGGACTTAACATAGTAGTAGCTACGCACGGACTCTCGTCACCTAATGTGTACGTAGCCCCCGCATATAATAGCAATTAATTCAATTATTACACCTATGAGGACAATTTCCTCTTACAAGGTTACAAAGGAGACTCACCTTGATCCAAAGTGCATTTCCACTACCAGGAACGAGTAAGCAATTTCCCAACCTTTAACACAAGTTTCCTGAAATCCGACCTTGGGCCCACGTGCCCGGATTCCGAAATTTCTTTAAGGAAGTTGTTCTCTATAACCTAAGGATCGATAATATATGATTTCTAATTTATTCCATAGCAAATTTCGTGGTTAAATCTAACTTTTACTAAAACCCTAGGTTTTTGCTCTAACCCCATGATTTTACCTTAATACTAGTGTTTAATCTACCCAAGACAAAATTATTAAACTAGAAATAGGTAGAACACACTTACCTCAAGATGCTAGGTGAAGATCTTCTCTCAAAAGCTCTAAAATCATCAATGGAAGAGTGAAAAAGTGATAAAAATGACTTAGAACCCGTATTAAATGAACCTTACTGCCTCAGCGATTTCGGCATCTGCGGTCTGGGGACCACATCTGCAAGAAGAGGACCGCATCTGCGAAAGGGGATAAAATGGCTGGGACTGCTTCTGCGGTTTTGAGGCCACATCTGCGGAGCCGCTTTTACGGTTCCTGGCCTGCCCTGCCCTGGGCCGCATCTGCGATGAAAGGACTGCTTCTGCGGTCTCGCACCTGCGGTCCACCAATCGCAGGTGTGGTTATGACAGAAGCAGCAGCTTCAACTCTTCTAAAAAATTTCCACTTCACTCGAGCCTCATCCGATTGATGCTCGGGCTCCCGGGCCCCGTCTGAACATACCGACAAGTCTGAAATCACGAGACGGACCTACTCGAACCTTCGGAACACCCGAAACAACGCTAAATCTAGGAATCACCCCCTAAAACCAAATGAATCAAACTTATGAATCAAGTTCTTAATTTTCCTCTAACGGGCCAAAACGCCCTTAAACTACTCGGATTGACTCCAAATTTTATAGGCAAGTCTTAAATGATATTTCGGACCTGTACCGGGATTTGGAACCAACATACGAGCCTAATACCTATGAAATCAATCATTAATTAGTTTCTTTAAATCCTTAAAACTTCAGATTAACAATTTCTAATAGAAATTCATTACTCGAGCTAGGGACCTTGGAATTCGATTCTGGGCATACGCTCAGATCTCATATTTTCCCGCGGATCTTCCGGGACCGTCAAATCACAAATCCGGGTCCGTTTGCTCAAAATGTTGACCAAAGTCAAACTTAGTCTTTTAAGACAATTCTAAGGAATCAAATGGACATATTTTACTCCAAACTCTTCCAAATCCCGAACTAACCGTCCCCGCAAGTCGAAAATTATCTAAAGCAAGCACGGGAAGTTTTATTTAAGGGAACGAGGTTCTAAAAGGCAAAACGACCGGGCGAGTCGTTACATTCTCCAGCTCTTAAACAAATGTTCATCCTCGAACGAACATAGAAAAGTACCTGAGCTGCTGAATAAATGTTGATATCTGCTCTGCACGTCCTCCTCGGACTCCTAGGTCGCCTCCTCGACTGGTTGGCCCCTCCACTGGACCCTACCGCAGAAATCCTCTTGGACCTCAACTGGTGATCATGTCTATCAATAATGGCAACTGGCTCCTCCTCATAACCTAAACTCTCATCCAGCTGAATAGTACTGAAGTCTAACACATGGGACAAGTTGGCATGATACTTCCGAAGCATCGATACATGAAAAACCGGGTGAACCCCCGATAGGCTGGGGGGTAAAGTAAGCTCATAGGCAACCTCCCCAACTCGCCTCAACAACTCAAAGGGACCAATAAACCTTGGGCTCAATTTGCCCTTCTTCCCGAACCTCATAATGCCTTTCATTGGTGAAACTTTCAAGAGAACCTTCTCGCCAACCATGAATGATACATTACGCGCCTTCTAATCCGCGTAACTCTTCTATCTAGACTGAGTTGTGCGAAGCCTCTCCTGGATCAACTTCACCTTGTCCAAGGCATCCTGTACCGTATAACTTAGCCTCACCAGGCTCAAACCACCCGATAGGAGAACAACAACGGCGACCATATAAAGCCTCGTATGGAGCCATCTCTATGCTGGACTGATAGCTGTTGTTGTATGCAAATTCTGCCAAGGGCAAGAACTGATCCCACTGCCCTCCAAAGTCAATCACACATGCCCTGAGCATGTCTTCCAAAATCTGAACTGTCCGCTCCGACTGCCCGTCGGTCTGAGGATGGAATGTTGTGATGAGCTCTACACGGGTCCCCAACTCACTCTGAACCGTTCTCCAGAAATGGGAGGTGCATTGAGGGCCTCTATCTGATATGATGGAAATAGGCACACCGTGCAACCAAACTATCTCCCGAATGTAAATCCGAGCATACCTCTCTGCTGTGTAAGTAGTCGCTACTGGGATGAAGTGGGCCGACTTGGTCAACCTATCAACAATGACCCATACTAAATCAAACTTTCGCAAGGTCCGCGGCAACCCAACTACGAAATCCATGGTGATGCGCTCCCACTTCCACTCTGGTATAGGCATCTACTGAAGTAGGCCACCCGGTCTCTGGTGTTCATACTTGACCTCCTAGCAATTCAATCACCTGGCTACATACTCCACTATGTCTTTCTTCATCCTTCGACACCAATAATGCTGCCTCAAGTCACGGTACATCTTCGTAGCACCCAGATGAATGGAATACCGCAAACTGTGCACCTCCTCTAAAATCCTCTCCCTTAGACCATCAATATTAGGAACACATAAACGACCCTGGAGTCGTAAAACACCATCCTCGCCAATAGAAACCCCTTTGGCACCTCCCTGAAGTACCGTCTCTCTGAGAACCGCCAAATGTGGATCATCGAACTATCAGGCCTTGATCTGCCCCAATAATGAAGACTGGCAACCACACATGCAAGAACTCGGCTGGGCTTTGAAATGTCCAACCTCACAAGTCTATTATCCAAGGACTGAATGTCCAAAGCTAGTGGCCTCTCCGCTATTTGGAATGAATGCCAAGCTACCAATACTCTCCGCCTTCCTACTCAAGGCATCCGCGACCATATTTTCCTTGCCCGGATGATAAAGAATGGTGATGTCATAATCCTTCAGTAACTCAAGCCACCTGCGCTGCCTCAAATTAAGATCCCTCTGCTTGAATATATGTTGCAAGCTGTGATGATCATTATAGACCTCACATGACACCCCATACAGATAATGCCTCCACATCTTAAGGGCATGAACAATCGCGACCAACTCTAGATCGTGCACAGTATAATTCTTCTCATGAACCTTCAGCTGACACGAAGCATATGCAATAACTCGCCCCTCCTGCATCATTATACATCCCAAGCCAACGCGTGAAGCGTCACAATATACCGTATACATCCCCGAGCCGGAAGGTAATACAAGAAATGGTGTTATAGTCAAAGCTGTCTTGAGCTTCTGAAAGCTCTCCTCACAATCATCAGACTAACGGAAAGGAGCACCCTTCTGGGTCAATCTAGTCAAAGGTGATGCAATAGATGAAAAGCCCTGCACGAATCGTCTGTAGTAACCTGCTAACCCCAGGAAACTCCTAATCTCGGTCACTGAGGTAGTGCGTGGCCAACTCTGAACTACCTCGATCTTCTTGGGATCCACCTTAATACCCTCTCCTAACACAATATGCCCCAAGAATGCCACCGACTCTAGCCAAAATTCACACTTAGAGAACTTAGCATATAACTTCTACTCTCGCAAGGTCTAAAGCACTACTCTCAAATGCTGCTCGTGCTCCCCCAAGCTACATGAGTATATCAAGATGTCGTCAATGAAGAAGATGACAAATGAATCAATATAAGGCCTGAACACCTTGTTCATCAAGTCCATAAATGCTGTCGGGGCATTAGTCAAGCCAAAGGACATCACCAAAAACTCATAATGGCCATATCTAGTCCAGAATGTAGTCTTCGGAACATCCGAGTCCCGAATCTGCAGCTAATGGTACCCTGAACTCAAGTCTATCTTAGAGAACACCCTAGCACCCTGCAACTGGTCAAACAAATCATCGATACGAGGCAACGAATACTTGTTCTTGATGGTGACTTTGTTCAATGGGAGCTTGGAGAAGTAGTGGGGACGCAAACACTATGGGGTCGACAACGGCGGACTATATAAGGAAGGCGGCGAGAGAGGTGTTAGGGGTATCTTCAGGCCGCACCGGTGGCCACAAAGGAGACTGGTGGTGGAATGCAGTTGTACAAGGTAAAACGGAAGCTAAGAAGGTGGCTTACCTGCGGTTAGTGGGGAGCACTGGAGAGGAGGAGAAGAGAGCGAACATTGCGAGATATAAGGTAGCTAGGAAGGAGGCAAAGATAGCAGTGACAGAGGCAAAAACGACAACTTTTGCTCGTTTGTATGAGGAACTAGGGAACAAAGGCGGGGAGAAGAAGTTACTCCGACTCGCTAAGGTGAGAGAGAGGACGGCCCGGGATTTGGACCAAGTGAGGTGCATAAAAGATGAGGACGGCAAAGTTTTGTTGGGGGATGACCAGATAAAGAGGAGATGGCAGACCTACTTTCATAAACTTCTAAGTGAGGAAGGGGATCAGGATATTGTACTAGATGAATTGAGGAACGCCGAAAGCCCCCATGTACTAAGTGATTGTCGGGACATTGAGGTCGATGAGGTCATGGAGGCAATGCGTAAGATGAGAAGGGGCAGAGCTACCGGACCAGATGAAATTCCGGTTGAGCTTTGGAGGTGTGTGGGTAGAGCAGGCTTGGAATGACTTACTAAGTTGCTTAATGTTATATCCAAGACTAATAGGATGCCCGAAGAGTGGAGGTGGAGTACAATGGTCCCGTTGTATAAGAACAAAGGCGATATCCAGATCTGTAACAACTATAGGGGTATTAAATTACTAAGTCATACCATGAAAGTCTGGGAGAGAGTGGTAGAAATGAGAGTGCGAAGGACGGTGTCTATTTCAGACAACCAGTTCGGGTTCATGCCGGGGCGATCTACCACAGAAGCTATCCACCTTATTAGGAGGATGGTGGAACAATACAGGGATAAGAAGAAGGATCTCCACATGGTGTTTATCGATCTAGAGAAAGCGTACGACAGGGTTCCTAGGGAGGTCTTATGGAGATGCTTAGAGGCTAAAGGGGTCCCGGTTGCCTACATTAGGGCGATTAAGGACATGTATGATGGAGCTAAGACTCGGGTTAGGACAGCAGGAGGCGATTCAGATTATTTTCCGGTTATTACGGGGTTGCACCAAGGGTCTGCTTTCAGCCCTTTCCTATTTGCCCTGGTGATGGATGCTATAACGCATCATATTCAGGGGGAGGTGCCATGGTGCATGCTATTCGCTGATGACATAGTCCTAATCGACGAGACACGATGCAGCGTCAGCGAGAGGTTAGAGGTTTGGAGACATACCCTTGAGTCCAAAGGTTTCAGGTTGAGCAGGACGAAGACGGAATACCTTGAGTGCAAATTTGGGGCAGAGCCGACGGAAGCGGGAGTGGAAGTGAGGCTTGATTCTCAAGTCATCCCTAAGAGGGGTAGTTTCAAGTACCTGGGGTCGTTTATTCAGGGGTCCGGGGAGATCGACGAGGATGTCACACACCGTATAGGGGTGGGGTGGATGAAATGGAGGTTAGCGACGGGAGTCCTGTGTGACAAGAAAGTGCCACTGTTACTGAAAGGTAAATTTTATAGGGCAGTGGTTAGGCCTGCTATGTTGTATGGGACCGAGTGTTGGCCGGTGAAGATCTCACACATCCAGAGGATGAAAGTTGCAGAGATGAGGATGTTGAGGTGGATGTGCGGGCATACAAGGAAGGATAAGATTAGAAATGAAGATATTCGAGAGAAGGTGGGGGTGGCCCCCATGGAGGACAAGATGCGGGAAGCAAGACTCAGATGGTTCGGGCACATTCAAAGGAGGAACACTGATGCACCGGTGAGAAGGTGTGAACGACTGGCGGTGGTGGGTACGAGGAGAGGTAGAGGGAGACCTAAGAAGTATTGGGGAGAGGTGATCAGGCAGGATATGACGCGACTTAGGGTTACTGAGGACATGGCCCTAAACAGGGAATTGTGGAGATCGAGCATTAAGGTTATGGGTTAGGGAAATTGTGATGTCTTTTTTTACAACGCACTAGAGTGAGACTAGCCAGTTAGGAATTAGTCTTAGAATGCTATTGATCAACTACTGATGATGGGCTTTATCTTCTGTGTATTAATACCTTACATCTTTCGCGTATTTCCTATATCTCTTATATTGTTGTTACTTTGTTGTTATGATATTTATGTTATGTTATGGAATTTATGGTATTTTATGTTGTTTTATTATGAGTATATTGATAGTACTAATATAGTGTCTCTTGTTGCCTTTTCGAGCCGAGGGTCTCTTGGAAACAGCCTCTTTGCCCCTCGGGGTAGAGGTAAGGTCTGCGTACATATTACCCTCCCCAGACCCCACTTGTGGGATTACACTGGGTTGTTGTTGTTGTTGTTGATGGTGACTTTGTTCAACTGGCGGTAATCAATGCACATCCGCATAGTCCCATCCTTCTTCTTCACAAATAACACCGGTGCACCCCAATGTGATACACAGGGCCTAACAAACCCCTTCGCTAATAACTCCTCAAGCCGCTCCTTCAACTCTTTCAACTCTTTAGGAGCCATATGGTACGGTGGAATAGATATAGACTGGGTCCCAAGAGCCAAATCAATACAGAAATCAATATCACGATCCGGTGGCATGCCCGGAAGATCAGAAGGAAATATATCAGCGAACTCCCAAACTACTGGAACTGAATCAATCATCGGAGACTCTGCGGTGGTATCCCGAACATAAGCTAGATAAGCCAAATACCCCTTCTCGACCATATGCCGAACCTTCAGGAAGGAAATAACCCAACTAGGTGTATCAATTGTGGACCCCTTCCACTCCAACCTCGGAAAGTTTGGCATCACTAGTGAAACAGTCTTAGCATGGCAATCTAGGATGGCGTGATATGGAGATAACCAATCCATGCCTAGGATGACCTCAAAATCGATCATATCAAGCAACATGAGATTTTCTCTAGTCTCAAAACCACAGAATGTGACCACACAAGACTGGTAGATCCGATTCACAACCACAGAATCACCGACAAGAGTGGACATATGAACAGGAGTGCCCAAAGGCTCACTAGAAATAACCAAAAAATGAGCAAACAAATATGATACATATGAATAAGTAGACCTTGGGTCAAATAATACCGAAGCATCTCTACCGCCGACGGAGATAATACCTGTGATGACGGTATCTGAGGCCAATGCATCTGGCCTGGCCGGAAGGGCATAGAATCTGGCTGGAGCGTCGGTTGGCTGGCCTCCACCTGACTGAGCAATAGCTGGCTGACCTCTCCCTATCTGTCCTCCACCTCTAGGACGACCCCTACCAGCCTGCCCTCCACCTTCAGGTGCCGGGGCGGCCAGTGCTGAATTCATAGGTTGCTGACCCTGCTGCACTACCTTGCCCCGAAGTTTGGGGCATGTCCTCTTCATGTGACCTAGATCTCAACACTCGTAGCATACCCTCGGTACCATAGCCTGCTGCCCTGAAGTTTGAGCCTACTGACCCGAATACCCACTGGAAGAACCCTAGATGACTGGGGGGCGATATGAACTGTTTGGCATGGCACTGAAGTGAGCACTGGAAGAACCCTGATAACCAGAATACCCGTCGAAGGAACCCTGAACAGCTGGTGGGCGGTAAGAACTTTCCGGCATCGCACTGAAATAAGGCCTCACTAGAGCACCTCTAGGAGGGGGTGGTGGTACCGAATACGGGGGTCTGTTGGGCTGACCCCTCCCGAAGTGACCTCTACCCCTAGCTGGGTCACCTCTGAACTCTCCAGAAAATCTAGCCCTCTTATCCTACTGCATCGACTCTCTACCCCTCAATTATGCGAGCAATCTCTACTACTAGCTGATACTCAGTACCCATCTCCACCTCTCGAGCCATGCCAGCTCGAATAGTGGGGTGTAACCCCGCAACGAACCTCCGCACTCTCTCTGCATCTGTGGAAAGTATCATGAGTGCATGGCGAGACAACTCAGAGAACCTCGCGTCATAATCGGTCACCGACATCTGACCTTGCTCAAGATGCTCAAACTGATACTGCAGCTCTTCCCTCTCAGAGGGAGGAATGTACCTATCCAAGAATAACTGTGTGAACTGACCCCAAGTGAGGGGAGGAGAACCTGCTGGCCTGCCAAGAACATAGGACTGCCACCACCTACGGGCTCTGCCCTCCAGCTGAAAAGTAGTGAAGTCAACTCCATGCAACTCCAATATCCTCATGTTGTGCAGTATGTCTCTGTACCTGTCAATGAAGTCCTGGGCATCCTCATGTCGCTCACCCCCGAAGATAGGAGGGTTAAGCCTAGTCCATCTATCCAATAACTCATGCGTATCGCCATCCACAGCTGGCCTGGTTTGGGGTGCCACTGCAGCAACTGGCTGAGCCCCATCTATGGGTAGTTCATCCGGAGTCTGATACACTATGGCTGCGTGATCGGGAGCCTGAGCAGTATGGGTCTGTGCTCCCTCTCTCGCTTGTGATGTAGCCGAATCTGCTGGATATAAACCAGCCTGAGTCATAGAATCTATGAACTGTAGCATACGACCCATGACCTCCTGGAATCCCGGTGTTGTCATAAAGTCTGTCGGGGTAGGCTCAGCTGCGGGCACCTCGCCCTGCTCCTCGATAATAGGATCTCCCGCAGGATCTATTGGTGGTACTACTGAAATAGCTCTGGGATGCCCTTGTCCCCTACCACGGGCCGGTGCCCTCCCCCGGCCTCTGCCTCGGCCTCTAAGAATGGGGGGAGCAGCTCCACCCGGGTCTGGAACATCAGCCGTGCGTGTCCTCACCATCTGTGAGAGAATAGAAGAGGGAAATTTAGTATACCAACCACTGCACGATAGTAAATGAATAAAGAGTAGTTTTCGTAATACCCTATAGCATCTCAAAGATAAATACAGACGTCTCCGTACAGATCTACAAGACTCTATTAGGATTGCCCATGACTTGTGAGACCTACATGAACCTAGTGCTCCGATACCATATCGTTATGACCCATTTCCATAATAAGTCATGATGGCGTCCAACACCATTGTCGGGCAAGCCAACGCGGAAAATACTAAATAAACTTTCACTTACCTTTACCCAAAAATAGTTGAAATAATTCTTTAAGTTGGAATAAAAATCAGAAATGATTAATAAAGTCATAATAATCATACAACCTCAAAAGGATACAGTCTACTAATGTGTGTGCCAAAACCTGGTGTCACAAGCTATGGGCAACTAGTAGAATATACAAAAGAATCACACTATCTTACTGTTCGAAACAGAATAGACAGCAAAAATACATAAGAAAGACTTCTTCAGGCTGCTGAACGGCATGGGAGGGAAGCAACTCACCGTAAAAGTCTCGAGTCCGCTCAGGGATGCGCACCAGACTGATAGCCAGATACACCTGCCTCACATCTTGTACAATTAAGTACAGAAGTGTAGTATGAGTACATAAACAATATGTACCCAGTAAGTATCCCGTCTAATCTCGAATAAATAGAGACAAGAGGCCGACTTGATACTTACTAGGGTCGAATAATATAAGAAGAATTTATAATAAGCATGAATATCACAATTTATTAACGTTTTATGGCAATGAGTAACAGTCCTTTTTCCAAATAATGTCATAGTATTCATTTACATTTTCAAGGCATATATGAAGTTCAGTCCGCCGAGAAATACTAAGTAAAGCATGCGCAAATAACACCGAGGGACGTACGACCCGATCCAACATAAAAGTAAAGTGTGCATTGCCGAGGGTCGAACGGCTCGAACCATAGATGCATTATTCACAGGAATATCTAAATTCTCTTTTAAAAGACCAAGCAGGACAAGGTTCCTCCACTAGTCTCATTTACCTTAACCAAAATAATTTATACGAATCCGAATTTATCATCAAGTTACAAGAATGTCACGCAGAGCTTGCTTTTGGGTCCTAGACTACCCGGACTTAACATAGTAGTAGCTACGCACAGACTCTCGTCACCTAATGCGTACGTAGCCCCCGCATATAATAGCAATTAATTCCATTATTACACTTATGGGGACAATTCCCTCTTACAAGGTTAGAAAGGTGACTCACATCGCTCCAAAGTGCACTTCCACTACCAGAAACGAGTCCAAGCCCTCAATTCGGAGCCGAACGATCCCAAACTAGTTAAATGAGGTAAGAACTAGTCAATTTTGGTTCGCAAGAACAAATTCCAGCTATTTAAGCAATTTCCCAACCTTTAACACAAGTTTCCTAAAATCCGACCCCGGGCCCACGTGCCCGGATTCCAATATTTTTCGAAGGAAGTTGTTCTCTATAACCTAAGGATCGATAATATATGATTTCTAATTTATTCCATAGCAAATTTCGTGGTTAAATCTAGCTTTTACTAAACCCCTAGATTTTTGCTCTAACCCCATGATTTCACCTTAATACTAGTGTTTAATCTACCCAAGACAAAATCATTAAAATAGAAATAGGTAGAACACACTTACCTCAAGATGCTAGGTGAAGATCTTCTCTCAAAAGCTCTAAAATCGCCAATGGAAGAGTGAAAAAGTGATAAAAATGACTTAGAACCTGTATTAAATGAACCTCACTGCCTCAGCGATTTCCGCATCTGCGGTCTGGGGACCGCATCTGCGAGAAGAGGACCGCATATGCGAAAGGGGCTAAAATGGCTAGGACTGCTTCTACGGTCTTGAGGCTGCATCTACGGAGCCGCTTCTGCGGTTCCTGGCCTGGCCTGCCCTAGGCCGCATCTGCGATGAAAGGACCGCTTCTACGGTTTCGCACCTGCGGTTCACGAACCGCAGGTGCGGTTATGACAGAAGCAACAACTTCAGCTCTTCTAAAAAATTTCCACTTCACTCGAGCCTCGTCCGATTGTCGCTCGGGGCTCCCAGGCCCCATCTGAACATACCGACAAGTCTGAAATCACAAGACAGACCTATTCGAACCTTCAGAACACCCGAAACAACGCTAAATCTAGGAATCACCTCCTAAAACCAAATGAATCAAACTTATGAATAAGTTCTTAATTTTCCTCTAACGGGCCAAAACGCCCTTAAACTACTCGGATTGACTCCAAATTTTACAGGCAAGTCTTAAATGATATTTCGGACCTGTATCGGGATTCGGAACCAACATACGAGCATGATACCTATGAAATCAATCATTAATTAGTTTCTTTAAATCCTTAAAACTTCAGATTAACAATTTCTAATAAAAATTCATTATTCGGGCTAGGGACCTCAAAATTCGATTCCGGGCATACGCCCAGGTCTCATATTTTCCCACGGATCTTCCGGGACAGTCAAATCACGAATCCGGATCCGTTTGCTCAAAATGTTGACCAAAGTCAAACTTAGTCTTTTAAGACAATTCTAAGGAATCAAATGAGCATATTTCACTCCAAACTCTTCCAAATCCCGAACCAACCGTCCCCGCAAGTCGAAAATTAGCTAAAGCAAGCACGAGAAGTTTTATTTAAGGGAACGAGGTTCTAAAAAGCAAAACAAACGGGCGGGTCGTTACAATATATAAATTACACATCATTCAATTTTTTAATTTAAGTGGTCGGGTGAGCACCTATTTAGGCTGATTAGATGAATCCAAAAGAAAATATGAAATAATTTCAACCAAAGACTAAAAATATAATTAAAGTTCATATGCAGACAATTTTTATTAAAACTCATTTTTTATAGTGAAATAAATTAATCTTTTGTAACAAAAGAAATAATAACATAAAAATAAGATAAAAGAAAATAAATATTGAAAAAAATGTTAGAAAGATCTAAAAACGAGAAATAAAAGATGACAAAAAATTTCTTCTTATGTTTCATCTTTGTTGAGTATAAAAAATTTAAAAGTTAATCTCATCGATTTCAAATATTTTTTTTCAACTCAAATACATACATTATAAGATAATGATATCTTAGAATGTTTTTTTTATTTACATTATGTATCATTTTTAAAAAAATCACTATTACTAACAAACTGATATGATTTTCAAATTTGAATTGGAATGCAATTTGAGTAGTTTGCATTGAGGTTAAGCCAAATATGGTATCGAAAAATAAACTACTTGACAATTTTAAGACAATATATGCAATATTTTATAATAATAATCAACTAATTTAACATTTAATGATTCAAAGAACAAATTTTTTGTATATATAGGGTATTAAAAATTTAAATTTTGGGGCTAGAGATATCGATAAACTTAAAGTGGAGTCATACTAAAATAAATCCAGTCAAAGAATCATTTAAAATTTTAGATAGCCGATTAAATTGAATTATAAATTAAGGATAATATCTTTACTTGCATCATTATAAAGATAATCATTATTATAATATATATAAAGTTTTATAAATTGAAATTTCAAAATAGAAATATTTTTTGAAAGATAAAATCATACCAAATAAGAGTTCAAGTCGTAGTATAAGAGTCACGTTGTAATCAAAGAATCGTTTATATCGTGTCTACTTTTGTGCTTTGCCATAAATATGAGTTATTATTTCACTTTGTGGCTATTTTTAGGTTCCAATGACACCTATGAGAATAGTTCAAAAATAAAATTATCACTACAAGAATTGAGAAAATATTAGTCTGTTTTCATATAGTATTTCTTAATTAATATTTGACGACTATCTATAATTATTTAGAAGGTTTAAATGTTAAAGTCATTTACATATAACTCAAATAACTCAGATATTTAACATGGTTAATGTCAAATATCAAAGCGGAGTAAAAGAAATTCACTAGCTAAAAAATATTTTATATTTTTAGATAACCAACTAAAATGAATTTTGAATTAAGAATAATATTTTCAATTACATTATTATAAAAATAATTATTATTGAAAAATAATGTTTTAGAAACTGAAATTTTAAGAAAGAAATATTTTTAAGAGATATCAACACACCAAATAAGAGTTCAAGTAGTAGTAAAACAGTTCTTATCCAAAGAGTCATTCATTGTCTCAACATTGATTGTTTTGCCATAAATATGAGTTAGATCCAATGACACCGTCAAGAATAGTATCAAAAAAGAAAAATAGAAGAAATGGTTAATTTTTTTTTCCATGTAGTTAATATCTAATGATTATCTATATTTACTGAGAAAGTGTAAATTTTAAGATTATTTATATACAATTCAAATAACTTAAATATTTGACATTATTAATGTCCGCGCATCCGTACGAGTACTAATACTAGTTATATAATACATCTGAATACATAAATTATATTAATTAAAAAAAATATATGAATACATTTATGGCATATAGTGAAACTGTGAATACAATAAAATACATAGAATATAGCGGGATACATTGAAATACAATGAAAAAAAGACAGTGAATACAATGAAATACATGGAATACAACGAGATACATTGAATTACAATAAAAAAAAGACATTGAATACAATGAAATATATGAAAATACATTGAAATATATTAACAGAAAATCAAGTTGTTCAACCCTAATCCGTCGTTCCATTCACCGCCGTGAACCACAGCAGAATAGCGGCCAACAAAATCATCATCAGAAGAAAAAACATTGCATGTGTGCGCCGACAAATCATCCAGGTTCAGTCCGTTGTAGCCTTCACAAGAATTCAAATCAGACCAAATAAATACGACGACGACGAAGACGAGCCATCAGCACTTGAATTTGAATATTATGCGGCGGTTGGCGATAGTGAATTCGCTGGTTCAGATTGGAGCAGTTGAAGATGGCGAATTGATAAAGATGAAACATACTGCTTTCATTATTGAATAGCTATCAAAGCACAGAAAAAAAATAAAAATAGTGTAACTGAATAAGTATTTAGTGACTTAGGGGTAGGAGGTAACAAAAATTAAATATTTATTATAAACATTAAAAAATATTTATAAAATATAATTTTTATAAATGGTATTTATTTAAAATAAATAAAATATTAACCTTTGCTATAGGAGGTAAAAATTCCAAATTTAAACGGTGGCACCATTTTCGTCATTCTCCCATTTTCGTCATTCTCCCAATTACAAGTTACTAAACCCAATGGGCCGTTATTAAATAAACCAAATCCAGCCCACTCAATCTAAACTGTACAGCTGCCTCATCCTTTATACACTTCAAAGCCCTAGGGTTTCTTTTCTTGCTTCCCGCAAACAAAGCTCTTGGCTTCCACACACACACACACCAGCTCTGTAGTTGCCTCTTACTCGCAGGTACTCCTCTCTTAGCCAAAACTTCTTCAGATTTTACGTCAATATTCAATATTTCCATTTTCCTAAGCTCTTAGAAGCACATGATTATGGTATCTCTAGCTTTTTGTTATTGATTCTCTGTTTAAGTTTGAAATAGATGAACAAATTGAGAAATCAATGCTGATTCAGACAAAAATGACGTTTTTCCTCTACCCGTTTTGAGTTTGTGCATTGGATTATCTGTGTAGTGTTGATGTTTTTTTTTTCCCCTTGTATAACTACAACTGTGTTGATGTTAAATGTGGTTCCGTAGAGGAAAATGGATGTAGAGGATTTATATAGCTGACCCCAATTAGTTTGATTAATATGCTGTTTTGTTGATATTATTTAGAAAATGTTTATGGTGTTTTGTGTTGTACATTTAGAAAAGTTGATTATTTGTAAGTTGCTCGTGTTAAGTGGTTCTTGCTGATGCTTTATGGTAATTATTTGGGGTTATTGTTGAATATGTTTAATTGGTGTGATAAACAGATCTGTCAAGATGTACACGTCGAAGCAAAAGATTCACAAAGATAAAGATGCAGAACCTACTGAGTTTGAGGAGTCTGTTGCACAGGTTGCGTTTTGTTCTTACATGATGGCATTTGTTATTTAAAACCTGAATAGGTTCATTGGATATAAAATGTTTAAAGAAAGGCATTAAATTGTTTCTGAACAGGCTTTGTTTGATTTGGAAAACACCAACCAAGAGCTGAAAAGTGAATTGAAGGACCTATACATCAATTCAGCAGCGTATGTGTAGTCAAGTCTATGTTACACCTTTTTAATGGCTGTCTAGTATATGTTGTAGTTAGTCTATACTATATTTTTCATATTGTAGTAACTGGTTCTGTTTCTGGGTTATTGCAGTCAAATTGATGTGTCAGGAAACAGGAAAGCTGTTGTTATCCATGTGCCCTACAGACTGAGGAAAGCTTTCCGCAAGGTTCATGTTCGCCTTGTTAGGGAGTTGGAGAAGAAATTCAGTGGCAAGGTAACTATTGAATTATAATCATTATTTTATGTCTTCATCATTGCCTTTGAGAATGTTCTCAAGGACTGGGTTTAGAGTGTTTAATCTGAAATGCACATGCTATTTTAGTTAATTGATTGTTATCAAACATGGTTGTGATTTGTAATGAATTCATTCTTCATAATTCCCTTTATGATTCGTCAATAACTGATCCCTTCCTCATGGCGCTGCACATTTTGTTTTTCCTGTATTCTGGTTTGGGTGAAATTGTATTTATCAAGGAGGAAAATATTTGACATTGCCTTTTGGGATTGGCATTTGTGAAAATTCACATACTGCTATTTAGACCTAGTAGTATTGACATTATTATAGAGTTCCTGCTTCCGCTCTCCTTTGAATTATAGCTGTGGTACTATACTGATAATGGAACCCAATGTTTGAAGTCCTATTCAGTTGGCCTTGTTCATCTATACTGGGTGCTTTGTGGACCTTTTGTAGGTACCAAGTACCTGTAAAAAAATACATAATAAATAAAAGAGTTAGTATTTGATTAGTTGACATCCAATGCGAGTAAAATAATTAGGCAAATTGTCATCCTCATTCTGAAGCTTGATATGTCACATTGTACTTGCAGTAGTTTATTACGCTAACTATTCTTGTTTCCTTGTTTTACAATGTGGGCTGCTGGTCTTCCTGCCTTTGATGACGTTTTGATTTTTTGTAGGATGTAATTTTTATCGCCACTCGGAGGATAGCTAGACCTCCCAAGAGAGGTTCAGCTGCTCAACGACCCCGCAGCAGAACTCTTACTTCTGTTCATGACGCCATATTGGAGGACTTGGTTGTTCCTGCTGAGATTGTTGGGAAGCGTACTAGGTATCGCATTGATGGCTCCAAGATAATGAAGGTAATATTATGAAGCACTATTGAACGCTCTATCTTCTTGCTCAAATGTTTATGGTTGTGGTAAACTGGAATATTTTTTTGGGTGAAGTAATAGTACTGCTTGTGCATTTTCAATAATGTCAGACAGCTAGTAACTGCAAGTTTTCTTTGTTGGTATCATTTTCTGCGTGATAACTTCTTTGACATTTTCGTTGAAAGGGCAGAAGCTCTATTGTGGTTTTCCTGATTTATTTTCATCCTTTTTTTTTTTGTGGATAGGTGTTCTTGGACCCCAAGGAACGGAACAACACTGAGTACAAGTTGGAGACTTTTTCAGCCGTTTACAGAAAGCTTTCAGGCAAAGATGTTGTGTTTGAGTACCCCATCACTGAGGCTTAAGGAAACAAAATGCTTATCTTCATCTATTTGATGTGAAACTACAGTTTAGTGGTTCCTTCTTTGAAATTTTGACAATTTCATTTTGTTTAGAATGCAGAGAACCATGTGAAATTTCTATTGATTTTCACTTAAAACTGTGTTGCTATGCCATAGGTTTTTCTGGCTTGTTTGTTGAATTTGGTTTTATTTGCTCTCATTCTGTGTCTTTTGTGTGTGTGACCCCTAGTTAGGGAGAGCTTCTCTCTTCAATGTGCCTTGTGTGGCGTGGCTCTATATTACTCGTACCAGTGAATGTCAGATTAGATGCTTACTTCCAATAAGCAAGTAAAGTAACACTCTTAATTCAAGACATGCAGAAGTACTAGAGTAAGTGAGGGAGCCAAATGGTCATGGCCACGTGCAGAAATACAAACAGTAACTACAATCCAGTGGAATTCCACTAGTGGGGTATCGGGAGGGTAGATTATATGCAGACATTATCCCTATCCCAGAGGGATAGAGGCTGTTTCTGTGAGAACCTCGGCTCAAAGACAATAGATTTGTAACGGCAACAAAAATCAGAAAAGCAGTATTAACTTGGTAAAAGACACCAAATAAATGGGAAGGCACAAAAAAAGTGTGAAACACAACAAAAACCGTTAGTAGTCCTATAGAGATAACACTATTAGACTAATCGGCACAAACGAGGAAAAAAAACGCTCGTCTATTCCCAAACTTACAACCCGAATGCTCGACCTCCACACCTTCCTATCAAGGGCCATGTTCTCGGAAATTTGAAGCCGCGTCATGTTATGTCTGATCACCTCGCCCCAATTCTTCTTGGGCCGCCCTCTACCTCTTCTCGTATTTGCCTGAACCAATCGCTCACACCTCCTAACCGGAGCATTTAGGATCCTCCGCACGTGCCCGAATCATCTACACCTCGCTTCCCTCATCTTGTCGTCCAAGGGAGCCACGCCCATCCTCTCCCGAATATCCTCATTCCTAATCTTATCCATCCTAGTATACCCGCACATCCATCTCAACATTCTCATTTCTGCTACTTTCATCTTCTGGATATGTGAAATCTTCACTGGCCAACACTCGGCCCCATACTACATGACCGATCTAATCACCGCAATACAAGTGCAGAAATACCATATAGAGGAAATGTTTTCATTTAAATTTCACTTCTTTGTACGTGCTTTCTTTCTGCTGAGTATTTACCACTTCCTTTGCTACTAGTCTATCATTTTTCTAAATTTGTAATCAATATTTCAAGTTTGTTTTTTCTTCTCTAGCACTTGCTGCGTTAAGGTGATATTAAGGACCCTTAGTTGACGACACAATCACTAGTCACTTCCTTAATATTCTGATTGTTGATGAGTTTAAAGCATATATTATCAATTTCATAAGTCACAACATAAAACACTCACCAGATCGTGTTCCAACATAATGCAATAAATATGGAAATTTGTACAGAGTTTCAAACATAAAATTACAGAATATACAAGAATCTTAATACGTCGTCTTGAGCCAAGGGTCTTTCGAAAATAGCTCCTCTATCCCATCCGGTAGGGGTAAGATCTGCGTACACACTACCTTCCCTAGACTTCACTTATGAAATTTTACTGGGTTATTGTATACAAGAATCTTAATATAGTCTTTACCATAGGGCAGGAAGCAGTTTCTTCTTTTCTTGCTTTTGACAATTGAGACTTCTTTTTTGCTGAATGGTAAATTGGTCTTCAACGCATCTAGCAGGTTTGGCATTTTTAATTTTGTAATATTTGGTCAGATATGTATACGTACTCACTCCAGAACCTATTTGTGAGATTTCACCGAATTTTTATCGTTGTAAATGCTATCTCTATTACTTTAATTATTAGTAATTAATATTGATGTTCCGAAGTTGTTAAGTTGGAAACGATAGGCATACATTAGTTAAGCTCCTAATCTAACTTCTACTGACACGATTGAAAGACACCAATGATTCGTTATTCATGACTAACAGTTATTCCAATACATGGCTATATATTAATATTTAATAGTTAATAACCTAATCCCTGAACTATAACTTTTTGTCAATTAGGTAGCTAAATTATTGGGTGTCCCCAAAATTCCATAAACAATATTGTGCTTTATATTAAAACTCCCTTATTGTTTATTTAGCATAACATGTGTAATAACTCGTTTGAGAGCGCGTAACAACTGAAAAAAGTCATCAAAAGTGCCCACATGACAGAATGTAATGGCTAATTAGCCTAACCTTGTTAATTTTCTTTTATCCTTATTTCCTTTATATCACTTCTCTTCCTTATTTTTTCACCATTTTCCTCATTTTTTCACATTTCTTCTTCATTTTTTACCTTTCTTTTTCAGTTCTCTATATGGATTCCTCCTTGAATTTTTTTCCTCTCTTGTTTCCTCTTAAATGATTTATTTTCTTTTAGTCTTCTTTCATGTTTTACCTATGTTTTTGAAAGAACACCCATTTAAATATTCTTATTAAACCCAAATTATAAAGAATGAAGTTGAATTTCTTGAATTTTATTTATATAATCTAGAATTAGAGAATGTAGTTGCTGGCCGATTGGTTTCTTATTTGCGGAATGTTGATTTGTGTAATCTTATTGTGTAATATTAAACCCAAATTATATGATTTTTTTTTTGTGTGTATTGCAAAGTGATCGTAAATAAGGGCTTATTCAAGTGGAGTCTAGCATAAAGCAGAACCATAATTAAACCAAAAAGTAACACATTACATTTGATCTTTTTTGGACCAAAATTCCTAGAATTAATTAAACATTACGAGAGTAATACATGATGAGTAAATTACATCAAAACCTAGTATAAGCCATAAGTTAATATGGTTATATAGATACACCACTAAGAATTCAACATGAGGTTTTAATATATAAGAGAATATAGTTCAAGGGGGTTTTAGGAATACCAAGTAGTTTAAGTAGGTAATTAACATAAATGTAATATTTTAGGAGGATTTTAGGCTGAGTTAAATAGCCACTTGTAGTGCCACATGACATATTTATTTTTAGATAATTAGGAGCATGTACTAGACGCACATCTAAAAATACAAAGATGGGGCTTTAATATGAAGAGCAAAATAGTTCATGGTGTTTTGGGGACGCACGATAGTTTGAATATGTAACTGACAAAAAATTAATAGTTTAAGGGAGTTTTAGGGTATTAACTCATTAATTCACATCGCAATTGCACCAAAACAATAGATGCATGACTTATATTCTTTACATAAGATTCATCACTTGTCTATACTTAACTACTCCATCCGTTTCAATTTATATGAACTTATTTGACTGGACACGAGATTTAAGAAAAAAAGAGAAGACTTTTGAACTTGTGGTGTAACATGATGCACATATATTTTGTGGGTGGCTATAAATCATTACATAAAGGTAAATTGTTTCCAAATAAGGAAAGAGGTCATTTTTTTTTGACACGGACTAAAAAGAAAATAAATTCACATAGATTAAAATAAAGGGAGTATTAATTTTACCTAATTTTTCTTTTAGCCATAGTAAATTAATATAATTTGATAACACTGAAACCTTTCTCAATAAATAAACCTATGGCAAGTAGAGGTGGATTTACAACCTTTAAGTTTTTTAGCATTGAACATATTGTCTTTTTAAAGTTATGGGTTCATATTGCTATTTATTACTCCCTCCGTTTCAAATTAGATGATGTACTTTCCTTTTTAGTTTGTTCCAAAATAAATGACACATTTCTAAATTTGGAAATAATTCAACTTTAACCTTTTCATTTTACCCATTTTACCCTTAATGAGAAGCTTTTACAACCACACAAATGTCATGACCCCATAAAGCTTTTACTCTTAAGCTTTTAAGACCATAAGTTTCAAAAGTATTCTTTTTTTTCTCTTAAACTTCGTGCCGAGTCAAACTACCTCATCCAAATTAAAACCGAAGAAATACAATATTATTAAATTTTTACACATAAATTTATACTACACGTCAAAAATACTGAATTCAGTTAAATTCGGTGCCGATACATTGCATCCGCCTCATATGGCAAGATTGCAGATTTATTCAAATGGCATGAAAGGCTTACTAACAAAAGAAAGCAGAAGCAATCTATCTCCAAAGCAAGTTACGTTGCAACTACCGAGGGTGGGTAAGCAAGTTGCTAGCTGCTGTTGTTTAGTTTTTTGTTTATCAACAAATTTTGTGAGGCTTCCCTTATTATTTTTTGCAGACTTTTTGTCTCAACCCCAAGAGGTTTAAACAAATATACTGGGAGAAAACCAAGAAATTATTATACTATCATTTATAGGATATATATATATATATATATATATATATTTTATTTCAGCTCTGAGATGGAACTATTTTTAGATATGACATGATGTTTCTTACGCGGTGAAATTACGGACAAAAACTAAGGCTGGCAGTTGGCACTCTGCAGAGGATTCAAATTCCGGAGCTCCGAGATTTACTACTTTTTTTTGCCCGTGATACACTTGTTCTTTTCTTCTCTTGGAATTTTCCTCTTTTATCTTATTTAAAGAGTTTCTATTATGAAAATATTATATTATGGATGTTCATTTAATATTTTGCTATAGATAATTATTTACTATTTAATACTCCAATGAAGTTTATCTACAAGCAGCTGACGCATGCAGGTTGCAAGCATCAATGAAATGATTTGCAACAACTTTTTATTAAACAAGCAGGTTGCGAGCAGCTAATGCAGGCAACTTACAGGCAGCTCATTAAAAGCTTCGCAGCTGCTTCCTGAAAAGCCTTGCAGCTGCTTCCTGAAAAGTCTCGCAACTGCTTCTTGAAAAACCTATAAAAATAGAGGAGATTTCAGTTTATTACGTGCGCAGTCCGAGCGTGTATAAGGAAAGCCATTATGTGAAAATCTGTGAACAATGATGAATTTTGCTTTTAAAATAAATTTAGGTTGACTTCGGTCAACATTTTGGGTAAATGGACCCGGACTCGTGATTTGACGGTCCCGGAGGGCCCGTAGGCAAATATGGGACTTAGGCGTATGCCCGGAATCGAATTTTGAGGTCCTAAGTCCGAGAAATGAATTTTTAAAGAAAATTGTTTTCTGGAATATATATGAGTTTTTGGAAATGAAATATGTTTGAATTTGATGGTATCATGCTCGTATTTTAGTTCAGCCCGGTACAGGTCTTATATGGGATTTAAGTTGAGTTTGTAAAATTTGGTAAGAAACGAACTTGAAATGATGTGAATCGGACCTTCGGTTGTTAAAATTTGAACTTAAGAGTTCATGAGATTTTTCTTTGATTTTGATGCTAAATCCATAGTTATTGATGTTATTTTGATGATTTGATCGCACGAGCAAGTCCGTATGATGTTTTTGGACTTGCGTGCATGTTTGGTTTGGAGCCCCGAGGGCTCGGTTGAGTTTTGAATAGGCCACGGAGTGAAATTTGAATTTAGGAAATTGCTGGTATGTTGCAGGTCTGCAGGCTTCGTAAATGCGAAGCCTGGCTCGCAAATGCGAAGAATGATCGCAAATGCGAAGAAGGCCTGAGTAGGCCCTGATCGCAAATGCGACCATCTGATCGCAAATGCAGAGGGCCATAGTCGCAAATGCGAAGCCCTCAGAAATTTTGGGTGGTCGCACATGCGATAGTATCTTCGCAAATGTGAAGAAAGCAGACTTCTAAAGGGTTCGCAATTGCGAACCCTGGTCAGCAATTGCGACATCTGCAACCTGCTAAATCATAACTTAGACGCATTTTCAGCCATTTTTCAAACCTTTTTAAAACCTAAACACCTTTGGGCGATTTTTCAAAGACAAGTACTCTTCCAAATCGATTGTAAGTCATCTCTAACTCGTTTCCATTAATCTTTAACATCTTTTCACATGATTTCAACTCAAAATCAAGGATTTTCATGGGGGAAATTGGGTGTTTTGGGGTAGAACTTAGGTTTTTCAAATTTTGGGGATTTGGACCTCGATTTGAGGTCCGATTTCAAAAACAAATTATATATTGGGTTCGTGGGTGAATGGGTAATCGGATTTTGGTTCGAACCTCGGGTTTTGACTATGTGGGCCCAGGGTCGATTTTTGACCTTTGGGAAAAACTTTAGAAAACCTATTTTCATGCATTTGAATTGATTCATTTTGCATTTATTGATATAGTTAAGTAGCTTGTGGCTAGACACAAGCGAATTGTTGGTGGACACAAGAGGTAAAGCAGTTGTTGATGCTTGAATTGTGTTCGTAGCATCGAGGTAAGTGCTTGGTCTAACCTTATCTTGAGGGATTAGGAGTTGTGTCCTATTTGCTATGTGTTAGTTGTTGAGTACGACGTATAATTACGATGACGAGTATCTATACGTTGGTGTCAAGCATGCCTGTGAGTCTTATACTATGATTAATGTGACCCCGTTTTGTATTGTTCATGCCTTATGTGATGATTTCTATTGTTGAACAAGGCTTGTGGAAGTAATATTGGTATTTGAACATTGAAGAGCGTTGGCTCAAGTTGTAAAATGATTTGTTGAAGTATTATTGGCAATTGAACATTTTAGAGCATTGACACAAGTTGTGAATTGAGTTATGAAGTAAATGCGAAAAGAGAAGAGGATTTTGATATCGTTTTCCCTTGCCGGGATACTATTGTTGTACTATTATTCCCTTGTCGGAATTTTATTGATTCCCTTGCCCTTATTGCTTTGTGATTGTTGTTTGGGTAAGGACGAAGGGTGATTGTTGCTTTGTGATTGTTAAAGCACGAAGGGTGATGCCGTGCATGATATTTGTGAGAGAGTGTTAATGCACAAAAGGTGATGCCGTGCCGCACGATGTACCATTCCGTGCCTTTATATGAGTGATAATGCACGAAGGATCATTCCGTGCCATGATTATGTGAGGTAAAAGCACGAAGGGTGATGCCGTGCCGATTATATTGATTCTTATGGTGAGGACGAGAGGAAAAATACGAAGGGTAATGCCATGCACTTGCCCTTGATTTTCCTGATTCTTGCTGATAATTGAGTTATGGTGTTCTTTACGTTTATTTACTTATTTTCTGTTGTTATTTGATCTTATTGTGATGTTATTGATCCCCTTGCCCAAATTGTTTTGTGATTGTTGCTTGAGTGAGGAAGAGTGTAAAACACGAAGGGTGATGCCGTGCATGATATTTGTGAGAAAGTGTTAAAGCATGAAATATGATGTCGTGCATGTTATTTGTGAGAGAGTGTTAAAGCACGAAGGGTGATGCCGTGCACTTGTCTTTGATTTCCTGATTTTTATTGATAACCGAGTTATGTTTTCTCTACATTTAACTGTTGGTTTCTATTGATACTTGTTGTACCGGCAACATGTTTCCCCCTCCTATATTTAATTGTGAAGTTTTGCCTTTATTTTCCATTGTATATGATTTAATTACACAAGTTTATTTGGTAGTCTGGTCCTAGCCTCATCACTACTTCGCCGAGGTTAGGCTAGGCACTTACCAGCATATGGGGTCGGTTGTGCTGATACTACACTCAGCACTGTGTGTGCAGATCCCGGTGCTGCAGCTTTTGGACCACTATGAGATTGCTGCCTTCAGTCTAACAGGCGACCCGAGGTAGTCCTGTTGGTGTCCGCAGGCTCTGGCGTCTCTTTCTATCTTTTCATTCTGTTTCTTTCATGTATTCTAGAGACATCATTGTATTAATCTTTCAGACCTTTATTTGTAGTAGTCCTAGACAGTCTGTGAATTTGTGACACCAGTTCTAGGTAGTTTATGTTTAATGAATTGTATTGGTAATATTTAAATAGTTATACTTTGTTCTTCCGCTTATTAAATTTCGCTGTTTATATATGTTGGTTCTTAATTGCTAAAGGATTAAAAATGTGGAGAAGGTAAATAATTCATCTGGTTGTCTTGCCTAGCTTTCACTAGTAGGCGCCATCACGATTCCCGAGGGTGGAAAATTCGGGTCGTGACAAGTTGGTATCAGAGCTCTAGATTACTTATGTCTCACAATTCACGGACAAGCTTAGTAGAGTCTGAGGGATCGCTACAGAGACGTTTGTATTTATCCCCAGAGGCTACAGAGTTAGGAAAATTTCACTTCTATTCTTCTTTATCGTGCAATTTTGTTCTCTCAATGCTAAATTGAAACCTCTACTCTTATCTTTTCGCGATTGGGGAGGTCACGTACCGCTTCTTCAACTGAGCAGCAACACAGACCAGTGATAGATCAGCTACATTTTCTGAGGCTTTGTGGAGGTTGGATAGGTTTCACCAAGCTCTCCACTACCAATTACAGCGGTGCATCTTCTGAGGATCCCCAGGATTATTTAGACAGCTGTCATGAGGTTCTCAGGAACATGAGGATAGTGAAGACCAATGGGGTCGACTTTCCTGCTTTTCGTTTGTCTAGATCTGCCATGACTTGGTGGAGATATTATTGTTTGGCTAGACCATCTAGGTCACCAGCTTTGACTTGAGATCAGTTTTCTCAACTATTTCTGGAGAAGTTTCTTCCTATCACTCAGAGGGAGAGCTATCAGAGGCAGTTTGAGCGTCTCCAACAGGGTTCTATGACTGTTACTCAGTACGAGACCAGGTTTATTGATTTGGCCCGTCATACTCTTCTTATACTTCCCACTGAGAGAGAGAGAGAGAGAGAGAGTGGGGAGGTTCATTGAGGGACTCATTCAGCCTATTCGATTGCAGATGGCTAAGGAGATGGGGAGTGAGATTTATTTTCAGGATGCGGCCATTATGGCCAGGAGAGTTGAGATGGTTCTACCACAGGGGGTGGTCAGGGGGTCTGACAAGAGGCCTCGTCATTCGGGCAGATTCAGTGGTGCCTCATTTGGAGGAAGAGATTCTTTTGGTAGGGGCCATCCTCCCAGGCAGTTTCATTCAGCACTTCAGGCTTCTCACGGTGCTCCAGGTGGCCGTGGTTCTCGTATGCAGTATTCTGATCAGTTGCCCTACAGTGTACCGCCAACTCCTATCAGTGCACCTCCGCTCCATAGCTTTCAGAATGGTTATCAGGCCGTCAGGGTCATCAGTTTCAGCCGCCGAGGACTTGTTATACATGTGGCGATACGAGGCATATTGCTAGTTTTTTCCCTTGGGCACCGAGTAGCTCTCAGCATCAGGGTTCCCGTGCCATAGTTCAGGCAGCGAGTGTTGCATCGCCCGCCCAGCCAGCTAGAGGTGGAGGTAGAGGTGCTAGAGGTAGAGGTAGAGGTATTAGAGGTGGAGGTCAGACCGCTAGAGGTGGAGGCCAGCCAGCAGCAGGCCGTCCCAGAGATTTAGTTCAGAGTGGTGTGGCCCAGCCCGGATGTTATGCTCTTCCAGCTAGGTCTGAGGCTGAGGCTTCCGATACAGTTATCACAGGTAGTGTTCTGGTTTGTAGTAGAGATGCTTCAATTTTATTTTATCCAGGGTCCACATACTCCTATGTGTCATCTTATTTTGCACCGTATCTAGTCATGCCTAGTGATTCTTTGAGTGTTCTTGTATATGTGTCTACACCGGTGGGTTATTCTATTGTGGTAGTCATGTTCATCGTTCATGTACAGTTGTGATTGGGGGTCTTGAGACTCGAGTAGATTTGTTACTGTTGGACATGGTTGATTTTGATGTCATATTGGGGATTGACTGGTTATAACCTTACCACGCTATCTTAGACTGTCATGCCAAGACTGTGACCTTAGCCTTATCGGGGCTGTCTCATTTAGAGTGGAGAGGGACTCCTGGTCACTCTACCCATAGTGTTATCTCAGGTATGAAAGCTCGGCTAATGGTCGAGAAGGGGTGTTTGGCCTATTTGGCACATGTTCGTGATTCTAGTGCTTAGGTTCCTTCTATGGATTCTGTGCATGTTGTTCGTACGTTTCCTAAGGGTTTTACTTCAAACCTGCCGGGTATGCCACCCGATAGGGATATTGACTTCTGCATTGATTTGGCCCCGACACTCAGCCCATTTCTATTCCGCCATATCATATGTCCCCGCATGAGTTGAAAGAATTGAAGGAGCAGTTGCAAGGCTTGCTTGATAAAGGCTTCATTATACCTAGTGTCTCGCCTTGGGGCACCAGTATTGTGTGACGACCCAGCCAGTCGTCTCATGAGTTACCGCTCCATTTCCCCCATTTCAGCTTCCTTACGCTTCGTTATCCGTGTTTTATGTGATCGAGTTTATTAGTTCGAGTTCGGAGAAGACTTGGTAGAAATGAGCACTTAGTCTATTTTAAGAAGGCTTAAGTTGGAAAAGTCAACCGGATATTGACTTATGTGTTAGAAGGCTCGGAAATGAGTTCCGATGGTTCGGTTAGCTTCAAGAGGTGATTTGTGACTTAGGAGCATGATCAGAATGAGTTTTGGAGTTGTAGAGAAGATTTAGGCTTGAATTGGCGAAATTGATATTTTGGAAAATTACGGTTGATAGGCGAGTTTGATATAGGGGTCGGAATGGAATTCCGAGAGTTACAATAGCTTCATTGTGTCATTTTGGATGTGTGTGCAAAATTTCAGGTCATTCGGACGAGATTTGATAGACCTTTTGATCGAAAGCATAATTCAAGAGTTCTTGGAGTTCTTAAGCTGGAATTCGATGTAATTTGATGGTTTTGATGTTGTCTGAGGTGTTTTGAGGATTGGAACGAGTTTTGGGGATGTTTTAGGATGCGTTGGTGCTTTTGGTTGAGGTCCCGGGGGCCTCGGGGTGATTTCGGATGGCTAACGGGAAATTTGGAGTTGAAAAATATAACAGAAAAATGCAGCAGCTGTAGCAGGTCCAAGAGGACTGCAGGGGTGCGACCGCGGTAGGCTTCGCGTGAACCGCGCGGTGATGCGGACCGCACAAAGATGGAATGCGGCCGCATGAAGATTGGCGCGGACCTCACAAAGTTGTGGTGAGGCCGCATGAATGGGTTTGACAGCTTCTCTGAAATTCACTGACGCTGACCTTGTGACCATAGCGTGCGGCCGCATGGAGAGGGATGCGGGCCGCATGAAGTGGGACGCGGCCGCATGAGTTTGACCTGAAGGGTACTCTATATAAATACGAGGTTTTGGGTTTTATTTGATATTTTGACCTAGAGAGCTCGGATTTTGGCGATTTTTCGAAGGCTTTTCAAGAAATTCATCGGGGTAAGTGATTTTAACTCAGATTTGGCTAGAATACATGAATCTATCATTAAATTCATCATTTAATTCGTGATTTGAGATGGAATTTGGGAAGAAAATTGTGAAACCTTTCAAAAATGTAAAATGATGATTTGAAGGACCAAATGGTATCGGAATTGGATAATTTTGGTATGGTTAGACTCGTGAGGGTATGAGGATTTTGAAAATAATTTTACCCGATTCCGAGACATGGGCCCAGGGCTCGGGTTTTGCTAATTTCGAGATTTTTGATATTTTTCGAATGTTTTCGCTTGGGCTTTGTTCCCTTAGCATATTGTGACGTATTCGTTTTGATTTTGGATAGATCGACGCGTGTGGAGGCAAATTCGAGTGGCAAAGGCATCGCGAGCTAGAGAATTAGCCAGTTCGAGGTGAGTAATGGTTGTAAATGATGTCCCGAGGGTTTGAAACCCCGGATTGCACATCGTAGTGCTATATTGAGGCAAGATACACGCTGGATGATGAGCGTGGGGTCTTTCACTACTGGGGATTGTGACTTGGTCCATCCCGATTGATGACTTTACTGAATATTTGACTGAAATTCATTTGTTATCATTATGATTTGGGCTGATTGCCATATTTGGGTTTCGTGCCAACTATTTGAACCCTTCGAGGATTTTTATCACTGTTTCCTCACTACTTGACTTATTATTTGAACTCAGTCCTGTTGATATCTACTATTTTACAAACTTATCCACTTTTACACAGATTTGAAACTTAAATGATATTTCTATATCATGTTTTGGGCTGAGAACTACTGTTTTACTAATGTCCAAGGGGCTTATGATGATTTCTGGACTGAGTGAGGCCGAGGGCCATATGTGAGGATATGCTGAGTGATATGAGGCTGAGGGCCTGAGATACTATTTATGCCATGCGGTGGCTTGAGTTATGTGAGGATATGCTGAGTGATGATGCCACGAGGTGGCTTGATATAGCGCTTGGGCCGTAAGGGGCCCCTCCGGAGTCTGCACACCCAAAATGAGCACGAGTACCCATGTGATTTGAAACAGTGGTAACAATGACACTGTATGATGCAATTTGGTTAGGTAACAATGGCTGACCATTATGCTGAGTGATTGTGAGGTAGCCCGAGGGGCTGATACTGTACTGAGAGTAAGCCCGAGGGGTTGATACTATGCTGAGCGATTGATACTGTGCCCGAGGGGCGGATTTTTACTTGTTAATTACCTGTTAAATTACCTGTTTTACTTGTTTTAAAAAGGAATATCATTTGATTTCTTCACTGATTTACTGCTTTAAGTGATTTTACTGCTTGATATGGAATTGCTTTGTGTCTTTACGTGTTTTCATACTTTCAGTCATTATTTGTAATTATTACTCACTGAGTCGGAGTACTCACATTACTCCCTGCGCCATGTGTGCAGATTCAGGTATAGCAGAGGCCGCACCTGAGCGCTGATTCCTTCCAGGCTAGGCAGTGATTTGGAGCTACGAGGTAGTTGTTGACGTCTGCAGCCCCTTGTTTCTCTTATCCTCTATCATTTATGTTTTCTTCAGACTGTTGTATCGTATTCCGTACTTTGTAGACCTATAGCAGATTCTGTAGTAGCTCATGACTTGTGACACCCCGGTTTGGGCTGTGTCGGGATGGTTCCTGCTGTTATTATCGTTAAATTCCGCAATTTATGAATATTATATTATATGTTACTACTGTTTATGATGATTAACTGTTTAAAAGTTATGTTTCATTTTGGTCTGGCTGGCCTTGTCTCTGCGAGAGGCGCCATCACGGCCGGGTTCGGGGATTGGGTCGTGACATATTGTTTGTTAAGAAGAAGGACGAATCGATGAGAATGTGTATAGATTACTAGCAGTTGGACAAGGTTACAATCAAGAACAAGTATCCATCACCGAGGATTGATGATTTGTTTGATCAGCTTCAGAGTGCCAAGGTATTTCGAAGATTGACTTGATCTGGATACCATCAGTTGAGGATTAGGTCATCCGATGTCCTTAAGACAACTTTCCGCACTCGGTACAGGCATTATGAGTTCTTGGTGATGTTATTTGGGTTGACAAATGCCCCAACAACTTTTATGGATCTGATGAACCGAGTGTTCAAGCCTTACTTGGATTCGTTTGTGATAGTCTTCATTGATGATATTTTGATCTATTCCCGCAGTCGGGAAGAGCATGAGCAACATCTGAGAGTTGTTCTTTAGACTTTGAGAGATAGTCAATTGTATGCCAAATTTTCGAAGTGTGAGTTCTGGTTGAGTTTAGTTTCCTTCTAGGGTCACGTTGTTTCACCAAAGGTTATTCAAGTAGATTCGAAGAAGATTGAGGCAGTCAAGAACTGGCCTAGACCCGCATCGGCTACATAGATCTGGAGTTTCTTGGGTTTGACAGGCTATTATCGTTAGTTTGTAGAGGGGTTTTCATCTATTGCAGCCCCAATGGCCAGGTTGACCCAGAAAGGTGCCTAGTTCAGGTGGTCGGACGTGTGTGAGGAGAGCTTTCAGAAGCTCAAGATAGCTTTGACTACGGTGCCAGTGTTGGTTTTGCCCACAGGTTCAGGGCCATATACAGTTTATTGTGATGCATCTCGTATTGTACTTGGTGCGGTGTTGATGCAGGATGGCAAGGTCATTGCTTATGCTTCGCGACAATTAAAGATTCATGAGAAGAATTATCTAGTTCATGATTTGGAGTTAGCTGCCATTGTTCACACATTGAAGATTTGGAGGCATTATCTGTATGGCGTGTCATGTGAGGTGTTCACGGATCATAAGAGTTTGCAATACTTGTTCAAGCAGAATGAGCTAAATTTGAGGCAGAGAAGGTGGTTGGAGTTATTGAAAGACTATGATATCACCATTTTATATCATTCGGGGAAGGCTAATGTGGTGGTCGATGCTTTGATTAAGAAGTCAGCCAGTATGGGCAGTATTGCGTATATTCCAGTCGTTGAGATACCGCTTGCTTTGGATGTTCAGGCTTTGGCCAATCAGTTCGCGAGGTTGGATGTTTCTGAGCCCAGCCGTGTGTTAGCTTGCACAGTCTCTCATTCTTCTTTATTGAATCATATCCGAGATCGGTAGTATGATGATCCTCATTTGTGTTTCCTTAGGGACACGGTGCAACACAGAGGTGCCAAGTAGGTTACATTAAGAGATGATGGAGTTTTGAGGCTGCACGGTCAAGTTTTGTGCCTAATGTGGATGGG
The DNA here is from genome assembly GCF_000393655.2 of Nicotiana sylvestris. Taxonomy (NCBI): domain Eukaryota; kingdom Viridiplantae; phylum Streptophyta; class Magnoliopsida; order Solanales; family Solanaceae; genus Nicotiana; species Nicotiana sylvestris. The sequence continues at coordinate 198,121,906 of NC_091062.1, forward strand.
CTCCAAGAGTTGATTTTAGAGGAGGCCCATAGTTCCCGGTACTCTATTCATCCAGGCGCCGCTAAGATGTATCAGTATTTGCGGCAGTATTATTGGTGGATGAGGATGAAGAAGGATATTTTTGCATATGTGGCTCAGTGTTTGAATTGTCAGCAGGTTAAGTACGAGCATCAGAGACCTGGTGGTTTGTTCCAAAAGATTGAGATTCCTGAGTGGAAATGGGAGCATATTACTATGGACTTCATTGTTGGAATCCCACGGACTCAAAGGAAGTTCGATGCAGTGTGGGTTATTGTTGATAGGCTGACCAAGTCAGCACATTTCATTCCTGTGTCAGTCTCCTATTCTTTCGAAAGGTTAGCTGAGATCTATATCCGGAAGATTGTTCGTCTTCATGGTGTGCCCGTGTCTTTCATTTTATACTGAGGTATGCAATTTACCTCACATTTCTGGAGAGCACTTCAGCGTGAGTTGGGCACACCGGTCAAGTTGAGCACAACATTTCATCCTCAGACGGACGGGCAGTCCGAGCGCACTATTCAAATTTTGGAGGATATGTTCCGAGCTTGTGTCATTGACTTTGGAGGCTCGTGGGATCAATTATTGCCTTTAGCGGAGTTTTCCTATAACAACAACTACCAGTCGAGTATCCAGATGGATCCTTATGAGGCTTTATATGGTAGGCGGTGTCGGTCGCCGGTTGGATGGTTTGAACCGGGAGAGGCTCGATTATTGGGTACTGATCTAGTACAAGATGCCTTGTACAAAGTTAGGATCATTCAGGATAGGCTTTGTATAACTCAGTCCAGGTAAAAGAGTTATGTCGATCATAAGGTTTGTGATGTGGCATTCATGGTCGGCGAGCGGGTGTTGCTTCGAGTGTGGCCTATGAAGGGCATGATGAGATTTGGGAAGAGGGGCAAGCTTAGCCCTAAGTTCATTGGTCCTTTTGAGATTCTTGATCGAGTGGGAGAGGTGGCTTACAAACTTGCGTTGCCGCCGAGTTTATGAACCATGCATCCAGTGTTTCACGTGTCCATGCTTCGGAAGTATCATAGTGATCCATCCCACGTGTTAGATTTCAGCACTGTCTAGTTGGACAAGGACTTGTACTATGAGGAGGAGCCGTTATCCATTCTAGACCGGCAGGTTCGTCAGTTAAGATCAAAGAGTTTTCCTTCTGTTCATGTTCAGTGGAGAGGTCAGCCTGTTAAGGCAGCGACCTCGGAGTCCGAGTCCGATATGCGGAGCCGTTATCCCCATCTTGTCTCCGACTCAGGTACTTCTTTCTCATGTCCGTTCGAGATGAACAATTGTTTTAGAGGTGGAGAATGTGACGACCCAAAAGGTCATCACTTGTTTTACAAGTCGATTTTGTATCCCGAGGCCTTAAAAGCTCCTTTTTGTCTCACCTCGATTTGCATGCACAGTCCGAGCGTGTATCCGGAAAGCCATTATGTGAAAATCTGTGAAAAATCTGTGAAAAATGATAAATTTTGCTTTTAAAATGAATTTAGGTTGACTTCGATCAATATTTTGGGTAAACGGACCCGGACTCGTGATTTGATAATCCCTGAGGGTCCGTAGGAAAATATGGGACTTGGGCATATGCCCGAAATTGAATTCCGAGGTCCTAAGCCTGAGAAATGAATTTTTAAAGAAAATTATTTTCTGGAATATATATGAGTTTTTGGAAATGAAATATGTTTGAATTTGATGGTGTCGGGCCCGTATTTTGGTTTCGGGGCCCGGCACAGGTCTTATATGGGATTTAAGTTGAGCCTGTAAAATTTGGTAAGAAACGGACTTGAAATGATGTGAATCGGACCTCCGGTTGTAAAATTTGAACTTAAGATCATGGTTTTTTCTTTGATTTTGATGCTAAATTCAAAATTATTGATGTTATTTTGATGATTTGATCGCACGAGCAAGCCGTATGATATTTTTGGACTTGCGTACATATTTGGTTTGGAGCGCCGAGGGCTCAGTTGAGTTTTGGATAGGCCACAGAGTGAAATTTGTACTTAGAAAATTGCTGGTATGTTGCAGGTCTGCAGGCTTCGCGGCTCGCAAATGCGAAGAAGGCCTGGGCAGGCCCTGATCGCAAATGCGACAATCTGATCGCAAATGCGGAGGGCCATAGTCGCAAATGCGACGTATGCCTCGCAAATGCGAAGCCCTCAGAAATTTTGGGTGGTCGCAAATGTGATAATATCTTCGCAAATGCGAAGAAAGCAGACTTCTAAAGGGTTCCCAATTGCGAACCCTGGTCGCAATTGCAATATCTGCAACCTGCTAAATCATAACTTAGACGCATTTCAACCATTTTTCAAACCTTTTCAAAACCTAAATACCTTTGGGCGATTTTTCAAAGACAAGTACTCTTCCAAATTGATTGTAAGTTATTTCTAACTCGTTTTCATTAATCTTTAACATCTTTTCACATGATTTTAACTCAAAATCAAGGATTTTCATGGAGGAAATTGGGTGTTTTGGGGTAGAACTTAGGTTTTTTAATTTTTGGGGATTTGGACCTCGATTTGAGGTCCGATTTAAAAATAAATTATATATTTGGATACGTGGGTGAAGGGGTAATCGGGTTTTGGTTCGAACCTCGGGTTTTGACCATGTGGGCTCGAGGTCGATTTTTGACTTTTGGTAAAAACTTTAGAAAGCCTAGTTTCATGCATCAAAATTGATTCATTTAGCATTTATTGATATAATTAAGTAACTTGTGTCTAGATACAAGCAAATTGGTGATGGAGACAAGAGGTAAAGCGGTAGTTGAGGCTTGAATTGTGTTCGTGACATCGAGGTAAGTGTTTGGTCTAACCTTAGCTTGAGGGATTAGGAGTTGTGTCCTATTTGCTATGTGTTAGTTATTGAGTACGACGTATAGGCATGGTGACGAGTATCTATACGTTGGTATCAAACATGCCCGTGAGTCTTATACTATGATTAATGTGACTCCGTTTGTATTGTTCATGCCTTATATGATGATTTCTATTGTTGAACAAGGCTTGTGGAAGTAATATTGGTATTTGAACATTGAAGAGCGTTGGCTCAAGTTGTAAAATGTTATTAGCAATTGAACATTTTAGAGTATTGGCTCAAGTTGTGACGTAAATGTGAAAAGAGAAAAGGATTTCGATATCGTTTTCCCTTGCCAGGATATTATTGTTGTACTATTATTCCCTTCCCGGGATTTTATTATGATTTTATTGATTCCCCTGCCCTTATTGCTTTGTGATTGTTGTTTGGGTAAGGAAGAGTGTTAAAGCACGTAGGGTGATGCCGTGCATGATATTTATGAGAGAGTGTTAATGCATGAAGGGTGATGCCGTGCCGCACGATGTACCATTCCGTGCCTTTATATGAGTGACAATGCATGGAGGATCATTCCGTGCCATGATTATGTAAGATAAAAGCACGAAGGGTGATGCCGTACCAATTATATTGATTCTTATGGTGAGGACGAGAGTAAAAGCACGAAGGGTGATGCCGTGCACTTGTCCTTGATTTTCCTGATTCTTGCTGATAATTGAGTTATGGTGTTCTTTACGTTAATTTACTGATTTTCTGTTGTTATTTGATCTTATTGTGATGTTATTGATCCCCTTGCCCACATTGCTTTGTGATTGTTGCTTGAGTGAGGAAGAGTGTAAAGCACGAAGGGTGATGCATTGCATGATATTTGTGAGAGAATGTTAAAACACGAAGGGTGATGCCATGCATGTTATTTGTGAGAGAGTGTTAAAACACGACGGGTGATGCCGTGCACTTGTCTTTGATTTCCTGATTTTTATTGATAACTGAGTTATGTTTTCTCTACATTTAACTGTTGGTTTTCTATTGATACTTGTTGTACCTCGCAACATGTTTCCCCCTCCTATCTTTAATTGTGAAGTTCTGCCTTTATTTTTCGCTGTATATGATTTAACTACACAGGTTTATTTGGTAGTCTGGTCCTAGCTTCGTCACTACTTCACCGAGGTTAGGCTAGGCACTTACCAGCACATGGGGTCGGTTGTGCTGATACTACTCTCTGCACTGTGTGCAGATCCCGGTGCTGCAGCTTTTGGACCACTATGAGGTTGCTGCCTTCCGTCCAATAAGCGACCCGAGGTAGTCCTGCTGGTGTCCGCAGGCCCTGGTGTCTCCTTCTATCTTTTCATTCTGTTTCTTTCATGTATTACGGAGACAACATTATATTAATCTTTCAGACCTTTATTTGTAGTATTTCTAGACAGTCTGTGAATTTGTGACACCAGTTCTGAGTAGTCTATGTTTAAGGATTTGTATTGGTAATATTTAAATGGTTATACTTTGTTCTTCCGCTTATTAAATTCCGCTATTTATATAATGTTGGTTCTTAATTGCTAAAGGATTAAAGATGGGAAAAGGCAAATAATTCAAATGGTTGGCTTGCCTAGCTTTCACTAGTAGGCGCCATCACGACTCCCGAGGGTGGAAAATCCGCGTCGTGACAATAATATATCAGTCTCTCTCTATACTTATTTTAAGAGGCGGATCCCGAATTTCAAGAAGAAGGGTGCACTATTGTGAAGAGATGGATCTAGAATCACGTGTTTAACTTTAGTCTCTTACCATGAACTCACTACACTTTCAAAATTACAGGTTCAAAATTATATAATTTTTAGATTATTAGTGATTTTCTTGTTTATATCTATGCTCCATACCGAAAACAAGATCATTCATAGTGGAATTTGAACGGCCAATTTTTACTCGTAGAAGTGCACCAAATAATTATTGTACCATAGGAATCTTTGAGCATGGGTACACACACATATATTTAAGTAATTTTAAAAAAATAAAACATTATTATACATGATTTAGAGAGTAAAGTATGTGTCCACGTGAACCCATACCCTAAGGCCTAGATATGCCCCTGCTTGTCTTTGATTAATTTGCAATTACTCATATATGCATTATTTAACTCAATTTTTTCTTTGATTTCTAACTCCAGCAGAGTTTGCAAAAATATTTAACCACCGACAATGACAATATTTCTTAAATCTCGTTATGATTTAATTTCATGGTTCATTGGAACTCTATCAAAGTACGATCATCAGAAGTGACTATGTTTCATAACTAAATTTGTTAATCACCAGAAGTGATATATGTCTATGACTACCAAAAGTAGTAATTTAGGCTTGCTATGGTTACAATAAAATAATTTAGAGAAAAAAAATTCTCTATATCACATGCATGCCTCGATTTGCTCCTAAAGCAGCATTATCTGAAAAGTGGTTCTAAACCATCACAGTTTGATATGCTTAATGCACGTTCAGATAATTATGTTCCATTTCCTGAAGGATGAGAACTTTTAATAAATATTAATCTATTCCCTGAAGTGAATGTGACAATATTATTTAAGCTCGTAAATATGAATGCGCTCTTGATGTAAATATATTACAATTCACTTCCAGAAGAGGTAATATGTGGGAGAATATATATTCAATATTTCGTATTTTAAATTTGCTAATGTAGTAATAAAACAATTGAAATTTCCTTCTGAAGTAGGAAAATATTTTGAAGGTGTTTTTTTTGTGCTTAAACAAAATAATGAGCTATTCAAAGCTATGTATAAAGTACATTCAAATGATTAAGTTTCATTCTCCGAAGTGAATGAAGAAATACTATAAACTACCTCCTGAAGAGGTAGAATAACAAAGGATATACATATTATTTTGTATTATGAAGATCATTGTTGCACATACCCATCGTACGTCGAAACATCTTGAATAATTTGTTAGTTATCATGTAAGGCAAAAAGATGCATATCTTATAGGATATTAACTATAATCATATTGATATATTATGGTTAATTTTTATTGTTTTCCCCGAATGAAATAATAATTTTTGTATCTTTTCTTGAAGGATGTAATAACTATGTGGCTGCATATTTGATACAAATATTCAGATGCTAATGGCTTTTCTTCCTGAAGGATATTTTACCACAAAGTTAGTAGTAGAAATATTAAAATTCTTAAATTTCGTCATTTATGAATTTAATATTATCTTTATATTTTTTATTTGATTATGATTTTCTCTCATGACACCAGAAGTATCTGAGCAATATTGATAGTACAAAATGTATAAAAAAATATCCGAAAAAGCTAATTGTTTGTCTAGAAGACACATGACACAAATAGTATCCGAATACTATTAGATTGTGGATAACAAATAAAGGCTCTCGAAGAGCTTATATACAAATATACCATTCATATTATATGCTTGCAGTCAAAATATATGTTGTAGTAAATTCGAAGTTTACTAATACAAATGGTGATCATACAGAGACTACATATGATTGGAAGATTGAAAATCTTCCTGTTCCACAATCATAGGGGGTAAAATAATATATGTGAGAAGTTACACATCTTATTCTTCAATTTTTACTACATCACATGTCATAGTAAACCAGAAGTTTACTAATGAAAAAAACAGCCACAGTAAACCATAAGTTTTACTGAGACAAAAGTAGCTACAATAAATCAAAAATTTATTGATACAAAAGTAGCTACAGTAAACTAGAAGTTTACTGATGCAAAAGTTTACGCTATAGTAAACGAGAAGTTTACTGAAAGATAGCACATGCCATGATAAACTTGAAGTTTTCAAGTGCAAATAAGTTATCAATCGGTATAACCAATATTGCCATCCGATTTAAATATGATGAACTAATTGAGAACTATGATAAGGATATACCGAAGAACTAGAAGATTCTTCAAAAATTCTCTTGTGTTACTTGTTCTTATAATAAATTTATTATACCAGCCAAAGTTGAGACTAAGACCTCTGAATATATAAAAGGTGAATATGGGCCTATTCACCTATCATGTGAACCACTTATAGATGCATATGAGATGATTACATGTGTGTTTATTGTCAACCTATAGTTGGCATTCAAAATAGCTTTTCTCAATTAAGAGCATAATATTTGAATGATATAATCAAGACAGTTCATCTTGATAATACTGATTTATATCCAAATTGATTTAACATTGAATACCTTCTATTAATGGCTAAACTATTACTTATGAGAATAAAGTTGAGTGTGTTGGTCTAAGATTTTTTTTATATTGCAAACAACAACACTTGTATGCATCAGACCAACAAGATATAATAAATTATTCCTCACAATTAATTCCAGATCAAAAATTAAATATTTTTACTATCTGCCGCATCACACAAAGATAAGTTCCCCATGGAAGATTAAGGATATATGTTAGTTTTTCTAATATTAGAGGGATAGAATAAACAACTAGAAAATATGTAATATAAATCGAACTATCATTAGTATGGTCCTTATTCAGAAAATAATTCAAGTCAAATCACTACGAGAAATTCGGCAAAAATCGATCAAGAAAAACCGACCAACTTTGGTCGGTCAAAAAACCGGCCACTTTGATCGATTTTTCAAAATATTTTAATTTTTAATTTTTTTTTACGAAACCGACCAATTTTGATCGGTTTTCTTTGGTGCAAAAATGCGGGAAACTATTTTTGAATCCTGCAAAATTTATTTTTCAAGAAACCGACCAACTTTGGTCGGTTTTTGCAATTAAAATAAATAAAAATTAATATTTAAAAAACCGACCAACTTTGATCGCTAAATTCGGCCGGTAATTTTAAAAAACCAACCAACTTTGGTCGGTAATTTTATTTTTTAATAAAACCGACCAACTTTGGTCGGTTATTGTCATGACCCGAATTTTCCACCATCGGGAGTCGTGATGGCGCCTACTAATACGAGCTAGGCAAGCCAATTATTTGCACAATTTACCTTTTTAACCATTTTATATTCATTAATAATTTCGAAGTAATAACATTTAAACAGTGGAATTTAACATAAGCGGAAGAAAACAAAGCAATAAGCTATCAGAACATGAATCCAATACAACTATTTGAATCTCGACTACCCAGAACAGGTGTCACAGACGGACTAAGAACACTACAAATAAAGGTTTAAAAGAAATAAATACAATATTGTCTCTGAAAATGCATGAAAGAAACAGGAAAAGTAGATGGAAGAAGACGCCAAGGCCTACGGACGCTTGCAGGGCTACCTCGGGTCGCCTGATGAACAAGAATCAACAATCCCACCGCGGTCTGAAGTCTACAACACTGGGGTCTGCACAAAAGAGTGCAGAGTGTTTATCAGCACAACCGACCCCATGTGCTGGTTTGTGCCTACCCTAACCTCGGCGAAGTAATGACGAGGCTAGGACCAGAGTACCAAATAAACATGTGCAGTATATAATGTACATCAGAAAATAAAACAGAAATGAACAAGTAAGGATGAGAGGGGATACATGCTACGGGGTTATACCAGTATTAATAGTAAATCAAGAGTAATAGTCTAAGGGCAGATTAGAATTCACAGGAAAACAAAAGAACCTGATATCCAAGCTAAACACACTTGTATCAATAATTGTTGCGGCGCGTAACCCGATCCCAATATATAACAACACTGTTGTGGCGTGCAAACCGATCCATATCATTTATCATTATTGTGGCGTGCAACCCGATCCACATATATCTTTGTTGCGGCGTGCAACCCGATCCATAACATTTATCATTGTTGCGGCGCGCAACCCCATCCACATATATCATTGTTGCGGCGTGCAACCTGATCCACATATAATATTGTTGCAGCATGCAACCCGATCCACATATAATATTTACAATTATAACGAGAGTCCCAACAAGGGATCAATAAGGTCTACACTATCCCGACAAGGGATCCGACAACATAAGTAATTACGTCCCGGCAATGGAGAAACAACTATAACCAAACTTGTTACAACATCTAACTCTCTCAGCTATAATCAAACTTGTTACAACATCTAACTACCTCATCTATAACCAAACTTGTTCCCCGAGAATAACCATAATCCTTACCCAACATAAAGAATCATCAACCTAAGCATCCGTAATATCAACTAAGAACACAATGCAAGGGAACCATAACTCAACAATAGCCCGACAAGGGGGCAACATAATGATCTCTTCTCTTTCTCACTTTTACTTCACAACTCGAGCCAATGCTCTAGAGATTCAATTATCACTTATACTTTCACAATTCGTTATACAACTTGAGTCAACACTCCTCAATGTTCATAGGTCACAATTCTTTCCACAAACTTTACACAACAATAGAAACCTTCACCAAGGCATGAATAACACAACGAAGTCATGAAAATCACAATATAAGAATCACGGTCGTGCTCGACACCAACGTATAGATACTCGTCACTATGCCTATACGTCGTACTCAACAAGAAACAAATAACAAATAGGATACAACTCCTAATCCCTCAAGCTAAGGTTAGACCAAACACTTACCTCGATGCCACGAACACAATTCAAGCCCCAACTATATCTTTACCTCGCGATTCCACCACCAATTCGCTCGTATCTAGTCACAAGTTACTTAATTACATCAATAAAAGCTAAATGAATCAATTTGAATGCATGAAAATGAGTTTTCCAAAGTTTTGCCCGAAAAGTCAAAAATCGCCCCCGGCCCACATGGTCAAAACCTGAGGTTCGAACCAAACTCTGATTACTCATTCCCCCACGAACCCAAATATATAATTTATTTTAAAATCGGACCTCAAATCAAGGTCCAAATCCCAATTTTTTGAAAAACCTAGGTTCTACCCAAAATACACAATTTCCCCCATGCAAATCATTGATTTTAAATTAAAATCATGTTTAAAGATGTTAATGATTGAAGAAAATGAGTTAAAAATGACTTACAATTGATTTGGAGAAGAAGAAGCCTTTGAAAAATCGCTCTAGTGTGTTTATGTTTTGAGAGGATATAAAAAATGGGTTTAAAATCGTCTAAGTATAAAAGTTGCAGGTCTCAGATGTGGGAATTGCGAACAGGGGTTCACAATTGCGAACCTCGACCTCTGCTGGCTTGGAAAAGGGAAGCTCGCATTTACGAACCCTTTGGAAATCTGAATTTTTCGCATTTGCGAGGTCGAAATAGCGGAGCACAACTCGTATTTGCGAGATAAGGTAGGCTTGGGCTGGTTCGCATTTGTGACCAAGCCCTCGCACTTGCGATATCGCATTTGCAAGCCAGGCCTGATCACACGAGCAAAAATCCTGCAATTTTTCTAAGTTCAAAATGCATCTCGTGGCCTATCCAACTCACCCGAGCCCTCGGGGCTCCAAACCAAATATACACACAACCTCAAAAATATCTTACGGACTTATTCATGTACTTAAATCACCAAAATAACATCATGAACATCGAATTAAACCTCAAGATCAATGAAATTTTCTCAAAACTTCTTTAAACATCAAATTTGCATTTAAGGTCCGAATCACGTCAAACGAATTTTGTTTCTCACCAAACTTCACAGAATTATCTTAAATCACATATAAGACATATACCGGGCGCCGGAACCAAAATACAAGCCCGATACCAACATGCTCTAATCAAAATTCATTTCCAAATCTTTTAAACAATTTCAGAAAATAATTTTCTTTAAAAAATTTATTTTTCGGGCTTGGGACCTCGAAATTCGATTCCGAGCATATGCCCAAGTCCCATATTTTTCTGCGGACCTTCCGGGACCGTCAAATCACGGGTCCAGATCCGTTTACCCAAAATGTTGACCGCAATCAAATTAATTCATTTTATAGTCAGAATTTATCATTTTTCACAGATTTTCACATATAAGCTTTCCGGCTACGCGCCTAGACTGCGCACGCAAATTGAGGTGATGCTAAAAGAGGTTTTTAAAGCCTCAAAAGGCAAAATTTCATTTTTAAAACAATTAAAGAGTATAAGTAAAAAATAAAACAATCTTAAAATAAAATGCACCAATGGTCTAGTGGTAGAATAGTATCCTGCCACAGTACGCACCCCGGTTCGATTCCCAGATAGTGAATCTTTTGACTACATAATTAAAATACCGACCAACTTTGGTCATTTTTTTTGCAATATTGTTTTTGAATTTAATTGACCGGCTAGCGTTGGTCGGTAATTTTTGACCAACTTTGGTCGGTATATTAAAACGACCATCAAAATACCGTTCAAGCGTATTTGGTCGCATTTTGGTCGGTAATTATCCATAACCGATCAAAGTTGATCGATTTTTTTGGTCGGTATTTTCCGGATTTCTAGTAGTGAATGCCAGAAGCATTTGTTGATCCAAAATTAAATATCATATTTTAGCTGCAGATGCTCCTATTAAAATTAAATCCCTTGAAGGTTAGAGTTTACTACACACATGAAGCATGGTAGACCAATAGGTTCCAAAGGTAACATTCTTCATAAATGATAGGAGCAATCAAAATAATTATAATAAGGAGGAAATTAGCTCTAGAAGAGTGCACGACATAAAATTTCATGAAATTCCAGAAGAAGTTCAGGTACCTTAAAATAAAGAAAGTGATGAGATCTCAACAAATTATGTCGCTTACGAACCAATACAAAATTATCATCGATGATATATTTGATATAATATAGTGCACAATATTGTAAAAGATTGTGAGGATCAAACTTGTAGTCCAGACACCTGAAGATGTCATATCATTTAATTGTATCTCATAACCTATATGACTCATTTGATCAAATTTATATGAAGATCCCTAGAGGATTTAAAATGCTTGAAGCATATAATTCAAAGTCTTGAGAAAAGTACTAGATCAAATTATAAAAATCTTTGTACAATTTAAAACAATCTGGGCTCATGTGGTATAATCGCCTCAGTGAATATTTACTGAAAGAATGTTACATAAATGATGTTATTTGTCTATATATTTTAATAAAGAAAATGGCATCAGAAGTTTTTATACAGTCAGGCCTCTCTATAACAACATCCCTATATAATAACACTTCATTATAAAAGCCACGCTTTTCCGGAACCAATTTTCATGTTATGTTATAATATATGTTTTCTATAACAGCACTTCGCTATAACATCCAAAAATATTCAGAACAAATGAGGCTGTTATATAGAGGTTTGACTGCATATCACGACCCGGAATTCCCACTGTCGGGACAGTGATGATGCCTAACATTTCACTTGTTAGGTATGCCAACGTTAGAGAATTATTAAGCCAATTCTTACATTTTTAGTGATTAACAACAAATAAGTTATAATGAATTAAAATAGATGCGGAAATTTCATAACATCCTCAATATATGTACTACTACCCGGATCTGGAGTCACAATTCATAAACATTCTAGGATTTACTACAAGTAAAAGTCTGAAATAAATACAACTGTTTGAGCGAAGGAAATAGTAAAATAGAAGAGACAGACGGAACGCCAACAGATCTACCTTGAGTTTTCGGTGGTTTGGTCAGAGCTGTTATGCCTCTCAATCAACTAGGACCAATACCAAAATCTGCATAGGAAGTGCAAAGTGCAGTATCAGTACAACCGACCCTATGTACTAGTAAGTGTTGAGCCTAACCTTGGCGAAGTAGTAATGAGGCTAAAACAAGACACCCACAAATAAGCCTGTGCAATATAACAATATATGTACAAAGATAACGGCAAGTAAAAACTAGACAAGAAATATCGGGAGGGGGACATATTGAGGGGATCACAAAATAAAGAATCATAGCAGTAATAAGAATTTAATCAACCAATATACCTTGAACAGATAGGAACAAGTAAACACAGTAAAGGAAAATGTACGACATCACCCTTCGTGCATTAACTCTCTCGTAACATGGCACGACATCACTCTTCGTGCATTAACACTCACAATATGGTATGTTATCACCCTTCATATATTAACACTCACAAAATATGGCATGGCACCACCCTTCATGCATTAACACTCCCACTTACCAAAACAATGAACAATAGCAACAGGGAGATGGAAATAATAAGAACAAGTCTTACTTCAACCTTTGGTTCCACAATACCAATCTCAACTTTGAGTTAATACTCAATCAGTACCAAAGTCTGTATACATGATAATAATGATCAACATAACGATTAACTAGTCTAAGCATGAGTAATATGATAAAGGAAAGCAACAATTACAAGAACAAGACTCACTCGCATGCTATGACCCGACAACAACGCATAAGTACTCATCACCTCACCTATACATTGTACCCAACATTCAAATACGTAGAAAATAGGGAAATAAGACCTAATCCCTCAAGCCAAGGCTAACCATGACACTTACCTCGCTCCAACGACCAAACTCAAAGCTCAACCACAAATTTTCCTCTCAAATGAGCCTCCGAACCAGTAGAATCTAGCAAATTACCAATCAAATGATTCAAATAAAGCCTTAAAACTACCCATGATTGTAAAGAATTCAATTTAGGTCATTATTGAAAAAGTCAACAAAAGTCAACACCCGAGCTCGCTTGGTCCAAACCCAAAATTCGGACCAAAATTCGATTACCCATTTACCCCCGAGCCTGGATATAAAATTGATTTTGGAATCCAACATTAATTTGAGGTTTAAACCCCCAATTTATCAAATTCCTAGTTTCTACCCAAAAACCCCTAATTCCATCATGAAAACTTTGGATTTTAGGTTGAATCTTAGGAAGAAGTAGTGGAAGATTGAAAGAAATTAGTTTAAAATCACTTACCAATGATTTCGGGAAGAAAAGCCCTTTGAAAAATCGCCTCTTGTGTTTCTAGGTTTGAAAATTTGAAAAATGAATAAAAAATCCCGTCTAAGTCATCTTTTGTTCTGCTGCAGGTATCACATTTGCGACCTGAGGTTCGCAAATGTGACATTTTCTTCGCAAATGCAAAAAATGCCATAGGCCTGCAGTCATCGCAAATGCGAACAAGTATTTGCAAATACGACCAGACTTCGCAAATGCGAAGGTCCACCCCTCATCCCACAACTTGCAAATACGATGCTCTCTTTGCAAATGCGAGGAGATCTCGCAAATGTGAAATCTGCATGTCTGATGCACACCAGTTATGATTTCTAAGTTCAATTCACTCTGTAGCCTATCCGAAACTCACCCAAGCCCTCAGGGCTCCAAACCAAATATGTACACAAGTCCTAAAACATCATATGAACTTGCTTGCACAATCAAATAGCCACAATAACACCTAGAACTACGAATTTAGCATCAAATCAAATGAAATTTTCAAGAAAGCTTTAAAACTTCTATTTTCACGACCGGACATCCGAATCACGTTAAACTAACTCCGTTTCTCACCAAATTTCACAGACAAGACTTAAATGTTATAATGAACTTGTACCGGGCTCTGGAACCAAAATACAGACCCGATAATAATGAGATCAAACATTAACCAAATTCTTAAAACCATTAAATTTTTGATCTTTCAATTTTCAACAAAAATTCATATCTCGAGCTAGAGACCTCGGAATTCGATTCCGAGCATATGTCCAGGTCCCAAATTACGATACGGACCCACTAGGACTGTCAAAGTAAAAATCTGAGGCCGTTTACCAAAAATATTGACCAAGTCAACTCAAATGAAGTTTTAGGCAAAAATTCTTATTTTTATCAGCTTTTAACATAAAAGCTTTCCGAAAATACGCCTGGAATGTGCACGCAAATCAAGGAGGATAAAAAAAATGAGATTTTAAGGATTAAAAGCTCCAATTGAGTTCTAAAACATAAGATGACCTTTCGGGTCATCATACTGTATTTGCTGTTTATGTTGATGATATAAATCTTGCTGGAACTCCAGAAGAGCTGCAAAAGGCAATTGAATATCTTAACAAAGAATCTGAGATGAAAGATCTTGAAAAAATAAAACTTTGTCTTGCTCTGCAGATTGAACATTTAGTAGACGAGATCTTTATCTATCAATCCGCCTATACAAAAATAGTCTTAAAATGCTTTTACATAGACAAAGCGCATCCATTCAGTACATCAATAGTTGTTCGATCAGTTGAAGTGAATAAGGATCCGTTTCGACCTCTAGAAGAGGATGATGAACTCCTTGGTCCTGAAATACCCTATTTCAGTGCAATTGGTGCACTTATGTATCTTACTAATGCTACAAGACATGACATAACATTTTCTGTTAATTTACTAGCAAGATATAGCTCTTCTCCTACACGGAGATATTGGAACGGGATTAAGATATATTGTGATATTTAAAGGGAATTCTTAATATGTGTTTGTTTTATGCTAATAAAGATAGTGCATATCTTGTTGGTTATGCAGGTTCATGTTATTTATCTGATCTCCAAAATGGATACGCATTTACATGTGGAGGTATTGTCATATCATGGCGCTCCACAACACAATCTATTATTGTTACTTTTTCAAATCATCCGAGTGTCACGACCCAAAATCCACAATAGGTCGTGATGGCTCTTAACGCCGCCGTCAAGCATGCCAACGTTGATTTATCAATTTATTTACTCATTCTATTACTATCGAAATCATAATTTTCATTAATTAAATTGTATGAAATAAAATTTAAAGGGTGAAATGATAGTAATTATGTAAACTACCATACCAAACATCTAATAGAAATCCCCAAAACCCGATATCACAAGTGCATGAGTATTTTTCTAAGGAGTACAATAATAATACAACATTTGTCCAGAATGTAAATAAGACAGGGTAAAATAAAATGGTATAATGGGAAACTCCGCAGGCTACGATGCACAAGCTGAATTGCAGCTCACATAAAGTCTACTCAACAGATGCACCTACGCGCCAAAATGATCACCAAGTGACTGGTCAAATCCTGCACATTTAGTGCAGAAGTGCAGCATGAGTACGTAAATCAACGCGTACTTAGTAAGTACCTAGCCTAAACCCGGAGAAGTAGTAACGAGGGGTCAACATCGACACTTACTAAAGGTCCAAATAAATAAATGATAATTCATAACAGGCATGAAGTGCACAACTATAGTGGAGTAAATTTGTAATATCATAATGTTCTAATTAATCTTTTTAGAGTATAAATTTCTCGATCTTGTATTCTACCTTAATATCTCAAAAAAATGTCAAGTTTCAATACCAAATAAATAAAAAACACCATAAAATGATGGGCATCACCAAAAGGTTTATCTTGTGAATATTCAAACTACTAGCGATATAACGCACATTTCTGTCGATATCATTTGGCCCGATCCAGAATAATGTGTACACTACCCAAGGTCGTGTGGTACGAACCATAGATGTATCTATATACTGCTGAGGTGTTCGGCCCACTCCACAAGAAGGGAAGGAAATTCTCAAATTACGATACAGACGCTTACAATTCAGCACATGAGTACAAGTGAGTATAACATTTATCATTTCTCAAATATTTTGCTAACAACTCAAAGTAATAAGGCTTGACATAAGATATATGTAATTTCCAAATCAAGTTCAATTATAATTTCAATTAACTAAGCAAACAGAATAAGTTTAAGTAATTCAAATATTGCATGATAAAATCCTAAGTCAACCCGGACATAACATGCTTTAGTTACATACAGACTCTCGTCACCTCGTGTGTACATAACACCCACAACTAGTAGCATATAACAATTACATCACCTAGGGGTAGTTTCCCCCTCACAGAGTTAGACATGAGACTTACCTCGCTTTAAAGTTCTATAACCGGCTCCAAAATCTCTCTAACAACTCAAACCGATGCCCGTCGCTCTAAAACTAGTCAAACAACGTGCAAACTAATCAAAATACGATCCCAGGTAAGATCGGTTTAGGATCATGGGATCCTATAATTATGAAACCCATATGAGAGACAGAGGAATATGCTATTCTTTTTTTAAATTCCGTTGGCCAAGAGATGTTGAAGCTGTTTACAATTTAATATTTTATAATGATTCCCAATTCTACTCAAAAGTCAATAAAGTCAACCCTCGGGCCCATGTGCCCAGATTCCAAAATTGTTTGATGATAACCTTTACCCATAACACTACGAACTCAAATATATGATTTATTCCAAATTCCATGCCCAATTTCGTGGTCAAAATTGAAAAATACTAATTTCTAGGTTTTGCTTCAAAATCCAAAATTTCTATTAATGTCCAAGTTTAAATCCATATATAAGCTTTGTATTTAACTTGAAATAGGTGGGAATCACTTACCTTGTGATTGACGTTGAAAATTATGCTCCAAAATTGCTCCAAGGTTGCTCCCATGGAGGAAATGAAATAAAAATGGCCAAATTCCTGTTTATAAAATTGCACTGCCCAGTCCGACCTCCTTCGCGAACGCGCCAAGTCCCTCACGTTTGCGAAGCACAACCAGTTCCTTCCCTCCAGTTCCTGAATGCGAACATGAGATAGGGCTCGCGAACGCAAATCACCACTGCCCAGTGCTTCCTCGAACGCGACCTCCATATCACAAATGCGAAGAACAAAAGGTTGCAGTCCAAATTCCTTCTTCGCGAACACGTCTTTCCCTCCGCATTCGCGAAGAACAAAACCAGCACCAGCAAACCACCAATATTCATTCATCCAAACTTGGTCCGTAACCGTCCCGAAACACACCTAAGGCCCTCGGGATCCCGTCCAATCACACCAACTAGTTCCATAACATAACATGGACCCGATTAAGGCCTCAAATCATACAAAAAATCATCAAAACTACAAATTGCGCATCGATTTAAACCTAATGAACTATTGAACTTCTAGCTTCCACAGCCGATACCGAAACCTATCAAATCACATCCGATTGACCTCAAATTTTGCACAAAAGTAACATTTGACATGAAGGACCTACTCCAACTTCCGGAATCGGAATTCGAACCCGATATCAAAAAGCCTACTCCCAGTCAAACTTCCTAAAAACCTTCAAATTTCCAACTTCGCCAAATGACCCCGAAATGACCTAAGGACCTCTAAATCCACATCCGAACGTGCTCCTAAGATTAGAATCACCATACTGAGCTATTTCCAGGTTCAAAATCCCGAACAGACATTGATAACATTATATACCTTCAAAACCAAATTTATGAAATTCTTCCAAAGTGCCAACTTTCCATAATAGGCGCCGATATGCTCCCAAGCGACCCGAGACTCAACTCAAACATGGGCCCAAATCTGAAATCATCATACAAATCTATTAGAACCTTCAAATTTCGATTCTGAGGTCGTTTACTCAAAATTCAAACCTTGGTCAACACTTCCAACTTAAAGCTTCTGAAATGAGGATTTTTCATCCGAATCAACTCCGAACTTCTCGAAATTCAATTCTGACCATACGTACAAGTCATAATACATGAAGTGAAGCTACTCAAGGTCTCAAACTATCGAACGACGCGCTAGAGCTCAAAACAAACAGTCGGGTTGTTACATTCGTCCACACTTAAACATATGTTCGTCCTCGAATGTGTTAAGGACTACTCCAGGGTGGTCCAAAATAACTGTTTAATATCTCGTGCACATACCCATGCTACCACAACCCAATTGAGCACATTAACTTGTGCTAGACTGAAGATTCTCACTTTTTATTTAGTCAATAATCCTTATAACCAAATTCCAACCTCCGAATTTCTCTACAAGACCTGATTCGAACATACGAACACAGTATCAATCACTGCATACTGTACCAAAATGTGATCATATACCTTTGGTGGATTCACACTATTCACCGCATAATTCACATGACATAATAACATCCTCTGACAATAATAACTACAATTTCATGAATCTGATGCTCGTAATACACCTCATAACACATATAAGCCCTAATCCAACTCTCGCAATACCGCCACAACGAAAGAGATGCGTAGAAACTAATAACCACATGCCAAATCGACAAATCATGGAGTCTCTCCTCCTGACAAGAACCACTATCTCATTCTGAACTAAATAGTAATATTTGCTCTTTAATATACCCTCCATAACTCTGATCGCACTGATCCTAGGTCCAATAACCTCGTCTTACCTAGTACAAGATGCGCAGGCGATAAGCAATCTCAAACACTACCAAAATCTCATATAACACCAACAATGGGCCAACAAGCTACACACTCGAATATAACTCACAAGGAAGAACAAACTCTGACAGGGAACTACCCGATCGCATAACAAATAAATCAGCCGAATAGGTGCTATGAACCTACATTAGGGATGAAAACAAGGCATACAAAATGAGTGTAAGGAACTATGCAACATCTCACAGTTGCAGCGTGCAACCCAATCCAATGTGACACTGTTACGGCGTGCAACCCGATCCACACAACATACCTGTGGCGGCGTGTCAGCCGATCCGCACATAACAATCAAGAAGAAAACACACATCAAGCCGCAATGCTTATACTTACGAAATTCCCGAATATCGACCACAAGCATGCCAAGTGCATAATACAAATCCTGGGGAGACAGATAGTTCCATACGGTACGAAACCCAAGCACAATTAAGGTGCGATATGTGATCTGCATCTCGAGAGACATCCTGCTCACATAACACCATAGCTATGCGGGACCTCAACACATGTGCGAATAATCAAGATGCCTCACAACCCGCATGGCACAATAGAGTATTACATGAAATAGCTGACGACGAAAATAACATCCAATTCCTGAAGACTCCTCCATAACAAATACTATGCTGAATGAACATACCCGACCTGGTTTAGAGCACACATCCACATTTAGACCCATCAACGGACCTCAAGACGATTCTGATCATACCATACTAGGCCAATAACCTTTCAAGGATCCATCATGACCTATTCGTGACACATAAGAACAACCGTCAAATTCGGAACAAACTCCTATGGTCCACATCCCAAGGAATAGAACGCCTCTCAGGCATAAACTCTCGCATTTGTGATATTACCATAACATCCATACTTGGTTACAATCTTTAACAATCAAGTGACTAACATGTCACACTTATACAAATCTCCCCGCGGGGTACACTCCCACGACCTTCTGCTCAGGTAGCAAAATCTGCACATCCATACCACTAACCGTTCTAATTCTGTAAAGCGAATCAAAATCCCGCAAGCCAATACACAAAGCCTCTTTCACAGAACACCATTCTTAGGTGACACTAAAGAAAATGCCAGCTTACTCTAAATATCTGAATTCACCCTGCTTATCCGAGCTCATGACATTCTATCAGCACCGAACCTTTAACTTCCAGTTCACATGCCGCTCACTGCACCTATTATGCCGCTACACAATAATACACATATTCACCATAACCCTTGAACTACTAGTGGAGTAAACACTTCATTGGCTAGAAACCTTTCGCTTAGCTCATTTCAAAAAAACCAATGCAACACGCAACTGAATTCCCAAACCGCGGAAAAATACAAACCTCAAGTCGCGATCTAAACCACCATGAATCTTCCAGAATCCATTTACACCACAAGGTCATTTGAATCAAATACCTCCCAAATCAATCAAGTTGTGGTGGCGCTCAAGCCCACACGTACAACCACAAACCACATATATAACTTCATGCTGAAGGAACTGATCACTGCCACAATCATGATTATTCAACCATTACTAACTGACCCAACTTCTTTCAATTTATTCTCGACTTGCCTTAGAAATAATAATAGCTTCATTCAAAAACGTAACAAATCAAATCCGCACTCGTCCCGAGTGGCCCGTATCACGAGGACACATCGTCTCATTACTCATGAATTATCTCATATTCTTCTTATGCACACAATAGCATCTCCAACTGGTATACCCATTTCGCAAGACCTTCCGCAAATCCGAAGTTGTTCCTTCCTTTCCTCCAATACTGTACTGCATACCCAATGATAATTGTTATACCATGTAGTATTGTACGTTGGATTTGTCGTAAGGTAATTGAAATCAGTCCAAGTAAAAGATTATTTGGAGATTATAAGGATTATGCTATTTCACAAGTGATGAATAAATTCGTAAAGGTGAAATGGGAAGCAAGTCAAAGAAAATGCATTTTTCGTCCAAGTTTGGCATATTGGGGTAAAATACGGCCCAAGCGATAATACCCGATAATTATGAACTAGTACCATGCAAGGTACCATATGACCACGGTAGTATAATATATAAAGCATATATGAAGTATTTTAAAAATAAATAGAATTTTAAGTAATTTGTGGTAATTTTTAAATTATGTGGGTAATTAATTAATTACTGGACAACTGGACAATACAGAATTAACTAATAAGTGGATAAAGATCTCCTTTGGGCTTCCACATGGCATTAAAGATAAGCCAAAGTGGCACCAATATGTATGATG
Organism: Nicotiana sylvestris; assembly: GCF_000393655.2. Classification (NCBI taxonomy): domain Eukaryota; kingdom Viridiplantae; phylum Streptophyta; class Magnoliopsida; order Solanales; family Solanaceae; genus Nicotiana; species Nicotiana sylvestris. The sequence goes on from NC_091062.1 coordinate 198,143,084, forward strand.
AATCATAACACATATGGTGCCTACTTTACACGTGACAATCTTTGATACACCTTTGTTTTGGACAATAACACCAATGTGTATAATAAGTCCTTATTTACTTTTGGTTGGTTTCCTTGTTAATGACATATCTTGGATAAATGTTGAAGACGTGACAGAATGCAAAGCCAAGAAAGATATTCCTCCCTACACTTATCTTAAATTAACCCCAAACTTCATTTGGTAAGAGCGTTACACACAATGCAAAGCCAAGAACGATGCTCATCCCTACGCTTATCTTGATGTAAACCAAAATCCATTTGGTAAGGGAGTTATACAGAAAGGCAAAGCCAAGAACGAAAGTGAGAGGATTTGGAAATTCATACGAGACTCCGTATTATAATAGCAACGGGATTTTTCGAGTCTAAGGGAGTGCGGTATAATCCTTCTCAAGAATATCACACGAATTTTTTCCTATTCCAGGTATGTTAAGGCCCTCCCTTATTTCTTTTGGCATGATCCAAATTATACTGAAGAAACGATCAAATACATAGTTTTCTATAATTTATTCTATTCACAGAAATAGTAGGGGTGTCAATATTCTTGATTCCCCATGAGAATTGTTATTATCTTCTGTTCATGGGTCTCAGAATAATACGCAGTTGAAAAAGTTTATCCGGAAGGAACATCAAGATTATTATGTATTTTTCATGCATTTCACTCATTTATACATGTGTATTGACCCATGACCAGATGGCGTTATATACGTGTACATATATATGAGATATGTGAAAAGGTTACAACGTTATATACGCACCACCATCTGATCACCTGGTATATGATGATAATGTTGCCCACAGTGACTGAAATATGATTCAAACGGCGTTATATATGCGTGTATATGTATGTAGATGTATATGAAATATGGGAAGAGGTTATGGCGTTATATACGCACCACCCCCTGATCAGCTGGTATACGTTGATGATTTTGCCCACAGTGGCCATATGATATGATGGGATGCCCTTAGAGGCTGATGATGTTATGAGACATGTACCTATGCACGACATGACATTCATACGCATATGCATGACGCTAAAAATATTTCACGATTTACAGAGTTATTCAGACTTATAGGTTGAGTCAAGTACTCTATATTTCTTCCATGTCTGTTCTGTACTTATTTATGTACCTTACATACTTGATACATTTTTTTGTACTGACTTCCCTTTTGTCTGGGGACGCTGCATTTCATGCCCGCAGGTCTCCATAGACAGGTCGAGACCCCTCCAAGTAGGCTATCAGCTCAGCGGAAGATGTTGGTGCGCTCCATTTGCTTCAGAGTTGCTTGTTTGGCTGATATGATTTAGACGTGTATTGTTTGGTATGGAGGGACCTATCCTGACCTTTATGACATTTATGTACTCTTAGAGGCTTGTAGACATATATCGTGTACGTGAAAGATTGTACGGCCTTGTCGGCCGATGTTTTGAGTTTATAAATAATCATGTTGGCCTATTAGGCCCGTATGTCATGTGTATATGATAATGTAATAAGAAAGATACGTTATGTTGGTACTCAGTTGAGTAAGGTACCGGATGCCCATCGCGGCCCATCGGTTTGGGTCGTGACAATAATATAGAACATTCTAAGTCCTTAGGCACTGCACTTAAATTCTTGAACCCACTAGGATCACTGTTGAGAGTCACCTCCTCTGGCTTGGTCCCGAATATAAGCCAAACTCTAAAACGTTGCTAGCATGTGAACACCCTATCAAAGAAGCACCTGACTGAATTCCTTTCCTTGTACATTACACCTATAAGAAGCATAAACTCTGAGTCTTCCCAAAACCTGAACATGAATCGATAAGGCCAAATATAGCACACATTCCTCAAATCCTTTGCTCGAATTACCACTGATATTTTCTTTCCTTAGTCATAATAATCCACCAATACACCAATAACCAGAAATCACACAAACAGACAACCATGCGATCCAATCATAGATGGTGGGGCTCCCCCACTTAGCTTGAAGCTACAATTACATAATCATGTAACCCACCAAGATTACTCCTTCCCAATTACCATGATCTCGCACCGTTAACCCAACAAATTTCCTGAAGTCTTTTGTTAAGCTTTTCATGAAATCAAATCCAAATGTTGCCTCATATCAACTCCATACTTGTAGCACCGGAACTAATGAATTGCTACCAACTCTAAACCTCCTAGAAGATCATCTTTCTCGAGCCATCAACATTAGAAATACCGATTCGATTCTGAACCGCTGCACACCACTATATTTGACAACCACTTTCCCAGCACCATTTCATAATACCCTGCCCCAAAGGCGAATCGAAGAAGACCATAACACTGGAAAACCATAATGCATTCAAATAAGGACGACGACACTGCATCACAATAAAAATTCCACCATGCTCAAAGTACCAAGCCTCATTACACTATCAACCAAAACCTGAACATCTATAGTCTGATTTGCCTTTCCTTTGCTGGAATTAAATGCTGAAACTCTAAATCATGCACGAGAACTCCTCCGTTCGAGTCATTCACTGTCGCGATCCATAAATAAGCACTCTATCATTACACCAACACGGTGCGATAACAACTCATGAACATCATAGCAATCATGTGCATAGCGTCAAAACCATCAGAAATACAGCTATTGAGCTGAAATGATGGAACATCCTTCCGCAAGAAGACGATAATAACTTGCTCGAATGTGCAGGGAGACACATCCTGCCCCACATCTGTAGTACCACAGCAAATCCTCGATGCCCAATCAATACGAGCACTCAACATCGTATAAGAATGAGTGGAAAGGAAATAATGGCATAAGCCTCCAAGGAATCATATCGCACGATCAGGAATAAAGAAGGGAAGTGCTCCTAACAGCCTTGCAGCCGCTTGAAGATAAGTACAGACATCTCCGTCTCCGCAGGACTCTACTAGACTTGATCATGACTCGTGAGACCCAAGTGAACCTAATGCTCTGATACCACGTTGTCACAACCCAAAATCCACAATAGGTCGTGATAGTGCCTAACGCCATCGTCAGACAAGCCAACGTTGATTTATAAATTTATTTACTCATTCTATTACTTTTGAAATCATAATTTCGGTTAATTAAATAGTATGAAATAAAATTTAAATGGTGAAATGATAATAATTATGTGAACAACCATACCAAACATCTAGTTAAAACCCCCAAAACCCGGTGTCATAAATGCATGCACATTTTTTAAGAAGTACAATAATAATACAACATCTATCCAAAATGTAAATAAGATAGGGTAAAATAAATGGTACAATGGGAAATTCGGCAGGCTGCGATGCGTAACCTGAATTGCAGCTCACATAAAGTCTCCTCAACAGATGCGCCTATGCACCAAAATGATCAACAAGTGACCTGTCAAATCCTGCACATTTAGTGCAGAAGTACAATATTAATACATAAATCAATGCGTACTCAGTAAGTATCTAGCCTAAACGCGGAGAAGTAGTAACAAGGGGTCGACATCAACACTTACTAGAGGTCCAAATAAATAAATAATAATTCATAACAGGTATGAAGCGCACAACAATAGTGGAATAAATCTGTAACATAATGTTCCAATTAATCCTTTTAGAGCATAAATTTCTCGATTTTGTATTCTACCTTAATATCTCAAAAACAAAAATGCCAAGTGTCAGTAACAAATAAATAAGAAACACCATAAAATGCTAGGCATCAGTGAAAGGTTTATCTTGTGAATATTCGAACTGCTAGTGATATAACGCACGGTTCTGTCGAGGTCATTCGGCCCGATCCAAAATAATGTGTATATTGCTGAGGGTTGTGCGGCACGAACCATAAATGCATCTATATACTGCTGATGCGTTCGACCCGCTCCACAAGAAGGGAAGGCATTCCCGAATTACTAGACACGCGCTTACAATTCAGTACATGAGCATAACTTTTTCCATTTCTCAAATATTTTTCTAACAACTCAAAGTGATAAGGCTTGGTCTAAGATATATGTAATTTCTAAATCAAGTTCAATTATAATTTCAATTAACTAAGCCAGCAGAATAAGTTCAAGTAATTCAAATATTGCATGACAAAATCCTAAGTCTACCCGGACATAACATGCTTTAGCTACTTACGGACTCTCGTCACCTCGTGCGTAAGTAGCACCTACAATTAGTAGAACATAACAATTACATCACCTAGGGGTAGTTTCCCCCTCACAAAGTTAGACAGGAGACTTACCTCGCTCCTAATTTCTATAACCGACTCTAAAGCCTCTCTAACAACTCAAAACGATGCCCGTCGTTCCAAAACTAGTCAAATAATGTGCAAATTAATCAAAATATACTCCAATGCTTACAATTTAACAACTTATAATGATTCCTAACTCCACTCGAAAAGTCAATAAAAACCCTCGGACCTACGTGCCCGGATTCCGAATTTTTTTGAAGATAACCTTTACTCATAACTCTACAACCTCAAATATATGATTTATTCTCAATTCTATGCCCAATTTCGTAGTCAAAATTCAAAAATATCAATTTCTAGATTTTTCTTCAAAGTCTCAAATTTTTACTAATTTCTATTTTTAAATCAATATATAAACCCTGTATTTAACTTGAAATAAGTGAGAATCACTTATCTTGTGATTGGCGCTGAAAATGATGCTCCAAAATCGCTCCAAGGTGGACTCCCATGGAGGAAATGAAATGAAAATGGCCAAACTCCCGTTTATAAAATCGCACTGTCCAGGCCGACCTCCTTCGCGAATGTGGCAAGTCCCTCGCGTTCGTGAAGCACAACCAGCTCATGCCCTTCAGTTCCTCTATGTGAACGCGAGATAGGGCTCGCGAACACGAAGCACCACTGCCCAACGCTTCGCGAACGCGACCTCCATATCACGAGCGCGAAGAACAAAAGGCCCCAGTCCAAATTCCTTCTTCGCGGCGTCTCTCCCTCCGCGTTCGCGAATAACAAAACCAACACCAGCAAACCAGCAACAGTCATTCATCCAAACTTGGTCTGAAACCATCTCGAAACACACCCGAGGCCCTTCGGACCCCATCCAATCACACCAACCAGTTTCAAAATATAATACGGACCTGCTCGAGGCGTCAAATCATACGAAACAATATCAAAACTGCAAATTGCGCACCGATTCAAGCCTAATGAACTATTGAACTTCTAACTTTCACATCTGATGCCCAAACCTATCAAATCACATCCGATTGACTTCAATTTTTGCACACAAGTCACATTTGACATTACGAACCTATTCCAACTTTTGGAAACGGAATACGAACCCGATATCAAAAAGTCCACTCCCGATCAAACTTCCCAAAAATATTCAATTTCCAACTTTCGCCAAATGACACCGAAATGACCTACAAACCTCCAAATTCACACCCGGATGCGCTCCTAAGACCAGAATCATCATACAGAGCTATTTTCAAGCTCCGAATCCCAAGCGATCATTGATAAGATAAAAATACACTTCAACCCAAATTTCTTCCAAAATGCTAACTTTCCATAATAGGCGCCGAAATGCTCCCCGGTGACCCGATACTTAACCCGAACATACACCCAAGTTTGAAATCATCATACGAACCTATTGGAACCTTCAAATCCCAATTCCGAGGTCGTTTACCCGAAAGTCAAACCTTGGTCAACTCTTCCAACTTAAAGTTTCCGAAATGAGAATTTTCCACCTGAATCAACTACGAACTTCTCCTAAATTCAATTCCGACCACACGTACAAGTTATAATACATGAAGTGAAGCTACTCAAGGTCTCAAACTGTTTAATGACACGCTAGAGCTCAAAAGGATCGGTCGGGTCATTACACCGAGATAATAGATATTCATGAAGCAAGTAAACAATGCGTTTAGTTGAGATCAGTGATTCATTTTATTTGTGAAAAATGTGGCTTGAAATGTGATAAAAGACCCACAATTTTATACGAAAACAGTGTTGCATGTATAAGCCAATTAAATGGAAGATTCATAAAAGGAGATAGAACGAAACACATTTCACCAAAGTTATTTTTCACATATGATCTACAGAAGAATGATAATCTCGATGTGCCACAAATTCGTCCAAGTGACAATCCGACAAATTTATTCACTAAACTTTTACCAACTTCAACTTTTGAGAAGATGGTATACAAGATTGGAATGCGGAGACTCAAATATTTGAAACAAGATTTTCATCAACGGGAGTAAAATACGCGATGTAATCTTTTTTCTTTACTAAGATTGTTTCCACGAGATCTTTCTTTTAAGGTTTTTAATGAGGCAACTAACAATGCGTATTACTAAATATGTGTACTTTTTTTCTTTCACTAGAATTTTTTTCCGTAGGGTTTTTCCTAGTATGGTTTTAACGAGGCACTTAATAATGAACATCCAACGGAGGAGTGTGATGAATATATTATATTGTGAATGTTTATTTAATACTCCGCTATAAATAATCTTTACGAAGAAGATTGTCCATTTAGTACTCCACTGAAATCTATCTATAAGCAGTTGATGCAGACAGGTTGCAAGTAACTCTATGAAATGACTTGCAACAACTTCTTATTAAACACTAGTTGCGAGTAGCTCATGCAGACAACTTACAAACAACTCAAGAAAAGCCTCCAGCTACTTTTTGCAAAGCCTTGCAGTTGTTTCCTGAAAAGTCTCGCAAATACTTCTTTTCTATATATATATATATATATATATATATATATATATATATATATATGTGTGTGTGTGTGTGTGTGTGTGTGTGTGTGTATGTTTGAAGTTGAATAATATATTAGTCTCTTTATACTTGTCTTTGGTTAATTTACTTTATAGTCTTTATTTTGCAACAGTTTCCTTTTTGTTTGGTCATTATAAGGCCACGACATTAATGGGTTCGTTGGAGCAAGAAATTCTGATAAAACGATCAGAGTAAAATTCATATATACCATCCTTGATATATATATATATATATATATATTAAACAGATTCAATATTTTAAGATACAATATAAAAAAATTGTATTTACTCAAACTGAAAAATTAAAAGTTGCTGTATAAGATAGACATCTCTTTATAATATGTGATTTTATGAAAAAAAATCGTGCGGGCTTGATCTAAAGCGGATAATATTATATTATATTAATAGTAACTTTAGACTAATTGAGCCTTACAACTAATATCACAATCTGGATTCGACACGAAAAATACGGTGATGGCCGAGTGATGGTGCGAGATTGGATTTGCAAGAAAAGAAACAAGTTTAGATAAAGACGGGAAAAGAAATAAATCAAGATTTATCTTCTCTTGCATGACGACAAAACACGACTGTTGAAGTTTGCACCAATTCAGCAAAATATCCCAATTGCGTGACAAAAAATGATAGTCTAGTTGCTTCTTGTCATTATTCTTCAGGTTTTTTTGTCCCTTTTCTGGTAATTAATTCGAGCCTTATATATTACGGCATGAATATACAAACATATCCGTGAAATAAACTCGTTAGAAAATGGAAAGTTCAAACAAGAACGATAGAAACAACGAGCAAGAAAGCTTATACGAATCTTGGATGAATCTTCAACATGAAGAACTAAGGGAACTTGAACAAGCAGCTGCAGCAAACAGCCCAAAAGATGAACATAAACAAACTCAACTCATTGAAAAGATTATAAACCATTTCCAAGACTACAGTAATAACCGTAGTCGCTTAGCACAAAAGGACGTATCACCATTCTTTGCACCCACCTCGTGCACCCCATTAGAGAACTCAGTCCTATGGATCGGCGGGTGCAGACCATCTTCATTCATACGTTTGATTTACGCTCTCTTCTGCGGTATGGAAATCGAGTCTCATATCACTCAGTTCCTTCAGGGTATTACAGCAAATGGTGAACTCCCTAAGTTTACAGCAGAGCAAATGAATATGGTGGACGAGTTGCAGAGCAAGACGATTCGAGAAGAAGGGAAGCTTTCATCAAGATTGGCTAGTTTACAAGAAGCGATAATAGACCAGCCGCTTATTAGCAAGTCGAAGAAGAAGAAAGACGATGGAGATGATGATGTAGTGTGTGAGAATGCAGATGAACCGTTGGATAAACATAACAAATACATGGCGGCTATAATGGAGGAAGCTGATGAATTGAGGATGAAGACATTGAAAGAGATTGTGGTTATACTTGAACCTGATCAAGCTGTGGAATACTTGGCAGCAGCTAAGAAGATTAGGCTTTGTCTCCAACAATGGGGCAAGAAGAGAGAGCATGATAGTACCAACTAATTTAATTAAACAGAAAAATATGTATGAGGTATGGTGTAGTTTGATGGGCTTGTTTAATTTGTTTTGTACTAGTTTAGGATACTTTTTGTTTGATGTTTTAATTATAGTTTCGCACCTACCAGTACTCCAAATATGTATTCCTCCCTTCTCCTGTTGACTGAGCAGTGAGTTAAAAAAGAAAAGAAAAAAAGACTTCTAAAACTTGTGCACCAACTAGTTGGAAGGCCATTGGTACAGAGACGGAGCCAAAATTTAAAATTTATGGGATTAATACTCTATTTTTTTTAATTACTAGGTTCTAAATTAATAATTTGCACATAATTTAATAATTTTTAAAAATAAATACAGGATTTGGACAAAAGTTATTAGGAGCTCGTTTGGCTTAGCTGATTTAGAGTAGCTGATAAGCATTATGTGCTGAAAGCACTTTTAAGTGCTAAAGCTGATTTAAAAAATAAGCAGTTACGTGTTTGGATAAAAGTACTGAAATTAATAATATGCAGCTGAAGAACTGGGTATACGAAGAGTTTTGTTTTAAAAAGAAGTATTTTAGGGATATAATAGTAAATATTTTGGTCAAACTTAAAGTGCTTATAAGCTAAAATTTGATAAGTTGGGGGAGACCAACTTATGGCTTTTGGCTTATAAGTACTTAACTTATAAGCACTTTTAATTTTATCAAACGCGCAGATAAGCCAAAAAGTGCTTATAAGCCAGTTTGACTAGCTTATAAGTTTAGCCAAACACCCTCTAGGTCAGTCGAACCCGTGTCCGAAGGGCTACATTGATGGACTGAGATGGAATGAAATGCAGCATAATTGATATTGTCTTCAAACCGTTTAGTAGTTGAGCAAAGCTAGAAGCAACTCTACTTTGAGGGATGATCAAAGAATTCCAACATTAATCTAAAATGATAGTATAGTACAATTAATCTAAACTTCTTTAAACATTGAGGGAGAAGTTATTCCAAAAAAAATCCTACCAATTGTATGTTATCTAAGGATGATTTTGGACATTGTAACCAAAACCAGTATAAATAAAAGAATCAAAGAATAAGCATTTGACCTTTATATGGTTGGAAATGTTCAAATGATGGAACTGAAACTTTCAATGGGATCAGACTCTTCAAGCATGGAAGCTGCCTGGAAACAATCAGCAGCATCAGCTACCCGTCCATCGTCTCTGTGAACCAATCCCAAGTGGTACCAAGCTACGCGATTGGTAGGTTCGATCTTCAATGCATCGGAGAATAATGCTCTTGCCAACGGCAACATCTTCGACCCCATTTTAGACAATAAAGCACCAAGCAAGATCTTGCATTGCACATGATTAGGCTCTACTAATAGTGCATTTACATAAGCAGCCAACGCTTTGTCATTTTCTCCCCGTTTTTCAAGCATCACACCTGAAACAAATTGAAATAGATGAATCAGTAGAAGTTTAATCTACTCTGCTTATCTTTTTCCCTTTCGTTAAGAAGGAAGCTTTTAGGTATCGAAGACAAAACTGCAGCTGATATGTATGCAAGCAGCCTTATCATACCTCATAACTTGGTAAGGTTACTCTGTATTAGACTACAGCTCTAATAATTACAATCTAAATCTCCATAACCACAATACAGAAGAATTTTATTGGTGAAATTGTCTTTTATTAATAATAAGTACTATTTTTTTTTTGTTGGTAGAAGGGGAGCCTTTGCGTAACTGGTAAAGTTGCTGCCATGTGACCAAGAGGTCACGGCTTCGAGCCGTAGAAACAACCTCTTACAGAAATGTAAGATAAGGTTGCGTATGACAGACCCTTGTGGTCCAGCCCTTCCCCAGATTCCGCGTACAGCGGGAGCTTAGTACACCGGGCTGTCCTTTTTTTTTGTTGGTGAAATTGCCTCTTTTCAATGTCAACTTATTGCTGTCAATGATGCCAAACAATCACCAAACTTGTCATCGTTTTCTTAGAAATGATAAATACAACTACAAGCGCACTAATATAGACAAAAACAAATCCATAGACAACATAGTGTTCAAAAGTTTCTCCACTCTTCTTGTTTTCCAACTTTAGTTCCAGCCCATTTCTACTTTTCTTGGTACCAGTGGTGTCTAGAGCAGCTTGTACGCATCTCAACTAGTGTTCCAACACATTCTACTTTCACCGCCTATTACACTATGATGAGTTGAATGTTAAATTAGAACAATATTCAAGCAATACAGACATCTTGTTACTCCCATGTAAACTGTATTCCCAGAGAAAAAAGAAGGCCCCTGGGGCTTGAAGTATCTAACAATTTTTCTACAACTTCACACTCAAAAGACTAGCACCTCTCTGTTCGTAGAGGGGGAGAATGCAATGATCAACAAAGGCGGATCCAGGATTTAAAATCTATGGGTTCAACCTTTAAAGTTTTTAACATTAAACCTATTATAGTTTTAAAGTTATGGATTCATGTCTACTATCTATTGCAATCTTAGAGAAGTTTTACACATTAATTTATGCTCCGCTTCGAAAGTTATACGTTCAACTGAATCCGTAACTATAGTGGTACATCGGCTCCTGATGATCAGAGAGAAGGGAAAGGAAAAGAAATAAAAGAAGGGTAAATGTAAGAGAATTATTTAGTTTTCTTTCTTCATCTTGGAGAGAATTTGTCAAAGAAGATGGGCCTATACTTTTAGATGTTCAAGACAGAACAAAAAATTTGGTCTCTGCAGTTGAGGAATTTTACTTCTTTGAACATTCTCTACCCCCTACATCAAATAGCAAAAGAGCTGGTAGCGTTTTCAAACTATATCATTGTTCCCCTCCTATCCAAACACAGAGACGTCTTTGTAGGGCAAGGGACATCATGAAGCTAGTTTACAAGATCCTCAAAATGCTTCAGATGCGTATGTGACAAAATAAGTAATAGGAAGGATTGTACTCAGTAGGTGTCATTTTTGTTCCTATACCAATCATTTATAGAAACAAATTAAGTAGTTTTGAACTGTGTCTATTAAGAACTTCTCATAACCAGAAAGCAAATGAATCAGAAAAGCTTAGAATGGTAGAGCTTCATGTTGATTTTGTAATACCATAAAATGAAGTGACTGATTAAACTCTTAATTACTCTTTACAAAAATTTGATGGCACAATGGATGCCATACACTCGCTCTATTTAGACTCGTCTCCATCCAATACTACTAGGGGTTTAACTAGATTCTCTACATTTTTATGGACATATAAAATATTTAAACAAATTAAAAAGACTTCAAGTGAATACCAGACCTAGTGTAGGTATACCAACACGACTAAGCCTTAATCCTAACTAGTTGGTTTTACCTATGTGAATCTTTTGCTTCCTTAAAAACAAAAAAAACAAAAAAATCGAAAAAAAGAAGAAGCACAAGATCTAAATGTAAAAGTACCTGGAATCTATCCCATGTTTCAAACTCTAAAATTTTACATCTCTTTGGAAGGCTTGTATTAAGATCAAATATAGACAAGAGGGGTTGCTCTGATGGTAAGCAACCTTCACTTCCAACCAAGAGGTTGTGAGTTCGAGTCTCCCCAAGAGCAAGGTGGGAAGCTCTTGGAGGGAAGGATGCCGGGGGTCTATTTGGAAACAGCCTCTTTACCCCATGGTAGGGGTAAGGTCTGCGTACATACTACCCTTCCCAGACCCCACTAAGTGAGATTATACTGGGTTGTTGTTAAGATCAAATATGCAACATCAAAATTAGTATTTCAGAAAATTCTCAGATAACAGCTGTAAAAACATTGAAGGGGCGCATAATGCTAAAGGAGGAAGAGAAACATGCTTGAACTTCACAAGGTACAAAATAAACAATCACCATGCTCTTTCTCAATTCTCCTGTTATTACTACTCCTACAACTAAACTACAATTATTTAAAATAACATATAAAATGTATACTAATGTAAATGATACATAAAAAATCTAATGCAATGTAGATCACACAAGAAGCATTGTCTTAAAACTGTTAGGAGGGTTTCTCCCAGGTCAGGCGAAAGGTGCAAAAAAAGGGAAAAGCTAAATTCTAATTCGAATGTAACAAATGCTACTTTATTTGAACCCGCCAACGATAAGCAGATCCAACACTTCAACATGCAATATTTTGCCATTTCTATATTAAGATTACCTACATGAGTCAAGATTGCATGAATGAGGTAATTTTCCAAGTCCTATTTGGGTTACTCACAACCATGTTAGGCCAACACCTTAGTCTTAGTTGCAATCACCTTTTTTACTTTTAATGAATTTGATATCAAGTAAAGAAAACGAAGAAAGAAAGTCAATTAATAAACTAAAAAATAGCTGGATCTGTCATTATAAATCAAGTTCATAATCTTGCCTTCTGTATGCAAAGTGTCTGCTGAATACTCGATAAGAGCTCTAGCTTTCTCCAAACATGTCTCTGCATCCTTCCAATGTGAAAGGCTAGAGTACAAGTTTGCCAGGCCATGCCAAACTTCATATTCATTTACGTTATCTTCCTCCGCCTGCAATAGATACGTACAAAAAGAAAATGAATTTAATGAAGACAGAACCAGAAACATAGCATATATGGCAAGCATCTTCTATTCTTTCATAATAGAAGTTAAAAAGTTTTCAGCGGTGCGGCACCAAAGCAAGTCACACAACAACTACAGGCAAATGTAAAATGGGCTTTCTTAATATGTATTCTTCTCTTCATTTGTAAGATCATTAGAATAAACAATAGAAAGAAATATGCACACATCCAATCTCACTGTTTGATAACTCACCCAAACCGCTCGTGCACCTCAATAGACCCAAATACAACTATCCTTTTGTTTGAGAATGCAATTACAACTATTAACAAGAGAGTCAGGAGCCAAGTAAAATGATTTAATTTGTTTCTTAATTCTGGGGAGAGCGGGGGCGGGCAGAGGGGAGAAGGGTGAGTCAAAACTGGTTTTGAAATTGTAACTATTGAATTTCAGAATCAGAATCTCATTGAACTGTGGTTACTTCTATCCCAGTTCTGAGTTCTAAATGCAGACTACTATGGGGCATCTGGTGGTGGGAAGCGAAAAGGAAAATCTGAGATATACATCTATGTTTCTGATACAGTTACTAGAAAATAAAATCTAACCTGAGGTGCATTTCTGAATGGTCCATAAGATTTCCTTTGAGCTTGAACCAGTGCAAGGAGATAACGATAAGTTTCAACTGCATCCATGTGCCGCGACTGGGATATTTTTAGCTTAGCTTTCATTCTTAGCAGAGGTCCTTGATCCCACTTTACAGTCTCCTCTAAGGCCGCATCAGTAACTACTTCAGCCTCTGTATAGCGTTGTTGAGCAGACAGAACTAAAGCAAGCAGTCTCCAACCTCTTAGAGCAGATCCTCCTGTTGTATCAAGATACTTTTTTGCATAGCCCAAAGCTGCATCCAGATTACGGTGCTCTGCATATTGAACACCTAACTCAAACATCAAATCTGAATTTTCGTTCTCTAAAGCCATTGCACCATCTAAAGATTTCAAAGCCTCAGATTGAAGACGTGATCTCTCAAAGTCAGAGGTTGCAACTTTAGCCTGCTTCCCCAAACAAAGACCTAACATGCGGAGACCAACACCTTTCAAGTGTTCATTTGAACCCTGTGCATTAGTTATTGCCCTCTGTGCATACTTCACTCCCTCAGCAGCAAGAAAGACCTCCTCAGAGCAAATTTTAGCGGCCAGCAACAATGAGAGAATGTCATCAGGTTCTTCATCCTTATGCAGAGACTTCCTCAGCAGACTTAAGGACGTTTTGTTCTGTCCGGCCGCACTATAACAAAGAGCCAAAGCTCGCCATCGGTCAATCCTGTTAAGTACCCCTGGCATTACCTCTTCAAGTTGCTTAGCTAAAACAGAGGTTTGACTGCATACAGACAGAGCAAATGTAAGGTGCTCTAAAACTGAAGGGTCCCATTTGATCTTACCAAGGTAAACTTTTCTCATTAGAATCATAAGCAGCAAGATTGCTTCTTCCAGATTGTTCCTAGGTACATAAGAACCGTCAATTTGCACAGCTAAGCTTGGTGGGCATACCTCAACCCCACTATAAAGCAAAAACACAGCAAAAGCTTTTTGAATCCTTGCACAGCAGTCATTATCGAGATTCCATTGGCTTAAGAGGGCACGGCGGTAGGCAGTCATTGCTTCAGAATAGCAACCAGTTTGCTTCCATAGTTCTGGAAGGAGCTCAACAGCATGGCTGACGGTTTCTTGCAGCTTATTCTCTACAAGTACATCAGGTATTCCATTATCGAATATCTTCTCTACAGCATCAAGCACACTTTGACACTCCCGAGCAGCCTCTGCAAATTCCCAACCAAAGAAAGGTCAGTAAATAATCAAATCAAAGAAATAGCAATTATTCATTATCTTGGATAAACTATTGAAATTGCCTTGTACCAGTCAGTCTCCCAAGCTTCTGAAGGGACTTTGCTTTCAAATATATGGCCTCGAGGACCAGACCAGCAGCATGCTGTGAGACGCCCGGCACAGACTCAACGCTGCGAGTGCGGCCCTTTTTAGAAGGCTGTTTCTCAGTAACAGAAGGCTGCATTCTCTGTATGGCTGATTGGAGATCAATACCATCAAACACCCTAAGAGCACCTTCCACATTTCCTCTTTGATATTCCAATCTTCCAAGTAGAGCTCGTGCTTCCTGCAATCAAAATAATGAATCATCAACAAACGCATGCCTTCAAACCTTTAAGTTCATGCTGATGACAATCAGAAGGGAGAGATAAAGGAAGTAGAAAAAAAACATTTATAAATTAACACAACTTAAAGTGCTTTCAGGAAAATAAGATAAAATACATTGACGTCAACAAGCATTTCAAATTTACATGCAAATTGGACCTGAATCCTAATTTTAAATACAATCCGACCAATACTAATCCTGTCAAAACAAAAAAAGGTTTAAAGTCCTTAATTTCTTTTTTCTAGACAAGAAGCCACTATGTATTTTGCTTATTCAATCGAAGTCTGTAATTCCTTTAATGCAAGGTAATTGAACATAGACTTTCACCTGAAACCTAAAGCATCACCAAATGATAACAGATGAGAAAACTCACAACTCGCAGAGACTTTAAGTAAGGCAGCCTATAATTGATGGAAAGCATACAACATAATAATATAAACTCACAACTCGAGACTGGGTATTTTCAAGAATTATCACTTGAAGTCTAAAAAATTAATGTGACTTGACTCTCAAACTCACAATCGATGAATTCCTACAAACATTTAAGCCACCACAAAAGAATTCCGCGGGCGATCATGAATCTAATTGAAGGAAACATTCTCTCCTAACTTATCACTATGAGTTTGTTACACGAAAAATAAGATGCAGTAGGCATGCAAAGGAAAAAAAGACATAAACTTTGGGAAACACTGACCTCAAAATTGAGGGATAAACCATCACGCAATGCAGATTCAGCCTCTTGAATATTTCCTTCATCAAGTTTTGCTTCAACAACGGTTGTTTGCATGCAAATCCCATTTGCACAAACTTGCCTGACTGATGGATCAACATCAACCTGCCCTAATTCTGCTGATTCGTTTCCAGACATCTCTAACCCCCTCACTTTCTATGCTCACTACATTTGGAAAAAAAAAACATGATTAACAATGAACTTTGATCCCTTAGCTTCTATAGCTTCAAGAAAATGTGCAAAGCCTTTGCCCAGTTTCGTTCTTGATATTAATATATACAACAAGCTACATATTAACTACCCAATTGGTGAAAAGATCCATCATTTTTATAAAACACACACACACACACATAAAAGAGGATGCAACAGAATGCAAAGAAAGAAAGAAAAAACATAAACTTTGGCGACCATTCTCCTCAAAATATCATTTTTCAATCACAATTCTATGCATTGAAATAACCAAAACTGTGAGAGGTATGAAAATTGAATCTTGAAAAATCAAAGCAATAGAGAATTTCAAAATAAGATTAAAAGGGAAGGGCTATTACCTCAAATGTTGTGGATTTCGGTGGCAGATGAATGGTATTATAGGTTTATTATTTGTAGAGCCAAAATGGGTCAAAATATTTTCTGGATCAGAAAGGGAGAGGGAAAGAGAAAGAGGAGGACAAGAAGAAGAAAGAAGAAGAAGTAGAATGGTGACAGCGTTGTTGAGTTTTGACTTATGATTCGGAATATCCTAAAAACAAATATAAGTACAAACGGTCCAGGTTTTATATTCCTCTACATTTGGGAGTTTTGTACTTACCGCCGGCAAGATTTCGAAAAAACTTATCCCACTAATTTTATGCACAATTTTTTTATATTATTAAATGATAAACTGTACTAAAAAGTAGTTCAATGCACTAAGCTCCCGCAAGATTTGGGAAAGGGTCGGACAACAAGAGTTTATTATATTGTTTCCACGGCTCGAGTCTGTAACCTCTTAGTCATATAGTAGCAACTTTACCGGTTACGCCAATGCTCCCCTTCAAATAATAAATTGAGCCAAGCATATATATTAATTTATCATAATTAAGTGATAAATCTTAAGCAATATGCATTTTTTGTAATTTATTATACCTTGCCCAGTTAATTATTCTTATATTACTTCATGTAATTTCTTCTTCTTTCAGTTTTCTATTTTTGGATTGCTTACCATTATCTGGCTGGCGCAAACACTTTAAATTGTAGCAACTGAAAATTGTATATCCAATATTAATTAATTGTAGATTCAAAACAGAATTACCCCTTCATATATTTCTATATATTAGAAGAGAATGAGTTTCCACATGTGTGCTTTAGGTCAATATATATAAAACTAAGGATATATTGGACTTTTCAACTACTAACTTTAGTTCTACCTGGTCAAACCACTTAAATTAGAATATCAAAGTAGTTCTCGGCATGACACCATAGAAGCTCCCATTAAATTTGTAGATGTATGACCAAAAGTGTATAGCGGAATAGGAGAATATTAATATCGGAACCATTATTAAAGTGCTTGATTCAGCAAATATAAAGTAATGAACCTGCAAAGAAAACACAAATGATGGATACAGTGCCTTAGCCTGGCTGCATTCCTTGCGAGCCTATATTTACCACGTAGAGTCTCCACTCTAAGATTCTGAACTTCTTTTTTATCTTTTGTTAACAATGGATCAGATCAATTATTGTCTGCTAAACTTCTCCCAGCTCTTGTGGAGTTTAGCTTTTTTGAAGTTAGAGGAGATATTCCCTCGCAACTGTCACGACCCATTTTCTAAACAAGTTGGGACCGACACTCGATCACTAAACATGATCGAACGAACTATCTCTGCTTATCAAATCTATTATAACTCCAAACTTTATATGCAACAAGGCAATACTCCAACCAAATACTTTTGATTAATTTAAATATTTAAATAAATCAACTCCAAAATTTTATTCGTAATAACTACTAAATTTATGCTAAGTTATTATAAAAAAATATCAGAATCTTAACCCATTGACTATGTCTATGAAGTCTCTACTGATAAACTGACGCACTGCTCAAGACATGAGATTTCCTGGTCAGTTCTCTAAGTAACAAAGAAATAACTAAATAAAGATGACTCTAAGGAATACTCCACGAATAAAAGCGGAGCTCACCAATAGCACTGGAAGAGAAGGAAGTCCTAACTCGTAGCCTGCTCGCCTGCAAATCCGGTTCCTATGTTGTACCGCAAACCAACGTAGGTTCCCAAAAGAGAACGTCAGTACCATCCATTGTACTTAGTGAGTGTCAATAACAGGGGGCGAAACTTTAATAACAAATACATTATGAGCAAAGGTTCTAAATGCATGTAAAACATAAAGCTTATAAGAATAATTCTAAATAATTGCATAATAGCAGTTTTTGAATATTCTAAAAGAATTTTTTTCTTTTTCTTTCTTAAAAAAAATATACTTCACTTTATACTTTGGGAGTTCCAACTATTCTGACTTAATTCTGTCGCAGTCACCGTGTGATCGGCACAGGTTCGATCCCAACCTGATCGAATAGGCCCAATCCACGATGTGCCACTCGCTTCATGGTTCTCAGCGCTCATGTCTCATACCTTAGCATGGCTAAGTAAATTCTCAGCAACGAGACCCTCGGCTCGTGTGCTCCTACTTTGGCACAAGTAGTTTCAGGAAGTCAACGCCTTGGTAAGGACCCTAGGCCTGGACGATGCCCCCTTCTCAGAATAAAGGATACTCCCAAAAATCTTTTCTTTCTAAAACTTCTTCTTGTGACTTTGCAAGTCTAAATCTTTTATACATACTCATACTGCTATCCTTAAATATAAGGCATGACATAAGAATGAATAAACATTCAAAAGTATTTATAAAGGTTCTTGATCATTCATGAATTTTCAACAAGAAGATGGCATATAAGAATAACATAAAAATCTGAAATTTATGCACATATATCCAAATAATCATCTAAACTTTAGCTAGAAAATAATTCTAAGCTAATAGGTACTTACTACTCCAATTAAATATATATTAACTCTTTTATGCAATTCTTCAAACACCTTGTGCGCGTGCTTTTGTGAGTTAAACCACTTCAGTAAAGTGTTATATCAACTCACCTCAAAACTTCTCGAGCCAATACGTAGACCTCAGTCTAATTGACACCAGTCAAACAATCGATTTTACAACAACCAGTGCATTTTAATCAATTTTAAAGTTTCACACCTAAACATGAAATTTATTGTTGATATAGAGAAAGAATGAAATTGACTATTCAATTCTTACCTATTACTACTGTACGGTAATTAACAATAGAGAATTTATATACCTGAGTTCAAGAATTCGTGACTTGTAAAGAACCTAGAATTTTCCGTGAGTGGCTGCCTTCGTTCCGCAGGCCTGCGTTTGAAAACAAATTGACTCTATTTTGTTCAGGGCATTAAGCCCTTTGTATTCCTTTTTTTTGTACACACTTTATGGGTAGGTCATGTGCACTATCCTTTTTTTTCCTTTATTTTGTTTGTTTTTTTTCATAAAAAAAACTTAACTAATAATTAATGATACCCACTATCAATAAGTAATAATACTAAAATTATTAATATTCCTCTGATTGTATATCCAATTATTTAAGTGTGTGTGTGTGTGTCATATATATATATATATATATATATATATATATATATATATATATATATATATATATATATATATATATATATATATATATATTTTCACTATAGCGTATCTTGAAACTTTTATAAATTTGTGGAGTGTTACAATCTTCCCTCCTTAAAAACATCCGTCCCCGAATGTTGCTAAGACCTTATTATTAAGCTAACAATCATTCATTAAGTACTTGAACCTCTTAAGTTTTCTTAACACTATTCACTCTTCCAAGGGACTCAAAATTTTGGCTAACTCCCTAAATTTTCAAAAATTTCAGCAGAGTTTCCCTTGTAAATTGGACTATCCAAAAATATCCCTGTCACAAATACCACAAATATCCCAACAACAACCCAATACATCATAACAGGCCATTCATAGGCACTATACACAACTCATAAACTAGTTACACACACTCCGGCAAGGAGGTACCATAATAACCAACCAAATTCTAAAGCACAACACTTTACAAAAACTAAATAATTTTAATGAATTAAATATACTCTGGCATGACACTAAATTATTACAACAACTAAGTATAATCTAGGAATGGCAGAAACACTTGCTAACTTGTATATAATAAATGAAATATAAATGTCAAACCAAACTTAGGTTCATATACCTTTTTCCTCAAATAAATATGAATATTTCTTTCTCATATCTTCCTCGACCTCCCACGTAACCTCTTTTGAATCATGATTATTCCACAAAACTTTTACCGATGCTAAATTTTTTGTTCTCAACTTTCTTACTTGCCTATCGAGAATTTCTATAGGTACCTCTTCATAATTCAAGCCTTCTTTAATTTCTATGGTATCACCAGGTATTATATGCGACTCATCATGAATGTACTTTCTAAGCATAGACACATGAAAGACAGGATGAACAGAGGACAACTCAACGGGTAGCGCTAGCTTATAAGCCATGTTTCCTTTCTTTTTTAGAATTTCATAAGGTACGATAAATCTAGGGCTAAGTTTACCAAACCTCATAACTCCTTTCATTGGTGAAACTTTCAAAAACACCTTATCACCAACCATGAACTCTAACTCACGATGCCTCTTGTCAGAATAAGACTTTTGACGACTCTGAGCCGCTTTAAGTTTTTCTCCAATTAGCTGAACATTCTCCAAGGCCTCACAAACAAACTCTGGACCAATCAACAGCACCTCTGCTGGTTCAAACCAACCCACTGGAGACCTACATCTCCGCCCATACAACGCTTCATAAGGAGACATACCAATGCTGGCCTGATAGCTGTTATTGTAAGCAAATTCTATAAGTGGCAAGTGATCATCCCAATTACCTACAAAATCTATAACACACGCACGCAACATATCTTCGAGAGTCTGAATGGTCCTTTCTACCTGGCCATCGGTCTGTGGATGGAAAGCGGTGCTTAAATTGACCTTGGTACCTAATCTCTTCTGAAATGTCTACCAAAAATGCGTTGTGAACTGAGGGCCTCTATCAGATATGATTGAAACTGGAGTACCATGCAATCAGACTATTTCTTTGATGTACAACTGCGCATACTGCTCTGCGGAATCTGTCGTCTTTACTGGTAGGAAATGCGCGGACTTTGTCAGTCAGTCTACAATAACCCAAATTGAATCATGTTTACGGTACGTGCGAGGTAGACCTACTACAAAATCCATATTAATCATCTCCCACTTCTACTGTGGTATCTCTATATCTTAAGCTAGGCCTCTGATGCTCGGCTTTGACTTGCTGGAAATTCAAACATTTAGCCACATGTCTGCTACTTGTTTCTTCATGCCTTTCCACCAATACAACTCTTTCAAATCTAGATACATTTTGGTAGCCCCTGGGTGGATAAAGTACCTCAAACTGTTAGCTTCCTCTATTATGGCCTTCCTAAGACCATCTACATCAGGCACACATAATCGATCATTCAACTTCAAAACTTCGTCACTTCCTAGAGTGAAAGTAGTGATTTCTTTGCTTCTGACTCCTTCTTTTAATTTCACTAAGTACAGATCTTCATCTTGCTTAGCCTTAACATGTGCAACAAGGGAGGATTGCTCTAAGGCATAAACAATTATATCTCTTTCTTCGGTCTCATCCAATCTAATTCCATCATTTGCTAGTTTTTGAATTTCTCGACCCAAAGATCGCCTTTGTACTGCAAGATGGGCCAAGACACCCATTGACTTCCTACTAAGTGCATTTGCTACCACATTAGCTTTACCCGGGTGATAAAGGATATTGATGTCATAATCTTTCAATAGCTCGAGCCGCCTTCTCTGTCTCAAATTTAATTCTTTTTGCTTGAAAATGTACTGGAGGCTTTTGTGATCTGTAAACACTTCAGAATGCTCGCCATAAAGGTAGTGGCACCATATCTTTAATGCAAACACTACTGCTGCAAGCTCCAAGTCGTGTGTGTGGTAGTTCTTTTCATGATTATTTAACTGCCTGGAAGCATAAGCAATAACTTTTCCATTTTGCATAAGAACACAACCAAGGCCCACTCTGGAGGCATCACAATACACTGTGAACCCACCCGAACCTGTCGGCAAGGTTAACACAGGTGTAGTGGTCAGCCTCTTCTTTAACTCTTGAAAACTCTGCTCACAAGCGTCTGACCATTGGAACTTAACTGCTTTCTGAGTTAACTTAGTTAATGGAGCTGCAAGTGAGGAAAACCCCTCTACAAACCTTCTATAGTAGCCGGCTAACCCCAAGAAACTCCTGATTTCGGTTGGCGTTGTCGGCCTAGGCTAGTTCTTGACTGCTTCTGTCTTCTGAGGATCTACTTTTATTCCTTTACTAGATACCACGTGGCCTAATAATGCCATTGACTGCAACCAGAACTCACATTTTGAAAACTTAACATAAAGCTCATTCTCCTTCAAGGTTTGTAAGGCTATTTTGAGGTGTTCTGCATGATCTTCCTTGCTCTTAGAGTACACCAAAATATCGTCTATAAACACAATAATAAAGGTATCCAGGAATGTCTTGAAAACTCTGTTCATGAGGTCTATGAATGCAGCTGGAGCATTTGTCAACCCGAAGGACATTACTAGAAATTCATAGTGCCCGTAGCGAGTTCTAAAGATTGTTTTAGATATATCCTCTTTTCTGATTCTCAACTGATGGTACCCCGACCTCAAGTCTATTTTTGAAAAGTACTTGGTACCCTGGAATTGATCAAATAAATCATCAATTCTTGACAGTGGGTACTTGTTCTTAATGGCAACTTTATTCAGCTGCCGATAGTTGACACACATTCTGAGAGACCCATTTTTCTTCTTGATAAACAGGACTGGGACACCCCACGGTGAAACACTCGATCTGATGAAACCCTTGTCAAGAAGGTCTTTCAATTGTTCTCTCAACTCATTAAGTTCTGCTGGAGCCATCCTATAAGGAGGTATAGATATGGGCCAAGTGTCTGGCATGAGATCAATGTCGAAGTCTATGATTCTTTCAGGAGGAAGTCCGGGAATATCATCTGGGAAAACTTCTAGAAATTCTCGAACAACTGGCACTGACTGAAGAGCTGGTGGTTCTGATTCTAGATTAATAATGTGAGCCAAATAGGCGAGACACCCCTTACCGATCATTCGTTGCGCCTTAAGATAAGAAATAAACTTACCTACAAGCGATGTTGAACTACCCTTCCACTCTAAGACTTCTTCATTTGGAAATTGGAACCTGACTATCTTGGCATGACAATCTAAGATGGCATAGCAGGAAGACAACCAGTCCATACCCATGATCACATCAAAATCCACCATTTCTAACTCTATGAGATCGGCTTTGGTGTTGCAACTTTGGACTGAAACTATACAACCTCTATAGACTCTGGTGACTTTTACTGACTCGCCAACTGGAGTAGATACTAGGAATGACTCACTAAGTTGTTCAGGTTCTAGTCCGAGGTTAGTTGCAAAGTATGGAGTCACATATGAAAACGTTGAACCTGGATCCATTATGGCATAAGCATTATGTGAGCAGACTAAAAGTGTACCTGTAATAACTTCTGCAGATGCTTCTACACTCTGACGATCAAGTGTAGCAAACAAACGTGGTTGTCCCCCTCCCTGAGTAACTCGGTCTGCACATCTGCCTGCTCTATGCCCGGTCTGATTATGAAAACCATGAGCCTGAGGTGGTGTGCAGTAGCTGAGGAACTGGAAGGACGAGTTGATCCACCACTGAAATTACATCGCAACTTTGGGTAGTTGGCCTTTATATGACCAATGTCTCCACAATGGTAGCAACCATGAAACCCGAGCTTGCACTGACCTGAATGTTTCCCCTTACATGTTCCACAAAGACCTTGTTGGTGTGAATGTTGCTCGGCATGACTCTGTCTATGTGAGGATGATGTCCTAAAATTCTGATTTTGGCGAGACTAATTTCCATAACTCTGAGTACGTTTGAAGGAAGACCCACCACCTGACTGATGACTGGACTAAGCTGGTGCTAATGACTCCTTATTAGAGGAATCCCTTCCACCTCCACTGGATGTACCGTTAAACCTGCCCGTTGTCTGGGCTTTCTTGTTATGCTCTTTTTCTTCTCTCCTTAGTTATGTGTCTTTTTCTAAGTGCTTGGCAAATCCCACAACAGAGGAGAAGGATGTCATCCCTACTGCTGCAGCTGATGTTGTATCCTTAATATGGTAAGCTAAACCGCCAACAAACCTGCGAATCTTTGCCTTTTCTATCTTAACCATGTGAGGAGCATGCTTAGCTAACCTTATGAATTCCATGTAGTACTCTTGCACACTTTTATTCCCTTGCTTGAGCTGTTCGAACTCTGTAGCCTCAGCTTCCCTATCCTCTTCTGGGATAAAGTTAGTTATGAAGGCCTCTTCAAATTCTTCCCAAGTAGGCGGACCATCATCTTCATCTCTTTTCTTTTCCCACATCTCAAACCAAGCACCGACCATATCTCTAAGCTGGTAAGCAGCTAGCTCCACAGCTTCATCATCAAATGCTTTCATCACTCGGAGGGCTTTCTTGGCACCCTCCAACCACAACATCGGATCTTCATCAACTATAGAACCATGCTTTCATTCACTTTTGAGGACTCAGAATTGTTCTGTCTATTTGATTGAGGTGGAATCTCATCTCTTCTCTCGTTCTGGTTGGCCATAAAGGCTTTAAACATCTCCATAGCACTGTTGACAACATTAAACATCTGACCCACCATGGGAGATATAGTTGCCTGAGCCGGAGCTACTGTTGGGGGCGGTACTGGATCCTGAGGTACTTGCTCATCATTATCCACCCCTTCTTCACGTTCAACTCAGGGTACTTGGACCACTTTTGTGGATCTACCCTTCATTTTCTGAGTTAAAACCTTCTTAGTTCTACCTTGAGCCACAATGATAGCAATAGTTTCTTGAGCAGCATCCTGAGCGTCGGTGTCAGAGTTGCGAGTACGAGCCATTTCTGCGAGTTTTGGAAAAACGAATATATTAGATAATCTTTTAGAGGTAGGATCTACTGCACGATCTAAAGTATGAAAAAATGAGATTTTTCCTAAATGCCTGTAGCCTCCTATTTATAAGTATGGCGCGCTTCATACCTATAAACAAGACCCTACTAACACGGCTTCATAGATCCCTAGGACTCCATAAACATGAGGCTCTGATACCAAGTTTGTCACGACCCATTTTCTGAACAAGCCGGGACCGACACTCGATCACTAAACATGACCGAGCGAACCATCTCTGCTTATCAAATATATTATAACTCCAAACTTTATATGCAACAAGGCAATACTCCAACCAAATACTTTTGATTAATTTAAATATTTAAATAAATCCACTCCAAAAATTTATTCGTAATAACTACTAAATTTATGCTAAGTTATTATAAAAAAACATCTGAATCTTAACCCATTGACTATGTCTATGAAGCCTAAACTGAGATTTCCTAGCCAGTTCTCTAAGTAACAAAGAAATAACTAAATAAAGATGACTCTAAGGAATACTCCACGAACAAAAGCGGAGCTCACCAATAGCACTGGAAGAGAAGGAAGTCCTAACTCGTAGCCTGCTCGCCTGCAAATCCGGTTCCTACGTTGTACCGCAGACCAACGTAGGTTCCCAAAAGAGAACTTCAGTACCATCCAATATACTCAGTGAGTCTCAACAACAGGGGCGAAACTTTAATAACAAATACATTATGAGCAAAGGTTCTAAATGCATGTAAAATATAAAGCTTATAAGAATAATTCTAAATAATTGCATAATAGCAGTTTTTGAATATTCCAAAAGAAATTTTTTTCTTTTTCTTTCTTAAAAAAAATATACTTCACTTTATACTTGGGGAGTTCCAACTATCCTGACTTAATTCAGTCTCAGTCACCGTATGATCGACACGTGTTCGATCCCAACCTGATCGAATAAGCCCAATCCACGAGGTGCCACTCACTTCATGGTTCTCAGCGCTCATGTCTCATATCTTAGCATGACTAAGTAAATTCTCAACAACGAGATCCTCGACTCATGTGCTCCCTACTTTGGCACAAGTAATTTCAGGAAGCCAACGCCTTGGTCAGGACCCTAGGCCTGGACGATGACCCCTTCTCAAAATAAAGGATACCCCCAAAAATCTTTTCTTTCTAAAACTTCTTCTTGTGACTTTGCAAGTCTAAATCTTTTATACATACTCATATTGGTATCCTTAAATGTAAGGCATGACATAAGAATGGAACAAACATTCAAAAGTATTTATAAAGGTTCTTGATCCTTCATGAATTTTCAACATAAAGATGGCATATAAGAATAACATAAAAATCTAAAATTTATGCACATATATCGATATAATCATCTAATCTTTAGCTAGAAAATAATTCTAAGCTAATAGGTACTTACTACTCCAATTAGATATATATTAACTCTTTTATGCAATTCATCAAACACCTTGTGCACGTGCTTTTGTGAGTTAAACCACTTTAGTAAAGTGTTATATCAACTCACCTCAAAACTTCTCGAGCCAATACATAGACCCCAGTCTAATTGACACCAGTCAAACAATCGATTATACATCAACCAGTGCATTTTAATCAATTTTAAAGTTTCACACCTAAATATGAAATTTATTGTTGATATAGAGAAAGAATGAAATTGACTATTCAATTCTTACCTATTACTAGTGTACGGTAATTAACAATAGGGAATTTTATATACCTGAGTTCAAAAATTCGTGACTGGTAAAGAACCTAGAATTTTTCGTGCGTGGCTGCCTCCGTTTCGCAGGCCTGCGTTTGAAAACAGAATGACTCTATTTTGTTGAGGGCATTAAGCCCTTTGTATTCCTTTTTTTGTACCCACTTTATGGGTAGGTCACGTGCACTATCCTTTTTTTTTTCCCTTTATTTTGTTTGTTTTTTTTTAAAAAACTTAACTAATAATTAATGATACTCACTATCAATAATTAATAACACTAAAATTATTAATATATTAGTAATATTCCTCTAATTATATATCCAATTATTTAAGCATGTGTATATATATATACAAACACACATATTTTCATTATAGCGTGTCTCGAAACTTTTATAAATTTGAGAAGGGTTACAACAACCTTAGAGTTCAAATTCTAAAAGAAGTTATTTATTATGATATACGAATCAAGAGAATATAATGAAGTTTATAAATACTCAAGAGATGGATATAACAGTAAAGTTTTATGGTAATTCTAACTTTGAAATTTACTTTGGAATAAAAGTTGTTCATTAGTCCATTATGTGATTTGCTTGGACTCTAGCACTTTTAAGTTTCATCAACTTTTCTTGCTCTGTATTCTTGGACTTTTGTAATTTGATCAGATTTAGATTGAATGATATAAGTTCCAACCATAGCACATCACAAAATAAATGGATTGCTTGCGAACTTTCTTGGCTTATATGGCAATCTGACTTTTTTACGCTATTATTTATTTTTATGGATCTAAAAGGCATATATCATATATGCTCAACTTCGTCCACCTCGATTGTTGAGTTTTTTGCAGGGTTTATCTTTAAGAAGTATGAGAATTATACTGGGAGAATCAAATGCAGCTCATCACTTGTCTAATCCACCTCGATTGCTGAGTTATTTCTAGGCTTTATCTTTAAGAAGTATGAGAATTATATTGAGAGAATGAATTGCATCTCATCACTTATCTTATCCTCTACCTTAAAAATCCTGCACACTTCACACTTCCTTTCCTGTAGGATTTTTTCAGTTCCATGTATCCTGTCTTCTAGCTGTATTTTCTAGCCTTGATTTTCTTCTCAGTTGGGTCTTACAGTGTTCAGAGATTTTCTTTCATGTGAAGTATTTTCTTCTAGCCCTATTTTTCTTGTTCGTTGAACCTTATAGTAATTAGTAATTCTCATTTCTACGAAGTAATTCTTTTTAGCCTCACTCTCACAAACACCCGCCATCGCCAAGTAGGAGACCCTCTGTTGAATTTGAGATATTTACCTAGCATGTAAGGGACACGTATGTTAATTGCAAATGGTACTTATATTTGCGATGAGACGTGACAAAAAAACTGAAATGATATATATTAGCTTTTGAACTTTTATACATTAAATGAAGATAGACCATATAATAAAATGACAAAATACCGAACACCGGGTGAGAAACCAAATAAAAAAGAACGGCAAAATATATCAAGTAAATATAGTAGTAACTCTTAATGAAAATTAATTATTTAGAAATGCACAATTTATGTGTTGTTTTGAATGTTTTGCAGGAAAATGTATGCGAGGCGAGGCCAACAACTCATGCCAATTATGGAGTTTGCGTTTTTGCAACTTATCAACTGTAAAATCTTTTTTAGTGCAGCTTCTATAAATTGTTTGTACGTATAGCTTTTTGATGTATAATAAATTTATTCCGATTTGCACCTCTTCTATTTTATCTTCTTTATATTGTTTGTATTTATGGCTTTTAATATTGGACTACGTATGGCCTTTCTGAAGCAGTTCATCCAATATTGAGACCGTGCTGGCACGGTCAACCACCACCTAGTATGGATAGAAAAGAACAATTGGGTAGTTAACTAGCACATGCGTTTGCTTTAAATTTGTCCAATATGTTCGAGAATTAAAGATGACTGATCGTCCAAGTTGTTGAACAAATAAGATAATTAACGATCATGAGTAAAATAAGGGGTTGTCATGTGTATTGTCAGCAAAGCTGAACGTGTATGGGTGATTTCTTCCTATCTATTTAAGTTTTAGTTGGCAAAATTATAAATACATGCCCGTTTATAAAATTTGATTGAAGATTTTTCCAAAATTATTTTACTACTTTTTTTCGAAATCAGTGTTTGTTCATAAAATTTTCAATTTTCACTTGAAGATGCATTTTGGATTTTTCGAAAATTTGAAAAACTGCAAAAAGCTATTTTTCAAAATTTTCACTCACAAAACTTCAAAAACAATCCAAACTGAAATTTATGTCCAAACACAACTCTAAATTTCAAATACCATTTTCACTTGAATTATTTTTCACTATTTTTTCGAATTTTACAATTCTTATGTCCAAACTCCTAGTACATGTGTTAGTGAAAGGGACCAGATATATAGCCAGAATTGCACATATTATACATTCCATGAAAAATGATATATTGGTAAATTTAATTTTTCTTCATATAACAGGGGTTGACAATTATCAAAAGATATCTCATGTTGTAACATTGCAAGAGATACATTTGCCAAAGAAAAGGAGGAGGATTCGATATTATTGGCCTCTCACCTAGATTGTCATAATCTATAATGCAGTTTGATTTTTAATATTTAGTTCAACATTTCGTTACCAGAATTCTTTTAGTCAACAGTTAATTTGTCTGTTGAATTACCCCACTAAATCAAGTAATTTAATTTTAATAACTAAAAATAGATGTAAAAATACATACTTATCATTTAACAAGACATTTGTCTTCCATTTATTAATTTGATATAAAAAAACAGATGCAACTATATGCGGCTTTATATCTATAGGTATTTTGCATGGATCTAAATTATTTATTAGTAATATATTTTATATCTACTTTCCAAATCTCTGACCTTCTTCATCTTTAAGATCTCCAAATCCTCTTATAAGTAAACTTGTTTACCCTCGAAATCAGATAACAATTGAATTTGTAGTAATTTTAAGAATATGCGAATTAGTTTGACACAAAGCAATAAATTAGATTAAGATTGGACAAAAAAAGATAAAATAAATTCAAACTACACATATAGGATAATTTTAGCCTTAGTGAGACGTTCAACCTCGATCCGAGCTCGCAATGGTTAGCAATGATGAAAAAAAAGAGAGCTAACAATAGAGAAAAATAATAATATATTGCATTGGAATGCGCGATACAATGTGTGTCATGAATTATTTTACCCCCTTTAAACAGTAGGAGAGCCTCACTCTAGGTACAGTTCTTATAAAAGGTAAAAAAATCTTCTAATTAACTAATTGCCGGTTCCCTATCGATACGTGTCGAGATCCCTGCTGTGATATCCGGCCGGTCACGGATATCACGGCCCTCTGTTGGCCGTGCTTGATTACCTAACAACGTTCTTCGAAGTTATTCAAGCCTAGGACAATCCAGAACCATGATGTCACGACCCCAAATCCTAACCTGTCGTGATGACGCCTAACGTGGCACTAGGCAAGCCGACATTTACGAATTTAACATCAACACTTAACAGAAAATGGATTCAAAGCAGTTTAAATAGTAAAACTTCTCATGAACAGGATAGATAATCCAAAACACAACGCGGAAAATCCCAACATCGGGGTATCACTGAGTACATGAGCATCTAAATATCACAAGTCTGGAAAATACTGTCTAACATAGTCCGAAACAAAATACAATAAGCGGAAAGGATAGGGAAGTAGAAACAAGGTCTGCGAAACGCCCGACAGCTATCTTGGAATCTCCTAGAAGATCAACCGTGCGATGAACTCAACACCTATCGTGACCAAAAACACCTGGATCTGCATACGAAGTCCAGGGTATAGCGTGAGTACAACCAACTCAGTAAGTAATAAGACTAAATAAAGAACTGAAAGTAGTAACGAGCTCTGCAATTATAATATAATTCCAGTAATTTCAACATAGGACAATAGACATGCTTTCAAGTTCGACAATTTAGGTCAAATCGGTTATCCCATGTCAAGTTCAAGTAAAACAAAATATAATATCTTTCAGAAAACTTCAAGACAATGTGAAACAATAATGAAATCAAGAGCATCCTCTCAGAGCAATAGTCACTTAGTCTTTATCAATAGCTCATCACTCGGTACTCGACACTCAACATTCGTACTCAATAGGTACATGCTCATTGGGGGTGTGTACAGATTCCGGAAGGGCTTCTTCAGCCTAAGCGCTATAATCCACACGGGCAACTCACGTGCTACACGGGCAACTCATATGCTATAGTATTAATATCTGGATCTGCACGGACAACTTACGTGCTATAGTATCAATATCTGGATCCATACGGATAACTCACGTGCTGCACGGATAACTCACGTGCTATAGTATCAATAACCTCACAATCTGACCCTCGGCCTCACTCAGTCATCAACCTCTCCAGTCTCTCGGGCTCTCAAAAATCATGAAAATCAGCAAGAAACAAAAATGACATAATGTATCAACAGGGAACAATAGAGATAGAGATATGATATGCAAGTAAAATTGTGACTGAGTACAGGAAGCAATTAGCAAATAATTCAACAGGTAACACAACCTCTGTGGGTCCATACAGTACCAACAGATAGCCTAAACATGATTTTTAACATGATTTGCAGTTAAATTTCTATAACACACGGAGAGCATACAACTAATAACAGGTTATTCAACTTCAAAGTTTCATGGAATGTACCAAATCACAATTCCTACGGTGCACACCTATACGCCCGTCACGTAGCATGTGTGTCACTTTCAAACCAATCACAAGACACATAATACGGGGTTCCATACCCTCAGAATCAGATTTAGAACTGTTACTTACCTCAATCCGAGCCAATCTCTACTTCATCGCACCTTTGTGGTGCAAATCGGCCTCCAAATGTCCCGAACCTAGCCACAAATAGTTCGATACAATCAACACGAGCTAGAGGAATCAATTCCACAAGAAAATACAAAGTTATAAATCAAAAGTCAAAAATCGACACAAAGCCGGCTCCCGGGCCCATGTTTCTAAATCCAACAAAAGTCAGAAAAACTAAAAGCCCATTCAATCACGAGTCCAATCATACTAATTTTACCAAAATCCTACACCAAATCGTCACCCAAAACTCCAAATCAAACTCTCCAAATCCCTAGCCCCAAATCCCCAAATTACACCTCAAAAACACATAAACTAGGTGGGGAAACATAATTATTGAATAAATTTAACCACAAGTGGCTTACTTCAAGAATCCCTTCGAAATACCTCTCAAAAATTACCCAAATCCGAGTTTGCAAAGTCAAGAAATGATAAAATCCTCGGAACCCAACGTTTATATTTTGTCCAGGCTTTCTTGCACCTGCAATAACTTACCCGCACATGCTGTTTCGCGGGTGCAACCAAAACATCCGCTCATGCAGACTCGCTTCTGCGAGTATACTGCCGCTTCTGCAGAGCCAACCTCCTTTCAAATTTCCGCTTCTACGTTCATCACTTCGCACCTATGACCTTGCAGGTGCAGGCAAACTCTTCGTACCTGCAAGCATTGTGCAGATCCACTCCTGGCCGCTTCTGCGCTGTCTAGTGCGCACATGAGGCTTCACACCTACAATCAAAACCTTCGCAAGTGTGATTGCACTAGACCTGGTGCTTCAGCAATCTCCCAAACTCCAAATTCGATCCGTTAACCATCCGAAACCAACTCGAGGCCCCCGATACCTCAACCAAACATACTAACAAGTCTTAAAACACGATAATAACTTAGTCGAGCCCTCAAATCACTTCAAATAACATCTAAAATAAATCACATATAGATTCAAGCCTAATGAACTTTGAACTTCCAATTTTTACCAATGATGTTGAAACCTATCAAATCACATCAGATTGACCCTAAATTTTGCACACAAGTCACAAATAAGGCCAGAGACCTACTCCAACTCCCAGAATCCCAATCCGATCCAGATATCAAAAAGTCCACTCCCAATCAAACTTTTTAAAACTCCA
Organism: Nicotiana sylvestris; assembly: GCF_000393655.2. Lineage (NCBI taxonomy): Eukaryota > Viridiplantae > Streptophyta > Magnoliopsida > Solanales > Solanaceae > Nicotiana > Nicotiana sylvestris. The sequence goes on from NC_091062.1 coordinate 198,175,627, forward strand.
ACTTTCGTCATTTCAAGTCTAATTCAACTACGGACCTCCAAATCAAAATCAGGACACACTTCTAAGTTCAAAATCATCCAACGGAGCTAACGGAACCATCAAAACTCCATTTCGAAGTCATTTATACATAAGTTAACATCTGTTCAACCTTTTCAACTTAAGCTTCCAACTTTGAGACTAAGTGTCTCAATTCATTCTCCGAGAAACGACATGAGCTCCTGATTCCTACTTTGATACGTTGTGATAAATGACAAAACATCAGAAACATCTTGTTAGTCACGTCATAATAGCATTAAATGCATGTCAGCCGCCGATCGACTATGCCTGGATGCAAAACGTCGCTGAGTTCCTATAAATACTACCTTCTTTGTTCATTTCCACTTTACAACAAATCTTCTACCCTCGTATCCTTTGGATTTCAATACTCTTTAGTACTTTTACCCGGTTATTCAAGGTCCTATCGAAGCCCCCTTTTTCTCTAACCGTGGGGTCAGAAATCGGGTATACGACATTGGGAGGACAACTCTATTCCCTTTCGAGAATTGGGTTTAGAAGTTGAAGAGTCGTCACCTAATGATTATAGTGCATTAGGACACTTTTTAGAAGAGTTTGAGATGAAGAGACCAGAGATTAGGGTAAGGGCTAGAAATTATCCCGAGGGGAAGGTGTTAGGCACCCCTCAGGATCCACAAGTGTGGTTCCCGGCCATGCTACAATTGTGACTTTACAAGTAAACAATCAAGGCTCAAATAAGGACTTACATACAACATTGCAATTAGGTTGAAACTTATGAAAGTAAGTAGAAATGGAGCAAGGATTTTAAAAGTTTAAACAACTCTAAAGGAAGCGAATAAAGAAAAGGGGGTCCTAGGTTTGTGATTAATATGGATCACTTAAATGCAATATCCAGCAATCACTCCTCAGAAGAGGGGTTGCACGTGATATTAGCGCACCAGTCATCATATCCATATTCTACCCTTCCCACCCCGTTAAGGTATTAAAGCGCGAAATGGTATCATTACTTATTGCATGTTATTACCTGTCCCAATCCTATAAATCTAGGAGGCATTGAGACTACTAATCCTGAAGGGGAGGGAGTTGGGGCTTTTATGGTTTTAAAAGGATAAAATTCTAGGGCGACAAACAAAACACATAAAGCAGATATGGGAAAACACATAACAGTTGAAAGGCTCAAATAAACCTCCTCAAGTCAGAAAAGCATAGAGTTTAGCATGTCTTACATGTACTGATTAGGTCTGAATTAAACTTAAAAAAATGCGTGAGGCAGATTGATTTATTACATACTTCAGATAAGAAATCCGAATCAGACCTGCCTGCTGGTTGGAATTGTCAAAGACTGATGCACTTATGGCTTTTACCCTAAAGCTTGCCTAGGTGAAACTTATAAGCATGATATCTAATAATGCAAAGTATACTGATTTTAAGGAAAAACTTTATTGATTTTAGAAAAAAGGGACCTGCAGATTTTAAGACGGGTTTTAGATTCGAAATGAGGCCGATTCAATTAACTGATCCTATAGGCATGGTTTCTAAGTGTCATTGATCTTAAACAGTTGCAAGAATCCTATAGACATGATATCTAGGCGTTACTGATTTTAAACGTTTATAGAAGTGCAGAAGTCCTATAGGCGTGGTGTCTAAAATACTGATTGTTATTTAAACTTATATACACGTTTGCCTAATGATAGATGCATATGCAGAATACAGAAAGTCCTATAGGCACGGTGTCTATATGAGAATGCAGAAAATCTTATGGACATGGTATCTATGTGAGAATGCAGAGTTTCAATGATTTATAAAATGCAGAACTTTAAAACATAGTAATTCCTATAGGCATGATCTCTAGATGAGATGCAGAATTTTATAAATGATAACCCCTATAGGCATGATATCTACCCCTTGCATGCATAGTTCCCCACCCTTTTCCACTAGCCGACCCCAAATGTTTATTACAAGATTATTACAAACCAGAATTGATAAAAGAAAAATAAAATAAAAATTACATCAGAAAACTAAAAGTCCCAACCAAGGAGAGCCTGATTCGTACTTCTGTCTGAAGCATGAAGTAAACCAACTCCAAAGATCAAGTTCCAAAGCCTTTCTCTTATTTGGGATGTGTCAAAGTTCCCAAGAGTCTCAAAGGGGCTCCGGGCAATGGTTACACCCCAAATATATTTCAGAATCGAGGACATAGTGTAGTGTGGAAGAGCCAGCCCTCAAATGTCCAAGTTCAGAGGGAACTCAGGGTCCCAAAGCAAGGCTCATAGGAGGGGGGCATAACTTAAAATCTAAGAGTAGGTGCAAGTGCAAGAGAGGGGGAGTGATAAACTGGTGGTCATGCCAAATAACTTGAATTACTGGCACACCCCTGACCAACTTGTCATTTCAAGTTGAGGAGTTAGGGCTTATTGAAAGCCAGGCTCAGGCCTGGGCAGCCATTTAAGAGGCTACCAGATCATGAGCCTTAACTCAGCATACATAGGGGGTAAGGGTAGGGGATTCATAACAGAAACAGTAGACAAAGGAAAAGTGGGCAAAGGACATGATCAGCAATAAAACATACTGACACCCTTTACTTGGGGTTAAAATTCCGTTCATGGATAACAACTCATGTTACCATGCCCTGAATCCCCATTTACAAACACATAGAGGGTAAAGGTATAGGTATCAAGCATTCGCAAGAAAGTAAAGCAAACAACAACATATGAACATGTCAAACTTTACAGATAATAGGTGTGAGCACGTGATTTTTGCCCTAAATATGATTATTCCCAAAATCCCAAACAAAATAATTCTCTTTTATTTTTTTACAATTTTTGTGCATTTTGGTGTCATTTTCTGATAATTGTTGCATTCTATTTGCGCATGTTAATTCTATAAAGTACAAAAAATATGCATTGTTGCGTTTAAGTTTTAGTATCAATTAAGGATTAATTTGTTTTAAAACAAAACATGAAAATCACAAAAATTAGTTCACTTTCGCATTTTAATGATTTTTATTATGAATTTGTCATGAATAGTTTTTAAACAATTTTAGGCATTAGTCAGTTTTAGTTTTTGAAGTATATTAGGATTTTATTTTAATTGTTGCAATTCTATAAAATCAGAAAAAATAATTACAAAATTACAAAGTGGAAAATAATTAGATAAAATGAAATAATAATAAAAAACAAGGAAGGAAATCGAGTGAGAGGCAAAGGGATGGCCAGTTTTGGACCAAATTAAAAGAAATTTTCAGGCCCAAATGCCTTAAATTCGTTCCAAATCAGCCCAGCCCAAGTCCCCAACCCGGTCCTCCTCCCAGGTGTTGAAACGGTGTCGTTTCCCCAACATTTAGCCACGACCGTTGGATCTCATCAATCCAACGGTCCGGATCTAACTAGGTTGTTTGTATATAAATGTCCGAAATCTCCCCTACCCCATTTGCCTCATCGTCCTCACCCTACCCATCCTCAACAAACCCTAATCCGCGCCGCCATCAAACCCCTCGCCGGCGGTGAACGCCACCTACCCCGTTCAAACCCAAATTAACACCACAGATCCCCCATGAATCCCTATTTCCATTCCCGTTATTAGTTTTTCTCGAATGTTGCCGGAGCTCGTCGAATCTTCGTTTGAAGTTTCCGGTCAAATCGAAGGTTTATCCAAACCAGCCCAAAATCACACCATACAATCCCCGGCCTTCCCTCAACACTAATCCATGTTTATTTTCCTTCAAATCACTGTGAAACGGCTCGAATCTTAGATCTAAGAATTTCTGGCCAAAACCCTAAACCAAAATCTTTGTGATTTCGAACCGTAGTATCCTTAACCATGTGTTCTCTTGTAAGAACACATGGTTAGGGATGTTACGCGTCAAAAATCTGAAAGGATTCAGATGTTGGCGACTGGCCGGAGTTCCTCGTGCTTCTGTGACTTTTTCCTGTTTATTTTACTCGCATGGTTGAAGTTCTAGTTACAATTTTGGTTTCATTAAGTGTTCTGTAAAATTTATGATTTATTTTGTGCATTAGTATAATTCTGCCAATTGCTGATTAGTTCTGAGTTGATATTTGTTTAAATGATTGTGAGTTTATGGGTTAAGAATCTGTTTAAGTTCATTTAATGTTGATCATGTTAGCTTAAACTTAGTTTGATTTCATTTAGTTTGATTGAGTTAGTATAATTGAACAATTGGGTTTGGTCAGTTTGATTAGTTGATTTCTGAGTGCTAATTAATCAATTTCAGTTAATTTTAGATTAACTTAGGGGATTGGTTATAGCTGTTAAGGATGGGGGTAGGTTCAGTAACTTTGAGGAGCCTTCAGGGGTAGTCTGGGTATGGAAAAGGGTAGTTCTGATAGGAATAGTAATATTAAAGTATTTGGAAGGGCAGTATAGGTATTGTATGGGTAGGGGAATACCCTAGGGCCTTCTAGAATGGGATTTTAGTGCACATTTCAGCACAAAAGGGGTGCTTACTTGTTTAGCAAATCAAGAATAGGGGGACTAAACTGAAAATAGGGAAGAGACTAATTAGAAAATCAGAATCTGATTTATTCTCTTTTGGTTGCCTATAAAAGGGCATGAAATGCCTTGGGAAAGGGGGTTCTTCTTCTTCGGCCTTCAGCTCTGAGCTCAAAAATCCCCACCAAAAAAAAACTCTCTTCCCTGCTTTCAATTTCAGCTGGCATTTTAATTCCAAGTTTATTCAGAAAACAAAACATCAAAAATGGAGAAATCCAGAACAATTTTACAGTTTCATTACTAGTTTTGGATTTCAGTTGGGTTTGGGTCTAGCAGAATTGTAGGAGTATTTAGATTCAGTTGTGAGGGCTAGGAGTGTATCTCAAGTGTGTCTTGAGTTGGTCTGTGGAGTTTGTTGGTATTTCTGGTTTTCAAAAGCAGTTCCTGGCAGATTCTGTGGTGTATATTGTTGAGTTTGTTGCTGTTGCTATTCAAAGTAGCTGACTCCTTTCTTTTTCTCTATTTACATTTCAATTTCCAGGTACATGTTTTGTAGCTCTCAAGTCTATGGAAATGAAGTAAATATGCTGTTTGAAGTTGATCTTTGAACTCCTCCTGTTTTTGTTTGATTTTAATGTATAAAACAGTTAGCTTACTCGATATTTCATGTCATTTGTGTACTAGACTAAGCCTGGATTGTATAAGTTGGATTGATGAACTGTTAAGCATGAGTTTGTTCATTTTGACTATTAAGTGGGTGCTTGGGTATGTAGATTCGTGTATGTAATCAAAACTGTGGACTGTTAGACTGATATTCGTCATTTAACTATGTTATAGTGTAATTTCAGTGGGTGTAGTGTAACTTGGAAATCAGGAGAAACTAAAAAAAGATGATTTGAGATCCATGACTTCTATTCATGTTAATAACTGGAGATTGAGCAGGAAATCAGTATGCAGTTTGGGTCAACTTAGAATAAATGTTCATATTGCCCTGTGTTAATTCAAAAACAGGAATTAGAAGTAGTTAAAGTGTAATTGCTTCAAAATATTCCAATCACTCGGAATCGGTTCGTGAGTATCGTTAATTGGTATAGTTGTGTCAAATTTGTTATCATGTCCAGTTTTGGCCAATTGCTATAATCTCATTTCATCGTTGTACGATTGGATTTTAGTTTGAAAGCTTGGGCTCAATATTGGCCAGCCAGGCCTACTCCCTTTTAACTTAATCGGTTTGAGGCTTGGAGGATATCATTTGACTTGGGCCAAAAGGTAATGCTAGAAGCCCAAGGCTGGACAGAACCAAAAGAGAAGCATGCCTTACCTGCTTGTTACTTGGGTTAATTGCAAAAGCCCAAGATTACTGAAGAGTCGAATCATGGACAACCCCGGATTTAAAATAGTAATTCTTAAACAATGCTAGTTAATTAGGACTTTTACCTTTATTCATAGAGACAGTAGAAAATTATAGAGTGCTTTAGGTTGCCCTTTTAAAGCAAAATGAGATGAGCCTCGCTAAAATAAAGCACATAAATTGCGGGGCCCTCGTTAAATAAGTACATTAAAAATTACTTAGAATTTGGGAGGGCCGTTTAGCGAATTTCACGGCCTTCCCCAAAATAATATTGCGTTAGAATCTTTAGACGCGATTTAATTAAATTACTTTCTTAAACACGGGTGCGCATTGATGCGACCCAAATCCAAATCTCGACAAAGTCGAAATGTGTCGATAACCACGAGTACATTAATTGCGACGCGGTTCGAAACGCAATTTCACGACGTCGCAAGTCTTTTAAAATAAATAATGATAAGGCAGTGTAAAATTAATAAAAGGCACATAAGTTAGCATGTATTAAAATCAGATAAAATCAAATACAACAGTTAAGCGACCGTGCTAGAACCACGGAACCCGGGAATGCCTAACACCTTCTCCCGGGTTAATAGAATTCCTTACTCGGATTTCTGGTATGCGGACTGTTAACAGAGTCATAAATTTCCTCGGTTTGGGATTCAACCGGTGACTTGGGACACCATTAATCTCTCAAGTGGTGACTCTGAATAATTAATAATTAAATTCCGTTCCGATTGTCCTTTAATTGGAAAAACTTCTTTACGCCCTTTGCGGAGTGTACGCATGAAAAAGGAGGTGTGACAGCTCTGGCGACTCTGCTGGGGATGAGAACCCAGAATCTCTGGTTCAGGGTCAGAATTCAAGCTTAGATAAATTGTTGTATTTGGTTGTATCTGATTTTCCTACATGTTTTGTGCTGAATGTGCTACATGTTACCGCTTTAATATTATCTGAACTGAATATAAACTGTGCCGACACCCCTCACTCTTCACCTCCGGGGATGTGCTTACTAGTTGAGACTCCCTATTCTATTAGTGTCATACCCTGAAATAAGAAAGAGGCCGGACAAGTTACGAAGCCGGATGGCCTTTTGGTTCCCGGTAAGTTGCCCCTCCTCGACCCAAGTTGTCCGCTCGGGTACACAGTCTAGAACACCGACCCAGGTTTTGAACATAGAATAACATGACTTCATGCCGGATCCCTAGTAGGAACGATTATTTGCATCACGTTGCATTTGACTTAGGGGGACTCAACACAGGGGTTGGGTCCGTCTAGGACTAGCAACCTGAAATGAAAAGACCGTCCTGATGCATCCTACTTGCTCTGTGCATATATTTGTTTCGAACCTGCTTGTTGACCGGTTTTTGAATCTCGGGAATGTTGGAAAATTGAGAAAAAAAAAGAGAAAAGAGAAAGAGAAAAGAAATATCAGTTAGGGAGTTAATTGATTATTTTAGAAATAAAAATCAATGACCAATTACTGGCGAAACTCTGCCGAAGTTCTGAGAAAATAAAAAAAAATGTTTTATTTTGTTTTACTAAAAAAAGCAAAGAAAAATAGAAAAAGAGTCTTTTATTTTTGGAAAGTCGGTTGTTGAAAAAGAAAAGGATAAAAAGAGTCTTTGTTTTTGTTTGAAAAACATAAGTTGTTTCATTATTTGTTGAAAAAAAGAAAGAAAAAAGAGTCTTTTATTGTTAGTTTGGAAAAATAGGTTGTTTTATTGTCTGTGAAAAATGAAAAAAAAAATCTGTTATTTTTAGCTTGGAAAAATAGGCTGTTTTATTTGTTGAAAAGAAAAAAAAGAAGAGAGTCTCGTTTCTAAAAATAGTTTTTATTCGCTTAAAATAGTTCGGTTAATTTGCCCGAACTACGCATGGTTTGATTCTCACAGGGCGTGAGATACGTAGGCAACCCTCATCGGGTCCAACTTTCCCTTTTGCAAAAATAACCAGAACATATCAAAATTTTAATTTTGTCATAAATAAACCAGGTGATGCCGTTTTTGTCAAAATTAGCCAAATGTTCCCAAAAGAAATGCCGGAAGGCTGACCTTGCATAGATAGCCACCTTTGGTCATGTGTTTTCATTTTTTTATTTTATTTATTTTTATCTTAAAATAAAAAGAAGCTAAGTAGATCCGTCTTGTCATAAATAGCCTTAAAATCTTTTTCCCAAAGCACTGAAAGGCCATGTTTGAAAGTCAAGTTCTTCGCTTGAAAATATATAGGTAATTTTGAGTCGCAAATATAGACAGTTTTTTTGTTGAGTCGAACAAGAGTTTTCTTTTGCTTAAACGCTTTAATAAATGTGCAGGATGAGCACGATGGTGAATGAGCCCTTTTCGATAATGACCAAAATCCCTTTTGAGCTGCAATTATGGTGGAGTGAGTTAGGCAAAGAGGGGCAAGACAAAGTGAGAAAATATTTGAAAGACCTTCCGGATTTATTAAACATTCAGCCTCGGGGGGATATTATCAGGGCATTGGTCGCCCATTGGGATTCGACACATAATGTATTTCATTTCTCAGACTTTGAGACCCAACATTGGAAGAAATAGCGGGGTACATTGGAAGTGATCAAGCTCCGTTGCGTTTTAAATACTTGATTGCTCCCAGGGCCATTACCGTACACCGGTTCTTGGATTCCTTGAAAATACCCCGAACAGTTCACCATCCGGATTTCGCAAAGGGCTTCTACAGTTTCCGCTTCATGTATGATAGATATGACCATGTGGGTGGGTTCAACAATCCAGCTTTTAAGCTATGCAGTAGAAATAGCCGACAAAAATGGGAGGAACACAAACGGGTGGCATTTATGATAGCCTTTTTGGGCCTCATAATATTCCCAAGGAAAGTTGGTAATATTGATTTGAAAGTAGCGGGAGTCGTCAGTACCTTGCAAACCATGGGGAAAAGCACTTTAGCACCTATGATCGTGGCTGACATCTTCCGGGCTCTCACTGTGTGTAAAGCTGGGGGAAAATTTTTTGAGGGATGTAACTTGTTGTTACAAATGTGGATGACTGAGCATTTGTGCCCTCGCTCTCAGTTATTGAGTTATGGTTCGGTTGAGAAAACTTGTATAGGTGAATTTTACACAAGAATCAAAGGGGCTAGTCTACCTGAAGGAGTCACGGCCTGGGCATTATTATTTCGGAACCTCAATGCCAGCCAGATACAGTGGGTGCTTGGATGGTTGCCTGTCGAAGAAGTCATATATATGCCCGCAGCCCGGCCGCATTTTTTTCTGATGGGACTCAAAAGCATCCAGCCCTATGCACCATATCGGGTTCTGAGGCAACTCGGGAGGTATCAAGTAGTACCGAAAGATGAAGATTTGAGTACCCAGGTGGTCGAAATTAGTCCTGACGGTCGGTTCCCCGAGGAAGAGGTTCGCCAAATCTGGAGTGAGTGTCAACATCTGTTGGTAAACACTTGTGTGTCAGATAGGGTCAAAGGGGAAGTTGCCCCAGGGTATCACAATTGGTTCAGAGGTGACGTGGCATGTGGGAGACCGGCTAAAAGACCTCATCTCGAAAATTTCGCCAAGTCGTCCCAAGAGCAGTGGGACTGGTTAGCAAAGGAAAAAGGTTATCGAGTTGAGATTGGTAAACTAAAGCAGCAAGTTGAGAGTCTGAAATTCGAGAACAGTTACAGGTTGTCGCGGATCAAGGTGAAAAGAATAGACTGGCTCGAGAAAATGAAGCACTTAGGGCCCAAATCCGGCAGTTGAAGATAACCATCGATAAGCAACTGAGGAGTCGATCCGATGAGCAATTGATAAAAGGATTGGAAAACGAAGTCAGAGAATGGCGGGATGAATTAGAAAAATTTGAGAATGTCATGGCAGAACTTAAAGCACAGTGGGATACAAGAACAGAGGAGCATCGCCAATACTTGAATTAGTTGAAAAGGGATCATGAGAAAATTGTTGCCAATTTAAAAAGAAAAGTGGTTGCCCTTGAGGGTAAAGCGGTTAGGCAGGCTAGAGATTTTGAAATTGAAAGTGGACATTGTTACGACTTGTTGGCCCAAATGGAGGTAGAAGTGCAGCGGCTGCAAGACCAACACCTGCAGGACTCTCGAGCTTTAAAGACGTGCAACGATCAGATAAGACGTTTGCTCATAGAAAAGAAGCAAACAAAAGACAGGATTAGAGCCATTGCTCATGCCATTTTCAGGAGATGCCGGGTTTGTAAAGACATGACCCATACTACTTTTGTCTCAGCAGTGATGATCTATGTGAAGCGAACCATGAATGAGTTTGAGCAGCTTGAAAGGGATTTGGATTCTAGGCCCGCGACGAGGCCGAACGACGCCCCGCGGACACCTAAGTTCGAAGCGCTAGAATATGCATAGTCCGTGTCTGTAATTTTCTACCATTTTGAGTTAGTCTTTTGTATGTCCGTTATCTTTCCGGGTCAAGTATGTTTGCAGTCTTAGAGTCTTTGGTTTGCTTTTAAAAGGCGTCTGTTAGTTTCTTTCCAAAAAAAAAGTGTTGAGTTTGTAAGAGTTTGTTTTAGTAATGAAAATTGGAAATTTTATTTCCACCCTTTATTTTTGCATCTATTTTCACGAACTACGCTTCGTCTGATTTGTGCGGGGTCACGATACGTAGGCAATCTCCATAAGATTCGACCATAATCGTAAGAAGAATAGAAATAAAAAAAGAAGAAAATAGGAGGAAAACCGAGAAAGAGAGAAAGAAAGAAAAGAGCGGAAAAACAGAAAGAGAAAGAAAAAGCACAAGAGAGGGATGAGGTGAAGAAATTTGAAAGAAGGGTAAAAAGAAACGAGGAACGAAGTGCCGGGATGATGCATGCAATCGAGCAAACGCATAATAGAAATGATTAACTGTATAAGTGCATTCATGCCAATGTGCGGTTGTTAAATCTGTTAAGACTTAATCGCTAACAAAGTGGTTGTCTAAATGTGTGAGTCCAGGCAGGTGGTTAGTTGATTGGCAATTCTGGCAACTCACCCATACAACACCCGGTCGAAAGATCAAGTAAAAATGTCAGGGCAGGATTCGGAAATTAGCATCGTAGACCCTTCAAATGAGGTTGAGGTAACAGATGTGGGTGCTATGAAAGAAGAAATGAGGAAGTTAAAAGCACAAATGGCTGAAATGCATCGGGCATGGTCTTAGGGACATCCGACACCACTATATCCTGCTAATCCATCTTACATCCCACCCCTGGCTCAAGCTCAGGAGCCTACCACTCCCCACACATCTTCAGCTTTCCCTTATCATGCCCAGGGTTATGGTACCACTTCATACGCTCCCCCAGCTCCACCTCCTAAACAAAACCCTCCACCACCCAAGGTTCCCGTCTTTGTGGCACCTCCCCCAGCCCCACTACATAGATCGTCCAGTGAGCCGCTATTCCAAGCTCATGACACCCAATATTACCCTCCTGAACCCACTTTCAAAGCGCCTGAGCCATATACCTATTCTCCCCATTTTGAAATCCCTGGAGAGGTTGAGAAACCGGTTAAGAATACAGAACATGAGGAAGTGATTTGTAAAGTCAAAAGCCTGGAGCAATCCTTCAGGAACATGCATGGTTTAGGTAACCAAGTCAGCATCGCATACAAAGATTTGTGCCCTTTCCCTGGTGTTCAATTGCCTACGGGGTTTAAAATGCCGAAGTTCGACTTGTATGAGGGGCACAGTGACCCAGTAGCCCATCTGCGTGGTTTTTGTAGCAAAATGAGAGGTGCTGGGGGAAATGATGAATTGTTGATAGCATATTTCGGTCAAATCTTGAGCGGGTCAGCGCTAGAATGGTACACGAGACAGGACCCCGACCTATGGTATACATGGGATGATTTGGCACAAGCATTCATTGGCCATTTTCAATATAACCTTGAGATAGTCCCCGACCGTCTGTCATTGTTAAAGCTGGAAAAGAAGCCTGGGGAAAGTTTTAGAGAGTTTGGTTTCCGCTGGAGGGAACACGCAGCGAGGGTTGATCCTCCGATGAGGGAGAGCGAGATGGTAGATTACTTCTTGCAAACATTGGAACCTACCTATTTTGGTCATCTGGTGACGTCCGTCGGAAAATCGTTTAATGAGGTGGTAAAGATGGGAGCCATGATTGAAGAATGATTGAAATCTAACAAGATCTTGAGCTACTCGGCGTTGAAAGCAACCACCCAGGCCATCCAAAGCGGTACTGGTGGTGTGCTTGGAAAGAAGAAGAAAGAAGAAATTGCTACAGTTGAAGCTAGTGCTTGGTCCAGGCCGAATAACCCTCCACTCTATTACAACCAACTCAGACCCCACCACCCAAACTACCAATATACCCCATATGTCCCACTGCAACACTATTATCCACCACCAGAACCACACTTTTCTATCCACCACACCCAGACCTACACTCAGCCCTCGGTGCACTCGCAATGGCGTACACCGAATCCCCAAAACACACATCCACCCCCACAAAACACCTATCCACCTCCCAGGGCAAACAGACTAGGAACCAGCTTCCGCCCAAACCAAGCCTTTAGAAGTGAGAAGGCCCCAAACAGAAAAACATTTACTCCGTTGGGAGAATCTTACACTACTCTCTTCCATAGATTGAAACAGTTGGGAATGTTGACCCCGATTGAATCCAAAGCACCAAACCCCCTTCCCAGAAACCTGGACCATTCTGTTAGCTGCGAGTATTGCTCAGGGATGCCGGGGCATGATACTGAAAAATGTTGGAAGTTAAAAAACGCGATACAAGAGCTCATTGATAATCGCCGTATTGAAGTACAGGCTCCAGAGGCCCCGGACATCAATCAAAATCCGTTACCAGCGCATTATGAGACCAACATGATCGAACTGATACATAAGGGGGCAGAACCTAAGAAACCTTCGCAGGTGGTTATGGTGATTCGTTCTACGGAAGCCAAAGAAAAGACAGTGAGCGCAAGGCCAGTGGTTCAGTTAAAAGCAATAAAAGACAAGCCAATGTTGGTAATGGGAAAGGGACCATTCGTGGCTGCAAAAAAGCCGGAGCCAGTCAAGTTAGTGGTACCAGGGTCATCATCTGCACCCGTGGTGGTTGTGAAAGGGGCTTACGTAGAACCGGTTGTCATAAAACCGGTAGTCCAGTTACCCATGGTTGATAGCAAAGCCATACCGTGGAGATATGACAAGTTAGTGGTGACATACAAAGGAAAGGAAATTGAGGAAGAAAGTTGTGAAGCACAAGGACTAACTCGGTCGGGACATTGTTTTGCCCCCGAAGAGTTGAGAAAGGCTAAGGGTGCTAAAGACAATCCAGTGCCAGTCAAAAAGGCTGTGACGAAAGAAGAGGCAGAAGAGTTTCTGAAAAAGATGAAAGTGCAAGATTATTCCATTATTGAACAATTGAGAAAAACACCGGCTCAAATCTCGTTGTTGTCATTATTGATTCACTCTGACGAGCATTGCCGAGATTTGATGAAGATATTGAATGAGGCTCATGTGCCCGACAAAATTTCAGTGAACCATTTGGAGACAGTTGCCAACAAAATCTTTGAAGTAAACAGGGTAGCATTTTCTGATGATGAATTGCCTGTGGAAGGCATAGAACACAACAAAGCTTTCTATTTGACGGTCAAGTGTGAAGGTTCAATGGTTACTCGGGCACTGATCGATAACGGGTTGAGTGCTAATATTTGCACGTTGTCCACATTGAACAAGTTGAAGATCGATGAGGATAGAGTCCGAAAAAATAGCATTTGTGTTTGAGGGTTCGACGGAGGGGGAACAAACACAGTAGGGGATATTGTACTCGAATTGACTATTGTCCCAGTCGAGTTCACCATGGAATTTCAGGTGTTGGATGCTGCAGTATCCTATAATCTTTTGTTGGGTCGACCATGGATTCACGCGGCCAAAGTCGTGCCTTCCACGCTGCACCAAATGGTCAAATTCGAGTGGGACAGACAAGAAATTATGTTACATGAGGAAGATCCCACATGCGCCATGAATGATGCCATTGTGCCCTTTATAGAAACTGAAGATAATAAGGGACCATGGGTTTATCAGGTCTTTGACACGGTCCCGGTAAGCAGAGTGCCCGAAGGTAAAAGCATGCCATGTCCCAGGGTGGCAGCTGCGACCGTCATGGTAGTATCAGAAATGCTGAGTAACGGGTTCGTGCCAGGGAAAGGTCTGGGGGCTGAACTGCAGGGCATTATTCAACCTGTGTCCCTTCCCAAAAATCTGGACACCTTTGGATTAGGTTTCAAACCAACAGCGGCAGATGTTAGAAGGGCCCGTAAATTGAAAAAGAAAGCTTGGGTTCTTCCTAAACCTATTCCACGTTTGTCCAGGTCCTTCGTCAGGCCGGGTATCAAGAAACAGTCATTGGCAAAGATATCAGGTTCATTGATTGGGGCAGAGGGGAGTTTGGATAAGGTGTTCGAGAGAGTATTTGCTAAAGTAAACATGGTTGAGGTCGGGGAAGGGTCAAGCGGAGCAGACATACAGTACATCGAACCACATGCTAACATCAACAATTGGGAAGCTACTCCTCTTCCAATTCGGAGGGAGTCGTGGTAGTAGGTTTTGTTTTCCTTTTGTCACCTGGATTATTCCAGGGTTTGTAATCCAGTTGCTATGTTCCGTCCGTTTGGATGAGTTAAAACCTTGTTATCTCTATATTTAATGAAATGTAATTTTCTTCGTCCCTAATTCTCTTTCCATTTTCTTTTCTTTCTTTTGTACAATTCTTTTTATGCTGATATCAATGATATGACATGCATGAGGAATCTTCGGCCCAGTTTTAAAAGCCAATCTAGCTCGGAAGTAATAATACAAGAAATCGAGTGTGATGATGGGGTGGATTGTAACAACGATGAAGCTTATGAGGAAATTAGTAAAGAATTAAGTCATTTTGAAGAAAAACCCAAACATAACCTAAATGACACAGAAGCAGTTAATCTAGGGAACCAAGACAATGTGCGGGAAACTAAAGTAAGTGTTCATCTGGAACCACAACTCAAGGAGGAGATAATTAAAGTATTGCAGGAGTACAAAGATGTTTTTTCATGGTCATATGATGATATGCCAGGTCTAAGCACCGATTTGGTGGTTCATAAATTACCCACTGATCCGGCACTCCTCTCTGTCAAGCAAAAGTTGAGAAAGTTCAAAACGAACATAAGTGTGAAGATCAAAGAAGAGATTACCAAGCAGTTTGAGGCAAAGGTCATTCAGGTTACACGATACCCCACTTAGTTAGCTAATGTCGTGCCTGTGCTGAAGAAAGATTGCAAGACCAGGGTGTGCGTCGATTATCGAGACCTTAACAAGGCAAGTCCAAAAGATAATTTTCCATTGCCCAACATCCATATACTGATTGATAATTGTGCCAAACATGATATTGGCCCTTTTGTGGATTGTTATGCGGGTTATCATCAGATTCTAATGGACAAGGAAGATGCAGAAAAGATGGCATTCATCACGCCGTGGGGAGCGTATTGTTATCGGGTCATGCTGTTTGGTTTGAAAAATGCCAGGGCAACTTATATGAGGGCCATGACAACCATATTCCATGATATGATACATAGGGAAATCGAGGTGTACGTGGATGATGTGGTCGTGAAGTTTAGACAGCAATTCGACCATGTCAAAGATTTAAGAAAATTCTTTCAAAGGCTTCGCAGGTACAATCTTAAGCTCAATCCTGCAAAATGTGCTTTCGGGGTGCCATCTGGGAAGTTGTTGGGGTTTATAATCAGCCGACGGGGTATTGAATTAGACCCGTCAAAGATCAAAGCCATTCAGGAGTTTCCACCTCCAAGAAACAAAACCGAGGTGATGAGTTTGTTGGGAAGATTGAACTATATCAGCAGGTTCATTGCTCAGCTCACGGCAACTTGTGAACCAATTTTCAAGTTGTTAAAGAAAGATGCCGCGGTCAAATGGATTGATGAATGTCAGGAGGCTTTTGATAAGATAAAGGGGTATTTGTCAAACCCACCCGTGTTGGTCCCGCCAGAACCAGGGAGGCCTTTGATTCTATATCTGACAGTTGTGGACAGTTCATTCGGCTGTGTACTGGGGCAGCACGATGTTACGGGCAGAAAGGAGCAGGCTATCTACTATCTCAGCAAGAAGTTCACATCTTATGAGGTTAAGTATACTCATATGGAAAGGACATGTTGCGCCCTGACTTGGGTGGCACAGAAGTTGAAACATTATTTGTCATCTTACACTACTTACCTTATATCTCGCTTGGACCTGTTGAAGTATATTTTTCAGAAACCCATGCCCACAGGGAGACTTGCAAAGTGGCAGATCTTGCTTACAGAGTTCGACATCATCTATGTGACATGGACTGCCATGAAAGCACAGGCACTAGCTGATCATTTGGCTGAGAACCCCGTCGATGAAGATTATGAGCCTTTGAAAACCTATTTCCCTGATGAAGAGGTGATGCACATTGATGAATTGGAACAAGCTGAGAAGTCGGGATGGAAACTTTTCTTTGATGGGGCTGCAAATATGAAAGGCGTGGGAATAAGAGCGGTACTTATTTCGGAAATAGGTCAGCATTACCCTGTTACAGCTCGGCTTCGTTTCTACTGTACAAACAACATGGCAGAATATAAGGCATGTATATTGGGATTGAGATTAGCTGTGGATATGGGTGTACGGGAAGTCTTGGTCATGGGTGACTCGGACTTACTGGTACACCAGATTCAAGGAGAATGGGAAACACGGGATTTGAAGCTTATACCGTATCGGCAGTGTCTGCATGAGCTTTGTCAGCATTTTCAGGCCATAGAATTCAGGCACATTCCAAGGATTCATAATGAGGTTGCTGACGCTTTGGCTACTTTGGCGTCGATGTTGCATCATCCAGATAAGGTTTATGTTGATCCATTGCAGATTCAGGTCCGTGATCAGCATGCTTACTGTAATGTGATAGAAGAGGAAATTGATGGAGAACCGTGGTTCCATGATATCAAAGAGTACATTAGAGTGGGAGTATATCCGATACAGGCCACCGGTGATCAGAAAAGAATGATTCAGAGATTGGCAAGATGGTTTTTCTTTAGTGGAGGAGTGCTGTACAAAGGAACTCCAGATCTCGGGTTGTTGAGATGTATAGATGCAAGACAGGCCACAACTATCATGACTGAGGTACATTCCGGAGTTTGCAGACCGCATATGAATGGGTACATTCTAGCAAAAAAGATTCTCCGAACAGGTTATTATTGGCTCACGATGGAGCGGGATTGTATCAGTTTTGTGCGTAAGTGCCATCAATGCGAAGTGCATGGAGATTTGATTCATGCTCCACCATCAAAATTACATACGATGTCCGCACCATGGCCTTTTGTTGCGTGGGGCATGGATGTTATTGGGCCAATTGATCCAGCAGCATCAAATGGGCACAGGTTTATTTTGGTAGCTATAGATTATTTTACCAAATGGGTGGAAGCTAAGACGTTCTAGTCCGTGACTAAGAAAGCTGTAGTCAACTTCGTACACTCAAATGTCATCTGTCAGTTTGGGATTCCAAAGGTAATCATCACAGATAATGGGGCTAATCTTAATAGTCATTTGATGAAGGAGACATGTGAGCAGTTTAAGATTACTGATAGGCATTCTACTCCATACCGTCCCAAGGCAAATGGTGCGGTTGAAGCAGCCAATAAGAATATAAAGAAAATACTCCAGAAGATGGTTGAAGGATCTAGACAATGGCATGAGAAATTACCTTTTGCATTGTTAGGATATTGCACCACCGTTCGTACCTCGGTGGGGGCAACTCCTTATTCATTGGTATATGGCACCGAGGCAGTAATACCCGCAGAGGTGGAAATCCCGTCTCTGCGAATCGTTGCAGAGGCTGAGATCGATGATGATGAATGGGTGAAAAGCCGTCTTGAGCAGTTGAGTTTGATTGACGAAAAGAGATTGGCATAAGTGTGTCATGGCCAATTGTGCCAACGAAGAATGGCAAGAGCATACAACAAGAAAGTGCGTCCCAGGAAATTCGAAGTCGGACAATTAGTACTGAGGCGGATTTTGCCTCATTGGGCTGAAGCAAAAGGAAAGTTTGCCCCAAACTGGCAGGGACCATTTGTAATAACCAGAGTGTTGTCTAACGGAGCATTGTATTTGACAGATGTGGTAGGAAAATGTATAGAAATGGCCATCAATTCCGATGCGGTCAAGAGATATTATGTATGATTTCTTTATTTCTGAATGTGTCTGTTTGTATTTGGCATATCTTAAAGATTGAAATGATGAAGGCATTTTGTCCTGCTATCCAAACACTCTTATCCCTTGTTATCCCCTTACTTATTTTTCATATCCCTCTTTCGGAAACAACGGTACTATCAGAGAACACAGGTGCCGAACATAAAAGAAAGAAGAGAAAAACAAAAGAAAAGAGAAAGAAAGAAAAAAAAGGAAAAGAAATAAGAGAAAAACAAAGGAAAAGAAAGAGAAAGGAAAGCAAAAGAAAAGAAAAAAGAGAAAAACAAAGGAAAAGGAAAAGAAAGAAAAGGAAAATAAAAAGAAAGGGAAAGAAAAGGAAAGAAAGAAAAACACAACAACAAAAGTTAAATACGATACAATGAACTATGTTTGACTTGATCTCGAAAGAATACGTAGGCAGCCTTACTCCGAGGTTCAGTCATACCAAAATAGAAATCCAAAAATCCCCAAGCAAGAAACTGGGGCAGAAGTTGTGATTTTTGTGAAAAATTGGATTCCGAAAGTTGTAATTTAAACCTATTCGAATTGTTTTGAGGCTTTTATATACCTTTCTTTCTAACCCAATCCAAAAGCCTACATTACGGTCCAAAGAAAGACCTTTTGATCAACTTCTAAGAAATGCCAGGTCGAACAGGTAGCGGTAATTCGTATCAGTGGCAACACTCTGGTTCACGCAAGAAAGAACAATAGTAAAAATGAGTGAGTCTTATTGGTGAAAACCTTCACGGGCACCGTAAGGCGACAAGAGCTGAGAGAAAATAAGATGAGAGAGTCTTAGTGGTGAAAACCTTCACGGGCACCTCAAGGCGAAAGTGAGTTGAGGGATGGAAAACTGAGAAAGGTCTGTTGATGGAAACCGTTGCGTGGTACTGCAGGAAAACAAGGTTAATGTCTGGGTAATTCAAACCATTGATGGATGTTCTGGGCAACAAAGTATGGCGATTGAAAGCCGGTTATTTGGATAGATTGGGCCGATCAATCCAAAATGCATGTCATAACCATTGGTACCAGCTATTTCGCTCAGATAAGTTTCTTTTCCTTCTCTTTTACAAAATAGCCATCTGGTTTTGGATTCTTCTTATCCTTGACTCAAAAATCATCGCATTTTCTTTTGAGGGTTTTATCGAGTGGAGATGTTTCAGTACTAGTCTTGGTCAATGCAAGTAGAAAGTACTTCAAAGCTCACTACCGGCTTCTAGAATTGTAAATCTCAACGTGGTCAGAGCATGTCAAAAACAACTTGATGTCAAGTGGAATACAGGGAATTAACGGAAGTTTCATCAGTGAAATGATTGGGGAATGGCGTGGGAAAGGCAAAAGCTTAAACAAAAGGGTCAGAAAAATGAAATAACAGCGAGGGTGTAAAACATTTAGGTCGCCGGATGTTGGGAAATTTAAAAGTTGGTCAGAAAGTCAAAGCGGTTCAGGGACAGTACGTGGAAGGTAGTCAACACAAAGCAAGGCAGTGGAAGGATTTTTCAGCAAGAAGGCCATCAACTAACCACCATTTTAAACTGATGAAATTTTCTTTGATTGTAACAGGGGCAGAAAGTTAGCCGTTGAGAAGGAATTCTCCAAGAAGGAAAAACAAGCAGTAATCAGGTTCGATCGCAAAGTGCAGTTTGATTAAATACAAAGATAATTTTGAAATACATAAGGGGAATGGAATTTGGTTGCAAAGTTTGCATGATTAGAATAAGTGCAAGTTGTCAGGACCTTCCTGGATAATAGGACGTAGTTCATATACCCAGGTAAGATACCTTGGTACAGTGAGAAGTAACACCTTAGGTTCATAATTGTTTGGAGCAATCAGGAGCCCGCCTGGATAACAGAGGAATACATTCAATTTCAAATTCAGAAATCAGGAGTCCACTTGGAAAATAGAGACATACCATTCAGATTTTAAGCAATCAGGAGCCCGCCTGAAGAACGGAGGTGATACAGTTCAAGTTTTTAGCTTCCCATCAATCTCTTTGTTTATTTTGAAATCAGGAGTCCGCCTGGAGAATAGAGACATACAATTTAATTTTAGCAATCAGGAGTCCGCCTGGAGAATAGAGACATACAATTTAATTTTAGCAATCAGGAGTCCGCCTGGAGAATAGAGACATACAATTTAATTTTAGCAATCAGGAGTCCGCCTGGAGAATAGAGACATACAATTTAATTTTAGCAATCAGGAGCCCGCCTGGATAATAGAGAAGTAGCTTCAATTTTAAGTTCAACAATCAGGAGCCCGCCTGGAAAATGAAGGTGTTAAATATTTTAAGCAGTCGAAATCAGGAGCCCGCCTGGAGAACAGAGGTGATATAATTCAATTTTAGTTTTCAATCAATCTCTTTGTCTATTTTGAAGTCAGGAGCCCGCCTGAAGAATAGAGGCATGCAATTCAAGTTTCGGAGGTCAGGAATCCGCCTGGAGAATAGAGGTATTATAATTCAAGTTTTAGTTTTTAAAATCTCAGCCAGTAACATGTGCTCAGTTTTCAAACTGGGGCAGAAAGTTTTCGTTGTTGTATTTGTGTTGTGAAGTCAGGAGCCCGCCTGGATAACAGAGGAATACATACAGTTCAAGCTTCAGAAGTTGGGAGTCCGCCTAGGGAAATAGCAACAGGGAATTTTATCGCGAAAGAACAAGACAATGAGGCAACAAGGAGACACAAGACAACAAGGCAGCAAGGAAGTACAAGAGCAAGTTTGAAGAATTTACATAGGATTTTTGTAGCTCATAGAGCATAGTTAGTTTAGTTTCTTTTACCTTTGACGTAGTGTAATAAGGGAGGTCAGCAAGCAGTAACAACAACAGTAACAACAGCAAGCGCAGTACAATCACAGTTCCTGGTAGTCCCAGCTACCAGACATTCTCGAACTACACTGACCTGATTCCTATTTAGCCCAGGATATGTAGGCAACCTCTGAAGCAGGAGGCGGTCAAACTTTTCAAAAATGCTTCACACAGAATTTTTCAAACGGGCAAAAATCGCTCGTATTTGCTCACTTATCTTTGCCCGAAAACCTTTCGTGTTTCCGAGCAAAGAGGGGCAGCTGTGAGCACGTGATTTTTGCTCTAAATATGATTATTCCCAAAATCCCAAACAAAATAATTCTCTTTTATTTTTTTACAATTTTTGTGCATTTTGGTGTCATTTTCTGATAATTGTTGCATTCTATTTGCGCATGTTAATTCTATAAAGTACAAAAAATATGCAATGTTGCGTTTAGGTTTTAGTATCAATTAAGGGTTAATTTGTTTTAAAACAAAACATGAAAATCACAAAAATTAGTTCACTTTCGCATTTTAATGATTTTTATTATGAATTTGTCATGAAATAGTTTTAAAACAATTTTAGGCATTAGTCAGTTTTAGTTTTTGAAGTATATTAGGATTTTATTTTAATTGTTGCAATTCTATAAAATCAGAAAAAATAATTACAAAATTACAAAGTGGAAAATAATTAGATAAAATGAAATAATAAAAAAAACAAGGAAGGAAATCGAGTGAGAGGCAAAGGGCTGGCCAATTTTGGGCCAAATTAAAAGAAATTTTCAGGCCCAAATGCCTTAAATTCGTTCCAAATCAGCCCAACCCAAGTCCCCAACCCAGTCCTCCTCCCAGGTGTTGAAATGGCGTCGTTTCCCCAGCATTCAGCCACGACCGTTGGATCTCATCAATCCAACGGTCCGGATCTAACTAGGTTGTTTGTATATAAATGTCCGAAATCTCCCCCTACCCCATTTGCCTCATCGTCCTCACCCTACCCATCCTCAACAAACCCTAATACGCGCCGCCATCAAACCCCTCACCGGCGGTGAACGCCACCTACCCCGTTCAAACCCAGATTAACACCACAGATCCCCCATGAATCCCTCTTTCCATTCCCGTTATTAGTTTTTCTCGAATGTTGCCGGAGCTCGTCGAATCTTTGTTTGAAGTTTCCGGTCAAATCGATGGTTTATCCAAACCAGCCCAAAATCACACCATACAATCCCTGGCCTTCCCTCAACACTAATCCATGTTTATTTTCCTTCAAATCACTGTGAAACGGCTCGAATCTTAGATCTAAGAATTTCTGGCCAAAACCCTAAACCAAAATCTTTGTGATTTCGAACCGTAGTATCCTTAACCATGTGTTCTCTTGTAAGAACACATGGTTAGGGATGTTACGCGTCAAAAATCTGAAAGGATTCAGATGTTGGCGACTGGCCAGAGTTCCTCGTGCTCCTATGAGTTTTTCCTGTTTCTTTTACTCGCATGGTTGAAGTTCTAGTTACAATTTTGGTTTCATTAAGTGTTCTGTTAAATTTATGATTTATTTTGTGCATTAGTATAATTCTGCCAATTGCTGATTAGTTCTGAGTTGATATTTGTTTAAATGATTGTGAGTTTATGGGTTAAGAATCAGTTTAAGTTTATTTAATGTTGATCATGTTAGCTTAAACTTAGTTTGATTTCATTTAGTTTGATTGAGTTAGTATAATTGAACAATTGGGTTTGGTCAGTTTGATTAGTTGATTTCTGAGTGCTAATTAATCAATTTCAGTTAGTTTTCGATTAACTTAGGGGATTGGTTATAGCTGTTAAGGATGAGGTAGGTTCAGTAACTTTGAGGAGCCTTCAGGGGTAGTCTGGGTATGGAAAAAGGTAGTTCTGATAGGAATAGTAATATTAAAGTATTTGGAAGTGCAGTATAGGTATTGTATGGGTAGGGGAATACCCTAGGGCCTTCTAGAATGGGATTTTAGTGCACATTTCAGCACAAAAGGGGTGCTTACTTGTTTAGCAAGTCAAGAATAGGGGGACTAAACTGAAAATAGGGAAGAGACTAATTAGAAAATCAGAATCTGATTTATTCTCTTTTGGTTGCCTATAAAAGGGCATGAAATGCCTTGGGAAAGGGGGTTCTTCTTCTTCGGCCTTCAACTCTGAGCTCAAAAATCCCCACCAGAAAAAAACTCTCTTCCCTGCTTTCAATTTCAGCTGGCATTTTAATTCCAAGTTTATTCAGAAAACAAAACATCAAAAATGGAGAAATCCAGAACAATTTTACAGTTTCATTACTAGTTTTGGATTTCAGTTGGGTTTGGGTCTAGCGGAATTGCAGGAGTATTTAGATTCAGCTGTGAGGGCTAGGAGTGTATCTCAAGTGTATGTTGAGTTGGTCTGTGGAGTTTGTTGGTATTTTTGGTTTTCAAAAGCAGTTCCTGGCAGATTCTGTGGTGTATATTGTTGAGTTTGTTGCTGTTGTTGTTCAAAGTAGCTGACTCCTTTCCTTTTCTCTATTTATGTTTCAATTTCCAGGTACATGTTTTGTAGCTCTCAAGTCTATGAAAATGAAGTAAATATGTTGTTTGAAGTTGATCTCTGAACTCCTCCTGTTTTTGTTTGATTTTAATGTATAAAACAGTTAGCTTACTCTATATTTCATGTCATTTGTGTACTAGACTAAGCCTGGATTGTATAAGTTGGATTGATGAACTGTTAAGCATGAGTTTGTTCATTTTGACTATTAAGTGGGTGCTTGGGTATGTAGATTCGTGTATGTAATCAAAACTGTGGACTGTTAGACTGATATTCATCATTTAGCTATGTTATAGTGTAATTTCAGTGGGTGTAGTGTAACTTGGAAATCAGGAGAAACTAAAAAAAGATGATTTGAGATCCATGACTTCTATTCGTGTTAATAACTGGAGATTGAGCAGGAAATCAGTATGTAGTTTGGGTCAGCTTAGAATAAATGTTCCTATTGCCCTGTGTTAATTCAAAAATAGGAATTAGAAGTAGTTAAAGTGTAATTGCTTCAAAATATTCCAATCACTCGGAATCGGTTCGTGAGTATCGTTAATTGGTATAGTTGTGTCAAATTTGTTATCACGTCCAGTTTTGGCCAATTGCTATAATCTCATTTCATCGTTGTACGATTGGATTTTAGTTTGAAAGCTTGGGCTCAATATTGGCCAGCCAGGCCTACTCCCTTTTAACTTAATCAGTTTGAGGCTTGGAGGATATCATTTGACTTGGGCCAAAAGGTAATGCTAGAAGCCCAAGACTGGACAGAACCAAAAGCGAAGCATGCCTTACCTGCTTGTTACTTGGGTTAATTGCAAAAGCCCAAGATTACTGAAGAGTCGAATCATGGACAACCCCGGATTCAAAATAGTAATTCTTAAACAATGCTAGTTAATTAGGACTTTTACCTTTATTCATAGAGACAGTAGAAAATTATAGAGTGCTTTAGGTTGCCCTTTTAAAGCAAAATGAGACGAGCCTCGCTAAAACAAAACACATAAATTGCGGGGCCCTCGTTAAATAAGTACATTAAAAATTACATAGAATTTGGGAGGGCCGTTTAGCGAATTTCACGGCCTTCCCCAAAATAATATTGCGTTAGAATCTTTAGACGCGATTTAATTAAATTACTTTCTTAAACTCGGGTGCGCATTGATGCGACCCAAATCCAAATCTCGACAAAGTCGAAATGTGTCGATAACCACGGGTGCATTGATTGTGACGCGGTTCGAAACGCAATTTCACGACGTTCGCAAGTCTTTTAAAATAAATAATGATAAGGCAGTGTAAAATTAATAAAAGGCACATAAGTTATCATGTATTAAAATCAGATAAAATCAAATACAACAGTTAAGCGACCGTGCTAGAACCACAGAACCCGGGAATGCCTAACACCTTCTTCCGGGTTAACAGAATTCCTTACTCGGATTTCTGGTACGCGGACTGTTAACAGAGTCATAAATTTCCTCGGTTCGGGATTCAACCGGTGACTTGGGAAACCATTAATCTCTCAAGTGGCGACTCTGAATAATTAATAATTAAATCCGGTTCCGATTGTCCTTTAATTGGAAAAACTCCTTTACGCCCTTTGCGGAGTGTAGGCATGAAAAAGGAGGTGTGACAATAGGCATAGATGTAAAGGTTCTAAGTAAACACATTTGGATGATTGCTAGGAACTAAATCAAGACATACCAGTAAAAGAGCAAGAGCACGATGCAAAGACAAAGTAGTAGTAGTATATTAGCCTTGACAATTTCATCCAACTAATAATAAGCAGGAGCAGAGAACAACAGTAGAGAAGAGAGCAAGAGGGAATGCAGGTTTTGAAAGTAGTAGTAGTGTGTAAGAGTATGCAATTCGAAGTGTGTTGTAAAAAGTATTGAATTGTCCCTTTTATAGTGCAGAGAAGCAAGTAAGAAAGGTAAGAAAATAGTTTACAATCAATCACAAAAAATTTCCCTTCAGCTAAGGGATTTGATTTCAAACGGGTAGAAGGTAATTAAGGAAAGAATTTGATCAGAATCTTTTCCAAAGTAGTACAAGAAGGGAAAATACATCGGAACTATTTAAGGAAAGAGTTTTATAGCAACACGGTTTGTATTGAAGGTGTTGGTTTATGTTTAGTCAACAATGGCATGCCAATTGGAAGAGTTGGTGGAAAGAGTTGGTGTGGATGCTAGGAGGAAGCTTCCTCCTTTGATGTCACCCATGACATCAAGAGGAGGTAGTTTGATGTCACCAATGACATCAAGAGGAGGTCTTTACCTCTATAAATAGATGCACTCCTTCATTTGTAGAAACCATCCCAAAAATAATACAACACATTGTAGTGAGTAGAGAGTTAAGAGAGAAATTCTCTTAAGTGTAATTGGGAACTCTCCCCTTCCTTTGTTAATATTAAAAAGGCAACTGTTCTCTGGTGGACGTAGGATTATTTTGATCCGAACCACGTTAAATCTTGTGTTCTTTCTTTTACGTTTCCGCTAACAATTGGTATCAGAGCGACAGGATTCTTTAACGATCCAAGGAGAAAGAACAAGCAAATATGAGTTCCATGAAGTTTGAAATTGATAGATTCAATGGACGCAACAACTTCAATATCTGGAAGATCCAGATGATGGCGTTACTGCGGAGGGAAGGTTCAATCCATGCTATTGACGGAAAGTATCCTACGGATATATCAGCTCCCGACAAGGAGAAGATTGAAGGGGATGCATTGAGTGCAATCCAACTATCCCTTGCACCTAACGTGCTTTGTGAAGTGAGTACGGGTACCGAAGAGACGGCCAAACAGTTATGGGAAAAGCTAGAAGGGCTATACCAAGACCGATCAGTGACAACAAGGATGTTGTTACAACGGCGTCTTCACACATTTAAGATGGGGTCAGGTACTTCGTTACAAGATCATTTAGATGCGTTCAATAAACTTGTCATGGACTTACAGATTGCAGGAATTAAAAAGGGAGGAGGAGACGCTTGCATGTGCTTTGCTATTTTCATTGACTTCAGGATATCGTGATATTGAGAATTCAATGATGTATAGCAAGGAGCCTATCAAGCTTGAGCAAGTGCGGCAGGCACTTAACTCTAGTGATGTGCGGAGGCACATTGAAGGAGATAGAGATGACCAGGCAAGTGGGCTCTTTGTGAGAGGCCGGACTAGCCAACAGGGAAAGAGCAAATCAAAGCACAGATCAAAGTCTCGTGTGAACAAGAAGAATACAGAGTGTTGGGGTTGTGGCAAGAAGGGGCACTTTGAACGAGACTGCCCAATGTCAAAGTCCAAGGAAAAGGCGAGTGCATCCACAGTTGAACAGGTACATGATTTTGATAATGATTATGTACTAACAACATCGTGTAATAATAATAGTAGTTATGGAAACAAATGGGTGTTAGACTCTGCTTGCACTCTGCATATGACGTTCCGAAAAGACTGGTTTAGCAGCTATGAGAAAAGTGGAGGAACCGTAGTAATGGGCAATAATGCAACTTGTGCAATAGTTGGCATTGGCTCAGTTCGGGTTCGCTGCCATGATGGAGTCGTGAGGACTATTACACAAGTCCGTCATGTTCCTGATCTGAAGAAGAATTTGATCTCCCTGAGTACTCTGGATGAACAAGGCTACAGGTACATGAGCGAAGCAGGAACTATAAAGGTGACTAAAGGTTCTTTAGTCATGCTGAAAGGCAAGCTGGAGAACGGCCTTTACACATTGGCCGGAAGCACCATTGTTGGCTCTGCAAATGCATCTACAGTGCAGTTATCTAATGATGACAAGGCAAGACTATGGCACATGAGACTGGGTCATATGAGCGCACGTGGACTGGAGATGTTGAGCAATCGTAAACTTTTGGAAGGTGAGAAGATCAGCACGCTTGACTTCTGTGAGCACTGCGTTCTAGGGAAGCAGAAGAAGGTCAGCTTCAGCACTGGCAAACACAAGACAAGAGGAGTGCTAGACTACATCCATTCAGATTTATGGGGTCCTTCTAAACTTCCATCGAAGGGCGGAAAGAGGTATCTTCTCATTTTTATTGATGATTTCTCACGAAAGGTTTGGGTGTATTTTTTGAAGGCAAAAAGTGATGCTTTTGAAGCATTTAAAGAGTGGAAGATTTTGGTTGAAAATCAAATGGAGCGGAAAATCAAGTATCTTCGCACAGACAATGGCTTGGAGTTTTGCAATGAAGAGTTTAATGAATTCTGCAAGGTTCATGGGATCTCAAGACATAGGACTGTCAGGCATACCCCACAGCAGAATGGAGTTGCCGAGAGAATGAACAGAACTCTTCTTGAAAAGGCTCGTTGTATGCTCCTACAAGCCAAAATGTCCAAAGTATTTTGGGCTGAAGCAGTTCACACTGCTGCTCATATTGTCAATCGATCTCCAGCATCGGCAATTGACTTTAAGACTCCGAATGAGGTATGGTCAGGTGAACCCTCTAACTATTCATACTTACGAGTATTTGGGTGTCCAGCTTATTATCACGTTAATGAAGGAAAGCTTGAACCAAGGGCTAAGAAGGCCATATTCGTAGGGTATGTGGATGGAGTAAAAGGGTACAAACTTTGGTGTTTGTCTTTACTCAGATTTATAGTTAGTAGAGATGTCACCTTTGATGAATCCTCTATACTTGATCCCCGTAAATGTTCCGTGGAGTTTTCAGGAAACAAGAACGACGAGCAGGTGGAGCTTCCGGTGGAGCTTGCCAAGGAAAAGGATCAAGAGACTCAGGTTAAAGATAAGTCAGAAGATGTAGACCTTGAAGAACTTGCTGTAAATGAACCATACACTATTGCAAAGGGGAGGGAGAAGAGGCAAACACGAGAACCGGAACGCCTTATAGATCAAGCAAACTTGATTGCATATGCGTTCGTAGCTGCACAAGAAGAGATTAAGGATCTGGAGCCCTCCTCGTATATTGAAGCAACTTCTTGCAAGGATGTTGTACAATGGCGGTTAGCCATGACTGAAGAGATGGAGTCTCTTCACAAGAATCAGACATGGGTCTTAGTGAAAAGACAAAAGGGGAAGAGGACAGTTGGATGCAAGTGGGTCTACCGAAAGAAAGAGGGAATTTCTGAAGTGGAAGATGTTAGGTTCAAGGCGAGATTGGTTGCAAAAGGTTTCAGCCAAAAGGAGGGAATTGACTACAATGAGATTTTCTCTCCGGTCGTGAAGCATAGCTCAATTCGCGTGCTACTAGCATTGGTTGCACAATTTGACTTGGAGCTTCAACAGCTTGATGTCAAAACTGCTTTCTTACACGGTGATCTAGAAGAGACAATCTATATGGATCAGCCTGAAGGTTTCCTAGCTGAGGGAAAAGAAGATCACGTATGCCAACTAAAGAAGTCTTTGTATGGTTTGAAGCAATCCCCTAGACAGTGGTACAAGAGGTTTGATGCATTCATGACTACACATGAATTCTCAAGGAGTGCATTTGATAGCTGTGTGTATCACAAGAAGATGTCTGGTAACTCAATGATTTATTTACTGTTGTATGTTGATGATATGCTTATTGCTGCTAACAACATTACAGAGATAAATGCTTTGAAGAAACTGTTGAGTAAGGAATTTGACATGAAGGATTTAGGAGCTGCAAAGAAAATCCTTGGTATGGAGATTTCAAGAGAAGACGGTGTTGTACATCTTTCTCAGAAGAGGTATATTGAAAGGGTTCTCAAGAGATTCAATATGCATACGTGCAAGCCTGTAAGTACACCATTAGCTCCTCATTTTAAACTTTCAGAGTTACAAATGCCTCAGTCCGAGGATGAGGTGGAGCATATGTCAAAGATTCCTTATGCCAGTGCAGTTGGTAGCATTATGTATGCTATGGTATGCACACGTCCAGATATTGCTCAATCTGTAAGTGTGGTAAGTAGATACATGTCCAGCCCAGGAAAGAGGCATTGGGAAGCTGTCAAGTGGATATTGAGATATCTCAAAGGAGCTTCTGGTGTTGGTCTGACCTTTCGAAAAAGTGGTGGAGGTATTTCAATTCTCGGTTATGTAGATTCTGACTATGCAGGAGATCTTGACAGAAGAAGGTCCACAACTGGATACATCTTTACCCTCGTTGGCAGTGCCGTTAGTTGGAAGTCGACTCTGCAGTCGATTGCCGCTTTGTCTACGACAGAAGCAGAATACATGGCAGCAGCGGAGGCGGTGAAGGAAGCTATCTGGTTGAAAGGTTTAGTAGCGGAATTGAGTTTGGTTCAGCTGGAATCAACTCTTAGATGTGATAGTCAGAGTGCTATTCATCTAATGAAAAATCAGAGATTTCATGAGCGCACTAAACACATTGATGTCAGATTTCATTTTATTCGAGATGTTGTTGAAGAGGGAACTATCAAGGTCGTGAAGGTTATCACAGACGATAATGCTGCAGATATGTTGACCAAGATAGTCCCACTCGCTAAGTTTGCACACTGCAAGGACTTGGCGGGGGTGTGCATCAACTGATGCAACTCCGAAGAGAACAGTTGTTAGGTGGAGGTGGTATGTTCAACAATGGTTTGATTCTTCTTGTTTCTTACAACGGGGTTGCCCAGTAAGCTTAGAAGTTTTGGCCAGAGTTGTTCACACGCTCGAAACGCAAACCAAGGTGGAGATTGAAAATGTTGGTTTATGTTTAGTCAACAATGGCATGCCAATTGGAAGAGTTGGTGGAAAGAGTTGGTGTGGATGCTAGGAGGAAGCTTCCTCCTTTGATGTCACCCATGACATCAAGAGGAGGTAGTTTGATGTCACCAATGACATCAAGAGGAGGTCTTTACCTCTATAAATAGATGCACTCCTTCATTTGTAGAAACCATCCCAAAAATAATACAACACATTGTAGTGAGTAGAGAGTTAAGAGAGAAATTCTCTTAAGTGTAATTGGGAACTCTCCCCTTCCTTTGTTAATATTAAAAAGGCAACTGTTCTCTGGTGGACGTAGGATTATTTTGATCTGAACCACGTTAAATCTTGTGTTCTTTCTTTTACGTTTTCGCTAACAATCCAAATAAGGAAAGACAATCAATCAACAGTCAGTAGAATCAGAATTTGAGTTTTGGTATGAATGAACCCAACTAGAAAAGGTGAAGAAAGGTTTAATCAAAGAAAATCATTAACAATCAATCAAACCCCATTAGAGGATTTCAGAATCAATCAATTAGTAGTTGGCAAAACCCCTTTTGAAGAAAGAATTCCTTATATATAAAGCACACAAACATGTCAAACAAGAAAGAACTGTCATGCTAATTAGAAAGAATCTAGTATAGAAAAGTTCAGAGTTATAAACAAAGAGGCTCAAATTCAGTACATAGACTCAAACTTAGTTTGAGAGAATCCAGGGTTCCATAATAGAACCCTAGTCCGAGCACGAGATTAAATTCGCCAAAAACCCTAAATCCTAGGGTTTTCAACTCGAATCAGATGTAGAGACGAGAAGACAAATAGCTGAAACAGGATCAGAAGTCTTTTTCAGAGACTCATGAGAAAACAAACAGGTAAAATAGCAGGTTCGAAACAAACATAGTGAAAAAGCTGATTTGAAGCATAAAGAACATGTTTTAAGAAAAGCTTGGAACTTAAACAAGTTCAGAAGACAAAGAGGTAGTGTAAACTTAAGGAAACAGTAGATGAAACATGTTTAGAAAGAACAAAGTCCAGAAGAAGGCAAATAAGAACTAAGAGCTTAGTAGAAAATATAGTAAAGGAACACAGGGGTAAATGAACACATAAGATAAACGTGTGAAAGCATGATATAGAAACCAGTAGAAGAAAGAACGGAGCACAATAGAAGAACATGCAAAATAAGGCAAACATAAAGATACGGGAGAAGAACACGCTAGGTAGAAAAGAGAACATACAAACATAACATAGACAAATTCACACAAAAAAGAAGAAGAAGAAGAGTCAGAAAACATTTTAAGATTTTTTCAGAAACCCTAAATCGAAGAGAAACAAATTTTGAAAGAAAAGATTGGGGAAAACGTTTCAAAACTCCAGTAGAACATAGATGTAGCATAGATATAAGAAAACAAACAGGGAAAGAACCTCGAATAGCTTAGGGTTTCGGAGAAACCCTAGAAATGAGAAAGGCTTGGAAGAAAGTCCGATCTAAGTCGGATGAGGTCAGAAACAGGCTTAGAAGAACAAGAGCCACCGGAGCAAGGTTGGAGATGGCTGGAATCTTTGAATCGATGAAGGTCTGAGTGAAGACCTTCAAGGTCTGGCCTCTATCCTTCAAGCATCAGGCATGCAAGAGCCGGAGGAAGTGAGTATAGGTCGTCCATGGCCTGAGAGGCCATGGATTCCGGTGAGTCGGAGGTTGAAGATGGGATGAGAGAGGCTAGACTTTCACGAACCTTCGAGAGAGTTTGAGAGATAGAGAAATGAGGAGTGTCGAAAGAATGAGACGGGGGGAAGGGGGTAGGTCAGGGTTTAATTATGGAAAGGGGGATCTGGGCCGTTGATTTTATTTAATCAATGGCTCAGATTAATTCGGAACTGGGCCGGGTTAATTTAAGGATTGGGTTGGGGCGGATGTGGTTGGGTCTTGGGTTAATTGGGTTGGGGTTAAATTGAGGCTAAAATTGAAATCCGAATGGGCTATAATTGCAATGAAATGAGGCTAAATGTTAAATAGCCAGTTTTCCCTTTTTATTTTATATAAAATAGTTAAAACGATTTTAAAAGCAAATTAAAAGTACTGACCCAATTAATAATATATAAATATCAATTTAAAAATATTGGAAGCAATTTTACAATTATAAAATGCTATTAATCTTAAAGTAGGCTATAATTGCAATTATATGCAATTTAGCTTCTAAAATAACAAATAAATTTGTAAAAATATACAAAAATTATCTTAACTATATTTTGGTATAAATATGGGAATAAAATAAATTATTCACCAAAACTGATGATTTTGGGAATAATTATGGATTTTGCATTGCTAAAATAGACAATAAATTGATTTCAAAAATCTTAAAAATTAGGGAAAAAATACCAAAACTCTTGGGGCATGCTTATATGTGCATATACATTCTATTTTGAAAGTATTTTGTATAAAAATATATAGGGAAAAATTGGGTATCAACAACTGCCCCTCTTTACCCGGGAAGGATGAAAGAGTTGTCGGGTAAAGATAAGATGGCCAATTTTGACCGAAAGTGGCGATTTGAAAAGAGTTTTGGCCAAGCTCTGGTTCCTGCACTGCCTACATATCCCTGGTCTCACAGGAATCAGGCCATATGTAGTTCAGGATCCATTGACGGAATATGCCAATGGAGATTTTCGAAAGGAACAGACGCGATGTTTATGTTGCGAAAGGTGGTTGAAATCTAATAGACTGCGGGAACCGGAGTAGGATCTCTCCTGCTGAGACAACTGTTGATAGTCGGTGTACCTGCAAGTGAGCAATACAAACATATATCGTGCATAAACATAAACATGATGCAAGTTCCCGTTGGACCATGAATGTTGTCTTCGGATGGGTAGGATGATGTCCTCGGACCATGATGTCCTGGGCCATGAAGTGTATGATAAAGGATTCGCAGGCTATGAAATTACGTTCTCAGGCTATGAGAATGATGACTTTGAATAATGATATATAAAAGATAAAATGGGGTCCTTAGGCCATGGCATGGCGTTCTTAAGTTATGCAAATGGTGCCTCCGAACAATGATGCCTTTGGACAATTTGGCGATCTTTCAGCCCATGAAATGCAGAAGGTGGCGATCTTTCAGCCCATGAAATGTAGGATTCGGCGATATTTCAGCCGATGCAAGACGTAAATAAAAAGTGGCGATATTTCAGCCATGCGAGAAAGATAAGGTGGCGATCTTTCAGCCGATGCAGGATGGAGACAGAGTTTAGTCTCGGAAGGCAGAAAGGTAGCCTTATGCAAAATGCAGAAAAATGCAGGATGGAGACAATGCTTAGTCTCGAACGGTAGAAAGGTAGCCTTATGCGATGCAGATGAAGGTAAAGCTTAACCTCGGAAGGCAGAAAGGTAGCCTTATGCAATGCAGAGAAATGCAGATGGAGGTAGAGCTTAACCTCGAAAGGCAGAAAGGTAGCCTTATGCAAAATGCAGATGGAGACAGATCTTAGTCTCCAAAGGCAGAAAGGGTAGCCTTATGTGATGCAGATGGAGGTAGAGCTTAACCTTGGAAGGCAGAAAGGTAGCCTTATGCAATGCAGAGAAATGCAGATGGAGGTAGAGCTTAACCTGGGAAGGCAGAAAGGTAGCCTTATGTAGAATGCAGATAGAGGTAGAGCTTAACCTCGGAAGACAGAATAGTAGCCTTATGCAGAATGCAGATGGAGGTAGAGCTTAACCTCGGAAGGCAGAAAGGTAGCCTTATGCAAAATGCAGAAAAATGCAGGATGGAGACAATGCTTAGTCTCGGAAGGCAGAAAGGTATCCTTATGCGATGCAGATGGAGGTAGAGCTTAACCTCGAAAGGCGGAAAGGTAGCCTTATGCGATGCAGATGGAGGTAGAGCTTAACCTCGGAAGGCATAAAGGTAGCCTTATGCAATGCAGAGAAATGCAGATGGAGGTAGAGCTTAACCTCAGAAGGCAGAAAGATAGCCTTATGCAGTGCAAGAATGTAAAAGGTCGATTAGTAGTAAGATCTCTTAGCTAATTACGACAATATGACCGTTGGGGAAATTGTATACGGATAGCAATTGCGGATAAGTGATGATTCTGAGAAGTTGTATTCTTGAGAGTGCATAAATATACCTAATGATATTGCGAATTGAGTGCCTGCATCCAAAGAAAAATCGTGAGTTCTGTAAGGGGAAAGGTTAGTTCGTCTTCCCCGGGCTCTTGAAGTTGTGTGTTATTTGGGTAGCCTCAGTAAACAATAGCAATTCAGATAATAGTTATGCATGCTTTAGTAAATATAGCGTAAGTATATGATCGAAAATAGCTTTCTTTAGATGAACCGACGACTGCGACATGGTTCAAGACATTGCAACCTCTTTTTCTCCGGAATTTTGAGGGTCCTCCTCAAAATTCTACCCCAGTTTGCTGAGCGGACATTTCTGACGGTTGTACTGAATGACTAAAAAAAACATCTTTGGAGTTTTGAGGGTCCTCCTCAAAATTCTGCCCCAGTTTACTGGGCTGGCGCTTCTGGCGATGCATGAACTAAAATTAACTTCGGAATTTTGAGGGTCCTCCTCAAAATTCTTCCCTCGTTCCAATAGTGGGGAAAATGGAAATTTTTTAAATTATGACCGAACCCATAGGGCTGCCTACGTATCCCCTCTCAAACGGGAATCAGGTCAGGCGTAGTTCAAATTACATCATTAAGGGAATCATAAGTGGTTACACATAATATCGTTTCACTGCATCTGAATTGATTGGCTTCGGCCAGACTTCTCCATCCATCTTTGTAAGAATAAGGGCTCCTCCAGTTAGAATCCGGTGAACCATGTACGGACCCTGCCAATTAGGAGAGAACTTCCCCTTGGCTTCATCTTGATGTGGGAATATTTTCTTCTACACCAGCTTCCCTGGCGTAAACTTCCTTGGCTTAACCCTTTTGTTGAAGGCTTTGGACATTCTGTTCTGATACAACTGACCGTGGAAAACTGCATTCATCATTTTCCCATCTATAAGGGCTAACTGCTCGTAGCGACCTTTTACCCATTCTGCATCATCCAACTTTACTTCTTGTATGATCCTTAAGGATGAAATTTCTACCTCGGCGGGGATGACCGCCTATGTACCATAAACCAGCATGTAGGGAGTTGCTCTGGTCGATTTGCAGACTGTAGTGCGGTATCCCAATAAGGTGAATGATAACTTCTCATGCCATTATTTGTGCCTTTTGACCATCTTCCTTAGTATCTTTTTGATATTTTTGTTGGCTGCTTCCACAGCTCCATTCATCTGAGGCCTGTAGGCTGTAGAGTTCTTGTGTTTGATATTGAAAGTTTCACACATTGCTTTCATCAAGTCACTGTTGAGATTGGAACCATTATCGATGATGATTGATTCCGGAACTCCGAATCGACAAACAATGTGGTCGCGGACGAAACCCGCCACAACCTTCTTAGTGACCACCTTGTATGATGCTGCTTCGACCCATTTGGTAAAATAATCGATCGCCACTAAGATGTACCTGTGACCATTTGATGCGGCAGGCTCGATAGGTCCGATAACATCCATTCCCCAAGCGGCGAATGGCCATGGTGGGCTTGTTGCAGTAAGCTCGTTTGGAGGTGCCTTTATCATATCTGCATGTATCTGACAGCGATGGTATTTGCGAACATACTGAATACAGTCTGTTTCCATAGTCATCCAAAAATACCCTACTCGGAGTATCTTCTTTGCTAAGACAAAACCATTCATGTGCAGCCCGCAGGTCCCTGCATGCACTTCGTCCAATAGCCTGGCTGCTTCTTTTGCTTCGACACACCTTAGTAAACCCAAATCGGGAGTCCTTCTGTATAGGATTCCTCCACTGTGAAAAACGTTGCTGGATAGCCTACGAAGTGTACGCTTCTGAGTAGCGTTGGCAAGTCCTGGATATTCCCCTGTTGTCAAGTACTCCTTGATGTCATGAAACCATGGTTTTCCATCCGCTTCTTCCTCAACCATCCATATCTAATGATACCCAACAAAACAATCAACAAAAGACTGCAACTCGCGTTTGGCGCAGTTGTCGATAAGAATGTGTATGTTAGGCAAGGGGAAGTCGTCTTTGGGACTGGCCCGATTGAGATCCCGGTAGTCAACACAAACTCTAACTTTCCCATCCTTTTTTAGCACTGGCACGATGTTGGCTAACCATGTCAGATACTCTACTACCCTGAGAACCTTGACTTTGACTTGCTTGGCAACCTCTTCTTTGATTTTCAAACTCATGTCGGGTTTGAATTTCCTGAGCTTCTGCTTTACCGGCGGGCATGTTAGATCTGTTGGCAGTTTGTGAGCTACAATGGAGGTGCTGAGACCAGTCATATCATCATATGACCAGGCGAATATGTCTTCATATTCCTTCAGGAACTCTGTGTACTCTTTCTTTTCTGATGGTAACAGGTGAACACTGATGCATGTTTCTTTGACATCCTTGTATCTCCCAGATTAACGACCTCAGTTTCGTCCAAGTTAGACTTAGGCCTATTTTCAAAATTCTCAACTCCTCTGACGACCTTTTCTGGTATATCATCCTCTTCTGAGTCCGTATCCGTTTGTTGCATCGTCTCGTTGCAAGTAACAATCGTTGGTTCATCGTCAAGGCAAGTAATAGTAATGCTGTGTAAAATAAAGTGAATGATAGAAAAATAATAAGAGCGAGATATATAATAAACTGAAATGCTTTAAATTCATAATTGTTTTGAGTATCAGAGCTCTTTTCAGAATTAAAGACAATGTGGAAATAAAATCAGCTAGTAAAAAGTAAAGTGTGATGCATGGTGCTTTTGTTTAGCCTTGCTACCCCGAAGCTTTCCGGGGTACCCTGAGGAATCTCAATTCTTTCAATTTTCTTTCTGGCGCTTGAATCTCCTATTCTACCTTTGTCCTTGTTCCGTATAGGACTCTGAGGAGGAGGAGGAGGAGGGCCCTTGGATCTCGTACTGTATGATGATGGTGCCAGAATGCATGAACTAACCTTTGGGGAGGAAAATAAAAATAAAGAAAAACAAAAAAGGTAACAAGTTAGTGCGGGTTATGAAAAGAAAATGTTGCAATATTTAAACACATTGTGCAAGAATATAAATCGCGTCCTAATTTGGGTGCCTCATTGTGCCCGAGGTAGGCCTAGCGACAAATTAATTTGGAGAACTTATAATGCTAAATGCCTCATTTTATTGATAAAAATAAGACGAATTCACAACGATGCTAAGAAAATAAAATGTCACTAGTGGCCATTGGCCTTATTATATCATTAAAAGCAAAATAAAAGACTCCTAACTACTTGGTCCTAGAAGGACCTTCCCCAGATTTGGCATCTTTATCCCAATCGAACAGCTTCACCAGCTCGCGCAGTCCTAGCAGCAGATAAGCTTGGGCCAAATGTCCGCCTGCATTCCCTTCAGCGTTCCGACAATCTTCAATCCTCTTGAGGAAATTTCCTTCTAGCTCCACTAGACCCCGCTCCAAATACCCTAGTCGTTTGTTGGCGCTGATATCCATATCATTCCATTCTTCGATCAACTTTTGATGGGCTTCTTGTATTTCCCGATGCTCACTTTCACACTCTTGAATTCTCTTGCGCAGTTGATTGTACTTAACCCGTGCTTCAGCTTTCTCGTCGATGATTCTGTGTCCGTGAATGAACCCGGACTGACCCATACCATTGTGATTATCTTCCAACCAACCCGAATAGTATGGCACACAACCAGCGTGATACCTGTCTGGCTCAATATATTCTTTCCCCACAACGAGCTTGCAATGCCACATGTGTTGAGCTTGGCATTTGTGAGGGCTATCATTGTCCTGGAAATCAGCCCTAAAGTGACTCATTTTGTCGACCCTTGGTATGATTTGCTTCCTTCCATCCTATCTCATGGATCGGAGGGGAACATAGGGATAAGTTCCTCTTAGACCAATGAGTATGAGAAATGGTGCGTCTCGGGATCGAACAATAAATTCTTTCGTAGGAAACCATTCGACCATCCACTGTACCTGGTCTTCTTTTATATTCTCAAATAGCACCACCCATCTTCCAGCGTCTTCTAGCTGAGCGAACATGTTAGGCATATAATTCATACGCCTTGGCTGGTGGAAGGCAATGTGATCATCCCAGTCTCTGCATAAGATCTCTTGTCGGTATTCTCCTTTCTGGAGGTGCTCCATGAGCCAGAGCTGAAGTAATAAATTGCATCCCTCAAAATGACTGGCTTTTCGCTGACAGTTGTCCAGAGCCTGGTATATCTCAGCAACAATCATGGGCACTATACTGAAAGGCTGTCCGCCAATTCCTTCCATCAGAGTCTTGGTTACCATGGCCAGTCTAGTGTGGATCCTAGCCTTCTTTATAGGGAACACTATCATCCCCAGGAAACAAAACATGAATACGAAGACCCTTCTGTGAATATGCCCCAGTGAGGTGAGGGAAAATTCATCTGAGTAGGTGCGGTATGACTTGCTATGGCCGTACCTCTCGTACAGATAGTCGAATGGGATGTAAGAGTCTTTCAAACAAGTCAAGTCTGGGTTCTTCTTCAGTCCCATCATCTTAAGGAAACCCCTACCCTTGCAATTCTCTGGCATAAGCAAACCCGGAGTCTCCCAAGGAATACCAACTAAGCCTCCTACTTCTTCGAGCAAAGGAGTCATTTCAAGGTCCCCGAAGCGGAACACGGACCTATCACTATCCCAAAATAGAGTTGCAGCCTCTATGATTTTATTGTCAGGATGGATTTCTAGAAGAGAAGGCAGATTCCCTAAGTATTTGTGGACGAGTGTCTGATAACTGGAGTGGAGATCTTCCCACCAATTCAGCAGCCTTGGATGAATGTTGGTTACCATGCCAAATCTGGGGACTTCATGCCTCATTTTCTGCAAAACAAAGTGTTAGACCCCTACCCCGCCAGACTCGACTATTTAAACCGATAATTAGCATAAAAAGCATTTAGTTCTCCAAATAAATGCACAGAACATGTAGGTGTCCGTTTGGGTTTTAGGGAAACCCGATGGACTTTGGACAAGGCTATCTTAATGAGTCATTATGTGGACAACATAACTGACTCGGCTAGGTTTGACCATGATTCATGCACAATTAGACAGAGTAAGGTTTCTATTGGGGTATTAAAAAGGTACCCTTGAGCGGACAACTCAAGAGGGAAAGGCACAGAACCGTCGACTGCACAGCTGATCGACTGGTTTTACCGCAAATATGCCTTTGCCGAATTTAAAGGGTGATAATATTGGAAGAGCGCAACCACTCATTATAAGCATTGCTATGGTATTTGTTTGGCACAAGTGGAATATGATGTTGAAGATGCAGCTTACAAGAATGAAACAAATTGACATGTATTTTCACGTTCATAAGATAAATGATTACAATAATTGCAGTAACTACAACAGTATTGAAATAAAGTAGTAAAGGAAAGCAGCTAAAGGAAAGAAAAGACATGAAGAGCCAAGTCAGTTTCGTAGTGAATAAAAGACAGTAAATAAAGCAATTAATGAGATAGTAATGTCACAAGCAACATGCAATGGTAAAAGCCTAAAGAATCTCCACAATAGAGTCGCCATGCTGTCGAAGCCCCCTTTTCTCTAACCGTGGGGTCATAAATTGTATATGACATTGGGAGGACAACTCTATTCCCTTTCGAGAATTGGGTTTAGAAGTTGAAGAGTTGCCACCTAATGATTATAGTGCATTAGGACACTTTTTAGAAGAGTTTGAGATGAAGAGACCAGAGATTAGGGTAAGGGCTAGAAATTATCCCGAGGGAAAGGTGTTAGGCACCCCTCAGGATCCACACGCGTGGTTCCCGGCTATGCTACAATTGTGACTTTACAAGTAAACAATCAAGGCTCAAATAAGGACTTACATACAAGATTGCAATTAGGTTGAAACTTATGAAAGTAAGTAGAAAGAGAGCAAGGATTTGAAAAGTTTAAACAACTCTAAAGGAAGCGAATAAAGAAAAGGGGGTCCTAGGTTTGTGATTAATATGGATCACTTCAATGCAATATCCAGCAATCACTCCTCAGAAGAGGGGTCGCACGTGATATTAGTGCACCGCTCATCATATCCATATTCTACCCTTCCCACCCCGTTAAGGTATTAAAGCGCGGAATGGTATCGTTACTTATTGCATGCTATTATCCTCCCAATCCTATCAATCTCGGAGGCATTGAGACTACTAATCCTGAAGGGGAGGGAGTTGGGGCTTTTATGGTTTTAAAAGGATAAAATTCTAGGGCGACAAACAAAACACATAAAGCAGATATGGGAAAACACATAACAGTTGAAAGGCTCAAATAAACCTCCTCAAGTCAGAAAAGCATAGAGTTTAGCATGTCTTACATGTACTGATTAGGTCTGAATTAAACTTAAAAAAATGCATGAGGCAGACTGATTTATTACATACTTCAGATAAGAAATCTGAATCAGACCTGCCTGCTGGTTGGAATTGTCAAAGACTGATGCACTTACCCTAAAGCTTGCCTAGGTAAAACCTATAGGCATGATATCTAATAATTCAAAGTATACTGATGTTAAGGAAAAGCTTTACTGATTTTTGAAAAAAGGGATCTGCAGATTTTAAGACGGGTTTTAGATTCGAAACGAGGCTGATTCAATTAATTGATCCTATAGGCATGGTTTCTATGTGTCATTGATCTTAAACAATTGCAAGAATCCTATAGATATGATATCTAGGCGTTACTGATTTTAAACGTTTATAGAAGTGCAGAAGTCCTATAGGCCTGGTGTCTTAAATACTGGTTGTTATTTAAACCTATATACACGTTTGCATAATGATAGATGCATATGCAGAATACAGAAAGCCCTATAGGCATGGTGTCTATATGAGAATGCAGAAAATCTTATTGACATGGTATCTATGTGAGAGTGCAGAGTTTCAATGATTTATAAAATGCAGAACTTTAAAACATAGTAATTCCTATAGGCATGATCTCTAGATGAGATGCAGAATTTTATAAATGATAACCCCTATAGGCATGATATCTACCCCTTGCATGCATAGGTCCCCACCATTTTCCACTAGCCGACCCCAAATGTTTATTACAAGATTATTACAAACCAGAATTGATAAAAGAA
Organism: Nicotiana sylvestris; assembly: GCF_000393655.2. Lineage (NCBI taxonomy): Eukaryota > Viridiplantae > Streptophyta > Magnoliopsida > Solanales > Solanaceae > Nicotiana > Nicotiana sylvestris. The sequence goes on from NC_091062.1 coordinate 198,216,705, forward strand.
AAATAAAATAAAAATTACATCAAAAAACTAAAAGTCCCAACCAAGGAGAGCCTGATTCGTACTTCTATCTGAAGCATGAAGTAAACCAACTCCAAAGATCAAGTTCAAAAGCCTTTCTCTTATTTGGGATGTGTCAAAGTTCCCAAGAGTCTTAAAGGGGCTTCGGGCAATGCTTACACCCCAAATATATTTCAGAATCAAGGACATAGTGCAGTGTGGAAGGGCCAACCCTCAAATGTCCAAGTTCAGAGGGAACTCAAGGTCCCAAAGCAAGGCTCATAGGAGGGGGCAGAACTTAAAATCTAAGAGTAGGTGCAAGTGCAGGGGAAGGGGAGTGATAAGCTGGTGGTCATGCCAAGCAACTTGAAGTACTGGCACACCCCTGACCAACTTGTCATTTCAAGTTGAGGAGTTAGGGCTTATTGAAAGCCAGGCTCAGGCCTGGGCAGCCATTTAAGAGGCTACCAGATCATGAGCCTTAACTCAGCATACATAGGGGTTAAGGGTAGGGGATTCATAACAGAAATAGTAGACAAAGGAAAAGTGGGCAAAGGACATGATCAGCAATAAAACATACTGACACCCTTTACTTGGGGTTAAAATTCCATTCATGGACAACAACTCATGTTGCCATGCCCTGAATCCCCATTTACAAACACTTAGAGGGTAAAGGTATAGGGATCAAGCATTCGCAAGAAAGTAAAGCAAACAACAACATATGAACATGTCAAACTTTGCAGGTAATAGGCATAGATGTAAAGGTTCTAAGTAAACACATTAGGATGATTGCTAGGAACTGAATCAAGACATACCAGTAAAAAAGCAAGAGCAGGATGCAAAGACAAAGTAGTAGTAGTATATTAGCCTTGACTTTCACCCAGCTAATAATAAGCATGAGCAGAGAACAACAGTAGAGAAGAGAGCAAGAGGGAATGCAGGTTTTGGTAGTAGTAGTGTGTAAGAGTATGCAATTCGAAGTGTGTTGTAAAAAGTATTGAATTATCCCTTTTATAGAGCAGAAAAACAAGTAAGAAAGGTAAGAAAATAGTTTACAATCAATCACATAGAATTTTCCTTCAGCTAAGGGATTTGATTTCAACCGGGTAGAAGGTAATTAAGGAAAGAATTTGATCAGAATCTTTTCCAAAGTAGTACAAGAAGGGAAAATACATAGGAACTATTTAAGGAAAGAGTTTGATAGCAACACGGTTTGTGCAAATAAGGAAAGGCAATCAATCAACAGTCAGTAGAATCAGAATTTGAGTTTTGGTATGAATGAACCCAACCAGAAAAGGTGAAGAAAGGTTTAATCAAAGAAAATCAGTAACAATCAATCAAACCCCATTAGAGGATTTCAGAATAAATCAATTAGTAGTTGGCAAAACTCCTTTTGAAGAAAGAATTCTTCATATATAAAGCACACAAACATGTCAAACAAGAAAGAATTGTCATGCTAATTAGAAAGAATCTAGTATTGAAAAGTTTAGAGTTATAAACAAAGAGGCTCAAATTCAGTACATAGACTCAAACTTAGTTTGAGAGAATCCAGGGTTCCATAATAGAACCCTAGTCCGAGCACAAGATTAAATTCGCCAAACCCCCTAAATCCTAGGGTTTTCGACTCGAATCAGATGTAGAGACAAGAAGACAAATAACTGAAACATGCTCGGAGGTCTTTTTCAGAGACTCATGAGAAAACAAACAGGTAAAATAGCAGGTTCGAAACAAACATAGTGAAAAAGCTGATTTGAAGCATAAAGAACATGTTTTAAGAAAAGCTTGGAACTTAAACAAGTTCAGAAGACAAAGAGGTAGTGTAAACTTAAGGAAACAGTAGATGAAACATGTTTAGAAAGAACAAAGTCCAGAAGAAGGCAAATAAGAACTAAGAGCTTAGTAGAAAATACAGTAAAGGAACACAGGGGTAAATAAATACATAAGATAAACGTGTGAAAGCATGATATAAAAACCAGTAGAAGAAAGAACGTAGCACAATAGAAGAACATGCAAAATAAGGCAAACATAAAGATACGGGAGAAGAACACGCTAGGTAGAAAAGAGAACATACAAACATAACATAGACAGATTCTCAAAAAAAAAAAAGAGTCAGAAAACATATTAAGATTATTTCAGAAACCCTAAATCGAAGAGAAACAAATTTTGAAAGAAAAGATTGGGGAAAACGTTTCAAAACTCTAGTAGAACATAGATGTAGCATAGATATAAGAAAACAAATAGGGAAAGAACCTCGAATAGCTTAGGGTTTCGGAGAAACCCTAGAAATGAGAAAGGCTTGGAAGAAAGTCCGATCTAAGTCGGATGAGGTCAGAAACAGGCTCAGAAGAACAAGAGCCACCGGAGCAAGGTCGGAGATGGCCGGAATCTTCGAATCGGTGAAGGTTTGAGTGAAGACTTTCGAGGTCTGGCCTCGATCCTTCGAGAATCAGGAATGCAAGAGCCGGGGGAGGTGAGTATAGGTCGTTCATGGCCTGAGAGGCCATGGATTCCGGTGAGTCGGAGGTTGAAGATGGGATGAGAGAGGCTAGAGTTTCAGGAACCTTCGAGAGAGTTTGAGAGATAGAGAGATAAGGAGTCTTGAAAGAATGAACGGGGTTGCCCAGTAAGCTTAGAAGTTTTGGCCAGAGTTGTTCACACGCTCGAAACGCAAACCAAGGTGGAGATTGAAAATGTTGGTTTATGTTTAGTCAACAATGGCATGCCAATTGGAAGAGTTGGTGGAAAGAGTTGGTGTGGATGCTAGGAGGAAGCTTCCTCCTTTGATGTCACCCATGACATCAAGAGGAGGTAGTTTGATGTCACCAATGACATCAAGAGGAGGTCTTTACCTCTATAAATAGATGCACTCCTTCATTTGTAGAAACCATCCCAAAAATAATACAACACATTGTAGTGAGTAGAGAGTTAAGAGAGAAATTCTCTTAAGTGTAATTGGGAACTCTCCCCTTCCTTTGTTAATATTAAAAAGGCAACTGTTCTCTGGTGGACGTAGGATTATTTTGATCTGAACCACGTTAAATCTTGTGTTCTTTCTTTTACGTTTTCGCTAACAATCCAAATAAGGAAAGACAATCAATCAACAGTCAGTAGAATCAGAATTTGAGTTTTGGTATGAATGAACCCAACTAGAAAAGGTGAAGAAAGGTTTAATCAAAGAAAATCAATAACAATCAATCAAACCCCATTAGAGGATTTCAGAATCAATCAATTAGTAGTTGGCAAAACCCCTTTTGAAGAAAGAATTCCTTATATATAAAGCACACAAACATGTCAAACAAGAAAGAACTGTCATGCTAATTAGAAAGAATCTAGTATAGAAAAGTTCAGAGTTATAAACAAAGAGGCTCAAATTCAGTACATAGACTCAAACTTAGTTTGAGAGAATCCAGGGTTCCATAATAGAACCCTAGTCCGAGCACGAGATTAAATTCGCCAAAAACCCTAAATCCTAGGGTTTTCGACTCGAATCAGATGTAGAGACGAGAAGACAAATAGCTGAAACAGGATCAGAAGTCTTTTTCAGAGACTCATGAGAAAACAAACAGGTAAAATAGCAGGTTCGAAACAAACATAGTGAAAAAGCTGATTTGAAGCATAAAGAACATGTTTTAAGAAAAGCTTGGAACTTAAACAAGTTCAGAAGACAAAGAGGTAGTGTAAACTTAAGGAAACAGTAGATGAAACATGTTTAGAAAGAACAAAGTCCAGAAGAAGGCAAATAAGAACTAAGAGCTTAGTAGAAAATATAGTAAAGGAACACAGGGGTAAATGAACACATAAGATAAACGTGTGAAAGCATGATATAGAAACCAGTAGAAGAAAGAACGGAGCACAATAGAAGAACATGCAAAATAAGGCAAACATAAAGATACGGGAGAAGAACACGCTAGGTAGAAAAGAGAACATACAAACATAACATAGACAAATTCACACAAAAAAGAAGAAGAAGAAGAGTCAGAAAACATTTTAAGATTTTTTCAGAAACCCTAAATCGAAGAGAAACAAATTTTGAAAGAAAAGATTGGGGAAAATGTTTCAAAACTCCAGTAGAACATAGATGTAGCATAGATATAAGAAAACAAACAGGGAAAGAACCTCGAATAGCTTAGGGTTTCGGAGAAACCCTAGAAATGAGAAAGGCTTGGAAGAAAGTCCGATCTAAGTCGGATGAGGTCAGAAACAGGCTTAGAAGAACAAGAGCCACCGGAGCAAGGTTGGAGATGGCTGGAATCTTTGAATCGATGAAGGTCTGAGTGAAGACCTTCAAGGTCTGGCCTCTATCCTTCAAGCATCAGGCATGCAAGAGTCGGAGGAAGTGAGTATAGGTCGTCCATGGCCTGAGAGGCCATGGATTCCGGTGAGTCGGAGGTTGAAGATGGGATGAGAGAGGCTAGACTTTCACGAACCTTCGAGAGAGTTTGAGAGATAGAGAAATGAGGAGTGTCGAAAGAATGGGACGGGGGGAAGGGGGTAGGTCAGGGTTTAATTATGGAAAGGGGGATCTGGGCCGTTGATTTTATTTAATCAATGGCTCAGATTAATTCGGAACTGGGCCGGGTTAATTTAAGGATTGGGCTGGGGCGGATTTGGTTGGGTCTTGGGTTAATTGGGTTGGGGTTAAATTGAGGCTAAAATTGAAATCCGAATGGGCTATAATTGCAATGAAATGAGGCTAAATGTTAAATAGCCCGTTTTCCCTTTTTATTTTATATAAAATAGTTAAAACGATTTTAAAAGCACATTAAAAGTGCTGACACAATTAATAATATAAATATCAATTTAAAAATATTGGAACCAATTTTACAATTATAAAATGCTATTAATCTTAAAGTAGGCTATAATTGCAATTATATGCAATTTAGCTTCTAAAATACCAAATAAATTTGTAAAAATATACAAAAATTATATTAACTAAATTTTGGTATAAATATGGGAATAAAATAAATTATTCACCAAAACTGACGATTTTGGGAATAATTATGGAATTTGCACTGCTAAAATAGACAATAAATTGATTTCAAAAATTTAAAAATTAGGGAAAAATACCAAAACTCTTGGGGCATGCTTATATGTGCATGTACATGCTATTTTGAAAGTATTTTGTATAAAAATACATAGGGAAAAATTGGGTATCAACAGGTCCTTTGCAAGAATTTCTATCCATCCCCTTGTCAAGCCAACACGTCCAATCTTCTTTTCCTTCTTCATATTTTCCATATTTTACTTCATTTTTACTTTCTAAAGGAATGGCAAAAACATCCAAAACTATTCCTCAGAAAGAAGATCCTTCTACTTCGCGGGTGGCCGCTAAGGTCGAGGAGACTGCTCCGGGCATGGCCGTTGATGAACCAGTACCCAAACCCCCCTTGAAAATATTCATCCCCGGGGGATGATCGACTCAATTATGATTTCAAGGTTGAAAAGCCTTCCTCCGTGCAGGGTCGGTGTGAGGAGGTCTCGAGATACATCTGCTCGATTACAGAAAAGGTCCTCCCTAAAGTCCGAAAAGATTGCAACTAGGCTGATAAAAACATAATGGTCCCTGACCCCGATGAGGCCATTACCCCCATGTCGAGGGATATCTAAGTGTTTACACTTATCCCTTTACATTGGGACCAGTGGAACCGGTCATCGTATACTTCTGTAAGAGGTACGAGGTATGCCTCAGTCAGATTCATCTTTCAAAATGGAGGATTGTGATCCTTCTTCGATTTTTTGTGAGCGAAATTGACTCCTGCCGGTTCACTGTGAATCATCTAGTCCATTTATACAGTCCCCGAGTGTTCTGAGGGGAGCTGATAAAGCTGGTGCGCTAGGCTAGCAAATCTCCATTCTCAAGTATCAATGAGGACCGGGATCGAGGCTGGCAAGGCAAATTTGTCCGAGTGAGGACCTCTGACTTGATTCCGGCCGATTGCGAGCTATTCACCTAGAAATGGAATATGCCACGTAAGTATATCTTTCCTTCAAATGTTTAATTTTATGTTTTACTTCTCTTTTCCTTACTGGTACTCGCGGTGGTGCAGTCGTCGCTCGAGTCCCAAATGTTGTCCCTTGACTCAAGGAGTAGGTCAAAGGTATCGTTTCATAGATGCCCTACTCTGAGTGCTTGTGGCACAAACTTTCGAAGGTCCGTTCCCATGGTAAGATTTCTTTCCCGATTAGGTTGTGTTAGGCTTCTTCTTTTAACATCAAGTCCTTATATCCTTCATTCCCTTTTGCAGGCTTGCCTAAAGATGTCGAGCTTAGGCCTCCAGTTGGTGGTGAGGACTTGCCTGTGGAGTTTCCTTCTCCTAGGCAGACCGAAGAGAAGAAAAGAAAGAGGGCTCCGAATTCCCTAAGCTTGGAGAGAAAAAAACGAGAAGAAGGTTAGTATGTAAGCTGAAAGAGAGCACCAGCTCTCGAGTGCTTGACTCCTCCAACTCGGGGATGAGCCCGAAGAGGATGATCCTTTTTTGGTCCATGGGCTGTCAGCGGTTGAGGAACGGGTGACAGCTGACGGGGAAACAACGAAGGTCAATCCCCCTCAAGTTCGTGAGGTCGATGCAGCAGCGAGGGTTGAGAACCCTCAAGATGCCGATTATGCCTCGCACGAGCTCATCGACATAACAGGATTGCCTTTGTTCACGAAATCGATGTTTGATAACGCTCGAACGACAAAGAAGTGATCGAATGAGGGGGTCCATAGAGTGGACAACCCTCTCTAAAGCTTTTTTAACAGCATGGACTCCACCGCTACGGAGGACGTCACCGGATTAGGTGATTTAGAAGTATCGAGGAAAAGCTCGTCCTCAGGGGCAGATGGGTTTAGTTCGATCTCGAGACTAGTCAAACGGTTCCCTTCCCCGAGTGAGGATCCTGGTCGGAAGTGGTCAATTATCATCACCATTATGGAGGATGCCTAGGTTATTTCTACCCATGTGGGGTATCTAGTTACCTCCGATGCCTGGTAACCAAAGAAGACCAGGAAAAAATGACAAGTTGGATTCCCCATGCATGTTCAACGAAGCACAACAAATGCTGAACCGGGTAAGGTGTTAGCAAACCTTTTCACTTTTCAGCTTTGGTTATTGGTAATCCTAATATTTTTTCTCATATTTGAAGGCCTTAGTTCATCACCATGGGACCTTCTTTTGGTATAGAGATGAGCTAAGCCAACTCGAGGCCGAAGTCAAAGAGCTCGTCGAAAAGAGAGACATGTACAAACTTCTCAGCGAGCAACGTGAAGGAGAGGCTAAGAACCTTCGAGCCGAGTTGGACGCGGCTCAGAAAGAACATGCCGATCTGGTGGAACAGGTAAAAATCTTTGAAGTTAGTGATTGTGAGCTAGACACAGTGACTAATAGTCAAAACTCGCATGTCCAACAGAAGATTAATCGGATCGACCAGCTTTGGCAGAGATGGATATAATCAAGGCGGAGGCCAAAGATTGGAAAGAAACAAATGGACCGCTTGGCCTCGGAAAAGAAAACTGCTCGAGTGCAATTGGCCTCGGCGGAGGCACAACTCCGAGCAGTGAGGGAGAAGACGCATGGTCCTAGAAATTCGAGGAGCTCTAGTCTCAATTGAGCTCGCTTGTTGTCGATCGGGAGACCCTCGCCAAGGAGCTTAAAGTGGCCAAGTCGGTGGCTGAAATAACCAAGGCCGATGTCGACGAGATGGTGGCCCAATATATAGCCAATGCTGAGGCAGCCCAGGTTCGCTTGAAAGACATTGTTTAGTATATTAAGCGGTAGTCCTGAAAAGAGGCCCTCCAGGAGGTTCATGCTCGGGGTTTTGATTTATCGATCGAGATTGAAAGTTCTAAGGGGTACGAGATCGAGGCCAAGAAGTTGGCATACACCGAGGACGAAAAAGACTCTGAGGGCTCCGGCGGAGAACCCGATAGCCCCAATGATGAGGCGGGCTCTGGCGTGGACCAAGATGCTTAGATGTTTTTCCACATGTTTTTGCTTTTTTGTATTATATATTTTTTTTCAAGTTCGTTTGGCCTTTGTAAAAATCTTATATATATATATATATATATATATAAGGCTTTTTCCTTTTAACAAATTTCAACCGTTTTTGCTTTTTCTTTATGATTGCAAAGATATCGAATGCCTTAGTACGTAATAATTAGGTCTTATTTGGAGGTTCGAACATGCCTCGTTCCTGATATTATTTTCCTTAAGACTCGTTGGGGGCTCAGTACGACCGGAAGCTTTTCCCCAAAATACTTAGAATATTTTAGATTACAATTTGCACCTTTTGAATTGGTTTAGAAATTTTGAAGGCCTCATGTTTTGGTTATGGATCTCGGACGTCTTTGAGCTGTTTTAGGATGGCAATAGCGTTTTAAGTTTGGGTGTTTCCCAATAGGCTTGTTACGCCAAGTCATCCGGGCTTACCCAAGATAACCGTTCCCGAATAGGGATGGCCGTAGCCTTTAAAGTTCGGGCACTGCCTAATAGGCTTTGTGCCTCCAGGCTTCGATATCCCGGGCATTCTAAGCCTACCTTGGATGACAATCCCTGACTGAGGTGGATCTTGGGCTCTGATCGGGTCCAAGCCTGCACTACTATTGAGTAACGAGGATGGTCGATACAGTTTTACCCAAAAGGTCGGGATTGAATCCACAAGGAGTTAATTTGTTTAGAGTTAGGTTTATATCCGATTCTAGATGCAGGTTTTGATCTTAATTGCACTTCCACAAATGGTTGGTTTGTTTTATACTTCTACTTCTATTCTATAACATGCAGTATTTAAAACTAAGTACAATATTTTTGTTGGTTATTTTCAGAGATTTAAAGGGACTAGGCTAGTGACTTTTGCCTAGGTGGGTATCTAACGGGTAGCAAGAATCTAGGGCAACTATATGATTAATTGAGGTCATAATACATTTATCACACTCGAGTACTCACTCTTTACCTGTTACACCCCGCAATATTACGACGATGTTGCACCCTGAAGTATTGTACGTTAAAATTTTGTTTTCAGTTAACCGATGTAAGGATCGGGGATGAGATCATCTTGACGTTAACGTACTTACGTTATTTATAGAAAGCAATAAATAAGTGTTATAAAGAATAAGAGGGTACACGGATTAAAGAAAACGAGCTTCGTTGAAAGTGATCAATTTGAAATAAAATACAGGTCGAGCAATAATAGCCAATAATTATGAACTAGTACCATGAAAGGTACCATATGACCATGGTAGTATAATATATAAAGTATATATGATGTATTTTAAAAATAAATAGAATTTTAAGTAATTTATGGTAATTTTTAAATTATGCGGGTAATTGGTTAATTACCGGGTAATGAAACATTACCCGATTAACTAATAAGTGGATAAAAAACATAATAATCATTCCCCAAACATGTGGCAAAAATCCTATATATCAAGAATGTGACTAAGAAGTCACAATGATGACTAAACCAAGTATCTGCCACAAAGTCTATTATGAATCAAATGAATATGATTCTTTTCGATTAAAAGAATAGAAACGTTATTCTCTCAACTCTCAAGAAACAGAAACACTTCATCTCAATTCAAAAGGAGCAATTTTTGTCCAAGCTTTCACAAATTAAGAAAAATTCCGTTCAATATTCAAAGAAGAAGGAGCAGTTTGCGTTCAAGAATTTAAAAAAAAGAAAAAAAAAAGCAGAAGCTTAATCCGATTTTTGTTCTAAGTTCGAAGGTTTCCAACAAAATATTATACGGAGTTTTCCTTACTCTGAGTATGTTAAGGCTATCCCTTCTTTCTTTTGGCATGATCCATATGATACGAACGAAACGTGCAAATGCACAAATTACATAAGTGACTCTATTCATAGAAGTATTAGAAATATCAATATTCTTTAATTCCCATGTGCCATAATATTTTATCATCTGTTCATGGGTCTCAGAAAATATGAAAGTTGAAAAGATGTTACTTTATGATATTGCTCAAGAGGCAAAGTGGTCTTATGACCTTCCGAATGATTTTATTGACGTACGTTTCATGCATTCTATTCATGTGCATTTACCCATGACCAGATGGCATTATATACGTGTATATATGTAAATATATGTATATAGAATGGGAAAAGGTTACGGCGTTATATACACACCACCACCTGATCAGCTGGTATATGATGATGATGTTGCCCACAGTGGTCGAAATATGATTCAAACGGCGTAATATACGCATATATATGTAAGTATGATTCAAATGGCATTATATACGCGTATATATGTATGATTATATCTATATGGGATATGGGAAAGGTTATGGCGTTATATACGTACCACCACCTCATCAGTTGGTATGCGATGATGATTTTGCCCACAGTGGCCGATATGATATGATGGGATGCCCTCAGAGGCTGATGATATTATGAAATATGTACCAATGCACGACATGAAATTCATACGCATATGCATGACGTTAAAAGTAATTTATGATTTACAAAGTTATTCAGAATTACACGTTGAGTCATGTACTCTATATGTCTTCCATATCTCTCATGTATTTATTTATGTGCCTTACATACTCAGTACATTATTCGTACTGATGTCCCTTTTTCCTGGGGACGCTGCGTTTCATGCCCGAAGGTCCCGATAGACAGGTCGAGAGCCCTCCAAGTAGGTTATCAGCTCAGCGAAAGATGTTGGTGCGCTCCATTTGCTTCGGAGTTGCTCGTTTGGTTAGTATGATTTAGACGTGTATTGTTTGGTATGGCGGGACTCTGTCCCGACCCTTATGACATTTATGTATTCTTAGAGGCTTGTAGACATATGTCGTGTACATAAAAGATTGTACGACCTTGTCGGCCTATGTTTTTGAGTTTATAAAGGATCATGTTGGCCTATTATGCCCGTATACATGTGTATATGATGATGTATTAAGAAAGATACTTTACGTTGGTACTCAGTTGAGTAAGGTACATGGTACCCGTTCCGGCCCATCGGTTTGGGTCGTCACATTACCTCTCGGTAGTTTGAGTGATTTTGCCCAATCTGGCTTTCTCAAGTCCAAATGGGTATTCATGCAATTCAAGTGATTTTAGCTCAAGTCGGGTATTACTGTCTCTAGGTTTAACCCTTTAATTGTCCCCAATTCCTTGTTAGCCTAGTTTTTCTGGACTTGGTCCCTCTTTCTCAAGTAGAGACAAAATCATAAAGGCATAAATCAGTGTTTGCAACCACCAATTCAATAGTTCTAGCAAGTACTAGGCTAAAATCACTAACCCATATACATTCAAGCCCTAAAGTTCAAGACCCATCAAATACTCACACTAGGGTTGGGTCACAACCCTAGCTATAGGTTTAGCTACTCATGATAATAGCATAAATCAAAGATAAAAGCCATAATGCTAAATTAAAAGACGAAAATCTAATGTTATAAAGTAAATATTGTACAAAAATGCCCAAATAGGAAAAACTATCCGTCTCACGTGCTCAACAAAATATAACATAACCTAAAAATGTGAAAAAAATCTATTTGTGCTAGGTTGAAATTTCTGGATAAAAATGCCCTTGCGAAGGTTTTGCGGTCGCGTAATTCTGACAGCGGCCGCACTCTTGCTTTTGTGGCCGCATAATATTGAGCACAATCCGCGTTTCTTCACATTTGGGACTGGGTTGAACCTTGTTTTGCGGGCTGCATAATAGTCACCACGTCTGCGTGAGAGCTTTCCGCGGTTGCATAATTTTGACGTAATCCTCTCTTAAGCTTTTTGCCTTTTTAGTGAGCTCTCTGAACCTTAGCAAACACAGTCCACAAAATTCTAATAGCGGCCGCTGTGGTATTTTCACGGCCGCAAATTTCTATTGCGGTCCGCGTCCATGTCTGTGCATAAAAACCACCTCTCTGATTCTCCTTTTCGTGGTCCGTGAATTAACGACCGCGTATGCATTGACACTTTCGCGGGCGCACTTTTCTGTCGTGGTCTGCGTTCCATAGCTCTTGTCCTAGTCTTGGTCTTTGTTCACGTTTTGACTCCTTTATGAGTTGTGTTGATACCCAATTTATTTCTTTATTTTTTTTATAGACACATATACTTTCAAAATAGCATATATATGCATATGTAAGCATGCACAAGGTTTTAAAAATTTTCTATAATTTTAAAGGCTTTAAATTGATTTATTTCTTCCCCTTTTACTTATAAAATTTCCAATAATTATCCTTCAAATTATTGTTGTGGTAATTTAGCCATCTAAATCCTATATTTAGGCCAAAATAGTGCTTAATTATTTTTTGTGCATTTTTTATAATTGCGTTTGCATTTTTAAAAACTAATTTGCATATATTTGCAATACTAGACCTATTAACGCATAATTACTTTTATATGCATAAAATGATCTTCTATATTCTTAAAATGTTAAATATCCATTTTAAATCGTTTTAGTACACGAAATTATTTTTTAGAAATCATCTATTATTTATTATAAATTATATAGAGTTAAATTGGCTATTTAAAACTTAGCCAAATTATATTTCAATTTTAGCCTAAATTCAACCCAATACCCCCAGCCCAATTCCTAATTAAATAACACGACCCGGGCATCAAACACTTCCTACCCGACCCAAAACCCATCAGATCCTGGCCGTTGATCTAAAAGATCAACGACCCTCATTTGTTCTTTACTTTGAGGTTGTACACGCCGGGACCTGTGGCCCGCACATGAACAGTTTCGTCTTGGCTGAGAAGATACTCAGAGCCGGTTATTTTTGGATGACCATGGAGACGGATTGCATCCAGTATGTCTGCAAATGCTTTCAATGTCAAGTGCATGCCGATATGATAAAAGTGTCGCCAAACGAGCTCAATGCAACAAGCTCACCTCGACCATTCGCCGCCTGGGGAATGGATTTTATTAATCCAATTGAGCCCACCGTTTCAAACGGACACAGGTTTATTCTGGTAGCCATTGATTACTTCACAAAATGGGTAGAGGTTGCATCTTACAAAGCTGTAACCAAGAAAGTCATGGCAGATTTTGTCAAGGATTGAATTGTTTGCCGATTTGGAGTCCCCGAGTCCATTGTTACTGATAATGCCGCTAAACTCAACAGTGATTTGATGAAAGCTATGTGTGAAACTTTCAAAATCAAGCACAAGAATTCCACAGCCTATAGACCGCAGATGAATGGAGCCGTAGAAGCCGCCAACAAAAACATCAAGAAGTTACTAAGGAAAATGGTAGAGAACCACAAACAATGGCATGAGAAGTTACCTTTCGCTTTATTGGGATACCGCACTATGGTTTGCACATCAACCGGGGCAACTCCATACGTGATGGTTTATGGTATCGAGGCTATCATCCCAGCCGAAGTAGAGATTCCTTTTTGAGAGTCATACATGAAGCTGAACTCAGCAATGCAGAGTGAATAAGGAGTCGCTATGAACAATTGGCCCTCATCGATGGAAAGAGGATGAACGCAGTGTGTCACGACCAACTTTTCCAGAATAGAATGTCTAGAGCTTTCAACAAAAGGGTAAAACCCAGACAGTTCGCACTAGGGCAGCTGGTAATGAAGAAAATCTTCCTACATCAAGATGAAGCCAAAGGGAAATTCTCTCCCAACTGGCAAGGTCCGTACATGGTTCACATGGTACTGACAGGAGGAGCACTCATACTCGCAAAAATGGATGGAGAAATCTGGCCAAAACCAATCAATTCAGACGCAGTCAAAGAGATACTATGCTTAGAGTATTTACATTTTTCTTCTGATGTAATTGCACTATGCTTGACCTGATTCCCGTTTAAGAGGGGATATGTAGGTAGCCTTATGGGTTCGGTCATATCATAATAAAATTTTAATTTCCCTCAAGTTCAGAAACTAGGACAGAATTTTGAGGACCCTTAAAATTTCGGAGCAAGTCCAGCCAACGCCATCACATGCCAGAAAGTTAGTTAAGAAACTTGGGCAGAATTTTGAGAAAGATTCTCAAAATTTCGATATCTGCAAACAGTCAAAGATCATCTACTAAATGGGGCAGAATTTTGAGGAGGACCCTCAAAATCCCAAATATAAGAGAGTTGCAATGCCTTTGAGATATGTTACGGTCACTAGTTCATCTAAAATTACTTAATGTATCAACATATTTCAAAATAACTCTATTTTTATCAATAATTGTGTATTTTTTCAAAAACTCTATTTCCGTAACAATCAGATGTCACCCAGGGGAACTCGAAAGGCTTTCAGAACGAAGCAAAGCAAAGACAGCAAACCAAAGCATGAACCAACCTCCCCCACAAAACTTACAATTTTTCTTTGAACGCAGGCACATTTGACATAACAATAGGACTCGCAAACATATATACACAAAGCAAATTCACCATCTACCCGGCCATCAGACACTGAATATATCTCCAGCTAAGAAATACACTACTCTTATTTGTTACTCACTCTTTGCATGGGACTAATCCCTGTACCCTATATTTACATGAGGCTAATCCCTGCCTCCACATTTGCATGAGGCTAATCCCTGCCTCCCTACTTGCACGAGGTTAATCCTTGCCTCCATACTTGCATGAAGCTAATCCTTGCATCCATACTTTCATGAGGCTAATCTCTGCCTCCCTACTTGCATGAGGCTAATCCTTACCTCCTACTTGCATGAGACTAATCCCTGCCTCCCTACTTGCATGAGGCTAATCCCTGCCTCCCTATTTGCATGAGGCTAATCCTTGCCTCCCTATTTGCACAAGGCTAATCCCTGCCTCCCTACTTGCATGAGGCTAACCTTTGCCTTTCTATTTGCATGAGGCAAATCCTTGCTTCCCTATTTGCACAAGGCTAATCCTTGCCTCCATACTCGCATGAGGCTAATCCTTGCCTCCATATTTGCATGAGGCTAATCATTGCCTCCCAATTTGCATAAGGCTAATCCTTGCCTCCATATCTGTATGAGGCTAATCCTTGCCTCTATACATGAGGCTAATCCCTGCCTCCATATTTGCATGAGGCTAATTCTTGCCTCCCTATTTGCACGAGGCTAATCCTTGCCTTCATATCTGCATGAGGATAATCCTTGCCACCCCATCTGCATGGGACTAAGCATTGTCCCTCTCGGCATAAATATTGCTCTATTTCTAGCACTATCTATTTGCTTTTCAATCGGGCTAAGCTCTGCCTTCCAGTTCACAAGACTAAGTCTTGTCTTATCATTACTGCATATCATGGCCTGAAATATCGCCAATCTATCCAAATGCGTCATAGTCTAAAGGCATCATCCTCATAACAGGAAGACACCATGCCATGACCTGAGGATCTCTCTCAAATTTGCATATAATTATTCAAGGGCGTCATGGTTCGGAGGCACCATTTTCATGGCCTGAGAACATCATTTCATGGCCTACGAACCCCTCACTAAACAATTCATGGCCTAGCACATTATGGTCCAAGGACGTCATCTTTACCGTCCGAAGATAACCTTCATGGTCCAAAGGGAATCTGCATCATTTTTAAATTTTCGCAAATACATGTTTGTAGCATCTTTTATCTACAGGTAACCAGTAAGCAACCGCTGTCACACCTCCTTTTTTACCCCCCTCCCCCCCTCCTGAGGGGGATATAAGAGAGTTTTTTCAATTAAAGTGATATTATTCGAAATAATATTATTTTATTCATTTTTTCAGAGTCGCCACTTGGAATAGTTTATTTGGTGTTCCAAGTCACCGATTTATTTTTAAAATCCCAAATCAAGAAAATTTGACTTTATTTAAAAGTCTGCGAAACCAAAAATTCTAGATAAGAAATTCTGTTAACCCGGAAAAAGGTGTTAGGCATTCCTGGGTTCCGTGGTTTGAGCATGGTCGCTTAAACTATTAAAATTGGCCTAATTATCTGATTAATACATGTTTTAAACCTAGTGCATTTTTAAATTTATAACCGCTTTTAAATATTTTAAACCGCTTTTAGGAAGATTCAATGTTATTTAAAATATGTCATAAACCACGCTACATGAAATGCACCCGCGGTTCGCGACACGTTCTATTTAACATTGTTTGAGAGATTGGAATTGGGTCACATGAAATGTACACCCGAATTTAGTAATTAGAAATCATAACTATGTCACGGGAACCGTACCCATAGCTATGATTGGATTAATTAAAGATCGCGCCTAAAGCAACTACGAAGGTTCAAGGTATTTTCTATACTAATTTTTATTTATGTGAGGGCCATAGGTTATGGATTTTGTTTGCGTATGGCACACCTCGATTTATTTTATTTTTTAAAAAAAAAAAGGTTAGCTCTTGATCTAATTTGTGAGGGCCATGTATTATAAGTTTAAAGCATGACACACCTCAAATTATTTCAAATGAGTTTTATTATTCGAAGTTGTTATGACCGGGTTACATGAAATGCACCTCTGTATTTGGGATTACGTATTATGACTATGCCACGGGAACCGTACCCATCTCCAATTAAGCCTATGTCAATTTTTAATTGTCAACGAGCCCTTTAACTTTAACTAATTTTCTCCACCGACCTGCAAAATGGAAAATGTAATATAGTACTACTAAGAGAAACGTTCTTCTTTCGATTTCCCCTTTGATTCTGTCATTCCCATTTACACCACTTCTGATTCCCTCTGAAAATTTCACAACGTATCCTTTTAGCAAATTATTTTTTTCTACCTTTATTTATAAATTGAAGAAAAGTAGGTTCAGATTGAGTTGTGTATTTGGATATTCAAAGTAATCGAATTTGGAATTAAAAATATGTATTCTACAATACCTATTTCTTCTCAATTGGAAGAAGGGAAGCGAGAGGAGGAAGCAGAAGCCACAGAAATGGCGCACAAGAAAAGAATCATTTCTTAAATTCGGACGCAATGGGTCAGCAAAAAAAAAACACATCCAAACAAAAATTACATTATTTGAAATCAGAACTCATACCTTGACCATAAAAATCCCCCCCAAAAAAACCAAGTTGAGGCTGGACAAAGGACCAGTTGAAGCTCAACAAGACAACAAGCATCAACAACAACAGTCCACGGCAAAAATCAACCTTCAATCGCTTACACTCGAGAATCCCTGAATACTCTGATTTTAATCTCAGAAAAAAAGCTTGAGAACTCCAAAATATGCAGCAACTAAACAAAAATCGGAACTATTTCCTCTTCTTTTGGACTTGTGCTTGGATTCCTGGAGCATTTTGTTTTCGATTTAGGGCTTTTCTTTTTTAATTTCTTAGCTCTAATATATTCTTCTACTGTGTGTGAGTGAGATGATTATTAGAGGAGCGTGAGATGAGAAGAGGGGGAAATCTGGTTTTTGGCGTGGGATTTGGAGAAAAGTCGAGGAACAGGGGTGTTCTTAGATTGTGAAGTGAAGAAGAACGGTGGGGGTCTCCTTTTAGGGTCCTGCGGTGCCGATCTTTCAAGAAAATAGGGAGGGTCTCCTCCTGATGTTATTTTTCTAGGTCTAGGATGTGATGTTAGGTCTAGGTCCCTTTTAATATATCTAGGTTTTTAATTAAAGGGTAAGGGGTTTGGGGCTAATGGGTTTAAGCATTTGGGCCACCTCTTTTGGTCCAATTCTATACAACCAAATTCTTCCTTTTCCTTCTTTATTAAATTTTTGCAAACTCTAGCCATTTAAAACTCAAACCTTAATTAAATCTAATTTTTATATGGCAAGCCTATTTATTTATTTTGCCTAATTATGGATTAATGCAACTAATTAATTAATTAACCTAAGAACGCAATTTTTTTTGATTTTTTTAGTAATTTAAAAGATGCATACGATAATATAATTAATTCCTAAATGCAAATTAAACATAAGATAGCCTAAAATTAAAACGTGACAAGTTTTGTGATTTTTCTATGATTTTAAAATATAAAAAATGCATGAAATTCAACTAAATAAAGAAAAACTCCTAAAAATCAATTAAAATTATTTTTTGGTCTATTTTTAGGAGTTATTTTCATGTAGGACAAAATTTAGGTGCTCACAACTTCTATCCTAGTAGGAGCGGTCTCGCTCCAGTTCCTTCAACTGTCCCGAACCTTAACCGCTTCGGCACCTCATGTCTGTTCTTGCAATGATTCCAAAGCATTCCGCCCGATCAAAATTGACCATCATTTCTTTACCCGAAACTCTTTCATTCTTTCCGGGTAAAGATGGACAACTATTGATACCCAATTTTCCCTATATATTTATATAGACATATATACTTTCAGAATAGCATATATATGCATATGTAAGCATGCACTCGATTTTTATATTTTTTCTTTAATTTTAAAGGCTTTAAATTGATTTATTTCTTCCCCTTTTACTTATAAAATTCTCAATAATTATCCTTCAAATTATTGTTATGGTAATTTAGCCATCTAAATCCTATATTTAGGCCAAAATAGTTCTTAAGTATTTTTTTGCATTTTTTATAATTGCGTTTGCATTTTTAAAAACTAATTTGCATATATTTGCAATACTAGACCTATTAATGCATAATTACGTTTATATGCATAAAATGATCCTGTATATTTTTAAAATGTTAAATATCTATTTTAAATAATTTTAGTACATGAAATTATTTGTTAGAAATCATCTATTATTTACTATAAATTATATAGTTTTAAATAGGCTATTTAAAAATTAGACAAATTGTATTTCAATTTTAGCCTAAATTCAACCCAATACCCCCAGCCCAATTCCTATTTAAATAACCTGACCCAAGCCCTAAACACTTCCTACTCAACCCAAAACCCATCAGATCCTGGTCGTTAATCTAAAAGATCAATGGCCCTCATTTGTTCTTTCCTTTTTAATTCCAAACGACCCCCTAACCCTAATCATTTCTCCACATTCTCCGCTCTAAGATCCTCTCCTCTCTCAAAACACTCTCAGCCTAACCCTAGTCTCCAACCGCAGACCTCCCATCTCCGGTGACCTCTCATTGTCTCTTAAGCCTCCAATGGCTTCTCTCATGCCATGCTTGCTTTCTCTAAGGTCTTCAAGGGCCTAGGGCCATGCCGACTTGCATCTAGGGTTTATCTCCTGCCTGTTCTTGGCTATTCCAGTGTGATTTCAAGCAAGATCATTCTATATTTGCTACGATCCTTGGATTTCTGGACAAGTTTCTTCATCTCTATATGGGTTCTTTTGAAAACCTAATTTCTTTTCTATACCTCCTAGATCTGCACAAATCTAGGACGATTTGAGTTTGTTTCTTGAATGTTTTACACTATCCTCGAGGTTCTTTACAAGAATCATGTGATTTCAAGTGTTTTTCGTCTTCTTCTAAAACTAGGGTTCTTGGAACTTCTTTTTAAAACCTTGTTTAACTGATTCTTTGTGTTTAAACTTCTATTTCTTGCATATTTTGATTGATTCTATGAGTCTCTTACATCTTTAACTCGTCTATGTCAAAAGCCCTAATTTTTAGGGGTTTTTCGTTTAGTTCTATGTATCAGCATGACTGACCGATTCTCGTTTTTGAGTTTCTATGATTTTTCGTGACTATCTTGCCTTGACATGATTCTACTGAGTTTCTTAGCCTAACTTACACTGATTCTATGTGTTTGTGTTCATCTTGACTGTTCAAGACTTGCCTCTTTCTCATCGAAGCAGTATTGTTTAACTTTCATGCTCGCTAGAGTTGTATATAGACTCTTGACTATCCATGTCTTACTTTATTTATATGCTAAACAATGACTCATGAATTTCTCTTTGATTGATTCTGAATTCTATGTTTCTTGGTTTGATTTGAAAACCTTCCTTTAAACCTTCGACTCTTTCTGTCTTAACTTGGCTTATTTACTTATTCATGGAAACCTATGTTATTTTCTTTTAATCAGTGTTATTTCGAGTCCTTGATTCACTGCTTTGCTATGGTAATACCTATATATTGATTCTCGATTATTCCCATATTTTGCAACCTTATTTAGTTTCCTTACCTTATTTCATTAACCTTGTTATTTACTGATTCTACACTAACTGTTTCATTAATTGAACCCTTGTGTATTTACCCCTAATTGTCTACTCTGTACCTAAGTCTTACTTGATTGTCTTTGTCACACCTCCTTTTTACCTACACCCGCAAGGGCATAAGAGAGTTTTTCCAATTAAAGGACAATCGAAATGGGATTTATTATTAAAGATTTAGAGTTGCCACTTGGGAGATTTATGGTGTCACAAGTCACCGGTTGATTCCCGAATCGAGGAAAAGATTGACTCTGTATTACAGTCCGCGAACCAGAAATCTGAGTAAGGAATTCTGTTAACCCGGAAGAAGGTGTTAGGAATTCCAGAGTTCCGTGGTTCTAGCACGGTCGCTCAACTATTATATTTGGTTTAAAATATCTGATTTTAACAATTATGAACCTATATGCAAATTTTAACCTTAACCGTTTTTATTCATTTTTAAAGAAAATTGCAACGTCATTAAAACAAGTCTTGAACCACGTCACATAAATGCACCTGTGGTTTTTGGACATACTTTAACATCGTTGGGATTTGGATTTGGGTCACATAAATGCACACCCGAGTTTAGGGAGGTAATGTTATTAAAATACGCGCCTAAAGAGACTAACGCGTTATTATTTTGGGGAAGGCCGTGAAATTCGCTAAACGGCTTGTCCCGAAATCTAAGTATTTTAATTTATACAATTATCGAGGGCCCCGCAATTTATGTGTTTTTTTTAGCGAGGCTCATCCCGTTTTATTATTTTAAAGTGCAAACCTAGAGCAATCTATAGTTTTCTACTTAATTTGTCTCTAAAATAAAAGAAAGGCCCTAATTAATTTGTTACTGGACTGATGCAAACTAAGTAATATTTTTGCACCAACATCCGACCATTGGGCCCCGATGTGAGCCCAGCAAAGGGAATTTAAAACCAAATATACACCATAAAATCAGCCAAAACAGACCTTGGCCCAGGCCTAAATGAGAAGGGGGCCAAAACTGGCCTGGTCCGTGCATCAATTATCCTGAGGCCCAAATGTTTAGGTACTAGCATGTTAAGCCCTGTCTTTTACACTAAATGGAATTTCAATTTAATTAAGAACACAAATCTGATGAATCTACTACTAAAATTAACTAGCCAGTTAAATAAATTCAATGCAACATTAAACATGAGTTGGAAAGCAACTGATTTCAGATTTCATGACCCACGTAAACTACCTATGATCACAATTTCAAACATGGTGCATACTAGTTCAAATTTCAAATTCCCTACTATAACTCATTTTTATTAAAATGCTGACTCATGAACTTTGATTAAACACTAACGTGACCACATATGAGAATTGAAACTCGAGAAATAAGGATGCTGGACGAAAATGGATTGCCTAAATTAACCTTACGAATTACATATCTCATATCTACTTTTAACTTTCTGATTTCGAGCCCACACACAACCACTCAAACTCAGAATTATAGATTAACTCACATCATCACTACTAAATATAAAGCTCCCATGATCAGAAGAAGTATCACACTACTTTAACAGTCTACAACCTAATTAATCACAGCTTGAAAGTACCATTTACACAGATCTAGAAAAACCGGAAATTAACTAAACTAATAGAAACTATTATGTTAGTCCAGCATGGAATTATTACAACGAATACTCAACTAAACTCATATGCATTTCTAAATATCTAACACACACTTAACAGTTCAAATGCACAAACTTATAATTAACAGTCCATCAGTACGGTTATTACAGTATAATGAAAGCAGTAAATCAACAATAGGCCTCCACTTCAACAACAATAGGCCTCCACTTCAACAACAATAGGCCTCCACTTCATTCATTTTCAACTGGTTATTTTCATACATCGAGTTTCAGGACATGTACCTGGTATGTAGAACAGAAAAATGGGGTAAGCAATTAGCAACAACAAACAGAAAAATACAGCAGCAGAAAGCCCAACACAGTAGCTTCAACACCTCAATCCAGAAATTCCAGCAACACGGAGAAAACCAGCAAAAATGGAGAAGAAAAATAATCCGAAAATCTCTCTTTGTTTTCTCTTTCTAGCTTTGAACTCTCTCTGGTGTTCTTCCGCTCTCAATATTTCAGAAAATTTGGTTCTATCTTTTTAACTCTCTCCAAAATGAATTCTGCCCCTGTATATCCAGTGTGTTCATAGTGTATATCGAGTGTATACCGCTCTCTCCACCCCCTTCTTTTTTATTTTCAGCTCCCTTAAATGAGCATTCAATTAGTGCATTTTCCACTACCAACTTAACTTTTCATTTCTTTAATCATCCACTCCATTGTCCACTCAATTATCCACTTAATTATTTAATCCATTAGTGCAATCCTAACCCTACTATCCACTAGAAACTTCTTAAGTAGGTAAACCCTTGAATTACTTATATTAATCAGTTCTTATTGATACAATTAAACAAGAACTTAATACCAAACTTATTGAACTAATCCTACTTATTTTGACTGAGTGATTAACGAGATACAATTTCACAGTCTTACAACAAGCTGATATCCTAATTATACGAAACAAATCTATAAAACCAAATTTTAAAGAAACAATAGTGAACAGAAATAATTCATACCAAAAAACTGATCGAATTTCAAATGAAATTGACCAGAAAAAGAAAAAGAGACGAGGAAGACGAATATTAGAATAACACTAATGAAAATAAACAAAAACTAGGAAAGAACTCACTGGATAGGCTCGAACTTGTATTTGGCACTCTGAATCAGCCCAAAATAATACCAAATGTTTGTTCCTGATGCAGAACAAACGAGCGTTATTATTTTGTGATGAAACAAGTTTGAATAAGCCCAGAAATCCAACCAAACGATCTTTCATGCACTGGTCGGAATTTTAAGGTTCTAAGGCTCGAACTCAGATTCGATATTCGAGGAGTTCTGGATACATTCGAGGGAAACTAATGATATATTGGGCCTAAGGGGGTTGTGGAGGTTGTGTGGTGTTAATTTGGGAGGGATTGGAGTCGACGCCGCCACCGGAGAAAGTTAGGGCGGTGCTAGGGTTCATACTTTTGAATCGATATTCGAAGGGATTCAGGCATGTTCGAAGGTAAAAGGTTACAGATCCGGGAAGAGGGGATCGAGGGGGTTCTGGGGTGTATTTTTGGGAGTGATTGGAGCTGATGCCACCACCGGAAGGTGGTGGGGAATGGTGGCGGTTGGTCTCTAGGGTTTGGGTGAGGAAGATGAGATGGGGGTTATGAGGGGGGTGGGGTCTATTTTGTCAAATATATACTGGGGTGAAATTGGATCCAGGCCGTTAGATCAAATGAGATCAACGGCGTGGATCATCTGACTAATTGGAACGACGTCGTTTGAGTGATTTAAAGACCAGATCGGTCTCAGATGTAATAGGTCTGGGTCGGGTAATGGGAAAAGCTTTGGGGCCGTTCGATCAAATGAAATTGATGGCCCTGATCAAAACATGTCCAAACGACGTCGTTTGGTTCTGGTAGGGGTGGACCGGGTATGACATACTGGTCTAGACTGGTTTGGGGTGGGTTTGGACGAGTTTTGTTTTGGGCTTGGGGATCTTTTGGCCCAAATTTGATTTCCTCTCTTTTATTAACTCTTTTTCTTTTCTTTTCTTCTTTTTCTTTCAAAAAATTTAAAACTAAAATCCTAATTAAATTATAAAACACCAAATTAACTTAAAAATACTAATTAACTCTAACTAATAATTATCACAAATAATTAAATGCAAAATTTAAAAGAAAATCACACAATTTGACTAAAATTACAAAAATATGTTATTATTTTTTTTGAATTTTCATTTTTGTAAAACACCTAATTAATAATTAATTCCAAAAAATGTAAAAATCAAATCTTAAATGCCAATGCTATATTTTTGTATTTTTAATGCATTAATAAAATTAAACATGCCCACAAATATATGCAAACAATCAGAAAAATCACACATAATTAAAGACAAGACCTAATTTTGGGAATTATTTTGGAGTAATTCGTATGAAGCAAAAATCACGTGCTCACAGCTGCCCCTCTTTGTCCGGATACACGAAGAGTTTTCGTGCAAAGATAAAGTGAGCAGATACGAGCGATTTTTGCCTGTTTGAATACTCCGTGGGAAGCATTTTTTGAAAGATTTGACCGAACTTCTGCTTCAAAGGTTTCCTACATATCCTTGGCTATAAAAGAATCAGGTCAATGTAGTTCAGGAAGTTTTGGCGGTTGGGCCTACCATGAAGTTGTTTTGTTGTTACTGCTGATACTGCCTACTGACCTCCTTATTACACCATGGCAAATGAATAAACTAGACTAAGCTATAATCTATACTTTATAAAGATTTATTTTCAAACTTGATCTTGTGACCGATGTTGCCTCGTTGACTTGTATTTTCCTCAGAAGTTCCTTGGTGACAGACTTGAATGGTATTCTTTGAAATGCTTTCCCTTCTTCTCCAGGCAGGCACCTGACTATTGAACCCCTTTAAATGTCTTTCTTTGACTATTGTTTCCTTTCTTCTGTTCTCCAGGCGGACTCCTGATTATTTGAAATTTGAATTGCTTCTTTTCTTCATTCTCCAGGCGGGCTCCTGACTACTTGAAATTTGAATTGTATTCCCTTGTTCTCCAGGTGGGCTCCTGATTGTTGCGACTCAAAATGTATTCCCTTGTTCTCCAGGTGGGCTCCTAATTTCAACAAAATAGACAAAAGCAAAGAAACATTTCTGCCCCAGTTTGGTAGATGGGCATATATAATCATGTTACCAAATATCAGTAAGAACTTGAAAGTGGAAACTTGAATTGTACTCCCTTGTTCTCCTAGTATGCGCCTGATTGCTGAAACTTGAATTGTTGTTCCTTGTTCTCCAGGTGGACGCCTGATTGTTGATACTTCATTTGTTGTTCTTTGTTCTCCAGGTGGACGCCTGATTGTTGATACTTCAACTGTTGTTCCTTGTTCTCCAGGTGGACGCCTGATTCCTGATACTTCAACTGTTGTTCCTTGTTCTCCAGGTGGACGCCTGATTTCAACAAAAATAGACAAAAGAAAATTTTCTGCCCCAATTTGGTAGCTGGGCGCATCTGTGAGTGTTAAACTGAATCATATTACCAAATATTATTAAGAATTTGAAAGTTATGTCCCATTATCCAGGGGGGCCGGACAACTCTTAACTAAACGACAATTTTAAATCTAAGCTATATCTTTTAAAGGCATAACTTCTGCTAAATCTTGTTATCT
Source organism: Nicotiana sylvestris (assembly GCF_000393655.2). Lineage (NCBI taxonomy): Eukaryota > Viridiplantae > Streptophyta > Magnoliopsida > Solanales > Solanaceae > Nicotiana > Nicotiana sylvestris. The sequence goes on from NC_091062.1 coordinate 198,241,866, forward strand.
AAACCAATTTTAAACTATGTCCCATTATCCAGGAGGGTCCTGATAACTCTTACGCAAACTTTGAAGCCAACTTATATTCCTTTTGGTGCACATTTGTCCTATATTTACTACTTATGATTGTTTTAAAGTTTAACCTAGGTCCCATTTTCCAGGAGGGTCCTGAAAATTTCAAATTAAATCCTATCCTAACAATAAAAGCTTTAAAGCCAACTTATATTCTTTTGGGGTACATTTATACTAGATTTTTCTACTCATGAATGTTTGAATTAAAGCTAAGTCCCATTTTCCAGGAGTGTCCTGAAAATTTATACGATCAAACCTGCATGGTACTTGCTTCCCTCACAGGATGCTTCCTGAAACAAATGCCATCTTTGCCCCTGTTTCAAACCAAAGAAAATCTTGTCTGTTCAAAACGTGGTGGTTAGTTGTGGCATCCTTGCTGGGGAGGGTTTTCTCTTTGCCCTGCTTTGCTTCAATAGACTGCCTTGAACTGGTCGAAAGGACTGTTTTGACCTCATGACTGATCTTCAACTACAGGATCCCCAACTGTTGTTTTCACTTCTGACCCTTCTGTCTGAACTTGTATATGTCCCATGACATTACTGAACCATTCCACCGATTCCACTTTTGCTTACACCCTATGTCTCATTTTTCATCATATTATCTCCAGCATGTACTAGCCGTATTTTGATTTGTGCAATTTTGAATCTTGGTAGTATACTTTAACATTCCTTCTTATTTGTCGGAACAATGTTAACCTTGGAAGAGCTTTAGGGGAGTAAAAATTAACAGCAATGAACTGCGACGGTTTTGAGAATTAAGAATAAAGAAGAAAATCCAGATTTGGATGACTATTGGAGATAGGAAAAAGGAACTTATCTGAGTGGAGTCATTGGCACCAATGATCATGGTATGCATTTTGGATTAATAAGCCCAGTCTATTTAACCAATCTCCTTTCCAATTGTTTTACTTTGTTCTCCACGATTTCCACAACTTAATTTTACTTTCCGCCAACTTACAGACCTTGTTCGACTTGTAGTGCCCTGAAGGGTTTTCACCGACAAACCCTCTCATTCGTTTGTTTCTCAATTCCTTGTTGCCTTATGGTGCCCGTGAAGGTTTTCACTGATAAGACTCTCTCATTTTTACTTTCTCTCAGCATTCGTCGCCTCATGGTGCCCATGAGGGTGTTTACCAATAAGATTTTCTCATTTTCATTACTTTTCCTGCTTGGACCAGAGTGTTATCCTGATATGAATTACCTCTATTTGCTCAATTTGGTATCTCTCGAAGACTGGTCGGAAGATATTTCTTTGGACTGTAATGTGGGCTTTTGGATAGGGTTAGAAATAAAGGGTATCAAAGACTCAAAATAGTTTGACATGGGTTTAAAATTACAACTCCTGGAATCACATTTCTTATTACAAGTACAACTTCTGCCCCAGTTTTTTTCTTGGGGATCTTTTGATATTTTATTTTACTATGACCGAGCCATGAGGCTGCCTACGTATCCTTAATAGGAATCAGGTCAAACGTAGTTCACACCTAAATTTCCTTGTTGTTATACTCTCTCTTTTCACTTTTTTTCTTTTCTCTTTTTCTTTCTTTTCCTTTTCTTTTTGTTATTGATTCCAAAAGAGGGGTATGAAAGAAACAAATGCAGCTCAAAAGGGGGAACAAAGGGTAAAGTGTTTAGATATTAGAACAAAGTCATTTCAATCTTTGAAACAATGCCAAGTACAAACAATCAACAATTATAACAAAGAAATCATACATAATATCTCTTGACCGCGTCAGAATTGATGGCCATGTCTATGCATTTTCCTTCGATATCTGTTAAACATAGAGCGCCATTGGATAATACTCTGGTCACAATGAATGGCCCTTGCCAATTCGGGGCGAACTTGCCTTTTGCTTCAACCTGATGTGGAAGAATACGTTTCAGCACTTGCTAACCCACTTCAAACTTTCGGGGACGCACCCTTTTGTTGTATGCTCTTGCCATTCGTTTTTGATGTAACTAACCATGACATACTGTTGCCAACCATTTTTCATCAATCAAGTTCAACTATTCCAAACGGGTTTTGACCCACTCATCATCATCAATCTTAGCCTCAGCGACAATTTGAAGGGAAGGGATTTCAACTTCCGTAGGTATTACTGCTTTAGTGCCATATACCAACAAATAAGGAGTTGCACCTACCGAAGTGCGAACAGTAGTGCGATATCCCAACAATGCGAATGATAATTTTTTGTGCCATTGCCTCGAACCCTCTACCATTCTCCGAAGTATCTTCTTTATGTTTTTGTTGGCTGCCTCGACTGCTCCATTCGCCTTGTGACGATATGTGGTAGAATTGCGATGTGTAATCTTAAACTGTTGACATACCTCTTCCATCAAGTTACTGTTAAGATTAGAACCATTATCTGTGATGATCACCTTTGGGATTCCGAATCGACAGATGATATTTGAGTGAACAAAATCGACCATTGCTTTCTTGGTCACCGATTTGAAAGTTTTAGCCTCAACCCACTTGGTAAAATAATCAATGGCTACCAGAATGAACCTGTGCCCGTTGGATGCTGCTAGCTCAATTGGTCCAATGACATCCATGCCCCAAACAACGAAGGGCTATGGTGCCGTTATTGTATGCAATTCCGATGGTGGAGAATGAATCAAATCTCCGTGTATCTGGCACTGATGACATTTGCGCACAAAATTGATACAATCTCGCTCCATGATAAGCCAATAGTAGCCTGCTCGGAGAATTTTCTTTGCCAACACATATCCGCTTATATGTGGTCCGCAGACTCCCGAATGTACTTTGGACATGACAGCCGTAGCTTGTCTAGCATCTATGCATCTTAATAATCCATGGTCTGGTGTTCTCTTATACAAAACTCCTCCACTTAAGAAGAATCCATTTCCCAACCGTCGAATTGTTCTCTTTTGATCCCACGTGGCTTGCACTGGACATACCCTCATTCTAATGTACTCCTTGATATCGTGGAACCATGGTTCGCCATCAAGTTCTTCTTCAGTCATGTTACAGTAAGCATGCTGATCTCGGACTTGAATATGCAAAGGATCGACATAAGCTTTGTCTGGATGGTGCAACATTGATGCCAGGGTAGCTAAAGCATCGGCGACCTCATTATGGACCCTTGGAATATGCCTGAACTCTACTGATTGAAACCGTTGATAAAGATCATGTAAACATTGTCGGTACGATATGAGCTTCAAGTCTCGCATTTCCCATTCTCCTTGAATTTGATGTACCAGAAGATCCGAGTCTCCCAAGACCAAAATTTCCTGGATATCCATGTCTACAGCTAGCCTTAGACCCAAAATACAGGCTTCATATTCAGCCATATTATTGGTGCAATAAAATCGAAGCTAAGCCGTAATAGGATAGTGATGCCCTGTTTCAGAAATAAGCACAGCTCCTATCCCGACTCCTTTCATGTTGGCATCCCCATCAAAGAAAAGTTTCTAGCCTGGTTTTTCAATTTGCTCCAATTTATCGATATGCATCACTTCTTCATCGGGAAAATAAGTTCTCAATGGCTCGTAATCTTCATCGACCGAGTTTTCGGCCAAATGATCGGCCAATGCTTGGGTTTTCATCACAGTCCGAGTCACATAGATTATGTCAAACTCTGTGAGCAAAATCTGCCATTTTGCAAGTCTTCCTGTCGGCATAGGCTTTTGAAAGATATACTTCAATGGATCCAAGCGTGAAATGAGGTAAGTAGTGTAGGATGACAAATAATGTTTCAATTTCTGTGCCACCCAAGTTAGGGCACAACATGTCCTTTCCAGCTGAGTGTACTTAACCTCAAAAGATGTGAACTTCTTGCTAAGATAGTAGATGGATTGTTCCTTTCTGCCGGTGATGTCATGCTGCCCCAGTACACAACCAAATGAATTTTCCAAGAATGTTAAATAAAGAATCAAGGGTCTTCCTGGTTCTGGCGGAACCAGCACAGGTGGGTTGACAAGTATCCTTTTATTTTATCAAATGCTTCTTGACACTCATCAGTCCACTTGACCGCAACATCCTTCTTTAGCAATTTGAAAATAGGCTCACAAGTTGTCGTGAGCTGAGCAATAAACCTGCTGATGTAGTTCAACCTCCCTAACAGACTCATCACTTCAGTCTTGTTCCTCGGAGGTGGCAATTCTTGAATGGCTTTGATCTTTTATGGGTCCAACTCGATGCCTCGCCGGCTGACTATGAATCCCAACAGCTTTCCGGATGGAACACCAAATGTGCACTTGGCAGGGTTAAGCTTGAGGTTGTACCTGCGCAGTCCCAGGAAGAATTTCCTCAAATCCCCAACGTGGTTGGCATGATGCTTTGATTTTATGATCACATCATCCACGTATACCTTAATCTCCTTATGTATCATGTCATGAAACACTATAGTCATTGCTCTCATGTAAGTTGCCCCGACGTTCTTCAAACCAAATGGCATTACTCGGTAGCAATAAGTTCCCCACGGCGTGATGAATGTCGTCTTTTCTGCGTCTTCTTCATCCATTAAAATCTGATGATACCCAACATAGCAATCCACAAAAGATCCTATCTCATGATTGGCACAATTATCAATCAGAATATGGATATTGTGTAATGGAAAGTTATCCTTCGGACTTGCTTTGTTGAGATTACGGTAATCAATGCATACTCTGATCTTGCCGTCTTTCTTTGGCACAGGCATGACATTAGCCAACCAAACAGGATATTGAGTGACCCGAATGACCTTTGCATCTAACTGTTTGGTGATTTCTTTTTTAATTTTCACACTCATATCAGTTTTGAGTTTCCTCAACTTTTGCTTGACGGGAGGACACACTGGATCGGTGGCCAATTTGTGGACCACTAAATCAGTGCTCAAGCCTGGCATGTCGTCATATGACCATGCAAAAATATCTTTGAATTCGATGAGTGCTTTGATTAACTCATCCCGGATCTTTGGCTCGAGGTGGACACTTATTTTAGTTTCTCAGATATTATCTGTGTCTCCTAAATTGACGGCTTCTGTATCATTCAGGTTGGGTTTGAGTTTTTCTTCGAAGTGAATTAACTCCTTACTAATCTCTTTGAAGGCCTCATCCTCATCGTATTCTGATTCGTAATCACAACCTACTTCTTGAACTATTATTTTGGAATTAGATTGATTTTTAAGACTGGGCTGAGGATTTTTTATGCATGCCATATCACTAGAGCCAGCATAAAAAGAACTGTACAGAAAAGAAAAACAAAAGAAAAACTATCAGGAATGATAAAGAAAGGGAAATTGCATTTCATTGAATGATGAAAAGATAACAAGGTTTGCACACTTCACACAGACTGAAAGATAAAAAATCTGGATTACAACCCTGGAATGATCCAGACAATCCGAAGGAAATAAACTACCAAGACTCCTTTCGAGTGGTGAGACGAGTGGATTTCCAATATTAAGCTTTGTTTCTGGCCCAACGAATTGAATTTCTGCGTTGCTAGGACCTTCACCACTTTCCACCATGTTCACACCATCAAACAACTTTTCAAATATTTCAATTAACTCCTCGTCAGGATTAATCATAGAACTGGGAATTGTTGTTACCGGGCGACTTCTGGTACCAGACTTGACAAATGATTTGGAAAGGCATGGGACTGGCTTTGAAAGGACCCATGCCTTCTGTTTTAGCTTTCTGGCCTTTCTTATGTCTGTGGCAGTGTGCTTGAATCCTAAACCAAATGTTCCCAAGTTTTCGGGAAGAGACACCGGCTGTATGATGCCTTGCAAAGATGAGCCCAATCCTTTACCTAGTACAAAACCATTCTTCAACATCTCATAGGCTACCATGACTGATGCGGCGGTTATCTTTGGATTTGGAATGTATTTCCCTTCCGGAACTTTCTCTACCAATATCGTGTTAGAAACTTGGTAGACCCATGGTCCCTGGTCATCTTCCACCTCAATGACTGGTACAATGGCATTGCTGCGAGCACATAAACTGTCTTCCCCATGCATAACTATTTCTTGTCTATCCCATTTAAATTTGACTACCTGGTGTAGTGTTGATGGGACTGCTTTAGCGGTGTGGATCCAGGGTCGACCCAATAATAAGTTATAGGAAACAGCTATATCCAGCACCTGAAACTCCATTGTGAACTCGACTGGACCTATCGTCAACTCCAGCACTACGTCCCCAACTGAATCTTTACCTCCACCGTCAAATCCCCGCACACAAGTACTGTTCTTATGGATCCTCTCATCTTCTATTTTCAACTTGCTTAGAGTGGAGAGAGGACAAATGTTTGCGCTTGACCCGTTGTCAACCAATACCCGGGTCACCACAGAGTTTTCACATTTTAATGTGAGGTAAAGAGCTCTATTGTTCTCAATACCTTCTACAGGCAATTCATCATCAGAAAACGTGACTCTGTTTGTTTCGAAGATTTTGTTGGCTATTTTTTCCAAGTGATTCATGGAGATCTTATCGGGAATGTGTGCCTCATTCAAGATCTTCATTAAAGCTTGACGGTGCTCATCTGAATGGATCAATAATGACAATAGGGAAATTTGAGTGGGCGTCTTTCTTAATTGTTCCACGATAGAGTAGTCATGTAGCTTCATCTTCCTCAAGAATTATTCTTCTTCTTCTTCAGTTACGACTTTCTTTATTGGTGCTGGATTATTTTTAGCTCTTCTTAACTCCTCGGGAGTAAAACACCTTCCTGAGCGAGTCAAACCCTGTACTTCACAGATTTCTTCCTTGACTTCCTTCCCTTTGTACATCACCGTTACCCGTTCATAATTCCATGGAATAGCCTTGTTGTTGATTACTGGTAACTGGTTTACTGGCTTGATAATAACCCGATCTGCACGGGCTCCTTCCACGATTATGATGGGTTTGTTGGCCGCTCCCAGTACAATCACCTTTACCCCTTCCTGTTTCGTTGCAATTTTGCTTAAAGACCTCTTCTCTACTGCCATAGATGGCTCCACACTCTTTTTGCTCTGCTTGAGCACCAACTTCTCATCTACTGATTGTTCATCTATCTTGACTCCACTGGACCGAACCATCATGACGGTCTGTGATGGCTTCTTGGGTTCCCCCTATGCATGCACTATTTCGATCATATTTGCCTCTTAATGGGCTGGCATCGGATTCCTGTTGATATTAGGTGCCTCGGGAGCTTGAATTTCAATTCTATTGGTATCCATCAGCTCCTGTATCGTACTTTTCAAGTGCCAGCACTTTTCTGTATCATGACCCGGGGTACCAGAACAATACTCACAACTGACAGTATAGTCAAGATTCTTTGGAGGAGGATTTGGCAGTTTGGACTATACCGGCCTTATCATGTCTAGCTATTTTAGCCTGTGAAACAGACTAGTGTAGGATTCTCCCAACGGAGTAAAGGTTTTCTTTTTCTGCAACCTTTCACCCTTGAGTGCTTGACTTGGCCTGAAACTTGGTCCGGGAGTGTTTTGTAGGCTCGTGGATGTGGATAAGTATTTGGTAGGACAGGAGCACGCCATTGAGCGTCGGTAGGAGGTTGGTTGTATACTTGTGCATGGTGGACAGAAAAATTAGGTTCTGGTGGGGGATAGTAGTGTTGGGGTGGATTGTGGTGATAAGTTTGTTGGTGGGGTCGAGGTTGATTGTAGTGGTAAGGTGAACCTCTGGATCCGGACCAAGTTCCTGAATCAACCATTGCCGTTTACTCTCTTTTCTTCTTCCCAATCCCTCCTATCCCGCCTTGAATAGCCTGAGTAGTCGCTTTGATAGCCGAATAGATTATGATTTTATTCGACTTGAGGCCTTCTTCTACCATGCCCCCCATCTTTACTACTTCATTGAATGACTTTCCCACAGCTGAGACCAAATGGCCATAGTAAGTAGGTTTCAAAGCTTGTAGTAAGTAATCTACCATCTCACTTTCCTTCATTGGGGGATCTACCGTTGCTGCTTGTTCCCTCCACCAGAAACCATATTCTCTAAAGCTTTCACTGTGCTTCTTCTCAAGTTTAGTCAAGGATAGTCGATCTGGAATGATCTCAAGATTGTATTGGAAGTGACAAGCAAATGCTTGTGCCAGATCATCCCATGTGTACCATCTCCCATGGTCTTGGCGGGTGTACCATTCCAATGTTGATCCACTCAAACTCTGACTGAAGTAAGCCATTAACAATTCATCTTTTCCTCCAACTCCCCTCATCTTGCTGCAAAAACCCTTAAGTGGGCTACTGGATCGTCGTGCCCGCTATATAGATCGAACTTGGGCCTCTTGAAACCTGCCGGTAATTGCACATTCGGGAACATACATAGGTCCTTGTAGGCCATGCTGACTTGACCTCCTAACCCCTGCATGTCTCGAAACGATTGTTCTAAGCTTTTAACTTTCCTGAACATCTCCTCCTGTTCGGTATTTTTGACTGGTTTATCAGCTTCTATTGGGAGGTCAAAGCGAGGAGTATATGAATGGGTTTCTGAAGCTTTGAAAGTGGGATCCGAAGGGTAGTATTGGTTGTCCTGGACCTGTAACATAGGCTTGCTAGGAGATTTGTGGAGTGTAGCTAGTGTAGGTGCTACGAAGACAGGAGTTACTGGTAGATGAGGGTATGGAATTGATTTAGGGGGTGGAGATTGTGGTGTATAAGACGTGGTGCCCAGGTAGTGCTAGTAAATGGGAAAGCTCGGGGATAGATCGGTGGCAGGATGATCTTGAGTCTGAGCCGGTGGTGGGGTGGAAGCAGGGTTAGCAGGGTAAGCTGGGGGTGATTGTCCTTTAGACCAGGCCTGATACATCTCGGCCATTTGTTGCTTAAGTTTGATCATCTCCTCTTTCATTTTACTGACGTCCAACTCCTCTACCTCAACACTTGTGTCGACATCCGGGATAGACATGATTTCTGGTATTGGTCATTTTGATCTGGTTTGGTAATGATAATGTGTCAGTATACTCTAGATAAACTAACTGCTTGAATTCTCTGGAAATGAACAAAATTGTTAGTTTTTAGAGTTTAACACATATGCAATTACACGTTGGGATGCAATGCACCTAGGCAATTAACCATTTTTATCATGTATTTGCTCGGTTGCTTGTGTCATCCCAGCTTTTCCTGATCTTTCCTTTTATTGTCACTCACGCCTATCTTTATTTCCCTCCCCTTTCTTTCATTTTATTCTTTTCTTTTGGTTGTGGTCGAATCTTATGAAGATTGCCTACGTATCATGACCCTGCATGAATCAGACTGAGCGTAGTTCTGGCGGAAACAATTATTAATACTTTTATTTATTTTAACAAACGAAACAGTACAAAGACAGAAATGACATTACATTTGGACAATACTTTCAAAAATAACTGTTTAAAAGACTCAACATGGACTTAAACTAAACATGACTATTATATGAAAAGTTCCAACAACTATGACCACGCTTCACTCCACAATCTTTTGCTTTTAATCACTGGAACATCTGCTCACGGTGGGGCTTGACCCGGATGACCTCCTAGTGTACGGTACATTCTTTCTAACTCCATTGCAAGATGACGGGCAAAAGTAGGTGCATGCTCTAAAAACCTCTCATAATCCATCCCTTGGCAGTTCACATAACTTTGAGAGGTGTAAACAGCCAAATCATGGATTTGTGCTCTAAAGTCCTGGAGATTCTAGTCTTGGTTTTGTAACTGTTGTTGGCGAGTGGTGTCTATATCTCTTTTGTGGCCCTCTCGATCTAAAGCCGACTCCAATTGAGCCCGAAGTCTGGCCTGATCGAGTCTTGCCCGTGCTCTCTCCCTATCAATATATGCATGCTGATGTTCTCTATTGTACCTTCTCATGTCTTCCAACTGTGCATGGAATTGAGCTTCTGAATGTATCCAATGGTCCTTCTCTCTCTTGAATTGACCCATTTCTTCTTCGAATCTCATTACTTGGCGTTCCTTACTAGATTTGGCCTCCTCATTTAACTGTATGATATTTTCCTTAGCTTTGTCTAACGCCTTTTCAGTCTTTGTCAAGATGTAGTCATAATCTTGCATTTTTTCCATCAGATTGGCAATGATTTTCTGATCTTTCCAACTTCTCACTGGCGCTTCATAGGCTTTCTTCATCTATTGAAACTGAGCGCGGAGAGTTTTATTCTCGCTAATCAGACTCTTCTTTTCACCTTCTGCTTCTTGTGCTTGTAAGTCTTTCTCCAAATTGAGGTTCCTCAGGCTTTCTTCTAAGGCATGAATAGTTGCTTTGTACCCCTTTTCCTTTTCACCCCAAGCCAACCGTTCTTGGATTTTGTCATCAAAGGCTTGAACATGCGGTCTTTTTATGGGCCTTCTAGGATTAGGTTCTGGTACATCATCCACGCGGGATCTTTTCTCAAACCACCTAGCATATCCCAGATTTATCTCGCCTTTCGCAGGATCTGGAACTTGAGTATCATCTTTCAAGTATCGACAACCATTCCAAATCTGCTGGATTAAAACCTCAGGGAGAGTGGCTTCGGGGTGTAGTTCGATCACTTACACACATAAATCTTCATCATCAGGCACCACATGGTATCTCCCTAGCTGTCTTAGAACTCTCTGTGGCGCATACGGCTAGACGCTTCTTAAACCCAACAGTAGCAAATAACTCTTTAAGGTTGACATGTGTATCACTTCTCTTACCGGGAGCCATCCCAAAGTCCACTCAATTTGACTTGCCATTAAAGATCTTAAACGGGATATCCAGGCTTCCACCCCTTCTGGAAATTTATAATCTTTTATTCATTCTTCATACTCTTAATAAAATTGTCCTTGCTCGGACCATACTGCATGAACTTGGGGTGATGTCGGAGATGTTCAGTCAACCACATTTGCAACAAAATATTGCACCCTTCGAAGAATTTTGCCCCGGATTTACACAAAGTCAACGCCCGATAAATGTCTGAGAGAATGATCGGGGCAAGAGTGTGATGTTCTTTGGTAGTGAGGACTTGTATGACTCTGGCTATGCGAATATCAATCGTCCGCTCTTTGTTTGGGAAGACCATGATTCCCAGAAAAGCCACCATGAAAGCGAAGCGTTGGTGAATCTGCCAGGTGTCCTTGTTTTGTTTGTTAGTAAGGCCCTTTTCATGAATTTCAAATCCATTCGGCTTTCCGAACCTTGAATATAGGAAGTTGAAAGAACAACACCCTTTGGCTACGTTGCTTTTTCTGATTTGATTACTGATATTCAGAAGACCAAAGAATCGGTGTACTGAGGGAGCCTTTGGGAATATAAGATTCTGGTTTCTCAAATCTCCGTCAAAACCGGAATATCCAGCTATTTCTTCTAATGTGGGAGTAAGCTCGAAATCAGAGAAGCGAAAGACATTGTGAACAGGGTCCCAAAAAGTCACTAGTACCGTAATCAAATCATTACGCGGTTTAACTTTCATAATATCTGTGAGAGCTCCCAAATACTTAATGACCCATTTCTGACCATCTCCTCCTAACCCATACCACCACATCTGAAGCCGAAATAGAAACTCATCTACATCTGTGAACGGTGGGTTTTGGATGGTGCTCATTTTGTACCTGTGAGTGATTTTAATTTTAAAAAAATAAAATCAAGACTCATTTTGAAAAAAAAATCATTAATATTTCTAAAAAACACTTCGATGAAGAAGGTTTAAAGGCTGCGTTTGCTAACCGGCAATTGTTTATTTTATTTTTGAAAAAAAAACGACCAAAGGCAACTGTTCTTGCAAAAACAACCTTCCGGCGCCCTTTTTGGGACATTCGGCATATTTTGGACAAGAATGACATCGCCTTACTTATGACAACACAATGACATTTATGTACCCACATTTTTATTTATTTATTATCTATTTATTTTATTATTTTTTTTTAAAATAGTTGGGCCCGATGTGGGTTGCCTACATATCTCACATCCATCGAGAATCAAACTTACGTAGTTCGTAATAATAAAACCATTTTTTAAAAAGAAACACGACATTTCCTTTCCTTTTCAGGATTTCAAAATATTTTGGAAATTATTATTATATTTTTTTTTCGAGAACATCCAATTTTCATTCTTGGTTCTCACATTGATTTTCCTTTTCTAACTTTTTCCTATAAGCTGGTCAACATGCAAATCCGAAACAAATGAATACACAAGTAGCAAGTAAGATGCATCAGGATGGTCTTTTCATTTCAGGTACACCTGTCCTAGACAGACCCAACCCCTGTGTTGAGTCTCCGAAGTCAAATGCACATGATGCAAACAAACGTTCCTACTAGGGATCCGGCATGAAGCTGAGTTATTCTAAGTGTAAAACCTGGGGTATATTGTTCAAGACCTGGCTTACCCAAGCGAACAACTCGAGCCGAAATGGGGGCAACGTACCGGGAGCACGAAAGTCTACCCGGCCTAGTTACTTGGCCCAACTTCGTTCTATTTGGTATGACTTCTAACAGAAAGGTGGGCCACGTGCACGTGTGTACCATAAATTTAGAAGACTCAGAAAGAAGAAGGGTTTCGTAGCAGTTTAATATACAGTTTAGATAATATCAAAGCGGTAAAAAGCAACATTTAGCACATTATGCCCAAACATGTGAATAAAACAGATAATAAATAAAGCCAAATATAACAGTTATTCTAAGCTCAAATTCTTGAACCCTGAACCAGAGATTCTGGGTTCGTGTCCCCAGCAGAGTCGTCAGAGCTGTCACACCTCCTTTTAACCTACACCCGCAAGGGCATAAGGGAGTTTTTCCAATTAAAGGACAATCGAAACGAGATTTATTATTAAAGATTTAGAGGCGCCACTTGGGAGATTTATGGTGTCACAAGTAACCGGTTGAATCCTGAATCGAGGAAAAGATTGACTCTGTATTACAGTCCACGAACCAAAAATCTGAGTAAGGAATTCTGTTAACCCGGGAGAAGGTGTTAGGCATTCCCGAGTTCCGTGGTTCTAGCACAGTCGCTCAACTGTTATATTTGGCTTAAATTATTTGATTTTAACAATTATGAACCTATGTGCAAATTTTAACCTTAACCGCTTTTATTCATTTTTAAAGAAAATTGCAACGTCATTAAAATAAGTCTTGAACCACGTCACATAAATGCACCCGTGGTTTTTGGACATACTTTAACATCGTTGGGATTTGGATTTGGGTCACATAAATGCGCACCCGAGTTTAGGGAGGTAATGTTATTAAAATACGCGCCTAAAGAAACTAACGCGTTATTATTTTGGGGAAGGCCGTGATATTCGCTAAACGGGCCGTCCCGAAATGTAAGTATTTTAATATATACAATTATCGAGGGACCCGCGATTTATGTATTCTTTTTAGCGAGGCTCATCCCATTTTATTATTTTAAAGTGCAAACCTAGAGCAATCTATAGTTTTCTACTTAATTTGGCCCTAATTAATTTGTTACTGGACTGATGCAAACTAAGTAATATTTTTACACCAACTTCCGACCATTGGGCTCCGATGTGAGCCCAATAGAGGAAATTTAAAACTAGATATACACGATAAAATTGGCCAAAACAGACCTTGGCCCAGGCCTAAATGAGAAAGGGGCCAAAACTGGCCTGGGTCGTGCATCAATTATCCTGAGGCCCAAACGTTTAGGGACTAGCCTGTTAAGCCCTGTCTTTTACACTAAATGGAATTTCAATTTAATTAAGAACACAAATCTGATGAATCTACTACTAAAATTAACTAGCCAGTAAAATAAATTCAATGCAACATTAAACATGAGTTGGAAAGCAACTGATTTTAGATTTCATGACCCAGGTAAACTGCCTATGATCACAATTTCAAACATGGTGCATACTAGTTCAAATTTCAAATTCCCTACTATGACTCATTTTTATTAAAATGTTGACTCATGAACTTTGATTAAACACTAACGTGACCACATATGAGAATTGAAACTCGAGAATTAAGGATGTTGGATGAAAATGGATTGCCTAAATTAACCTTACAAATTACATATCTCATATCTACTTTTAACTTTCTGATTTCGAACGCACACACAACCACTCAAACCCAGAATTATAGATTAACTCACATCATCACTACTAAATATAAAGCTCCCATGATCAGAAGAAGTATCCCACTACTTTAACAGTCTACAGCCTAATTAATCACAGCTTGAAAGTACCATTTATACAGATCTAGGAAAACCGGAAATTAACTAAACTAATAGAAACTATTATGTTAGTCCAGCACGGAATTATTACAATGAATACTCAACTAAACTCATATGCATTTCTAAATATCTAACACACACTTAATGGTTCAAATGCACAAACTTATAATTAACAGTCCATCAATACGAATATTTTCATTTTCAACTCCACTTCATTCATTTTCAACTGGATATTTTCAAACATCGAGTTCCAGGACGTGTACCTGGTATGTAGAATAGAAAAATGGGGTAAGTAATTAGCAACAACAAACAGCAAAATACAACAGCAGAAAGCCCAACATAGTAGCTTCAACACCTCAATCTAGAAATCCCAGCAACACGGAGAAAACCAGTAAAAATGGAGAAGAAAAATAGTCCGGAAATCTCTCTTTGTTTTCTCTTTCTAGCTTTGAACTCTCTCTGGTGTTCTTCCGCTCTCAATATTTCAGAAAATTTGGTTCTATCTTTTTTACTCTCTCCAAAATGAATTCTACCCCTGTATATCTAGTGTATCCAGAGTGTATATCGAGTGTATACTTCTCTCTCCGCCACCTTCTTTTTGATTTTCAGCTCCCTTAAATGGGAATTCAATTAGTGCATTTTCCACTACCAACTTAACTTTTCATTTCTTTAATCCTCCACTCCATTGTCCACTCAATTATCCACTTAATTATTTAATCCATTAGTGCAATCCTAACCTTACTATCCACTAGAAACTTCTTAAGTAGGTAAACCCTTGAATTACTTATATTAATCAGTTCTTATTGACACAATTAAACAAGAGCTTAATACCAAACTTATTGAACTAATCCTACTTATTTTGACTGAGTGATTAACGAGATACAATTTCACAGTCTTACAACAAGCTGATATCCTAATTATATGAAACAAATCTATAAAACCAAATCTTAAAGAAACAACAGTGAACATAAATAATTCATACCAAAGAACTGATCGAATTTCAAATGAAATATAAAAAGAGACGAGGAAGACGAATAATAGAATAACACTAATGAAAATAAACAAAAACTAGGAAAGAACTCACTGGATAGGCTCGAACTTGGATTTGGCACTCTGAATCAACCCAAAATAATACCAAACGTTTGTTCCTGATGCAGAACAAACGAGCGTTATTATTTTGTGATGAAACAAGTTTGAATAAGCCTATAAATCCAACCAAACGATCTTTCATGCACTGGTCGGAATTTTAAGGTTCTAAGGCGCGAACTCAGATTCGATATTCGAGGAGTTCTGGATACATTCGAGGGAAACTAATGATATATTGGGCCTAAGGGGGTTGTGGAGGTTGTCTGGTGTTAATTTGGGAGGGATTGGAGTCGGCGCCGCCACCGGAGAAAGTTAGGGCGGCGCTAGGGTTCATCCTTTTGAATCGATATTCAAAGGGATTCAGGCATGTTCGAAGGTAAAGGGTTACAGATCCGGGAAGAGGGGATCGAGGGGGTTCTGGGGTGTATTTTTGGGAGTGATTGGAGCCGGCGCCGCCACCAGAAGGCGGTGGGGAATGGTGGCGGCTGGTCTCTAGGGTTTTGGTGAGGAAGATGAGATGGGGGGTTATGAGGGGAGTGGGGTCTGTTTGGTCAAATATATAGTGGGGTGAAATTGGATCCAGGCCGTTAGATCAAACGAGATCAATGGCGTGGATCATCTGACTAATTGGAACGACGTCGTTTGAGTGATTTAAAGACCGGATCGGTCTCAGATGAAATGGGTCGGGTCGGGTAATGGGCAAAGCTTTGGGGCCATTCGATCAAATGAAATTGATGGCCCTGATCAAAACGTGTCCAAACGACGTCGTTTGGTTCTGGTAGGGGTGGACCGGGTTTGGCAAACAGGTCTGGGCTGGTTTGGGGTGGGTTTGGACGGGTTTTGTTTTGGGCTTGGGGATCTTTTGGCCCAAATTTGATTTCCTCTCTTTTATTAACTCTTTTTCTTTTCTTTTCTTCTTTTTCATTCAAAAAAATTAAAACTAAAATCCTAATTAAATTATAAAACACCAAATTAACTTAAAAATACTAATTAACTCTAACTAATAATTATCACAAATAATTAAATGCCAAATTTAAAAGAAAATCACACAATTTGACTAAAATTACAAAAATATGTTATTATTTTTTTTGAATTTTCTTTTTTGTAAAACACCTAATTATTAATTAAATCCAAAAAATATAAAAATCAAATCTTAAATGTCAATGCTATATTTTTTTATTTTTAATGCATTAATAAAATTAAACATGCCCACAAATATATGCAAACAATCAGGAAAATCACACATAATTAAAGACAAGACCTAATTTTGGGAATTATTTTGGAGTAATTCGTATGAGGCAAAAATCACGTGCTCACAGTCTTTCCTTAAATATGTCCTGCTCTTTACCATTGGTTAATTACCCCTTAATTAAGGGAAGACTTGCTGATTTTGTGGCTTCTTTAATTGTTGAAGACTGATTTCCTTTACCTTATTTTACTCTGCTCTCAACTACTATGCATACTCTCCTCTATTCTCACTTCCAGAAGACGAGTTCAATAACTCTCTCTTACACTTAAAAGCTCTCTGCTCTCTCTTGTTAACTTGCTACTTTTACTGAACTAGTTGGCTGTAAGCCAAGGCTAGCTATTGCACTACAACTGCTCTATACTCTGTGTTTACTCTCCTTAACTGGTATGTCATAATTCCATTTTAAGTCCAAAACCATATGTGTTCTGTTATTGCTTTAGTTCATTAATTTCCAGTCTTGTTCCTACTTACTATTTGGGTGTTCAGTGTGTAACTAGCATGTTTAAATCATTGTTTCACCTAGCATGCCTAAACTACACTGCTTAATCACTAGCATGTATGAATTTTGTCCTATTTAACTTGTGATTAGCATGCCTAAGGACCTGCCTATTGCTTTATCTAGCATGCCTCAACCTGAGTTGTCCTATGGATGTCAGCATGTCTTGGTCAACCTGTTTACTTAGGTTTTGGTTTAATCTGTTATGCTAAGTTGCCTAATATCTCTAGGTAACTCTGTTTCTATGTTTAATTTATCCAGCATAATATGTTTCCACATGGTTGTTCTGTGATTCATGCTCTATATCTCTACTTCCAATTGTATGACTAATTCCTTAATCCTATAGAACTTTAGAAAAACTCTGTATTCCTGTTGTTATGTGCTTTACTATGACATTGATGGGTTCTGTATGTCCCCAATTCCCACTACCCCTGTGTGAATTCTGTTGTTAAGAGATGCTGGACCTTTATGTTATGTAGCCAGCCTGTTTGTTTGCTGATTTTCTTTAAAAATGTTCACCATTGTTTTCAAACTGTTTTACTACAGATCAGGCCGAAACTTCTTTACTTATTGAATCAATCCAGTACTGTTTTCTTGTCAAAACCTTTTCAAAACTAAGGCAAGCACTCTCACTTTACTCCTAAGTCCCTAGGTTCTTCCCCCTCCAGTGTGTGTACTGCCTTAGGATCCTTCTGAGATCCCTCTGAACTCTGGCACACTGAGGCTGGCCTTCCACACTGCACTTACTCAATCCCTGTTATGGAAAGTCTAGGTGTGAGCACTGCCTGGTATCCTTGAGATCCTTAGGTAACTCTGACGCACATAGACAATGCTATTGTTTATGAATTTTGGCATTTGAGGCTATTGGAGGCTTGGAAAAATCATTTGGGCCTATGTCAGGCTCATTATAGTGTAATTTCTTCCTTTTTATTCTATCTATTTATGTAATTCATTCATCTGGTTTTGTAATAATTACTTGTAAACGAATATTGGGGTGATTAGTGAAAAGGGTTGGGTAGTTACATATATGTGGGGTAATATGGGTAGAAACCATGCCTATAGGATTTTATACTTGCTGTGTTTGCCTTACAATGTTAGAAATCATGCCTATAGGGTTCAGGTGGTTTCAATAATAGAAATAATGTTTATAGGTGTAAAATCAACTTCATAAGTAGATACAATGCCTATAGAATGAGATCAAGTTCAGTTTCTGTTACAACGGGTATTTACATTTGTTTTTCATTAGATATCATGCCTATAAGTTTCTAACACCAGTTCTTAACAACTAGATATCATGCTTATAGGGAATAAAAACCAGAATTTTGCCTATAAAATAAAAATCAATAAGTCAGTTCAATTCTTGTTAGTTTACTTCGAAACTAGCCTAATCAGTGGTTTGTTTACCTTAAATGAATTCTTTCAAATACTGCCTTCACTATCACTAGGCAGCATGCCTATAGGAACTCAATAATCAATTTAAAATTGTTCACTGCTTTACTATATCAATGTAGCTATGTTCTTAGGACATCACTGTTATGCGTTTAGTCAAGTCTATAAGGCGATTTTAAATTTTGCAACTCTGAAACTATTTTTGCTACTCAAAGTTGTAGAGATTTAATAGGTTTAATCAGTAGACAAGATAAATAGGATCCTTCACATATTGACCTAATTCAGTACCTTATAACCCCTGTTCAATTAGATATCATGTTCTAGGATTTTTGCTCTTTGAATGTTGCTTGAAGACGTGCACTTATGTGGTATGTTTGAGGAGGTAACTATGAGCCTCTAACTTGTTTTATATGGAGTCCTAACTGTTCTTGCCTGTCACCTAGAATTTTCTCCTTTTAAAACACCTTAGGAATGTCTATAACTGCCCAGATTTAGAGGTCCTAAAATACCTCCAGGACCACAAGGAAGGGACGGGTAGTGCACGCATAGGCATTGTCAAGGTTATTAGAACGCTTTAGGATATGACCGAGGGGAGGGACTTGGGTAGAACGGGATATGATGACTACGCACTAATATCACGTGTAGCCCCTCATTGAGAAGTATTTATCGGGCATTGCGTTGGGTGATCCTGTAAGCTAACCAACCTAGGACCCCTCTTTCCCAAATTCCCTTTGCTTAAAAACTTTACTTTCTTTTTATGCGCACAACTTGTTCAAATTCTGTGTCTTATTATTTGAGTCATACAATGCCCAACATGCTTTATTTGTTTCAACTACTTATCTGTTGAAGGACTAATTCATAAATATAAGTTCGGCCGAGACCCACAGTTATGGACCAAGAGGGGTGCCTAACACCTTCCCCTCAAGGTTATTTCGATCCCTTACCCTAATCTCTGGTAAACCAAATTAGTTACATGAGTTAATTGCTCTAGGTGCCTTAACGCACCATAATCCGTTAGGTGCGACTCTTCAAAATACCCAATTCCCAAAAGGAAACGAGTTATTCCCTCATGAATGTCGAAACCCGGACTCCGTATGAGAAAAAGGGGGCGCGACAAGTTGATCATGGCTACTTTGGCTCATTATGAACAATCCCTACAAACAAGAATATTACATTAGTTTTCGGGATTACCTTCACGCATTTTAGGCACAAAACGCAAGTGAGAAAGAGCAAATAATATGTTAAAATCCCCACTTATCAACTCCCTCAAAATTAAAAGTTTGTTTGTCCTCAAGCAAATAAGGTAATTTCCACCTCCACCAAAACAAAACAGAAGGATATTTCAGCTGCCCTAATGTGAATCAAACATGCATCAATTGGGACTAACAATTACCCTTAACACAAATGAATCATCAACAACACACAACCCATTGAGTTCCATAGTTCTAGTACGACACAAGAGCATCAAAAGTTGACTTATCTCACCAAGGAAGCTCACTCTACTACGTAGGTCATTGTGGATCCCAAACTCTTCCTCCTCTACCCTCCATAAGAAAATCTCACTTTAGATTGTAACACTCAAAACAAGGATTGTGGAGAAGTACGCTCATCTCTCTCAAGGGAATGTCACAAGTCCAGCTCTAAGTACCATAAGCTTGCCCCTTATGTAAATCACCACTATTGTAAGCTCACTCAACTCAAAATCATATAGGGCTTTTGCGGGAATGTAATGAAGGCTTTTGGTTCAAGGTAGGACTTATTGGTATATGATGGTTTCATCTTTTCTTAAGCACTCCATTTTCTCATTTTGGCTCACACTTTCTTGACTCTTTGAGTCATTTTCTTCTTCCTTAGGGGAACTAGAGAGACACACTATCACTCTTTCTTGCTCATGACGATCATTTTTCTCCTTTTCTAATCATTTTATGCCATTCATCATTGCTTTCATTGAATCCCTTCACTTTTCTATATTATTCACTTTCTTTTTGACTTTTTGGTTTTTTCTTTGTTTTCTTTTGCCTTCCCTTTTATTCATTTTGTACCTTTTATCACTTTCACATTCCTCTTCTCTCCCCTAAACTTATGCTTTTGCCACTTGTAAATGCTAAGGAAAGATCTAGTGCCAAGAGAGGATCATTATAGAACGAATAAAGGCTTTTATCATGGTTATTGAAAGAAAAAGGGCTTCGGCTCAACGGGGTTGACTAGGGATATCATATTTGGTTGGCTATGGATGCTTTAAAGTTTCAAATCGGATCAAGGAGAGCCTATAATCATTTCTCAAGTCGAGCTACACTTAGGATTTTGCCTAGACAAATATTCAGGGCAAGTTCTAGACTTATTGGCATGGGAATTGGACTTACAATTCAATACCTCACCTTACAAGCTATTGGATTGTTAAAGAGAAAAGAGTTGAGGGCCTACGACAACCCTAGCTAAGATTGAGCATCACAAATGGCTCCAAGAAGCCACTCGATGATTGTTTAGTCAACACAAGAGTCTAAAGATCACAACTAGAACTATTCTTTGCCAATCAACTTGTTTCCAACCATAAGGTCGAAGGTAAATGTGTTAGGCCCAAGTGAAGCTTGCGTGAGACACTTTTATTCATTACTACTATTTACACAAAAACATAAAGAAAACGGACTCACTCCCTTAAGAAGGTTGTCACGCCATCCATCATCGGGAAGAGCCACCCGGTTCACACAACATCCACTTTTGGAAAGAACCGTGGCATTAAGAAAACCAAAGGCTTATTGTCCACATAACACGTAAAAAGAAGCTAACAACTTAACAAGAAACTACTAAAGGGAATAAGAAGCTATAAAGTAAAATACGAAAATCAACTGCATATATACAAAATTTGAAGTAAAATGAATATTTACATAAATGAAAAAGAATATATACATCAAATAGTAAAAATATATACATACCAAATGTGAAAGTAACGAATATATACATACCAAAAGTAAAATAAAGAGAAGTAAAAAAAGAAAAAAGAGTCTCATAGTTATTACATACCAATGTTATCCAGTTATATCCAAATCAAAATAGACCACCCTACCAAATAAAAGATAGCATTATCCTCAATGCTAATATCAAAATAAGATCAGGGAAAGGGTTAGAGAGTAAAGAAAACTCCCTATGTAGTCTGCATAGGGTCCGGCATATGAGTAGGTTCCTCGGACTGCATAGGATCAGCAGATCCCTCCGGGTCCTCTAACTGGATCTCTAAATCTTACTGGGGGACCACGGGGTTGTGTAACATCTAGATCATCTCTACAACAGTATGTGTAGTGGCAACTGGCTCCTCAGATTGGCCAACTGCTAGTGCCTTATGCTCTACTGCTTGTGCTACTGTGACTTGCTCCTCCAAGAGCAAGTCCAGTGGGATGTCTCCAGCAGCAGTGAACCTCTCTACATCCTTTTTCAGCTGCTCCACTGACTCCTTTTGAGTCCCGAGTCTTCTTCATCTTCTTGACTTGCTTGCCTAGATCCTTTATAGCCCTTCCATGAACATCCAAAGTGTCCATGATCTTGTTCTAGTTGTCCATGAGCTTCCTCTGGTTGTCCAGAAGCTCCTTCAATGACTCCTCCACTGATGAAGGTACTTGGGGCTGTGCCAGGGCTGATTGTGCTGCTAGTGTGCTGGATAAGACAAACAACTTTGATGTAGCTTCCTACATCCAGTTGTTGATGCTGGATAAAGTATGAGAAACCCGCAGTGCAGTCTGAGGGTAAGTAGAAGAAGGGGGCATAGACAATGGCATGGTGATGGATGGCCCGGATGAAGGAGGGGGTATGGCAACTGATGATCTCCCTACTATGGAAGGCTCTGACCCAGCGGCCACTACCCCTGGCTCTTCAGACTGGTTAGTGGAGATAGCGAATTTTTCCTTTGCTTTAGGGTTGTCCGGTCCTTTGGTGCTATACCAGGAGAAAGGCTTCTTTAGCTTTGTCTTTGTGTCATAGCTCTTCATCTCTACTCCTTGGTCCTCGAAATACATGGTGAGGAAGTTGGGGTAGGGGTAGGATTTTTCCTCCTTTCCAAGTGCCTTTGCAATGTGATAGTACATGAAGTTCCCCATAGTGATAGGGTACCCCACCATGATGGAGGCTATCAAGACACACCGGGTGAAGGGAAGGATATTGTCATGATGACACGGACCGAGATGGCTGCATACAAAAGTGGACCACCCCTTGGCTTCAAAAGCTGAGGGTATTTCTGTATATCAGGACTCTAATTGTAAGCCATGTCGGTGTCATCCCAGGGGATAATATCTCCGCCAATCATGGACGAGCTGATTCACCAAGTGCGAACTTCTCCAAGTATTGCACGACTTCCATATCCTCGAAACAAGCAAATTCATTCAACGTGTGGCCATCAAACCGGATCTTCACGTTCCAGACCCGTGTCACAGTAGTGCCCTTTTTGATGTGGGAAATGTTTGCATAGAATTCTTTGACAAGGTATTCATTGGCATCCAGAACTTTGCTGGTAAACCATTTCCACCATAGTCTCTCCTCAAACTGCCTTTTTACATTTGGATTGTCGGGAAGGAGGTCTCTCTCTATGAATTGTCTCTCGAGGGTGATTGACCTTTGGGGCCACCATTCTCGAAACTTTTGATAAGCTAATTCACTCACAAATCTGTCAGCCAACACATCGACTTTTTTGGATCTGGCCAACCCCCAATATTGGTATCACCCCTCTCCTGTCATCCGAGACCTCATCATCATCATCCAAAGAAATATGTGCAGCTAGTGAAGTCGAAGTTGTAACAGGTGGGGAAGATGGTGCCGAAGCCTCACTACCTTTCTCTAAGCTATCAAACGACTCAAAAGAGGAGGTAGGTTCATCTCTTAATTGGTATTTCCCCGGGGACTGTGTGGGGACATGAGTGGGCACAGAGTCTCCTTCCGAAGCTTCCTGATAAGGGACATACTCACTAGTATCTGATTGGTTCGTTGCTCTATCCGCATCTTTGATGGAATCTCTGATCTTGCCAATTGATTTTTGGTCTTTCCTTTACCCCTACCTCAGGAGGGTTCTGCCCTCCCTTTAGATGCATCGCTTCCACCTCTGAATTGGACCATTGTCTGCAATAAACAAGCAATGAAAAATAGTTAGAATAAATCTTCAAGCATATGTTAAAAAAATGCAGTTGAAATGCAGAACCTGTTTCTCAGACCAGGCATCATGGACCACTAAAAAGTGAGGGCAGCCGCGAAGTGCCCATCACGGACCGCGAAAACGTAACCGCGGACTGCGTAGAGGTTAGGTTCAGACTACTAACTCTCAGATCCTAGTTGAGCACAGACCGCAAAATAATGAATGCGCCCATGAAAGACCAAGTGCAGACCATGTAAAAGTGGACGCGACCACGAAAGCTATTAATAGAGTCTCTGAAGCTCAAGAGCGCGGACATCAAAATTTGGGCCGAGGCCGCGTAAATTCAAATGTGGACCGCGAAAAAATCACCGCATCCGCAAACATGCATTCATACTCACTTCTCACAAATTAGGGAATGCGGATCACGAAAAAGTTGACCGCGGACCACAAAAAAACATACAGCGGACTGCGAAGTTCAAACAAAACGGGCACTGATGAACATTTGAAACCTAGGGTTTTCAATAAGTGCAAAAATTAGTGCAATTATCAATCAAAGTTACTAACTCTATCCCCCATCAAGCATGTAAACATTACCCACATAGGATTAATCAAAAATTTTAGATTAAGGGTTGTATTTCACTCTAACTAAAAATTGAAAAGAAGAATTAAAACAAAAAGAAAAGAAAAGAAGCAGATAAAATTAATTCATGGATTTGAACATACCAGGTGTGATTTTTTAGCAGAAAAATAACGCTTGATTCGAAAAAGATGAGATTGAAAGCCAGATAAGATGAACAATGCTCTTAGTTCGGTGAGAATTTAGGGTTCAAAAAGTGTAAAAGGTTTAGGGACCCCCTATTTATACTTAGCAGATATGGAACCCACAACTTACTTGAGCGCGACCACAAAATTCTACCGCGGTCCGCATTTTGTTACCTGATGAAGAACAGATTCAAGCATTTGATCGCGGTCCGCAAAATATTGAGCGCGGCCGCGAAAGTCACTACGGTCCATTAAATTATGAATGCATACGCGAACTCAACTTCAGAGAGATGATATTTAGAGCTCTTCAAGTACGCATCCGCGTACAAAAAGTGCCACCGCATTGCTAATGCGGACCGCGAGATTTTGGGCGTGGTCCACAAAATTCCCCACACTTAGGCAAATTTTTCCAGCCAAAGTCCTGCACTACACAAACAATTCCTACACAAACTTCACAACCAGTTAGTCCGAAACAAAGCCTAAACTAAGAAGAAAATCAAAAAGAAAGAAAAACATATGGGTAATGTCGCGATACAACGCATGTTACCATCATTCACTTGAAATAGATCAGTGCCATAATGTGGCCATCATCAACTTTACCAAGGTTATTGCTTCACTCGGTGCCCATTGACTCTAAATATCTCACCATTCTTGTTTTTCAAATATATAGCACCAAAGGGAGTTACATGCACCACTTCAAAGGGACCACTCTATTTTGACTTTAGCTTTCCTGGAAACATACGCAACCGAGAGTTGAATAAGAGAACAAGGTTACCTTCTTTGAATTCTTTGTTACGGATATACTTATCATGTAGGTACTTAATCTTGTCCTTATAAAATGATGAGTTGGAGTAAGCATGAAATCAGAACTCATCAAGCTCATTCAATTGGTCCACCCTAAGATTTGCAGCTACATCCCATTCTAGATTCAACTTCTTCAATGCCCACATGGCCTTAATCTCTAATTCCATCGGGAGGTGACATGCTTTACCAAATACAAACCGATATGGAGACATACCAATTGGAGTCTTGTACGCTGTTCTATAGGCGCATAAAGCATCGTCAAGTTTCCTTGGCCAATTATTCTGGTTTGCATTGACAGTCTTGGAAAGAATACTCTTGATCTCCCTGTTGGAGACCTCAACCTGTCCACTTGCCTGGGGGTGATAGGGAGTTGATACCTTGTGAGTGACACCGTACTTGGAGAGTAAAGTGTCAAAGGCTTTGTTACAAAAATGAGAACCCCTATCATTGATAATGGCCCTTGGGGTGCCGTACCTTGTGAATATGTTTTTATTCAAGAAAGCCACCACACTCCGTGCTTCATTGTTGGGAAAATCCACAACTTCAACCCACTTGGAGACATAATCCACCATAACAAGAATATAAGTGTTCCCACATAAACTAATAAATGGACCCATAAAGTCGATGCCCCAAACATAAAAAATATCAATCTCAAGGATGGTGGTGAGAGGTATCTCATTCTTCTTGTAAATCCCACCGGCTCTTTGACACTCATCAAATCGCTTAACAAGCTCACTAGCATCTTTGTACAAGGTAAGCCAATAGAATCCACAGCTTAGGACCGATGTAGCAGTTCTAGCCCCTCCATGGTGACCACCATAAGGTGAGGAATGACAAGCCTCAAGAATACCTAATTGCTCTTCTTCTGGAACACATCTCCGGATAACACCATCAGTGCAAATTTTGAAAAGATATGGCTTATCCCAATAATAATCCAAGCAGTCACGTTTAATCTTCTTCCTTTGGTTTAAAGAGAACTCATTTGGGTCAATTTCACTCACAAGATAGTTAGCCACATCGGCAAACCAAGGCATCCCAATCAAAGACATGGAAATGAGTTGTTCATCCGTAAACGAATCATTGATCTCAAGGCCATCATAGGGTCTCCCCTCCTCGTTCAAACGGGACAAGTGGTCCGCCACTTGATTCTCACTCCCTTTTCGGTCTATGATTTCAAGATCAATCTTATGTTGAAGAAGTACCCACCTCATCAATCTAGCCTTTAAGTCTTTCTTACTCATCAAATAGCGAAGCACCGCGTGATTAGTGTGAACAATCACTTTGGTACCCATGAGGTATGGGCGGAGCTTTTCCATAGCAAAGACAATGGCTAAGAGTTCTTTCTCAGTCACCGTATAGTTGACTTGGGCGTCGTTCATGGTCTTATTAGCATACTAGACCGGATGGAATATCTTGTTGATGTGTTTCCCCAATACCGCTCCTATTGCCACATCGCTAGCATCACACATGAGCTCAAATGGTAAGCTCCAATTTGGTGCGGTAATGATGGGAGTGGTAGTCAACCTATACTAGAGTAGCTCAAAAGCTTTCATGCAATCATCATTGAACACAAATTTTGCATCTTTTTCCAACAACTTGCACAAGGGGTTTACCACCTTCGAGAAATCCTTGATGAACCGACGGTAAAACCTCGCATGCCCTAAAAATCTCCTCACTCCTTTGACGGAAGTAGGAGGAGGGAGTTTTGGCATCACTTCAATTTTTTCTTTATCCACTTCAATACCATTCTTGGAGATCTTATGGCCGAGGACAATGCCCTCATCTACCATAAAGTGACACTTCTCCTAATTAAGCACCAAATTAGTTTCTTCACAACGTGCCAAGACTTTATCAAGATTACCCAACATTCTTCAAAGGAGTCACCCATAATACTAAAATCATCTATGAACACTTCAAGCAAGTCCTCCACCATATCCGTAAATATTGCCATCATACATCGCTGAAAGGTAGTTGGTGCATTACACAAACCAAACGGCATCCGTGAGAAAGCAAATGTGCCATACGGACAAGTGAAGGTGGTTTTCTCTTGGTCTTCCAGTGCAATGAGAATCTAGTTATACCTTGAGTACCCATCTAAAAACCAATAGTAGGCACGACCGGCAAGTCTATCCAACATTTGATCAAGAAAAGGCAATGGAAAATGGTCTTTGTGGGTCACTTTGTTCAGCTTTCGGTATTCCATGTATACCCTCCATCCAGTGACAGTCTTAGTGGGGATCAATTCATTTTTCTCATTTGTGATAACATTCATACCCCTTTCTTCGGCACACATTATACCAACAAAGTTCATGAACTATCTGAAATGGGGTACACAACCCCTGTATCTAGCCACTTGATAATTTCCTTCTTGACGACCTCTTACATGGCCTCATTAAACCTCATTTGATGTTCTACGGAGGGTTTAACATCATCCTCTAGTATAATTACGTGCATGCAAAAGGCGGGGCTGATACCCCGAATGTCAGCCAAAGTCCATCCAATTGCCTTCTTTCTTCTTTGGAGCACCACAAGGGTGGCATCTATCTGGATGTTAGTTAAGCACGAAGAAAGAATAACAGGTAATAGGGAACAAGGGCCTAAGAACTCATACCTGAGGTGTGAAGGCAAAGGCTTCAACTCCAATGTGGGGGGCTCCTCGATTGAGGGCTTTGTTGGTGGAGTGTTCCGATTCTCAAGATCCAAGGAAAGTTTCCGGGGCTCATATGTATATGATCCCATTCCTTGTAAAGCATTGAAATATTCTACCAAGCCTTCATCCTCAGTCTCATCGTGGTTCAACAACACAGCTTCCAAAGGGTCTTCCATGTTAATCACAGCACTGGTGTCTTCAACAATCACCTCGGTCACAAGATCCACAAATGAACATACTTCATTGCTATTAGGCTGCCTCATTGACTTGCAAACATGGAACACAACCTTTTCATCACCCACCCGGAAGGTGAGATCCCTTGCTTCCACATCAACTAAGGCTTTCCTGTAGCTAGTAAAGGTCTCCCCAATATGATCGACACCTCATAGTCAACCTCACAATCAAGTATCACAAAATCCGTGGGAAGTATGAACTGGTCGACCCGAACTAGCACATCATTAATTATCCCTATTGGACTCTTCATTGTCCTATCCGCCATTTGCAACTTCATGGATATGGGCCTTGGTTTTCCAATCCCCAATGTCTTGAACACAGAATATGGCATCAAGTTAATGCTTGCCCCCAAGTCACACAAAGCTTTGGCGAAATTGGCACTACCAATAGTGTATGAGATTGTAAAGACACCGGGGTTTTCTAACTTTGAAGTCATGGAATGCACAATAGCACTAACTTGGTGTGTCATTTTGATTGTTTCATAGTTCATTGATCTCTTCTTCGTCACCAAGTCCTTCATGAACTTGGCATATCCCGGCATTTGCTCTAGAGCTTCTACTAAAGGCACATTTATGGACAAAATTTTCATCATATCAATAAATTTCTTGAACTGGTTCTCATTGTTTTGTCTTGCAAGCCTTTGAGGATAAGGTGGAGGAGGACTTGGCAAAGGAGCCTTGGCTTTGGGCACTACCATTTCCGGTATGTCTATCACGTGTTCTCTGGACGGGTTCACATCATTTTGTATCTCTTCCACGTTGTCATCAATGTCTATCCTCACTTCATCATTCACATTCTCATCATTCACTTGCAACTCATTACTTGGTTCATCATCATCTTGCACCATCACTCACAATCTTTCTTGGATTAGAGGTACTAGCAACTCCACATCTACCACTTCTTGTCGTCACCGCCATAGTATGGCCCACATTGTTCTCACCCTTCGGGTTTACTACCGTATCACTTGGTAGTCCCCCATTAGGGTGAGTATTCAAAGCTTAAGAAATTCGTCCAAGTTGGACTTCCAAGTTGCGGATAGAAGTGTTGTGGGAGGCCAATCGGAGTCGGCGTTTTCCTTCATCATTTGCTCAAACATTGACTCTATTCGTCCCATCTCATTATTGGAAGAGCTAGGACCTTGTGATGGATATGGAGGAGGGTTGTTTGGTTGTTGATACATCGGAGGCCTTTGAAAGCCCGACCCCTGATTCCCTTGATTATTGTTGTTCCAACCTCCTTGGTTGTTATTACCTCCCCAATTACTATTATTGTTGCCACCCCAATTGCCTTGGTTGCCCCAATTTTGATTGTTGTTCCCCCAGTTGCTTTGGTTGTTATTGTTATTATTACAATTTTCCTATTGATTTTGATTTCCCCAATTTCCTTGGGATCTCCACTGTTGTTGATTCAGAGCATTGCCCCGTTGACCTTGGTAGTTGTTCACATATTGAACCTCTTCAATTTGATCATCACACATTATCTCGATTGTAACCACTACCACTTTGCTCAAATTGATCTGGATTTCCTTGAACTTGTTGACCTTGTTGCCTCCTCTTGTTTACTATCATATTCACCCCTTCCATGGCATTCACTTGTTTTGGCCCTTGAACTTATTGCAATTGAGCTTTGGCCAGTTGGTTCATTGTAGTAGTTAACTCGGCTATTGTTTGGTCATGGTCGTAGAGGTCCTTATGTAGGTGAATGACATTGGGATCACCTTATGGAACACTAGCTCGACTTTGCCACGCCAAAGAAGTATCCTCCATCTGATCAAGTATTTCACACGCCTAAGCAAAAGGTGTGTTCATGAAGTTTCCCCCCGCGAGTTGGTTAACTACACATTGGATGGTAGTGTTGATGCTACGGTAGAATGTTTGTTGGATCATGGCTTTGGTCATATCATTGTTCTGACATTTTTTAACCATCGTCTGATACCTTTACCAAATCTCATGAATCGGTTCATTTGTCTCTTGTTTAAAAGAGAGTATCTTATCTCATAGCGTTTCCATATGCCCTGGAGAGAAGAACTTTGCTATGAATTTCTCGGCCAACTCATCCCAAGTGGTGATGGATTGGTTGGGAAACCTTTCAAGCCAATCCAAAGCTTTCCCCCTTGGAAAAAATGGGAAAAGCCTTAACCTCAATGCCTCCTCAGAAACATTAGTTTGCTTGCTCCCCCAGTATATGAACAAAACCCTTGAGATACTTGTATGCATTTTGGTGTGGAGCTTCGGTGAATAAACCCCTCTGTTCCAAGAGTGTAAGCATGACATTAGTTATTTGGAAGTTTCCCGCCCTAAACTGGGGCGGGACTATTGCACTTGTATAGCCTTCATTGGGTAACACCTAGTGTGTTGTCCTTGCTGGAGGTGGGGGAGGGTTTGGAATATTATCATGAGGCAGTCGGCCTCTCCTTTGTGCTTGAGGTTCGGGTTGAATCTCATCTACATTATCATCATCTACCTCCTCCCCCAGTGACAAATTTCCAAGGGCATCATTATTAAGAGCCATTTGGTACCTAAAAGCAATTCACAAATAAATCAGAAAAACGGAAGGAAAGAAAAACAAAACACACAAATACTCGGAGATATAGCTAAAACAGGTTTAACTCTCTGGCAACGGCGTCAAAAATTGATCGAGTCCAAGCTTGCACTACTATTGAGTAGCGAGGATGGTCGATGCAGTTTTAACCAACAAAGGTCGGGATCGAATCCACAGGGAATTAATTTGTTTGGAGTTAGGTTTATATCCGAGTCTAGCTGTGGGTTTTGATCTTAATTGCACTTCCACAAATGGTTGGTTTATTTTCTACTTCTATTCTATAGCATGCAATATTTGAAACTAAGTACAATATTTTTGTTGGTTGTTTTCAAAGATTTAAAGGGACTACGGTAGTGACTTCGCCTAGGTAGATATCTAATGGATAGCAAGAATCTAGGGCAATCATGTGATTAATTGAGGTCGTAATATATCTATCACACTCGGGTACTCACTCTATACCTCTCGGTAGTTTGAGTGATTTTGCCCAATTTGGCTTTCTCAAGTCCAAATGGGTATTCATGCAATTCAAGTGATTTTAGCTCAAGTTGGGTATTACTGTCTCTAGGATTAACCCTTTAATTAGGGCTATCAATTTCTTGAGTTCATCCCAATTCCTTTTTAGCCTAGTTTTCCTAGACTTGGTCCCTCTTTCTCAAGTAGAGACAAAGTCATAAAGGCATAAATCAGTATTTGCAACCGCTAATTCAATAGTTCTAGTAAGAACTAGGCTAAAAATCACTAACCCATACACATTCAATCCCTAAAGTTCAAGATCCATAAAATACCCACACTAGGGTTGGGTCACAACCCTAGCTATGGGTTTAGCCACTCATGATAATAGTAAAAATCAAAGATAAAGAGAAGATAAAATCCATAATGCTAAATTAAAATATGAAAATCTAATGTTATAAGGTAAATCTTGTACAAAATTGGCCAAATAGGAAAAACTAGCCGTCTCACGTGCTCAGCAAAATATAACATAACCTAAAAATGTAAAAAAGATCTATATAGACTAGGCTAAAATTTACGGACAAAAATTCCCTTGAGGAGGTTTTGCGGCTGCGTAATTTTGACCGCGGCCGCACTCTTGCTTTCGCAGCCGCGTAATATTGAGCGTGGTCCGCGTTTCTTCACATTTGGGACTGGGTTGAACCTTGTTTTGCGGGCCTCATAATAGTCACCGCATCCGCGTGAGAGCTTTCCACGGCCACATAATTTTGACACGATCCGCTCTTAATATTTTTGCCTTTTTAGTGAGCTCTTTGAACCTTCGCAAACGTGGTCCGCAAAATTCCAATAGCAGCCGCTGTGGTATTTTCATGGCCGCCAATTTCTGATGTGGTCCGCGTCCATATCTGTGCCTAAAAACCACCTCTCTGATTCTCCCTTTCGCAATCTCCGAATTAATGACTGTGTCCGTGTCGACACTTTTGCGACCGCACTTTTCTGTCGCGGTCCGCATTCCATAGCTCTTGGCCCAGTCTTGGTCTTTGTTCAAGTTTTGACTCCTTTATGAGTTGATCATGGCTACTTTGACTCATTATGAACAATTCCTACAAACAAGCATATTACATTAGTTTTTGGGATTACCTTCACGCATTTTAGGCCCAAACCGCAAGTGAGAAAGAGAAAATAATAGGTTAAAATCCCCACTTATCAGGCTCGATGTCTTTAGGGGACCAAATGTAAGAAAGAAAACAACAAAATTTTTAAGGGTCAAAATATTTATCCGCAAGGTAGAAACTTTCTTTCATTTTTGTGCATAAAATATAAGGTTACACATGTGTACAAGATTTGTATTAGGGCTCTGGTGGTCTATGTGGGCACGGTTCATTTGACTGTTTGGCCCTTACAGTAAATCCTGTCAACCGAGTCTAAACTGTTCGAGCACAAAGTTTCTTTCCTTGTTAAAATCATTATCCGAAAGTGATGCCCCCCAAATATCTGAAGCTGATCATAGAGAAGTCTCGAATACTGTTGATATGATCCTTGCCACCATTTGATGGCCAGTTTTCAATTCTAAGTTAGTACAATCCGCTATTGCCTCGTTAAAAACCTTCCCGGAAAACCCATTTAGGACAAAACAGGTAGGGAAAACGATTGCAACCCGTGCTTTCAGGCCTAAAAGTTACATCGTTTCTTGAATATCACCTGCAAATGTTAGTCCAACATGTAAATAGAAGAAATGAATTAGGTCGTACCTTAGCAGTAATATAATTTCAAGTAAGTTACGTTTTAGTTGTTCGGGAGTCGCTCACCGTTCATTGCTCCGAGTTTGCACGATCCTTTTCCGGTGATCTCGATAATTTGATATGGACCTTCCTAATTCGGCCCTAGTTTCCCTTTGTTTGGGTTTCAGGTGCTTGTTATGACCTTCCTTAACACCAAGTCCCCGACATTGAAGTGTCGAAGGTTGGATCTTCGATTCTAATACCTTTTGATCCGTTATTTTTGAGCGGCAAACCAGACGAGGGTAGCCTGGAGCCTTTCATCTAACAGTTCCAGACTCGTATTCATGGCCTCATTGTTTGACTCTTCGGTAGCATATCGAAACCTGTGACTCAGTTCTCCCACTTCGACAGGTATTAGAGCTTCGACACCGTAAACCAACGAGAATGGGGTGGCCCCGGTACTGGACTTTGAGGTCGTACGGTATGCCTATAGGACTTCGAGCAAGATTTCTTTCCATTTTCCTTTGGCGTCAGTCAATCTCTTTTTGAGGTTTAGGAGTATGGTTTTGTTCGTGGACTCCACTTGCCTGCTTCCACTAGGGAGATAGGGTGTTGAGAGGATCCTTTTGATCTTATAGTCTTCGAAAACCTTGCTTACTATGCTGTCGATGAACTAATTTCCATTGTCACATACGATCTCGGTCGGCATTTTGGATCGATATATTATGTGATCCCAGATGAAATCAATGACCTCCTTCTCCCTGAATTTCTCAAATCCCTGGGCTTCCATCCATTTAAAAAAATAGTCAGTCATAAACAATATAAATTGAGCCTTATCGGGTGCCCATGGAAAGGGGCCGACGATGTCCATCCACCATTTCATGAATGGTCGGGGTGACAAGACCAAATGTAGCAGCTCTACGGACTGATGAAAAATCAGAGTGTGGCTTTGACATCCATCGCATTTTCGTATGGACTCCTTCACGTCCTTTTCCATGTCGATCCAGTAGTAGTCGACTCTGATTACTTTCGAACTAATGATTTGGCACCGGAATGGTTTACGCAGGTGCCTTCGTGGACCTCCCTCATAACTACACTACCTATTGGTGGATTTAATACTATGCAAGTCCAGACCCCCTTGCGTTCGAGGCACCCTCCGTAAGAGGGTCCAGATTCCCAAAGAAGTCCCCAAGTTCAATAAAAACTCTTTTTCGACCTTGGGTATCAAGGCCGGCATAAAGTCGACCACAAAGTCTGCCAAAATTGAGATTTAATGGCGGTCCGGGGTCGATACTTTGATATCGTAGCCGCTGATCTCCACGTCCCATGTGGCCAATCATCCCGAGAGTTCAAGTTTATGCATTATGTTTCTTAATAGGTAAGTAGTTACAACACATATGGGGTGGCATTGGAAGTTCGGTTTCAACTTTATAAAGGCGCTTAGCAAAGCAAGCGCCAATATTTCTAGGTGAGGATACCTAGTTTTGGCCTCGCCCAGAGTTTTGCTAACATAATAGATTGGAAATTGCATGCATTCCTCTTCTCTGGACAAGGACCCCACTTACCACTACTTCGAATACTGCTAAATACAGGGACAATTGTTTGTCTATCTTCGGAGTATGAAGCTGAGGTGGGTCGAGAGATACCGCTTGAGTTCCTCCAAGGCTTGTTGGAACTCCGGGGTCCATGAGAAGTTATTCTTTTTCTTTAATAGTGAAAAAACCGATGGCTCTTGTCGGAGGACCTCGAGATGAATCGACCCAAGGTGGCTATATGATCGGTTAACCTTTGAACGGTTTTGACATTGTCCACAATAGTGATGTCTTTAATGGCCTTGATCTTATTGGGGCTGATCTCGATTTCCCGGTTGGATACCAAGAATCCAAGAAATTTCCCGGACACGACTCTGAACGCTCTCCAGGTTCGGCTTCATATTGTACTTCTTCAATATGTTAAAGGTTTCCTGCAAATGTTTTAAACGGTCCTCTGCTCGTAGAGATTTAACTAACATGTCGTCAATGTAAACTTCCATTGATTTTATTATTTGTTCTTCGAACATTCGATTTACTAGGCGTTAGTAAGTGGCACCCATTTTTAGTCCGAATGTCATTAAATTATAGCAATAGGTAACATACTTAGTGATGAAGGACGTTTTTTCCTAATCACCTGGGTCCATCCGAATTTCGTTGTACCCAGAATAGGCGTCGAGAAAACTGAGGATCTCGTGGCTGGTTGTCGCATCGATCATGCGATCGATGTTGGCAAAGGGAAAGAGTCTTTGGTGCATGCCTTATTCAAATCTTTATAGTCCACACACATTCTTAATTTATTCCCTTTTTAGGGACTACCACTATGTTTGCTAACCAATTCGGGTATTTAACTTCCCGAATCGACCCTATTTAAAGAGTTTAGATACCTCGTCTTTGATGAATGCATGCTTGATTTCGGACTGAGGTCTCCTTTTGTGTTTGATCGGATAGAACTTCAGGTCCAGGATCATCTTATGAGTGGTTATTTCCGGGGGGATCTCTGTCATATCAAGGTGGGACCAAGTGAAACAATCCATGTTAGCTATAAGGAATTGAATGAGTTTTTTTCCTGAGATCGAGGCTTAACCCCGTGCCCAAGTATACCTTATGATCAGGCAAATGCTCAATCGGTATGACTTGCTCTAGTTCTTCGACCGTTGACTTGGTGGTGTTGGAATCATAGGGTATTATGAAGGACCTGGGACCCCGTAGTCATCATCTTCATCAGCCCCTAGCTTCTCCAGTTGGGTCAGGTACAGTGTTGGTAATTGCCATTTGGCTTCTTCTTTGACGACCGAAACTGGACCTTTTGTCGTTGTAAGTGCGGATATCAGGATTACCTTTTTAACCACGAACATTTCCTTCATGGTTTGTTGTTCTCCGTTGATATTTTTTAATCCCTCTGTGCATTGGAAATTTATAACACTTGGTGTAGGGTCGAGGGTACTGCCCTTACGTTGTGGATCCATGGCCTCCCGAATAGAGCATTGTACCTAATATCTCTTTCGATCATATAGAACTTGGCCTCCTAGATGGTCCTGGCAGCGTTCACCGGTAATGTTATTTCTCCTTTGATGGTTTCACATGCCATGTTGAATCCGTTTAAAACTCGGTCTGCATGCACAGTTTGATCTTGTAGATCGAGATATTCCACGACCCTCGATCTAATGATGTTGGCCGAGCTACCTGGATCAATTAATACACGCTTAACTTAAGATTTATTTATGGGTACAGATATTACTTATGCATCATTGTGAGGCTACACGATCCCTTCTGCATCTTCGTCATTGAAAGACAAGGTTCCTTCTGCACATAATCCCGAATTTGTTATTCCCTTGTGATGGATACTTTGGTGCATTTCAACATTGGCCCCTGAGGAACGTCGAACCCACCGATGATCATGTTAATGACTTGCTGAGGTTCTTCCTACTCGATCTGTTTAGTAGTATCTCTATTCCTGAAATGATTCTTGGCTCAATCGCTCAGGAACTCTCGGAGATGTCCATTGTTGAATAGCCATGCTACTTCCTCTCTTAATTGTCAGCAATCCTCTGTTCTGTGTTCGTGAGCCATGATGTTTGCACATTAGATTAGGATCTCTTTCGGCTGGATTGGAATGTAGAGGTCAAGGCCATTTGGTGTCTTTGACGCGTCCAATGGAAGATATGATGGCGACGACGTCAATATTAAAGTTATATTCCGATAATCTTGGCGCTTCTTAAAGCTCGATGGATCTATAGAAACTGTTTTTGCTCCTGAGTCCCTGGTTGTTTTGACCCTGATCACTCCTCCTTTTAGTCCTCACGGGGTTTCGCCTAGATCCGTTACCTCTTCGGTCCCTGTTATATGGTTGATAACGATCTCTGTTTGATCTCAGTTCACGATTAATGTCTCTCTTGACTCTATCGATAGTTCTAACGGGATAAACGGACCAGGTAGGGGGCCCAAGTTTATCATCTTCGACCCTGATTTTTGATTGATACCAGTTATGTACGCCGGCCTAAGTAATAGCCGAATATTCTACCAGATTTTGTTTTAACTATTGTGAATCCAACAAGCTCCGAACATTAAGTCCCTGGGTGAAGGCTTGAATGGCCCAATCGTCCGCGACCAAAGGCAGGTCCATCTGTTCCATTTGAAACCTGGACACGAATTCTCTGAGCATCTCATTGTCCCTCTGTTTTACTTTGAAAAGGTATGACTTCCTGGTCTCGACCTTGATAGCCCTAGTGTGTGCTTTCATGAAGGAATCTACAAGTATAACAAACGAGTCAATAGAATTAGGAGGTAGGTTGTGATACCATATCATAGCTCCCTTTGACAGAGATTCCCCGAACTTTTTCAGCAGGACAGACTCGATCTCGTCATCTTCCAAGTCATTCCTTTTGATGGAGCATATGTAGGAGGTCACATTCTCATTTGGGTCGGCCATTCCGTTGTACTTAGGAATCTCTAGCATATGGAACTTTTTAGGGATAGGCTTCAGAGCTGTGTTCGGAGGGAATGGTTTTTGAAAATTGGAATCCAGACTTAATATCGCCGGTGCTCCTGGTATTTGATCAACCTTGGAATTATAGGTTTCCACTTTTTTGTCATTGGCTTTGATTTTCTTCTCTCCTGATTCTACCCGTTTTGTTAGTTCCTCGAGCATTTTTATGATATCGGGGTTAGTCCCTGATTCACTTTCATTTGGCCTCTCCATGGCCGGTTCATTTCTGCAGGCGAATTCCCAGGACGGTTCAGGCTCAATCCTGCTCAGGGCGCGGCTTTGGTTCTGGAGCTAGGATATTGTTGTCTGTTAAGCCTGTAATATTTTGAAGATCACCCGCAAGTTGATCCTGTTATCTTCGTCGCCGTGCGTATTTTGTGAAACCGATCGGACTTCTCTGCGGATGTTGTTCTCAGGATCGGTATGCAAATTTGCATTGATGTCCACGTGCGAGCTAGCGTCAATCGGGTCTGAAACTGGAAATCTATTGAGGTCGACGGGGAGCACCTCGTTACTGAGCACTACATTGTTGTTCTCGCCATAGTGGTCAGATTCAGCATCCATGTTTAGAGGGGCAGCCTGGGAGTTCGACATTTCAAACTTTAACTTGAAATCAAAGATACACCAAAGAACAAGTGTAAAATAGGGTGTGTTACAGAAGTTTCTATCGAATAGTCACTATTATCCTTAGCCCTATGATGGAGGCAAAACTATTTACCCTCAAAATCGGATAACAATTGAATTTGTAAGTGGTTTTGAGGATACGTGGATTAATTTGATACAAAGCAATAAATTGGGTTAGATTGGATAAGTAAAGATAAAAATAAATTCAAACTACACATATAGGATAGTTTCAGCCTTAGTGAGATGCTCACCCTTAATCCAGGCTCGCAATGGTCAATAGTGATAAACAAGAAAAAAGGGCTAACATTAGAAAAAAAAAATAATATGTTGCTTTTGAATGTGTGATATAATGTGTCATGAATCATTTGACCCACTTTATATAGTTGGAGAGCCTCACGCTAGGTACAGTTCTTATAAAAGATAAAAAATTTCTAATTAACTGATTGTCGGTTCCCTCTCGATACATGTCGAGATCCCCGCTGTAATATCTGGCCTGTCACGGATATCATGGCCCTCTGTTGGCCGTGCTTGATTACCGGACAACGTTCTTCGAAGTTATTCAAGGCTAAGGATGATCCCGAACCATGACCCCGATATTCTCGAGGGTGAGCGTCGTGGTCCCAGACTCTGAATCGATGAGACCTTTGCCTCACTTTCGGTCCCTCGTTATCATGTCTCGAGATTGGCTTATCATGTCGGGGACCGGGGTATATCACGAAACCGGTTTTACCCGTATACAAAACTGTATTTAATTAAATGTAGACAAGTCTCCTTATTTGACTATTCAAGTTGTCTTTAACTGTGTGGTCAGACTGATAAATTCAGAACAGCATCAAGTATTTGAGAAAATATCCAATTGAAATGTCCCTCTCTATCAGACTATAATTTGCAGAATTAAACCAGTTATATTCTGCAATGACATTTTAGCCTTATGTTGTACCAATAAATCAGGGGTATAACTACTGTTTCCAATTTTATTCTGCAATAGTATGTACAATATTAAACCTGATACCTTTGCGCGCTTATAATTCTCTCTCTCAATTTAAAACTCCAACTGTAATATTTTTGAAAATAAGTGGATTCAAAAGCTCTGCACTTTGGTTGACTCTTAAGCTTACATCAGCTTTTTTGTGTTTCACTGTTCATTTTGTTTTTGCTATGCTTATTTTTGACAAAAGAATTTTGTACACAATATAGTCATAAATCTTCTCCAATCTCCATTGCAGCAAGAGAAAGAGAATGATTATTACAGAAAATATAATGGCAGTTGTTCATTAAAAATGAAACCCAAGTAGAAAACTTTTACGTTAATACTTAAATATATCTGTATTCCAAGAAAATCACAGCCAAGATACAGACACCAGATGAGATAAATACTACTCCGTATTTTTATTTCATGTAAATAGTAGAACACCTAGTATACGACAGGTGCAGACAGAGAGTACTAAAATTAGAACAAAGCAGGAAAATAGATATAATGTTGATAGGTTGGCTTAAACTATAGTAGTGTCAAGTTTAACTCCCTAATCAATATAGGAAGTGTAGTTTTAATTTAACACCTGGGGTATGGAACTCCACAAGTACGAGCAACTTTCTTGGCAGCAGGAGAGTTAACATACTTCTTTAGATTTGGATTCTTGAGATATTGGCAAAGGCAAGGCTTTTGTTGCTTGATTTTGCTGCAGCAGAGTTTAGATGGTGGTGTTGATGATCTGATAGCACCTAGGCAAGGACTCAACTGAACTGGACTACACGTGGCAGCAAATGAGATATGTGCTTCAGCAAGAAGCAGTACTAGTATTGTGACAAGCACAAGTTTTGATGCTCTCTCCATTGTCAGCTGTTGTTCACTGAATATAATGATGTGTTAATTAATTTTCTAGAGTGAAGCAATAGAGGAGTTGAAGGAATTTGGGATGAGCTGCAATTGGCTTAGTATTGGCTCAATTTATAGAAAAGGCATTGGTAATAAATTAGAGTATTTAGGAAAAGAGTTTGATTAAATTAAAGTAGTAGCGCATGATGTTTAATT
Source organism: Nicotiana sylvestris (assembly GCF_000393655.2). NCBI lineage: Eukaryota > Viridiplantae > Streptophyta > Magnoliopsida > Solanales > Solanaceae > Nicotiana > Nicotiana sylvestris. The sequence continues at coordinate 198,281,666 of NC_091062.1, forward strand.
ATCTCAAACTATGATTGCCAAGATTATGGTGTGGCCCTTCAGGTGGCCCAGTTGGTTTGGAGGGTTTATCTATGACAGACCTGGGATCGATCCACCTTTAATGTCTTTTGGGTCTGAGCCTGTCGCACATAATTTGTCTAGTGCAGCTTACATTTCTTGTGTGGTTTGCAGGCTATCACATTCTCTGTGAGTCTGAGCATGTCACATATAATTGTTTCTCCAAAGTGTGTGAAGAAAAATGACAATAGTCGAATTTAACTAATGATAGAGAGCTCATTTGGATCTGCGTTTTATATAAATAAATTTTTATCACTTTTTTTTGTGACTTATATGTCACGGGTTCAAGCAGTAGAAGTATATACTAATGCTTATATTAAGTTAGGCTGTATTACATCACACTCCTTAAGTGCGGCTCTTTTCCAATCCGGCGTGAACGCAAAATAGCACCACAAACTTTTATCACTTTTCGGAAGATCATAATGAAGACAATGTCCCATCCCATGTATTCTTTAATTTTATAGCATTAGCGTAAGTGCATAAATAAAGGATTGAGAGGGAAGCATGCGCCATGCGCAACCTGCTTTCGGTGATGATAATTGCCATTATTAGTAGTACATTTCTTGCATCAGTGTCTCCAATGTGCCATCAGCACTAATTTCATAAGAGTTCACGAATCAAAACTATAATGTAATTGTATTGGGTAAAATATGCTATGCCACGTGGCCGTCCAAAAAAGGAACATGTAGAACCTAAGACGAGGGAATGTCCAAAACCGAAGGCAACTGTTCCGTTTGTCACTGGGGAGAATAACGTAACACTCATAAGGATGTAATAAATACTCCTCGTCCGATAGCATTTAATAGAGAATATTCCATGGTATTAAATACAGCTATATTGCCCGTTACAAGAAATTTGGTATTTATGCTCACCGTTACATCTTCATCAATGACCCTCATAATTGACATTAACGAGGGGCATGATCCTAGGACCTTCTTCCCTAGACGTAGCTATAAATAATGAGCTCAACTATCATTGTAAAGGACACGAATTTTTGGTAAACTTATACTACATTCTATACAAAGCTTAATACAATCTTACTTTCTCGCCTTTTGATTTCATTATTGTTGTTCCCGGAATTGTTGCTTCTGCCGTTTCATCTACATTTTGAGGCTAAGTAATGCATAATTCTTCGATTATTTTATTATTTCAAGATCAAATTAATTAGTTCACTTGTTTAGAAATCATGTATAAATTCAACTGTGCTATTTTATGGGTAAATAATAATCTTTTTTTCTTTTAAAGAAAAACCCCAAGTAATTTTATTTATTTATCAACATTATCACATCATAGAGGGGGTGTTTTAGCGGTTAGAAAATGAATACTTACGTTTCTTTGTTCAACTACTAAAATATTTTTGTTGATGAGTGATGGCAAAATTTTAAATTCGGATTTGCCTACTTTGATATCGTATTGATTTAAGAAAATGATATCACTTAAAAGTTTAAATTGCAAGGTTGGTATAACATTTTTTTTCTCATATTGCAACAATAACAATATATCGAGTATGATCTCACAAGTACTATATGAAAAGGATGAAGTATATGCAGATCTTAATTCTATTTTGTGTGAGATAAAAGAAATTATTTTTAATAGACCTTAGCTCAGGGAAAAACTAAGAGTTTCTTCTCACACTGATTTCTAGGAGTCGCCAGCTATTTCATCACAATGATTGAAATTATAGATTCTTCTTCTCAGGTTTCATTTTTCTAACACCAACGAATAAGTGCCCCTCGTAGAAATGAGTCAAAATAAGTATAATACATCAACTTTAGTATGTCTCCATCTGTCCAGATTTTATTTGATTTAAACATCCTCGTTTTTCAGTGACAATACCATGCTTCGATCAAACTCATTGAGACAAGTGTAAACAACAGTTTCTTGGTGGTGGCACAATGATAAGTGGCATTTGACAAAGAATTAATAAACCTAACTTTTGTTACTTACCAACCCACTATTGAGTGGTAGGCCATCAAATGCCAAGTCGAAACCAAAAGATTTGTCAAGTAGAAAAAGTACACCTTATATTGGATTTTCAAGGAGTTCAATGATAGAGTTTAAGCTATATGTATTGACCATTCAAATAATTTTTATATTTTCGATGAACTTTAACTCTTAATAAGGCCATTTAACCTCAAACTTTGCCCTCCATGCTCTGTTAACTACTTACTTCTAGAAGCGCCTAAATTAGTTCCATGTCGACATCATATCGGGGATCTATTGTAACGTTATCGGATTCAATTGAACTCAATTTTTTCCGCACGTAAGAGTTTATTATAATTATAATAAATATTAGGTTTGAATCCATAATTTAAAAATATAAAAGGGCAGTTTAGTGTACTAAGCTCTCGCTATGCACGGGACCCGAAGAATGACCGGATCACAAGAGTTTATTGTATGCAGGCTTACCCTGCATTTCTGCAAAAGACTGTTTTCACGACTTGAAGTACAACGGGTTTAATTCCAAAAACCTTAAAGATTGAACCCATAAATTTTAAATCTTGAATCTGCACCATATATGTTGCATGTAATCACCGCTTTTTTTTTTATATCTAATAGAAGAGACGTGTTCTCATAGGATCTTCTTTTTCCTTCCTTTTTTTTTTCTGGAGCATCAGCAAATATGTAGACAGATCAACTTCCTTCAAGTTGATAGGATCATGTTAATTAGCACACTGTATATATGAACTACTTAACTATGATTTTTACGTTGGAATTAGCCAAGACATAGAATAACAATAGCAACAAGTGCAATAGTCCAGCACAATAAGGGGCGGATGCACGCTTGTTGAAGCGATGTCACGCGACACCGCTTCGTCGGAAAATTTTACTAAATATATGTATTAATATTGTACGGAAATAGATAAATAAAAAAAATATATCATGTGACATAAATTATATCTTAATGTGTTGGTTAGGTGCTTGATTTTGCTCTAAGAGGTCAAATGTTCAAATATTAATTAGCATATTTTTCTTTTGCAAATATTTGATAGAGGCTTTGTGGTTAAAAATAGTGATGAAATAGAATTGAACTCAAGACCTTTTCTAACTTAAGACTCAACAAAGCCATTTGACTATAGCTATTTCTTGTCTAAAAGTATGATAATCAAAGTTATATTCCAGTTCTTCTATAAATTTCGACACCGCTTAAAAAATTTCCTGCATACGCCACCAAGCACATGGATTTGAAGTTTGTTGACAATTGACATAAAATCATTCGTCCAATTGACTATGGCTTCCTTCGTACCCTTTCGGCTTTCCTATTATCTAATCACTGGAAAAGAGAAGGAACTTGAACATGTACACATTTCAAATCTTCTCAATGTTTAACAAGCTTTTCTCTAATGTGTAACCAATCAATAGAAAGAGCAAATGTTAGAAATCTATCTCACAGTGTCAAGATGGCCGAGTTGGTCTAAGGCGCCAGTTTTAGGTACTGGTCCGAAAGGGCATGGGTTCGAATCCATTCTTGACAAAGCGGTTGTATTTTTCTTCTTTTGGTATCTTAGCTTTCTTCTCTATGATAAATAAATGACTAAATCTTCAAGCGGTTTGATCGCGTAAATCCCCTTTTCTGCCTATTTTATCAAAACTTTATAAATTTTTTATAGAACTGTTCGACAGAATATTCTCAAACTTTTCGATGATCTAATGTCAAGTGTAGACTTATAGTGATTCCATCTAATATAAATTCAATTCGAACTTTATTCCACGGAATTCAGTCACTTAACTAACAAAAACAGATTAGTCATGAATCATAGTTTTTGTTTTCATTCATGTATTAAAAGGGAACTGTTGTGAACCAAGCTGACTCCGTAAGAGTCTATGGACTAGAAGAAGTGAATAAGGCTGAGTCAATTGGAATTATTAGGCTGAGTATAATATTAGAGAGTTTTATTTGGGATCCATGCCCATTAGCAAATGGTTAAAAGGGGACAAGAGGTTAGTAAGAAGGATTATGCGAATTGTGATGAAGGATTATGCGAATTGTGATGTTAAATATGTTCTCTCTCATCTCACTGATTTCCTCATCCCCTTCTTCATCGGTCTCTGTTTCTCACCTCTTTCTTCTTATCAGTTCTTCTATGTCATTTCAATTGTTATTCCTTGTAATTCTATTTAGTAAGGGCAACACTACAAGTGAGTTTACTTGTGTACGAATTGGTTATTTCAAGTTTGTTACATTGATGCTTTCATCCAGAGGTCTCTAATGGTGGACCAAAAAGTACTCAAGGCTTTCGTTGATGACTCAATTCATGATTCAATTCAGGAAATGAAGGATTTGCTTTCTAAGGATTTTGCCGATATTCGTTCGTTGTTAATGAAGCTAGTGGGGGAAAAGGCTACAACGTCCATTCCACCCCGGGATCCAGCAATCCGCAGTCCGACAATACCTACTCTTCGTAACAACCCAGTTTCAGTGGAATTAAGGTGGTTCCGTGGTGGAAATCTGGAGGCTTGGATTTTAGAGGCGAGAGGTATTTTGAATTTTACTCCATTGCCGACGAATTTAAACTCTCTTTAGCATCATCTTACTTGGATGGCGAAGCTTTAGCATGGTTCCAGTGGCTATATCGGAACAAACAATTCGTCGATTGGAAGCATTTTACGGAGAAACTGAAGCTGCATTATCGCAAATGGATTCCCCCTGCTTTAATAGGGTGTTCAACTGATTTCCAAATTTACTCTAATTGTTCGGGAACATTAGAACTATCAGAGACCTATGTAAGTCCTCTAACTGCTAAGAGTAATGTTTCCAACTTCTTTGGGTTTGAATCAATTTTTGAAGATGGAAACTTAGAGGTCAAGCATATGTTCGATGAAATGCCTACTAAAGGCTTTCCTAAAGCAATTGAGGAAATTTATTTTGTTACAGCTGCGTGCCACGACACAGATGCAAATACACATACCTCTCACTTTGCCGCTAATTTGGATGATAATCACTCACCTAAGATTTTCGAAAAAATGCTACATAGCTGTTTTCCTAAAGCAATCGTCAAGGCGCAAGCAGATGCTCCAATCAGCGATGAAGAAGCTACAGATAGCAATACCCAATGGTTTGCCAAAAGTACTCAACGAGATACTGCCGAACAGCTCAGTCACTTTGCAACTATGATTTTGGATCTGTGACGACCCGACCGGTCGTCTTAAGAATTAACGTCTCGATTGCTATTAACTGCTTTCCCTATGTTTATTTCTGCTATTTTGATTTGCCAGAATGTTCGGTTTCGAGTTTCGGAGAGTTTTGGGACACTTAGTCCCTAAATGAGAGCTTAAGTGTTGGAAAGTTGACCATAGTTAGAATACTGTGAAGACGGCCTCGGAATGGAAATTCGATGGTTCCGTTATCTCCGTTGGGTGATTTCGGGCTTAGGGGCATGTTCAGATTGTGTTTTGGAGGTCCGTAACTAATTTAGGCTTGAAATGCCGAAAGGTCAAATTTGAAGTTTCCGGTTCGGTAGTGAGATTTTGATCCGATGGTCGGAATGGAATTCTGGAAGTTGGAGTAGCTCCATAGTGTTGAATGTGACGTATGTGCAAAATTTCAGGTCATTCGGACGAGGTCTGATAGACATTTTGATCGAAAGCGCATTTTTAGAAATTTTGGGATTCTTAGGCTTGAATCCGATGAAAAATAGATGTTTTGATGTTGTTTTGAGCATTCTGAAGGTTGGAACAAGTTTGAATGAAGTTATGGGATATGTTGGTAGGTTTGGTTGAGGTCCCGGGGACCTCGGGATGATTTCGGATGGTTAACGGAAGAATTTTGGAGTTTTGAAGTTGCCGCTTCAGCTGGTTTTTGTCATAACCGCAATTGCGGTTTGGGTCTCGCAGGTGCGGCGCTGCAGAAGTGGCTTTGTGGTCGTAGAAGCGACATAGGAGAGGTCAAGCAGGAGCCGCAGAAGCGGTAGGGTCTCCGCAAAAGCGGTACCGCATCTGCGGACGGGGAGCCACAAATGCGAAAGCTAGCTTTAAGTGAGAAGTTGCAGATGCGACCCTTGTTCCGTAAAAGAGGGACCGCAGAAGCGGTCCCAGGACCGTATATGCGGTAACAGCTGGGCAGAAATAGGAAATTTCGAGGGTTTAGTTTCAAAAGCTGGAAATTCGATTTGGAGCTCGGGAGAGGGCGATTTTGAGAGAAAATTGAAGAGGAGATCATTGGGTAACAATTCTTTAACCCTTTCTAGTTATATTTCATCAATCTATAGTTAGTTTCATCATTTAATTTCGGATTGGAGATGAAAATTGGGGAAAAGTTGGAAGAAAGTTCTTAGACCTAGGATTCGACTTTTGATTAGGAATTTGATCTTAGATTTGGATAATTTTGGTATGCATAAACTCATGAGAGTGTAAGGATTCTGAAAATATAAATTTTAACTGATTTCGAGACGTGGGCCCGAGGGGAGTTTTGGTCATTTTACCTAATTTTGCGTATTAGCTTAGAATTTCTTTGTAGAATCAGTTATTTGAAGTGTTATTTACGTTATGAAATTGAATTCAATAGATTTGGGCCATTTGGAGTCAAGTACTCGTGGCAAGAGCGTGGTTTCGGATTGATTATTAAGCCGGTTCGAGGTAAGTGGCTTGCCTAACCTTGTGTGAGGGACCTTCCCCTTAGGATTTAGTATAATTGGTAATTGAAATGTCTTGTACGTGAGGTGATGAGTGCATACTTGCGCTAATTGTTGGAAATCCAGTTTTCATTAAGTAATTGCTAGTATGTTTCTTTTCCTGTTTATATTACTTGCACTTTAAGTCTGTTGTTAGCTTAGGAAAGCATGTCTAAGTGATTTAATTGCTTTATTTGCTCAAACTGTTTTACCTGAATTCTTTGCAACATGCTAGACTAGAATTACATGTTTGCCTTAATATGAAATTGACATTTGCTGAATATTTTTCCTGTTGTTGTTGTGTATTTACATTGGTACTACGGATGTGGGATTCCGGTAGATCCCCCTTGGCTGTTTATTTGGGATTACAGATAAGAGATTCCGGTAGATCCCCCTTTTCTGTTTATTTGGGACTACGGATGTGGGATTCCGGTAGATCCCCCTGCACAGTTATATGGAACTATGGGACTGCACCCGGTAGATTTCCCCAGTACTAGGTATTTATATTTGGGGACTACGGAACGGGATTCTGGTAGATCCCCGGCGCACTATGAGTTGGACTACGGGACGACACCCGGAGATCCACTGGACATTTACATTTGGGGGCTACAGGATGGTATCCTAGTAGATCCACGGTTGTTATCTCTGTGTTGAGCCGTGTTCCTTCGGTGATTATTTTGCCTCTATTCTAGTTGTTGTTGTTCTTTCTATTCTATGTCATTTCGTACTATTGCACTTAGTTATATTGTCTTATTCTACACTGTTATACTTTGTATGTTATTTAACCTCAGTAGGGCCCTGACCTTCCTCGTCACTACCCGACCGAGGTTAGGCTTGGCGCTTACTGAGTACCGCTTTGGTGTACTCATGCCCTTTTTGTGCAGGTTTTTCATGTGCAGATCTAGGTACCGCAAGTTAGTCCTATCACCTTTGAGGCGAGGCGACTGCTCCAGTGACTTTGAGGTATATCTGCCGCGTCCGCAGACCGAGGAGTCCCTCTCTATCTCATTTTAAGTATTAGCCCTTCTGTATTTCAGTTCTTTGTTAGACATTCTGGAGTTAAAGCTATGTAGTATCCTTAGATTGTGATTTGTAGGTTTCCGAGCTTGGAAATATGTATTGGTTTTTGAGAGTTAAATATTGTGTATGCCGAGCGACGCTTTTAAATACTGTTTATCACCTTATTTCTTCTTTAAATTATTTTATTTCCGCAAATTTGGTTTTCTTCTGCAATTTAAGCTTACCTAGTCGTAGAGACTAGGTGTCGGCACGATGGTTCATGGAGGGCGAACTGGGGCCGCGACAAGTTGGTATCAGAGCTCTATATTCACAGGAGTCATGAATCACAAGTTGGTTTATTAGATCTCGCTAATCGGTACGGAGACGTCTGTACTTATCTACGAGAGGCTATGTAACCGTTACGAAAATTCCACTTCATTTGATTTCCCTGTCGTGCGAGATTTTTGACATCACGAATCCTAAACCTATGCCTTCCATTCTCTCACAGATGGTGAGGACATGTGCTGCCTGAGATGATCAGACACCCGCACCCCCTGCGAGAGCCGTTAGAGTTTGGGGCCGGGGTAGAAGCCGAGGACGCGCACACGGTGCAGCTAGAGCACCTGCCCGAGCTGCCACCGAGGAGCCACCAGCAGTTCTAGCCAGAGCCACGCACCGGATATATCTACTGCTACTACTTCTCCAGCACTCAGGAGACATTAGCACAGTTCCTGAGCATGTTTGGTATACTAGGTCAGGCGGGGTTGATTCAGGTTGTACCAACTACCTCACAGATCAGGGAAGGGACCCAGACTTCTGCCACCCCCACTCTAGAGCACTGAGTTCTCATTGGTCGGGTTCCAGGTATCATAGCAACACAGCCTGTGGTCCCAGTTCAACGGGTGGTGAGGACCTCTCGCCGAGTAGAGGATGGGTGGGTCTAGGAGAGAGATGACGGATGAGGTCAGGAGAGAGTATAGGGAAGTGAGGAGACCTTGTAGATTGGAGAGACCCACTGATCCTTATTTTGGAGGAAGATTATGTCATGGTAGAGGTTTTGTGGGTCAGCCAGTTCAGTTTGCATCTCAGATTTCACATAGTGTTTTCAGGTGTTCAGGGGTCTTGGAGTACCCGTACCGCAAAGTTCCCACTGCCACGTCCTCCTAGAGGTTGTTTTGAGTGTGGTGACACACGCTATATGGTGAGGGATTACCTCAGACTTGGGAGGGGTGCACCTCCACAGACTTCTCAGCCATAGCGTGCCCCGAAGAGTTCTCAGGCTATGATTATAGCTCCAGTTGCTACCCCATATGCTCATCCAGCTAGAGGTGGAGGTCTCCCTAGAGGGGGAGGACAGGCTAAATACTATGCCCTTCCTGCCCGTACCGAGGCTGTTGCCTCCGATTCTGTCATCACAGGTATTATACTGGTTTGTCACAGGGATGCATCAGTTCTATTCGATCCAGGCTCCACTTATTCTTATGTGTCTTCTTATTTTGCTCCGCATTTGGGTGTATCTCGGGATTCTTTGAGTTTCCCTGTTTATGTTTCTACTCTTGTGGGAGATTCTCTTGTTGTTGACCACATTTATCGGTCGTGTTTGGTTGCTCTTAGTGGTTTTGAGGCCAGAGCCGATTTATTGTTGCTCAGCATGGTAGATTTTGATATAATCTTGGGCGTGGACTGGTTGTCGCCCCATTATGCTATTCTTGATTGTCACACCAAAACCGTGATGCTGGCTATGCCAGGTGTGCCACGTGTTGAGTGGAGGGGTACTTTAGATCACACTCCCAGTAAAGTTATTTCTTTTCTTAAAGCTCTGCGTATGGTTGAGAAGGGGTGTGACACGTATTTAGCTTATGTGAGAGATGTTAGTATTGATACCCCTTCAGTTGATTCAGTTCCAGTAGTACGGGATTTTCCCGATGTGTTTCCAGCTGATCTTCCAGGCATGCCGCCTGATAGAGATATTGATTTTGGCATTAATCTGTTGCCGGGCACTCAGCCCATTTCTATTCCTCCGTATCGTATGGCTCCTCCTAAGTTGAAGGAATTGAAGGATCAGTTACAGGAATTTCTTAATAAGGGTTTTGTTCGGCCCAGTGTATCACCTTGGGGTGCTCCTGTCTTGTTTGTGAAGAAAAATGATGGTTCTATGCGTATGTGTATTGATTATCGCCAGTTGAACAAAGTTACAGTTAAGAACTGTTATCCTTTGCCTCGTATTGATGATCTGTTTGACCAGCTTCAGGGCGCACGAGTGTTTTCTAAGATTGACTTACGCTCGGGTTACCATTAGTTGAAGATTCGGGAGCCAGATATCCCGAAGACTGCTTTCAGGACTCGGTATGGTCATTACGAGTTCCTTGTCATGTCATTTGGGCTGACCAATGCCCCAACAGCTTTTATGCACTTGATGCACAGTGTGTTCCGGCCTTATTTTGACTCGTTCATCATTGTCTTTATTGATGATATTCTAGTATATTCCCGGAGTCGGGAAGATCATGAGCAGCACATGAGGACCGTGCTCAGACTAGATATGTTAAATGGGTCGACCCGATCCGGACCCGAACCCTTTGACTCTTGGCCCATGAGTCCTCAACCGGGCCTGTCTGGTTCACTTTCTTATAGGGGACGGTCTGGATTTGACCCATTAATCAAAATATGTTGACCCAAACCAGACCCGTAACCCATAATCCCTTAACTCGAGCCCTTATGGGCCGAATCCAATTTAATTTTAAAAAGTTAAAAACTAATAAACAATAAAATTTTCAAACTTTATACATATATACGAACTTGAAATTACTACATGTCCTTGAAACCCGTTAGAATAAAATGAAAGAAAAATCATACTTTGTTAACATGAAGACTTGAGAAACATATGGAATTCGATTATTTCTATAACTAATAGTCTAAACCATATGGAATTCAACTATTTCGACAAGACGCCTCATAGTGTTTGGTATTATATTATTTTTTCAATGTTTAGAATCATTTTTTAACCATTTGTCTGAATATATGTATGTATATATATATATATATATATATATATATATATATATATATATATATATATATATATATATGTGTGTGTGTGTGTGTGTGTGTGAGAGAGAGAGAGAGAGAGCTGGTCCGGGCCGGTTGACCTGTGGGTCAGCTACCAGTTCCGGTCCGATTTAGTGGGTCAAAAAATTATAGCCCGGCCCTTGCACATTAAATTAATGGGTTGGTCCGGTTAGGGTTTCATGGGTCATGGGTCGGTTAACAGGTCAATTTTAATGGGTTATGTAGGCCGATTCGTGGGTCGACCCGGCCCATTTGACAAGTCTACTTCAGTCTCTAAGAGAGAAGAAGTTATATGCTAAGTTCTCGAAATGTGAGTTTTGGTTGGATTCAGTGGGATTCCTAGGCCACGCAGTGTCGAGTGAGGGTATTCAGTGGATCCGAAGAAAATAGAGGTCGTGCAGAGTTGGCCCAGACCATCCTCAACTATAGAGATCCGCAGTTTCCTTGGCATGGCGGGTTACTACCGCCGTTTTGTTGAGGGGTTTTTATGGATTGCAGCCCCAATGACCAGGTTGACCCAGAAGGGTGCTCCGTTCCAGTGGATGGAGGAGTGTGAGGCGAGCTTTCAGAAGCTTAAGACAGCTTTGACTACAGCCCCAATTTTGATACTACCTACAAGTTCGGGGTCTTATATGGTTTATTGTGATGCCTCGAGGATTGGCCTCATAGTGGTGTTGATGCAGGACGGTAGGGTGATTACCTACGTGTCCAGACAGTTGAAGGTACATGAGAAGAATTATTCGGTCCACGACCTTGAGTTAGCTGCCATTGTTCACACCCTGAAGATCTGGTGCCATTATTTATACGGTGTGCCTTGTGAGATTTATACTGACCATCGGAGCTTGCAGCACCTATTCAAGCAAAATGATCTAAATTTGCGCCAGAGGAGGTGGTTAGAGTTGCTGAAGGACTATGATATCACTATTTTGTATCACCCGAACAAGACAAATATGGTGGTCGATGCCTTGAGTCACCGGGCAAAGAGTTTAGGGAGTTTGGTTTATTTACCAGCATCGGAGAGGCCTATGGTGATGGATGTTCAGGCCTTAACCAGCCAGTTTGTGAGATTGGATCTTTCAGAGCCCAATCGGGTTCTAGCTTGCGTGGTTTCTCAGTCTTCCTTATTTGATCGTATCAGGGAGTGTCAGTATGATGACCCTCATTTTCTTGTCCTCGAGGACAAGGTTCAACACGGTGATGCCAGAGATGTGACTATTGGTGATGATGGTGTATTGAAGATGAAGGATCGGATTTGTGTACCCAATGTTGATGGGCTTCGGGAGTTGATTCTGGAGGAGGCCCATAGTTTGCGGTATTCCATTCATCCGGGTGCTGCGAAGATGTATCAGGATTTGAAGCAGCACTACTGGTGGAGGCGGATGAAGAAAGATATATTTGGATTTGTAACTCGGTGCCTCAACTGTCAGTCGGTGAGGTATGAGCACCAGAGACCTGGTGGGTTGCTTTAGCAGATGGAGATTCCGGAGTGGAAGTGGGAGTGGATCACCATGGACTTTGTAGTTGGGCTCCCACGGACTTTGAGGAAGTTCAATGCTATTTAGGTGATTATGGGTCGGCTGACCAAGTCCGCTCACTTTATTCTTGTGTGTACTACTTATTCCTCGGAGTGGTTTGCAGAGATCTATATCCGGGAGAATGTTCGTCTGCATGGTATTCCGGTTTCCATCATTTCAGATAGAGGTACTCAGTTCACATCACTGTTCTGGAGGGCTGTTCAGCATGAGTTGGGTACTTGGGTAGGGTTGAGTACAATGTTTCACCCTCAGACGGACAGTCCGAGCGCACTATTCAGATTTTTGAGGATATGCTCTGTGCGTGTGTGATTGAGTTTTGAGGGTCTTGGGATCAGTTCTTTCCATTGGCGGAGTTGCCTACAACAACAACTATCAGTCCAACATTGAGATGGCAACGTACGCGGCTTTATATCGTAGGCGGTGTAGATCCTCGGTGGGTTGGTTTGAGTTGGGTGCGGCTAGATTACTGGGCATAGACTTGGTTCAGGATGTTTTGGAGAAGGTTAAGGTGATTCAGGATAGACTCCGTACAACCTAGTCCATACAGAAGAGTTACGCGGACCGGAATGTTCGTGATGTTTTCTATATGGTTGGAGAGGGGGTTCTACTTCGGGTTTCTCCTATGAAGGGCGTTATGAGATTTGGGAAGAAAGGAAAGTTGAGTCAGAGGTTTATTGGCCCTTTTGAGATATTGAGGCGTGTTGGGGAGGTTGCTTATGAGCTTGCCTTACCTCCTAGCTTGGTAGGGGTTCATCCGGTATTTCATGTTTCGATGCTCCGAAGGTATCACGGTGATCCGTCGCACGTGTTGGATTTCAGTTCGGTCCAGTTGGACAAGGATCTATCCTATGTTGAGGAGTCAGTGGCAATATTAGACAGGCAGGCTAGAAAGCTGAGGTCAAAGAACATTGCATCAGTAAAGGTTCAGTGGCGGGGCTAGCCGGTCGAGGAGGCGACCTGGGAGACCGAACAGGATATGCGCACCCGTTACCCTCATCTTTTTACTACTTCAGGTATGTCTCTATGCTCATTCGAGGACTAACGAATGTTTAAGTGTAAGAGGATGTGACGACCCGACCGGTCGTCTTAAGAATTAATGCCCCGATCCCCTATTAACTACTTTCCCTATGTTTGATTTGCCGAGATGTTCGGTTTTGAGTTTCGGAGAGTTTTAGGACACTTAGTCCCTAAATGAGAGCTTAAGTGTTGGAAAGTTGACAGTAGTTGGAACAGTGTGAAGATGACCTCAGAATGGAAATTCAATGGCTCTGTTAACTCCGTTGGGTGATTTCGGGCTTAGGGGCGTATTCGGATTGTGTTTTGGAGGTCCGTAGCTAATTTAGGCTTGAAATGTCGAAAAGTCGAATTTTGAAGTTTCCGGTTCGGTAGTGAGATTTTGATCCGAGGGTCGAAATGAAATTCCGGAAGTTGGAGTAGCTCCGTAGTGTTGAATGTGACGTGTGTGAAAAATTTTAGGTCATTCGAACGAGGTTTGATAGACTTTTTGATCGAAAGTGCATTTTTAGAGTTTTTGGGATTCTTAGGCTTGAATCCGATGAAAAATAGATGTTTTGATATTTTTTTGAGCATTCTGAAGGTTGGAACAAGTTTGAATGAAGTTATAGGATATGTTGGTAGGTTTGGTTGAGGTCCCGGGGGCCTCGAGATAATTTTGGATGGTTTACGGAAGAATTTTGGAGTTTCGAAGTTGCAGCTTCAACTGGTTTTCTGTCATAACCGCACATGCGGTTTGTGTCCAGCAGGTGCGGCGCCACAGAAGTGGCTCTGTGGTCGCAGAAGCGGAATGGGAGAGGTCAAGCAGGAGGCACAGAAGCGGTAGGGTCTCCGCAGGAGCGGTACCACATCTACGGATGGGGAGCCACAAATGCGGAAGCTGGCTTTAAGTAAGAAGTCGCATATGCGACAAATGTTCCGCAAAAGTTGCGGTCCCAGGACCGCAGATGCAGTAACAGCTGGGCAGAAATAGGAAATTTCGAGGGTTTAGTTTCAAAAGTTGGAAATTCGATTTGGAGCTCGGGAGAGGGTGATTTTAAGAGGAAATTGAAGAGGAGATCATTGGGTAAGAATCCCAATGATATATGGAACTACGGGACTGTACCCGGTAGATTCTCTCAGTACTAGGTATTTACATTTAGGGACTACGAAACGGGATTCCGGTTGATCCCCAACGCACTATGAGTTGGACTACGGAATGACACCCGTGAGATCCACTGTACATTTACATTTGGGGGCTACAGGACGGCATCCTAGTATATCCACGGTTGTTTTCTCCGTGTTGAGTCGTGTTCCTTCGGTGATTATTTTGCCTCTGTTCTAGTTGTTGTTGTTCTTTCTATTCTATGTTATTTCGTACTGTTTCACTTAGTTATACTATCTTATTCTACATTGTTATATTTTGTATGTGATTTAACCTCAGTAGGGCCCTAACCTTCCTCGTCACTACCCGACCGAGGTTAGGCTTGGCACTTACTGAGTACCGCTGTGGTGTACTCATGCCCTTTTTGTGCATGTTTTTCATGTGCAAATCCAGGTACCCCGACTCAGTCCTATCACCTTTGAGGCGAGGCGACTACTCTAGCGACTTCGAGGTATATCTGCCGCGTCCGCAGACCGAGGAGTCCCTCTCTATTCTCGCTTTTAAGTATTAGCCCTTCTGTATTTCGTTTCTTTGTTAGACATTCTGGAGTTAGAACAATGTAGTATCCTTAGCTTGTGATTCGTGGGTTTCCGGGTTTTGAAAATATGTATTGGTTTTTGAGAGTTAAATATTGTGTATACCGAGCGGCAGTTTTAAACGCTGTTTATCACCTTATTTCTGCTTTAAATTGTTTTATTTCTGCAAATTTGGTTTTCTTCCGCAATTTAGGCTTATCTAGTCGTAGAGACTAGGCATCGTCATGATGATTCACGGAGGACGAACCGGGGTCGTGACAGGATCCTTTTGCTAGCTTGGTCCCATGTGGTAAGTTTTCTATTGGTCTAACACTTATTGTACCCGTTAATGTCAATTTGGGCTATGGTCATGTGTTTGATACTTGTTATTACTGTCATACGAAGGTTTGTGCTTCTCTCTACTATGCGTCCGAAGCAACAATAGGGACTATCCCATTTTATAGTTGTGTGGAAAATTGGTTCGACACAGGGCAATATTTTAGGGCTACTTCATATGTGCTTTTAACTGTTGAATCTGCAGATTTAAAATAAATTGAGGGATTCGCTCCATTTATCACCCAAACAGAGTTAGGCGGTAAATGTGGCGAGAGTGCAGATATTTCAGTTGCTTAGTCGATCAACTATCTGTATCCTTGGTGCATGCTGATGGCGAGAGTGCAGAGTATTTCAGTTGCTTAGTAGATCAACTATCTGTATCCTTGGTGCATGCTGATTTTTGGGATGTCGCCACACATAAAAGCGTGAAACAATGGAGTGGAATTATCTGCATGCCAAGTTTTGGGAGGTACACAAATTTCTGTAATGCCACATGAACATCTGGAACGAGATATGCCAACGAGAGAAGGAGGCCGCCATTCTGACGTGTGTAGTGCATTATGTAAAGTACTTCTTGAAGATGAGGATTGAAGTTCTACTGGGGAATTCAATGATCAATGTATTTTGGGTCAATTTCGATTTAATCTTGCTGCTAAATTCCTTATAGTAACCATTTATGCAACTGTGCCAGCTCTTAGTGTATGGGATCCTAGAATAAGTTTCGCGTTCTGGGCTCTAACTGATTCTATAGAGTACGTGACGGTCTTACCATTGCTGGAATGTATTAGCAGGTTGTGCTTCATCGCATATTCCAACTCTAAGACTAGAGTATGGGATCCCGGACAACTATGGTTTGTGAAATCCTACAATTTGCAATCTCCTTTCGCATTGTCAGTGACTACTTTACCAAGTTTAGCTCACTTCTATATT
The DNA here is from genome assembly GCF_000393655.2 of Nicotiana sylvestris. Classification (NCBI taxonomy): domain Eukaryota; kingdom Viridiplantae; phylum Streptophyta; class Magnoliopsida; order Solanales; family Solanaceae; genus Nicotiana; species Nicotiana sylvestris. The sequence continues at coordinate 198,297,873 of NC_091062.1, forward strand.
GCTGATTGGATTTGTGAGAGGTCTCAAGCACCCCTGGCTATTGCTTTCCCTGGTAGCTATTCTTATGCTGACACAAACCAAAATTTTCTTCTTTATTCACCTAAGATAGCCTTCTTACCTCTTGTAACTAATTCTTCTGGAGAATTAATTTTGGCCAAGGATGACATTGAGTTGTTAAGAAACATCAACTGCAAGAGTACATGAGCTGCTATACTTGGGGATCTGCTTGAACTCGGTCCAACAGAATACATGTATAATGAGTTGATGTTACAGTTATGTTGTGATGCCCATCTTAATGTAGTTGCACTTGTTGGAACAAAGTTTTTCACTGCAGCTGAGAATATAAATTGCGCCGACGAGATAAAACTGGTATGCACCAATGATGCTCACTGCATGGCTTCTGAAATTATCAATTATCTAATTAATGGTGATAGCATCCATGTCCAAGGCAGTAGCCAATGGCAATTGGGAGTGACTTTGGCTTTTGTCAACTTTATATTTCCTACATAACTATGTCGTGCAATAGTGAGAAAGAAATATGTCAACTGAATCATCGCTATTGAGTTCGAATCTTTGGAAAATGACCGAAATATATGCATCCACTCTTGCCGGTGATTATATGTCAAGTTTACACCAAGTTACTCTCCTTCTATCAGGCTGTATATGCAACAATGTTTTATTTGGAGAAAACTGTGATCCTAAGTTCTACTGGAAGGCACTACTAAATATTTCTTTGCCTCCAATTTATCCTTGATGTTGCTGAAAGTTGCTATGATCCTATGTGGACAAGGAGCCATGTTACAGCATCCCATGATTATCATTCTTCTTAAAGCCATCACTACTCTTGCTGCTGGTTTGGAATGAATTGGCCAAGAAGCTCAAGTCAAGTGTGACTCTCTCCCTGCCAAGATTCTAACTTCTTGTCTTAGGATTTGTGGTGACATAGAACCAAAGGTTGTCAATACTACAGTGGCCACCATCTCATGTCCCGTTGACAAAGTTGTGATAGTTCACATATTCTCCTTCTGTTTCCCAGAACACTTTTGTCTAGAGACATTTGGCAGAGAGTGCGTTGCTAATACTATTCTTTGCTCGAACCTTGAGGACAAAGTTATTTTTGAGGGCGGAAGTATTGTTGTGAACCAAGCTGACTCCGTAAGAGTCTATGGGCTAGAAGAAGTGAGTAAGGTTGAGTCAATTGGGATTACTGGGTTGAGTATAATATTAGAGAGTTTTATTTGGAATCCATGCCCATTAGCAAATGTTTAAAAAGGGACAAGAGGTTAGTAAGAAGGATTATGCGAATTGTGATGTTGAATATGTTCTCTCTCATCTCTACTTTGTATCATTGATTTCCTCATCCCTTCTTCATCGGTCTCTGTTTCTCACCTCTTTCTTCTTATCAATTCTTCTATGTCATTTCAATTGATATTCCTTGAAATTCTATTTAGTAAGGGCAACACTACAAGTGAGTTTACTTGTGTACGAATTGGTTATTTCAAGTTTGTTACAGGAACATAGTTATTTATTACAAAACCTTAAGATCATTACTGCAACAATAATCCAAGGTGTTTGTATGTGTTAAAATTTGACCACCAGTGGGTTATCATTAAAAGGAATGGTAGAGGGTCGACCAAGCCATAGTTGTGCCCACGAGGCATAACATCGATGAGTATCTCGGCTTCTGCCGAGATCGAGCCATCGGAAGGTTTACACGGCAAAACATATGTCGTAATACTTGGGCGAGTAAGGAAGAGTACAGCCATGAGAGGTTATGCTGGTTAAAGACCGTTAGATAAAGGGGACGATTGATGATATATATGTGAGAGAAGAAGTCAAGAAAAAGGGGTCCCATCCAAGAAAGAGAGAGGAACAATATATCAAAGTTGCGAACAGGAGAGGACCTCCAACAACAAAGTAGATGCCCTGATTTTGGTTACAACCCTTTTTTAATCATCCTTGTTGAATGAATAAAGATGGATCTCATAGTTACCAACGATTTTCCCTCTTTTCCTTCTTTGCTCTTACAAGTGCGGAACGATATATCAAAGATGTAAGCTTGTCATTTATGTTTGATGCCTTTCAATCATCTTAAGAAATGTTATACAAGCTCGGCCTCCTTCGATTCTCATATTCAATATGCTTAGATCTAGCGTTAATTATGTTTGGCTAAGATTTATCCTCCATTTTCTTCATTAATTGGTTTAACAAAAAGTTTAACACTTTTTGGTCAAACAATTTAGCGCCGTCCGTGGGGATTTCTTAGCCAAATCTTTCAGTTTCCTTTAGATCTAGAACCAGCCAAGTATTACTTCCAGGATGTCATAGCCTCACCATCTCGGTAAAAATACCAACTCGAAAGAATAGTAGATAAGCTTTTGAGATAATCGTACCAATCTAGGTCAAATATCTATATTAAATAGAAATTGTGACCGATGTCTATGCAAAATCCACGCCTCCCCTGTAGCGATGGGTCTGGCACGTCATATGAATGTTTAAAGTAGAATCACTGTCACTATGCGCTTGGCATGAATGCAACCATATTTGACGTATTCACCTTATATGTCGGCCCGTACTTCCACCTCTTAGGAAGGACAACAGCCTATTGTGTGATCCTTTGAAATAGCGGGCATATCTTGCCTTATTTTCATACTCACGTGCACTGGGTGATTTATGAACAAAGTATAACATGTTTCCCTTATTGTTTGCACATATCGAACGAGGTTGGACTGGGACTCGGTCTCGGTATCCCAATAGGCAAGGTAAGTCCAACCCACGAGAAGCCTAGACGCGATTAACGACGAAGCCGAACACGGCTACCAAATATGAAACCATCATTCGAGTACGAGATGAAGTGAGCGACCCTAGAGTGTCGTTCCTCCTTTTGCCGACTTGCCAGGCCAAGGTAACAAGCAATTTCATTTGGGTTTAACTTATTACGTTCTCTTGATTGGTTCAGAACAGGAACACGAGTACTCTCATAGGTACGCGAATAAGGAATGAACGCCACCAAAACACCCCAGGAAAAGGTTTCGTACCATACCACCTCGCAAGCAATGACTGAGCAAAGCCCTCTAAGTCATACCGTATTACAAATAATAGAAACAATTCAGCACGGATAGACTATTAAGAAAATCTCCAAAACAGGGCTCACCCATGAAACGCACAGTAATCTCCAACGAAAGCAAAGTTCAGTGAACTGGGACCCACCCATGAAACGCATAGTAACCTCCAATGAAAGCAAAGTGCAGCGAACTGGGAATCACCCCCGAAACGCATAGTATTATCCAGTGAAAGCAAAACCAAGCACACCGAGACTTACCCGGACGCACGCATAAATAGTACGGCGACGTGCTCCAATAAAAATAATACAACGGGTTACAATTCGACCTTGCTTGAATTAATATCTTTACGGCCACCGGCCATGTTAAATAGGTTGCAATTCGACCTCGCTCGAGTTAACACCTTACGGTCATCGACCACCGTTAAATAAAAGAAAATTCAACCTTGCTCGAATTTACAACGGATTGCAATTCTGATCTCTCAAATTCACATCTTTACGGTTGTCGGCCATAGCCAAGTAAAAGTAAAAATTTGCCCAAGACGGCGACTCCAAGTTCGACCTCGTTCGAATATATAAGTCAGAAATTAACTTCGTCCAAGACGACAACTCCAAGTTCGACCTCGTTCGAATATATAAGTAAGAAAGTGACTTCGCCCACGACGGCGACTCCAAGTTCGACCTCGTTCGAATATATAAGTCAGAAATTGACTTCGCCCAAGACAGCGACTCTAAGTTCGACCTTGTTCGAATATATAAGTCAGAAATTGACTTCGCCTAAGGCGGCGACTCCAAGTTCGACCTCATTCAAATATATAAGTCATAAATTGAATTCGCCCAAGAAGGCAACTCCAAGTTCGACCTCATTCAAATAATATAAGTCATAAATTGACTTTACCCAAGACGTCGACTCCAAGTTCGACCTCGTTCGAATATATAAGTCAAAAATTGAATTCTCCCAAGACGGCGACTCCAAGTTCGACCTCGTTCGAATATATAAGCCAAAAAATTGACTTTGCCCAAGACGGCGACTCCAAGTTCGACATCGTTCGAATATATAAGTCAGAAATTGACTTCACCTAAAAATTCGTTGATTCCACCTAAGCTGATAAATCAGAAGTCAACCTCACCTGAACTTGCAGATCTAAAGTGACTGCATTCGGACTCATGCGATGAGATCCTACTCGATCTGGGTAAAGTCGGTTCCCAATTAAAAAGATCAGGGACTCATCACAAAGAAATTCGAAGGTCTACGCCAAAAAACAATATATATATATATATATATATATATATATATATATATATATATATATATATATATATATAAAATAACAAACGGAAAAAATAAAGAGAAATAAAATCAAAATATACACATGTTGGGATATATACTATTAACCATGGGTTTAGTTTAGATATAGTATTTATTATGGAATAATTATTTATTCAATTTTAATAAAGTTTTAAATAGATCATATATTAGTCTGTGTCTTTTGCTTATATAGTAGATGATTTAATGTATAGAGTTTAGCTTATACACAGAAGATTAAATCGGTTCTTAAAAGTATAAAGTTTGAGTTCACAATCTAATGATGGAACTGGACAAACCATAAGGAATGATTGTAGTACAAGATTAAATATAATTTATCTTGATTATGGGAATTGTTTAATTCCAACTTCTTGTGCTAGTACATTTTGTATGTATTGAATGAATCAAGTAGAAATAAGTATTTTATACTGACTTAATAAAATAAACTCTCTAGTCATTAAATGTACTTATATTCTTAATCTTGATATAATTATTATTAGTTGTGTACATTATTATTATTATTTTGATTTATTAAAAGGCAAGATTCTTGTGTGTGTCAATATGCCTGGTAAATTGGATAATAATAATGTACATTGACGAAGTAATAGTTAGTTGATGGAATCCATGTCTCGGTTTAGAGATTGATGATACACCTTTATGAAAGCTTATAAGTTTTCATGTGTGAATCCGGCCGGTGAATTTTGTATCCGACACATGAAATAAGTTAAGCGAAAGTCTAAAGAAAATAATCAATAAATTAAATCGTCAGCAATTTAATAATTGATTAGTATCTGAATCTTAACATGAGGAGTTAAATAAGATTTAATAGATGAATTTCGAAATTGAATAAGGAGTGCAATTAAAAAAATTTAGTGGAATAATTCGTAATTAATTATGGTAGATATTAATTTCAAAAATTAGAAATTAATTCCATAATTGGAGCCTTGTTAATTAAATTCTGTGGTCCCTATAGTGCTTGAATAATAGGAAATAAAGGAATCATTTTCCGGTGGAAAAGAAAACCCAACAGGTTTTGGAAAAGGATTTTAACCCTTAAAACATGTGCTACAAATACATAAGGTTTTCCACCTAGAGGATGTAGTGATGGTGGCTGAAAATTTCAGCCAAAATTTCCTAGAAATTTTGCCCACAGGAAATTACTATTTTCGGATATTATTTGGGTAACACAGTAGAAGACCGTGGACCGTTCGGAGATCGTGATTGTGCGGGTGGTGGAGAATTCATTGAGTTGCTGTGGAATTCGAAGCTCACATGATAAAAGAGCTTTGTTCACACTTCAAGAGGTAATCCGTGAAATCCCGCTTATACTAGTTGTCTAGATTACATGTGATTTTGATACTGGGATTGCTTCCGCTGCTTATTATAATTCATCAATTGGTATCAGAACCCACTCATATCTAATTAGATAACTAATTTTTTCATGAAACAAGAATATCGTGTTATGTGCGTTTTTGAATTACATGTATATATAGTTTTCTGAAAAGCTGCACTGCTGTTTTATGAATTAACTGTGCAAATTTTTTGGATTATTCTTGTAATCATGAGATATCTGTTTTCTTATTGATATTTGATTGATATTATCTGAATTTTTTGGGGTAACCCCTAGACAAACGCAAAACCTGATTTTGACCGAATAGCCGGTATTTTCGGAGGTCAGCGAACTTGATGGACTTCGATTGAGCTGAAATTTGGTAAGTCCATCGGAAATGACGCGGTGAGAAAAACTCACTGTTTTACAGTGAATCATGGTATTTTTCGGCGTTTTGAGGTCATTTGGACTGTGTTTTTGACGTTTTTCTATTTTCTGGAAATTATTTCTTAATAATTTTAATTCGTTTTTAATTCAATGCTGGTGGGGTGACTCCTCATGGTCACCATGATTAAATACTGGTCATATAATAGGTTTACACATTGGCTATTAGCAAATAGACGTGTTGTTGTATTAAATTCAATAATAGAGGTGTAAGATTTTATTGACTAGGTCTTACAAAGTATAATTGATATTGTATGATGATATAATTATTTTGTAAGAAAGTGAAATCTTCTATTTGATATCCTGAATGACTAATGATTGGAGCGTTTGACATATTTGTGCATAAATAATTTCTCAAATTTTAGTTTATGTTTTCATGCCCTATGTGATTACTAGTTTTGGATTTTCGATGAAGAATTTTGTTCTCTGATTGGAGGTTCTAATTAAGTGAAATATGATGGTATTTTGTATGAGTTTTATATTGTTGGTATGGCTTTTAAGCTATGGTCCATATTCTGCCATAAAATAGTTTTATGAGCTACATATATATTCACTTGTAAATTGAGAATTTTATGAGAATAAATAATTACCACTGAAGTGGTTTGTTTATTTGAACTCATGAAAAATTCATAAAAATTTTTACATGTGAAATTATATTTATTCATGGATTGAGCATTGTGATTAATAAGTAGGATCCATAAAATGGTCTATTTATTTGAGTCATTGAAATCTGCTTAATATACCATGTGAAAATTATCCTTGAGAAATCTACATTAATGGTGGAAGTTCTTAACTAGAAATAGAGTTTTATCTTTGGGTACTAGTGAAACTAACTCCACCCATGAAAAGAGATATTGGGGTTTTCACCGAACATGAGAAAATATAATATCTTAGGTTCTTGTGTATTTAATAAAGGATAATTTATTGCAAAAGGAGATATTATGTATCGTAGAAATAGAAAGAACATAATATATGCCTTGAGCTCATAGTATAATTATAAGGAGAATGAAAATCAATATCATATTTATTTTAATTCATGAAACTACTTAAAACGGCTGTTCTCCGAGTTTGGTTACAAACTGGTGGTCATGAATTTGACGGACTCCGATTGACCTGAAACTTGGTAGGTTCATTGAAAACGATCCAGTGAGAAACACTCACTGCTATACAGTGAATCATGTTGTTTTCGGGAATTTTTAGGCCATTTAGATGTTTTTTCAAGCAGTTTATTAAATTGAATTTGTTATAAATATGAAAAATATTCTTTATATATCGGATATATTTGTGTTAAATTTGAAACATGATGATTTAACTTGATATGATATATATCAAGAATGCAAATCACATGGATTTAATCCTAACTACGCCAAAAATAATTTATTCGAATTTGGTCAAGTTTTTGGCGATCGTGAATTTCACAATCTCTGAATAACCTGAAATTCAGTAGGATCATCGGAAACGATCAGTTAAGAAAAACTCATTGCTATGCAGTAAATCACATCGTATTTTGACGATTCGAAATCATTTAGATGAGTTTTTTGGAGGTTTTACATACAAAAAATCATTCTTTCTATCATTTTGTTTATGTCCAATCTGGAACATGATAACACATGTTGATTTGATATGAATTGGTATATAATAAGTGCAACGACCCGACCGGTCGTTTTGAGCTCTAGTGCGTCGTTCAGCAGTTTGAGGATATGAGCTGCTTCACTTCAGGTATTATGACTTGAGCGCACGGTCGAAATTGAATTCCGGGAAGTTCGGAGTTGATTTGGAAAGAGAATTCTCATTCGGAAGCTTTAAGTTGAAAGAATTAGCTAAGATTGGATTTATGAGTAAACGACCTCGGAATCGGGATTCGAAGGTTCCAGCAGGTTCGTATGATGATTTCGGACTTGGGCATATGTCCGGATAGGGTTTTGGAAGACCCGGTAATATTTTGGCGCCTATTGTGGAAGTTAGCATTTTGGAAGAAATTTCATAAGTTTGGGTTGAAGTGCATTTCAGTCTTATCGATGTCCGTTTGAGATTCCGAGTCTAGAAGTGAATTCGGAGGTCCGTAGGTCATTTTGGAGTCATTTGGCTAAAGATAGAAATTTTAAGGTTTTTGAGAAGTTTGACCGAGAGTTGACTTTTTGGTATCGGTGTTGGATTTCGATTCCGGAAGTTGGAGTAGGTCCGTAATGGCAAATATGACTTGCGTGCAAAAATTTGAGGTCAATCGGACATGATTTGATAGGTTTAAACATCGAAAGTAGAAGTCTGAAATTCTAAAGTTCATAAAGCTTGGATTGGAGGCCGATTCATGTTTTTAGCATTGTTTGATATGATTTGAGGCCTCGAGCAAGTCCGTAATGTGTTTTGGGACTGGTTGGCATGATTGGTTGGGGTCCTGGGGTCCTCGGGTGGATTCCGGGTGGTTAACGGATCGAAAATAGAATTTTGGAGAAGACTGAAGTTGTTGGTTGCTGGTGTAACCGCACCTGCGAAACTAGGGCCACAGGTGCGAAGCCGCAGAAGCGGCCTTCGTGCCGCAGAAGCGAAAATGGACGGCTAGGTTGGGACCACAGATGCGGTCATTTTACCGTAGATGCGGGACAACACCTGTAGAAGGAAAAGCGTAGATGCGGGAGTTGAAGGCTTGGGGAAGACCGCAGAAGCGGCAATTGGTCCGCACCTGCGGGACCGTAGAAGCGGCAATTGGTCCGCACCTGCGGGACCGCAGTAGCGACCAATAGACCGCAGATGCAAAAGGACTGAAGGCAGTGAGTGTTTTAAAAATTGGAATTTGGCCATTTCCTCTCATTTTTCTCTTGGCTTGGGGGATTCTTGTAGGTTTCAAGGGGAGTTTTCATCATCAACGATAAAGTAAGCTATCCCCCAACTATCTTGAGTTAAATACATTGATTATGTACGGGTTTGAGCATGAAATTTGTAGAAACTTGGGGGTTTGAGGGAAAACCTAGAAAATCGATATTCTTGGAATTTGACCAAGATTTTGGGTATGGAATTGAGAGTAAATTATATATTTGAGTTCGTGAGGTTATGAGTAAGGTTTATCTTCGAAAAATTTAGGAATCCGAGCACGTGGGCCCGAGGGCAATTTTGTCAACTTTTCGATCGGGGTTAGAAATTGTTATAAATCAGATTGTAATAAGTAATTGAACATATATTAATGGGTTTGCATAATTATTGGCTAGTATTGGAGCATTGTGCATCGATTGGAGTCTTCGGAAGAGCGTGGAATGTCGGTTATGGATCTTCGGAGCGAGGTGAGTCTCCTTTCTAACCTTGTAAAAGGAAATTGTCCCCATAGGTGAAATAATTGGTTATGTGCTCCTATTTGTGGGGGTTACGTACGCACGAGGTGACGAGAGTCCGTGCGTAGCTACTAATATGTGTAAGTACGGTTAGTCTAGGACCCAAAAGCATGCTATACTTGGAATATCTGTAATCTTATTGACAGTTGAATTGCGTAAATCCTATTGAATTGGTACGCGAATTTCCAAAATGACCAAACTTCATTTTCTTAAATCGTTAAAAGAGAATTGGATTTTATTTGGATAAATGTTCCCCGATAAAGTCTTAATTGGCTGTTTGAGCATGTATTTCTATGTGTGCCTGCATCACACGTATGTTTCGCGAGCAGGATGGTTGTTTATTTAAAATTGACCGCGTCACATGTATGATTCGCGAGCGGGGTAATAGATGCATCTATGGTTTGCGCCATTCGACCCTCGGCAGTGCACATTTTACATTTATGTTGGATCGGGTCGTACGACCTCGGCATGATTTGCGCATGCTTGTATTCCTTGCTTTGAGATTTATTGATATTGATATTTGCTCTCCCCGACTTGAGATATTTGTTAATTAACAGATTATGAATCCGGAGACTTTTAATATAAAAAGGAACTTTTACCTATTCGGGACTTATTTGAAATTACTGTCGTTCTTAATAAATCCATGATTACTCACATTAAAAATATATTACTAGTGGACCACTAGTAAATGTCGAAGTCAACCTCTCATCTGTACTTCTTTGAAATTAGACGGGATACTCATTGGGTATACGTTGTTTTCGTACTCATACTACACTTGCTGTACATTTTTGTTTGCATAGGTTTATGTGTGGCTAGTGGCATAATGGCATGGTTGATACGGAGACTCAGTTGAGTTTCATTTATTGAGACGACCGTAGCCAGTAGAGTCTCTTTCAGAGTATTGTACTATATTTTCATTTCTGTCTACTTGTATCCCGTACAGTTACTGTATTTTATTTCATTCATAGTAAATGCTCATGCACTTGTGACACCGGGTTCTGGGATGATTATGGGGTATCTTGTATTAACTTCTTAACATTTATATTTGATTTGAAACAATTATCTTTTACTGGTAAAATTGAAGGAAAATCATAGTTTTCAAAATTATTAAAACGAGAATTTAATTAAGTAGCTTGGTTGGCTTGCCTGACAGCAGTGTCCGGCGCCATAATGTCCGTTAGTGGATTTTGGGTCGTGACAACATGGTATCAGAGCACTAGGTTCCCTTAGGTTTTATGAGTCATGAGCGAGTCTAGTAGAGTCTTGCGAATCGGTACGGAGACGTCTGTACTTATCTTCGAGAGGCTACGAGGCTGTTAGGAGCACTTCCCTTCTTGATTCCTCATTGTGCGGTTTGATTCCTTTGAGGCTTATGCCTTTATTTACTTCCTATTCGATCTTATGCGATGCGAACCGCTTGCTATAAATTGAGAATTGAAGAATTGTAATGGTACTACCGATGTGGTGCGGGATGTTTCTCCCAGAATAGTTGATTGGGCTATTTCGTTGCCTTGCGGAAGGATATCTTGTCCTTTCGGCTCAGTAATAGTATTCCTGAGAGCTTTGAGGCTATGCATAGATTGATGTGATGCTCACAATTGGTTATCACATAGTATTGACTTAATGGTAGGTTACTTGCCTATGTGTTGGGTCGGTGAATGATTTGAAAGGAAGTCTACTCAGTGCACGATTCAGAGATCGGATATCTCATTTTCGGCAGAGGAAAAGCAATTGGCCTATGAATGTCCAGATTTGGGGTGATGGAGTAACGAGACTTGGTATTTTCGAGCATGGTGGAGTTTTCATTTGCTATGTAGTGTCGTCGTCCTCAATTTTATGTGTTAAGTTCATCATGGTCTTCTGCAATTCGCCCTTGGGGTAGGATATTGTGAAATAATATTGGAGAAACGACGATTGGATATCGCGGTGTGATGGTTCAAGATTGAATCGGTGTTTCTAATGTCGATGGCTCGAGAAAGATGATCTCCGGAAAGGTTTAAAGTTAATAGCGATTTGTGGGTTCAAGTGTTACGAAGATAGATTTTTATTTAAGGCAACAACTGAGCAGCAAAGGATGAGGAAGGACATGTGGGGAGTGACAGGCGGTGGCTAAAACTTTTAGAAGGCCAGGTATAAGAGGCAAAGGTCGAGTAGTCGATTAAAGGGGTGAGTTCCACCAAAGTGGGAGAGTGGCGGAGTTGCATATTGGCTTGGTGGTAGGATGACCATGCACCTTGAGGAGAGTTTGGAATGATTTGGGAATTTTAGAGATTGGTGATTGGGGCCTACGGATTTAATTTGGAGCATGGGCTATTATGCGATATGAGATTTGATATGACGGAAAGGAGCCGCTTGACATGAAGAAGGATACAACATAACTTTGAATTGGAAGGATGTTGTCGCACATCTAATTGATGTCCACGAGGGGTGAATGGACTTGTGCAGCTAGAGAGTGAGCTCAGACTCAGGATGGGTTATTGATGTCGCAGTGATTGTACCCCGTGCAGCAGTGTTGGAAGATGTCGGAAAGTGATTTCCACAGGTGGGTTATCCCCTTGTGAGCAGGTTAGCGGTCGCGTGATTGGCGGAGCTTCTGCGGAGGATTTTACTGGCCATTCCGGTAAGAGGTCGAATATGTGGATGTTGATGGAAATTCAGGGTGTTCATGAAGTGCTAATGGAAGGATTTCAAGGAATCTGGCGGTTTAATTGCGCGAGGTCATGTCAATAAGAGATAAAGAATCTTGGTGAATTCTAGAAGCGTCTAATAGTGGCTTCAAGCTAAGTTGGAGAGTCCCACTGCCTATGATTGGGTTGCATGGTTAACTACTTGCGAGGTTTCTGGTTATTAGCATATTGATGGGTTATTTCAGCTACGGGAAAGAACATAAGTGTTAATTTGAGCAAAGGAATTGTTAAAGGTGTGCGATAGTTGGCCTTATTGGCTCATGTTCAGACTTGGAGAAGGATTCGAGATTTATGCCTTGTATAAATGGGGGTTTCAAGGGAAGTGATTCTGTCGGGTGTTTGGCCGTGAGGGTATTCATGTGCTAGAAGGTTCGTAGAGTTGATTATATTCGGGGCCAAGTCAGAGCGGGTGGCTCTCAACAATAGTCCTAGTGAATTCAAAAGTTAAAGTGCGGTGCCTAACGATTTCGAACCTACAAGTACGGTTAAGAATCAAGCTTTTGTAGCAGCTTATGAGAAGAGGCCCAGAATGTTCTATGATTTTTTGACTCGTAGTATAGCATTTGGGAGGAAAATGAGAAAAGACTTCGGATTCGTAAAGGGATCATTAGAAGGGGCATACTGGTTAAGGATGTGAATGTGCGCACAAGGGAGGTATGAAACGGTTCGTGGGATTTGAGACATGAGGTCTTGTGATTCAAGGTCACTCAGTATGAGTGCGGATGGGGTGTGTTATGTGTTGAATGGAGTTATTATTATTTCTAAGGCAATCAAGGATAAATTGGAAGTAGATAGATTGATTAGCCATAGTTGAATTGGCATGTTGGGTACAGTAAGTGGTATGGAAATTGAAGTACGGATCAAGGTTGCAGTTTAGTGTTGACAAGGATGTCACGGACTCGGATGAGCAGGAAGGGAGTTTCGATGTTTAAAATAAATTGGTATTGTCCTCAGCGTCACCTGAGATTGGTGCTTTGTGAAAAAGGCTTTGCATCCTAGTTAAGGATTCTTGATCGCTTTTCAGCATTAGTGCGGCCGGTTGTTTGGATGTACAGACCTATCATCTGTTACGGAATGGTTGTGGGAGTGTGCCCCACGGGAAGGTTGTATAAGTGTGGCATGTAGTCACTTGATTGATTGAAGAGTTAAACTAAGTATGAAGATTGTAGTGATGTCGTTAAATTGAGAATTGATGCCTGGAGGGCACTCGGTTTATTTGGTTATTGACTGTGGAGGATTACTCCAATTATGATGGTTGTTCTTGTGTGTTATAAGAAAAGGTGAGTGATTATGGACCTTTGAAAGGTTATTAGCCTAGTTCAGTGAGATCAGAATCAACATGAGGTCTGTGGATGGATTTAAATGTGAATATGGGCTCTATACCAGACCAGATGTGTTCATTTCAGCAATGCGCTCCTTATAGAGGAGTAGTCGGGGTGTTAATTTGTCGTCAACTATTTCATGTAATGATGTATTGCGCCATGTGAGTTGTGAGATGGCTTGGTGAATTTCTTATGTGTTGAGGTTCCGCGTAGAGACGATGTTATATGAGCAGAATGGCTATTGAGATTCGGATCGTATATCGCACCTCAGTTGTGCTTGAGTTGGTAGCTTATAGCGCTATATGTCTCCCCAGGGATGGTATTATGCACTTGACGTGCTGGTGACCGACATTCGGTATTTTGATGTATTGAGCAATCTAGCTCGGTGTGTATTTCCTTATGTGAAGTTTATGTATAAATCGGGTGGCACGCTGCCATGGGTATGTTGTTTTGATCGGGTTGCGCGCCGCAACAGTGTGATGTTGAGTACAGTTCCCCGTATCTATTTTTATGTGTTTTGTTTCCTATTTCCCTGAGGAAAGCTCATATTAGCTATGTGCCCACGTGGCATGTATGATTCACGAGCGGGGTGTCTGTTTAGTTATCTTGACCGCGTCACACGCATGATTCGCGAGTGGGGTAATTGGATTTCCTTTCCAGAGTTCGTTTCCTTTGTGTATCATGTTCGAATTGGTAGCCTATTAGCACATTGTGATGGCATATGAGAACTTTCGATCATGTCTGGGGTGGCTTATTACCTGAGCAGTTCGTATAGGGTGAGACGACATCATTGGATTTAAGATCAGTGCAATCTGATTATATGAAGCATATTAAGGAGCTAAGACCATTATTTGGTTCAGAATGAGGTGATGGTTCTTGTCAGGAGTATAGACCCAATGATTTGTTGATTCAGCAGTTGGTTATGAATTTCTACACATCTCCTCCATCGTGGCGGTATTGTAAGAGTTAGAGAAAGACCTATGTATGTCATGAGGTGCAATGGGAGCATCAGATTCATGGAATTTCGACTAAATGGATCAGAGAATGTTATTATGGTCATGTGAGGAAAGTGGTGCAAGGTGTGAATTCAGCTAAGGTACGCAGTCATGTTTTGCTGCTGCGTGTAGTTATTGATTCGGTGAGCTTATGTTGGAACATGCCTGGCAGAGAATTCCGGATGTTGGAATTAGGCTCTAAGGCTTATTTGCCTAAGTGAAAAAGGATATCTTCAGATTGATCGAGCTAGGATTCCCAGCTGAGTTGTGGTAGCACGGGTAGGTGCTCGAGGTGTTAAACAGTGATTTCGAACAACTCCAGCATAGTTCTTAGCACGTTCGAGGACGAACGTATGTTTAAATGGGAGAGAATGTAACGACCCAACCAGTCGTTTTGAACTCTAGCGCGTCGTTCAGCAGTTTGAGGCCATGAGCAACTTCACTTCAGGTATTATGACTTGTGCACACGGTGGGAATTGGATTCCGGAAAGTTCGGAGTTGATTTGGAAAGAGAATTCTCATTTCGGAAGCTTTAAGTTAAAAGAATTAGCTAAAATTGGATTTTTGCGTAAATGACCTCGGAATCGAGATTCGAAGGTTCTAGCAGGTTCGTATGATGATTTTGGACTTAGGAGTATATCCGGGTCGGGTTTTGGAAGACCCGGAAACGTTTTGGCGCCTATTGTGGAAGTTAGCATTTTGGAAGAAATTTCATAAGTTTGGGTTGAAGTGCATTTCAGTGTTATCGATGTCCGTTTGAGATTCCGAGTCTAGGAGTAGCTCCGTATGGTGATTCTGGAGTTGGGAGCGCGATCGAAAGTGAATTCGGAGGTCCGTAGGTCATTTTGGAGTCATTTGGCTAAAGATAGAAATTTTAAGGTTTTTAAGAAGTTTCACTGAGAGTTACTTTTTGTATCGGGGTCGGATTTCGATTCCGGAAGTTGGAGTAGGTCCGTAATGGCAAATATGACTTCCGCAAAATTTTGAGGTCAATCGGACATGATTTGATAGGTTTAAACATCGAAAGTAGAAATTCTAAATTTATAAAACATGGATTGGAGGCCAATTCATGGTTTTAGCGTTGTTTGATAGGATTTGAGGCCTCGAGAAAGTCCGTAATGTGTTTTGGGACTGGTTGGCATGATTGGTTGGGGTCCCGGTGTCCTCGGGTGGATTCCGAGTGGTTAACGGATCGAAAATGGAATTTTGGAGAAGGCTGAAGTTGCTGGTTGCTGGTGCAACCGCACCTGTGAAACTAGGGTGGCAGGTGCGGAGCCGCAGATGCGAACGTCGTGCCGCAGGAGCGGAAATGGATGGCTAGGCTGGGACCACAGAGTGGTCATTTTGCCATAGATGCGGGACAGCACCTGCGGAAGGAGAAGTGTAGATGTGGGAGTTGAAGGCTTGGGGGAAGACCGCAGAAGCGGCAATTGTTCCGCACCTGCGGGACCGCAGGTGCAAAAGGACTGGAGGCAGTGAGTATTTTAAAAATCGGGATTTGGCCATTTTATCTCATTTTTCTCTTGGCTTGGGCGATTCTTGGAGGGTTTCAAGGGGGGTTTTCATCATCAATGATAAGTTAAGTTATCCCCCAACTATCTTGAGTTAAACACATTGATTATGTACAGGTTTGAGCATGAAATTTGTAGAAACTTGGGGGTTTGAGGGAAAACCTAGAAAATCGATATTCTTGGAATTTGACTACGATTTTGGGTATGGAATTGAGAGTAAATTATGTATTTGAGTTCGTGAGGTTATGGGTAAAGATTGTCTTCGAAAAATTTAGGAATCCGAGCACGTGGGCCCGAGGGCAATTTTGTCAACTTTTCGATCGGGGTTAGGAATTATTATAAATCGGATTGTAATGAGTAATTGAACATATATTAATGGATTTGCATAATTATTGTCTAGTATTGGAGAATTGTGCATCGATTGGAGTCTTCAGAAGAGCGTGGAATGCCGGTTATGGATCTTCGGAGCGAGGCGAGTCTCCTTTCTAACCTTGTAAAAGGAAATTGTCCCCATAGGTGAAATAATTGGTTATATGCTCCTATTTGTGGGGGATACGTACGCACGAGGTGACGATAGTCCGTGCGTAGCTACTAATATATGTAAGTACGGTTAGTCTAGGACCCAAAAGCATGCTATACTTGGAATATCTGTAATCTTATTGACAGTTGAATTGCTTAAATTCTATTGAATTGGTACGTGAATTTCCAAAATGACCAAACTTCATTTTCTTAAATCGTTAAAAGAGAATTGGATTTTATTTGGATAAATGTTCCCCGATAAAGTCTTAATTGGCTGTTTGAGCATGTATTTCTATGTGTGCCTGCATCACACGTATGTTTCGCGAGTAGGATGGTTGTTTATTTAAAATTGACCGCGTCACATGTATGATTCGCGAGCGAGGTAATAGATGCATCTATGGTTTGCGCCATTCGACCCTCGGCAGTGCACATTTTACATTTATGTTGGATCGGGCCGTACGACCTCGGCATGATTTGCGCATGCTTGTATTCCTTGCTTTGAGATTTATTGATATTGATATTTGCTCTCCCCGACTTGAGATATTTGTTAATTAACAGATTATGAATCCGGAGACTTTTAATATAAAAAGGAACTTTTACCTATTCGGGACTTATTTGAAATTACTGTCATTCTTAATAAATCCATGATTACTCGCATTAAAAATATATTACTAGTGGACCACTAGTAAATGTCGAAGTCGACCTCTCGTCTGTACTTCTTTGAAATTAGACGGGATACTCATTGGGTATACGTTGTTTTCGTACTCATACTACACTTGCTGTGCATTTTTGTGGCCAGATTTATGTGTGGCTAGTGGCATAACGGCATGGTTGATGTGGAGACTCAGGTGAGTTGCATTTATCGAGACGATCGTAGCCAGCAGAGTCTTCTTTAGAGTATTGTACTGTATTTTTATTTCTGTGTACTTGTATCCCGGACAATTACTGTATTTTATTTCTTTCCTAGTAAATGCCCATGCACTTGTGACATCGGATTCTGGGATGATTATGGGGTATCTTGTATTAACTTCTTAATATTTATATTTGATTTGAAACGATTATCTTTTAATGGTAAAATTGAAGGAAAATCATAGTTTTCAAAATTATTAAAACGAGAATTTAATTAAGTAGCTTGGTTGGCTTGCATGATAGCGGTGTCCAGCGCCATCATGACCCTTAGTGGATTTTGGGGCGTGACAATAAGAATGTAGGTCATATTTTAAATTCTTATATAATGCTTAAAATGGTAATTTCCAAATTTGGTCGCAATTTTTGGAGATTGTGATTTTAACGATCTTCGATTGATCTGAAATTTGATAGGTTTATTAAAAATAGCCCAATGAACAATACTCCCTGCTATGTAGTGAAAATCGTTAATTTTAGCGTTTTAAGACTATTTTAATAGGGTATTGAGCATTTTTTTAATTATTGAAACTTGATCCTCAGAGAAAAGTTCGTGGTTGTGATAAATAAATGATAGGAATTAACTCCTATGGTCTCCAATTTTTATTTATAGTGAAATAATAAATTTACACGTTTACATTAGGTATTCCTCCATATCGGATAAATTTATTATGAACTCACTGGATATAGTTACTAGTTGTTGATAACTTGTATTAACTCTTTATCTGAGTTAAAAGGGTTGAATCAATTTTGTAACTAAAATACAATCATAAGTAAGTGGTGACAGAAATATTTTTCTATGGTCTTCCACTATTAATTTCAAGTGAGTAATAAATTTACGCGTTGACTTTAGGTCTTCCTCCATATCGGATAAATTTATTGTAAGCTCACTAGGTGAAATACTAGTAATTGATATCGTGATTACTCTCCATCTGAGTATACATGTTGGATCAATGGAGCTAGAGCTATTAATTATGGTGTTCACTTGACTTAAATTAACAGTATACTCTCCATTTGAGTTAGGTCTGTTTTAATTATTGGAGTGAATAATCTGGCATTACATATGTATGTTGCATGAGTAGTTCTTTTCCCATCAAAATTGCTATTCAAGATGCATGACATATATGTTTAGTGTGTTTAAAATTTTCGTATTAAAAAAGTTATATATAATTGATTGAAAATAAATAGTATACTCTCCATCTGAGTTGGTCCTATTTATTTTGAATTGTATAATTCTTGCATTATATAATATACTTTGCATGAATGATTCTTTTCCCATCGAAATTTATTATTCGAGATGCATGTATGTATATAAATATTGAATGCAGTCTGAATTTTACTATTCAGTGTTTTGGCTTATTATGATCTATTTAATATTTTTATCTCAACTCCACAATGACTTTACGCAATTTGTCATATTACTTGTTAAAGTTTTCTTTTAGTGATAAGGCATTAATTTAAAGGATGGCAATATATGTACTTTTGTTAGAAGGAATTTAATTTCAGTTTCTGGGAAAAATAAGAGATGGATATTTATTTTATTTTTCGAATAACTCTTTAGTTATTGAGCTTGATAAATTTTTTATCTCTTGTGGTACATGAATGCATGACCTTGTTATTGTATATTAATGTCTCTCCTGAACAGAACAATATTAGTCTACCTCATAAGAGAATATATTTTTCAAAATTGAGTAAAACTTATCTGTGCACTTTTGTCTAAGTCATATTAATGTGGATAGGATTTCAAGTTGGTCAAGGATGGTCCTTAAGGTTCATTGAAAGTAGAGGCACTACCAACTTGTAGATCATGTTTAGAAGGAAATTTGACTAAAGGTTGTTTCCCTTCAAAAGGAAATAAAGCTAGTGATAAGCTAGAACAAATCTCTTCTGATTTATATGGTTAAATGAACATACTGGTAAGAGATAGTTTTGAGTATTTTTATAACATTCATAAATGATTACTCAAAATATTAATATATTTATTTGATGAACCGTAAGTCTAAATGAATTAAGTAATTCAAGGTTTTTAAGACTTGAAACAGAGAAGCACCAAGGAAATATATTAAGTTACTTGATTGTAGTGGCGATGTGATGACCCCGCCAGTCGTCTCATGAGTTACCGCTCTATTTTTTCCCATTTCTGCTTTTTTATGCTTTGTTTATCCGTATTATGTGGTATCGAGTTGGTCGGATCGAATCCGGAATGATTTTGGTAAGGTTTGAGACACGTAGTCTCTTTTGAGGAAGCTTAAGTTGGAAAAGTCAACTGGATGTTGACTTATGTGTTAGAGGGCTCGGATGAGAGTTCCGATGGTTCGGATAGCTTCGGGAGGTGATTTGGGACTTAGGAGCGCGATTAGAATGAGTTTTGGAGGTTCGGAGTAGATTTAGGCTTGAATTGGCGAAGTTAATATTTTGGCGATTTCCGGTTGGTAGGGAAGATTTTGATATATGGGTCGGAATGGAATTTCAAGAGTTTCAATAGCTCCGTTGTGTCATTTGGGATGTGTGTGCAAAATTTCAGGTCATTCAGACGTGGTTTGGTTGGGTTTTTAATCAAAAGCGGAATTCGGAAGATTTTGGAAACATAGGCTTAAATCCGATGTGTTTTGGTTGATTTGATGTTGTTTGAGGTGTTTTGAAGATTGATACAAGTTTGAATAAGGTTTTGGGATATGTTGGTACCTTTAGTTGAGGTCCCTGGGGCCTCGGGTGAGTTTCGGAGGGTTGAACAGATCATTTTAAGTTGAAGAAAATTACAAATTTTGGTTTCAGCTGTTGCAGGTATTTTACTCTTCGCGTTCGTGAGTGGACCCTCGCGTTCGCGAAGGTCAGTTGAGGAAGTTGGAAATTTAGACTTCGCATTCGTGAGGAAGGCTCCCCGTTCGCGAAGGGCTGGGAATATGTGCATCACATTCGCGGGAGTGTTGTCACGTTCGCATAGAAGAAATGGGCAGTTGAGCTTCAGGGAAATTTAACTCATCGCGTTCGCGATAGAGGGAACGCGATCGTGAAGGTCTGTCTGAGAAAAGCATCGCGTTCGCTATGGGGAGGTCGCGATCGGAAAAGAGGGAAATTGGTCAAAATTATTTTGTGCTTCGCGAACGCGAGACTTTGACCGCGTTCGCAAAGAAGGATTTCAGGCCTGGGCAGAAGGTTTAAAAGGTCGTCTTGTCCCCGAATGTGGGGTTTATTTCTTCCATTGTTGGTCGTTTTTGGAGCTATTTGAAGGAGATTGAAGAGGGATTCAAAGGGAATCACTTGGAGGTAAGATTCTTGGACTTAAAACTCGATTCTAATGTGAATTCCACCTAAATAATCATGGAAATTAACCCAAAAATTGAAGAACTAGGGCTTGAAAACTTAGACTTTTGATTGAGGATTTGAAGGAACATTTGAGATCGGATTTTAGAACTTTTGATATGTATGAACTCGTGGGGAGATAAGGAATCTATTGATGTAAAAATTATCGAATTATGAGACGTGGGCCCGGGGGTCGGGTTTTGGTAATTTCGGAGTTTATGTTGTAAATTGATTATTTTCGCTTGGGATTCGTTCCCTTAGCATATTTTGATGTCTTAGTTCTGATTTTGGATAGATTAGACGCGAGTGGAGGCCGATTTTAGGGGCAAAGGCATTGCGCGCTAGAGATTTAACCTGTTCGAGGTGAGTAATGATTATAAATGATGTTATGAGGGTATGAAATCTCGTACTTGCACATCTTTGTGCTATATTGAGGTGACACACACGCTTGATGACGAGCGTGGGGTCGTGCACTATTGGGGATTGTGACTTAGTCCGTCCCAAATGACTATTTTACCGCATTTTTGACTGAAATCTATTTGCTATCATCATGATTTGGGCTGAATGCCATATTTGGGCCTTGTACTAACTATTTGAACCCTTCGGGGATTTTTACTAGTATTTTCTCACTATTTTGACTTTATACTTGAACTCAATCATGTTATATTTCACTATTTTCGTACTCAGCCATGTTTACTCTATTTTAACACTTACATGATCTTTTAAATGATATTTTTGGGATGAGAATCATGTTTTACTATTGTCCGAGTGGCTTGTGAGGATTTTGACTAAGTAAGGCCGAGGGTCTATGTTGTGAGGAAACATTTGATACTGATTATGTGGCCGATGTCCTGAGATATGTACGCTACGAGGTTGCTTGATTGATATGTGGCCGAGGGCTTAGTGATGATGCCACGAGGTGGTTTGATATTGCGCTTGGTTCGTAAGAGGCCTCTCTAGGAGTCTGCACACCCCTAGTGAGTACGGGTACCCATTGTGATCTGAGATTGAGCCCGAGGGGCTGGTACTGTTCTGAGATTGAACCCGAAGGGCTGGTACTGTTCTGAGATTGAGCCCAAGGGGCTGGTATTGTTCTGAGATGTTGCCCGAGAGGCGGATTTGTTGATACTGTGCCCAAGGGGTGAACCTTTATGTGTTTATCTTTTCTTAATTTCCTGTCAATTACCATGCTTAATTGTTGAAAAAAACTTTTCATGAAGTTAAATTTGAGTTAAAGGATTTTTACCTATCTTTCATAGGTTTACTGTTTTAATGGTTTTACTGCTTCATTATAGCATGCTTTTGTGCCTTACGTGATTTCCTGCTTTCAGTCTTTATTTATGATTATTACTCACTGAGTTGGAGTACTCACTTTACTCCATGCACCCTGTGTGCAAATTCAGGCGTATCTAGTCCCACTCCCGAGTGCTGATCATTCAGGCTCAAGCGGATCCGAGGAGTCTCTAGGTAGTTGTTGGCGTTCGCAGCCCGGAGCTCTTCCTTATCTTACTTCTTCATGTTCTTGGTTTTCTGTATTAAACTCTGTAGTTTGATTTGGAGTATTCCATCTTGTTAGATGCTCATGACTAGTGACACCCCGATATCGGGCTGTGTTGGGTTATTTTCCGCGGTTTATGCTATTAACTGCTTAAACCTTGGTGTATTTGATCATTCTTAGACTGTTTCTTCATGTTTAACTGCTAAATACTGAAATGGGTAGTATCGGTTGGCCTTGTCTTCACGAGAGATGACATCTCGATCGGGTCCGGGTTTAGGGTCGTGACAAGTTGGTATTAGAGCCTAGGTTACATAGGTCTCACGAGTCATGAGTAAGTTTAGTAGAGTCTCGCGGATCGGTATGTAGACGTCCGTATTTATCCTCGAGAGGCTGCAAAACCTGTACAAAAAATTTCATATTCTTGAAATTCTTGTCGTGCGAATTTGTTGATCCGAATACTAAACTTCTGTTATTCTATTCTCTCATAGATGGTGAGGACACGCGCTACTGGTTAGGATGGATGACCACAAGTACCACCAGTTGTGGCCACCAGAGGCCTAGGACGCGGTCGTGGTAGGGGCAGAGCAGCTAGGTCAGCACCTGCAGATCTACCAGCTGCCCTAGTTCAAGATCAAGTCCCAGTTATGGACGCTCCAGCAGCACCAGCTCAGGCACCAACTGTACCCATTGTGATTCCGGGTCTTCAAGAGGCCTTGGCTCAGATCTTTTCAGTTTGCACTGGCCTAGCTCAAGCGATTTCAGCCACTATAGCCGCAGCTACTTCTCAGGTCGGAAGAGGCAATCAGACTCCCGCTGCTCGCACACCTGAGCAGGTCGTGCTGGGACTTCAGACGCCGGGGGCACATCCAGCCCAGCCAATTGCAGCTGCTCAGGACTATGTAGTTCCTGTCATGATAGAGGATGAGCAGCATAGGTTGGAGAGGTTTGGTAGACTGCAGCCTCCGACCTTCAGTGGTGTAGAGGGCGAGGATGCCTAGGGCTTCTTGGATAAGTGTTAGAGGATGCTTCGTGCAACGGGTATTCTGGAGAACAGTGGGGTTGCTTCCACTACTTATCAGTTTTTGGGAACTGCCTTCACTTGGTGGGAGGATTTTGAGAGGCGTAGGCTTGTTGGTGTAGCACCCCTTACCTGGCAGCAGTTCTCCGTTCTCTTTTTGGAGAAGTATGTGTCACAGTCCCGCAGAGAGGAGTTGCATAGGGAGTTTGAGTGGTTGCGTCAGGGGGAGATGACTGTGATGCAGTATGATATGAGGTTCTTCGAGTTAGCTCATCATGCTATTTGGTTGGTTCCGACAGATAGAGAGAGGATTAGGAGGTTTGTTTATGGCCTCACTTATCAGCTTCGTATTCTCATGACCAGGTAGAGGGTGATTGGTGCTACTTTCGAGGAGGTTGTGGATATTGCCTATGAGATTAAGTATGTTCGTCGCCAGGAGCGAGAGGAGAGGGAGGGCAAGAAGCCTCGAGGATCTGGTAGTTACAGTGGTACTCCTTTGAGAGGTAAGTTTTAGCACGGCAGAGTCCGTTCATTTAGGCATGCTCAGCCAGCTCGCCCAGGTTATCGTGGGGAATCCTCGGGTCATGATTCTCACAGTTCTCATTAGGGCCAGTCATCACTTAGTTCCCTTCCAGCTCAGAGTTTCTCCTGTTCTCCTTCAGTTTAGGGCTCTTCTATGTTGAGTGAATCTGCTAGTCACTCTGGTGCGAGGGGTTCCCTTTAGTCCCCTTCTCCAACACCTGAGAGTCGTTATGCGTGTGGTGAGATGGGTCATACGTGGAGGTAGTGCCCTCGTCGTCTTGCGAGCTCATCTCAGCAGAAGGGTCAGTCATCGGCTTCAGCGCCAGTTACTTCACTACCACCCGTCCAGCCAGCTAGGGGTGGAGGTCAGTCAGCTAGGGGTCGCCTCAGAGGGGGAGGTCGATCAGGTGGCAGTCAGGCCCATTTCTATGCACTTCCAGGCATATATGATGTTATTGCTTCAGATGCTATTATTACAGGTATCACTTCAGTCTGCCACAGAGATGTCTCTATATTATTTGATCCCGGTTCCACTTTTTCTTATGTGTCATCATACTTTGCTCATTATTTGGGTATGCCTCGTGAGTTTCTTGCTTCACCTGTTCATATATCTACCCCAGTGGGCGATACTATTGTTGTAGACCGTCTGTACCGGTCATGTGTGGTAATTATTGGGGGTTTGGAGACCCGTGTGGATCTTTTATTATTGTGTATTGTGGATTTTGATGTCATTTTGGGCATGGATTGGCTATCTCTATGTCGTGCTATTCTGAATTGTCATGTTAAGACCGTCAAATTGGCTATACTGGGTGTGCCATGGATTGAGTGGCGAGGTGTGACTGATTATGTTCCTAGTAGAGTGATCTCATTCTTGAAAGCGCACTGTATGTTTGGGAAGGGTTGCCTTTCGCATCTAGCCTTTGTGAAGGAGGTCAGTGTTGAGACTCCCAGTATTGATTATGTTCCAGTCGTGAAGGATTTTCTTGATGTGTTTCCTGCAGACCTGCCGGGCATGCCACCGGACTGGGATATTGATTTTGGTATTGACATGGTGTTGGGCACTCAGCCCATTTCTATTCTGCTGTATCGTATGGCACCAGTGGAGTTGAAGGAATTAAAGGAGCAGGTTTAGGAACTCCTTGATAAAGGGTTCATTCGGCCTAGTGTGTCACCTTGGGGTGCGCCGGTTCTATTTATGAAGCAAAAGGATGGCACTATGAGGATGTGCATTGATTATAGGCAATTGAACAAGGTAACGATTAAGAACAAGTATACTTTGCCTCACATTGATGATTTATTCGACCAGCTTCGGGGAGCGAGTGTGTTCTCCAAGATTGATCTCCATTCAGGTTATCACCAGTTGAAGATCAGGGACTCGGATATTCTTAAAACAGTTTTCAGGACCTGATATGGTCATTATAAGTTCTTGGTGATGTCTTTTGGGTTGACCAATGCCCTAGTAGTGTTCATGCATTTGATGAACAGTGTGTTCCGGCCTTATCTTGACTCATTTGTCATAGTCTTCATTGATGATATTCTGGTGTATTAGAGTTGTTAGGAGGAGCACGCGGAGCATTTGAGAGTTGTGTTGCAGAGTTTGAGAGAGGAGAAGCTTTATGCAAAATTCTCCAAGTGTGAGTTTTGGCTCAGTTCAGTGGCTTTCTTAGGGCACGTGGTGTCCATCGAGGGTATTCAGGTTGATCCGAAGAAGATAGAGGCGGTTCAAAGTTGGTCCAGACTGTCCTCAGCCACAGAGATTCGCAGCTTTCTTGGTTTGGTGGGTTATTATCACCGTTTTGTTCAGGGATTCTCATCTATCACATCGCCCTTAACCAAGTTGACTCAGAAGGGTGCTTCATTTGTATGGTCGGACGAGTGTGAGGAGAGCTTTCAAAAGCTCAAGATAGCTTTGACCTCAGCTCCAGTGTTAGTTTTGCCATCAGCTTCAAGTTCATATACTGTGTATTATGATGCTTAGAGAGTTGGTATTGGTTGTGTATTGATGTAGGAGGGTAGAGTGATTGCTTATGCTTCTCGTCAGTTGAAGCCCCATGAGAAGAACGACCCCGTTCATGATTTAGATTTGGCTGCCATAGTTCATGCGTTGAAGATTTGGAGATATTACTTGTATGGTATTTCTTGTGAGGTGTTTACTGATTATCGCAGCCTCCAACACTTGTTCAAACAGAAGGATCTTAATTGAGGCAGCGGAGATGGTTGGAGTTGCTTAAGGATTATGATATCACTATATTGTACCATCCGGGAAAGGCCAATGTGGTGGCCGATGCTTTGAGCCTAAAGGCAGTGAGTATGGGGAGTTTGACATATATTCCAGTTGGGGAGAGACCTCTTGCAGTTGATGTTCAGGCCTTGGCCAATCGGTTCGTAAGGTTAGATATTTTGGAGCCCAGTCGGGTATTGGCTTGTGTGGTTTCTCGGTCTTCTTTATATGATTGCATCAGAGAGCCCCAGTATGATGATCCGCATTTGCTTGTCCTTAAGGACAGAGTTCAGCATGATGATGCCAGAGATGTGACCATTGGTGATGATGGGGTGTTGAGGATGTAGTGCCAGATTTGTATGCCCAATGTGGATGGGCTTCGGGAGTTGATTCTAGAGGAGGCCCATAGCTCGCGGTATTCCATTCATCTGGGTGTCGCGAAGAAGTATCAGAATTTGAGTCAACACTATTGGTGGAGGAGAATGAAGAAAGACATTGTGGGATTTGTACCTCGGTGTCTCAATTTTCAGCTGGTGAAATATGAGCATCAAAGACCGGGTGTTTCTTCAGCGGATAGATATTCCAGAGTGGAAGTGGTAGAGGATCACTATGGACTTTGTAGTTGGACTTCCACGGACTTTGAAGAAGTTCGATGCTATTTGGGTGATTGTGGATCGGCTGACCAAGTCCGCGCACTTCATTCCGGTGTCTACTACCTATTCTTCAGAGCATTTGGCAGAGATCTATATCCGAGAGATTGTTCATTTGCATGGTGTCTCAGTTTCCATCATTTCAGATAGGGGCACTCAGTTTACATTGCAGTTTTGGAGGTCTGTGCAGCGAGAGTTGGGTACTCAGGTTGAGTTGAACACAACTTTTCACCCTCAAACAGACGGGCAGTCCGAGCGCACTATTCAGATATTAGAGGACATGTTACGTTCTTGTGTCATTGATTTCGGAGGGTCATGGGATCAGTTTTTACCACTTGCAGAGTTTGCTTATAACAACAACTACCAGTTGAGTATTCAGATGGCTCCATATGAGGCTTTGTATGAGAGGCGGTGTAGATCTCCAGTTGGTTGGTTCGAGCCCGGTAAGGCTAGGCTATTGGGTACACACTTGGTGCAGGATGCTTTAGAAAGAGTGAAGGTGATTCAGGAGAGGCTTCGTACAGCGCAGTCGAGTCAAAAGAGTTATGCGGACAGGAAGGATGGGGATGTGTCCTACATGGTTGGCGAGAAGGTTCTGTTAAAGGTTTCACCCATGAAGGGTGTTATGAGATTTGGGAAGAAAGGTAAATTGAGTCCTCGGTTCATTGGGCCTTTTGAGGTGCTTCGGAGGATTGGGGAGGTGGATTATGAGCTTGCATTACCACCCAGCTTGTCGAGTGTGCATCCGGTATTTCATGTTTCTATGCTCTGAAAGTATATTGAGGATCCATCTCATGTTTTGGATTTCAGCACGGTTCAGTTGGATGATGATTTGACTTATGATGTGGAGCCAGTAGCTATTTTGGGTCGTCAAGTTCTAAAGTTGAGGTCAAAGGATATAGCTTCAGTAAAAGTGCAGTGGAGAGGTCGATCCATGGAGGAGGCTACCTGGGAGACCGAGTGGGAGATGCGCAGCAGATTCCTCACCTGTTTGAGGCTTCAGATATGTTTCTTGACTCGTTCAAGGACGAATATTTGTTTAAGTTGGGGAGGATGTGATGACCCGGCCAGTCACCTCATGAGTTACCGCTCTATTTCCCTCATTTCTACTTCTTTATGCTTTGTTTATCCGTGTTATATAGTATCGGGTTGGTCGGATCGAATCCGGAATGATTTTGGTAAAGTTTGAGACACTTAGTCTCTTTTGAGGAAGCTTAAGTTAGAAACGTCAACCGGATGTTGACTTATATGTTAGAGGGCTCGGATGTAAGTTATGATGGTTCAGATAGCTTTGGGGAGGTGATTTGGGACTGAGGAGCGCGATCAGAATGAGTTTTGGAGGTTCAGAGTAGATTTAGGCTTGAATTGGCGAAGTTGATATTTTGGCGATTTTCGATTAGTAGGCGAGATTTCGATATAGGGGTCGGAATGGAATTTCGAGAGTTTCATAGCTCCGTTGTGTCATTTGGGATATGTGTATAAAATTTCATGGCATTCAGACGTGGTTTGGTTGGGTTTTTGATCAAAAGCGAAATTCGGAAGATTTTGGAAACTTAGGCTTGAATCTGATGTGTTTTGGTTGATTTGATGTTGTTTAAGGTGTTTTGAAGATTGGTACAAGTTTGAATAAGGTTTTGGGATATGTTTGTGCCTTTGGTTGAGGTCCCCGGGGCCTCGGGTGAGTTTCAGAGGGTTGAACAGATCATTTTAAGTTGAAGAAAATTGCAGATTTTGGTTTCAGCTGTTGCAGGTATTTTACTCTTCGCGTTCATGAGTGGACCCTCTCTTTTGCGAAGGGTCAGTTGAGGAAGTTGGAAATTTATCCTTCGCCTTCGCGAGGAAGGCTCCATGTTCGCGAAGGGTTGGGCATCTGTGCATCTCATTCGCGGGAGTGTTGTTGCGTTCTCATAGAAGAAATGAGCAGCTGAGCTTCAGGAAAATTTAACTCATCGCGTTCGCGATAAGGGGAACGCGATCGCAAAGGTCTGTCTGAGCAAAGCATCGCATTCGCTATGGGGAGGTCGCGATCGTAAAAGAGGGAAATTGGTCAAAATTATTTTGTGCTTCGCGAACGCGAGGCTTTCACCGCGTTCGCGAAGAAGGATTTCAGGCCTGGGCAGAAGGTTTAAAAGGTCGTCTTGTCCGCGAATGTGGGGTTTATTTCCTCCATTGTTGGTCGTTTTTGGAGCTATTTGAAGGGGATTGAAGAGGGATTCAAGGGAAATCACTTGGATGTATGATTCTTGGACTTAAAACTCGATTCTAATGTGAATTTCACCTAAATAATCATAGAAATTAACACAAAAATTGAAGAACTAGGGCTTGGAAACTTAGACCTTTGATTGAAGATTTGAAGGACCATTTGAGGTCGGATTTCAGAAGTTTTGATATGTATGAACTCGTGGGGAGATAAGGAATATATTGGTGTAAAAATTATCGAGTTCCGAGACATGGGATTCGTTCCCTTAGCATATTTTGACGTCCTCATTCTGATTTTGGATAGATTCGACGCGAGTGGAGGCCTATTCAAGGGGCAAAGGCATCGCGAGCTAGAGATTTGATCGGTTCAAGGTGAGTAATTATTTTAAATGATGTTCTGAGGGTATAAAACCCCGGACATGCACATCGTTGTGCTATATTGAGGTAACACACGCTTGATGACGAGCGTGGAGTTGTGCAATATTGGGGATTGTGACTTATTCCGTCCCGAATGATTATTTTACTGCGTATTTGACTGAAATTTATTTGCTATCATCATGATTTTGGGCTGGATGCCATATTTGGGCCTTGTGCCAACTATTTGAACCCTTCGGGGATTTTTACTGGTATTTCCTCACTGTTTTGACTTTATACTTGAACCCAGTCATGTTATATTTCACTGTTTTCATACTCAGCCATGTTTACTCTGTTTTAACACTTACATGATCTTTTAAATGATATTTTTGGGCTGAGAATCATGTTTTACTATTGCCCGAGTGGCTTGTGAGGATTTTGAGTGAGTAAGGCCGATGTCCTATGTTGTAAGGAAATATTTGATACTGATTATGAGGCTGAGGGCCTGAGATATGTATGCCACAAGGTGGCTTGATTTATATGAGGCCCACGGCCTAGTGATGATTCCACGAGATGGCTTGATATTGCGGTTGAGCCGTAAGGGACCCCTCCAGGAGTATGCACACCCCCAGTGAGCGCGGGTACCTATTGTGATCTGAGATTGAGCCCGAGGGGCTGGTATTGTTCTGAGATGTTGCCCGAAGGGCGTATTTGTTGATACTGTGCCCGAGGGGTGAACCTTTATGTGTTTATCTTTTCTTGATTTCCTGTCAATTACCATGCTTAATTGTTGAAAAATGCTTTTCATGAAGTTAAATTTGAGTTAAAGGATTTTTACCTATCTTTCACCGGTTTACTATTTTAATGGTATTGCTGCTTCATTATAGTATGCTTTTGTGCCTTACGTGATTTCCTGCTTTCAGTCTTTATTTATGATTATTACTCACTGAGTTGGAGTACTCACTTTACTCCATGCACCCTGTGTGCATATTCAGGTGTATCTGGTCCTGCTCCCAAATGCTGATCATTCCGGCTCAGGCGAATCCGAGGAGTCTCTAGGTAGTTGTTGGTGTTCGTAGCCCGGAGCTCTTCCCAATCTTACTTCTTCATGTTCTTTTTTTTCTGTATTAAACTCTGTAGTTTGATTTGGAGTATTCCGTCTTGTTAGATGCTCATGACTAGTGACACCCCGGTATCAGGCTGTGTTGGGTTATTTTCCGCGATTTATGCTATTAACTGCTTAAACTTGGTTTATTTTATCATGCTTAGACTGTTTCTTCATGTTTAACTACTAAATACTGAAATGGCTAGTGTCGGCTAGCCTTGTCTTCACGAGAGGCGTCATTACGACTGGGTTCGGGTTTAAGGTCTTGATAGGCGAGCACCTCTTTAAAGAGTTCTTTAGTTACATATCAGAATAAGGGATTACATATTAATTTACTACACCGTAAACTCCATAATAAAGTGGTGTAGTAGAAAGAAGAAATAAGTCTCTTTTGGACATGGATAGATTAATGACGTGTTATTCAGATTTGCGTTATTTGTTTTTGGAATATTTCCTGGAAACTGCAAATTACATTCTGAATTTAGTTCCTTCTAAGTTAGTACCTGGGACATCTATAGAACTGTGGACTGAATGTAAGCTCGGTCTGTGGCATGTTCAAATATAGGATTGTCCCACATATATGCTGAAAGGGAAAGCGGATATGTAAGTTTGAACTAAGAATGGATAGGTGCATGTTTATCGAATATCCAAGAAAACGAATGGAGTTTTATTCTCTTGTCCTAAAGAAAATAACAAAATAGTTAAAACAAATACATTTTTCTAGATAAGGACTGTTTAATAAAACATGTTCCTAGAAGTAAACTATTTTTACAGGAACTAAGCAAAGAAATAACTAGATGTTCAAGAACATCAAAACCCGCACGTTGGAATTGACATTCTATTGCATTTAAGTAGTGGGAGAACGTTAAATGACATTATATACCTTTATCAAATGGGAGTGATATTTTGAATATTGAACACTATAGTAAGAAGTCATTAATATTTCAATGTCGTAAGGTAGTGAAGGTAATACTAGTAGTACTTCATCGTAGTGGTAGAATGCTAAAGAAAATCATAGTTCGGTGCATACTCTTGGGATAGTTTCGGTAACAGGATTCCTGAAGAGTTTAATACCAAACTAGATAGTTACGACAAGCACTACTGGACAAATATTGCATCAGATATAACTTGGCAAGATTCTTTAACATAACCTTATTTGGTGAAGACTTTTAATAGTCAAGTAAAAGAATGTCTGAGAAAGTTGTAGATACATGGTTACGCGTCTAAGTGGAAGATTGTTGGGGCATATACTATTAACCATGCGTTTAGATAAAGTATATTCTAATAGTTTGTGTCCTTTGCTTATATAGTAGATGATTTAGTGTATAGAGTTTAGCTTATACACGAAAAATTAAATCATCGGTTCTTATAAGTATAAAATTTTAGTTCACAATCTAATGATGGAATTGGACAAACCATCAGGAATGATTGTAGCACAAGATTAAATATAATTTATCTTGATTATGGGAATAGTTTGATTCCAACTTCTTGTGCTAGTACCTTTTGTATGTATTGAACGGTCCAAGTAGAAATAAGTATTTTATACTGACTTAATAAAATAAACTCTCTAGCCATTAAATGTACTTATACTCTTAATCTTGATATAATTATTATTAGATGTGTACATTATTATTATTATGATTTATTAAAAGACAAGATTCTTTCGTGGGTCAATATGCCTGGTAAATTGGATAATAATATACATTGGCGAAGTAATAGTTAGTTGATGGAATCCATGTTTCGATTTAGAGATTGATGATACACCTTTATGAAAGCTTATAAGTTTTCATGTGTAAACTCGGTCGGTGGATTTTGTATCCGACACATGAAATAAGTTAGCAAAAGTCTAAAGGAAATAATTAATAAATTAAATCTTCAGTAATTTAATTTAATTGATTAGTATCTAAATCATAACATGGGGAATTAAATAAGATTTAATGGATGAATTTCGAAATTGAATAAGGAGTGAAATTACTAATTTTTAGTGGAATAATTCGTAATTAATTATGGTAAATATTAATTTCAAAAATTAGAAATTAATTCCATAATTGGAGCCTTGTTAATTAAATTATGTGGTCCCTACTGTGCCTGAATAATAGAAAATAAAGAAATCGTTTTTTTCCGGTGGAAAAGAAAACCCAACGGGTTTTGAAAAAGGGTTTTAACCCTTAAAACTTGTGCTATAAATACATATTCCACCTAGAGGATGTAGTGACGGTGGCCGAAAATTTCAGCCAAATTTTCCTAGAAATTTCGCCCACACGAAATTACTATTTCCGGATATTATTTGGGTAACACAGTAGAAGACCGTGGAACGTTTGGAGATCATGATCGTGCGGGTGGTGGACAATTCATTCAGTTGCTGTGGAATTCGAAGCTCACGTGATAAAAGAGCTTTGTTCACGTTTCAAGAGGTAACCCGTGAAATCCCATTTATGCTAGTTGTGTAGATTACATGTGATTTTAATACTGGGATTGCTTCCACAGCTTATTATAATCTATCAACACATACAAAGGCAAATCAAGTATTTCATTGAAATATACGCGCGCAACAGCCACACCTTACAAAAGGCCAAAACAGACCCTTAGGAAAAAAATGAAAATAAACAACGAAGGAAAAAAAAAACTAAGTACAAAACTTGCAGCAAAGTTTCACTCGGCATCATCTCCACCGCTGTTCTCCCCAACATCATCATCGTCAGAAGGGAGCCGATTCTCAACATCAACGCCCTCACCAGCCTCCGACGTCGCAGGGTCGTAACCGCGGGCAGTACGAGCCTCGCGTGCCTTCGCCCGAGCATCTTCAAAGGCGGCCTCTGGGACATTCCCCGGCTCTCATAAACCTTTGTATATATCACGTTGAGCCTCGGTATGGACCCATAGCTCATACAGGTGGCAGGGAATAGTGGCTGAAGCAGACTCTTGAGGGGGAGCTTGAACCAATAACTGCGCCTTCTCTGCTTCGAGAGCCGCAACTCGATATCCCAAGATCAAAGCATCCCGATCTAGCTCACCAATCTGCTCTTCGAGTCGTGCCTCCCTTAGCATGTTCGTCGCTATCTCAGACTCCTGCTTGGACTTAAGAACGTGGATAGTATCCTCTAGTGCCACTGCTCTTGCCAAAAATTAGACTCAAGCATTCTCGGCTCCCTCCATCTCAGCCACTTTCCTTTCTAGCCCGGCCACCTTCTCCATCCATTTTGCACTCAGGGCGTCGACCTTAGCAGCGTTTTGCTCAAGCTCAGCTCGTAAAGATAGAACCTTCGCCTAAAGGTCCTCACACTCTACGACAACCCCTTTGCCCACCTCAAGCTCTTATTCCTTGGTATGAAGCAGCTCCTCAAGCTCACTATATATGCGGATAGACCGCATAAGTTTCTCTTCTCCAACTCCTCCCTGGTAGATTGGGTACTAGCACCCGCTCTAAGCTGCTCATGCATCTCACGGTATCTATTGCGATACCGTCGATACTTCGTATCCATCTTCAGAAACATTTCGGCCCGTGTCTCAGCCCTACAGGCACTCTCGACCTCCAGCATGTAAGTCTAAAGAAAAAAGAAGAAGAAGAGAGAAGAAGAAGAGAGAAGAAAGGAGTCAGTAAGGACAAAGGTCACAAAGCAATGAAAACAAAAAGGAACTCACCCTCAGGCCAATCGCGGCCACGCCACGTGACAACTCGGAGTCGCTGACATCCTGAAGAGCTCCGCTTTCGATGGTGGAGCATAGAAGATCGAACTGCGGTACGAATTCCATTGTGTGTTGCAGCAGGTTGAGATCAGACGGAATTTCGAGTACTCGGGAAGGGCCTCCTGCTTCTACTACAGTTTGGGTAAAGCCCTCCTCAAACATCCTCATGTCTTCAGGGTCAATGTCGGACTCGGATTCATAATCCTCAACCATAACGCCCTTCCCATCTCATTAGTCGAAGTGGGGGCGCGGTTCGGCTGAGATGTTGAAAGGCCGCCCGAAACAGCAAAGGCGGCCTCGAAACTCCGTCTTTCCGTCACATTATCCCCTTGAATGCTCACAACAGGTGTCATCTCCACGGCTGGGTTGGCACAACCTCCGACTTTGAGAACCGTCGGGGCAAGGACGCCCCTCAAAGAAGTTTCGACTAGAGAATCCTCTTCCAACACTACCCTTCGTCTCTTCGACGGGGCCTCTCCACTACCCACGTGGGAAAATTCACCTGCTGAATGGACTGCGGGGATCGTAGTCTCCAGCTGAGGTGTAACCTCCAAACGCACAATTTCAGCAGTGGACATAGGTCCGGCAGTAGTTCTCGGTGCAGGCCGGGCAAAGCGCGTCGATTGATAGAATGCTAGCGGAGGATCCCTTGTCCTTCTCACTCCTCTCCGACATGTTAACAAGGAAGTATTAGATCATATAACAACAAGGTTTTTTTAAAAAAAAATATGAAGCAGAAAACAAAGCAAAACTAGAACAAGCCGACTCACCAGTAAGAGGCTTGCACCCAAACTTCTCATGGAAAAGCGCCCACTCACAAATTCCCACCATGTGGGGGAGAATTATGCTTACCCACTCACGGATATCGGCAACTAGCGGGGGAGGTAGTCTCTCGGCTGCAAAAGCAAAAAACGAGTCCTCGGCAAAGTCACTAAGAAGAAGACGATCGACGACCATCTTAAGAGAAATCACAAGTAAACAAGGAAAAACTTACAAGTGAAGTTCCACGTCTCTGGAAATCCTGCCGAGTTCACCACAAGGTGCTCTATCCGCACATAAAAGTGGCTTTCCCAAAAGCGGTGGCCTTATCGTCCATCTTCACCACCAAACTCTTGGTTCCTCGACGGCGCATATGAATCATCGTACCCCAAAAAAATGAGGGGCGAAGATGTGGAGCATGCACCCTAGGGAAATTCCTCGGCCGGCCAACTCCACATACTTGATGAGCATAAGAAAGAGCTTGTATGCATACGAAGAGAGTTGAGTCGGGCACACTTTGTAGAAGCGACAGAAATCCACCACCAGAGAAGGAAGGGGGAGTGTGTACCCGATGACAAAGGGGTACGTGCGAAACGCGCAGTAGCCCGGGCGGTGCAATTGTTGATACCCAATTTTTCCTTATATATTTTTATAGACATATATACTTTCAAAATAGCATATATATATATATAAGCATGCACAAGGTTTTTATATTTTTTCTATAATTTTAAAGGCTTTAAATTGATTTATTTCTTCCCCTTTTACTTATAAAATTTCTAATAATTATCTTTCAAATTATTCTTGTGGAAATTTAGCCATCTAAATCATATATTTAGACCAAAATATTGCCTAAATATTTTTTATGTATTTTTTATAATTGCATTTATATTTTTAAAGCCAATTTGCATATAATTACAATATTAGCCCTATTATGTACAATTACGTTTTATATGCATACAATGATCTTCTATATTTTTAAAATGTTAAATATCTACTTTAAATAATTTTAGCATACGAAATTACTTTTTAAAAATCATCTATTATTTATTATAAATTATATAGAGTTAAATTGGCTATTTAAAACCTAGCCAAATTGCATTTCAATTTTAGCCTCAATTCAACCCAATATCCCAACCCAATTTCAGATTAAATAATATGACCCAGGCCCCAAACACATCCTACCCGACCCAAAACCCATCAGATCCTGGCTGTTGATCTAAAAGATCAACGACCCTCATTTGTTCTTTCCTTTTTAATTCCAAACGACCCCCTAACCCTAGTCATTTCTCTATATCCGCCGCCCTAAGATCCTCTCCTATCTCAAAACACTCTCAACCTAACCCTAATCTTCAACCACCGACCTCCCATCTCCGGTCATCTCCGGTGACCTCTCATCGTCTCTTAAGCCTCCAATGGCTTCTCTCATGCCATGCTTGCCTTCTCTAAGGTCTTCAAGGGCCTAGCGCCATGCCGACCTATATTTAGGGTTCATCTCTTGCTTATTCCTGGCTATTCCAGTATGATTCCAAGCATAATCATTCTATATTTGCCACGATCTTTGAGTTTCTGGACAGGTTTCTTCGTCTCTTTATGGGTTCTTCAAAAACCCTAATGTCTCTTCTATACCTCCTAGGTCTGTACAGATCTAGGATGATCTGAGTTTGTTTCTCGAATGTTTTACACTATCCTTAAGGTTTTTTATAAGAATCATGTAGTTTCAAGTGTTTTCATCTTCTTCTAACAGTAGGGTTTTCGGAACTTCTTTTTAAAACCTCGTTAAACTGATTCTTTGTGTTTAAACTACTATTTCTTGCATATCTTGACTGATTCTATGAGTTTGCTACATCTTTAACTCGACTATTTTGAAAGCCCTAATTTTAGGGGTTTTTTGTTTGGTTTTGTGTATCAGCATGATTGATCGGTTCTCGTTTTTGAGTTTCTGTGATTTCTTGCCACTATCTTGCATTGATATGTTTCTACTGAGTTTCTTAGCCTAAACTTACATTGATTCTATGTGCCTGTGTTCACCTTGACTGTTCAAAACTTACCTCTTTCTTATTGAATCAGTATTGTTTGACTCTCATGTTTGCTAGAGTTGTATGTTGACTCTTGACCATCTATGTCTTACTTTATTTATATGCTAAACACTGACTCATGACTTTCTCTTTTATTGATTCTGGATTCCCTATTTCTTGGTATAATTTGAACATTTTCCTTTAGATCTTTGATACCTACCTTTCTACTCAATTTGATTGATTCCTTTACCTTGGTTGTATTGGTACTTGATTCTTACTGACTATCTCCTTAATTAGAGTTTTTCTGAACCTAGCCCTAATGGTTTACTCTATGCCTACTATGTTCGAATTATTTCCTTGTCTACACATTGATTTATTTCCTTATATATATTTCTTTACTTATTTGTTACTTGTTCTTACCGTTTGAACTGATTCCCTTAAATTAAGGGAGTACTTGTACTGATTTTGCTCTAATTGGTTCTGAGTTCCATAATTACTATACAATTGTGATTCTTGCCTTATTTTACCTAGTTTTGAACAACTATATATAGGCTCTCTCATTATATATATATATGCATACTCCCTCATTAACACAAACACACGAACACATTGGTTCAAAATTCTCTCTCTCTCATTCAAAACTTTCTGCTCTCTTTCTGTGTTACTTGCTACTATCCTAAGTTAGCCGGCTGCAAGCCAATGCTAATTATTGTGCTCTCGTATTCTTCACTTTGTGTTTGCTATCTCCTTACTGATATGTTCTGATTTTAATTCAAGTCCCAAAACCAATATGTTTCTTTTACTACTTCAGTTCATTATATTTCTAATTTGTTTCAATCTATGGTTCTGCTGTTCAACATGTAACTGATATGTTTACATTACTGTTTCATCTAGCATGCTAGTCTAACCCTCTTAGGGCATTTTAGAATAAGTTCTACTCCCCTAATAGGTTGCCTCAGTGTGACTCTACCCTGTTTGAATGCTTATATATTTGCTATCCAATCTGGGTATGCATTTACCTTGCAAACTGACTTGTCACTTCAAATGTTTGATTCTATGATTGTTTCTGAAATCCATGTTGTGTTGGTATCACTAGCTATTTCCTAATCCCATAAACCCCCCACAAGAACTGCTATGCTCATGTAACTATGTGACCTATGTGTCCCCTAATCCCTTTACCCCCTGTTTGTAATTGCTGAACCAGCCTTGGTTCCATGTTCTTTGGCTGTGTATGAACCTGTTTTGGATGTTGTGTTTGGACTATTGCTTATTACCCGACTCTCTTTTCAAAACTGTCTTTGTTGTCTTTTTACAAAAACTATTTCAAACTAGTCCCTTTTCAAATTGTTTCCCTGCTCAAACCTTTCAAGCACTTTCACATCTACTCTTAGGTTTTAAGTTCTTCCCCTCTAATGTGTGACTGCTTAGGGATCCCTATGATATCCCTCTGAACTCTGATACATTAGAGCTAGCTCTTCTATACTGCACTTACTAGGTTCTGGTTATAAAGTCTAGGTGTGAGCACTGCCCGAAATCCTTGAGATCCTTAGGGAACTCTGACGCACCTAGACAATGATTGTCTATGGAATTTGGCATTTGAGGCTATTGGAGGCTTTGGAAAATCATTTTGGCCTGCTTTAGGCTCCCTAGAGTGTAACTGCTTATTTTTCTTATCTACTCATGTAATTCATTCGATATTGGCCTGTAATAATTTATTATAAATGAATATTGGGGTTGGCTAGTAAAAAGGAGAGGGTGGTCATACATGTTGTCACATCAATGGGTAGAAAACATGCTTTAGGTTTATATTTTCTGTATGTGCATTAGAATCCATGTTTAGGACTAATACATGCAAAGCATTATCATGCATTAGATACCATGCTCCTAGGTTTCATGTGTACTGCTTTCAACATCTCATTTTGACATCTCTATTATCACTTAGGAATCCTGTTTCTAGGATAAATGACATTAAAGATAAACTGTCACCTATGCATTTTGAAATCATGCTATAACCTGTTGTGCATTAATCTTTCTTTAGGAATTCTGCATCTAACCATTATGAACCTTATTTGTGCATATTAGATACCATGTTTAGGTTCTCGTTAATACTCACTCAACTACGCCTAGTTAAACTACTGATGCCTGAAAAGGAGTATAAACAGTTTCATCCTGCTTTTAAACAAATTAGTAATAACCCTACATCTCTGTAACACTTAGAACAACATGCTTTTAGGCAAAGACGTCTTCTGAACTTCTAATGGTTCTGGTAATAATTGGGCATTATCCTACACCTAGGCAAGCCTTAAGTAATCTAATTTCTTGTAAAATTGGAAACTACCCCTTTGTGTGTACCGCTTAATGATTAACAAGCTTAAAATCAGTAGGCAAAATGATTAGGGCCCTGCTTCTGGGTAACAAAATAAAGATTGCCTATTTCATGTATTCTGATATTCGCCTAGACAGCATGTCTTAGGATACTGTTT
This sequence comes from Nicotiana sylvestris, assembly GCF_000393655.2. NCBI lineage: Eukaryota > Viridiplantae > Streptophyta > Magnoliopsida > Solanales > Solanaceae > Nicotiana > Nicotiana sylvestris. Next base: position 198,337,088 of record NC_091062.1, read on the forward strand.
AACAACATTGCCCTTATTTGTGTTTTAGTCGTGCTATTTACATGCATTACCTGTGGAGGTGAACCTGAGCCTCTTATCTGCTATTTCATGCTTTTACCTTTTGAAGTCCTATGTGTTCTTGCTTGTCACCTTAGTATTTTCTCCTTTAAACCTTAGGGATCTATCTATAACAGCCTATAGGTAGAGGTCCTAAATTCCTCCAGGACCACTAAGAAGGGACAGGTAACAGCACGCAATAGAGATCGCTAACCAACACTCGCTTTAATAACCGCTAAGGGGTGGGAAGGGTAGATATGGATATGATGACTACGCACTAATGCCACATGTATCCCCTCATTAAGGAGTGTTTACTGGGCATTGCGTAGGGTGATCCTATAGGCTAACCAACCTAGGACCCCTCATTTCCCCAAATTCCTTTTGTTTAATACTTTGTTTTATATGCACACAACTTGTTCAAATCCTTTGTCTTACTATTTGAGTCATACAATGCCCAACATGCTTTATTTATCTGTTTCAACTACTTATCTATTAAAGGACTAATTCATAAATATAAGTTCGGGAGGACCCACAGTTGTGGACCAAGAGAGGTGCCTAACACCTTCCCCTCAAGGTTATCTTGAGCCCTTACCCTAAATCTCTGGTAATGTAAACCAATCCAAGAGTTAATCACTCTTGGTGCCCTAACGCACCATAATTCGTTAGGTGGCGACTCTTTAAAATACTCAATTCCCAAAAGGAAATGAGTTGTTACCCCCCATGAATGTCGAAACTTGGATCTCTCTCCGCGAAGGGAAAAAGGGGGCATGACAGCATGGCGACTCTGCTGGGGAAGCCTTTAGGCTCTTACCATAATGAACTTATTTTTTATGAATTAGTCCAAGCATGCCTTATCCCGTACCATTCTCCCTTATTTGAATTTAACTATCAGTTTTTTAAGTATTTATGATCCTTTATCCCTGAAACTGACTTGTCTTTTTTTTTTTTTTTTCCTGTAACTGTCTTTCAATTATTTAAATACTGTATTTATTTTTCCTACGTGCAAATACTTGACTCATGATATTAATTGCTACATAAATCATACTCCACATCATATTCCACTCGTGCATATCAAATCCTATAGCAATGCTTAAATGAGTGGTTGCACTCTTCCTATTTACTACCCTTAAATTCGGAAAGGCTTATTTGTGGTAAAATCAGTCGATCAGCAGTGCAGTCGACGGTTTCGTGCCTTCCCCCTCAAGTTGTCTACTTGAGGGTACTAGTCTAAAAACCCTATAGTAGCCTTACTCTGGTCAAAATTGTACATGCATCATGGTCAGACCTAGTCGGATTAATATATTGTCCACATAATTATCCTTTAATATAAGACTTATCCAAAAGTCCATCGGGTTTTCCATAATCCCAATAGACATAGTCACGTTCTGTGCATAAATTTGGAGAACTAAATGCCGATATGCTGATCGTAAATATAAAAATAGTCGAGTCTGGTTGGGGTAAGGCCTAACCCTTTTGTTTTGCAGAAAATGAGGCACGAGGTCCCCAGATTCGGTATGGTTAGCAACATCCCACCATTGTTGCTAGATTGGTGAGAGGACCTTACCTCAAGTGACAAGAAACATGTGAGAAAGTACCTGGGTAACTTGCCTTCCTTACTAGATATTGATCCAAACAACAAGTTGATCGAGGCTGTCACTTTATTCTAGGATAGTGAAAGGGTTGTGTTTCATTTCGGCGACATAGAAATGACACCGCTTCTAGAGGAAATTGGAGGGCTTGCGGCATTTACTTGGGATAGTCCAGGGCTATTGGTACCAGAAAATCGTACGGGCAGGGGATTTTTAAAGATGATGGGGCTGAAGAAGAATGTCGACCTATTGCGCTTGAAGGAATTTTACATACCTTTCGAATGCCTATAAGAGAGGTATGGCCATAGCAAGTCTTTCTGTACCTACCATGATGAGATCTCTCTCACTTCTTTGGGTCACATCCACCGTAGAGTGTTTGTATTCATTGTGTGCTTCTTAGGCCTGATAGTGTTCCCAGTGAAAAAGGGAAGAATCCACACTAGGTTGGCCATGGTCGCCAAGACTTTGATGGAAGGGATTAATGGACAGACATATACCAAAGTCCCCATGATCATAGCCGACATCTATAGGGATCTGGAGCGCTGTCAAAGAGGGGTCAAGCATTTCGAGGGTTGTAACTTGTTGCTGCAGTTATGGTTGTTGGAGCATTTTTTATCGCCAAGAATTTCCGCGAAGGGCTTGGAACGAATATTGCCTTCCATCCCCCCCAAGCGGATGACTTATATTCTAGACAGATTTGCTCAGCCAGAAAGTGCCAAAGAATGGGTAGAGTTCTTCGACAATCTGACCGAGGAACAGGTGCAATGGATGTTTGAATGGTTCCCAACAGGCGAATTCATCATCAGACCCAGGGATGCTCCGCACTTGGGGTTGATTGGGTTGAGAGGGATATACCCATATGTCCCTATCCGAGTTATGAGGCAAGCATGCAGGAAACAGGTTATACTAAGGGTTGTCAAGATGAGTCATTTCAGGGCAGACTATCAAGACGATGACGCCCCTTACAAGTGCCAAGCTCAGCACATGTGGCACTGCAAAATCATTGTGGAGAAGAACACCATTGAGCCAGACAGGTATCATGCAGGGTGCAAGCCTCTCTACCCGGCATGGTTAAAGGATAATCTGAAAGAAATGGTGACACCAGGGGCCGGTCGAGGGAATAGAATTATAGATGAAGAAGTTGAAGCTCAAGTCAAATACAACAGGATGCACAAGAGGGTCCACGACTCTGAAAATGAACACCGGGAAATACATGAGAGGAATGCAAGGTTGATCGAGGAATGGAAAGAAATGGAAGTCACTTCCAACAGGAAACTGGAATATCTGGAACGAGTAATCATGGAGCAGGAAGGTAAAGTCATAAAGAGGATTGAAAATTTCTAGAATACTGAAGGAGGTGAAGGAGGACATCTGGCCAGAGCCTACTTGCTGATGGGGCCGCGCGAGCTGGGGGATCTATATGATGGAGTCAGGAAGATCAAATCTAGGGAAGGTCTTTCTAGGACTAAATAGGCTAGATTTATTTGCTTTCCTAAAATGTAATAAGGCCAAGTTCCAGTAATGACTTATTTTTATTGTCTTAGTGTCGTTTTGGGATTCGTCTATTTTTATATTATGAAATGAAGCAATTATTGGCATTAAAAGTTTTCCAAACTTATTTTTTGCTAGACCTACCTCGGGCACAACGAGGTTCCCAAAGTAGGACACGAATTTATATTTCCGCAATACGTGTTTAAATACTGCAAACATTTCAGGATCCTCACTGACTTGTTACCTTTTTTGTTTTTCCTTATTTTTATTATTCTCATCCCCTTAGGTTGGTTCACTCATGCTGTCCTCATCAGCGTATCATACTAGATCCAGAGGCCCTCCACCTCCTCCTCCTCCAAGCAACACAAAAGGCAGAGGAAAAGCAAAAATGGACGACTTAAGTGGAATCCGAAAGGAGAATGTTGAGAACGTAGAAACCTTAGATGGCCGTAGTACTCCGGCCCCAAATGATCTAGTCCTGAGACTGGAACAAAAGATATTGGAACTGCAAGGAGAACTTGAGCAGGTTCACAACTTGGCAAACTTGTTACTCACCCTGAATGTCCCCGACATCAACCAACAGAACACAAAGAACCCAATACCTCCTCAGAACACACAAAACCAACACCCACAAAATCCTCCCGCACCGAATCAATACACAACTCTACCCCAAAATATCAATCAACTGCCAATACCAACTCCACAACAATATCACCATCAACTAATTCAGTACTCGCCAACCACCACTACTACACTCCCCAAAACACACCACCCATTCCCGATCCACAAAACTCCACCAATGACCATCACTACACCCAAGTCCCTGGAACCCATCAAAGCAACCCTATATATGTGGAAACTACACCTCATTCTACCCAACCAATCTCTTGTACACCGAAATCCTCCGAGAAGGACCTGCTCATTAAAAACATGGTTGAAGAACTCATGAACTTAACAAGCCGAGTTCATGGTATTGAGGGTGACAGAGGAATAGAAGGTTTAAACTACGAAGAGATGTGCATAAAGCCAGATGTGGAATTACCTGAGGGGTACAAACCTCCCAAGTTTGAGATGTTCAACGACACAAGTGATCCCAGGGCTCATCTAAGGACCTATTGTGACAAGCTTGGCGGGGTCGAAAAGGATGAAAAGATTCAGATGAAGCTCTTTATAAGGAGTCTTACTGGGGATGCTTTGTCCTGGTATAGTAGCCAAAATCCCAAGAAATGGTCCAATTGGGTAAGTATGGTGTCAGATTTCGTGGACCGGTTCAGGTTCAACACAGAGAACGCACCAGATGTGTTTTACATCCAGAATCTTAAGAAGAAACCTACTGAGACTCTCTGTGAGTACGCTACTCGTTGGAGGTCGGAAGCAGCCAAGGTCAGACCATCTTTGGACGAAGAACAAATGAACAAATTCTACGTTAGAGCGCAAGATCCGCAATATTATGAAAGGTTGATGGTTATCGAAAATCACAAATTCTCTGACATCATCAAACTTGGATAAAGAATCGAAGAAGGATCAAAATCGGGATGGTAACAAACTTCGAGGCACTGCAAACCACAAAAAGGCATTATAGTCAGGTGGCATATCAAAGAGGAAAGATGTTGGAACAGTAATGGTAGCTCAGGGTCCAAAATCTCCACTTGTCTATCAAACCCCTCCACCTACATATCAAACACCTCTACCCACATATCAAACACCTCTACCCACATACCAAGCATCAACGCCTACATATCAGCCTTCATCTCCCAGATATTCCCAACCAACCTCTGTCCATCACACCTATAACTCCCAATTATCCCACTTCCAATCACCACCGGCTCACCAAAATTATCCAAGACCAAGACTCAACTTCGACCGCAAACCGCCCAAACAATACACTGCCATTGCTGAGCCCATCGACCAGTTGTATGAAAGGTTGAAAGTCGCAGGTTACATCACTCTTGTTCCCGCAGTAGCATTAGAAAATCCATCCCAATGGGTCAATCCGAACAAGACTTGTACGTATCATTCCGGTATGAAGGGGCACACCACTATTGAGTGTCGTACATTGAAGGATTAGATCCAGATGTTGATTGACAACAAAGTCATACAGGCAAAGGAAGCCGCACCTAATGTCTGCAACAATCCCCTCCCTAATCATAGAGGTGATGGTATACATGTGATAGAGACAAATGAAGAATGGTACCCTAAGGGGCCGATTGGGATTATTCGAGAAGGCGATGACTTTAAAGTTGCAGTCACACTTACTCCTATTGTGGTACAGACTCAGTCCCCAATCGAGGTTGAGGTAGATGCATCAGTTCCATTCGAGGTAGGGGTGGCTCCGCCCGTGGCCACCCCCACTCTATTTGAAGTCGAAGTGGTCACACCTTTCACTGTGATAGTATCAACCACACTCCCATTCAACTCCAAAGAAATACCCTAAGATTATGTTGCTGAGGCTCGGCGAAAAGGGAAGGCCAAGGTAGAGGAATCTGACGCCGCACAAGGAATGACCAGAACTGGAAGAGTCTATATATCGGAACATTTGGGAGGATCAAGTAAGGATGCCACTACTAGGTAGCCTATCATTGAGACGGGGCCAGATGACCTGTAGAGGAAAGTACAGGCAAAGGAGTATTTTGTCATCGACCATCTGAACAAAGTCCCTGCTCAGATATCTATCCTGTCACTATTGCAGAATTCAAAAGCACGCAAGAATGCTTTAATGAAAGTGATGAGCGAGGCTTATGTACCCGATAAAATCACCAGCGAAGAAATGGCCAACATGGTTGGGCAAGTACTAGAAAGTCATAATATCATCTTCCATGAGGATGAGCTACCAGTTGAGGGGCTGAATCACAATTGATCATTATATATTACGGTGCAATTTGAAGACAAGATCATTGCTAGGGTCTTGGTTGACGGAGGTTCAAGCCTCAATATTTGTCCGTTGGACACTCTAAAAAGGTTGGACAAAGGTTTTCATGAAATATGGTAGGAAGCATGAACGTGAAAGATTTCGATGGGTCCCAAAGGGCCACAATCGGGGAAATCAACCTTTGCTTGCAGATGGGACCAACTTGGTTCGACGTCGAGTTTCAGGTGCTCGACATACCCGCCTCATATAATCTTCTGTTGGGCTGACCATGGATCCATGCTACTGGAGCCGTGCCTTCCACACTACATCAAACCGTGAAGTTTAAATGGAACCGTCAAGAGGTAATCATTCATGGGGATGGAAGTAACCCCATCTACACTAGTCAGACCATCCCCGTTATTGGACATAGAAGAAGGCTAGGAGGGGAAACCTATCATCACATTGAACGGGTCAATGCCATCGAGAAGGATAAGTGATGGAGTAACAAAATAGAAAGCATACTAGCATGGTCGGGATATGAACCCTGCAAAGGGTTGGGAAAGAACCTCCAAGGTATCACTAAATCGATACAGCTGAAAAATCATGGTACTGCCTTTGGTCTCAGATACCAGTACACATGGCAGGAGTACAGGGATTGGTCGTCACCATGGCGTGGACCGTACTACCCTCTTGAGCAGCTAGTGCCACGTTTGGAACAAGCTTTTCACCAGGCTGATACGATATGGGGGATCACAGAAGAAGAAGCACTAGCTGGGTTGAAGAATTTGTTCTTGGAGGATGAAGACATGAACTGCAGTGCCATAATTGAGGAGGAGGAGGAAGAAGGCCTCACTATTCAGACCGTAAAGAAGGGAGCCATTCTCAGGAACTAGACAGCCACACCATCCCGAGTCCGCCGAGTCCCTGGGTAGCTTGGCAGATTTTACTTCTATATCCATTCTAGGCATTTAAGATTTCAGTAATTTTGTATTAAGATTTACTTGTTTCAAAATATATGCTTGATTCATCGAGCTGCACTTGTCTGGATGATTTTTCGGTTTTGATCAAATGCATTTGCTTTTTATTATTCATTACTATTTTTACACTTTTTCTTTCTACAATGTTATTTACTTTTTCTGATGAACTAGTAACTGTGACATGTAATGAGGAAAAGCAACACGAGAATAGTAATTCAAATGAGGAAGACGAGATACCTGAGGAAATTGTCAGGGAAGTTGAGAATTTTGAGAACAAGCCTAAGTCCAACCTGGACGAAACAGAAGCAGTAAATTTGGGAGATGCCCAGAGTGTCAAGGAGACTCGCATCAGCATTTACTTATCGCCGGCAGAGAAGGAAGAGTACATTCGGTTCTTAAGAGAGTATGAGGATATTTTTGCATGGTCATATGACGATATGACCGATTTGAGCACATCTATAGTGGCTCACAAGTTGCCTACTAATCCCAGTTGTCCATCAGTCAAGCAGAAACTCAGAAAGTTCAAACTAGACATGAGTCTGAAAATCAAAAAGGAAGTTACGAAGTAGATCAAAGCCAAAGTTCTCAGGGTGGTCGAGTACCCAACTTGGTTAGCTAACATTGTGTCAGTTCCGAAGAAGGATGGGAAAGTTAGGGTATGTGTTGGCTACAGGGATTTAAACAGAGCAAGTCCCAAGGATGACTTCTCACTACCAAATATACACATCTTGATCGATAATTGCGCCAAGCATGAACTCCAATCCTTTGTAGATTGCTTCGTGGGTTATCACCAGATTTAGATGGATAAAGAAGATGTAGAGAAGATAGCTTTTATTACACCATGGAGTGTATACTGCTACAAGATGATGCGTTTGGTCTAAAGAATGCTGGGGCTATCTACATGAGAGCCATGACAACTATCTTGCATGATATGATACTTAAGGAGATAGAGGTGACTGAGAGGGGTGCCTAACACCTTCCCTTCAAGGTGTGGATCGAGAGGGGTACCCGCCGGGACCCACAGTTGTGGACCGAGAGAGGTGCCTAACACCTTCCCCTCAAGGTTATCTCGAACTCTTACCCTTAATATCTGATAATGCAAACCAATCTAAGAGTTAATCGCTCTAGGTGCCCTAACGCACCATAATTCGTTAGGTGGCGACTCTTCAAAATACCCAATTCCCAAAAGGAAATGAGTTATTACCCCCCATGAATGTCGAAACCCGGACCTCTCTCCGTGGAGGGAAAAAGGGGGTGCGACACAAATGCACTATGTCCTTCCCTGCCGACAATATTTCGATATGATCGGGGATTCCCTACTTGGCTTTGAGCACCGTGATCACCGCATCCATAGTGGAATGAACCGGCTTCAGTTCATTTCCGGAAGGGCTATAAAATCAGCCCTCATCTTCCTCAGACGAGAAACTATCTCATACACCGTCGGAAATCCCTCGTCTTCCACCACGTCCACTCCCTTTTCAAATAGGGACACATCACTTTCTGGCACCGGAGCACCAACAACTCTATCGGATTGGGAGGAGCACTAACCAACTGTCTTCTTTGATCGAAATAAACAAGAACGGTGAAGGAAAAAAGGTAATGGTCACGGCGAATTCTAGAGAAAGCAGAAGTATGAAAGATTAGAGAATGAGGAGGAAGTTTGCAAAGTTCTTTCTTAGAAAAATTGAAAAGCGCGACAATCGAATGAGAGGTTCCCCCTATTTATAGAGAGATAAATGTCCTGAACGGGAAATCCAAGAGCCGCCAATCAGGAAATGGAAAAGGCACAGGAAACGACGCGATGCTTGGAAAATGTGCGCCATAATGACGCATAATAAGTATTCATGGTACCCTGAATCGATGTGATGATCCAACTCTGAACTGACGTAACGGTCCAATGAAATTCTTGAAGCGTCAATCGCTACCTTGCCACAAGGACCTCGTTCCTCGCATAACATTCAGATTTCTCCTAACTTTTGAAACAACAGAATCCGCCCATCGAGCTCGCCAAAAGGCGACCCCAACGGGTGGAGGGACTAATTGTATGGGTCAAAATTTGACCACAAGTGGGTTATCACTAAAAGAAATGGTTAGGGGTCGACCAAGCCATAGTCGTGCCCATGAGGCGTAATAGCGACGAGTATCTAGGCCTCTACCGAGATCGAGCCATCGGAAGGCTTACACGACAGAACATATGTCGTAATACTTGGGCAAGTAAGGAAGAGTATAACCATGAGAGGGTATGCTGGTTAAAGACCGTCGGATAAAGGGGAATATTGATAATATATACTCCCTCCGTTTCAATTTATGTGAACCCATTTGACTGGGAATGGAGTTTAAGAAAAGAGAGAAGACTTTTGAACTTGTGATGTAAAATGAAGCACATATATTTGGTGTGGCTATAAATCATTGCATAAAGGTAAATTGTTTTCAAATAGGGAAAAAGGTCATTCTTTTTGGCATGGACTAAAAAGGAAATAGGTTCACATAAATTAAAACGGAGGGAGAATGTGATATAAGAAAGCAAGAAAAAGGGGTTCCCATCCAAGAAAGAGAGAGGAACAATGTATCAAAGATGAGAACAGGAGCGGACCTCCAATAACAAAGCAGAGGCCCAGATTTTGGTTACAACCCTTTGTAATCATTCTTGCTGAATGAATAAAGATGGATCTCATAGTTTCCAACTATTTTTCCTCTTTTCCTTTTTTGCTCTTGCAAGTACGGAACGATATATCAAAGATGTAAGCTTGTCATTTATGTTTGATGTCTTTTAATCATCTTAAGAAATGCTATACAAGCTCGGCTTCCTTCGATTCTCATATTCAATATGCTTAAATTTAGAATTAATTATGTTTGGCTAAGATTTATTCAATATTTTCTTCATTAATTGGTTTAAAAAAGATTTAATACTTTTTGGTCGAACAGTGTTCTAATCAACCTATTCAATAAGAAACAAATTCTTTATCTCATTTAATTATGTAAAAAATTCTTAGCGCACCCGTGAACACACAGAAATTTAAACATAAAAGAAGAAACATTAATGTTTAATTACTGAGTATATAAATCAATATTCAATTCTTGGACAGAAGCAAGCCCTTCTTCTTGGCATGACCAGCAGGCTTATTCTGAGATTCTACATCCATGTCTGAAAACGAAGAATAATCTCCAGGCAAAACCTTTTTCTCCAATCCAAAACAAGTCTTATTTTGACACGTCCTGTTAATCGCTTAACAATCTTGTATGGTGTCTTTAACACAACAACAAATGATAGAAAATGGACAACATACACATAGTAATTTAAGCACAAAGTACACGTAAACTCCGCCACGTCGTTGCAGTTGCAGGCGGCGGCCGGTGGCTGAGGAGGAGGACTAGGATTAGAAAGCTGAGGTGAAGAGAAACAGGAGTTTGATTGTTTTCTGACCATCGTTTTGGTAATAGTTCTTTTGTTAGAAGACTTTTTAAGCATTTAGTCTGTAAATTATTTATATTATTGATTGTTGACTTAACGGAAACTTGATGGAAAAGGGATTGATGTTTGTTTACATTTTATTTATCTTATGTTAAATTAACATATACCGACATAGTGATATGGAATTATATATGAGTATAGAATAGTATTTAATTAGCATTTTTAAAGGACCAAGGAAGGTTAATTACTAATAGTTTTTTTAGGATTCTTTAATTTTCAATTAGTTGAACCTTGGGTTGCACTTTTTATCTCTGCTAGCTTTTTCACCACTTGGTCGTTTCATTGTAGATAGACGAAGATATTCTTCAATTCAATTGGGGAATGACTATTTAGTCCTCGTCTGTCTCATTTTATACGATACTATTACTATTTGAGGAGTTAAATTATTTTTTCTTTTATGATAGGTCTTCTAACATTTCAAACGTTTAAAATATAAAATGTATGATCTATAATAAAAATTGGCAAATTATTTCAAATTAGACGTACGTGATTTGTAGTTATTGGGGTGAACAGATTTTCATTACATCTATGAGTTTAACAGTATTTGGTAGATTATTTGCATTAAGTTCATTATGGTGTGAACCCATATATTACTGATTGATTCTCTACTTCTACGTATATAAAAATAATATTATGTGTTATACACTAAGATATATTAAAAATTTGAGATATACAAAAAAGAAAAATAAATCTTTTATATACATAAAGACGGAAAATAAACTTGTAATATCATTTTGGTATAGACATAATTTGATGTGTTATACACTGAGATATACAAATAATACAATTATTTTTGTTATGATATACATTGGTATGAAGATAACCATAATTTCTAAAAAATTATATTTATAATTTATGCTGGAATCTCATATGTAAAAAATTTGAACTCCATCATATTATGTTAGAATTTTTCCAAATTTTTAAGGGTGTTTTTATTCAGATTTTATATTTACATGAAAAAGTGACTAAATTTCGATAACTTTTAAAATTGTAACTCTTTATTAATCACTAATAATAAATCTGTCTATTTCTGATTCCTTTGTTGGAAGAAGGATGATAGATCCACCCGTACCTCTCATGCCAAATAAAGTAATGCACCATAACCCACCATATAGCCCTCCAGTACTTGCAACACCATATATCTTTACACAAATAGTCTTACGGACTTATTATTTACTTTGTTCAACCAGTATATATAAATTATAGATTGATTATATACGATTATATAAATGTTGTACATGAATTATACATATTGATATGTCTGCTGATTATCTTTAGTTTAAGCGATTGATTGAGCGGCTATTTGGGTTAATTCTTCAAACCTGATGTCAATCACGTTCTTTTGAATCCATGAATATTAAATTAATGTGGTTGGCTTTGGCAGAAGCTGAGCTAGAATTGAAGCTAGTGAATTCAAGATTTTAGGCTTTTTACTTTACTGGGGTTTTAAATTAATGATTTGTATATTTTTAATAAATTTTTTATAAAAATACAAGGTACAAACTCAGTTAGTTTGTCAAACCCCTAATGTGTAGGCTAGCTCCGCCCCTGGGCTTTGGGATTCATTGGGGCTCCAAATTTGTTGTTGAACACAAATGGTAATTTCCTGTGAATAGATTACTCCTATGATGAGAACCTTTTTTTATCCACATTTAGTAGAACTGTGTCTTTAGAGGGGGAAAAAAAGGAACCAGTACCAAATTGATACTAATACTAATAAAAAGCATGTCAATTTTGGGGGCAAGTGCACATATTGTCATTTTTAGGGATGATGTTTAAAGATTAGCCAGTACTTATTTTGTCCTATAATTTTAAACTAAAAATCTTAACTTCAGGATAATTCTAGGCACTTTTGTCCTAAAATTTTGAATTGAAAAACTTAAATTTAGAACGTATTGACTAGTTCCTAAACAGCAGTGTAGCTACCTGGTGTCATTTCTACTCAATTCTGGTGTACTGGAAGTCCATGTGACGGAAGATCTATGCCCAAATACAGTTCAATGCTGGACCAAATTGATAGTGATTTGTTGCCATATATACGGGGTATTATCACTTTTAGTCCGTGCCAAAAACTATTTATATTTGATAATCAAAAAAGCGTATAAAATTTATATATTTTTGTATATATATATATATATATATATACACACACACACACACACACACACAAAACGTATAAAAATTTTATACATTTTTTTGACGACTATACAGTGTCATTTTTTCTATATATGGCTATCGACCGAAGTATATCCTCTTGATAAACTCTCTAATTCAAATGATTTCTAGTATTTGATCTAAAATATATAGCGAATGTATGTGCAATTGAGTCATAATATATGAATGTTTAGAGAACTTAAAAAAAGAAAAAGAGAAAATGGCCTTCTATAGCCCCTCAAAATTTTAATAGCATATGTTTTTCTTCCATTGACACGAAATGTCCCTCCGGCCTAAATATATTATATTTAATAGTCCAAAATATCTATTTTGTATATTTTTTGTATAGTGATAATCTATTATATATAGTATAGTAACAATCTATTGTATATTTTTTGTATAATGACAGTCTATTGTATATTTTTTGTATAGTGACAGTCTATTGTATATTTTTTGTATAGTGATATTCTATTGTATACAAATTATATAGTAACAGTCTACTTAGTATATTTTTTATATAGTGACATTTTATTTTATATAGTGACAGTTTATTTAGTATATTTTTGTATAGTGACAATTTATTTTGTATATATTTCAACGTTGTATATATACAAAATTAATTGAAAAATAAAGTTTGGTCAAAGCCAATATGCCATCATTACCACATTTTTGTATAAAATGAATGGAATTTATGCTTATAGGAAAAAAAACGTGCAAGGATACTATAGCTTGGAAAGGCCACAGGAGAAGGAGATTGTTTAGGTGTGATGACCTAAAAGGTCATTTTCTATTTTAGAACTCGACTCTGTGTTCCGAGGCCTTAAAAACCTCATTTTATCTCTTCTCGATTTGCATGTGCAGTCCAGACGTGTGACGACCCGACCAGTTTTCTCATGAATTACCTCCCCGTTTTCCCCATTTCTGTTTCTTATTGCTTTGTCTATCGGTTCTATATGTGATCGGGTTGGTTGACTCGGGTTCGGAAAGGATTTAGTAAGGTATGAGACACTTAGTCTCTTTTAAGGAAGCTTAAGTTGGAAAAGTCAACCGGATGTTGAATTATTTGTTAGAGGTCTCGGATGTGAGTTCAAAGGGTTCAGATAGCTTGGGGAGGTGATTTGGGACTTAGGAGCGCGATGGTAATGAGTTTTTGGAGGTCCGGAGTAGATTTAGGCTTGGATTGACGAAATTGAATTTTTGGCGATTTCCGGTTGATATGTGAGATTTTGATGTAGGGGTTAGAATGAAATTCCGAGAGTTGCAGTAGTTCCGTTGTTTCATTTGAGATGTGTGTGCAAAATTTCAGGTCATTCGGATGTGGTTTGGTTTGGTTTTTGATCAAAAGCGTAATTTAGAAGATTTTGAAAACTTAGGCTTGAATCTGATATATTTTGGTTGATTTGGTGTTGTTTGAGGTGTTTTAAAGATTGGTACAAGTTTGAATAGGTTTTGAGACATGTTGGTGCTTTTGGTTGAGGTCCTGGGGGCCTCGAGGTGATTTCGGGTGGTTGACGGAGAATTTGGGAAATTTGAGAAGCTGCAGATTTTCTGCTTCTGGTATTTCCGCACCTGCGGATTGGGGACCGCAAGTGCGATGCCGCAGATGCAAAGAAAAGGACCGCAGGAGCGGATAAGGGCAAGGCAAGCTAAAACCGCAGAAGCGGGCAAGGAGGCGCACCTGCGATGGCATAGGTGCGGTATTTCTAATCGCAGAAGCGGAAACTGGCCGAATAAGTGGAAACCGTAGATACGACACTTGGGACCACAGAAGCGGTATCGCAGATGCGGTGGATTGACCGCAGGTGTGAAAAGGCCTGGGTCAGAATTTATATATTTCTTCCTTTACGATTTTCGGAGGGTTTCACCATTTTCAAACGCGAATTCTGGATTTTTGGGTGATTTTGAAGAGAGAATTCTAGGAGACTTCATTGAGGTAAGGATTTTGGACCTAAAACTCGTTTCCATGTATTATTTCACGGATTAGAGCTGTAAATAATGAAAATCAAAGGCTAAAAATTGAGAATTAGGGCTTGAGATTAAGAGACTTTTAGATGGGAATTTGAGGGGTCATTTGGACTACGATTTCAGTGTTCTTTGTATGTATGGACTCGTGGAAGGATAAGGATTCCATTGATGTGATTTTTTACCGAGTTTCGAGACGTGGACTCGGGGGTCGAGTTTGACCAATTTTGAGATTTTTGGTATAATTTAATTATTTTCACTTGGGCTTCGTTCCCTTAGCATATTTTGACGCTGTGATTCTGATTTTGGATAGATTCGACGCGAGTGGAGGCCGATTCGAGGGGCAAAAGCGTCGGGGAGTAGTATTTTCACCGGTTTGAGGTAAGTAACCATTGTAAATCTAGAATTGAGGGTGCAAAACCCCGGTATTTGACTTGTTTTGATAAATGCGGTGACGCACATGCTAGGTAACAAGCGTGTGGGCATGCACCGGTAGGGATTGTGACTTGGTCCGTCCCGTAGCGACTATTAAGTCGCGTATTTGATTTGAAACCTTATGATATTCCGTACTTTAGTCATTATACTATATTATGGGTTGTATGCCATGTTTGGGGCCTTGTGACGACATGTTAAGACCCTTACGGACATTTTTACTGTTTTTCCTCACTTTACTTGTTTGAAAGCATATCCTTAGTCATGTTTCACTTGTGTATTATTTAAAATTGGTTTTATCACTCTACTTCTTAAATGTGAGGAATGTTTGAACTGAGTTCCCTAATTTCTACGGTTGTGCCCGAGAGGCTGTGAGGTTAATGACTGAGAAAGGTTGAGAACCTAATGGTGAGGATATTTATATATGTATGAATTATGGATCGGGTTGCATGTTGCAGCGATACATATATGGATCGGGCTGAACGCCGCAATGTATATATATATATATATATATATATATATATATATATATATATATATATATATATATATAAATGGATTGGGTTGTGCGCCACCACGATATGACGTTTGGGTTGTAGGAGCCCCTCCGGAGTCTGTACACCCTCAGTAAGCGTAGTCGACTATAAACTAAGAATCGGGCTATACGCCGTAGCAGTTACTATGATTTCTATTATTATGAGATATTAATGAGCCTGAGTGCTAAGAGTGAGTACTGAGTGATGAGTCACAAGCGACTGAGAGGCTGCTCGAGAGGCCATATTCTGAGTGATACCTTGCTCGAGGGGCCCAGTTATGATATCATTACTGATTTCACTCTTCTTTTAAAATAAGCCTCTGCTGAAAAATTACTAAGTATATGATTTCAAGTATTTAAACTGAAACTGAAGATTTATGACGAAACTGGTTTTAAACTGTGGAGTTTGATCTGTTAGCCTGTCATTTATTCATTTGTATGATATTTAACTACTTGCCACTGCTTTCAGACCTTATTTACTTTAGTTACTTACGGAGTTGGCATACTCACGTTACTCCTTGCACCTTGTGTGCAGATCTAGATGCCCAAGCGATAGAGTGAGGGTCCTCAGCTTATCTTGTGTTTGCCGGAGATTACAAGGTAGCTACATGGCATCCGCAGCCCTGCTTTTTTCCTCTATCCTTGTTTTTCCGCATTTTAGACCTGTTTTGTATTAGATTGTTAGATTTGTATAGGTTAGAGGCTCTAGACTCATGACACCAGATGTTTGGGCAGTATTGGTTTATGTTTTATTGATTTCCGCATATTTTAGTTATTTTAAACACTTATTAAGAAAAAATCTGGTATTTAAACCCGTGTTAGAAAATGGTCTTATAAGAGAAATTCGTTGTGGTTATATTGTTAGGTTGGCTTGCCTAGTAATGTGATAGCCGCCATCATGATCGGGCATTTGGAGTCGTGGCAAGTTGGTATCAGAGCCTAGGTTACATAGGTCTCGCGAGTCATGAGCCAATTTAGTAGAGTCTCGCAGATCGCTACGGAGATGTTTGTACTTATCCTCGGGAGGCTGCAGAACCTTTAGGAAAAACTTCATATTCTTGAAATTCTTGTCGTGTGAATCTGTTGATCCGAGTACTAAACTTCTGTTATTCTCTCACAGATGGTGAGGACACGTGCTACTGGGCAGGATGGACGACCAATAGTACCACCAGTTAGGGCCACTAGAGGTCGAGGCCGTGGTAGGGGCAGAACAGCTAAGGCAGCACCTGCAGATCCACCAGCTGCCCCAGTTCAGGATCAGGTCCCAGTTGTGGATACTACAACAACACCAGCTCAGGCACCAGCTATTCCTATTGTGATTCCAGGCCTTCAGGAGGCTTTAGCTTAGATTTTATTAGTGTGTACCTATTTGGCTAAGGCGGTATCAATTACTGCGGTCGTAGCTACTTATTAGGCCAGGGGAGCAGCCAGACTCCCGTTTCTGTGCAGGGACTCCAGACACCGGGGCACCTCCAGCCCAGCCAGTTGCACCAGCCTAGGAGTATGTGGTACCAGTTATGCCGGACGATGAGCAGCATCGACTAGAGAGGTTTGGCAGACTTCAGCCTCTGACTTTCACCGGTGTAGAGGGAGAGGATGCCCAAGGTTTCTTGGATAAGTGCTAGAGGATGCTTCGTACATCGGGTATTCTTGAGACCGGTGGTGTAGCATTTACCACCTTTCAGTTTTCTAGAGCTGCCTTTACTTGGTGGGAGGCGTATGAGAGGCGTAGGCCTGTTGATGCAGCGCCCCTTACCTGGTAGAAGTTCTCTATTATCTTTTTGGAGAAGTATGTGCCATAGTCTCGCCGAGAGGAACTACGCAGGCAGTTCGAGCAGTTGCTTCAGGGAGAGATGATTGTGATGCAGTATGAGATGCGCTTCTTAACAACATCGCCCGTGAGATTGAGTCGGTTCGCCTCCAGGAGCGAGAGGAGAGGGAGGACAAGAGGCCTCAGGGATCTGGTAGCTTTAGTAGTTCTCCTTCGAGGGGTCAGTTCCAGTAGGACAGAGGCCGTCCATTCAGGAAAGCTCAGTCAGCTCACCCAGGTTATTGTGGGGCATCATCGGGTCATGGATCTCATATTTCTCATCAGGGCCATTCATCCCTCAGTTCCCTTCCAACCCAAAGTTCGTCCCGTGCTCCATCGGTTCAAGGTTCTTCCATGCCAGGTCCTTCTACTGGTCATTCTGGTACCAGGGGTTCCCTTCAGTCCCCATCTCCAGCACTGGGGAGTTGTTATGAATGTGGAGAGTTTGGGCATATGAGGGGGCAATATCCTCGTCTTCATGATGGTCTGTCGCAGCAGAAGGGTCAGTCTTCGACTTCTGCTCTAGTTACTTCACCGCCCGCCCAACCATCTAGGGGTGGAGATCATTCAGCTAGGGGTTTCCCTAGAGGGGGAGGTCGATTAGGTGGTGGCCAGGCTCGTTTCTATGCCCTCCCAGGTAGACCAGATGGTGCTGCTTCAGATGCCGTGATTTCAGGTATTGTTTCAGTCTGCCATAGAGATGCCTTTATATTATTTGACATCGGTTCCACCTTTTCTTATGTGTCATCATACTTTACCCGATATTTGGATACGCCCCGTGAGTCTCTTGTTTCACCTATTCATGTATCTACTCCAGTGGGCGATACTATTGTTGTAGACCGTGTATACCGGTCGTGTATGGTGACTATTGGGGATTTGGAGACCCGAGTGGATCTTTTATTATTGTGTATGGTGGATTTCGATGTCATTTTGGGCATGGATTGGCTATCTCTGTGTCGTGCTATTCTGGACTTTCATGCCAAGATAGTCACATTAGCTATACTGGGTCTGCCACAGATCGAGTGGTAAGGTTTGACTGACTATGTTCCCAGTAGAGTGATCTCATTCTTGAAGGCCCAGCGTATGGTTGGGAAGGGATGTCTTTCGTATCTAGCCTTTTTGAGGGATGTCAGAGCTGAGACTCCCAGTATTGATTCTGTCCCAGTTGTGAGGAATTTTCCCGATGTGTTTCGTGCAGACCTGCGGGGCATGCCACCGGACAGAGATATTGATTTTGGTATTGACCTGGTGTCGGGCACTTAGCCCATTTCTATTCCGCCGTATCATATGGCACCAGTGGAGTTGAAGGAGTTAAAGGAGCAGCTTCAGGAACTCCTTGATAAGGGGTTCATTCGTCCTAGTGTGTCACCTTGGGGTGCGCCGGTTCTATTTGTGAAGAAGAATGATGGCATTATGAGGATGTGCATTGATTATAAGCAATTGAACAAAGTAACAGTTAAGAACAAGTATCATTTGCCTCGCATTGATGATTTATTTGACCAACTTCATGGAGCGAGAGTGTTCTCCAAGATTGATCTCCGTTCAGGTTATCACCAGTTGAAGATCAGGGACTCAGATATTCTTAAGACAACTTTCAAGACCCGATATGGTCATTATGAGTCCTTGGTGATGTCTTTTGGGCTGACCAATGCCCCAACAACGTTCATGCATTTGATGAACAGCTTGTTCCGGCCTTATCTTGACTCGTTTGTCATAGTCTTCATAGATGTTATTCTGGCGTATTCGCGTAGTCAGGAGGAGCACGTGGAGCATTTGAGAGTTTTGTTGCAGAGATTGAGGGAGGAGAAGCTTTATGCAAAATTCTCCAAGTGTGAGTTTTGGCTCACTTCAGTGAGCTTTCTTGGGGTACGTGGTGTCCAGTAAGGGTATTCAGGTTGATCTGAAGAAGATAAAGGCGGCTCAAAGTTGGCCCAAACTATCCTCAGCCACAGAGATTCGCAGCATTCTTGGTTTGGCAGGCTATTATCGCCGGTTTGTTCAGGGATTCTCGTCTATCGCATCGCCCTAGACCAAGTTTACTCAAAAGGGTGCTTCATTTGTATGATCGGATGAGTGTGAGGAGAGCTTTTAGAAGCTCAAGACAACCTTGACCACAACTCCCGTATTAGTGTTGCCATCAGCTTCAGGTTCATATACCGTGTATTGTAATTCTTCGAGGGTTGGTATTGGTTGTGTGTTGATGCAGGAGGGTAGAGTTATTGTTTATGCTTCTTATCAGTTGAAGCCCCATGAGAAGAACTACCCCGTTCATGATTTGGAGTTGGCTGCCATTGTCTAGGCATTGAAGATTTGGAGACATTACTTGTATGGTGTGTCTTGTGAGGTGTTTAGTAATCGCTGTAGCCTCCAGCACTTGTTCATATAGAAGGATCTCAATTTGAGGTAGCGAAGGTGGTTGGAGTTGCTTAAAGATTATGATATCACTATATTGTATCATTCAGGGAAGGCCAATGTGGTGGCCGATGCTTTGAGCCGAAAGGCAGTGAGTATGTGGAGTTTGGAATATATTCTAGTTGGGGAGAGACCTCTTGCAGTTGATGTTCAGGCCTTGGTCAATCGGTTCGTGAGGTTAGATGTTTCGGAGCCCAGTTGGGTATTGGCTTGCGTGGTTTCTCGGTCTTCCTTATATGATTGTATCAGAGAGTGCCAGTATGATGATCCGTTTTTTCTTGTCCTTAAGGACAGAGTTCAGCATGATGATGCCAGAGATGTGACCATTGGTTATGATGGGGTGTTGAGGATGCAGGGCTTCGAGAGCTGATTCTGGAGGAGGCCCACAGATCGCGGTATTCCATCCATCCGGGTGCCGCAAAGATGTATCACGATTTGAGGCAGTATTATTGGTAGAGGAGAATGAAGAAAGACATTATGGGATTTGTAGCTCGGTGTCTCAATTGTCAGCAGGTGAAATATGAGCATCAGAGACCGGGTAGCTTGCTTCAGCGGATGGATATTCCAGAGTGGAAGTGGGAGAGGATCACTATGGACTTTGTTGTTGGACTTCCACGGACTTTGAGAAAGTTCGATGTTATTTGGGTGATTGTGGATCATCTGACCAAGTCCACGCACTTCATTCTTGTATGTACTACCTCCTCTTCAGAGCGGTTGGCAGAGATCTATATCCGGGAGATTGTTTGTTTGCATGGTGTCCCAGTTTCCATCATCTCAGATAGGGGCACTCAGTTTACTTCGCAGTTTTGGAGGTCTGTGCAGCGAGAGTTGGGTACTCAGGTTGAGTTGAGCACAGCTTTTCACCCTCAGATGGACGGGCAGTCCGAGCGCACTATTCAGATATTGGAGGACATGTTGCGCGCTTATGTCGTTGATTTCGGAGGGTCATGGGATCAGTTTCTACAACTTGCAGAGTTTGCTTACAACAACAGCTACCAGTCGAGTATTCAGATGGCTACGCATGAGGCTTTGTATGGGAGACGGTGTAGATCTCCAGTTGGTTGGTTTGAGTCGGGCGAGGCTAGACTATTGGGGACAGACTTGGTGCATGATGCTTTAGAAAAAGGTGAAGGTGATTCAAGAGAGGCTTCATACAGCGCAGTCGATACAAAAGAGTTATGCTGACAGGAAGGTTCGGGATGTGTCCTACATGGTTGGTGAGAAGGTTCTATTGAATGTTTCGCCCATGAAAGGTGTTATGAGGTTTGCGAAGAAAGTTAAATTGAGTCCTCGGTTCATTTGACCATTTGTGGTGCTTTAGAGGATTGGAGAGGTGGCTTATGAGCTTTCCTTGCCACCCAACTTGTCGAGTGTGCACCCGGTATTTCATGTTTCTATGCTCCGGAAGTATATGGGGATCCGTCTCATGTTTGGATTTCAGCACAGTTCAGTTAGATGATGATTTGACTTATGATGTGGAGCTAGTAACTATTTTGGGTCGTCAGTTTCGAAAGTTGAGGTCAAAGGATATAACTTCAGTGAAAGTGCAGTGGAGAGGTTAGCCCATGGAAGAGGCTACCTGGGAGACCGAACGGGAGATACGGAGCAGATATCCTCATTTGTTTGAGGCTTCAGGTATGTTTCTTGACTCATTCGTGGACGAACATTTGTTTAAGTTGTGGAGGATGTGGCGACCCGGCCAGTTGTCTTATGAGTTACTGTCCCGTTTCCCCCATTTCTTCTTCTTATTGCTTTGTCTATCAGTTATATATGTGATCGGGTTGGTTGGCTCGGGTTCGGAAAGGATTTGGTAAGGTTTGAGACACTTAGTCTCTTTTGAGGAAGCTTAAGTTGAAAAAGTCAACCGGATGTTGACTTATGTGTTAGAGGGCTCGGATGTGAGTTTCGAGGGTTCAGATAGCTTTGGAAGGTGATTTGAGACTTAGAAGCGCGATCGGAATGAGTTTTGGAGGTTCGGAGTAGATTTAGGCTTGAATTGGCGAAATTGGATTTTTGGTGATTTCCAGTTGATAGGTGAGATTTTGAAGTAGGGGTCGGAATGGAATTCTGAGAGTTGCATTAGTTCCGTTGTGTCATTTGGGATGTGTGTTCAAAAATTCAGGTCATTCAGATGTGGTTTGGTTGGGTTTCTTATCAAAATCTTAATTTAGAAGATTTTGGAAACTTAGGCTTGAATCCGATGTGTTTTGGTTGATTAGGTGTTGTTTGAGGTGTTTTTAAGATTAGTACAAGTTTGAATAAGCTTTTGGGACACGTTGGTGCTTTTGGTTGAGGTCCCGGGGGCCTCGGGGTGATTTCGGGTGATTGACGGAGAGTTTGGGAAATTTGAGAATCTGCAGATTTTTTGCTTCTGGTATTTCTACACCTACGGATTGGGGGACACAAGTGCGATACCGCAGATGCGAAGAAAAGGACCGCAGGAGCAGAAAAGGGCAAGGCTAGCCGAAACCGTAGAAGTGGGCGAGGAGGCGCACCTACGATGGCGCAGGTGCGGTATTGCTAACTGCAGAAGCGCAAACTGGTCGAGTAAGTGGAAACCACAGATGCGGCACTTAGGACCGCAGAAGCAGTATCGCAAATGCGGTGGATTGACCGCATGTGCAAAAAGGCCTGGATCAGAATGTATATATTTCTTCCTTCGCGATATTTAGAGGGTTTCACCATTTTCAAATGCGAATTCTGGAGTTTTGGGCGATTTTGAAGGGAGAATTCAAGGAGACTTTATTGAGGTAAGGATTTTGGACCTAAAACTCCTTTCCATGGTATTATTTCACGGATTAGAGCTGTAAATAATGGAAATGAAAGGCTAAAAATTCAGAATTAGGGCTTGAGATTAAGAGACTTTTAGATGGGAATTTGAGGGGTCATTTGGACTTCGATTTCAGTGTTCTTTGTATGTATGGACTCGTGGAAGGATAAGGATTCCGTTGATGTGATTTTTTTTACCGATTTTCGAGATGTGGGCCTGGGGGTCGGTTTTGGCCAATTTCGAGATTTTTGGTATAATTTGATTATTTTCGCTTAGGCTTCATTCCCTTAGCATATTTTGTTGTGATTTTGATTTTGGATAGATTCGACACGAGTGGAGGCCGATTCGAGGGGCAAAGGAATCGCGGAGTAGTATTTTTACCGGTTTGAGGTAAGTAACCATTGTAAATCTTAAACTGAGGTGACAAAACCCCCTGTATTTGACTTATTTTGATAAATTCGGTGACACACATGCTAGGTGACGAGCGTGTGGGCGTGCACCGGGAGGGATTGTGACTTGGTCCGTCCCGTAGCAACTATTAAGCCGCGTATTTGATTTGAAACCTTATGATATTCTGTACTTTAGTCATTATACTGTATTTTAGGTTGTATGCCATATTTGGGACCTTGTGCCGATCTGTTGAGACCCTTAGGGGCATTTTTATTGTTTTTCCTTACTTTACTTGTTTGATAGCATATCCTCAGTCATGTTTTAACTGTGTATTGTTTAAAACTAGTTTTATCACTCTAATTCTTAAATGTGAGGACTGTTTGGACTGAGTTCCCTAATTTCTATGGTTGTGCCCGAGAGGCTGTGAGGTTAATGACTGAGAGAGGTATATATATATATATATATATATATATATATATATATATATATATATATATATATATATATATATATATATATATATATATATATATATATATATATATATATATATATATATATATATATATATATATATATATATATATATATATATATATATATATATATATATATATATATATATATATATATATATATATATATATATATATATATATATATATATATATATATGACGCTTGGGATGTAGGAGCCCCTCCAGAGTCTGTACACCCCCAGTGAGCGTAGTCGACTATAAACTAAGGATCGGGCTGCACGCCGCAGCGGTTACTATAATTCTATTATTATGAGATATTAATGATCCTGAGTGCTGAGAGTGAGTACTGAGTGACGAGATTTGAGTCACGAGGGACTAAGAGGCTGCCCGAGAGGCGATATTCTGAATGATACCTTGCTCGAGGGGCCCAATTATTATATCGTTACTGATTTTACTCTTCTTCTAAAATAAGCCTCTGTATAAAAATTTCTAAGTATATGATTTCAAGTATTTAAACTGAAACTGAAGATTTATGATGAAACTGGTTTTAAACTGTGGAGTTTGATCTGTTATCATGTCGTTTATTCATTTATATAATTTTTAACTGCTCGTCACTGCTTTCAGACCTTATTTACTTTAGTTACTTACGGAGTTGGCGTACTCACACTACTCCCTGCACCTTGTGTGCAGATCCAGGTGCCCGAGTAATAGAGTGAGGGTCCTTAGCTTATCCAGAGTTTGCCGGAGATTGCAAGGTAGTTGCATGGCATCCGCAGCCCTGCTTTCTTCCTCTATCCTTATTTTTCCGCATTTTAGACTTGTTTTGTATTAAATAGTCAGATTTGCATAGGTTAGAGGCTCTAGACTCGTGACATTAGATGTTTGGGCTGTGTTGGTTTATGTTTTATTGATTTCCGCACATTTTAATTGTTTTAAACACTTATTATGAAAAAATTTGGTATTTAAACCCGTGTTAGAAAATGGTCTTATAAGAGAAATTTGTTGTGGTTATATGGTTAGGTTGGCTTGCCTAGTAATGTGATAGGCGTCATCATGACCGGGCATGTGGGGTCGTGACAGGACGTGCTTTCGGAAAGCTTTTGTATGAAAAATTGTTAAAATAAAAAATTTTGGCCTAAAAAAATTATTTTTGTTGACCCTGGTCAACGTTTTGGGTAAACGGATTCGGACCCATATTCTGACAGTCATGGTGGGTCCGTAGTAAAAGATGGAACTTGGGCGTATGCCCAGAATCGAATTCCAGGGTCCCTAGCCCGAAAAATAAATTTGATGAAATTGGTTATTATTTGATCTCATTGGTATCGGGTCCGTATTTTGGTTCTGGATCCTGGCACAGGTGTGTTATGATATTTATACCTTATATGTGAAATTTGGTGAGAAACGACTGACTTGACATGACTCGGACCTTTGATTGAGGAAATAGAAGTTTTGAAATTTTCTTGAAAATTTCATGCAATTTGGTGCTAAATTCGTAGTTTTGAGTGTTATTTTGGCGATTTGATCGTGTGAACAAGTTCCTATGATGTTTTAAGACTTGCGTGTATGTTTGGTTTGGAGCCACGATGGATCGTATGAGTTTCGGATAGGCTACGGAGTGATTTGGACTTAAGAAATTTTGTTGGTACGCTTCAGGTCTGCAGACTTCGCACTAGCTCACAAATGTGAGCCTCGTATTTGTGAAGAAGTTTCGCATTTGCGAGCAGAAGGATTGGGAGGGGACCTTCGCAAATTGCGAAGCTCAGGATCGCAATTGCAATAAGCTTAGGCCGCATTTGCGAACAATTGTTCACATTTGCGATGATAGCAAGCCAGAACATTCTTCGAATTTGGAAAGAATGTTTGCATTTGGGGTTTTCGTATTTGCGAACCCCTGATCATAAATGCGATACCTGCAACTGTTCAAAAACAATTTTGGACGGGATTTTCCATTCATTCTACCATTTTTCAAAACCTAAACCTCAAGAGGCGACTTTCCAAAGACCATTTCTTCCCCAAATCATAGGTAAATGAATCTTAACTCATTTCTTTCAATCTTTTACTTCTTTTTACAAGATTTCATCCTAGAATCTAGGGTTTTTCATGGTGGAATTGAGGATTTTTGGGTAGAACTTAGGAATTTTGAAATTTGGGGATTTAGACCTCAAATTGAGATCGGATTCCAAAACCAATTGTATATCTGAGGTCGGGGGTGAATGTGTAATTGGATTTTGGTCCGAATTTCAGGTTTTGACCAAGCGAGCCCGAGGTTGATTTTGACTTTTTGGAAGAAATGTTGGGAAACATATAATATGTATTGAAATTAATTTCTTTAGCGATAACTGATGTTATTAAGTTAATTATGACTAGATAGGAGTAGATTGGAGGTGGAATCTAGAGGAGAAGTGGTAATTGAACATTGAGTTGGCCGTTGGATTGAGGTAAGTATTGTGTCTAACTTTGACTTAAGAGATTAGGAATCCCCGACTTAATTGCTATGTTGAAAATCCATGTGTGTGGCGTATAGGTGAGGTGACGAGTACCTATGCGTCGCCAAATCATCTGTTTAGCCTATTTCTTTCCCCGTCCTTAATATATTGTCTTCCTGTCTTAACTGTTACATGCTTATTGGTATTTCCATGTTTAATTGCTTCTTGTTAGATGTTGTTTTCCTTTTTGAAGATATTGACTATTCCGTAGTTTCATTGTATTTCATTATTGATTTAAGTTAGTTTATCAGTGTTTTATGGTATAACTTAGTTGGTCTCGCTGTGTAGTATAAATTAAGTGAAGTTTCATAATTGTATATCCTTCTGTTTGCTTTTGTTTGAGGCTTAAATATGGCGGAGGGTTTTGAGTTAAATTGTGAAATTCATGTTCTTATTGTGTGATTGGTACTGATATGGTGGGATCGGGTTGCGAGCCGTAATAGGAGGAATAAGGGTGGTATATTGAGGAGGAATAAGGGTGAAATGTTATTGTCTGGTGGGACTAGGTTACATGCCGCAACGAGTAATAAGGGTGGTATATTGAGGAAACATAAGGGTGAACTACTATTGTACGGTGGGATCGGGTTGCACGCTGCAACAGGAGTAATAAGGGTGATATGTTGAGGAGAAAAAAGGGTGAATTACTATTATACGGTGGGATCGGGTTGCATGCTGCAACAGGAGAAATAAGGGTGGATTGAAACAGAGTAATAAGGGTGAATATTTATATTGATATTGATTATATGGTGGGATCGGGATGTGCGCCGCATCAGCTTATGTGTTTTTGTACTTTTCTTTTACTGTACAAGTTATTCTGTAAATTAGCTTTACATTTAATGATTGGTTATAGTTGGTTACTGAAGAGATACCGGAATTCTCTACTCCTTCCCTGCAAGTTACTATTCATTTGTTCTGTTCTTCTTTCTATATTATTATGCACTGTATGCATGTTATATTGTAATTGCCTCATCGTAGCCTCGTTACTATTTCGTCGAGGTTAGGCTCGACACTTACCAGTGTATGTGATCGGTTGTACTGATACTGCACTCTGCACTTTCTGTGCAGATTTTGAAGCTGGTTGTGGCTGATCTAGGGGTCGGTTGCAGGCATTTCATCTAGGAGACTCAAGGTAGTCCTGCTGGTGTCTGCATGCCCTGGTGTCCCCTCCTATGTTTCTACATTCCTGTATTCTTTTCTTTCGAAACAGATGTAATTTCTTTTCAGATAAATGTTTGTAGATATTCATAGTGTGTTCGTGGATTGTGACACCAGTTTCTAGGTGGTAACAATTTCGGCATTGTTAATAGTATATATATAACCGAGTAATTATGTACTTTCGTATTTATTTCAACTTTATTTAGTTTTGTTCATTTTTAAATTATGAAATGTAAAGGAAAAGAGTTAATAGAACTCTAACATTGGCTTGCCTAGCGAGTGCGATGTTAGGCGTTATTAAAGACCTGATGGTGGGAATTTCGGATCGTGATAAGTTGGTATCAAAGCACTAGGTTGCCTAGGTCTCACAATTCACGAACAAGCTAGGTAGAGTTTGTGGGATCAGTACGGAGACGTCTTTGCTTATCCCAGAGGCTACAGAGTTAGGAACAATTTCACTTCTATTCTTCTCTGTCGTGCTATTTGGTCTCTCAATGCTAATTGAACTCTCTACTCTTGATCCTTCACAGATGGCAAGAACACGTACCACTTCATCAGCTGATCAGCAGCCCGAGCCCCCTAGTGGTAGCTCCTACAAGGGGCAGAGGATGAGTTCAAGGCAGGGGCAGGGCTCAGCCTAGAGCTCGAGCAGCATCACCAGCTGCGGAGCCTCGGGTAGAGTTTGATGAGGAGGCTCCGGCCCAGTTCGTTCTAGCAGGGCCAGCTCAGGTTCCAGAGGGGTTCATCGTTACCCCGGTACTTCAAGATACTTTGGTCCGTCTAGTGGGCCTTATGGAAAGTGTTACTCAGGCCGGCACATTTCCTGTAGCACCAGCCGTCTCTCGGGCTAAGGGAGAAGCACAGAATCTTGCTACTCACACTCCAAAGCATATGGAACCACAGTTTCAGACTCCAGCAGCTTAGTCGGTTGGGGTAGTTCTGTCGGGTGTGGCAGCATAGACCGGCGTTGGATCAGCTATGTCTTCTAAGGCTTTGTGGAGATTGGATAGTTTACCAAGCTTTTCACCACTACCCATGGCGGTACAACTTTAGAGAATCCCCAGGACTATCCGAACAGTTGTCACGAGGTAGAATATGGGGATAGTGGAGACCAATGGGGTTGACTTTGCTACCTTTCGTCTGTCAGGTTCCGCCAAGAAATAGTGGAGGTATTTTTGTTTGGCCAGACCAGCTGGGTTGCCAGCTCTCACTTGGGATCAGTTCTCTCAGCTATTTCTGGAGAAATATCTTCATGTTACTCAGAGAGAGGACTATCGGAGGCAGTTCTAGCGCCTTCAGTAGGGTTCTATGACTATCACTCAGTACGAGACTAAATTTGTTGATTTGGCCCGTCATGCTCTTCTTATACTTCCTACCTAGAGAGAGAGAAAGAGAGAGAGAGAAGGTGAGGAGGTTTATTGAGGGACTCGCTCAGCCTATCAGATTGCAGATGGCTAAGGAGACAGGGAGTGAGTTTTTCTTTCTAGGATGCAACCAATGTGGCCAGATAAGTTGAGATAGTTTTAGCTTAGGGAGTGGTCAGGGGCCTGACAAGAGTCCTCGTCACTCTGGTGGATTCAGTGGGACCTCATCTGGAGGTCGAGGTACTTTGGTAGAGGCCATCCTACCAGGCCGTTTCATTCAGCACTTCAGACATCCCATGGAGCTTCAGGGGGTCGTGGCCCTTATGCACCTCCTTCAGGACAGCCAGCTTATAGTCCACCACCAGCTCCTATTAGAGCACCTCCTCTTTAGAGTTATTATCGCGGTCAGTCGACTTGTCAGGGTCAGTCTCAGTTTCCTCAGTTGCAGTATCAGAATGGATGTTTCGAGTGTGGTGAGCATGGACATATCCGGAGGACCTTTCTGAGATTAATGGGTGTTCAGTCACAGCAGTAGGGTTCTCATCCCATGATCCCGGCACCGCCTGCTTAGCCAGCTAGAGGTAGGGGTCAAGGAGCCAGAGGTAGAGGTCACCCGCTAGAGGTGGAGGTCAGGTGGAGGCCAGGCCGCTAGAGGTGGAGGCCAACTAGCAGAAGGCCGTGCCAAGGATATGGTTTAGAGTGGTAGGGCCCAGCCCCAATGTTATGCTTTCCCAGCCAAGCCTGAGGTTGAGTCATTCGATGTTGTCATCACAGGTGTGAGCACCTAATTTTTTTCCTAATGCGAATTACTCCCAATATAATCCAAAAAAGCTTATATTATTTTATTCTAATAGAAATTTAGGAATTTTTTTTAACAAATGATTTAAATCATAAAAAATCACAAAATACATATAATCCTCCTTAGTTTTATTTTGCATTATTAGGTTCAATTAATTAGTTTATATTTAGAATCCACAAATTAATTAGCTTAAGCAGATGTTTCAAATAAGGAATTGATCTTGCAAATTAATTTTTAAGTGTTGTGTTAATTAGAATGGCTAACATTGCAAAAGAAAGAAAAGAAAGAGAAGGGCAAGCTGAAATTGGACTGGGCCATTCGTTTCAAGCCCAAATTTTGGCCCCAAACTCACCATTCCAACTCCCTAAATTCGGCCGACCCGCCCCAATTTACCTTTTAATCTCCACCCTTTATCCCATCTGATCAAACAACCCTTATTAATTCCCACCACCATATAAAAATCCAATTATAACACCCCAAAACCCTAAACCTAATTCCCCCATCTCCCAAACGGCGCCCTCACTCCTCCTCCACCTTCTTCCGCGCCACCACCGCCCATATTCACCGAAAAATTCCCCTCTAACCATTACATGGTCTCTCCTCTCATTCCCTTCCACGTGGCCTGACAAATAATGGATTTTGTACAAATTGAATCTTACTCATTCTCCCTCACGCGCTCATCTTATCCGAAATAAATTTGAAGATGAGATTAGGATGAATGGGAGGCGTAGGATTGAGTCTCACTCGATCTACTCCCTTGTCATAACCCAAAATCTAATATGTCGTGATGGCGCCTATCGTAGAACTAGGCAAGCCTCAACTAGACATCTCAACACAGTAGAACTTTTAAATAAAGGCGGAAGCAGTTAATATTAACGAAATCCTTTTAAAAATAGAACATAACTCCAAAATTACTATACAATCCATCCCCAAAACCCGGTGTCACTGAGTGCATGAGCATCTAAATGATAACAACATCCGACTGATAAAACACTGTCTAGAAATATAGAACAATACAACATGAAAGGAAAGGAGAGTCAAGGTCAGTGAACGCCATGCAGCTACCTCAATAGTCTCCTGAGTCTCACTCCTCAATCAGTAACTGTCGTGACCAGAAGTGTCTTGATCTGTACACAAGGTATAGGGGGTAACGTGAGTACACCAACTCAGTAAGTAACAGAAATAAATAAGGAACTGAGAAGTAGTGACGAGCTATGCAAATATAGTTATCTCAATAACTTTCAAATAAGAGTAGTCATACTTTCGATTTAACAGTTTAAGTCTCATCAGTGCGTACTCAAATAAACCAGATATCAAATATTCCAGAAATATGTACGACACGGACAAATAGCAACTAAGTGTAGCAATTAACTGAAAACAAATATGGCCTCTCAAGGCAACAACCACTCATCTCATCTCAACATCTCAATTACTCGGCTCTCAGCCCTCAATAATCATACTCAATAGGTACCTGTGCTCACTGGGGGTGTGCAGATTCCGGAGGGGCTCCTTCAGCCCAAGCATTATAAACTACACGGACAACTCACGTGCTGCACGGAAAACTCACATGCTATAATATACATGCGCTCACTGGGGTGTGCAGACTCCTGGAGGGGCTCCTTCAGCCCAAACGCTATAATTTGCACGAAAAACTCACATGCTGCACGGACAACTCACGTGCTGCACAGACAACTCACGTGCTGCACGGACAACTCACGTGCTATAATATAATATCTAGATCTGTACAGACAACTCACGTACTATATTATCAATATCTAGATTTGCACGGACAACTCACATGCTGCACGACAACTCACGTGCTATAGTATCAATATCTGGATCCGCACGGACAACTCACGTGCTATAGTATCAATATCTCACAACTAGGCCCTCGACCTCATTCAGTCATCAATCTCTCCTGTCTCTCGAACTCTCAGAAATCATATAAATAGCCCAAACAGAAGTAATATCATGTATCAACAATAAACAGTAATAGACAAAGGCATAATAAGCAAGAAAAGCTATGACTGAGTACAAACAGCAATTTAGCAGCTAATTCAGCAAGTACACGACCTCTCAGGTTTCAACAGTGATCACATAAGGCCTAAACATAATTTCTAACATGAAATACAACCAATTTCTATGAAAACAGAGGGAACATGTATTAAACAATAGGCCAATTGATTCCACAGTCTCGCAAGATGGACCAAGTCACAATTCCTACGGTGCATGCTCACACGCCCGTCACCTAGCATATGCATCATCTCCAAAATAGTCATACGACACAATGTCTGGGGTTTCATACCCTCAAAACCAAATTTATAACCGTTACTTACCTCAATCCGAGCAAAATTCTACTCTGCAATGCCTTTTTCTCTCAAATCAACCTCCGAATGCCTCGAATCTAGCCACAATAATTTGATTAAGTCAATAAAAATTATAGGAATTAATTCCATATGAAATTCTACATTTTCCATTAAAAATCCGAAATTGCACTAAAAATTCGCCCGTGGGGCCCACATTTCGGAACCCGACAAAAATTATGGAATATGAACCTCCATCCAACCACGAGTCCAACCATACAAATTTTTACCAAAATCCGACAACAATTCGGCCTCCAAATCATCAAATCTTATTTTCAAATCCCTAGGCCCAAATTCCCGATTTACACCTCAAAAACACGTAATCTAGCCGGGATATTTGATGATAATTCAATAATATTGACTAATATGATCATAAGGGACTTACCTCAAGAATTCCTGTGATTTCTCACTCAAAATTGCCCAAAATCCGAGCTTGAAAGTCAAAAAAATGGCAAAAACCCGAACTATTCACTATTGGACTTAAAACTGTCCAGAATTGTTACGGTATTGTTCACATATGTTACTGTTCATGCTACTGTACACGGCTACTGTTCTAGGTTACTGTTCACGGACTGTTCACGGCTACTGTTCATGTTGTTGTGAAAAAAATGCAGCAGCAGCCCAAAGAGAATTTCAGCAGCTTTTCTATCTGTTAACCTTCCGAAATCCACCGAGGCCCTCGGGACCTCAACAAAATGTATCAACCAGTGCTAAAACATCATACGAACTTAGTCGAAACCTCAAATCACATCAAATAACGCTATAACCGCAAATCACACCCCAATTCAAGCCAAATGAAACTAGGAACGTCCAACTCCTATATTCGATGCAAAAACCTATCAAATCAAATCTGATTGACTTCAAATTTTGCACACAAGTCATAAATGACATAATGAAGCTATGAAAATTTTCAGAACTAGATTCCAACCCCGATATCAAAAAGTCAACTCTCGATCAAACTTTACCAAAAATCTTCTTTTTTCCAACTTTCGCCAAAATGCCCTGAATTGTCCTACGGACATTCAAATCCAAATCTGAACATGTTCCTAAGTTCAAAATCACCATATGAACTTATTGGAATCATCAAAATTCTATTCCGGGGTCGTTTGCTCAAAAGCAAATCTCTGATCAAACTTAAGAAATCTTTAGCTTTAGATTTCTAGATTCTGTTAAATGGCGATAATTTGATCTAGGGACCTCCGAATTCGATTTCGGGCATATGACCAAGTCACAAATCACGATACGGAACTACCAGAATGGTCAAAACTTGGATCCGGGTTTGTTTGCTCAAAATGTTAACCGAAGAAAACTCAGTTGAGTTTTAAGGCTCTAATTCACAATTTAATCCTTTTTCACATAAAAAACCTTCCGAAAAATTATACGGACTGTGCACGCAAGTCGAGGAATTATTGATAGCACTTTTCAAGGTCTTAAAATACCATGATAATTATTTAATTTAAAGATGATATTTTGGGTTATCACATCCCTCCACTTGTCTTTGAATAGTTTCAAGAGATAGAATTTCGGATTTTCTAGAAAGGCAAGATTTTTCATGACTTGGAAAAAAGATAGAAGCTTCTGGAGCTTCCATATACTGGGGGTCATCTTGCATTAGGGACAGAATCTTTTGGGGAGAGAGATTTTAGAAAGAAAATATTAGGGTTTAGATAGAAAAGTCTGAAAAAGTTTGAGAGTGGGAAAGAGTTCTAGGATTTTTGGTTGTGATTTTTGATCTTCTTTTTTTGATTTTCCTAGTTATTTCATATAAAAATTGCAAGTTTCTTCAGTTTTCTTCATTTTTTTCTTTCAGATTCGGTTTAAATCAATGGAGTTTGATTGAGTTGCTGTTGGTTTCTATTTTTTCCGGTGCTGTTTTAAGGTCCATTCGTGGTTCGAATCCAGGTTCGCGATTGTTGAGTGATTTTGTTTCTACTTTCTCACTGAGCTTGTACCCACCGTCTTTTTCTATTGATATTAAAGATAATCTCGTTCGAACAAGTTCGTGTGTTTACCATTCATTACTCGATTAATTATCTATCATGAGCTGTAATTTTGTTAAAATTTATTTGGATTTGCTGTTGTGACTAGTAGTTCAGGTGGCGTTTGGATTTGGTTTAAGTTTAGCATTTGGAAGCAATTTTAAAGAAGAAATTTGTGTGTTCTCCTTACCCTTTTTTTGGTTTTGAAAGAACGAGAGAAATCTGCCTTGGTTGTTTCCGGTTTCTGAAATTATTTTGTTTGCAAAATTAAAATTTGCACAATTTTTATGTGATCTCAATAAAAGTACTCAGAATCATTTTGGTCTTATTATATAAAACTCTCGTCGCCTTTCAATTTCACCTGAATTTTCCTTGGTTTGATTTGTAAGCAAAATATGTTTTCTAAAATCATATGTGATGCTTTTGGTTTCTCGAATTGTGAATGTGTTTGGTTAGACTGAATTCATCTTCTATAGAAAATATTATATATATATATATATATATATATATATATATATATATAAGTCGGAGAGTGTTGGGATGAATCTTCTAAGTATTCTATTTGTGTTAATTGCCTATTCTGAATCTAAGCCAGATGAGCTACTTCAAGATGGGGTTGTTGGTATTATGTTTTAATCATTTAGATATAGAGTTACGGGCAAAACGATGGCGAGGGTTTGTTAATCTCATCTTTGCTTAATATGTGCTATTTTGGTGGTTATTCCAGTGTTTTTTTTCCTTTCTAAGAGTGAATTAATGCTCGACTTGTTTGGATCATGTATTGCCGTAGTGTCACTACGATGAACTTGTGCTTCACTGTTGTGAGTATTTGTTCAAGTACAATATTATTTCTTGCTTACTACTTAGGCTTCTTATTAGTATTTTTTTTCTTTTTCAAATGAGTCAAGCACCATCGTTCCTTTGTCTTCGTCTGTTTCATTCGTAGCTTGCTTTAGGCGTGACTTAGTCTATTATCGTGATTATGTATACATCGCATAACGTAATTATGATTTTTTTCCTAAAAATAAATCAAGGTATGCGTTCGTGCAACTTCGGCCAAACTTTATTAACATTAATAAAGCGTGATTAATTGTGGACATGTACGCGTTGTCACACCTCTTTTTTCCTACCCTAGAAGGGTATAAGGGAGTTTTTCCAATTTAAGTGACAATCGAAACAGGATTATTTAAATTAAAATCAGAGTCGCCAATTGGGATAGTTTATTGGTGTCCCAAATCACCGGTTTAAAATCACAAATCGAGGAAGTTTGACTCTTATTTATGGTCCGCGAACATAGAAATCCGGGTAAAGAATTTTGTTAACCCGGGAGAAGGTGTTAGGCATTCCTGGTTCCGTGGTTTTATCACGGTGCTTTGATCATACTTGGCTTAATCAAATTGTCTAATTACTAAATTTTAGAACCTATGTACATTTGCCTTTTAATTAAGAAATTATCTTGAAAACAGGTCACGCATACGTGTACCTATTTGTTTGGCACGTCAAAAATCATATCACGCGAACGTGTCCATAATCAATGATGCTTTATTATTATTAAGAAAGTTGATCGAAGTTGCGCGAACGCATACTCTGACTTTGTTTTTAGATTAATTATGTCACGCGAACGTGTCCACAATCACGATGATTTATTTATTAATATGTGCCTAATATATACGCCAAACACGAACGCCCTAAAGATTTGGCTACCCAATTTAATAGGAGCTCCTAAAGTTGCCTATTTCTATCGGACACAAAAAAATATGTCATTAGTGAAGGGGTGATTCAAGCCTGAACAACAATGTAACAAACGTATATTAAGCAACAATCCATTAATCCTATCGAAACCCACCATTAAAGGTATCGTCCAACAACCCATATGTTTGAGCACTTTCCTAAATTTATTCACTTGTAAAATTGGTTATCTTCTCTGTCACAGGTGGGATTCAATAGGTGCAACCATATATTCAACCAAAATAGGCAAACACACATCTCGATCAACCACACAATGCAATTTAAGTTATGTAAAAAATCAGAGAAGAGAATGGACCTCAATAGCAAAATCTGAAATTTCAAAATCACGGACAAGACTACTATTGAAACGTCTCGCTGGAAACCTTAAACGAAACCGGAACCATTAAACAGAAACCTCACTAGTGACCAACGACAAAAACCTCGACGAATGATTATTTCAGCAGCGCTCGAACTTTCGAAGTAGAACCGGCAACTTGGAACAATTTTCTGGCCAATGAGCGTGCTTGAACCTTAAGACCTTTACATTGACGAAACAAATTTCAACATTTTCGAACTTAACAACTGGACGAAGCCATGAATGGGAATCTTTCAACAAATCGGAGCTCGACCGGAAAGTGTCACTTGAATTGATTATTTTGGCCTAAATCGGACCACCAATGCGTCCTAAGGCAGTAGCATCAGTAGGTATCGATATAAAAGAAGAAGCTAGTAGAAGCTCGGATGAGTGAAAGGATCGACTAAGCTTGAAAATCTGGTGCGTGGCTGAATTCCGGTGATTCTTTGTGTGACCGTTTATATGGGTGTGTGTTCTAGGCATTCTTAGAGTTTTCTGGTTGGACGCCCGTAGCTACAAGGTGAAGGGAGATGATGGAGTGTGCTGCTGTTTTTTTAAGATAAAGAGAGGATGAGAGCTGTTGATTCCTCCTTTTCTCTTGTGAGTGTTGCTGCTCTTCAAGATTCAGAGAATGGGGATCGGCTGATGCAATTTTAGGGGTCTACTGGTGTTTTGGTCTTATGGAGAAGAAGGTGATGGATTCTTTTCGTTGGTTTTGTGAGTCTGTAGAAGATGACGTTCACGGGGGTTCTATGGTGAGAAAAACGGCGGATCTCCCTTAGTGGTCTAGGGTCTAAGAAATTAGGCTTCCTTTTGGTTATATAGAAAGGGTTTTTATGTTAAAGGGGTATGGGTTTGGTATTATTGGGCCATAAAATTAGGCTAAAGACTAAAACAATGGACTACAAGATTATAATGGGATAAACGAACCCCAAAACTAACTCTTCCTTCTAAAATTATATACAATTTATCATATAAAAATATAAAACTGATCTTAATTATTTAAACTAAACTATATTAAAACATTAAATTATTTTTGTGTTTTTAAGATTATATAAAAATAAAAATAAAGTACTATTTTGTATATTTTTTATCTAAATTTATGAAAGATACATAAACTAAAATATTTTTGTAATTTTCATTTTTTGTGACGAAATAAAGTAAAAGAGTCAAAATTAGTTAAAATAGCGATATTAGGCCTAAACTAGATATTTACATGCTAAAATATAAAAAATCTTGGGGAGAGTCAAAAATCACATGTCTACAGTTGCCCCTCTTTGACTGAAAATACGAAGTATTTTCATACAAAGAACGACTAGACAGGTTTTTTGACCCGGCCCTTATTTAGGGAGACCAAGAACTAAGAGAAAAGAAAATGTGATCGAGCCCTGGTATCTGAGCTGCCTACATATCCTTGGCTATAAAGGAATCAGGACACGTGTAGTTCAGAAGTAGAAACAATGATGGAGTATACTGAGGTGGAGAGCCGATTGAGGTGTCGTTCCGTCGAGGTTCCGATCTACGGTCCTGTTATTACATCAAAATCAAAAAAATGAAAAAAACTAACTAAGCTTGTCAACTATGAGTTACAAGATTCCTATCTATAAGTCTTCTGAAGCTTGATCTTGAGTCTTGAATGGTTCTTTATGCGGACTTTAGATTTGAACCTTGACGCTTGCTAGCTACAGGTGCTAGTTCATTCTTCTTCAGCTTTTTCGGATCAAGACCGGACATGCAGTGCTTATGACCTCAGCCATGTCTTGAGTAGCTCACATCTTTCATCTACTTCTGCATTTGGATTGACTTATTGCTTTTCTTTTTTTTAATTCTGGATTGTGACTAACTTCCGTTGATCATCTCAGACTGCTGACTCGCATTCTTGCCGCAAGCTTCTTTTGTTGCTGACGTGAATTGCATTCTGAATTGAATTCCCTTGTTTTCCAGGTGGGTGTCTGATTGCCAAAACTTGAACTGTCTTCCTTCAAAACTTGAACCGTTTTCCCTTGTTCTCCAGATGGGCGCCTGATTGCTGAACTTGACTCGTCTTCCTTCGAAACTGCTTTCCCTTGAAACTTGAGATAATTCCGAAACAAATTCCCTTGAAACTTGAATTGTCTTCCCTTGTTCTCCAGGTGGGCGCCTGATTGCTGAAACTTTCTGTGTTCCCTGGGAACTGCTTTCCCTTGAAATTTGCACTGTCTTCCCTTGAAACTTGAACTGTCTTCCCTTGTTCTCTAGGTGGGCGCCTGATTTCTGAAACTTTCTGTGTTCCCTCGGAACTGCTTTCCCTTGACACTTGAGTTGTCTTCCCTTGAAACTTGAACTGTCTTCCCTTGTTCTCCAGGGGGGCGCCTGATTGTTGAAACTTTCTGTCTTCCCTTGAAACTGCTTTCCCTTGAAATTTGAACTGTCTTCCATTGAAACTTGAACTGTCTTCCCTTGTTCTCTAGGTGGGCACCTGATTTACTGAAACTTTCTGTGTTCTTTTGTTTTCCATGTGGGTGCCTGCAATCAAAACAAACAAAACAAACGAAATTTTCTGCCCCAGTTTGCACTAGGAAGATTTGTGAGTTGTTAGCAATATTGTAAACCACTTATGATGTTGATGCAATGATGAGAGTAAACTAAAGACTCAACTAGGATGTGCATCTCCTATGAGTAAAACCAAGAAACTTTGACTAGCAAATGCGTTTGCTAAAAATAAACCTGAATGACCCAAACTAGGAAGTGCGTTTCCTAGGGATGAAACTTGAATGAACCAAACTAGGACATGCGTCTCCTAGGGGAGGAATCTCAATTTAGGAAGTGCATCTCCTAAAACAAAATATAACTTGAAAGACATTGACTAGGAAGTGCGTCTCCTAAAGGGTAGAACTTAAATGACTCAAACTAAGAAGTGCGTCTCCTAGAAATGAACTTAAATGAACCAAATAGAAAGTGCGTCTCCTTAAACAAATTATAACCTGAAATCCCAAACTATGAAGTGTGTCTCCTATGAGTGAAACTCCAATGACTCAAACTAGGAAGTGAGTCTCCTATTAATGAACTCTCAATTAAGGAAGTGCGTCTCCTAAAAGTATATCCTGAAAGACACAGACTAGGTGCGTCCCCTAAGGGTGAAACTTCAATGACTCAAACTAGGAAGTGCGTCTCCTACGAATGAACTCTTAATTTAGGAAGTGTGTCTCATATGGGTAAAAATTCAATGACTCAAACTAGGAAGTGCATCTCCTATAAATGAACTTAAATAACCAAAGATAGGAAGTGCGTATACTTAAACAAACATATAACCTGAAACCTATATTAGGAAGTGCGTCTCCTATGGGTGAAACTTCAATGACTCAAACTAGGAAGTGCGTCTCCTAGGGGTAAAATCTCAATTTAGGAAGTGCGTCTCCTAAAAGTATATCCTGAAAAACCTAAACTAGGAAGTGTGTCTCCTAGGGGTGAAACTTCAATGACTCAAACTAGGAAGTGCGTCTCCTAGGGGTAAATATCAATGTAGGAAGTGCGTCTCCTACAACAAAAATATAACCTGAACTACCCAGACTAGGAAGTGCGTCTCCTAGGGGTGAAATCTTAATGACTCAAGCTAGGAAGTGTGTATCCTATGAATGAACTTAAATGAACCAGACTAGGATGTGTGTCTCCTAGGGGAAAATCTCAATTTAGGAAGTGCATCTCCTAAAACAAAAATATAACCCGAAAGACCCAGACTAGGAAGTGCATCTCCTAGGGGTGAAACATCAATGACTCAAACTAGGAAGTGCGTCTCCTAGGAATGAACTTAAATGAACCAAATAGGAAGTGTGTCTCCTAGTGGTAAAATCTTAATTTAGGAAGTGTGTCTCCTAAGGGTAAAGCTTGAATGAACCAAACTAGGAAGTGCCTCTCCTAGGGATGAAATCTCAATTTAGGAAGTGCGTCTCTTAAAAGAATAACTTGAAAGACCTTGATTAAGAAATGCGTCTCCTACAGGTGAAACTTCAATGAACCAGACTAGGAAGTGTGTCTCCTAGGAATAAATTTAAATGACCAAAGCTAGGAAGTGCGTCTCCTAAAAAGTATAATCTGAAAATCGCTACTAGGAAGTGCGTCTCCTAACAGGTAAAATTTCAATGACTCCAACTAGGACGTGCGTCTCTAGGGTGAATTTAAATGACCAAGACTAAGAAGTGTGTCTCATAGGGGTGAAAACTTTAGTGACTAAAACTCATATGATCCAAACTAGGAACTGCGTCTCCTAAGGGTAAAATCTCAATTTAGGAAGTGTGTCTCCTACAACAAAATATAACTTGAAAACCCAGACTAGGAAGTGTTTCTCCTAGGGGTGATGTCTGATCTTCTCAATAGCCTTTGCGTGAGCAGAATTTGGGCATTACACCTGAAAATTTCAAGCTTCCAAGCTTTGATATGAACCTAGTTTGCATCCTTGTTTCAGACAAAGAAAACTTGTGAGTTTAAACATGATGGTTGGTTTGTGGCCTTGACTTTGAGGGTGATTGCTCTTTCACTTTCCATGATAACTTTGATTTCAACTTGAAAGACATTGCTTGTTTATTGACTAACCACTTTCTCTGTCACCCTTATCACAGAAAATACTTCTGATTCATTCAGACTCAATACCTTTTATCTGTTGAATTTGCTCATGAATTGACATTTACCAAACCGTTACATTTCTTATGAATCCCAAAGCACGCCGATTGTTATCCATTCAGTGCGTATACTGTTCTTTCCTGACTTATGTCGCTTTGATGTGCTAACCAGACTCCGCTTTGTGCATTTGAAAGCTGGTAGCAGATTTTGAAGTCATTTCTCACTTGTTTTGACCGAACAGACTCAAGAAGAGGAAGTAAACAAGACAAAAGGAACATAGTAAGGGACAATGGAAAGAGATGATACCTAACGAGAAAATTACGAAGTAGAAATTTAGGAGATGTGGATACCAACTCTAATGACCATGACATTTACCTTTGAATTAAGTGGCCTAATCTATCAAGCAAGTCTAATGTTCAACTCTTGTTGTACCTCTTCGCCGTGAAACTGGGCTTCAATGCTCCGATTATCCTATTTGATTCATGATCCTTATTCGACTTGTAGTGCCCGAAGGGTTTTTACCATCAAGCCTCTCTCATTTTGTTCTTTCTCTCAACTTACCGTCGCCTCATGGTGCCTGTGAAGGTTTTCACTGATAAGACTCTCTCATTTTCTCTTTTCTTCTTTTTTCCTCTGATTCTGCAAATGACAAGGCATTAACCACGATAGAAATATCATATGCTCAGGGCATGTCTGACTCGGCACTCTCAAAGATTATCTGGGAGGTCTTTTTGGACTGTAATGTGGCTTTTGGATAGGGTTAGAAAGAAAGGATATCACAAAGGTTCAAAACAACTAAGATAACAAGGTTAATTTATTTATAACTTTTGGAATCTATTCTAAAAACTTTGCCCCAATTTCTAAAACAAGGGAAATTGATTCTTGTTTTCTTTTCTTTTTTTGAGTTGCTAAGAAAGACTGCCCCACTCCTGCTTTCGTGGGATTATGAAATATTTTAGTTGGTATGACCGAACCGTAAGGCTGCCTACGTATCTTGTGGTGACAAGAATCAGGTCAAACATAGTTCACAAGAATACTTTTTGTTACTATTTTCCTTTTTC
Organism: Nicotiana sylvestris; assembly: GCF_000393655.2. Taxonomy (NCBI): domain Eukaryota; kingdom Viridiplantae; phylum Streptophyta; class Magnoliopsida; order Solanales; family Solanaceae; genus Nicotiana; species Nicotiana sylvestris. The sequence continues at coordinate 198,378,330 of NC_091062.1, forward strand.
TTTTTCATTCTTTCTTTTTCCTTCTTTTTTCCCTTCCCCCCCCCCCTTTTTCTTTTTCTCTTTTTTTCCTTTTTTTGTCTCTATTTTTCTCTTTTTTTTTGAATTTTCCTTTTGGATTGGGAGGTCAAAGAAATCAGTACATGCTCAAAAGGGTATCGAATGGTATAAGTGTTTGGGTAGTTGAGAGGGTCTCCCGTGAAAATACCAAGTACAACACATACAACTTAAAATGAAAAAAGGAAGAGCACATACAACATTTCTTTTACAGCTTTGCCATTGATATCCTTGATATGCTTTCTATTTTTTTTTGTGTGTCTTGTCAAGTACAAAACTCTCGTTGGGTTATTTCTTCTTCACAATGGATACCATCTGTCTGTTTGGAGCAAAATCGCTTGGATTTATTTTGTTACTTGAGATGCACTTGAACTCAAAGTTGCTCGCTTCAAATTGTTGGGACGCGCTCTCATATAACAAATTCTTGTCATCCTCTCAACTTCCCACACCATCTGCCCCAGTCTCACACAATTCGGGCTTTAAATGATCTCAAAATGTCCAAATCTGTACTTATTTTCCTCAAGTGTCCTTATCATCTTCAAAATTGCTTCATTGCTTCATGACTAAACTAACTTTTAAAACCAGACTGAGAATTACGCGTGCATGCCATGTCACTAGAGTCAGCAAGAAAAGAACTATAAAAGAAAAAGAGAACTAAACAAAAAAAATGGCTAGAAATAATAGAAAACAGAAAATTGCATTAGACAGACGGTGAAAGTGTTTGAAAAACAAAACAAGCAAAATAAACTGGGTTACAACCCTGGAACAAACCTAGATAATACTAAACAAGTTACTACGACTAAACGAACTAGGCAAAATAAAAGGATAGAAGGGTTTGAATCACAAGACAATATCCGGATTACAACCGTGAAAATAACCCAGACAACATAAATGGCAACAAAATAAACCACCAAAACTCCTCCCCGTCTAACCAAGAAATGGAGCGTCTTTCCAATTACCAAGCACGACATCTTAGCCACTGGGTTCCACATCAATATTTCCAAGACCATTACCAACTTCAATATCATTAACTTCAGTTAGCAAGTTCCCAAGAGGATTTGCATGCTCCCTGTCACTATCCTTGATCACAGTTACCCCTTCTTGAATCATTATTTCTATTTCCCTATTCAAAGCACGACAATCTTCAATGCTATGCCCTTGAACGTTAGAGTGGTACATGCATCGTACAATAGGATCAAAACCTTTTGCATATGGGTCTTGAGTATAGCCAAGAAGCGGCTCAATCAGGCCAGAATGCTTTAACTTTTCAAACAAGCTTGTGTAGGACTCCCCGATTGGCGTGAAACTATTTATTTGCCTTTGTTTCCCTCCCTGCCCCTATTTTCTAGGGTTGTTGGGTACTCGAAAATGTCGTGAAAGAAAGAGTGCATTATGCGATGCTGGCGCTCGCCATAAGGAGTGACCTAGTGGTTGGACAGATGACTTGGCATTGTTCAGATGATAATACTGAGGTGGATTATGTGGAGCTCGGGGATAGGTTTGGGGTTGGGGTTGAGGCTGAGTATATTGGTGAGCCGGACCTATTGAACCATGTCCTGATCCTGAGACAACCATGGCAACATCATCATGTTCCTTCTGACCCAGCAAGTTTCATGTGTCATTCTGAATTGCTTGTGTTGTGGCTTTTAAATCAGAATAGCTCATGATCTTGCTCGACTTCAGCACATCTTCAACCATTTCTCCCATTGTTACCACATCATTAAAAGGCCTACCCACAGTCGTGATCAAATGCCCAAAGTAAGTTGGCTCTTAAGCTTGAAGAAAGTACTCGACCATCTCGTTTTCTTCCATCGGGGGATTGACTCTGGCAGCTTGCTCTCTCCATCTGAGTATGTATTCCCTAAAGCTTTCAGTAGGCTTATTTTTCATCTTGGTGAGGGACATGCGATCCGGGACGATTTCTATATTGTACTAAAAGTGTCGGGCAAAGGCTTGAGCCATATCGTCCCATGTGTAGTACTTGCTAACATCTTGGCAGGTGTACCAACTCCAGGGCTGCCTCACTCAGACTCTGACTAAAATATGCCATCAATAATTTGTCCTTCCTATCGGCGCCTCTCATATTACTGCAATAGCCTCTCAAATGAGTCACGGGATCTCCGTAGCCCGTCATACAAATCAAACTTTGGCATCTTAAACCCAGCAGGCAGTTGGATGTCAGGAAACAAGCACAAGTCTTTATAAGCCACGCTCATCTGGCTCCCTATCCCTTGCATGTTTCTTAAAGATTGCTCTAAGATTTTTACCTCCCTGGATATCTCATCTTGTTCCACTATCTTAGCAGGCTTTCCAGTTTCACCAGGAGTCTCAAAATGAGGAGCGTGAGAGTATGGATCCGAGACTTTGAAAGTTGGTTCTGGAGCATAGTGTTGGGCATCGGGGACTTTGAACACAGTCTCGTTAGAAGATCGAGGAAAAGTAGCTGGAGGAGGAGCTACAAGGGCATGAGGGGCCAAAGGAGCGAGATGTGAGGTAGTTTTGGCGGGTAGAGTGTGAAAAGGTTGTGGGGATATATCCTGGACTTGTGACAGTGGCGGAATGGTGACAAGGCTTTCAGTGTAGTTAGTGGGAACTGATGGTGGAGGACACCCACTAATTCAGGCTTAGTATATTCCAGCCATCTGTCCTTTCAACCTTAAGACCTCTTCTTTCAACTCAGATTCTGATTCAACAATTCCCTTAGACGAATCAACAATCGTTGTGTCCAAGTCTTTGCTAGCCATGGCTACCTTGCTCTTTGACCTTGTATTGTATGGATGAGTTACTTAAAAATCACAAACCAACCTCCCTTAATCTGCCCAATGAAGGTAACAAAAGGAACAAAATGGGGACATCTTGTTAGCATTAGGGCATTTAACAGCTAAAAATATCACATTGTGTGCAATGCACCTAGCAACAATTAACGGTTCTAGAATGACTTCTAGGGTCACAGGGTCACTTGGTATCATCCCAATTTATCCATTTGAATGTTCTCTTTTCTTTTCTAACACTTCTTGGCTTATTCATTTTCCTTCCTTTTTCTTTTCTAATTATCACTCTTTTTTCTTCCCATTTCTCACATCCCATAATTTCACCCATTTTTCTTTTTTTTTCCTTTTTCTTTTAATAAAATAAAAAAAATGATTCGATCGAACCCTATGTAGGTTGCCTACGTATCATGAATCAGATCTTTGCGTAGTTCGGGAAGATCGAAACAAAGTAAACAAACTAATGTTCTCATTTTTATTTTCTTTTTTGTTTATTACCTTAATGGCTACTCTTGTGAAAAAAGAGAAATAAAAGAAGCAAATCTTTTTTTTTTAATTTTATAGACTTAATGTTCTATAACCTATTCTAAACACAAGCTTAAACGAGCATATATCTTCTTCTTTTTTTAAACAAGTACTCTATGAAAATTATTAAAGAAAAACCCTAGAAGAAAAAAAAATATTTTTTATTCTTTTCTTTTCTTAGGAAGGAAATATAAAGAATAAACCAAAGAAAAATATTTTGAATTTTCATTTGATATCCTTGAAAAATGATTTCGAAACGAGAAATGAAAAAGATAAAAAAATATTTTTGGATTTCAGTTTTTGATTACCTAAAGAAGAAACTCTAAAGATAAACAACATATAAAGTATGTTTTTTTTCTTCTATGTACAATATCCTGAAGTTCTAGTGAAAATAGAAAGAATATATATATTTTTTAATTCATTTTTCATTAATTACCCAAAGAAGAACCTCAAAAGAAAAACTTTTTGAATTTTTGAAATTAATATCTTAAAGAAAACTTTTAAAGAGGTGCTAAAAGAAAATTCTTTTTTTTTTTGAGTTTTTAGTCTTAATGTACTAAAAGGAAATATAAAAGCAATTTTTTATTTTGAGTTCTAGATATTAATTCAATAAAGGAAAACCACCTAAAATGATTTTTTTTATTCTTAGAATTAGTATTCTAAAGAAAACTTCTAACGGAAATATAAAAACACAAAAAAAATTCTTTTTTTTGGATTTTTGATTTGTAACACATTTTCCAAATACAAAAATAGGAAATACAATAGCAAAAGACTCGGCAAACTTAACTAGACTATGACAAACTCTAACATCACCTAAAATACTCGACATTACTGTACAAAACTAGAAGGTAAAAGATGACATAGAAAAACGAACAACAGACTCAAAACATAATAACTAAAAAAATCTCCTTATGCAAACTCTTGAATGAGCAACCCTGACTGGATGGTCCTGGAGTGTCTGTCATGCTCAAACTCTGATAAGTAAGTCCACACCTGTATGAGAAAATTAAGACCAAATAAAGTTAAAGACCTATAACGATGTGAGACAATAACACTTCCTGTTAGACACATGCAAGACATGATTGTGACTATTTTTCTAAAATTAACCGATGTGGCTAAAGTGGCTAAAACTGCAAGATTTGGCTAAGACTCCGCGAAGTCAAGAACCTAAGATTTACTAGGAAGACCGGACCCTATGTGGGTTTCCTACGTATCACGCCCCGAAAGATGAGAATCAGGTTCGCGTAGTTCGGGAAGACTGGATACGGGCGAGAACTAAAAAAACAACTAATTTAGAAAAAAATATTTTGTCTTTTTTTAAAAAAAATGATGAAACATGTAAACTCTTTTTGGAATTTCTTTTTCCTTTTTTTTTTGGAAAATGATGAAAAAATGCAAATTCTTTTTTGGATTTTCCATGTTTTTTTGGTCTTTTTCTTAACAAAAATGTGACAGGAAATATAACTGGGCCCTACTTGCTTTATTTTCACACTTCACACTATCTTTTTTTCTTTTTATTTTTTTTCATTTGCCCTCAACTATCATTGGTCCACCAAATGACCCTTTTACCCTTGAAAAAATGCAACATGTAGCACATAGGATGCATCAGGATGGTCTTTTATTTTTGGGTACACTTGTCCTAGACCGACCCAACCCCTGTGTTGAGTCCCCAAAGTCAAATGCACGTGATGCAAACAAACGTTCCTACTAGGGATCCGGCATGAGGTTATGTTATTCTAAGTTTAAACCTGGGGTTGTGTTCTTTACCTGGCTTTCCCGAGCGGACAACTCGAGTAGAAGAGGGGGCAATGTACCAGGAGCACGAAAGTCTACCCGGCCTTGTTGATGGCCCAGCCTCGTTCTATTTGGTATAAGTTCTAACAGAAAAGGTGGGTCACGCGAACGTGTGCACCATTTTTAGAAGACTCAGAGGGGTGGCGTAAGAAGACAGTTATATACAACTCAAATTATATCAAAGCGGTAAATAGACGGCAATTAGCACATTAGATCCACAAAATACAGTAATATCAACAATAAATAAAGCCAAGTAAAAATCATATTAACAAGCTTGAATTCTTGAGCCCTGAACCAAAGATTCTGGGTTCTTGTCCCCAGCAGAGTCTTCCGAGCTGTCACATCTCCTTTTTCCTACCTTGGAAGGGCATAAAAGAGTTTTTCCAATTTAAGTGACAATCGAAACGGGATTATTTAAATTAAAATCAGAGTCTCCACTTGGGATAGTTTATTGGTGTCCCAAGTCACCGGTTTAAAATCCCGAATCGAGGAAGTTTGACTCTTATTTATGGTCTGCGAACATAGAAATCCGGTTAAGGGATTTTGTTAACCCGGGAGAAGGTGTTAGGAATTCCCCGGTTCCGTGGTTTTAGCATGGTCGCTTTGATCATATATGGCTTAATCAAATTGTCTAATTACTCCATTTTAGAACCTATGTGCATTTGCCTTTTAATTAAAAAATTATCTTGAAAACAGGCCACACGTATGTGTATTATGACGACCCGGCCAGTTGTCTCATGAGTTACCGCTCCGTTTCCCCCATTTCTAATTCTTATTTCTTTGTTATCCGTGTTTTATGGTATCGGGTTGGTCGGATCGAATCCGGAATGATTTTGGTAAGGTTTGAGACACTTAGTCTCTTTTAAGGGAGTTTGAGTTGGAAAAGTCAACCGGATATTGACTTATGTGTTAGAGGGCTCGGATACTAGTTCCGATGGTTCAGTTAGCTCCGGGAGGTGATTTATGGCTCAGGAGTGTGATCGGAATGGGTTTTGGAGGTTCGGAGTAGAATTAGGCTTAAATTGGCGAAGTTGATATTTTGGCGATTTTCGGTTGATAGCGAGATTTTGATATAGGGGTCGGAATGGAATTCCAAGAGTTGCAGTAGCTTCGTTTTGTCATTTGGGATATGTGTGTAAAATTTCAGGTCATTCGGACGTGGTTTGGTTGGGTTTTTTATCAAAAGCGTATTTTCGGAAGATTTTTGAAACTTAGGCTTGAATCCGATGTGATTTGGTAGATTTGATGTTGTTTGAGGTATTTTGATGATTGGAACAAGTTTGAATAAGGTATTGGATTATGTTTGTGCTTTTGGATGAGGTCCCGGGGGCCTCGGGGTAATTTCGGATGGTTGACGGAGAAATTGGGATTTTGTTGCAGCAGCTGATATTGTTGCTTCTGCTATTTTCGCACCTGCGGTTTGGGGACCGCAGGTGCGTCGCCGCATATGCGTTGGAATGGCTGCAGAAGTGGACGGGGAGGAATTTGTCAGGGACCACAGAAGCAGTCAAGATAGCCGCATCTGCGACGAGTGTATCGCAAATGCGGAATTTGGTTCCTTAAGTGATTTTCGCAGAAGCGGAGGGTAGACCGCAAATGCGGTTAAAGTGCCGCAGATGCGGAAAGTCCTGGGCAGAACATATAAGTTATTTCATTTCGTGAGTTTGAGTTATTCCACCATTTTTGACTTCGGCTTGAGAGCTTTTGGACGATTTGGAAGAGGGATTTCAAGGGAACTTTGTTAAGGTAAAGATTTTTGACTTAAAACACGTTTCTATGGTAGTATTTCATGGATTAAGAATGAAATTAAAGGAATTAAAAGGCTAAAAATGGAGAATTCGGGCTTGAGTTTAAGAGGCCTTAAATTGAGGATTTGAGGGGTCATTTGAACTCCGATTTTGGTATTCTTGATATGCATAGACTCGTGGGGAGATGAGAAATCTATTGATGTAAAAATTTCTGATTTTCATGAAGTGGGCCCGGGGCTCGGGTTTTGGTAATTTCGGGATTTGTGTCCTTTCTTGATTGTTTTCGCTGGGCTTTGTTCCCTTAGCATATGTTGACGTCCTCATTCTGATTTTTGGATAGATTCGACGCGTGTAGAGATCGATTCGAGGGGAAAAGGCGTCGCGAGCTAGATATTTAGCCGGTTCGTGGTGTGTAATGATTGTAAATGGTGCTCTGAGGGTTTGAAACCCCGGATTGCACATCGTAGTGCTATATTAAGGTGAGGCACACGCTTGATGACGAGCGTGGGGTCGTGCACTTTTGGGGATTGTGATTTGGTCCATCCCGATTGATGATTTTACCGCGTATTTGATTGAAACTTATTTACTATCCTCATGATTTGGGCTAATTGCCATATTTGGGCTTCGTGCCAACTATTTGAACCCTTTGGGGATTTTTATTACTATTTCCTCACTGTTTTGACTTATTACTTGAACTCAGTCATGTTATTCTCCACTGTTTTACTACTCAACTATTTTTACTCCGTTTTGAGACTTAAATGATATTTTAAATTATGTTTTGGGCTGAGAAATACTGTTTTACTAGTGCCCGAGGGGCTTGTGATGATTTTCGGACTGAGTAAGGCCGAGGGCTTAGTTGTGAGGATACACTAATACTGATACGAGGGCGAGGGCCTGGGATACATATATACGCCACAAGGTGGCTTGATTGATATGAGGCCGAGGGCCTAGATTTGATACCACGAGACGGCTTGTTATTGCGTTTGGGTCGTAAGGGGCCCCTCCCGGAGTCTATACACCCCCAGTGAGCGCGGGTACCTATTGTGATGTGAGATTGAGCCTGAGGGGCTGGTATTGTTCTATGTGATAGCCCGAGGGACTGGTATTATTCTATGTGATTGCCCGAGGGGCTGGTATTGTTCTATGTGATTGCCCGAGGGGCTGGTACTGTTCTGAGATGTTGCCCAAGGGGCGAATTTACTGATATTGTGTCCGAGGGGCAAACTTCTATTTGTTTAATTTACCTTAATTACCTGTCAATTACTTGTTTACTGGTTGAAAGAGGATTTTACTTGGCTTTTCATTGTCTTACTGCTTTTAAATGGTTTTACTGCTTCATTATAGAATGCCTTGTGCCTTACGTATTTTCCTACTTTCAGTCTTTATTTACATTTGTTACTCACTGAGTTGGAGTCCTCACTTTACTCCCTGCACCCTGTGTACAGATTTAGGCGTAGCTGGTCTCGCTCCGGAGTGCTGATTCATTCCAGCTTCAGGCGAATCTTCGAGGAGTCTTTAGGTAGCTGTTGACGTTCGCAGATCGGAGCTCCTCCCTATCTATTTCCTTATGTTCTTAGTTCAGTATTTAAAACTCTGTAGTTACATTTAAGGATTTGGTATGGTTAGATGCTCGTAACTTGTGACACCCCGGGTAGGACTGTTTTGGGTTGTACTTCCGCACTTTATTGGCATTATTCACTATTTGGTATTACTATATCATGTTTTAGACTGTTTTTATGTTATCTAATTGTTTAAAAAGGTGAATTGGGTTTAAGTGGTTGGCCTTGTCTTCACGAGAGGCGTCATCACGACCGGTTTCGGGTTTAGAGTCGTGACAGTGTACCCATTTGTTTGGCACGTCAAAAATCATGTCACGCGAACGTGTCCACAATCAATGACGCTTTATTATTATTAAGAAAGTTTGTCGAAGCTGCGCGAACGCATACTCCAACTTTGTTTTTAGAATCGTAATTATGTCATGTGAATGTGTCCACAATCACGATGATTTATTTATTAATATGTGCCTAATATACACGCCAAACACGAACACCCTAAAGATTTGACTACCCAATTTAAGAGGAGCTCCTAAAGTTGCCTATTTCTATCGGACATAAAAAAATATATATCATTAGTGAAGGGGATGATTCAAGCCTGAACAACAATGTAACAAACGTATATTAAGAAACAATCCATTAACACTATCGAAACCCACCATTAAAGGTATCGTCCAACAACCCATATGTTAGAGCACTTTCCCAAATTTATTCACTTGTAAAATTGGTTATCTTCTTTGTCACGCGTGGGATTCAACAAGTGCAACCATATATTCAACCAAAAGTTAATCAACTCAAGCACATCTTTAAATAAAATTGCAAATCATTTGCATAATAGCTATTAAAGCATGTTAGGCAAACACATATCTCGATCAACCACACAATGCAATTTAAGTTATGTAAAGAACAGAGAAGAGAGTGGACCTCAATAGCAAAATCTGAAATTTCAAAATCACGGACAAGACCTCTGTTAAAACGTCTCGCCGGAAACCTCAAATGGAACCGGAACCATTAAACAGAAACCTCACTGGTGATCAATGACAAAAACCTCGATGAATGATTATTTCAGCAGCGCTCGAACTTTTGAAGTAAAACCAGCAACTTGGAACAATTTTCTGATCAATGAGCGTACTTGAACCTTAAGACCTTTACACTGACGAAACAAATTTTAACATTTTCGAACTTAACAACTGGACGAAGCCATGAACGGGAATCTTTCAAAGATCGGAGCTCGATCGGAAAGTGTTGCTTGAATTAATTATTTTGGCCTAAATCGGACCACCAACGCATCCTAAGGTAGTAGCATCAGTAGGTATCGAGAGAAAGGAAGAAGCCAGTAGAAGCTCGGGTGAGTGAAAGGATCGACGAAGCTTGAAAATTTGGTGTGTAGCTGAATTCCGGCGATTCTTTGTGTGTGTTTGTCTGCTTATATGGGTGTGTGTTCTGGGCGTTCTTAGAGTTTTTCCGGCTGGACGCCGATAGCTAAGAGGTGAAGGGAGGTGATGGAGTGTGCTGCTGTTTTTTTAAGATGAAGAGAGGACGAGAGCTGCTAGTTCCCCCTTTTCTCTTGTGAGTGTTGCTGCTCTTCAAGATTCAGAGAATGGGAATCGACTGATGCATTTTTAAGGGTCTGCTGGTGTTTTTGGTCTTACGGAGAAGAATGTGATGGATTCCTTTCGTTGGTTTTGTGAGTCTGTAAAAGACGACGTTTTGGGAGGGGGGTTCTATGGTGAGAAAAACGGCGGATCTCCCTTAGAGGTCTAAGGTTTAGGAAATTAGGCTTCTTTTTGGTTATATAGAAAGGGTTTTTATGTTAAAGGGGTATGGGTTTGGTATTATTGGGCCTTAAAATTGGGCCAAAGACTAAAAAATGGACTATAAGATTAAAATGGGATAAACCAACCCCAAAGCTAACTCTTCCTTCTAAAATTATATATAATTTATAATATAAAAATATAAAACTGATCTTAATTAATTAAACTAAACTATATTAAAACATGATACTATTTTTGTGTTCTCAAGATTATATAAAAATAAAAATAAGGTACTATTTTTGTTTATTTTTTATATAAATTTATGAAAGATACATAAACTAAAATATTTTTGTAATTTTCATTTTGTGACCAAATAAAGTAAAAGAGTCAAAATTTGTTGAAATAGCGATATGAGGCCTAAACTAGATATTTACATGCTAAAATATAAAAAATCTTGGGAAGGGTCAAAAATCATATGTCTACACGCATGACATGATTTTTGACGCGCCAAACAAAATGAGTACACGTACGCGTGACTCGTTTTAAAAATAACTCGTTAAGTACGAATAATCAAGCAACTAAAAGCGGTTAAAGGGATAAATGCACATAGGTCTTAAATTGAGTAGTTGAACAATTTAAGCCAAGTATAAATTGCTAAGCGACCGTGCTAGAATCACAAAACCTGAGAATGCCCAACACCTTCTCCCGGATTAACAGAATTCCTTATCTAGAATTTCTGGTTCGCAGAATTTTAAATAAAGTCGAAACTTTCCTCTATTTGGGATTTAAAATAAATCGGTGACTTGGGACACCAAATAAACTATCACAAGTGGCGACTCTGAAAAATAATTAAAATAATTCCATTTCGAATAATGCCACTTTAATTGGAAAAACTCCCTTATATCCCCCTTTTCGGGTGGTAAAAAGAATGTGTGACAGCTCTGGTGACTTCGCTGGGGAATAAGAACCCAGAACTTCTGGTTCACGGTTCAGGAATTCGAGCTTGTTAATGTGATTTTTATTTGGCTTTATTTATTATTGATATTACTGTATTTTGTGGACTTAATACGCTAATTGTCATTTATTTACCGCTTTGATATTACTTGAACTGTATTTAAATGTCTTCTTACGCCTCCCTTCTAAGTCTTCTAAAAAATGGTGCACATGTTTGCGTGGCACACTTTTTCTATTAGAAGTTATACCAAATAGAACGAGGTTGGGCCAGCAACAAGGCCGGGGAGACTTTCGTGCTCCCGGTACATTGCCCCCTCTTCGGCTCGAGTTTGTTTGCTCGGGTAAGCCAGGAAACACAACCCCAGGTTTAAACTTAGAATTACGTAACCTCATGCCGGATCCCTAGTAGGAATGTTTTTTTGCATCACGTGCATTTGACCTTGGGGACTCAACACAGGGGTTAGGTCCGTCTAGGACAAGTGTACCCCAAATAAAAGACCATCATGATGCACCCTACGTGCTATGTGAATATTTATTTGTTTCGGCTTGCATGACCGGCTAGGAAAAGAAAATCAAGAGAAAAACCAAGAGTGAGGTAGGATAGAGAATTCACCCGGTTCTGAAAACTTCGGTATTTGAAAATAGCTCGAAACTCTGTCGAAATTCTAGAAAAAAAAGTCATTTCAAAATAAGCCAAAATTTTCAAGTGTCATGTTTCCCTTGTTCCGTCAAAACTGACCGAACTACGTGAGTCTGATTCTCACCGGATGTGAGATACGTAGGCAAATCTCATCGGTTCCGGCCCCAATTTTTAAAAATCCAAAAAAATATTTTCCTTAGAAAATTCCAAAAAAAAAGAAGTTTTTTTTAAAACTCAAAAAAATGGTTTTCCGCGCACAAACCCCAATTGTTTTCATCCACAAATCCATAGCCTTTTATAAGAGATCTTGAATTTTAGATCGAAGTTACTATAGCACGCAGCTCTTTCTTAAGAAATCTTCAACGTTACTGTTTCTACTTCTATGAAAATGGAGTGTTGAAGAACTCCATGGATGCATCGACCTCTCCCCAGCCTTTGGTTGTGGGAGAGAGTAACCATAATCATAGCGACCATTTTCCCAACAACAAGACCTAACAAATGTATGCCTCTTAATTGATTACAAATCATCCGGCCACAAAACTGATTTTAAAACTAGTTCAAATTGTTCATAGAGAGCCTACAATACAATTTACAATGGAGGAAAGAAAAAGTTATGATGTGGAGGAGGGACTTCACCAAGCAGTTGTCGTCAAATTATCGCCGTGATCCCCAGGTTTGCATGATCTACGTAATTTGCTGCCTAAAGTTCTGGGAATTAAAGGCCATTGTTTGGTTGGTCAACTAGCTCCAAAACAATTGTCAATCCGTTTGGATCAACATGACGATTTAGTTACTGCTCTAGCAAGAGCAGTGAACTACTTTCCATTCGAAGGAGAAGAGCATCAATATCGTATCTTTCCTTGGACAATTGGTTTCAATCCTAACGAAGAAACAACGATGGATGTGGTGTGGATTTCATAACCAAACTTATCTCCAGATTAGTTTTCTAAAAAGTCTTTACTATCTATTGCATCGGCAGTTGGAAAGCCAATAGCTATTGACAAAGCAACACAGGTGAAATCTAGACCAAGCACTGCTCGGGTCAGAGTTATTGTCGACTTAGTTGCTAAGCTGCCACAACGTATTCGATTACAACATATTGACAATGAATCTGGTAAGATCGTTGAGGTTTTTCAAGAAGTTGTCTCTGAATATCTTCCAGGATATTGCAATGTTTGTAAGCACCAAGGACATGTCGATTCGGCATGTCGCTTTCTTAAAAAGAAAAATATCATGGTAGCAGTAGATGGAGAGGACAGTAATGATCAAAGTAATATTGAAAAACTACAAGGTGATGCAAGAGATTACTTGAATGCTAAATTTCTACAAAAACGAGTTGAAGAAGTTCCAGTTGATAGAGCACTAAGTACAGTTGTGAAGAATTTACTGATAATACCTAGGACTAATCAAGGGAATAACTCTCACGTGGATCCTACTTCATCAAGGTTTGATGGTAGATGTGATCGTATGAATGTGCAGCAAGGTGCAAGTGTAAGGGGAGTGGAATTAGCAGAAATAACAAAGGAAACTCATTTGTTAATGGTCCACAATCAAATGCTGCCAATGTAAATGAAAGGGTTGTTGTTGTTGTTACAGGAAGAAACTCTGTATCTGGTGCAATTTTTCCAATTGCTAAAGCCATTGCTAGAGTTTCCCAAGATTTGAAGGGTGCTAATTACATTGAGGCTGAGCGAGGTTTAGCTTGGGTTTCTAAAGCTTCAGTTATTGAACCTGTGCATTCTCAGCTGATGATGGATGATAGTTCAATAGCTGCAACTGTTGAAGCGTTTTTATCCAAAACTAATGCAACAGTAGCTGAGGAAAAGCCAGATGACAAAATTGTAAAACAACCAGGTCCTGTAGGTTCACATTTGGAGGTTAATTTTGCATTGAATACAACAGGTAGTCGACCTAATGCTGCTGGGATTATCACAACTAATGTTGCAGAACATAATGCACAGCAAGTTGAGGAGCAACAATTTGAAAATGTTAATGTTTTGGGTAGTACAGCTGTTCGACATCCTGGACAAAATTTAAAAGTGGCTAATGATGCGAAGAATTTGTGTGTTCGAGGTGTTAATAAATTGCATGGAAACTAGGTTGAGGTATCTGGTGATCGATATGCTAGTGAACCAACTGATAAATCAGTAGTAACAGTGTTAGGGCTGGGCAAAGCAGGAGAAAAACCAGTAGTTGTTACGTTGAAGGCAAGTGGTGATCGATCTGAGATTGCTACTGCTGCATCTGTTGCTAAACTTTCTAATGTTGATCGAGATGAATCAATGGTACAAACTGGAGTTGAGCAGACAGCACCTGGAACCTTGACAACTACTGGTGCATTGACTACACAACTGGATCTATATACTCCTTCAGCTATAGTTGATGATCGACCTTCTGCGGAAGTTGGTGAATCAGTTGGTAACGCAACATCCCTTGAAACTGTAGTGACTGATAAGGGGCAAGATCAAGTGAGTGCAATGGCTGTGGGGTATGCAACTACTACAGGTCTTACAACATCAAATATACAGGCTAATTATTCTAAACATTTAACTGGAGTTGAACAGCCTACTATTGAGATTTTGAAAACTATTGTTGCTAATGCTGTTGAGAATATAGAAAAACAACAGCAGCTGCACAATTGTGTAAAGCTGATACGCATCCAGTGCATAAAAATAAGGATAATGGTTTAAAGAACAATACAATGGCTAGCTATTTTGGAGTTTTGAACAATGAACATGTATTGATTGATGTTGGGATGAGAAAGCAGCTGTTTGATCGAGATGAAACATCAAATAGGCAGCCAAAATCCCTAGGCAATGTAAAGGAACACCAAAACTCAAAGTTTTCTGTCGCACAATCAGCCAGTTCAAGGCAAAATGCATCTCCACATGCAAAACATCAAAGATTGAGAGATGGGAATGAGATTGCTCAGATGAACAATGAAGAGAATCTACAGCTGGTGGAGAGTAATGCACCACAAACACATGGATCAAAACAGCTGCTCCAGTCCAGCAGCTGTAAATGTAACTACTTTTGGGGCACAAAGGCAGAAGCAGCAAATTGTGAACACTCCTACTGCTATTTGTGATCGACATGAAGCAGCACCAAATACGGGACAGCAACAACTAATTGAAAACAGTCCACAATCAGTAATTCAGGTGCCAAAAGATGGACAGCAACAAAAGGATAGAGTTTGGCTCGACGCGATGCAACAGCGTAATGGCACAAATATACCTGAAGCCAATTCGATTGTAGTGCTAGATGCAAATCAATCTGCGCAGCAACAGATTGATCAAAACCATTATGGTCGAAAAGCAACAACAATGTCCAATTTGGCATCGACTTCGACATATGTTGGACAGCAACAACTTATTCCAGCTGATAATCCTATAGGTCATCGACAAGTCACAACAACAACATCTGGACAGAAGCAAATTGCTACAATCAGTCACGTTATGTCAGATGATGAGAGAATTTATTTGGAATCAATGCTGAGTGCCAATGCTCTACAATCTGTGAATTTGGGGATAGACTTCAATCTAGCAAGAGAGGACGATCCAATGTTTGCACTGTGTAGGCAACAGGATTTATCACCATCGCGCATCGGACCAAATCACAACATTCGTACAAGAGATAAAAGCTGGGAAGGCAAGGTAAGTGACGAAGGAATTGTTAGGCGACCTCCAATGAGAGTTTCCAAACAAAAGCAGGTTGCCCCAACTACTTCTACGAGGTCCAACCGTTCAAAAAGGAAATGATGATTTTTGAATACATTTTGCACACGGTAGAGGGAATCGACAAAGAATTACAAATAGAAGTTTTTACAAGTTTGGAAAAGAAGGGAAAAGAATCAAATGGGTACTACATTTTATTTTACCACTTTATTAGTAAATATTTGGTCCTTTCAAGTTCATATTTTATACATGCTTGTTAGTTCGCGAGGCTATTGTATGCCTCAATAGGATTAGTAAGGTAAGGTTTAGCCCGGTTTGTGTTGCCTTGGTCCTTAGCCAAGGCATTTGTGTAACAATACTGGTGCTATTGTCCCCCTTATGTCTACTCTTCCTAATTGTTGTATTTTTAATTTTCTGTTATTAATAAAAAATTAGCCCTAGGCGCACCTAGCGGATTGCTAAAAAAAATGGTTTCCTTCTTTCTAAAGCCTTTCATACGGAAAAAAAGAAATAAAAAGAAAAATCAATAAAAATTCAAAATCCAAAATACGGGTTTCCTTCATTTTGAAGTGTTTTTTCCAAAAGAATCCGAAAAAATCAGAAACAAAAATCTAAAAATATTCTTTTCTTATTTAGAAGTCTTTTTTTGTAAATGTCCATAAAAATTTGAAAAAATTGAAGTCCAAAAATATTTTCACTTTTCTTCAAAAGTACTTTCAAAAAGAGAAAAAAAAAAAAGAAGAAGAGAAACTCAGAAATTCGAAATATTTTTATAAAAAATCCTTCTTTCGAAAATCCACAAGTCAAATCAAAAATCAAAAAAAATATTTTTTCTACATTTTTAAGAAATCTTTTCCCAAATATTCAAAAAAAGAAAGAAAAAGAAGAAAAACAATTCCTTTTCCTTGTTTAAAAGTCTTTCTTTCAAAAAAATAATTTTAAAATATTGAAGTTCAAAAAAATGTTTTTGTTTTTCTTTAGAAGTAATTTTGTAAATTTAAAAAAAATAAACTCAGAAATCCAAAATATTTTCTTAAAAGTTTCTCTTTCGAAAATTAAGAAGCAAAATCAAAAATCCAAAAATATTTTCTTTCTTCTTTAGAAAAAAAGAAAACAAATGAAAATTCAAACAAAAACATTTTCCTTTTACTTTTGAAATTCCCAAAGCTCCAATCAAAAGAAAAGGAATTTTAGAAGTCTTTCGTTCAAAAAATAAAAATTAAAAATACAAAAAAAAAAATATTTACTTTCTTCTTTTAAAGCATCTTTCAAAAATTCCAAAAACAAATTTAAAAAAAAATAGTTTTCTTTTTCTTAAAGCTTTCATGGTCTGAGTTTTATAAAGTAAACAAAAAAAAAAGTTAGCTTATTTACTTTATTCCCGATCTTCCCGAACTACGCAAGATCTAATTCAGGCGGCGTCATGATACGTAGGCAATGCTCATCAGATTCGATCATAGTTATAAAATAAACTGAGTGAAAAAAATAAACTGAAAAAAAAAAAGAGAAAGAAAAAATTGAGTGAAAAAAAAGAAGAAAAGAGTGAAAAAAAAAAAGAAAAAAAAGAGAGTGACAAAAACAAAAAAGAGAAAAGGAGAGTGCCAAAAATAAAAGAGTGCCAGAAATAAAATGAGAAAATCAAGAGTGATTAAAGAGAGGCAGAAATAAAAGAAAAGAGGTACATACTGAAAGGGTTAGTTAAGGTCGGGATGAAACATGCAACCGTTCAAACCCATGGTAGAAGCATTTAACTGTTAGGTGCATTGCATCCCAACGTGTGATTTTCTATATGTTAAATGTATAAAAACTAATAAGGTTGTGGTGTGAGCAAATTAGTCAGGTTCTGTTCAGGTGGTTGGTCTTGTTGGTATGCGGTGATGAACGCACAACCTTCCACGCGACCACAACATTGTACACAAAATCGAGCTCTAGCCCCCAGAAATACCCATCCTTACCAAGCTCTATATAATCCTCAACCAAATGTTCCCCAGTACAATCCTCGCCCAAGAGAACCTTTCAAAAAGAATCAGTTCGCCCCTATTGGCGAATCATACTCGGGCTTGTTCCAAAAGCTAGCCATGCGAGGTCTGCTGCAGCCAGTGGCCCCAAATCGGCCAAACACCGAGTCCCCATCGCACCGAGCTGACACTGGATGTGAATACCACTCTGGAGCAGTGGGACATAGTACATACGACTGTTGGACCCTCAAGAGGGCAGTTGAAGACTTGATTGAAGCTGAAAAAATCGTTCTTCGGGGCGAAGAGGCTCCTGATGTGCTGAACAATAAGTTGCCTGCTCACAACATCGGGCCAGTAGTCGGAATAATTTGTGAAGATGAGGAATTTGATCCGGCCATTGAAGGTCATTGCATTCATTGCCGAGATAGAAGAAAATCCAAAAAAAAACGGTTGTCAAGCCTGAAAGTTCACTATCAGACGGTAATCTCGGTAGGCAGTCTTGCTATTCTTTCTGCGTCCAGATTATCTCAGGGTTTGATCCGTATGTTTTACTTTATTGTCTTACTTTCCGGTGTAAACCCTTCTCATCTTAAAAAGTCAAAAAAAATCAAAATCAAATGTTCATTGTCCAGGAATCAAATGTCGATTTTGAGGCAAAAGTTGTGATGAAATTCTAAGAGTCGGACGGTTTACACAGATCAGGCATCCAGTTCAAAAGGCATGTCATGTTCATTGAAGTCCGCATGTACTTCAGATAAGTCCTTCTTTCCTTTTCCCTAAAGGGACTCTTCTTGGTTTAAACTCATTTTCCATTCCATTGTTTGTTTTCTTTGAATCCCTTTCGGTCTAACTCTCTTTCGAAACTAAGACAAAGAAAGGATGGTAAGACTGATTTACAGGGTTCTCATTTGACACAAGCTAATATGCAAAAAGGGCACCCAGCTTTGTCACGACCCGGATTTCCCACCCTCGGGGGTCATGATGGTGCCTACTCGTAGATGCTAGGCAAGCCACGAAATTAGAAATCCTTAACTCTTTTTTTTTAATCTTCTTACAAACTACATTAACAAGTGATAAACATTTAAATACAGCGGAATATGAGATTTAAGCGGAAGATTTAAATAAATATAAAACCCAAAATAATACGAAAATCTACATGTGCCTCTACCCAGAAACTGGTGTCACAATATCCACGGACTACTAAGATCACTACACACAACTGTTTGAAAGAAAGAAAATATTGTCTATCTCGGATACAAGAGATAACAGAACATAATAAAAGATAGAGGAGACGACGGGCCTGCGGATGCCTGCAAGGCTACCTCGGTGTCTCGGTGGACTGAAGGCTGGCTCCCCTAATGTTGCTGACCAAGAGTTGCTCCTGTATCTGCACATAAGTGTAGAGTGTAGCATCAGCACAACCGACCCATGTGCTGGTAAGTGTCTGGCCTAACCCCGGCGAGGTAGTGACGAGGCTAGGACTAGACTCCAGATAAACTTGTGCAGTTATATAATATACAGCGAAAATATAAACAGGAAATAACAGTTTAAAAGAGAGGGGAAACATGCTTCTGGGAAACATAACAATTCTAACAGAAACTTAATAAAGTATGAAAGAACACTCGATGTCTACAACAATACAATAACAATACTGTTGCGGCGCGCAACCCGATCCCTTATCATTTAACATTGTTGCGGCGTGCAACCCGATCCACATATATAACTGTTGCGGCGTGCAACCCGATCCAATATAACATCTGCTGTGGCGTGCAACCCGATCCAATATTATATCTGTTGTGGCGTGTAACCCGATCCAATATAATATCTGTTGCGGCGTGCAACCTGATCCGAATATATAACTGTTGCGGCGTGAAACCCAATCCACATATATAACTGTTGCGGCATGCAACCCGATCCACATATATAATTGTTGCGGCGTGCAACACGATCCATATATATATAATAATGTTGCGGCGCGCAACCTGTTTCCAATATATAGTCAACAATAATCATAATTAACCGTCTCGGCAAGGAATCAACAATAGACTACACCATCCCGGCAAGGGAACTCAACAGTACAAGTATATACGTCCCGGCAAGGGACAAACAACTATAACCAACTTGTTCCAACATCTAACTATCTCAACTATAACTCAACTAGTTTCAACATCTAACTACCTCAGCTATAACTAGACTTGTTACAACACCTAACTACCCAACTATAACCAAACTTGTTACAACACCTAACACAAAGAATCATCAATCTAAGCATCTGTAATATCAATTAAGAACATAATGCAACCTCAATTCAACAATAGCCCGGCAAGGGGCAACATAATGATCTCTTTTTTCTCACTTTTACTTCACAATTCACTTCACAATACGAGCCAATGCTCTAGAGTTTCGATTATCACTTATATTTTCACAATTCGTTATACAACTGGAGCCAACGCTCCTCAATGTTCATAGGTCACAATTCTTTCCACAACTTTACACAACAAATAAAAATCTTCATCAAGGCATGAATAATACAACGAGATCATGAAAATCATAATATAAGACTCATAGTCATGCTTGAGACCAACGCATAGATACTCATCACCATGCCTATACGTCGTACTCAACAAGGAACAAATAGCAAATAGGACACAACTCCTAATCCCTCAAGCTAAGGTTAGACCAAACACTTACCTCGATGCCACGAATACAACTCAAGGTTCAATTACAGATTTACCCCTTGATTCCACCGTCAATTCGCTCGTATCTAGTCATAAATTACTTAATTACATCAACAAACGCTAAATGAATCAACCCCAATGCATAAAAATGAGTTTTCCAAAGTTTTACCCAAAAAGTCAAAAATTGCCCCTGGGCCCACATGGTCAAAACTCGAGGTTCGAACCAAAACCTTATTACACATTTCCCCACAAACCCAAATATATGATTTGTTTTGAAACCGAACCTCAAATCGAGGTCCAAATCCCCAATTTTTGAAAAACCTAGGTTCTACCCAAAACACCCAATTTCCCTCATGAAAGTCTTTTATTTTAAGTTGAAATCATGTTAAAAGATGTTAATGATTGAAGAAAACTAGTTAAAATGACTTACAATTGAAAAACCGACTTACAATTGATTTGGAGAAGAAGGAATCCTTGAAAAATCGCTTAAGTGTGTTTATGTTTGAGGGAATATGAAAAATGGGTTTTAAAATCGATTAAGTATAAAAGTTGCAGGTTGCAGGTATGGGAATTGCGAACAGGGGTTCACAATTGTGAACCCCGACCCCTAATAAGCTGGGAAATGCGAATGCGAACCCTTCAGAAATTCCAAACTTTCGCATTTGCGAAACTATTGTCGCATTTGCGAAGAGGACATCGCATTTGTGATCCCTGGCCAATAGGCAAACCTTCGTATTTGCGAGCCAAGGCAGGTCTGGGCTGGATTTGCAATTGCGATCCAGCCTTCGCATTTGCGAGCCAGGTTTCTCAAATGCGAAGCCTGTAGGCCTGTTCATACCAGCAAAATTTTTCTGCAATTTCTAAGTTCAAAATGCAACCCGTGGCCTATCCAAAACTCACTCGAGCCCTCAGGGCTCCAAACCAAATATACACACAACCTCAAAAACATCATAAGAACTTATTTTTGTAATAAAATTACCAAAATAACCTCAATAACAACGAATTAAACCTCAAAATCATAGAATTTTCTCAAACTTCTTAAAATATCAACTTTAGCAATTTAGGTCCGAATCATGTCAAATGACATCCGTTTTTCACCAAATTTTACAGAAATGTCTAAAATCATATATAAGACCTGTACAGGTGCCGGAACTAAAATACGGACCTGATACCATCACGTTCTAATCAAATTTCTTTAAACAATTTCAGAAAATAATTTTCTTTGAAAATTCATTCCTCGGCCTTAGGACCTTGGAATTCGATTCCGGGCATACGCCCAAGTCCCATATTTTCCTACGGGCCCTCAGGAATCATCAAATCATGGGTCCGGGTCCGTTTACCTAAAATGTTGACGTGAAGATGTATCAGGATTTGCGGCAGCATTATTGGTGGAGAAGAATGAAGAAGGACATCGTTGCATATGTGGCTTGGTGTTTGAATTGTCAGCAGGTCAAGTATGAGCATCAGAGGCCTGGTGGTTTGTTCTAGAAGATTGAGATTCCTGAGTGGAAGTGGGAGAGAATCACTATGGACTTCGTTATTGGACTCCTACGGACTCAAAGGAAGTTCGATGCAGTATGGGTTATTGTTGATAGGCTGACCAAGTCAGCGCATTTCATTCATGTGGCAGTCTCCTACTCTTCCGAGAGGTTAGCTGAGATCTATATCCGAGAGATAGTTCGCCTTCATGGTGTGCCCGAGTCTATCATTTCGGACTGAGCTACACAGTTTAGCTCCCATTTCTGGAGAGCCGTTCAGCGAGAGTTGGGCACACGGGTTGAGTTGAGCACAGCGTTTCATCCTCAGACATATGGGCAGTCCGAGCGAACCATTCAGATTCTGAAGGATATGATCCGAGCTTGTGTTATTGACTTTGGAGGATCATAGGATTAGTTTTTGCCTTTAGGAGCTTTTGTCTACAACAATAGCTACCAGACGAGTATTCAGATGGCTCTGTATGAAGCTTTATATGGTAAGCAGTGTCGGTCTCCGGTTGGATGGTTTGAGCGGGGAGAGGCTTGGTTGTTGGGTACGGATCTAGTTCAGGATGCCTTGGACAAGGTCAAGACTATTCAGGATAGGCTTCATGCAGCTCAGTCTAGACAAAAGAGTTATGCCGACCGCAAGGTTCGAGATTTGGCATTCATGCTCGGTGAGCGGGTATTGCTTCGACTGTTGCCTATGAAGGGCGTGATGAGATTTGGGAAGAAGGGCAAGTTTAGCCCTAGGTTCATTGGTCCATTTGAGATTCTTGATCGAGTGGGAGAGGTGGCTTATAGACTTGCATTGCCGCCGAGCTTATCAGCCGTGCATCCAGTGTTTCATATGTCCATGCTCCGAAAATATCACGGCGATCTATCCCATGTGTTAGATTTCAGCACTGTCCAGTTGGACAAGGACTTGTCTTATGAGGAGGAGACGACTATTCTAGACCGGCAGGTTCGTCAGTTGAGGTCGAAGAGTTTTCCTTCTGTTCGTGTTCAGTGGAGAGGTCAGCCTCCTAAGGCATCGACCTGGGAGTCTGAGTCCGATATGCGGAGCCGTTATCCTTATCTTTTCCACGACTCAGGTACTTCATTCCTCTATCCATTCGAGGATGAACGATTGTTTTAGAGGTGGAGAATGTGAAAAGGTCATCAGTTGTGTTGCAAGTGAATTCAGTGTTCCGAGGTTTAATAACCTCCTTTTTACCCCACCTTGATTTATGTGTGTGGTCTGCACCTATATCCGGAAAGCCTTCTATGTAAAGAAATGAGAAATAGAAATTCTAGAGTTAAAATTTGATTATGATTGACTTTGGTCAGCATTTTGAGCAAACGGACCCAGATCCGTGTTCCGACAATCCCGGGAGGTCCACAGTAAAATATGGGACTAGGGCGTATGCCCGAAAATGAATTCCGAGGTCCCAAGCCTTAGGAATCAATTTTTGAAAGAAATTGTTTTACTGAATTATCAAAGAAATAAAGAAAAGAATTAATGCTTGAAACCATGGTTATCGGGCCCATATTTTGGTTCCGGAACCCGGTACAAACTTGTTATAGTATTTGAAAGATAACTATAAAATTTGGTTAAACAGAGTTTATTTGACATGAGTTGAACTTCCGATTGAAGAGTTATGAACTTTGAAAGTTCTTGATGAAAATGTTGAGTTTTGAGGTTTAATTCATGATTTTACATGTTATTTTGATGACGTGATCGCACGAGTAGATCCATATGATGTTTTTGAGTTAGTATGCACACTTGGTTTGGAATTACGAGGGCTCGGGTAGTTTCGGGTAGGTTCCGGGATGTCTTAGGCTTAAAACCAGATGTTACAGGTTCAGAGAAGTTGTAGGTCTCTGAACCCACCAGTGCGGTCCGCAAGAAAACGTGTGCGACCGCGGAAGGGGCCAGTGTGGTCCGCGGTCGATTTTGTGTGGTGCGTAGTGGAGGGATGTGCAGCTGCAGTCGACTTTATGCGGTCCACACAGGGGTACTGGACTGCAGTATCCTCAAGAAGGACTGTGCGGCCGTAGTCCATTTTGTGCGGTTCGCGCAGGGGGTCTAAAAGGGGTATAAAATGATGGGATTTTCAGTTATTTTTCATTTTTCAAAACCCCAAAAACATAAGAGGCGATTTTTCAAACAACCTTTCTTATCCAAAATGTTGGTAAGGGATTTCTTACTCATTTTCTTTACTCCTTAACATCTTTTAACATGATTTCAACTGAAAATCAATGATTTTCATGGGGGAAATTGGGTGTTTTGGGTAGAACCTAGGTTTTTCAAAAATTGGGGATTTGGACCTCAATTTGATGTCCGATTTCAAAAAAAATTATATATTTGGATTTGTGGGGAATGGGTAATCGGGTTTTAGTTCGAACGACGGGTTTTGACCATGTGGGCTCGGGGGCGATTTTTGACTTTTTGGGTAAAACTTTAGAAAATTCATTTTCATGCATTGGGGTTGATTTATTTAGCTTTTATTGACGTAATCAAGTAACTTGTGACTAGATATGAGCAAATTGGTTGTGGAATCAAGGGGTAAAGCTATAGTTGAATCGTGAATTGTGTTCGTGGCATCGAGGTAAGTGTCCGGTTTAACCTTAGCTTGAGGGATTAGGAGTTGTGTCCAATTTGCTAATTGCTTCTTGTTGAGTACGACGTATAGGCATGGTGACGAGTATCTATACGTTGGTGTTGAGCATGACCTTGAGTCTTAAATTGATAGTTGTTGTGTTCTTAAATGATACTACGGATGCTTTAATTGATGATTCTCGATATTGAGCAAGGATTTAGTCTATTTTCGTGGACTTTGTTTATGACTGAGTATTGGTATTAATTGATCTGAGTAGGAGTTGAGTTAAGATTGGTTATAGCTGATTCTACCTTGCCGGAATATTTGTTTTTATATTATTGTTCCCTTACCGGGAAGTTATTATATTGCTTTTGTTCCCTTGCTGGGATCCCTTGTGATTTTATGTTGGCTTGTAAATCGGAGCGGGTGATACGCCTACCACAAGATTTAATGAAATGGGAGCGGGTGGTACGCCTACCACAAGATATAACAAAATGGGAGTGGGTGGTACGCCTACCACAAGATATGAGAAGTGGGATCGAGTTGCATGCCTGCTACAAGATGTGAACCGAAAGTGAAATCTGCCTTTGTTTTCCTTATCCTTGTTAGAAGTTAAATTTTGGTTTCCTTATAATTCTCTTGAGATTCTGTTCCTATCTGTTATTTCCCCGAAGCATGTTTCCCCTTCCCAGCTTTAATTATTTCTACCAGTTTATTTTTCCGCCATATATATAACTGCACAGGTTTATCTGGAGTCTGGTCCTAGCCTCGTCACTACCTCGCCAGGCTTAGGCCAGGAACTTACCAGCACATGGGGTCGGTTGTGCTGATGCTATACTCCGCACTTTGTGCAGATACTGGAGCAACACTGGGACAGCAGCAGTAGGGGAGCCAGCCTTCAGTCCACCGGTATCCCGAGGTAGACCTGCAGGCGTTCGCAGGTCCGGTGTTTCTTCTATCTATTTAGATGTTCTGTTATATCCGAGACAGACTATATCCCCTTTTTCAGACACTTGTATGTAGCATTCCTAGGTAGTCCATGAATGTTGTGACACCGGTTTCTGGGTAGAGATATATGTTGGCTTTTTATTCGTATCGATTTTGGTATTATATTTATCTAAGTCTTCCACTTAAATTTCATCTTTCGCTATTATTTAAATATTGATCACCTGTTATTACAAATTGTTAAAAAGGACTAAAATTAAGGAGTTAAAATTTCTAAATTTCGTGGCTTGCCTAACTTCTACGAGTAGGCGCCATCACGACTCTGAGGGTGGAAAATCCGGGTTGTGACATTATTAGTGTAAGAAAAAAATCAACTTTAGACATCGAAAAACAATTCAAAAGAGTTCATTGAAGAAAAGAAATAGAAGCAAAAAGAATTAAGAACATATAGAAAAATATGTTTTTAAAAATGATGAATCTATATATAACAGCAAAAGAAAAGCACATTAGAATCTCACTTCGACATAGGAGAAAATTACGACTCAAAGTTATTACAATTGTAATGTATAAATATATACAACAAAAAATAGATATCAAAATCTCTATGTCTTGTTTGAAAAAAAATCACTACTTCAACTTATACAACATACACCTAAAGATGACAGGATCAAAGACCATTAGTGAGAATTGTGAAATAGGCTTTACTTCGATTTTTGCCTCATCATTTGACACTTCCTCTTAAACAGTCTTCTTTAGATTCACACCTGTATGGAATAGAGGAGTGTGAATTCACAGTCTTTCGTTTGTTCTTTAGGAAATGCTACATCTTCTATACAAAATAAAATAAAATAGAGGAGTGTGAATTTACTTATATACATAGTTGAATTTTGTCAGTGAGGAGCTTGAATTACCTGGTCATGAGTGTTGATGAGTAAAAGAGGGAAAGCGAGAGATGGAGAAAACTAAGAAGATGGTGTAAGAGGAGAAGTTGGAAGGCCATTGACTAGGGACGTGGCACATCTCTTCAATTAGAATGATAATTTATCTAATTCCTCCTTTTTTTGCATTAAAATTTTTAAAAACATATATCTTCTCCTGCTGAAAAGTCACATCGTTTACAAAACTATTATGTATTTGAGTAATTCACAACTGTTTGGTAGTCGAAAAGTCGCTATCAAAAAGTCCTCCGTGTGTGGAAAACCAACTCCAAATCTGTGTGAAAGATCAATTTTTTTTGTAAGAGGATTCCTTTTTCATGTGGTAATAAATGATTGAATGTTGCACAAATCGAAGGGAATGATCAGAGGGATACAGTAAAGGGAACTGACAATTTGCTGTAACTAAACAACGAATATTTGAAGTATACAGAATATCTTTGTGTATTTGCCTTAAATAAAAAAATAAAGAGTAGAATTTAAACCATACCTTAGTATAATTTTTCTTTTCCACTCTATAGCCTTTGACATAGAGATAGCTCAAACCATTATAAGTAGAATATAAAGTTAGTAACAATCATATTTGTTCATAACATAATTGTCCTTATATAGGTATATATATATATATATATATATATATACATATATGTAGGAACATATAATAAATTGTCATAAACTTACAAATTAAATATTTAGAGGTTATGAATATGAAAAGCATGGGAGTTATTGAGATTATTAAAAATGTAGGTTATGAAGATAGAATTTTTAATATAAAGTAAATGGAAAAAATGATGAAAACCCCAAAAAAAGGAGAAAAAGGATAAATATGTTTCTTGGCTTAAGAGAGGTGCCACCTCACTTTTCTATTGCCCACTTTTATATTTATATATAGATTTCCTTCCTAAACAAAAGAATCAAAAAAATATTTTTTTTTGTAGAGTTTTTTCCTTAATAATTTCTCTTAGAGTATTTGTTTTAAAAAGAAAAGAAAAAGAGAAAATATATGCTTGTTTAAGATTAAGTTTAGAATAGATTATAGAATATTAAGTCTAAAAAAGGAGAGATTTTCTTCTTTTTTCTCATCAGAGTAGTCATTAAGGTAAAAAAAAGGAAAAAATAAAAAAGTGAACGTTAGTTTATTTAGTCTATTCTTGATTTTTCAGAACTACGCTTGGTCTGATTCATGCGGCGTTATGATACTTAGGCAACCTACATAGGGTTCGATCGAATCATTTTTAAAATTAAAAGAAAAAAAAAGAAAAAAAAAGATGAAATTACGGGATGTGAGAAATGAGAAGAAAGAAAAGAGTGATAATTAAAAAAAGAGGAAGGAAAATAAGCAAGCCAAGAAGTGCTAGAAAAGAAAGAAAAGTGAAGATTGAAATGAACAAAATTGGGATGATGCCAAGTGATCTTGTGACCCTCGAAGTCATTCTAGAATCGTTAATTGTTGCTAGGTGCATTGCACACAATGTGATATTTTTAGCTGTTAAAAGCCCTAATGCTAACAGGATAGCCCCATTTTGTTTCTTTTGTTATCTTCATTGAGCAGAAGGGTGGTTGGTTTGTGGTTCTTAAGTAACTCATCCGTACAATACAAGGTCAAAAAGCAATGTAGCCATGGCTAGCAAAGACTTGGACATGGGTGTTATTGATCCGTCTAAGGAGATTGTTGAGTCAGAATCTGAGTTGAAAGAAGAGGTCATAAGGTTGAAAGGACAGATGACTGAAATATACCAAGCCTGGATTAGTGGGCTTCCTCCACCATTATTTCCCACTAACTACCCTGAAAGCCTTATATGATTGTTGAGTCAGAATCAGATTCCCACTGCTGCTGATATCTCCCCACAACCTTTTCACACTCCACCCACCAAAACCACCTCATATCCCCCTCCTTTGACCATTCATGTTTTTGTAGCTCATCCACCAGCTACCTTTCCTCGATCCTCTAGTGAGACTGTGTTCAAAGTCCCCGATGCCCAATATTATGCTCCAGAATCCACTTTTAAAGTCTCGGATCCTTATTCCTACACTCCTCACTTTAAGCCTCATGTTGAAACTGAGAAGCCACCCAAGAACGTGGAGTAAGAGGAGATATTTATAAAAGTAAAGAGTCTGGAACAGCCAATATGCAAGGGTTAGGAAGCCAAGTGAATATGGCTTACAAAGACTTATGCTTATTTCCTGACATCCAACTGTCTGCTGGGTTTAAGATGCCAAAGTTTGATTTGTATGACGGACATGGAGATCTCATGGCCCATTTGAGAGGCTACTGTAGTAAGATTAGAGGCGACGGTAGGAAGGACAAAATTATTGATGGCGTATTTCAGTCAGAGTCTGAGCGGGGCAGCTCTGGAGTGGTACACCCGCCAAGACGCTAGCTGGTGGTACACATGGGACGATATGGCTCAGGCCTTTGCCCGACACTTTCAGTACAATATAGAAATTATCTCGGATCGCATGTCCCTTACCAAGGTGGAAAAGAAACCTAATGAAAGCTTTAGGAAATACAGGCTCAGATGGAGAGAGCAAGTTGCCCGAGTCAATCCCCCGATGGAAGAAGACGAGATGGTCGAGTATTTTCTTCAAGCTCAAGAGCCAACTTACTTTGGAAATTTGATCTCGGTTGTGGGTAAGACTTTAAATGATGTGGTAAAAATGGGAGAAATGGTAGAAGATAGGCTGAAGTCGAGTAAGATCATGAGCTATTCTGCTTTAAAAGCCACAACACAAGCAATTCAGAACCACATAGGAAGCTTGCTGGGTCAGAAGGAACATGATGATTTTGCCATGGTTGTCTCAAGATCACGACCTGGTCCAACGGGTTTGCCTCACCAATATATCAGCCTCAACCCCAACCCCAAACCTATCCCCAAGCTCCACATAATCCACCCAGTATTATCCTCCGAACAACATCCGGTAATCTGTCCAACCACTAGGTCAATCCTTATGGCGAGTGTCACGACCCAAAATCCACTAAGGGTCGTGATGGCGCCGGACACTGCTGTCAGGCAAGCCAACCAAAATACTCAATTAAATTCTCGTTTTAATAATTTTTGAAAACTACAATTTTCCTTCAATTTTGGTAATCATTTCAAATTAAATATAAATGTTAAGAAGTTAATATAAGATACCACATAATCATCCCAGAACCGGTGTCACAAGTGCATGAGCATTTACTAGAGAATGCAATAAAATACAGTCACTGTTCGGAATACAAGTGGACAGAAATGGAAAACACAGTAAAATACTCTAAAGGAGACTCTGCTGGCTGCGTGTCATCTAGATAAATGCAGCTCACCTAAGTCTTTGTATCAACCATGCCGCTATGCCACTAAGCCACTAGCCACACTTGAACCTATGCAACAAAAATGCACAACAAGTGTAGTATGAGTACGAAAACAACGTGTATCCAATGAGTATCCCGTCTAATCTCGAAGAAGTAGAGACGAGAGGTCGACTTCGACACTTACTAATGGTCCAATGATAATATAGAAAAAATGTGAGGAATTCATGGATTTCATAAAGAAAAATTTAACTCAAAAAGCCTGAAAGCAGGGAAACAACATCTCAAATAATAAAGGATTTCCAAAGGTTTACTTTTCATTATCTTTATCAATTTATCTCTGGCCAGGAAGGGGCAATTATCAACATTTAAAATTCTCAAGCAAGCAATACAAGCATGTGCATATCATGCCAAGGTCGTATGGCCCGATCCAACAATATTTAAACTGTGCACTGGCAGAGGGTCGAATGGCGCGAACCATAGATGCATCTATTTAATCTACCGAGGCATTTGGCCCGTTCCGAAATTAAACACATACAGATAATCAATCAAGAAGTCAGCAGGGAACAATTATCCAAAGAAAAGCCAATTCTCTTTTAACAATTTTATAAAATGAAGTTTAATCCTTTTAGAAATTCATTTACCAATTCGATAGGATTTAAGCAATTCAACTATCAATAAGATTACAAATATTCCAAGTATAGCATGTTTTTAAGTCCTAGACTACCCGAACTTAAACATAATAGTAGCTACGCACGGGCTCTCGTCACCTCGCGCGTACGTAGCCTCCACAAATAGGAGCACAAATCCAATTAATTCACCTATGGGGACAATTCCCTCTTACAAGGTTAGAAAGGAGACTCACCTCGCTCTGAGGTTCCATAATCGGCTTCCACGGCCTTCTGACGACTCAAATCGATGCGCAACGCTCCAAAACTAGCCAAGAAATGAGAAAATCCATAAATACAGGCTCTAATACTCACAACAATTCAATTTAGATAAATTCTCAACTCCGCTCGAAGAGTTGATAAAATCGCTCTCAGGACCATATGTTCGGATTCCAGAAAAAGTCACAAAATCTGATAACCCTTTCCAATACGAGTTCAACCATACCAATTTTATCAAATTCCGATAATGAATCGACCTCCAAATCTAGAATTTTCGTTTTTGAAAAGTTTACAAATTTTCTCCAATTTCTTCCATTTGATTCACTAATACTTGATTAAAATAACCATGGAATCATTAAATATAATCACTTTTGGATATAGAACACTTACCCCAATCTATATGGTAAAAATCGCCTCAAAAATCGCTTTAATCTGAGCTCCATAGCTCCAAAAATGAGTAAAAATCTCGGAATGCTCAATTTATACATTGTCCAGCAGTTTTAAACCTGTGGTTACTGTTCACGCAGGTGCAGTACTGTTCACGCACCTGCGAAAAACACAGCAGTTGCCCAGAAATTTCAGAAACTTTTAATTTCACTAAAAATGCTCTAACTCCATCATACGAACTCGGAATTCGATGATTCTTGTTCCTATGAGTCACAAATAATAATACGAATCGATTCCTTTAATCGAAACTCAATTCGGAGATCATTTACTCAATGCGATACCAATTTCGCTCGTTAAACAATTAGCTCATGTTTTGCGCTAAAAACTCAATCGCAACTTGATGAAATTAGACCAAACTTTCTATATCACTCCTATAATTCATTATCAAAATCTTGAAATTCTGGAAATCAAGTTTCGATCTCTAGAACTAAAAATGGATCATTACATATTTATGCTCAAAACGCCAAAGTCTTCCAAAAAATCCTCCAAAACTCATCCGAGCCCCATGGGATCCCAACCAAGTATACTAACAAGTCCCATAACATGACATGAACTTAGTCGATGCCTCAAATTACATTGAACAACACTAAAACATGAATCGCACTCCAATTCAAGCTTAATGAACTTTAGAATTTCAAATTTCTGCATTCGATGTTGAAACCTATTAGATCACGTCCGATTGACCTCAAATTTTGCATACAAGTCGCATTCAATGCAACGGACCTACTTCAACTTTCGGAATTGGATTCCGACCTTGATATCAAAAAGTCCACTTCCGGTCAAACTCCTTAAAAACCTTCAAATTTCTATCTTTAGTCAAATGACTCCAAACTGACCCCCGGACCTCCGAATTCACTTGAGATCGCGCTCCTAACACCAGAATCACCATATGGAGCTATTCCTAGACTCGGAATCCCAAGCAAACATCGATAACATTAAAATTCACTTCAACCCAAACTTATGAAATTCTTCCAAAAATGCTAACTTCCACTATAGGCGCTGAAAAGTCCCCGGGTCTTCCAAACCCCGATCCGAACATACGCCCAAATCCTAATTAATCATACGAACCTGCTGAAACCATCGAATCCCGATTCCTAGGTTGTTTACTCAAAAATCCAAACTTAGTCAATTCTTTCAACTTAAAGCTTCCGAAATGAGAATTCTCTCTCCAAATCAACTCCGAACTTCCCAGAACTCAATTCCTACCATGCGTACAAGTCACAATACCTGAAGTGAAGCTAATCAGTACTTCAAATTGCTAAACGACGCGCTAGACCTCAAAACGTCTGATCGGGCCATTACAGCGAGCGTCAGCACCTCATAATACACTTTTGCCTTCACAACATTTTAGAGCATCCAACAACCCTAGAAAACTGGGGCATGGAGGGGAACAAAGGCAAAGAAATTGTCTCACGCCAATCAAAGAATCCTACACAAGTTTATTTGAAAAGTTAAAATATTCTGGCCCGATTGAGCCGCTTCTCGGCTATACTCCGGACCCATAAGCACAAGGTTTTGATCCTACTGTACGGTGCATGTACCACTCTAATATCCAAGGGCATAGCATTGAAGGTTGTCGTACTTTGAAAAGAAAAATAGAAAGAATGATTCAAGAAGGGATAATTGTGATTCAGGATAGTGACACGCAGAATATCGCACAGAATCCTTTACCTGCATATGATGATGCACACTTTGTGGGGATGATGTGTTAGGACAGGGAGTATGAGAATCCTCTTGGGAACTTGCTGACCGAAGTTAATGATATTGACATTGGTAATGGTCTTGGTAATATTGATGTGGAACTCAGTGGCTAAGATGTCGAGCTTGGTAATTGAAAAGACGCTCCTTTCTTGGTTAGCCAAGGGGAGTATTGGTGGTTTATTTTGTTGTCCAGGTTATTTTAGGGTTGTAATTTGGATATTGTCTTGTGACTCAAACCCTTCTATCCTTTTATTTTGCCTAGTTTGTTTAGTCGTAGTAGCTCGTTTAGTGTTGTCTAGTTTTGTTCCAGGGTTGTAACCCCAGTTTATTTTACTTGTTTTGTTGTTCAAACCCTTTCACCACATGTCTAATGCAATTTTCTATTTTCTATTATTCTAGACAGTTTTTGTTTAGTTCCCTTTTCCTTTTATAGTTCTTTTCATGCTGGCTCTAGTGACATGACATGCACGTATAATTCTAGGCCTGGTCTTAAAAGTTAGTCTAATTATGAAGCAATGAAATAATTTTGAAGATGGTAGGGATGTTTGAGGGAAATGAGTACAGATTTGGATATTTTGAGATCATTTGAAGCCCGAGCTATATGAAACTAGGGCAGATAATTTGGGAAGTTAATAGAATGACAAGAATTTGTTACAAGAGAGTGCATCCCAGACAATTTGAAGTGATCCGTTTTGAGTTCAAGTGCACCTCAATTTACAAGATAAAGTCAAGAAAGTTTGCTCTGAATTGACGGATGATATCCATTGTGAAGAGGGAATCACCCAACGAGGGAATCCGTTGCTTTAAATAATTTAAAGTGGTTGAAAAGCTAAAAATGCACAATAGGTATAAAATATGTGATTAATCAGATAATTAGGCCAAATAATAATAGTTGAGCGACCGTGCTAAAACCACGGAACCCGGGAATGCCTAACACCATCTCTCGGGTTAGCAGTTCCTTACCCGGATTTTTGTGTTTCGCGGACTATAAAACAGAGTCAAACTTTCCTCGATTCAGGATTTTAAACCGGTGACTTGGGACACTATAAATTATCCCAAGTGGCGACTCTTAATTTGAATAAATAATCCTGTTTCGATTTTGTCACTTTAATTGGAAAAACTCCCATATACCCTTTCAGGTAGAAAAAGGAGGTGTGACACTCGTGAGTCTTATACTGTGATCGTTGTGAATCTTATTAAGTACTATTCATGCCTAGATTGATGATTATCTATGTTGAGTAAGACTTATGATCATTTTCTCGATATTTGTCTATTGTTGAGTATTGGCTAAAGTTGAGGTTTATTTTGTGAAGTTAATTGTTGGAACGAGATTGGTTATAGTTGATTCCCTTGCCAAGACGTATTTATGTCTATTGTTGATTCCCTTTCCGGGACATATTTATTTCTATTATTGATTCCCTTGTCAGGATGTTGTTATTTTTCACTATTTGGGTGAGGAAATAGTGATAAAGCATGAAGGGTGATGCCTTGCACAATCATACTTATGCATATGGTGAGGAAAGAGTGATAAAGCACGAAGAGTGATGTCGTGCACACTAACATTTATATTTATGCATATGGTAAGGAAGAGAGATAAAGCACGAAGGGTGATGTCGTGCACATTTCTATTGTTCATATTGTGAGGAAGAGTGATAAAGCACAAAGGGTGATGTCGTGCAGATTTTCATTATTGATTGCATGGTGAGAATCGAGAGTAAAAGTACGAAGGGTAATGCAGTGAATTCATTTTTTGTTTGCTGTGGCTAATTACTGTTATCGGTTCAAGTGCCTTAATTGTTTCATTTCCGTTACTTCTATGTTTCCTTATTCTGGTATTCCTCATACCATGTTGCCCCTTCCCGTTACTTTTTGATTAGCTTCTATTACTGTTATTCTGTTAGATATTGTTTAACTGCAGGTTATGTTGTTTGTTGTGTCCTAGCCTCGTCACTACCTCGCCGAGGTTAGGCTTGACACTTACTAGTATATGGGGTCGGTTGTACTGATGCTATACTCTGCACTTCTTGTGCAGATCCCGGTATTGGAGCATACGGACCATAGTTTGAGGTTGTTGCCTTCAGTCCAGCTGAGACCCGAGGTAGTCCTACAGGAGTTCGCAGGACTTGGCATCCCCTTCTATCCTATTTCATTCTATTCTTATCTATTTTGGAGACAGACATGTATTTTCTTTGTTCAGACCACTATTTGTAGTATTCATAAATAGTCTGTGAGGGTGAAGTATTATTATGGATTTCGTATTGGTATTAAGTTAAACTGTTAAATTCTATTCTTCCGCATTTCTATTTCCGTTGTTTCCTTATATTAACGCGGTAAATTGTTAAAGATAAAGGTAAAAAGGTAAAATAATCAGTACCGTTGGCTTGCCTTTTGGGTTCAATGTTAGGCGCCATCACGATCCCGACGGTGGGAATTCGGGTCGAGATAAGTTGGTATTAGAGCTCTAGGTTGCTTAGGTCTCACAATTCACGAACAAGCTTAGTAGAGTCTGAGGGATCGGAACGGAGATGTTTGTGTTTACCCCCCAGAGGCTACAGAGTTAGGAACAGTTTCACTTCTATTCATCTTTGTCGTGCGGTTGATTTCTCAATGCTAATTGAACTTCTACTATATTCTTTTGCAGATGGCGAGAACTCGTACCGCTTCATCAGCTGATCAGCAGCCCGAGCCCCTAATAGCAGCTCCTACGAGGGGCAGAGGATGAGGTCGAGTCTGTGCTAGAGCCTGAGGTAGGTGCAGAGCTTAGCCCAGAGCAGTAGCACCAGTGGCGGAGCCTCGGGTGGAGTTTGATGATGAGGTTCCGGCCCAGACAGTTCCAGTGGGCCCAGCTCAGGTCCTATAGGGGTTCATCGCTACCCCAGTACTCCAAGATGCTCTGGTCCGTCTAGTGGGTCTTATGGAATGTGTCACTCAAGAAGGCATACTTCTAGTAGCACCAGTCATCTCTCAGGTTGGGGGCAGCACAGACTCCCGCTACTCGCACTCCGGAGCAGATGGCTCCCCAGTTTCAGACTTTAGCAGCTCAGCTAGTTGGGGTGGTTCCACTAGGTGTTGTAGCTCAGACCGGTGATGGATCAACTATGTCTTCAAATGCTTTGTGGAGATTGGACAGGTTCACCAAGCTCTTCACTACTACCTATGGTGGTACATCTTCAGAGGATCGCCATGATTATTTAGACAGTTGTCACGAGGTTCTTCGGAACATAGGGATAGTGGAGACCAATGGGGTCGACTTTGCTGCTTTTCGTTTGTCAGGTTTTGCCAAGAAATGGTGGAGATATTATTGTTTGGCCAGACCAGCTGGGTCACCAGCTCTCACTTAGGACCAGTTCTTGTAGTTATTTCTCGAGAAGTTACTTCTCGTCACTCAGAGAGAGGAGTACCGCAGGTGATTCGAGCGTCTTCAGTAGGGTTCTATGATTGTCACCCAGTACGAGACGAGGTTTATTGATTTGGCTTATCATGCTCTTCTGATACTCCCCACCGAGAGAGAGGGTAAAGTGTTTTATTGAGGGACTCGCTCAGCCTATTAGATTGCAGATGGCTAAGGAGACAGGTAACGAGATTTCTTTCTAGGATGCAGCAAATGTGGCTAGGTGGGTTGAGATCGTTCTAGCTCAAGAGAGCGGTCAAGGGTCTGACAAGAGGCCTCGTCATTTTGGCAAATTCAGTGGTGACTCGTCTGGAGGCAGGGATTCTTTTGGTAGAGGTCATCCTCCCAGGCTGTTTCAATCAGCACTTCAGGCTTCTCACGGTGCCCCAGGTGGTTGTGGTTCTCATATGCAGTGTTCTGATCAGTTTCCCTATAGTGCACCACCAGATCATAACAGTGAATCTCCGCTCCAGAGTTTCAGGGTGGTTATTCAGGCCATCAAGGTCAGTTTCAAGGTTAGCAATCTCAGCAGTTGAAGTCTTGTTATACTTGTGGCGATACGAGGCACATTGCTAGATTTTGCCCTCGAGCCTCGAGCAGTTCTCAGCACTAGGGTTCTCGTGACATGGTTCTAGCATCGGGTGTTCCACCACCTGCTTAGCCAACTAGAAGTAGGGGTTGAGGTGTTAGAGGTGGAGGTCAAGCAGTTAGAGGTGAAGGTCAGGCAGCAAGAGATGGAGGCCAGCCAATAGGAGGCCGTCCTAGGGATGTAGTTCAGAGTGGTGGGGCCCAGCCCCAATGTTATGCTATTCCAGCCAGACTGAGGCTGAGGCCTCTGATGTAGTTATCACAGGTACGGTTTCAGTTTGCAGTAGAGATGTCTCAGTTCTATTTGATCCAGGGTCCACATATTCTTATATGTCATCTTATTTTGCCCCTTATCTGGTTGTACTCATGATTCTTTGAGTGCTCATGTATATGTATCTACATCGGTAGGTGATTTTATTATGGTAGATCATGTTTATCGTGCTTGCGTGATTGTCAGTTTAGATCGAAGAATTTCCCTTCAGTTCATGTATAGTGGAGTGGCCAACCTGTTGAGGCAGTGACTTGGGAGTTCGAGTCTGATATGCGGAGCAGATATCCCCATCTTTTCCCCGACTCAGGTACTTTTCTATGTCCATTCGAGGATGAACGGTTGTTATAGAAGTGGATAATGTGATGATCCTAAAAGGTCATCTCGTGTTTTAGAACCCAATATGGAGTTTCGAGGCCTTCAAGACCGCATTTTCTTTCTTCTCGATTTGTGTGCACAGTCCAAGCACGCTTCCGGAAAGCCCTTATGTGAAAATTTGAGGAAACTTCAAATTTTGCCTTTAAATTTGAATTTAAGTTGACTTTGATCAACATTTTGGGTAAATAGACCCGGACCTATAATTTGACGGTCCTGGAGGCTCCGTAAAAAATTATGGGACTTGGTCTATGAAATTTGGTAAGAAATTATTAAGTTGACTTTAATATGATGTTTAAGTCGAGTCTATGAAATTGGTAAGAATTGGACTTGATTTGATATAAATCGGACCCTTGGTTGTGAAAATAGTAACTTTAGGTGTTTTTGAGAATTTCATTGATTTTGATGCTAAATTCGTAGTTGTTGATATTATTTTGATGATTTGATCGTACGAACAAGTCTGTATGATGTTTTTGGACTTACGTGCATGTTTGGTTTGGAGCCCCGAGGGCTCAGGTGAGTTTTAGATAGGTCGCAGAGTGTTTTGAGACTTAAGGAAATTGATGGTGTGATTGCAGGTCTGCAAACTTCGCATTTGTGAAGTCTTGCTCGCAAATGCGATCACCACAATTGCGAAGGTTCATCGCAATTGCGAAGACTGGGTTGGGCAGGGGACCTTCGCAAATGTGAAGTTCATCGTCACAAATGCTATATGTATAGTAGCCGCAATTGCGAACAATGTTCGCATTTGCGAAGGCAGCAGGGCGGGACAACCTTCACATTTGTGAAGCCTTGGACGCATTTGCGAGTTCGCATTTGCGAGTTCGCATTTGCGAGTTCGCATTTGCGAACTTGGCATCACAAATGGGATAACTGTGACTGTGTAAATTCTAACTTAGACGGGATTTCAACTCATTCTTTCAAATTTTCAAACCTTAAGCTCCCATAAGCGATTTTCCAAAGAAAGGTTTTTCTCCAAATCATAGGTAAACAACTTTTAACTTATTTCTTTCAATCTACTTCATCTTTTTACAAGATTTCATCACAAAATCTAGGGATTTTCATGAGAAATTGGGTGTTTTGGTGAAATTTGGGAATTTTGAATTTTCAGGATTTAGACCTCAAATTGAGGTCGAATTCCAAAACCAATTGCATATCCGGGCTTGGGGTGAATGGGTAATTAGGTTTTGGTCCGAACTTCGGGTTTTGACCAAGCGGGCCCGAGGTCGATTTTTGACTTTTTGGGAAAATTGTTGGGAAAACTATAATTAAGCATTGGGTGTGAGTTCTTTAGCATTTATTGATGTTATTAAGCTAATTATGACTAGATACAAGTGAATTGGAGGTGAAATCTAGAGGGAGCGATAATTGAGGCTTGATTTGTAGCCGTGGAATCGAGGTAACTGTTTGGTCTAACCTTAGCTTGAGGGAATATGTGTTGTGTCTTATTTGCTACGTGTTAATGTTGTGTACGACGTATAGGTGTGGTGACGAGCATCTATACGTTGGTGTCGAGCATGCCCGTAAGTCTTGTTCTGTGATCATTGTGATTCTTATTAAGTACTGTTCATGCCTAGATTGATGATTATCCATATTGAGTAAGACTTATGATCATTTTCTCGGTATTTGCCTATTGTTGAGTATTGGCTCAAGTTGAGGTTTATTTTGTGAAGTTAATTGTTGGAACGAGATTGGTTATAGCTGATTCCCTTGATGGGACGTATTTATGTCTATTGTTGATTCCCTTGCCGTAATGTATTTATTTCTATTGTTGATTCCCTTGCCAGGATGTTATTGTTTTCCACTATTTAGGAGAGGAAAGAGTGATAAAGCGCGAAGGGTGATGCCGTGCGCATTCATACTTATGCATATGGTGAGGAAAGAGTGATAAAGCACGAATGGTGATGCCGTGCAGATTTTCATTATTGATTGCATGGTGAGAATCGAAAGTAAAAGCATGAAGGGTGATGTCATACATTCATTTTTTGTTTGTTGTGGTTAATTACTGTTATCGGTTCAAGTGCCTTAATTTTTTCATTTCTGTTGCTTCTGTGTTTCCTTATAATGGTATTCCCCATATCATGTTGCCCCTTCCTGTTACTTTTTGATTAGCTTCTATTATTGTTATTCTGTTAGATAATGTTTAACTGCAGGTTATGTTGTTTGTCGTGTCCTAGCCTCATCACTACTTTGCTGAGGTTATACTCGACACTTACCAGTACATGGGGTCGGTTATACTGATGTTATACTCTGCACTTCTTGTGCAGATCCCAGTATTGGAGCATACGGACCATAGTTAGAGGTTGTTGCCTTCAGTCCAGCGGAGACCCGAGGTAGTCCTGCAAGCGTCCGCAGGGCTTGGCGTCCCCTTCTATCCTATTTCTTTCTGTTCTTTTCTATTTCTGAGACAGACATGTATTTTCTTTGTTCAAACCATTATTTGTAGTATTTGTAGATAGTCCATGAGATTGTGACACCAGTTATGGGTGAAGTATTATTATGGATTTCGTATTGGTATTAAGTTAAACTGTTAAATTCTATTCTTATGTATTTCTATTTCTATTGTTTCCTTACATTAACCCGACCGGTCATTTTAAGAATTAATGCTTCGATCCCTTGTTAACTACTTTTCCCGTGTTTGTTTCTGCTATTGTGAGTTGACGGGAGGATTTATTTGGAGTTTTGGAAAATTTTGGGACACTTAGTCCCTAAATGAGAGCTTAAGTTTTAGAATTTAGAATGTAGTCGGAATAGTGTGAAGATGGCCTCAGAATGGAATTTCGATGGTTCTGTTAGCTCCGTTGGGTTATTTCAGGCTTAGAGGCATGTTCAGAATGTGTTTTGGAGGTCCGTAGCTTATTTAGGCTTGCAATGCCAAAAGTTGAATTTTTGAAGCTTTCGGTTCGATAGTGAGATTTTGATCTAAGGGTCAGAATGGATTTCTGAATGTTGGAGTAGCTCCATAATATTGAATGTGACGTGTGTGCAAAATTTCAGGTCATTCGGTCGAGGTTTTATAGACTTTTTGATCGAAAGCGTAATTTGAAAGTTTTTGAAGTTCTTAGGCTTGAATTCATGGTTAATTCAATGTTTCGATGTTGTTTAAGGTGTTTTGAGGATTGGTATAAGTTTGGATAGTGGTATATGACTTGTTCGTGCTTTTGTTTGAGGTCCCGGGGGTCTCGGGATAATTTCGGATGGTTAACAGGAAATTTAGAGTTGGGAATTTGCAGCTGAAGCTACTGAGTTTGCTCTCATAACTGCACCTGCGGCTTGAGGACTGCAGGTGCGAGCCCACAGATGCGCTTGGAGGACCGCAGGTGCAGTCTGAGGCATTTTAGGGATGGTCGTAGATGCGGCCCAGGCACCACAGAAGCGGCATCGCATCTGCGCAAAAGAGATCGCAGGTGTGGATGTTGCTGTTTAATGAATTGTCGCAGATGTGACTTTAGTTCCGCAGAAGCTGGACGGTAGGTGCGGTCCCATGGCCGCAAAAGCGGATTTGTTGGGCAGAACATATAAATAGATGCCTTCGCGAATTTGAGTTATTTTTCATCTCTTTTCAAACGGGAAGAAGCTTTGGGGAGCATTTACAAGGGAGATTTTCAGAAGGATTCATTGAGGTAAGTTCTTTGGTCCTTAAACTCGTTATTGTGGTGATTTTTATCATTTTTAGCATGAAATTTGAAGGAAAATCAGTGGTAAATTGAGGATTAGGGCTTGGTTAATTGGAGAGTTTTGAGTGGTGATTTGACGGACCATTTGAGGTTAGATTTTGGTACTTTTGGTATGAATGAACTCGTGAGAGTGTGAGGATTCTGAATTTGTAAATTTTACCCGATTTCAAGACATAGGACCGGGGGCGTTTTGGTCATTTTTCCTCATTTTGCGTATTAACTTAGAATTAATTAGTGGAATCAGTTACTTGAAGTTATATTTACAATATGCAATTGACTTGAATAGATTTGGGTCATTTGGAGTCGAGTAATCGTGGCAAGAGCATAGTTTCGGGTTGATTATTTGAGCTGGTTCGAGGTAAGTGGCTTGCCTAACCTTGTGTGAGGGAACTCCCCTTAGGATTTGGTATTGTTGATATTTGAAATGCCTTGTACGTGAGGTGACGAGTGCGTACTTGTGATAATTGTTGAAAATCCTATTTTTCATTAATTACCTATAATTGTGCTTCTTTTCCTGTCTACACTACTTGCAAATTAAGCCTATTGTTAGTTTAGGGAAGCATGTCTAATTGACTTAATTGCTTTACTTGCTCAAATTGCCTTATTTGGATTCTATGCAGCATGCTAGGTCAGAAATACTTGTTTTACCTTGGTATGAAATTTGAATTGAATTAAGTATTCTTCGTGTTGCTGCTGTGTGTTTACTTTAGGACTACGGGATAGTATCCCGGGATATCCCCCTACATGTTTACTTTGGGACTACGGATTTGTATTCTGGGAGATCCCCCTGCACTTTTATATTGGAATACGGGACTGCACCCGGTAGACTCCCCCAATACTGGGTATTTACATTTGGAACTACGGATCGGTATTTCGGGAGATCCCCACGAACTATGAGTTGGACTACGGGATGGCACCTAGGAGATCCACAGGATATTTATATTTGGGACTACAGGACGATATCCTGGGAGATCCCCGGTTGTTATCTCTGTGTTGAGATGTATTCCTTCTGTGATTATTTGGCTCTGTTATAGTTGTTGTTATTCTTACTATCCTGTGTTACTTCTCACTGTTTGCACATAATTATACTGTCTTATTCTATACTGTTATACCTTGTTTTTCATCTAAACTCAGTAGGGCCCTGACTTTCCTCGTCACTACCCGACCGAGGTTAGGTTTGGCACTTACTGAGTATCGTTGTGGTGTTCGCATGCCTTTTCTGCGCATGTTTTTCATGTGCAGATCCAAGTACAACGACTCAGCCCTACTACCATTTAGGCGAGGCGATTCTCCAGAGACTTCGAGGTATATCTATCGCGTCCACAGACCGTGGAGTCCCTTTCATTCTCCCTTATAGTATCAGCCCTTCTGTATTTGCTTTTGTTTAGACATTTTGGAGTTAGACACTTATAGTCATTCAAAAGCTTATAATTTCATGAGATTCCGGGTTTTGGGAAATGTAGCTTCAGTTTGAGATCTTGTATTAGTATATGTCGAGCGACATATTAAATACTTCTCTATTTGCTTATTATCAATTTTATTAGTTTTTCCGCATTTTGTTCTTTTTCCGCAATTGTTAGGCTTATCTAGTCGTAGAAACTAGGTGCTGTCACGACAGTTCACGGAGGGCGAACTTGGGTCGTGATAAGTTGGTATCAGAGCTCTAGGTTCATAGGAGTCATGAATCACAAGCCAGTTTATTAGAGTCTTGCGGATCGGTACGGAGACGTTTGTACTTATCTATGAGAGGCTATCTAACTGTTAGGAAAATTCCACTTTATTTGATTTCCTTGTCGTGCGAGATTTTGATATCACAATTCTAAACTTCTGTCTTCTATTCTCTCACAGATGGTGAGGACACGTGCTACCAGAGATGATCAGACACCCGCGGCCCCTACTAGAGCCGTCAAGGGTCAGGGTCGGGGTAGAGGCCAAGGACACGCACGTGGTGTAGCTAGAGCACACGCGCGAGCTGCCACCAAGGTTCCACCAACAATTCCAGCCGGAGTCTAGGCTCCTAATACACCTACTGCTACTACTACTCCAGCGCTCCAAGAGACTCTTGCGTAGTTCATGAGCATGTACACCACTCTGGCTCAGGTAGGGTTGCTTCCCCTTGCTGTAACTACATCTCATGCCAGGGGAGGAGCACAAACTCCTTTTACCTGCACCCCTAAGCTGTGAGTGCATGTTGATCAGGTCCCAGAGATTATTCCTGCACATCCTGCAGTCCCAGATCAGCCCGAGGATAGGGTAGCGGCTTTCGAGGATGAGCAGTTGAGACTTGATAGGTTCAAGAAATACAAGCCTCATGTATTCAATGGTCTAGCATCATATGATGCTCTAGGATTTCTAGATGAGTTCCACCATATTCTCCGTACCATGGGTATATTAGGATCGAGCATGGTTTCCTTCACTACTTTCCAGCTTTGAGGAGCTGCCTATGAGTAGTGGCGTACTTATGAGTTAGACAGTCCGGATGAGGCAGTTTCCCTGACTTGGACTCTATTTTCAGATATGTTCCTGAGAGAGTATGCTCCTCAGATCCTCAGGGATGCATGGCGCGTAGAGTTTGAGAATTTGTGCCAGAGTACTATAACTGTCTCGGAGTATGCTGTCTGTTACACTAGCTTGGCTAGACATGCACCAGCCTTGGTTTCTACTGTTCGCTAGAGGGTTCACCGGTTTATTGAGGGGCTTATTCCCAGCATCAGGTCTAGCATGGCTCGTGAGTTGGAGATGGATATTTCTTATCAGTAGGTGGTGAGCATTGCTAGGAGAGTGGAGGGTATGCATGCTCGGGATAAAGAGGAGAGGGAGGCCAAGAGGTCTCGAGAGTCGGGCCATTATTCTAGTGCCCGTGCTCCAACTGTTGTTCGTCATGGTAGGGGTTATATGAGTCACCCCGTTCATTCAGCTCTTCCAGTATCCAGTGGTATTCCAGCTCCTCCTAGGCCTCAGGAGCCTTATTATGCACCTCCAGTATCTAGTACGCCTCCTGTGCAGGGTGCTTTCAGTGGATAGTCCAGCAGACCTGGCCTGAGCCAATCACAGCCGTCATGTCCTCCTAGAGCTTGTTTTGAGTGTGGTAACACACGCCACATGGTGAGGGATTGCCCCAGACTTAGGAGGGGTGTACCTCCACAGACTTCTAAGCCATAGCATGCCCCGTAGAGTTCTCAGTCTATGGTTACAGCTCCAGTTGCTACCCCACCTGCTCAGCCAGCTAGAGGTAGAGGTCGGGGAGGTAGAGGTCGCCCTAGAGGGGGAGGCCAGGAAGATATTATGCCCTTCCTACCCGTACCGAGGTTGTCACATCTAATTCTGTCATCGCAGGTATTGTCTTGGTTTTTCATAGAGATGCATCATTTTATTTGATCCAGGCTCCACCTATTCTTATGTGTCTTCTTATTTTGCCCCGCATTTGGGTATATCTTGAGATTCTTTGAGTTCCTCTGTTTATATTTCTATTCCTGTGGGAGATTCTCTTGTTGTGGACCGTGTTTATCGGTCGTGTGTGGTTGTTTTTAGTGGTTTTGAGACCAGAGCCAATTTATTATTGCTCAGCATGGTAGATTTTGATGTTATCTTGGGCATGGACTGGTTGTTGCCCCATTATGTTATTCTTGATTGTCACGCCAAAACTGTGGTATTGGCTATGCCAGGAGTACCGCGAGTAGAGTGGAGGGGTACCTTAGATCATACTTCCAGTAGAGTTATTTCATTCCTTAAGGCTTAGCATATAGTTGAGAAGGGGTGCGACGTGTATCTAGCTTATGTGAGAGAAGTATTGATACCCCTACAGTTGATTCAATCCCAGTAGTACGGGATTTTCCTGATGTGTTTCCAGCTGATCT
The DNA here is from genome assembly GCF_000393655.2 of Nicotiana sylvestris. NCBI lineage: Eukaryota > Viridiplantae > Streptophyta > Magnoliopsida > Solanales > Solanaceae > Nicotiana > Nicotiana sylvestris. Next base: position 198,422,844 of record NC_091062.1, read on the forward strand.
TCCAAGTATGCCACCCGATAGAGATATTAATTTTGGCATTGATTTATTGCCGGGCACTCAGCCCATTTCTATTCCTCTATATCGTATGGCCCCTCCTGAGTTGAAGGAGTTGAAGGACCAGTTACATGAATTTCTTGATAAGGGTTTCATTCGTCCTAGTGTATCACCTTGGGGTGATCTTGTCTTGTTTGTGAAGAAAAAGAATGGTTCTATGCATATGTGCATTGATTATCGCCAGTTGAACAAAGTTATAGTGAAGAACCGGTATCTTTTATCTCGTATTGATGATTTGTTTGACCAGTTACAGGGTGCACGAGTGTTTTCTAAGATTGACTTGCGTTTAGGTTACCATCAGTTGAAGATTCGGGAGCTAGATATCCTGAAGACTGCTTTTAGGACTCTGTATGGTCATTACGAGTTCCTTGTTATGTCGTTTGGGCTGACCAATGCCCCAGCAGCCTTTATGCATTTGATGCATAGTGTGTTCCGGCCATATCTTGACTCGTTCGTCATTGTCATTATGGATGATATTCTAGTGTATTCCCGGAGTCAGGAGGATCGAGCACCTGAGGACAGTGCTTCAAACTTTGAGAGAAAAAAAGTAATATGCAAAATTCTCAAAATGTGAGTTTTTGTTGAATTCTGTGGCATTCTTAGGCTACGTGGTATCGATTGAGGGTATTCAGATGGATCCAAAGAAAGTGGAAGCAGTGCAGAGTTAGCCCAGACCATCCATAGCTACAGAGATTCGTCATTTTTTTGGCTTGGTGAGTTATTACCGTCAATTCATTGAGGGGTTTTCATCCATTGCAGCCCATATGACCAGGCTGACTCAGAAGGGTGCTCCGTTCCAGTGAACAGAAGAGTGTAAGGCGAGATTTCAGAAGCTCAAGACAACTTTAACTATAGCCCCAGTTTTCATATTGCCTACAGGTTCGGGGTCTTATACGGTCTATTATGATGCCTCGAGGATTGGCCTTGGAGCGGTATTGATGCAGGACGATAGGGTGATTTCCTACGCGTCCAGACAATTGAAGGTACATGAGAAGAATTATCCTGTACATGATCTCGAGTTAGCTGCCATTGTTCACGCCTTGAAGATCTGGCGCCATTATTTGTACAGTGGGCCTTGTGAGATTTATACTGACCACCGGAGTTTGCAGCATATGCTCAAGCAGAAGGATCTTAATTTGCTTCAAATGAGGTGGTTAGAGCTGCTGAAGGACTATGATATCACTATTTTGTATCCCCGGGCAAGGCCAATATGGTGGCAAATGCTTTGAGTTGCCGGGCAGAGAGTTTGGGGAGTTTAGCTTATTTACCAGTAGCGGAGAGGCCCATGGCAATGGATGTTCATGCCTTAGCCAGTCAGTTTGTGAGATTGGATCTTTCGGAGTCTAGTCGGGTTCTAGCTTGTGTGATTTATCAGTTTTCCTTATTTGATTGTATCAGAGAGCGTTAGTTTGATGACCCTCATTTGCTTGTCCTCAAGGACAAGGTTCTACATGGTGATGACAGAGATGTGACTATTCATGATGACGGGGTATTAAGGATGCAGGGTCGGGTATGTGTACCCAATGTTGATGGGGCTTTGGGAGTTGATTCTAGAGAAGGCCCATAGTTCGCGGTATTCCATTCATTCGGGTGCCACGAAGATGTACCAGGATTTGAGGCAGCACTATTGGTGGAGGCGGATGAAGAAAGATATAGTTGGGTTTGTACCTTGGTGCCTCAATTGTCAGCAGGTGAAGTATGAGCACCAGAGACCATGTGGGTTGCTTCAGTAGATAGAGATTCAGGAGTGGAAGTGGGAGCAGATAACCATGGACTTTGTAATTGGACTCCCACGGACTTCGAGAAAGTTCGATGTCATTTGGGTAATTGTGGATCGGCTAACCAAGTCCTCACACTTCATTCCTGTGTATACTACCTATTCTTCGGAGCGAAAGGTCGATTAATATCCGGGAGATTGTTTGTCTGTATGGTATTCCAGTTTCCATCATTTTAGATATAGGTACTCAGTTTACATCACGGTTTTGGAGAGTCATACAGCATGAGTTAGGTACTCGAGTGGAGTTGAGTATAGCATTTTACCCTCAAATGGACGGACAGTCCGAGCTCACTATTCAGATTCTTGAGAATATGCTCTGTACGTGTGTGATTGAGTTTGGAGGGTCTTGGGATCAATTATTGCCATTGGCGAAGTTTGCCTACAACAACAGCTATCAGTCCACCATTCAGATGGCACCGTACAAGGCTCTATATGGTAGGCGGTGTAGATCCCCGGTGGGTTAGTTTGAGCCGGGTGAGGCTAGATTATTAGGCACAGACTTGGTTCAGTATGCACTGGAGAAGGTTAAGGTGATTCAGGATAGACTCCGTACAGCCCAGTCCAGATAGAAGAGTTACGCGGATCGGAAGGTTTGTGATGTTCCTATATGGTTGGAGAGTGGGTTCTACTTTGTGTTTCGCCTATGAAGGGCGTTATGATATTCGGGAAGAAAGGGAAGTTGAGTCCGAGGTTTGTTGGTCTTTTTGAGATATTGCGGCGTGTAGGGGAAGTTGCTTATGAGCTTGTCTTACCTCCTAGCCTAGCAGGAGTTCATCTGGTATTTCATGTTTCGATGCTCCGGAAGTATCACGATGATCCGTCGCATGTGTTGGAATTCATTTCAGTTCAGTTGGACAAGGATCTATCTTATGTTTAGGAACCAGTGGTGATATTGGACAAGCAGGTTCGAAAGCTGAGGTCAAAGAACATTGCATCCGTGAAGGTTCAGTGTCGGGGTCAGCCCGTCGAGGAGGCGACCTGGAGACCGAGCAGGATATGTGCAGCTGTTACCCTCATTTTTTTACTACTTCAGGTATGTCTCTATGCTCGTTCGAGGACAAACGAATGTTTAAGTGTAGAAGGATGTAACTGCCCGGCCGGTCATTTTAAAAATTAACGTATTAATCCTTTGTTAACTACTTTCCCCGTATTTGTTTCTGCTATTGTGAGTTGACGGGAAGATTTATTTGGAGTTTCAGAGAGTTTTGGGACACTTAATCCCTAAATGAGAGTTTAAGTTTTAAAATTTGGACCGTAGTCGGAACAGTGTGAAGACGGCCTCGGAATGGAATTTTGTTGGTTCCTTTAGCTCTGTTGGGTGATTTCAGGCTTAGGGGCATATTCAGATTGTATTTTGGAGATCCGTAGCTTATTTAGGCTTGCAATGCCAAAAGTTGAATTTTTGAAGTTTTCGGTTCGATAGTGAGATTTTGATATAAGGGTTGGAATGGAATTCCTAAATTTGGATTAGCTCCGTAATGTTGAATGTGACATGTGTGCAAAATTTCAGGTCATTCAGATGAGGTTTGATAGACTTTTTGATCGAAAGCGTAATTTGAGAGTTTTTGGAGTTCTTAGGCTAGAATCCATGGTTAATTCGATGTTTCGATGTTGTTTTAGGTGTTTTGAGGATTGGTATAAGCTTGGATAGTGGTATATGACTTGTTCATGCTTTTGGTTGAGATCGCGGGGGCCTCAGGATGATTTCGGATGGTTAACGAAAAGTTTGGAGTTGGGAATTTGTAGTTGAAGCTGCTGAGTTTGCTGTCATAACCGCACCTGCGGTTTGGGGACCGCAGGTGCGAGCCCGCAGATGCGCTTGGAGGACCGCAGGTGCAGTCTGAGGCATTTTAGGGATGGCCGCAGATGCGGCCTAGCCATCACAGAAGCGGCACCGCATCTGCGCAAAAGAGATCGCATGTGAGGATGTTGTTGTTTAATGAATTGTCGCAGCTGCGACATTAGTTCCATAGAATCGGGACCGTAGGTGCGGTCCCATGGCCGTAGAAGCGGATTTGCTGGGTAGAACATATAAATAGATGCCTTCGCGAATTTGAGTTATTTTTCATCTCTTTTCAAACGGGAAGAAGCTTTGGGGAGCATTTTCAAGGGAGATTTTCAGAGGGATTCATTGAGGTAAGGTCTTTGGTCCTAAAGCTCGTTATTATGGTGATTTTTATCATTTTTAGCATGAAATTTGAAGGAAAATCAGTGGTAAATTGAGGGTTAGGGCTTGTTTAATTGGAGCACTTTGAGTGGTGATTTGAGGGACAATTTGAGGTCCGATTTTGGTACTTTTGGTATGACTGAGCTCGTGGGAGTGCGAGGATTCCAAATTTATAAATTTTACCAGATTCCGAGATATGGGCCCAGGAGGCGTTTTGGTTATTTTTCCTAATTTCGCGTATTAGCTTAGAATTAATTAGTGGAATCAGTTATTTGAAGTTATATTTACATTATGAAATTGAATTAAATAGATTTGGGCCATTTGGAGTTGAGTACTCGTGGCACGAGCGTGGTTTCAGGTTGATTATTTGAGTCGGTTCGAGGTAAGTGGCTTGCCTAACCTTGTGGGGGGGAACTCCCCTTAAGATTTGGTATTATTGATATTTGAAATGCTTTGTATGTGAGGTGACGAGTGCGTATTTGTGCTAATTGTTGAAAATCCTATTTTTCATTAATTAACTATAATTATGTTTCTTTTCCTGTCTACACTACTTGCAATTTAAGCCTATTGTTAGTTTAGGGAAGCATGTCTAATTGACTTAATTGTTTTACTTGCTCAAACTGCCTTATTTGGATTCTGTGCAGCATGCTAGGTTAGAAATACATGTTTTACCTTGGTATAGAATTTGAACTGAATTGATTATTCTTCATGTTGCTACTGTGTGTTTACTTTAGGACTACGGGATGCTATCCCGGGAGATCCCCCTGCATGTTTACTTTCGTACTACGGATTTGTATTCTGGGAGATCCCCTTGCACTTTTATATTGGAACTACGGGACTATACCCGGTAGATTCCCCCAATACTGGGTATTTACATTTGAAACTACGGATTGGTATTCCGGGAGATTCCCGCGCACTATGAGTTGGACTACGGGTGGCACCCAGGAGATCCACTGGATATTTATATTTGGGACTACAGGACGGTATCCTAGGAGAACCCCAGTTGTTATCTTTGTGTTGAGATGTATTCCTTCTGTGATTATTTGGCTCTGTTATAGTTGTTGTTATTCTTACTTTCCTGTGTTACTTCTTACTATTTGCACTTAATTATACTCTCTTATTCTATATTGTTATACCTTGTTTTTTATCTAAACTTTGTAGGGCCCTGACTTTCCTCGTCACTACCTGATCGAAGTTAGGCTTGGCACTTACTGAGTACCGATGTGGTGTACTCATGCCCTTTCTGCGCGTGTTTTTCATGTGCAGATCCAGGTAAATCGATTCAGCCCAACTACCCGTGAGGCGAGGCGATTCTCCAGAGACTTCAAGGTATATCTACCGCGTCCGCAGACTGAGGAGTCCCTTTCCATTCTCCCTTATAGTATTAGCCCTTTTGTATTTACTTTTGTTTAGATATTCTGGAGTTAGACACTTGTAGTCATTCAAAAGCTTGTGATTTCATAAGTTTCAGGGTTTTGGGAAATGTAGCTTCAGTTTGAGATCTTGTATTAGTATATGCCGAGCGGCATCTTAAACGCTTCTATATTTGCTTATTATCAGTTTTATTAGTTTTTCCGCATTTTGTTCTTTTTCCGCAATTGTTAGGCTTACCTAGTTGTAGAGACTAGGTGCCGTCACGACATTTCACGGAGGGCGAACTTGGGTCGTGACAGGCGCCATCACGGTCCCGATGGTGGGAATTTGGATCGTGACATAACAATAATAATAACAACAACAACAATATACCAGCCAATCAGGAAATATAAAATATAAAAAATTTGACGAGCCAAATATTTTGCTAGAAAAAGAATAACAAAGACCTATATATTTAAATTCTTATTACAAGAATCCCAATAGGCATCAATAAACCCATGGATGCCCAGAGAAGAAATTCATGTAGCATAATTTGATATGACAACCCAAGAGTTCAAAATTTAAGATAAATAATAGTCAATTGATGCATTACCAATGTTGGGAAACTATTTATTTAAAAACAATATCATAAGAGATGAAAATGTGAACAACCACCTCCCTTAGTGTATTAAGATAAATAATCCCAGTGCATTACTAGTGTTGGAAATTTTAAGATAAATAATCCTAATGCATTACTTGTATATGGATTCTTAATTGGTGTTAGCTTATACAGAAAAGAGAAAAGAGAAGGTGATTGTTTAGAAAACAGTCACAAAATGATCAATAAACTAAAGGAAAGGTAATTACTGATCCAAAGGTAATTACTAGAAAACAATATCATAAGAGATGAAAATATGAATAACCTCATGGATTATGTGTTTATAACTGCTTTGGTGAATAATCTTTTATGTGATTTTGAGATGAGCAAACGAATGGTAGAAGAGCAAAAATAAAATAGCCATGTGAGCAATGAGAACTACCAATTTCCATATGGGACGTACCATGTTGCTATCATGTAATATGTACTGCTAATGCTACAAAATCTGAGAGGAAAAATGCCAAAGTGAAATGCTTTACACAAATCACAAATGAAAAAATATTTGGCCGCAGTGTTTAGACTACTCATTGTTTACAGTGTGTATATATTTCATAGAGATGAAAAGGAAGTAAGGAAATGGAGTCAGGTTGTGATTTCAACCTGGTGGGGACATTATGAAAAAAAATTCTTTTTTTTATGGAGAGAATGTGGGATCTCAAGAACAGAAGATATAGTTAGAGTGGGAGAGGGAGAGATTTCAAAAGATATATATATTAGTAAATTTTTAATTTGATTGAGAAACTTCACAATCTTCACTTATAAATGACACCAAGCTACAAAAAATATCAACAATCACAATAAAGAATACAAATAAAAAACTTTCAATAAAAGTCATTTGTCATACTCAACATCTTGTTATCATTCAATGTCATTATTTTCACAATAATTTTGCTCAAATTTTAATCACTTTGTTTCTCTTCTTCATCTTCATCAGAGTCAAAACCACATTCTTCTATTTCTTCATCACTTTCTATATCATCAATACCATGCGCTCTTTCCATTTCAGCAGTCTCTTTTTCAAAGTCATGTACTTCCAGATCACCATTTTCATGACGTAAACAGTCAAGATCATCAGTGACATTTGAAAGTACTGTGGGTAAATCCTCATCTTCTTGGAACAGGATATTTGGGGAATCAATACGACTTCTAGCTTTTATTTTGCACACTACCCACCAATCAACCCTATCTTTTCTTATATTGGGATATTCTATAAAATAGACTTGTTTGCTTGTTCAGCCAATACGAAAGGTTCATAGGCATCGCTCGAGAAACTTTTCTTATGATTGATATCGATTAGACCATATTGATTATGGACCTTCATCCCTCGGCCCATTGTTGGATCAAACCAATCACATTTGAACAACATGAGACTAGTTCTTTTCTTTGTCGGATTTGGCAAATCTACTATTTATCTCTTTCTCAATTTGCTGAAGGCTAATGTTTTATGAATTACTTTTTAATTCAGCTTCAAAAATACTACAAGAGTAATAAAATTTAGTTATATGTCACGACTCAAAACCTGGACTCGGTCGTGATGGCGCCTCTCGTGAAGACAAGGTCAGCCGACACATTTCCAATCTAGTTTTAAGCAATTTAACAATAGGCATTTAGTCTTAAATATGCTATAAATCCAACAGTAAGCAGTGACAATACAAACAATTCGCGGAATACAACCCAACACAGCCCGATACCGGGGTGTCACTAGTCATGAGTATCTAAAAATTCAGAATAAGACAAGAAAATCTATAGAGTTCAATACAAATCTAAAACAAAGAGAAATAAGATGAGGGAAGAAGCTCTGAATGGCAAATGCTGACAGCTACCTAGAGAATCTTCGAATTCGCTCGAGCTGGAAAGATCAACACTCGCTAGCGGGATCAGCAGCGCCTGAATCTGCACATGGGGTGCAGGGAGTAAAGTGAGTACTCCAACTCAGTGACTAATAATCATAAATAAACGACTGAGAGATATGAAAACAGGTAAGGCACATTACAGGCTATAATGAAGCAGTAAAGAAACAGTAAATTAGTGAAGATATGTAAAGTCATTTAGTTCAGTTTAAACTTTATGAAATGCCTTTTTAACAATTAAGCAGATAAATGATAGGCAATAAGAAATATAAACACATAATTTCCCCTCGGGCAAGATCAACACCAGCTCCTCGGGTTATCTCTCACATCACAATGGGTACCCGCGCTCACTAGGGGTGTGCAGACTCCTAGAGGGGGCCCTTAAGGCCCAAGCGCAATATCAAGTCATCTCGTGGCATCATCACTAGGCTCTCGGCCTCATATCAACAAGCCATCTCGTGGCATATAAGTCTTAGGCCCTTGGCCTCATAATCAAAATCAGGTGTTTCCTCACAACATAGACCCTCGGCCTTACTCAGTCAGAATCTCACAGCTGCTCAGGCAACAGTAAAACATAGTGCTCAGCCCAAAATATCATTTAAAATATCACTTAAGTGTTAAAGCAGAGTAAACATGGCCGAGTTATGAAAAACAGTAGAATATAGCATGACTGAGTTCAAGTATAAAGTCAAAACAGTGAGGAAATATCAATAAAAATCCCTTCAAATAGTTGGCAAAAAGCCCAAATATGGCATTAAGCCCAAAACATGATGATAGTAAATAGTTTTCAAACCAATACGCGGTAAAACAGTCATTCGAGACGGACTAAGTCACGATCCCCAACAGTGCATGACCCCACACTCGTCATCTAGCGTGTGCATCACCTCAATATAGCACAACGATGTGCAATCCGGGGTTTCATACCCTCACGATATCATTTACAATCATTACTCACCTCAATCTGGTCCAAACTCTAGCCCGCGACGCCTTTGCCCCTCGAATCGGCCTCCACTCACATCAAATCTATCAAAAATTAGAATTACGATGTCAAAATATGCTAAGGGAACGAAGCCCAAGCAAAAATAATAAATATACAACACAAATTCCGAAATTATCAAAACCCGACCCTCGGGCCCACGTCTCGGAATTAGACAAAATTCACATCAATAGGCTCTTTATCTCCCCACGAGTTCGTACATATCAAAAGTACCAAAATCCAACAATAAATGGTCCCTCAAATCCTCAAGTCTATGTCTCCAATACCAAGCCCTAGTTTCCCCAATTTTAACCCTTAAATTTCATTAATTATAGCTCTAATCCGTGAAATAATACCATAGTAACGAGTTTTAGGTCCAAAATCCTTACCTCAATGAAGTTCCCTTGAAATCCTTCTTCCAAATCGTCCAAAAAGCTCCAAAGCCGACTTAAAAATGGTGGATTAGCTCAAAAATCGCGAAGGAAATAATTTATACATTCTGGCCCATGCATTTTCGCATTTGCGGTAATGCTTTTGCGATCAAGGCCACCGCATCTGCGTTCCTCACTTAAGTCCCAGCTTTCCGCATCTGCGATCCACTATCCGCACCTGCGCCATCGCAGGTGCGGTTCTCCAACCACTTCTGTGGTTTCTGACTCCCTAGCTCCTTTCCACTTTTGCGGCCCCATTCATCGCATCTGCAACATCGCACATGTGGTCCTCAATTCGCAGGTGCAGAAATACCAGAAGCAGAAAATCTGCAACCCACCAAAATTTCAAACTTCTCCGTCAACCATCCGAAATCACCCCGAGGCCCCCGGGACCTCAACCAAAAACACAAACATATCTCATAACCTTATTTATACTTGTACCAATCTTCAAAACACCTCAAACAACATCGAATCAACCAAAACACATCATATTCAAGCCTAAGTTTCCAAAATCTTCTGAATTCCACTTTTGATCAAAAACCCAACCAAAGCACGTCCGAATGACTCGAAATTTTGCACACACGTCCCAAATGACACAATGGAATTACTGCAACTCTCGGAATTCCATTCTGACCCCTATATCAAAATCTCACCTATCAACTGAAAAACGCCAAAAAATCCAATTTCGCCAATTCAAGCCTAAATCTACTTTGGACCTCCAAAACACATTCCGATCACGCTTCTAAGTCCTAAATCACCTCTCGGAGCTATTCAAACTATCGAAATTCATATCCGAGCCCTCTAATACATAAGTCAACATCCGGTTGACATTTTCAACTTAAACTTTCTCAAAAGAGACTAAGTGTCTCAAACCTTACCTAATCCTTTCTGAACCCAAGCCAACCAACCCGATCACATATAGAACTGCTAGACAAAGCAATAAGAAGCAGAAATGGGGGAAATGGAACGGTAAATCATGAGATGATTTGTCGGGCCGTCACATCCTCCCCCTCTTAAATAAATGTTCGTCCTCGAACGAGTCAAGAAACATACTTGAAGCCTCGAAGAGGTGAGGATATCTGCTCTGCATCTCCCGCTCGGTCTCCCAGGTAGCCTCCTCCACGGGCTGACCTCTCTACTGCACTTTCATTGAAGTTATGTTCTTTGATCTCAACTTTTGAACCTGACGTTCCCAAATAGTTGTTGGATCCACATCATAAGTCAAATCACCATACAACTGAATCGTGCTGAAATCCAGAACAAGAGACGGATCCCCAATATACTTACGGAGCATAGAAACATGAAATACTAGATGCACACTCGACAAGCTAGGTGGTAAAGCAAGCTTATAAGCCACCTCCCCAACCCTCCGAAGCACCTCAAAAGGCCCAATGAACCAAGGACTCAATTTACCTTTCTTCCCATACCTCATAACACCATTCATGGGTAAAACCTGCAACAGAACCTTCTCACCAACCATGTAGAACACATCCCGAACCTTCATGTCAGCATAACTCTTCTATCTCGACTGCGCTGTACGGAGCCTCTCCTGAATTACCTTCACCTTTTCTAAAGCATCCTGCACCAAGTTTGTCCCCAGTAGCCTAGCCTCACCTGGTTCAAACCAACCAACTGGAGATCTACACCGCCTCTCATACAAAGCCTCATATGGAACCATCTGAATGCTCGTTGTTGTTATAAGCAAACTCTGCAAGCGGTAGAAACCGATCACATGACCCTTCAAAATCAATGACACAAGCATGCAACATATCCTCCAATATATGAATAGTGCGCTCGGACTGCCCGTCCGTCTGAGGGTGAAAAACTATGCTCAACCTGAGTACCCAACTCTCGCTGCACAGACCTCCAAAACTGCGAAGTAAACTGAGTGCCCCTATCTGAGATGATGGAAACTAGGATACCATGCAAACGAACAATCTCCCAGATATAGATTTTTGCCAACCGCTCTAAAGAATAGGTAGTACACACAAGAATGAAGTGCGCAAACTTGGTCAGCTGATCCACAATCACCCAAATAGCATCGAACTTCTTCAAAGTCCGTGGGAGCCCAACTACAAAGTCCATGGTGATTTGATCCCACTTCCACTCCGGAATATCCATCTGCTGAAGCAAGCCACCCGGTCTTTGATGCTCATATTTCACCTGCTGACAATTAAGACACCGAGTTACAAATCCCAAAACGTCCTTCTTCATTCTTCTCCCAATAATGTTTTCTCAGATCCTGATACATCTTCGCGGCACCCGAATGAATGGAATACCGCGAACTATGAGCCTCCTCCATAATCATCTCCCGAAGCCCATCTACATTGGGCACACATATTCGGCCATGCATCCTCAACACCCCATCATCACCAATAGTTATATCTCTATCATCATCGTGCTGAACTCTGTCCTTAAGGACAGGCAAATGCGGATCATCATACTGGCGCTCTCTGATGTGATCATATAAGGAAGACCGAGAAACCACACAAGTCAATACCCGACTAGGATCCGAAATATCTAACCTCACAAACCGATTGGCCAATTCCTGAACATCAACTGCAAGAGGTCTCTCCCCAACTGGTATTATATGCCAAACTCCCCATACTCATCGCCTTTCGGCTTAAAGCATCGGCCACCACATAGGCCTTCCCCAGATGGTATAATATAGTAATATCATAATCCTTTAGCAACTCCAACCACCTTCGCTGCCTCAAATTAAGATCCTTCTGCTTGAACAAGTGTTGGAGGCTACGATGATCAGTAAACACCTCACAAGACACACCATACAAGTAATGCCTCCAAATCTTCAACGCATGAACTATGGCAGCCAACTCCAAATCATGAACGTGGTAGTTATTCTCATGGGGCTTCAACTAACGAGAAGCATAAGCAATAAATCTACCATCTTGCATTAATACACACCCAATACCAACTCTCGAAGTAACACAATACACGGTATATGAACCTGAAGCTAATGCAAAACTAACACTACAGTTGTGGTCAATGCTATCTTGAGCTTCTGAAAGCTCTCCTCACACTCATCCGACCATACAAATGAAGCACCCTTCTGAGTTAACTTGGTCAAGGGCGATGCGATAGATGAGAACCCCTGAACAAACCTGCAATAATAACCTGCCAAACCAAGAAAGTTGCAAATCTCTGTGGCTAAGGACGGTCTGGGCCAACTATGAACCGCCTCTATCTTCTTCGGATCAACCTGAATACCATCGCTGGACACTACGTGCCCCAAGAAAGCCACTGAACTGAGCCAAAACTCGTACTTGGAAAATTTTGCATAAAGTTTCTCCTCCCTCAATCTCTGCAGCACAACTCTCAAATGCTCCGCATACTCCTCCTGACTATGCGATTACACCAGAATATCATCAATGAAGACTATGACAAACAAGTCGAGATAATGCCGGAACACGTTGTTCATCAAATGCATGAACGTTGTTGGGGCATTGGTCAGTTCAAAAGACATCACCAAGAACTCATAATGACCGTATCGGGTCCTGAAAGTTATCTTAAGATTATCCAAGCCCCTGATCTTCAACTGGTGATAACCCGAACGGAGATCAATCTTGAAGAACACTCTCGCTCCCTGAAGCTGGTCGAATAAATCATCAATGCGAGACAAGTGATACTTCTTCTAAACTGTTACCTTGTTCAATTGCCTATAATCAATACACATCCTTATAGTGTCATCCTTCTTCTTCACAAATAGAACTGGCGCACCCCAAGGTGACACACTAGGCCGAATGAACCCCTTATCAAGGTGTTCCTGAAGCTGCTCCTTTAACTCCTTCAAATCTGTTGGTCCCATACGATATAGCAGAATAGAAATGGGTTGAGTGCCCGGCACCAGGTTAATACCAAAATCAATATCCATGTCCGGTGGCATGCCCGACAGGTCTGTGGGAAACACATCGGGAAAATCCTTCACAACTGGAACAAAATCAATACTAGGAGTCTCTACACCGACATCCCTCACAAAGGCTAGATATTAAAGACAACCCTTCCCAACCATACGCTGGGCCCTCGAGAATGAGATTACCCTACTGGGAACATAATCAGTTGAACCTCACCACTCAATCCGTGGCACACCTGGTATAGCCAATGTCACTGCCTTAGCATGACAATCCAGAATAGCACGACATGGAGATAGCCAATTTATGCCCAAAATAACATCGTAGTCCACCATATATAATAGTAAAAGATCCACTCGAGTTTCTAGACCCTCAATAGTCACTACACACGACTGGTACATACGATTTACAACAATAGTAACGCCTACCGGGGTAGATACATGAATAGGTGAAACAAGAGACTCACAGGGCGTACCCAAATAACGAACAAAGTATGATGACACATAAGAAAAGGTGGAACCGGGATCAAATAATACAAAGGCATCTCTGTGGCAGACTAAAACAATACCTGTAATAATAGCATCAGAAGCAATGGCATCAGGTCTAGCTGGAAGTGCATAGAAATGGGCCTGACCACCACCTGATTGACCTCCCCCTCTAGGGCGACCCCTAGCTGACTAACCTTCATCCCTAGCTGGCTGGGTGGGTGATGATGAAGTAATTGGCGGTGAAGCCAATGACTGATCCCTCTGCTGAGATAGACCCACGAGATGACAAGGACACTACCTCCACATATGACCCATCTCTCCACACTCATAGAAACTCCCGGGTGCTGGATAAGGGGACTAAAGGGAGCCCCTAACACCGGAATGACTAGCAGATGCACCTGGCATAGAAGAGTCCTGAACTGATGGAGCACGGGATAAACTCTGAGCTGGAAGGGCACTAAGTGATGACTGGCCCTGATGAGGACTATGAGAACCATGACCCGATGATGCCCAACGATAACCTGGGCGAGCTGGCTTAGCATGCCTGAATGGGCGGCCTCTGTCGTGCTGAAACTGACCTGTCAACATAGCACTACTATAACTATCAGATCCTCAAGGCCTCCCTCTCATCTCGCTCCTGGCGATGAACGGACTCAATCTAACGAGCAATATCCACAACCTCCTCAAAGGTATCACCAGTCATCCTCTCCTAGGTCATGAATAAGTGAGGCCATCAACAAACTTCCTAATCCTCTCTCTATCTATCGGAACCAACCAAATAGCATGACGAGCTAACTCGGAGAACCTCATCTTATACTGCGTCATAGTCATCTCCCTGACACAACCACTCAAACTCCCTACGCATCTCCTCTCTGCAGGACTGCGACACATACTTCTCCAGAAAGAGAACGGAGAACTGCTGCTAGGTAGGGAGTACTGCACCAACAGGCCTACGCCTCTCAAAAGTCTCCCACCAAGTGAAGGCAGCTCCAGAAAATTGATAAGTAGTGAAAGTGACCCCGCAGGTCTCCAGAATACCCGTTGTACGAAGCATCCTCTAACACTTATCCAAGAAACCTTGGGCATCCTCGCCCTCTGCACCACTGAAAGTTAGAGGCTGAAGTCTACCAAACCTCTCCAACCTACGTTGCTCGTCCTCTGGCATGGCAGGAACCACATAGTCTTGAGCAGCTGCAACCGGCTGGGCTGGATGTGCCCCCGGTTTCTGAAGTCCCTGCACGACCTGCTCAAGTGTGCAAGTGGTAGGAGTCTGATTGCCTCCCCCGACCTGAGAAGTAGCTACGGCTGTAGTGACTGAAATCGCCTGAGCTAGAACAGTGCAAACGGATAGAATCTCAGCCAAGGCCTCCTGAAGACCCAGAATCACAATGGGCACAGCTGGTGCCTGAACTAGTGTTGTTGGAGCATCTACAACTGGGACCTGATCATGAACTAGGCGGTTGGTGGATTTGTAGGTACTGCCCTAGCTGTTGAGCAGGCCACACCCCTGACCCTACCACGACCGCATCCTCGGACTCTAGTGACCACAGCTAGTGGTACTGGTGGTCATCCATCCTGAACGGTAGCGCGTGTCCTTACCATCTGTGAGATAATAGAATAAAGAAGTTTAGTACTTAGATCAACAAATTTGCATGACAAGAATTTCAAAAATATGAAGTTTTTCCTAAAGGTTCTGCAGCCTCTCGAGGTTAAATACAGACGTCTCTGAACCGATCCGAGAGACTACTAAATCTGCTCATGACTCGTAAGGCCTATGTAATCTAGGCTCTAATATCAACTTGTCACGACCCCAAACCCGGACCTGGTAATGATAGCGCCTCTCGTGAAGACAATGCCAGTCGACACATTACCAATCCAGTTTAAGCAATTTAACAATAGGCATTTAGTCTTAAACATGCTATAAATCCAAAAGTAAGCAGTGACAATAAAAATAATTCGCGGAATACAACCCAACACAGCCCGATACTGGGGTGTCACTAATTATGAGCATCTAAAAATTTGGAATAAGACAAGAAAGCCTACAGAGTTCAAAACAAATCTAAAACAAAGAGAAATAAGATAAGGGAAAAAGCTCTGGGCTGCGAACGCCGATAACTACCTAGAGAATCTTCAGATCTGCCCAAGCTGGAAAGATCAACACTCGCTAACGGAATCAGCAACGCCTGAATCTACACACGGGGTACAGGGAGTAAAGTGTGTATTCCAACTCAGTGATTATATTCATAAGTAAATGACTGAGAGATATGAAAATACGTAAGGCACATTACAGGCTATAATGAAGCAGTAAAACTAGTAAAAAGAGTAAATCAGTAAAGATATGTAAAGTCATATAATTTAGTTTAAATTTCATAAAATGTCTTTTTAACAATTAAGCAGATAAATGACGGGCAATAAGAAAGATAAACACATAAAGAATTGCCCATCGGCAAGATCATAGAACAACACCAGCCCCTCGGGCTATCTCTCATATCACAATGGGTACCCGCGCTCACTGGGGGTGTGCAGACTCCTGGAGGGGCCCCTTACGGCCCAAGCGCAATATCAAGGCATCTTGTGGCATCATCACCAGGCTCTCGGTCTCATATCAACAAGCCATCTCGTGGCGTATAAGTCTCAGGCCCTCAGCCTCATAATCAAAATCAGGTGTTTCCTCATAACATAGGCCCTCGGCCTTACTTAGTAAGAATTTCACAGTCGTTTGGGCAACAGTAAAACATAGTGCTCAGCCCAAAATATCATTTAAAGTACCACCTAAGTGTTAAAGCAGAGTAAACATGGATAAGTTATGAAAAACAATAGAATATAGCACGACTGAGTTCAAGTATAAAGTCAAAACAGTGAGGAATATCAATAAAAATCCCTTCAAATAGTTGGCACGAAGCCCAAATATGGCATTAAGCCCAAATCAGGATGATAGTAAATAGTTTTCAGTCCAATACGCGGTAAAACAGTCATTCGGGACGGACTAAGTCACGATTCCCAACAGTGCACGACTCCACGCTTGTCATCTAGCATGTGCGTCACCTCAATATATCACAACGATGTGCAATCCAGGGTTTCATATCCTCAGGACAGCATTTACAATCATTACTCACCTCAATAATGGTCCAAACTCTAGACCGCGATGCCTTTGCCCTTCGAATCGGCCTCTACTCGCGTCGAATCTATCCAAAATCAGAATTATGGCGTCAAAATATGCTAAGGGAATGAAGCCCAAGCAAAAATAATCAATATACAACATAAATCCCTAAATTACCAAAATCCGACCCCCGAGCCCACATCTCAGAATTCAACAAAATTCACATCAATAGATTCTTTATCTCCCCACGAGTTCGTACATATTAAAAGTACCAAAATCCAGCCACAAATGGTCCCTCAAATCCTCAAGTCTAGGTATCCAATACCAAGCCCTAGTTTCCCCAATTTTAACCCTTAAATTCCATTAATTATAACTTTAATCCGTGAAATAATATCATAGTGACGAGTTTTAGGTCCAAAATCCTTACCTCAATGAAGTTCCCTTGAAATCTTTCTTCCAAATCGTCCAAAAAACTCCAAAAACGACTTAAAAATGGTGGATTAGCTCAAAAATCGCGAAGGAAACACTTTATACATTCTGACCCGGGCATTTTCACATTTGCGGTACCGCTTATGCGATCAAGGCCACTGCATCTGCGGTCCTCACTTAAGTCCCAGCTTTCTGCATCTACGATCCACTATCCGCACCTGCGCCATCGCAGGTGCTGTTCTCCAACCACTTTTGCGGTTTCTGACTCCCTAGATCCTTTCCACTTCTGCGTCCCCATTCATCGCATCTGCAGCATCGCACCTGCGGTCCTCAATCCTCAGGTGTGGAAATACCAGAAGCAGAAAATCTGCAGCTCGCCAAAATTCCAAACTTCTCCGTCAACCATCTGAAATCACCCCGAGGCCCTCGGGACCTCAACAAAAAACACAAACATATCCCATAACCTTATTCAAACTTTTACCAACCTTCAAAACACCCCAAACAACATCGAATCAACCAAAACACATAGGATTCAAGCCTAAGTTTCCAAAATCTTCCAAATTCCACTTTTGATCAAAAACCCAACCAAACCACGTCCGAATGACCCGAAATTTTGCGCACACATCCTAAATGACGCAACAAAACTACTGCAACTCTCAGAATTCCATTCCGACCCCTATATCAAAATCTCACCTACCAACCAGAAAATGCCAAAAATTCAATTTCGCTAATTCAAGCCTAAATCTACTCCGGACCTCTAAAACACATTTCAATCACGCTCCTAAGTCCCAACTCACCTCCCAAAGCTATTTGAACCATCGGAATGCATATCTGATCCCTCTAACACATAAGTCAACATCCCATTGACTTTTTCAACTTAAGCTTCCTCAAAAGAGACTAAGTGTCTCAAACCTTACCTAATCATTTTCAAACCCGAGCCAACCAACCCGATCATATATAGAACAGCTAGATAAAGCAATAAGAAGTAGAAATGGGGGAAACAGAGTGGTAACTCATGAGATGACTGACCGGGTCGTCACATCATGTTAGCCCATTCATGAAACATATATGCACTAAATAGGTCAAAAATTTTAACTTATAGGACGAATTGTTGAACCTCCTCATAGTTTATCAGAACATACAAACGTGTTGCATCCCACTCATTATCGGCCAAATACTGACCATCTTTCCCTCACTCGAACGTACTGGATGCAGAAAGATGGACAAATAACCATCAGGTGCATGAACTTCATCTCCATCATCATTTCGAGTAACTTTTTTTAGCCTAGTTTGCACGTTAGGCTGGAAAGAATGGGAACTGAATGTTGAAATTTCTTGAATGATATAAGCTTCACATATTGATCCCTCAACACGAGCTCTATTTTTCGCCTTCTTTTTGTAAGTGTGTAGCTCCCTATAATTAAAATATATTTTAATATTTTGTTAAGCAAATAAATTAATTGTCTAATCAAAGATTCAGTTTAGACTCTTACCACTCAAAAAGATACTTCCATCGAAATTGAACTGGATCATCAGCTATTGCTTCATATGCTAAATAAATCAACAGTTCCATAGGATCAAAGAAACCAAGAGGAAATATTTTCTCTGTCTTGCAGATTGTAATCTTTATGCTTTTTTCAAGCTATTGTAGATCTTCTACTTTTAAAACAATTGCACATAAACCTTTAAAAAGTAAGCTGATCTCTATTAAGGCATTCCAAATTGGCTCTAGCAAAAAATCTCGAAATGAAATTGGTAGCAACCTTTCTAGAAATACATGACAATCATGGCTCTTCATCCTTGATAATTTATAATGTTTCATGTCTACACATCTAGACAAATTAGAGACATAACCATCTGAAAATCTTAAACTTTTCACCCATTCACATATCGACTTTTTTGGTTCTTTTGTTAGTGAGTATATTGCATTTGGCTTCAAAAGTTTCCCTTGATGCTCCTTCAATTCAAGCTTTGGACGATTGCAATAAGTGTGCACATCCATTCTAGCTTTTAAATTGTCCTTCATTTTATCCTTTACATCCATTATTGTGTTGAATATATTATCAAACATGTTTTTCTCGATATGCATCACATCGAGATTATGCCGAATAATATTATCGCAGAAATATGGTAATTCCTAGAAAATACTTTGTTTTGTTCAATTATGTTGATCCCCAAATCTTGGCAACTTATCAGAGGCGTGATCATAAAAAATCTTTGGCAAGTCACGCACGTTGTTCCAAACTTCTTCACTAGACAACCTAGGAGAAGGAATAGAGTGCTCAACTCTTCCTTTAAAAAATAATTTTTTATCCCTCCGAAATGAATGATCTATTGGCAAAAATTGACGATGACAATCAAAGAATGAAGCCTTTCTTCCATCTTTTAAATGAAATACCTTACTTTTCCCCATACAACAAGGGCATGCCAAATGACCGTGGGTTCTCCATCCAGACAACATTCCATAAGCTGGAAAGTCATTGATAGTCCACATAAGTGCAGCTCGCATTTGAAAATTTTGTTTCTTATAAGAATCATAAGTCTCAGCCCCATCAATCTACAATTGCTTTAATTCATTAATAAGAGATTGTAAATATAAGTCTATATTCTTTCCAGGACTTTTTGGACCAGGAATGAGAATACTTAAGAACATATACGGGCTACTCATGCACATTCCGAGTGGAAGATTGTATGGTGTGATGATTACTGGCCAATAAGAATAAGGTTGGGTCATCTGACCATAAGGACTAAATCCATCAGCTGCAAGTCCAAGCTTAATATTTTGAGGCTCAACTTCAAAGTAAGGATGGCATTGATTAAACTTTTTTCATGCCTCTCCATCACTTGGATGACTCATTAACCCAGGTTCTCGATGAGATTTCTGGTGCCATATCATATGTTCAGCGGTCTTTGTTGACATATATAACCTCTGTAATCTCAGAGTTATACAAAAGTAGCATAGTACTTTATATGGAACATCCTTTTGCCTTCCATTGCCTCCTCTCTTAGGCTTATAGCGTGGTTTACCACACTTTGGACAATTTATTTTGTCATTGTTATCCTTGTAATATAGGATACAACCTGTGTCGCGTACATTTATCTTTTCATATTCTAGCCCAAGTTTGGCAACTATTTGTTTAGTCCTATAGTAATCATGAGGTAACTTAGCATCTTCGGATAAGATCTCCTTCAAAAATAGCAAAATCTTGTTATAGCAATTGTCACTCATGTTAAACTCAGACTTAATGTTCAGCAGCCTGCACATTGCTAATACCATAGAATGATTAACACATCCATTAAACAATGGCTTTTCTGAAGCTTTTAGCATATCAAAATATTCTTGAGCATTTCGATTAGGAGGTTGTTCTTCTTCATCATCCAAATCAAATCCACCACTTTCAAAGTTGAAACTAGGACCAATTACATCCAAGACCATAATGCAATACGGATTTACTGTTGTCCTGTCATGACCTATTTCACTTCTTGTATTAGCACTAGATTAAGGCCTAGAAATTGGTACAAACGGCTCCCGATGTAATTCTCATTGATAATAGTTAGGCATGTAATTGATCCTGTACAGATGTGCTTTAACATCATGAGGTTCAAGAAATCCACTAATGTTTTTACATCTTGAACACAGACATCTTATACTCCCATTAGAAACGAAGTCACGTGCACACCTTTTATGAACGCAGAAGTAACTCCTTTCCGACTTGGCACTAGCCTATTATACATCCAGATACGATCATCTCTAAAAGAACTCATGCTTCCTATCTAACAAACAATGAGAAAATACTATTTTTAGTACTTAATAATATATTAGTTAGTTAATACTCAAAGTAAACGAGATCCAAACCTTCTTATATTCTTAGTTCATCAATTTAAACAGATTGACAATACCATAAATAACTAATTGAGAAGGATTCAGAATAACCGTACCATTTAATTAAGAGAAAAAATACTTAGAGAAAATAACTAGTAGGGGTTGGATCTGTTATCTATTAGACACATGTTTGTAAGTGAAATTTACTATCTCACTCAGTTTTGTTTGCTAGTAAACCTACAAAGGGTACATAAACTTCTTTTTTCCAGTCATATATTACAAGTATAAGAATATATTAGTTGCATTCTTCTTCACTAATCATGTTGCCCTCGTCTAAATTAATTTTACTTGGTTTACAATAGTAGAAATAAATCTTCATTATTTTCCTCTCAAACCCAGAAATAGTTGTTCAATAAAAATATATAGACAACAATTTCATAATCAGCAAAAACCAAACAAAACATACAAGTAGAAACAGTTTAAATCACATTACTGAAAGTTCAATTTTTATATATAAGATAGGAATATAAATCGTTGGGAGAACTGATCTCTCTTAGTTGCATAGTTAACGTAAAATTAAACAATGAAAGGAGTTTCTGGTGCGAGAAAGGTACTGATGAACACTCATGATAAATTAAACACTCACAAAAGACCTCTTTGCACAAATGCTTTAGGTATAGGAGAAATTCTTACCTTCGCGAAAGCTTACAAGCGGCAGCAATAATCAGAGTTCTTCCTTCACTGAATTGGAAGACGGTTTAGAGGGATGAAGAGACGCGAAAGAGTCCGTGGGCATTTAGCGGATTTTAACGAGAGTAGTCCAATTAAAATAAGATTACTAAG
This sequence comes from Nicotiana sylvestris, assembly GCF_000393655.2. Taxonomy (NCBI): domain Eukaryota; kingdom Viridiplantae; phylum Streptophyta; class Magnoliopsida; order Solanales; family Solanaceae; genus Nicotiana; species Nicotiana sylvestris. The sequence continues at coordinate 198,444,662 of NC_091062.1, forward strand.
GATTTTAACTTTTAAGCGCTAATTACTTTACAATTTTAAGAAAAAAGGTTGCCTTTAAGGATTTCAATCAAAAGCCCAAAGACAGATCTTTAGGAATTTCAATCAAAAGTTCAAACATGGATATAAAACTCTAATAATAATAATAATAATAATAATAATAATAATAATAATAATAATAAATAATAATAATAATAATAATAATAATAATAATAATAATAATAATAATAATCATACTTCCCGCTAAATTTGACACAAAAAAGTAGCGCCATGGAACTTCCCGCTAAACCTTAGCAATAGACTTGCAAGGAAATGTCTGTAGCTACTTTTTATCTAGGAATTAGCCACGGAATGTAATCCTAGCTAAAAGACAAATATTTCAGAAAAATTATTAATACCAAAATAAGATTCCCGCTAAAATTTGGCTATAGGTTAGCTAAGGAGACTTTCATAGCTAGCACATTGCTAGGGATCCGCTACGGATTGTGTCCCTAGCTAACCTACAATCTTTTGAAAAAAAAAAAAATTAGCACCAAATTAGACTTCCCGCAAAAAAATAGTTATAAATTTGGCTAGGAAAAATCCGTAGCTATCATTTAGCAAGGAATAGTCCCTAGTTAATTCCTAGCTATTTTGTGACTAAATTTTTAATCGAAAAAAATTGCAAGAAAATAGGACTTCTCTAGCTACATCCCTAGCAAAAGGCGTATATTAGCTAGGGAACTAAAGTCCCGCGCTAAACTCCGATGCTAATGGCATGTTCTCTTGTATGTTGCAGAAAATATGAAAAAAGGAAGCTCTGAAGAAGGGAAAGAAAGGTTTAACATGACAATTACTAAAATCTCATTAATAACTTACTATCGCCCTTTTATTTGAGATAAAAACTTATTAAAATCTCATTAATAACTTACTATCTCCCTATATGAAAGACTTCAAAACTTGTGATAATAAATATGATTTTAATATCTATGTAGCTATAAACATTTTGAAATAATTAAACAATTATACCGTTTGTGTTTTTGTAAAAACTTTAAGAAAATAAAATAAAATTATTTTAAAATTTAAAAACCAGTCATAATTTTCAAAAAACTAAAAAGAATATACGATTGAATATATGGGATCGAAGAGAGTGTTATCTTTATTGATTTTATGAACGAGTGAATAGAACTAGCCAGCTAGTCAGACGATCCAGTAAGCATTCAACGCAATAAAACGATATATAATGCTAAAAGTAGTTAAAATAATTCAAAATTATGGAACACAAAATATTTTCTAAAACAGAATATATGCTTGACCATAGATTTTGGCTACTTTTTTCAAAAAAAAAAAATTGTTTGTTCATGTATTATGACCAATTTTTGAAAAGTTTGAAAAAAAAAATTATGTTCCCAAAAATTAGTTTAAGATAATTTTTGGATGAAAAATTTTCTCCACTCACAAAACTTTTAATTTTTTTTACTAATAAAATACATATATAAAAAAAAAGTTCAACTTCCAAAAAAAAATTCTAACACAATTTCAACAAATTCTTTTTTAAAATTTTCAACTAAATTTATGTCCAAACACCGGCCACAATTCAAGTTTTAATTTTTCAATATTGCATACAATCTAGATACGAGAAAACAATGTTTAATTTCCTTTGACGTGCGGACTTGCACATTACAGCTTTACGAGCACGGGCCTCGAGATTATTGAGTTGTCACAAGCACCAGTCTGATTTGTTGGAAAGCTTTTCAGCAAGGAGATGAATGCTCTCCCAAACCCTAAACTTTTGTCCCAAACCGCTTGGATATAAGAACATTTTCAATTATTTTCGAAAATTCTTTACTTTTTTTTTTTCGAAATCAAAGTTTGATCATAAAATTTTTAATTTTTACTTGAAAATACATTTCGGAAATTTTTTTAAATTTAAAAAATTTTAAAATATAATTTTTAAAAATTTATCACTCACAAAACTTTAAAAATAACCAAAAATTATATTTATATCCAAACACAACTCTAATTTTCAAATATCATTTACACTTAATTTTTTTTCACTTTTTTTTTTTGAAATTTTACGATTCTTATGTCCAAACGCCCACTATATAAGTTCTAGCTTTTGCACAAGTATCTATACTAATACAAAAAAATGAATTTCAAACTGTTTCAAAGACAAGGATTATTGTATCTGTAAGCCATTTTACCCCAATAAATCCTACTACAATACTACTAAGTAGAAGTCCCGAGTATACCAAGGAAATAAAGGAACCAGTAATTAAGTGATTAACTTCGCCTAGCCAGCCCCTGTAAAAATAGTACAGCATTTATCGCATTTTATATGCCAATAACATCAAAGGAATAAGAATAAGCTAAATCAAAGCTTAACAGCCGTCTAAAATTGTTAGTTTATTTTATATATACAACACCAGAATACATAGGGGTTGTTTGGTAGGGTGCATAATAATAATGCTGAGTAGGGTATAATAATAATGCTGGTATTAGTTATATTGGTATTAGTTATGCTGACATATTTCTTATCCATTGTTTGATTTGATGTATTAAAGCATTGCACAATTTCTAAAAGAATTGTTTGTTTACAAAAATGCCCTCAAAACTAGTTCACACTCTAACTTTTTAAAAGAAACATATGTTCGAGAAATATTTTTATATGAAAAAGTTTACAAAAAAAATTATTTGATTTGTTTACCTATATTGTAAAATTAAATTAAATATTTATTTATAAAATAAAAAATATGCTAAGTATTTATTTATTTACTAGGGATATAATTTTATTTTTCACTATTTGGATTATTTTGAACTTGCATTAATATGCTAACTATCATATTTTAATCAAGCATAAATTTCGAAGGACAATTTTGTCTTTAACTAAACTAATGCATACATTACAACTCATTTCATTACTAATACCATTGTTTCTATGCATTAGTTATGCATAGGATAATACCAAATAGGATATATAACTAATGCTTGCATAAGTTCAAAATGTGTACCAAATAATGTATTATTAATACATAAAATTATTGCATCCTGCCAAACGACCCCGTGTAAAAGAATTTGGTACTGCAGTGTAAGACTTTAAGTCACCGAAGTTAAAAAACTTGAGCAATACAAAAAAAAATTACACTATGGTTTTGAAGCAAATAAACATTCTTAGGGTCGTTTGGCATGAGGTATAAGAAGGTATAGAAGTGGTATAAAAATTCAATATCACCTTAATATTTAACACCGGAATATACCTTATAAAAGATGGGGTAATTAGCACTGGTATAACTTATACCTTCTTCTTATAAATTACACAATTATCATTCTTAATACAACATACCAAACAGTAAATAAACAACAATCTCAGCATAACTACTCTAAGCATAATTTACTCCAACATAACTTATACCGGTATATAAGCCCTATTCCAACCAAACGACCCCTTATTGCTCAAGTTGCAAGATTAAAGGAATGTAATGCCCGAAATATTTGCTCAGCGTCTCAAATCTGGACAACAGAAAGCTGCTCCTCTGGCACTCTCTGATCTACAAATTTTTTTTCTGAAATCAAATGATGAGAAAGTTAAAAGAGTAGCTAGCTACAAAATAGAACAAATATAGAAAAAATGCATGTCGCATAACAAATAATCTTTACATATATACTTCAGAACCCAGAAATAGCAAAACAAGATCTAGAGGAGACTAAAATATAGGAAGAAATACTGGATATAATCAGCTGTTAAAGATTTTAAAAACATAGGTAACACTGGATTAAACAGAAAGCAGACTATATAACAAATATCTAAGAAACTACAGCAGACAAGAGTAATTAAAGGGATAATATTATAGGGAAAATAAGATGAAGAGAGATGAATGTAGAGCTCCCTTCAATCCAAAAAAGGATCCAACTTAGAATAATGAAGCTCCTGACATATGCAAGCCACAAACCTATCCAACAATATTATTATTATTGATAGGGCTGAGGGATCCATAGGTCAGCAGCTTAATTTTTACCAGTTAGATCCTCTGTTGAACTTGAAGGAACTCCACTCTCAAAACCCTAATCTTTCTTACATCATCCAAACATAAAAAGGACAAAAAAGTCAATGCACGTTCTTACAATAACCACAACCCTAATCCTGTCCAAAAACTACCCACCAACTTTATTCAACTCCTATCACCTACCATTCCCAGACCAAACCTCCATAGCAACAACGAAGATCGTGAGAAAAAAAAAATACTTCAAGAAAATAACATATGCAACAATAAATAAATCAAGTAAAAGCTGATAATAAAAAGAAAAGCCCTAGGATATACAACAAAACCGGCCGCTCGTTAGACCAAACAGGAAGAAGTGAGTATATGCCACAACGTTTAGATAACAAAAAGTAGAGAAAAGGGGACTACATATATATAAGCCCAGATATCTTTTGCTTTGTTTCATAGACGAATAAGAGTAAGAGCCTGTTCGAACATAAAGAAATTTTTTCCTTTTTTAAAAAATTTTACTTTTACTTGTATGAGCGTTTATTTATAAAAAATTTAATTTTCACTTGGATATATATTCTGTAATTTTTCAAAATTTTTAAAAAAATTTAAAAAATTATTTTTCAAAATTTTAACTTAGATTACTCTTAAAAATTTAAAAACAGCCCAAAATTATATTCATATCCAAACACAATTCTAATTTTCAAATACCATTTTTATTTACAAAAAAAATTACTTTTTTTTATTGAAATTTTACAATTCTTATGTCCAACGACCACTAAGACTAAGACTGAAAAGGCTAGGGGTCTAAGGAAAAAGACTACGGGAAGTGGGGGTAAAAAGCTGTTCTCTTTTCCCGTACTATTATCGATCTATATTACTGAAAGCCTCCGGAAACATCTTTTTTTCGGTAAATTTATTAGATTCTCTTCACATTTGAATATCACATGCGTCTGTACTAACTGAATTCTTATTTATTTTATTTTTACTTTCTTTTTTATGGCAGCTTGTTTATCTCGAAAATACGAGTAACAATTAAATTTGTTATGGTTTTAAAGATACGTAATTTAGTTCAATACTACTTCCTCCGGTCCACAATAAGTGATCAATTTGCTTTTTTATTTTGCTCCAAAATAAGTGTTCATTTATATAATCAAGAAAGAATTCAATTTATTTTTACAAAATTATCCCTATGTACATATCCCTAAAAAGTTTTCTTACTCCTCACATTAAATATTTAATTAAGGGTAGTTTAGTCATACTAGGTATTTTTGTATAGAATTTAATATTTTCTTAATGGGCGTGCCAAAAGCAAATTGGTCACTTATTGTAAACCGTAGGGAGTAATCAATAATCAAGAAATCTGAAGTATAGATGAAAGAAATAAGTAAGACCAAACCAATAGATAAGTCAGTCTCGACCTCGAGCCAAGTGAACTCGAGATTGGTCAAGAATAATAACGCTAAAGGACAATTCTAATGAATAATGAGCGAGAAAATGAAGAGAGTATATTCTTCGTCAATGATTATATGATCTTTACAAATGATTGGATCCCCTTTATATAATAAGGGGAGCCTAATTAAGGTACATCTCTATTTACAGTAAGGAATCCTATTGCGACAGTTGTATAACCACTAATTCGTACAAATCTATTCTGGAATTTACGCCATAATCTTGGGAACGTGGCGAGAATCTTGTCCTTCTGTAACAAACTCATAACGGCACTGTCTCGGAGTTGGTCGTACTTGGCTCCGATGTTCCTCGAGCACTTAGGTCTTCGAGCCTCTTATTCTACCTTTGTAACGACCCGAACCGTCGTTTCCTATATTTTCATTACGTATTCCCCGTTAAATGCTTATTCATGTTTCAATATGTGTACTTGGTGAATTTGAGTCAATTTGGATCGAGTTTGGTATGAAATGGGACAATTAGTCTCTTTAAGGAAGAATTAGTTTGGGAAAGTCAATCGGACGTTAACTTGTAAGTTACAGGGCTCAGAATTGAATTTCGATGATTCAGTTAGTTTCGGGGGATGATTTAAGGCCTAGGAGCACAATCGGAATTAATTTTGGAGGTCCGGTGAAGAAATTAGCTCATTTGGCGAAGTTAGTATTTTGGCGATTTCCGGTTGATAGGTGAAATTTTGATCCGACGGTCGGAATCAATCGGACGTGATTTGATAGGTTTCGGCATCGGAAATAGAAGTTGGAAATTCTAAAGTTCATAAAACTTGGATTGGAGGTTGATTCATGATTTTAGCATTGTTTGATGTGATTTGAGGCCTCGAGCAAGTCCGTAATGTATTTTGGGACTGGTTGGTATTATTGGTCGGGGTTCCGGGGGCCTCGGGTGTGTTTCGGATGCCCAACGGGTCATTTTTGGAAAAAATTTGCCGTTTTGAGCATAAATGTAATGATCTAAAGGTTCATTTTTAGTTCTAGAGATCCAAATTTGATTTCGAGACTTCCAGAATTTAAATCATGAATTATAGGACTGATCTGAAAATTTTGGTTTAATTTCATCACGTCGTGATTGGGTTTTTGACGTGAAATGTGAGTTAATTGTTTAACGAGCGAAATGGGTATTGAACTGGGCAAACAAGCTCCGAATTAAGTTTCAATTGAAAGGTTATGTTCGTATTATTATTTATGACTCATAGGAATAAGAATCGTCTAATTTCGAGTTCGTATGATGGAGTTAGAGCCATTTTAGTGAAAAATAGTTGTGCTGCAAATTTCTTAAAAGCTGCTGTATTTTCTGCAGCAGTGAACAGTACCCGCGCATGAACAGTGAACAATGACCTCGCGCGCATGAACAGTGCCCCCCGCGTTAACAGTACCGAAAATTTCTGGACAGATTTAATGTCCAGCAGTCCGAGTTTGGTCATTTTTTTGACTTCCAAGCTCGGATTTTGGGCGATTTTTAGCAAGAAATCTTGGGAAATCTTGAGGTAAGTCACTTGTGATTATTTCTACTCCATAATATTGAATTATCATCGAATAATCCGACTAGATTACATGTTTTTGAGGAGTAAATTGAAGATTTAGGCCTAGGGATTTGAAAATAAGATTTGAAGATTTGAGGGGTCATTTGAACTCCGATTTTGGTAAATTTTATATGTACGGACTCGTGGCGAGACGAGGAATCCGGTGATGTGACTTTCATAATTTTTCGAGAAGTGGGCCCGGGGCTCGGGTTTTGCGAATTTCGTGAATTTCGATATTTTTCGAGTCTTTTCGATTGGGTTATATTCCCTTAGCCTATTGTAATGTATTCGTTGTGGTTTTGACCAGATTCGACGCGCGAAGAGGTAAATTCGAGAGGCAAGGGCATAGCGGAGTAGACATTGGACCGTCTTGAGGTGAGTAATGATTTTAAATGATGCACTGAGGGTTTGAAACCCCGGATTGCACAACATACTGCTATGTTGAGATGAGACACGCGTTGTATGACGAGCGCGGGGTCATTTACTATTGGGGATTGTGACTTGGTCCATCCCAGTTGATATTTTTACCGCGTAATTGATAAAGATTTATTGTTTTTCACTATGATTGGGCTTATTGCCATATTTGGGCTTCGTGCCAATTATCTGAAATCTTTTGTGAATTTACATCACTATTTTCCTCACGAATTGAAATATTATTTGAACTCAGTCCAATTGAATTATATTATTTTGTGAACTCAGCTACATTTATACTCAACTCGAGATTTAATGATATTTATAATGCTGTTGAGCTGAGCACTATTGTTTTACTGATGCCCAAGAGGCTTATGATTATTTTCTGGACTGATTGAGGCCGAGGGCCATACGTGAGGATATGTTGAGTGATGTGAGGAGGCTTTCAGGCCTCGAGTGTTATATGAGGAGGCTTTCAGGCCTCGTGTGTGATGTGTGAAGGCTTTCAGGCCTATTGATATTGCGCTTGGGCTGTAGGAGCCCCTCCGGAGTCTGTACACACCCCCAGTGAGCGCAGGGTACCCAGGTGAGTTGGGAGTGGGCCCGAGAGGCCGTTGCTTGTGTGTGGTGAGTTGGGAGTGAGCCCGAGGGGCTGATGTTGTGTGCTGGTGAGTTGGGAGTGAGCCCGAGGGGCTGATACTATACTGAGATTTACATATTGAGCCCGAGGGGCAAGCTTTTGATTTATCCTTACTGTGGAAATTATTTGTCTTTACTGTTTTAAAAGAAGAATTATCTGATACTCACTATTTTACTGTATAACTGATTTTACTGCTTGGGATAGCGCTATATTGTGCCGTTATGAGATTTCATGTTTTCAGTCGTTATTTATTTTTATTACTCACTGGGTCGGAGTACTCACATTACTCCCTGCACCATGTGTGCAGATACAGGCAGAGCTGAGTTCGCTCCTAAGCACTGATTCTTTCCAGACCAGGCGGTGACTAGGAGTAACGAGGTAGTTGATGACGTCCGCAGCCCCGTTTTCTCCCTTATCTTTGTTATTTATGATAATTCCAGACTTTGTAAAATATTAGTAAACTCTATAGTAGCTTATGACTTGTGACATCCCGATTCCGGGCTGAGTTGGGAGGGTTTTCCTTGTTCTATCATGTTTATTTCGCATTTAAGATTATATTGCCAATGATTTAGACTTATTCCTGCTAAGTAATTATAAAGAGATGTACTGTTTCGTTGATTGGCTGGCCTTGTCCTCACGAGAGGCGTCATCACGACTGGGTTGGGATTTTGGGTCGTGATAAGTTGGTATCAGAGCCTAGGTTACTTAAGTCTCACGAGTCATGAGCAGGTTTAGTAGAGTCTCGCGGATCGGTACGGAGACGTATGTATTTATCCTCGAGAGGTTGCAGAACCTTTAGGAAAAATTTCATATTCTTGAAACTCTTATCGTGCGTCCTTGATTCAGCTTGAAAAGTAACTCTTGAAATTCCTTCCACGTGTTCGTATGCGCGTATGAGCGCTCAGTATCAGATGTGCATCAACGGCTTGTGATTCCCCGATCGAGGGGCGAGATTTGATCTCTATGAGTTGATATTGGGCCGGTTTGGAGGATTTGAGGTCGGATCTTTGCCTATGGCTTGAGCACCGAGGTGTTGATTGTGTGAGCAAGTGTTTTGAACTTATATGTTTGGTATTGCCCCTATTGGTTTAAATGACGTCTGGATAGCTACGTGATGAGTATGTCAGTACTGCGAGATGTATCTATATGACTCGGAAGTGGCGAGGAAGGTCTGCTGGATGATAGATGAACCATTAAGTGTTTGATTTTCATTGTAATTGGATGTGTAGCCCCGAGTTATGGGCGTGTGAATAATCTTTTCATGTCTCCTATCTGGAGTGAAGTAAATTTCATGTTATGGTATGAGTTTGGACTCAGGAAGATTAAGTGATTGTGTAATGTATATGGTGGTGGAAGGTATATAAAATGTTAATTGGAGGCAAAACATGTGGGTTATCTCCTGCGGAGTGTTCTAAGGTGGTGTGATCCTTATGTTGGCTATTAGAAGATCTTATTTACAAGTGAAGAATATGCGTTGAAATCTAAATTGTGCTGCCTAGAGAGTGGGCTTAACTGTTGTGTGAGTGAATACATGAATTGCAGAAGAGTTAAAAATTCCAGATGATTTGTGTTTCCACAAGCTTATGAAGGAGTGAGTTCAATCTCACTATGGTATTACAGCAACAATAGAGTATGTGCGTTATGATTTATTGAGTGCGTTTTGTTATATGGCTTTGATCCAAGTTGGGGAGTTTGCTATTAATTAAAATGATTGCACGGTTAAGAGCTATATTGTTCCAATCTGCCACAGAGATGCCTCGATATTATTCGATCCCGGTTCCACCTATTCTTGTGTGTCCTCATATTTTGCTCATTATTTGGGGTACGCCCCGAGAGTTTCTTTCTTTACCTATTCATGTATCTACCCCGGTGGGAGATACTATTGTTGTGGACCGTGTGTACCAGTCATGTGTTGTGATTATTGGGGGTCTGAAGACCCGAGTTGATTTATTGTTATTGAGCATGGTGGACTTTGATGTTATTTTGGGCATGGATTGGCTATTTCCGTGTCGTGCTATTCTAGACTGTCATGCTAAGACAATCACTTTGGCTATGCCGGGTGTACCGCGGATCGAGTGGCGTGGTGTGACTGATTATATCCCTAGTAGAGTGATCTCATTCTTGAAGGCCCAGCGTATGGTTGGGAAGGGCTGCCTTTCATATCTAGCATTTGTGAGGGATGTTGGAGCTGAGACTCCTAGTATTGATTCTGTCCCAGTTGTGAGGGATTTTTCCGATGTTTTTCCTGCAGACCTGTCGGGCATGCCACAGGACAGGGATATTGATTTTGGTATTGACCTGGTGTCGGGCACTCAGCCCATTTCTATTCCGCCATATCGTATGGCACCAGCAGAGTTGAAGGAATTGAAAGAACAGCTTCAGGAACTCCTAGATAAGGGGTTCATTCGGCCTAGTGTGTCCCCTTGGGGTGCACCGGTTTTGTTTGTGAAGAAGAAGGATGGCACGATGAGAATGTGCATTGATTATAGGCAATTGAACAAAGTAACAATTAAAAACAAGTATCCTTTTACCTCGCATTGATGATTTATTTGATCAGCTTCAGGGAGCGAGGGTATTCTCCAAGATTGATCTCCGTTCGGGTTATCACCAGTTGAAGATCAGGGATTCAGATATTCTTAAGACTGCTTTCAGGACCAGATATGGTCATTATGAGTTTCTTGTTATGTCCTTCGGGCTAACCAATGCCCCAGCAACATTCATGCATTTGATGAACAGTGTATTTCGGCCTTATCTGGATTCGTTCGTTATTGTATTTATTGATGATATCCTAGTGTACTCGTGTAGTCAGGAGGAGCACGCGGAGCATTTGAGAGTTGTGTTACAGAGACTGAGGGAGGAGAATCTTTATGCAAAATTCTCCAAGTGTGAGTTTTGGCTCAGTTCAGTGGCTTTCTTGGGGCACGTGGTGTCCAGCGAGGGTATACAGGTTGATCCGAAGAAGATAAAGGCAGTCTAGAGTTGGCCCAGACCGTCCTCAGCCACAGAGATTCGTAGCTTTCTTGGGTTATCAGGCTATTATTACCGGTTTGTTCAGGGATTTTCCTCCATTGCATCGCCCTTGACCAAGTTGACTCAGAAGGGTGCTCCATTCGTATGGTCAGACGAGTGTGAGGAGAGCTTTCAGAAGCTCAAGACAGCCTTGACCACAGCTCCAGTGCTGGTTTTACCATCAGCCTTAGGTTCATATACTGTGTATTGTGATGCTTCAAGAGTTGGGATTGGTTGTGTGTTGATGCAGGAGGGTAGAGTTATTGTTTATGCTTCTCGGCAGTTGAAGCCTCATGAGAAGAACTACCTCGTTCATGATTTGGAGTTGGCTGTCATAGTTCACGCATTGAAGATTTGGAGGCATTACTTATATGGCGTATCTTGTAAGGTGTTCACTGATCATCGCAGTCTTCAGCATTTGTTCAAGCAAAAGGATCTTAATTTGAGGCAGCGGAGATGGTTGGAGTTGCTTAAGGATTATGATATCACTATATTGTACCATCCGGGAAAGGCCAATGTGGTGGCCGATGCTTTGAGCCGAAAGGCAGTGAGTATGGGGAGTTTGGCATATATTCCAGTTGGGGAGAGACCTTTTGCGGTTGATGTTTAGGCCCTGGCCAATCGGTTCGTGAGGTTGGATATTTCGGAGCCTAGTCGGGTGTTGTCTTGTGTGGTTTCTCGGTCTTCCTTATATGATCGCATCAGAGAGCACCAGTATGATGATCCGCATTTGCTTGTCCTTAAGGACAGAAATTCAGCATGATAATGCCAAAGATGTGACTATAGGTAATGATGGCGTATTGAGGATGCAGGGCCATATTTGTGTGCCCGATATTGATGGCCTTAGAGATTTGATTCTTGAGAAGGCCCACAGTTCGCGGTATTCCATCCATCCGGGTACTGCGAAGATGTATCAGGACTTAAGACAGCAATACTGGTGGAGGAGAATGAGGAAAGACATTGTGGGATATGTGGCTCGGTGTCTCAACTGTCAGCAGGTGAAATATGAGCATAAGAGACCGGGCGGTTTGCTTCAGCAGATGATTATTCCTGAGTGGAAATGGGAGAGAGTTACTATGGATTTCGTGAGTGGCCTTCCTCAGACTTTGAAGAATTTTGATTCGATTTGGGTCGTTGTGGATAGGCTGACCAAGTCAGCGCATTTCATTCCGGTGTGTACCACATATTCTGCGGAGCGGCTGGCTAGGATCTTTATTCAGGAGATTGTGCGGTTGCATGGTGTTCCAGTTACTATTATTTCGGATAGAGGTACTCAGTTCACTTCTCAGTTTTGGAGGACTTTTCAGCACGAGTTGGGCACTCAGGTGGAGTTGAGTTCAGCATTTCATCCTCAGACGGACGGACAGTCCGAGCGTACTATTCAGATATTGGAGGATATGTTGTGTGCCTGCGTGATTGATTTTGGAGGTTCTTGGGTTGAATTTTTACCACTTGCAGAGTTTGCCTACAACAACAGCTATCAGTCCAGTATTCAGATGACACCGTATGAGGCCTTATATGGGAGGCGGTGTAGAACTCCAGTGGGTTGGTTTGAGCCCGGTAAGGCTAGGTTGTTGGGGACAGATTTGGTCCAGGATGCCTTAGAAAAGGTGAAGGTGATTCAGGAAAGACTTCGCACAGCTCAGTCGCGTCAGAAGAGTTATGCGGACCGGAAGGTCCGAGATGTGTCATTTATGGAGGGCGAGAAGGTTTTGCTGAAGGTTTCGCCGATGAAGGGTGTTATGAGGTTCGAAAAGAAAGGGAAGTTGAGTCCGCGGTTTATTGGACCATTTGAGGTACTTAGGAGGATTGGAGAGGTGGCTTACAAGCTTGCTTTGACGCCTAGATTGTCGGGTGTTCATCCGATATTCCATGTGTCCATGCTCCGAAAGTACATTGGGGACCCGTCTCATATTTTAGATTTTAGTACATTACAGTTAGATGAAAATTTGACTTATAATGTGGAGCCAGTGGCTATTTTGAGTCGACAGGTTCAAAAATTGAGATCAAAAGATGTAGCATCAGTGAAAGTACAGTGGAGAGGTCGGCCCGTGGAGGAGGCTACTTGGGAGACCGAGCAGGAGATGCGGAGCAGGTACCCGCACCTATTTGAAACTCCAGGTATGTTTCTTAACTCGCTCGAGGACGAGCGTTTGTTTTAGTTGGGGAGAATGTAACGACCCGAACCGTCGTTTCCTGTATTTTCATTCCGTATTCCCCGTTAAATGCTTATTCATGTTTCAATATGAGTACTTGGTGAATTTGAGTCAATTTGGATCGAGTATGGTATGAAATGGGACAATTAGTCTCTTTAAGGAAGAATTAGTTTGGAAAAGTCAACCGGACATTGACTTGTGAGTTAGAGGGCTCGAAATTGAATTCCGATAATTCGGTTAGTTTCGGGGGATGATTTAAGGCCTAGGAGTGCAATCGGAATTAATTTTGGAGGTCCGGTGAAGAAATTAGCTCAATTTGGCGAAGTTAGTATTTTGGCGATTTCCGGTTGATAGGTGAAATTTTGATCCGACGGTGGGAATGGAATTCCGAGAATTTCTGTAGCTTCGTTATGTTATTTTGGACTTGTGTGCAAAATTTGAAGTCAATCGGACGTGATTTGATAGGTTTCGGCATCGGAAATAGAAGTTGGAAATTCTAAAGTTTATAAAACTTGGATTGGAGGTTGATTCATGATTTTAGCGTTGTTTGATGTGATTTGCGGCCTCGAGCAAGTCCGTAATGTATTTTGGGACTGGTTGGTATTATTGGTCGGGGTCCCGGGGGCCTCGGGTGTGTTTCGGATGCCCAACGGGTCATTTTTGGAAAGTTTTTGCCGTTTTGAGCATAAATGTAATGATCTAAAGGTTCATTTTTAGTTCTAGAGATCCAAATTTGATTTCGAGACTTTCAGAATTTAAATCATGAGTTATAGGACTGATCTGTAAATTTTGGTTTAATTTCATTAAGTCGTGATTGGGTTTTTGACGTGAAATGTGAGTTAATTGTTTAACGAGTGAAATGGGTATTGAACTGGGTAAACAAGCTCCGAATTGAGTTTCGATTGAAGGGTTATGTTCGTATTATTATTTGTGACTCATAGGAACAAGAATCGTCTAATTCCAAGTTCGTATGATGGAGTTAGAGCCATTTTAGTGAAAAATTGTTGTGCTGCAAATTTCTTAAAAGCTGCAGTATTTTCTGCAGCAGTGAACAGTACCCCGCGCGTGAATAGTAACCGCACGGGTGAACAGTGAACAATGACCTCGTGCACATGAACAGTGCCCCCGCGTGAACAGTACCGAAAATTTCTGGACAGATTTAATGTCCAGCAGTCCGAGTTTGGTCATTTTTTTTGATTTCCAAGCTCGGATTTTGGGCGATTTTTAGCAAGAAATCTTGGGAAATCTTGAGGTAAGTCACTTGTGATTATTTCTACTCTATAATATTGAATTATCATCGAATAATCCGACTAGATTACTTGTGTTTTGAGGAGTAAATTGAAGATTTAGGCCTAGGGATTTGAAAATAAGATTTGAAGATTTGAGGGGTCATTTGAACTCCGATTTTGGTAAATTTTATATGTACGGACTCGTGGTGAGACGAGGAATCCGCTGATATGGCTTTCGTAATTTTTCGAGAAGTGGGCCCGGGGCTCGGGTTTTGCGAATTTCGTGAATTTCGATATTTTTCGAGTTTTTTCGATTGGGTTATATTCCCTTAGCCTATTGTAATGTATTCGTTGTGGTTTTGACCAGATTCGATGCGCGAAGAGGTAAATTCGAGAGGCAAGGGCATAGCGGAGTAGACATTGGACCGTCTTGAGGTGAGTAATGATTTTAAATGATGCACTGAGGGTTTGAAACCCCGGATTGCACAACATACTGCTATGTTGAGATGAGACACGCGTTGTATGACGAGCGCGGGGTCATTTACTATTGGGGATTGTGACTTGGTCCATCCCAGTTGATATTTTTACCGCGTAATTGATAAAGATTTATTGTTTTTCACTATGATTGGGCTTATTGCCATATTTGGGCTTCGTGCCAATTATCTGAAATCTTTTGTGAATTTACATCACTATTTTCCTCACGAATTAAAATATTATTTGAACTCAGTCCAATTGAATTATATTATTTTGTGAACTCAGCTACATTTATACTCAACTCGAGATTTAATGACATTTATAATGTTGTTGAGTTGAGCACTATTGTTTTACTGATGCCCAAGAGGCTTATGATTATTTTCTGGACTGATTGAGGCCGAGGGCCATACGTGAGGATATGTTGAGTGATGTGAGGAGGCTTTCAGGCCTCGAGTGTTATATGAGGAGGCTTTCAGGCCTCGTGTGTGATGTGTGAAGGCTTTCAGGCCTATTGATATTGCGCTTGGGCTGTAGGAGCCCCTCCGGAGTCTGTACACACCCCCAGTGAGCGCAGGGTACCCAGGTGAGTTGGGAGTGGGCCCGAGAGGCCGTTGCTTGTGTGTGGTGAGTTGGGAGTGAGCCCGAGGGGCTGATGTTGTGTGCTGGTGAGTTGGGAGTGAGCCCGAGGGGCTGATACTATACTGAGATTTACATATTGAGCCCGAGGGGCAAGCTTTTGATTTATCCTTACTGTGGAAATTATTTGTCTTTACTGTTTTAAAAGAAGAATTATCTGATACTCACTATTTTACTGTATAACTGATTTTACTGCTTGGGATAGCGCTATATTGTGCCGTTATGAGATTTCATGTTTTCAGTCGTTATTTATTTTTATTACTCACTGGGTCGGAGTACTCACATTACTCCCTGCACCATGTGTGCAGATACAGGCAGAGCTGAGTTCGCTCCTGAGCGCTGATTCTTTCCAGACCAGGCGGTGACTAGGAGTAACGAGGTAGCTGTTGACGTCCGCAGCCCCGTTTTCTCCCTTATCTTTGTTATTTATGATAATTCCAGACTTTGTAAAATATTAGTAAACTCTGTAGTAGCTCATGACTTGTGACACCTCGATTTCGGGCTGAGTTGGGAGGGTTTTCCTTGTTCTATCACGTTTATTTCACATTTAAGATTATATTGCCCATGATTTAGACTTATTCCTGCTAAGTAATTATAAAGATATGTACTGTTTTGTTGATTGGCTGGCCTTGTCCTCACGAGAGGTGCCATCACGACCGGGTTGGGATTTTGGGTCGTGACAACCTTTGAGCTCGAGCTTGGTCTATATCGAGTTTTTGCCCCCGATGCGAATTCTCGAGCCTACAAAATCGGAGGCATATGATTTTGACCGTATACAGATAGTGCCTCGATCATGATGTCAATCTCGTGACGTCAGCGACTAAAGTGACTGAAAGGTCGCGTTTGCACGGTTTCCCAAGGCCATTAATTGGAGGCAGTTGATGGTCAGCTATTTGGCTTTCCCAAAACTCTTAAGTGATCTCTATAAATAGGCCAACTTCATAATTATTGCAGACTTTACTTCTCAAATCACTCTTAAAATTTCTTTGGCTCCTTCAACTTCTTTGAGTTCACCTTTCTCTTAATTTGTTCTTACTTCAGCATCAACTTTTTCTCTTCTCTTGAATTTCCAAACCATAATGGCTAAAACATCTAAAACTATTCCCTAAAAGGAAAAATTCTCTTCATCATCGCAGCCGACCAGAAGTAGAACGGTGGTGCCACCTTGTATCGAAAAGTGTATTCCCCTGCCGTGCGAACTAACATCCGATTTCAAAATCGATAAACCTGTATCGACACCAGGCTGATGTGAGCCCATGTCCCGATACATCTGCTTGATAACCGAAAGTGAGCTTGAGCAGGTGAAAAGGGACTGCAACTGGGAGAACAAGGATGTGGTGATCCCTTCCCCTAACGAGGACATCACTACTCATAAAGCAGGGTACTTAAGTGTGTATACCTACCCATTCATGTTAGGTCCTGCAGATCCAGCTCTGGGTCCCATAGACCCACTGATTCTTGATTTCTGCCAACAATTCTACCCTTCATTCTGGCGCATCGTCAACCTAATTAAATACTTCTCGAGCTTGGTCAAGGGGATGCCTTTTACCCTCGACCACCTGATCAGACTATACAACCCTCGCCTTTATCGAGGTTGTCTGATAAAGCTACAATACTGATCTACGAAAACTCTCTTCTCCAGCATTGATGAGGACAAAGATCGAGGGTGGATGAGCCGGTTTGTCCGAATCAGGACCTCCAACCTGATTCATGCTAAGAGGATGCCATTCCCCGAGGAATGGAACATGAAACGTAAGTACAGATTCATCGATAGTGACTTCATATTCTACTTTCCCCACTTTTTCTTGATCTAATCCCTTTCTGATGATGTAGCTGTTGCTTGGTTTCCTGGTGCGGTCCCAGACCTCGAAGGTTGGGTTCAGCAACTGGCCTTTACTTCCTCATACACAGAGTGCAACTGGCGTGACCTGGCCAAAGTTTGATAGGAAGCTAAAAATCATGGTGAGTTCTCTTGTTTGCATACTTATGTTTCTTAGCGAAATACTTACTTTATCTTTATGCAAGCCTCGGAGACATCGTTGCTATGCGGTCGCCTCGCCCGGTGAAGAAGAGATCCCCAAACCCTTCCAAGGAAAAGAAAAGAAAGAGGGGGCCACCTGTAAATTCCCTGAAGCCAAAGAAAAGCAAGGCTCGAAAGCCTAAGGTCGATACTCCGGTCCTGTCTTCAGAAATGGTCCAACGCCTTCGAGATGAGGATAAAGAGGGGGAATATGACAAATGCTTGTCGGTAGTTTGGAAAAGAGGAAGCACTGACGCTTAGAAGACTATTGAATCGATATGGCTGATGCGGTTCATTCTCGAACTGAAGAAATCTCGGAGGGGAGCTCGAGCAAAGTCCCCGAGCCATCAGGTGGAAAAAGTGTGCCTCATCCCTGGAGACACTTGGTGGGTGAGCTCGAAGAGCCTAATTTCGAGGCCCTTCAAAGACAGGATAACATCCCAAGTGAATCACTTGGGCTAATCAATGTAGATGATTCGCCGCAGGGCTCTGAGGGGCAATTCCGAGATGCCTAGGCCATGAGGACTCCTAATATGGGAACGACCCATGAAGGAAGTGATATTTTCGGGAGTGCCTTGCGGGGATTGAAGATGTCCCCGATCCTGATGCCTTGTTTATTTTTGATGAGGCCGAAAAACTTCTCAAACAAGTAAGTTTTGTCTTCATAACTACGCTTCGAATTTAATTTTCACCTTTCTAAGCCTAACTCTTTTTCTTTGTGAGAAGGTCGTGTCGCTTCACCGATAAGCATTTGCCAAATCTCGGGCCGAGCTTTCCCGGTGCAAAACCAAACTCAAGAAGCTCGTGGAAAAGAGGGACAACCTTAAGATCCTCTACGTCAAAAAAGAGGGAGAGATCAATGATCTCCGAGTCGAGTTGGCGAAGGCTCGTTAAGAACAAACCGAGCTTATTGAAAAGGTAATATAGCCTTTGAGGGTCCGTTATGCATTTACTTGATTTGGAGACTAACATTTCAACTTCGCATGCTTAGAAGAAGGGCGAGCTGATGGAGCAGCTTCGAGAGGAGATCAAGATGAAAGAGGTTGAAGCCCTAGGGTGGAAACAACACATGTTCTCACCTCAGAGAAAGATACACTTCAGGAGCAGCTGACTTCAATCGAACACTAGCTTCAAAACGCAAAGGAAAAAAGCTTGGCCTGGAGCCATAGAATCGAGGAGCTCGAAGCTAAATCTACTGCTGAGCTTGCAAAGGCCAAATCTGATGTAGAGGCATTTGTGTCTTTGTACCGAGCTGACGCTGAAGTCGCTAACACTTGGGAATAGGAGATCTTCGTTGCGGCCGAAGTTAAGTTATCATGTGCTCTCGACCATGCCAGGCGACAATCCCGAAAAGAAATCCTCGAGGAGGTGCAGCACGTGGCTTCAACCTCTCAGCCGACATTGAAAAAGCAAAGACTTTGGAGGAAGAGGTTGTCGTTTTGCTCTCTGATGACGAGGATTCTGCTAGTGGCTCCGAGAGCGGAGGAGATGGAGATGAAGTCCCCGAGGAGGAGGTTCCCGAAGATGCAGCTCCCGAGGATGTGGCTTCCAGAGATGTAGTTCTCGGAGATATGGTCCCGAAGTAGATTAGGTTCCTTTATTTTGTTTTTGTGTTTTTGTGCAAGGGTCCCTCGTGGGTTTTGTAAATATCTTTTGTAAACATCTCTTATAAATATAAAGAATCTTTTTGCTTCATTTTCGATTTGTATTGAATTCCATTTCGTCTTCATTTGTGAAGAATTTTGATGCTATAATTCTAATGATTAGTCTGAATAGTGGCTTGGACTCAGAATATAATAAACCCTTAGCTTTTTTATTGATCAATGGGCAATCTTTATAATAGAATACCTCTTAATGTTTTTTTTAATCCTTGAGCTAAGCTTAAGTTGATTTGACACGAGCTCGGGATGATGGGACTCTTGAGTCCGAGTTGAGTGAGAGCAAGGTCTCGAACCCTATATGTTTTGGCCCTTAGGCTCTTTTATATCGGTCCTTAGGCGCTTTTAGGTTGGGCCAATTTGACCTCTAAAGCGGCTATATTTTTTTCCTCTTTTTGGCTAAAAGACTTAGTGAAAATTTTTCTATGCCTTAGCATGTGGTTTTTTTACCCGTTGGTTTTTTCGAAGGTTTAACAGATCGGAACCTTAATTGTAATTTGTTTGTGTAAATATAATTGAATATCTCTTGAGGTTTTTCGAAGGCTGATGTTATCGAAGCCTTTAAATTATTCGAGGGCTAATTTTATCGAAGCCCTTCATCATTTGCTTTTGCCGAGGGTAGCCTGATTTAACCATTTTTTTCAAAGTATTTGAAGGCCTTTAATTTATGGTGGAAGTCGGACATCTCTGAGCCGTATTATTTCGGTCGTAGCCTTTTTATATGACCGTAGTCTTTAATATGGTCGTAGCTTTTGGGTATGTTTCTTGGACTTGTTTCCCTATAACCTCTCGAACTTGTTCGAAAGGTTAGTCCCCCAGTATGGTGGCCTTGGCCTTTATATCTAGGGGATGCCTCTTTGAAGTCTTATGAATTCGAGTTTTCGATGACTAGGATATGTAGACTATCAATGATAGTCCCCGAGTATTCGGGGTGTATTTGTGTTCTGGCTTTTGGGTCGTTTCTCATGGAATTATAAGTGTAGAACTCGTATAATAGTAGACTTCTTTGAGACAAAAAGTGTTTTGATATAGAAAAAATACTTCTTTGAATAATTGATATATGCATACATGTTTTGCCTTCAAGGCTCGATTATTTTATATGGACACAGTTCATCTAACCGTTTGGCCCATTATAAAGTTCTCCTATCGAGGCCCTCTTTGGCGTGAAGTATTTTCCTCGAAAATATATCCTCCGAGGGTGATGCCCCCCGGTATTCGAGGTTGAATGAAAACAAGCCTTCGATACTGTTGAGTTCTCCTTAGGTAGCACATATTTGTTGCCTCGTTAAAACCTCGCTGGTAAAACCCATTTGGGACAAAATCCGATCTAAGGGAAAAAGAGTGCAACACGTGCTTTAAAACCTAAGGCCTTCGTGTAGAAAAGTGTCTTGATATCTTCCATCAGTCACCTGCAATGGATTAGTTTTAAATTCAAATGGACAAAAGGAGAAAGGCATACTTTAACAATAGTATTGTTTGAGTAGTGATACATTCCAATTGTTTGGCAGTTGTTTGCCTTCCATTATGCTAAGTTTGTAAGATCCTTTACCGACAACTCTAATGACTCGGTACGATCCTTCCTAATTCGGGGTTGGTTTCCCTTCATTTGGGTCTCGAGTATTGAGGGTGACTTTCCGTAGAACTAAGTCCCCGTAAACTTCCATCGATTTACCTATCTCTTCCTCGAACATTTTGTTAACGAGACATTGGTATGGCATTACGTTGTAATAATAAGTGCAAACTTGGTGATAAACGAGGTCTTTTCCTGATCCTCCGGGTTCATCTGAATTTATTGTACCTGAGTAGGCATCGAGAAAAGTTAGGATCTCGTGGCCAGCCGTGGCATCGATCATGCAATCGATGTTAGGCAATGGAAAAGAGTCTTTAGGGAATGCCTTGTTTAAATCTTTATAATCTACGTACATTCTAAGTTTGTTTCCCTTTTTAGAAACTACGACCACATTGGCTAACCACTCGGGGTATTTTACTTCCCGAATAGACCCTATTTTAAGGAGTTTGGCTACCTTATCCTTTATGAATGCATGCTTCACTTTGGACCGAGGCCTTCTCTTTTGCTTCACCGATTTGAACCTGGGTCGATGCTTAGCCGGTGTGTTGTTATTTCTGGTGGGATACCTGTCATATCTAAATTGGACCACGCAAAACAATCCATATTATCGATAAGAAATTGAATGAATTTTTTCCTGAGTTCGGTGGTTAACCCCGTTCCCAGGTATACCTTTTTCTCGGGCATGTGCTCGATCAGTATGACCTGTTCCAGTTCCTCGACCGTTGATTTGGTTGCGTCCGACTCTTCGGGAATAATGAAGGTTCGAGGAGTAAGGATATCCTCTTCTTCTTCTTCGATTATTTGTTCCTCCGACTCGATTGGGGCTGGGATCAGTGATTGAAATTTGGCCGCTTACTTATCTTTGGCCCTCGATTTTTCCGAGGTTGAAGGCATTGGTGTCGGAGTCACCTCCTCGACTACAAACATTTCTTTTGCAGCATGTTGTTTTCTATTGACCGTTTTCACACCATCTATTATTGGGAATTTCATCATCTGATGAAGGGTTGAAGGTACTGCTCTTATGTTGTGGATCCATGGCCTCCCAAAAAGTGCATTATACCTCATGTCACCTTCGATGACATAGAGTTTTATATCTTGGATGGTCCCGGCCACGTTCACTAGTAGGATTATCTCCCCCTTCGTTATTATGCTCACTATGTTAAAGCCATTTAGGACCCAGGATGCAGGTACAATCTGATCCTGTAGGCCGAGTTGTTCTACGACCCTCGATCTGATTATGTTTGCTGAGCTACCTGGATCCACTAGAACACGTTTAACTTGAATTTTATTTAAGAGAATAGAAGTTACCAGGCATCATTGTGTGGCTGAGATATGTCTTCTGCTTCCTCGTCATAGAATGATAGGACATCCTCGAGCACATAGCTCCGAGTCTGTTCTCTGGTGATCGACACCTTGGTGCGTTTGAATACAGGTCCTTGTGGGACATTGACACCGCCAACGATCATGTGGATTACATGTTGTGGTTCTTCCTGCTCGTTTTTTCTTCTTATATCTCTCTTCCTGAAGTGGTTCTTAGCTTGATCATTGAGAAATTCTCGAAGGTGACCCTCGTTGAAAAACCGAGCTACCTTCTCCCTTAGCTGCCTGAATTCCTCGGTTCTATGGCCATGTGTGTCATGATACTTACACATCAAGTTTGGATTTCTTTGAGAAGGATTAGATTGTATAGGCTTAGGCCACCTGGTGTCTTTTATTCTTCCAATAGCTAACACAATCTCTGATGCATCTACGCTGAAATTATACTCTGACAATCGAGGTGCCTCTGCGGGGTCAGTATGCTTATCTAACCCATTCCTGCTCATGAGTCCCCGAGAGCTTTGACCTCGATCATTTCTCTGATCGTTCTGAGCGGCGTTACGACCCAAACCGTTGTTTCTTCGATCAACATATGGCTGATATTGTTCCTTGTTCGATCTTGATTCCATGTTTGTATCCCTCGAGGGCTTAGCTGCCAATCTATTAGGATGAATTGAGCCCGATGGGGCTCCCAACTAGTCATCCTCGACCCTGATCTTCGATTGATAACGGTTATGCACATCCGACCACGTCATAGTTGGATACTCGATCAGATTTTGCTTTAATTATCAAGACGCGATCAAACTCCGTTCATTCAAACCCTGGATAAAATCTTGTATTGCCCAATCATCCAAGACTGGTGGTAGTTCCATTCGCTCCATTTGAAACCTGGACACGAACTCCCTTAACATCTCGTCGTTCATCTGTTTTATCTTAAAAACTTCTGATTTCCTCATTGTCACCTTTATAGCCCCGACATGTGCTTTCATGAAGGCGTCTGTTAATATAGCAAACAAATCGATAGAGTTCGGGGGCAAGTTGTGGTACCAAATCATGGCTCCGTCCGACAATGTTTCCCCAAATAATTTCAACAATACTGATTCGATCTCGCCGTCATTTAAGTCATTCTCTTTGATCCTGCAAGTGTATGAAGTAATATGCTCGTTAGGATCGCTTGTTCCATTGTATTTTGGTATATCGTACATACGAAACTTTTCGGGGATGGGCATCAAAGCCGCACTCAGAGGGAACGACTTTTGTATGAACTTTTTGGCATCCAAACCTTTCAAGACTGGGGGTGCCCCCGATATTTGATCAACACAGGAGTTATAAGTCTCCACCTTTTTTTCATTGTCCTCAATCTTCTTTTCCCCAGACTCGATCCTCTTGGTGAGTTCTTCGAGCATCCTCATAATTGTAGGGTCAGTCTCCAAGCCGTTACAGTTTGATCTCTTTGGCACCGCTCAGTACATCGAGTGTTTTCTAGCTCGACTATACTTGGAGTTTTGTTCTGACTTTGAAGTTGAGTGATGGCAATATGTTGAGCCTGTAGCATCTCGAATATTACTTGGAGTCCGATTCCCCCATCTCCTACAAACTTTGTTCTTTGGCCACCAAATCTGACTTCCCTAAGTACACTTGCTTCGGGGTCTGCACCTAGATCTGCATTCAAAGTAATGTGTGAACTAACATCCACTGGTTCCACATTTGGCACTTCCTCAGGGTTTATCGGTGGTACATCGACCCCTTAAGAAATTAAGTTATCATTTTCTCTGTGGAACCCAAGACTGTCATCACCGTGTACGGGTGCATTCTGTGAGTTTGACATGTTTTATCCTGAAATCAAACAATCTTTGACAAGAATAAGTGTGAAAATAACATGTGTTATGAGAATCAATAATTAAATAATTATTATTATATTTAGCCCCACGGTGGACGCCAAACTGTTTACCTCAAAAATATGAGTAACAATTAAATTTGATTTGTGATTTTAAAGATGCGTGATTTAGTTCAATACTAATTAATAATCAAGAAATTTGAAGTATAGATGAACGAAATAAGTACGACCAAACCAATAGATAATCCAGCCTCGACCTCGAGCCCAAGTGACCTCGAGATTGGTCAAGAACAATAAAGCAAAAATAATAAAGCTAAAGGACAATTCTGATGAACAATGAGCGAGAAAAGCAAGAGAGTATATTTTTTGTCAATGATTAGATGATCTTTACAGATGATAGGGGTCCCTTTTATATAATAGGGGAACCCTAAATAAGGTACATTTCTATTTACAGTTAGGAATCTTATTGGGACAGCTGTATAACCACCTAGTACGGATTCGTACTAATTCGTACAAATCTATTCCGGGATTTACGCTATGATCTTGGGGACGTGGCGGAATCTTGTCCTTCTGTAACAAACTCATAACGGTATTGTCTCGGAGTTGGTCGTACTTGTCTCCGACGTTCCTCGAGCACTTAGGTCTTCGAGCCCCTTATTATACCTTCAAGCCCAAGCTTGGTCTATATCGAGATTTTGCCCTCGATGCTATTTCTCGAGCCTACAAAATTGGAGGCATATGATTTTGACCGTATACACAGTCTCTTTTTTTACGTATTTTATTTGTTTTTTCAAGTTAAATAATTTGACTAAGCTTTTAGAAGAAAGAATTTTTTTTGAATAGAGCATATATTCTTTTTAATTTTTCTCTTGCTAAAAATGCTTTTAACAAATATATATATATACACACACACACACACAAAACATGATTTGCTATTAAGCAACAATTGAGTCATCCCAATGGTGCTGAAGGTTGGAACTATATAGCCCAGACAGTTGTTAATAAGCCTTGGTTAAGGCAACTTCATCGGTGGTCCTCAATTAACCCGTTAAAGTGTGATTAGGCATGAAAGGGTTGTGAGAAGGAACGTGGTTTAAGGTTTACTATCAACTAGGCCAGGACTGGAGTTCTTGTAACTTATTTCCTAAAGTACATTGGAAGCGATCCTGCCAAAGTTTGAAGGCATTAGCCAACGCTCTCCCTTCTCTTTGTTGTAAAGAATCCCTCTGTAGTCTTTTGAATAAGAAATAAAAATCAAAAAGGTCACTTGGGCAAAAATCAAGCGGTCTCAGGTATTATATTGATTTAGCCAAAAATACTGCTCTTCTTTATGATATACACTAAAATAACCGTACTAATTTAACTTAATATTTAGCTATTCCAAATGTAATTCCCCTAATATTTACGAATTTGTTTATATTTTTAGTATAATTTTTTAACATATGATGAGTTTTGCGGTGACAATATCTATATTTATTGGCTTTAATATATTTAAATCATTTGAAAGAATAAGTACTTTCAATTTAATTTTCATATTTTACCTAATTTGAGATGAAAACTTGAATATAGTCTTTTATAACAAATATTTAAAATTATTTATCTACTTAAACAGTATTAACTATTGAGTAAATCTTTGAGAAAATACATAAAGACCCCATTCGATTTGTCCTGGAAAAATATTTAGATACCTAAACTTTACGGGTGTCCTAACACCTCACTATTGTTAAAATAATTGTATTTATTTACTCCCTACTAAACCCTGGCCAACCGCACGTCTTAGACAACCGAATTGAACGCGTCCTTGCTCTCTTTTAATCGTTGAAAACACCCAAAAAAAAATAACGTCAATATAACCCCTAACCAACGGTAAAATCCCTTCTTCCCCAATATTTTACCAAACCCAATTGAAGAACCTTAATTTCTTCTTCTTCTAAATTCTGCTGAAATTGCATCAAATTGCCCTTTGAAGTTTTAATCTTTGAAAACAAAGGTTAATCTTTCTCCTTTTTAAGAATCCTAATTTCTTTCTTTTATTATTGTTATGTCTTTCTCCTAAAATTCAATTATCTGATCTTTGAAAGCAAAGGCAAATTATCTGACTTTGTCATTGTCTGTTTGTGTTGTAGTTGTTGCAACGCCTTCAAAAGGCTTGAATTTGACAAGGCTTTGCACGAAAGAGGAAGAAAATGAGTCAAGTGGAGAAATTCGACGCAACCATGGCTATGTGTTGCCTTTGTTAACAGCTTGGACCGCTCGAAATCTAGGACGAAGATATTGGGTTTGTTCATACTATGGGATAAATGATAGTGAAAATTCTTTCAATAATTGAGTTGTGAAAAATTATCATTGATTCATTTTCTTTTGTTATTCATCTTAGGGTCCACGATCTTGTGATTTTTGGGTTTGGAAGGATTCCGAAATTGATCCTAGGTCCAAGTTTGTTATTCCAAAATTGCTTGACAAAATGGGTGAACTTGAGACTGCATTAGAAGGCTTTGAAAATCTTGCCAAGCCGAGGGCAACTTTAAAGGTTGAAACCCCACAGAATGGGAGAAGATGAAGAAGATTGAGGCTCAATTGGTGAAATTGCAAGTTGATATGGAGAACATTAAAGAGAAGAAAAAGAAGTGGAAGAGTAAATTGGCTAAGTCCAAGGCTAGAAAAAATGTACTTTGGTTCATTATATTGGGGATGTGTATTATACTTGTTGCTTGTAGGTATCCAGGAATATCATTGAAAGAAGATGCAATGAGGTTGACATTTTGAATCTAATTTTGTCATATCAATATGTATGTAGTTGTTGCTTGTAGGTTTTATTTTGTATGTTTGTCATGGACCTTTTATTTGAATGTAATGAACCTTTCAACGGAATGTAATCAAGTGTTGTTTCTAATGAAGTCATGTTTTTACATTGCGAAGTGTTGTAGGTGTGTTCTGTTTGTTTCTTTGTATGCCCAGAACTTGGCAATCAACAATAGACACACAAAAGACTTAATATGGCAGTTGCATAAACTGTATTAAAACACACATTTGGTCGCATTGACCTAAAAGAAACATACATAATAAACAGTCACAAAATGAGATAACAAAATATTTGTTTGTTGTCATTGTAGCAGCAGTAAAACAGACACCATAAGATAACAAAATGTGAAATGCAGTCTATAGCTACCTAAAAATCCTTATCATAATACAGAATTGCAGTCCATAGCTGCTTAAAATTTTAGCATAAAGCAGTCTATTGCAATACAGTCATCAACAAAAACAATAGCTTGATCAATTGGGTTATTTTGCAGTGGTGCTTTCCTTGCTCAACTTAGCAGCCCTAGACCTTGTTTGAATGAGTTTCTTGCCTCTCAATTGTTGAAGCTGCCTTGATGTCATAGCTTCTTTACCTTTCCATTTAACACCCCATGTTGGTTGATGGCCTAGATCTCCAGTTACTTCTGCTGAAGATCTCACATTTTTAAAGTTTGTAGAGGACATTCCAGGCTGCCAAAATCCAATAGAAAATTAGACAATGAATTCACCTAAATATGAGAGGTTGTGTTAGAACTTACATTTTAAATTTGAAGCCACTTTGAGTGTGTAAAACTCTCATCTCAACCATCCTTGGCCTGTTATATTATGTTCTTACATCAGTGCTAGTACCAACATCCTACATCAACCAATTAAAAGTAAGAATCTGATAATTATTTAAAAAAGAGAAAGAAGATATTAAAAGGAAGAACTTCACCTTTTCTTTAGAACCTTTTGGCCTACCCCTTCCTCTTCCAGTACTTTGCTTTGGTGGCTTTTGAACTACCAACACTTGCAGACGCAAAACTTGCTGAAGTAACAACAATATTACTTCTAGCAGCTTTATGACACCCTCTCTTGTTATGACCCTTGTTATGACAATTGCTACATGTCATTTCCACACCACTTTTGGACAATTTTCCTGTCTTATTTTCACCTGGCTCTTTTCTTCTAACCTTCTTTGGTCTGCCTGCATCTTCTTGACATGAGGTGGTATAACATTTGGGTTTTGTGACTCTGGCCACATATTCATACCCAAGACAGACTGAAGAAAGTAATTGTATGTTTTCATGTAAGTGGCATTATTGTACTAGTGAGAAATTTAGTTTAAATACTCTAGATTTTTATAATGCAGGGCAGCAACTACATGAGCACATGGTATGTCTTTTAACATCCAAGCTCTGCAGGTGCATGTTTGCTTGTTGATGTTCACCAGATGTTTCACTTAACTTGCACCTGATCCTTGTTTCACTTCAAATCCAAACTCACCATTCCAGAAAATGTTGCATTTCATTGACCTTTCTATGTTCTCTTTCAAGATTTTCATGGTCATTGGTGAAAAATCAGTAATCCAAGTGTTTCCAAACTGCCTGAGCTGACCTATTATGTTCATCGTCTCCGCCCTTATTTCTTCAAGCATTGTCACTATAATCTTTTGCCTTGCTGCCAAAATCCAAGCATTGAAATATTCTGTCATATTATTATCAACACTATCACACTTGCAGACTGTGTTGAAATACACCTTGCTCCATCTTTCAATGTTATAGTACAACAGTTCATCAACTATCTTATTCACCAATTTCTTCATTTCATCCAGATTTTTCTTCAACTACCACTCATAGATAGACCTTGTACACCTCTAGAAACAGTTCCTTCTCTCTATGCCCCTCCATTTCTTAGACCAGTTAGCTAGGATGTGTCTTGCACACATCTTATGCTCAGAATTCGGAAGTAGATCTATTATAACATTCTCAAGCCCTTAAAAAATAAATAATGGTATTTAGTTTTAAGTGAAATAGCAGTAGAAAAATAACAATAAACTACAAGTGCTTACCTTTTGCACGTCTGTTACAATGGTCAGATTTGTACCATCTCCAAGCTGAAGATTACCCTTTAAAAGGTTGACAAACCACCTCCAAGTGTGCATATTTTCAATCTCAACAATAACCGAAGCAAGTGGAAGCATCTGATTATTTTCATCTTTGCAAACTGCTACAAGTAGTTGGCCTCTACATACCCATTTTAAAAAACATTCATCCAACCCAATGCATGGCCTACAACCAGCTAAGTATGACTTTTTCATTGCATCAAAACATATAGAACCCAACAACATCGACATCAACACAATCAGTAATCATTCCACTAACATAATCCTCCATTGAAAAGAAATGTAGCTTATCCATGGAGATTTTTCCAATCTCAGTGTAACAAGTACAAAAGATATTAAAATACCTGAATATAGTAGAAAATAAACTAATTAAGGATTAATAGTTACTATTAGACCCCGATATAAGAAGTCACAATACATGCAATAAGAAAAAACTGAAATTTGGTTATTATTACACCTTAAAAATTATATTTCTGTTACTAGATTTTACATTGAAAACATTACAGTGAAGAAATTTGAAGCAAGTTCAAAATCTTAGTTACGGATGAAATTAAACAAACTAAAATAGAGATAACATTTAGGGTTTATGATAGAAAATGCTATGATTGATGTATTTACCTCCAAACTAAAACAGAGATAACTTTTGAACTTGATTCTTTAAAGACCTTCAGCTTCGAACGAGTCTTTCACCAACTCGTCAAATGAAACAACAACAACAAACGGAGCCCTAAGGAACAACGAAATCAAAGGATTTTGCAACAGGTCCCTTCGATTTTGGTTAGGCAAATCGATTTTGGTTAGGCAAATCGAATCTTTAAAGGTGGGGCATTAAGGTTCTTCAATTTGGGAATTTTTATTAACGAGGTGAATGAAAGTGTTTTAGTAAATAGAGGAAGGTTGTTATTTTTATTTACTGAACAATTTAATTACGTGGCTTCATAATAAAAGCACGTGTTTCCCACTCAAGTTATTATAATTGGGCTAGGGCTTAGGAGGGAGTAAATAAATACAATTGTTTTAATAATAGTGGGGTGTTAGGACACCCATAAAGTTTAGGCATGTAAACGATTTTCCAGGACAAGTTGAATGGGGTCTTTATGCATTTTTTCTAAATCTTTTTATGTTCTTATTCATAAAACAAAAAATTACTTTTGAGAAACTAGCCAAAGCACCCAAGTGTATGGCTTAGTGGTCAATGAAATGGGTTGAGAGCTTGAGGTATCAGGTTAAAATCCGTCGAAAGACAAAAATACTAGGTAATTCCTTCACATATTTCTAAGCCTTGATGAATGGATTACCTGGTACCTATTGCTGGCGGGAGGTAGACGGCATTCCGTGACATTAGTTGAGTTGTGCGCAAGCTAGTTCGGATATAAAAAAACTAGAAATATAAATTGATGCTTAAAAGTGTTTTTTATATTGATTGATCAAATATAAATTGCTCTACCCTAATAGTACTTTTATAAGAAAACACTTTCAAATAAGTTGGTCTTTTTATCCATATGGTAGGGATAAGGTCTATGCACACACTATCCTTCCTGGAGCTCATTTGTGAGATTATACTAGGTGAAGTTGTTGTTGTTGTTGTTTCAAAATACATTGATTGTAAAAATTTGGCCAAGCATGTTAAAATTTTGATTTGGACGTGTTTTGCGATATTAAGTGAAGCGATTCATCGAGTTGAAATATTGTGAGTGAACTTGTTGCTCTAAAAGAAAACTAAGATAACCTAGAATCACATGAATAGTGTTTATTTTGAAGGATTTACAATTCTTGAAATTCATGCCAAATTAGTATAATAGAAGGCACATGGAAGAAAAAATAATCAAATAGACGATACCAATTGACTGGATTAAGTTTTAGTCTTATTAGTATGTTTACTTTATATTCTAATTCTTTTATGAGTTTTTTAATCCTAATAGACAACTATATGCCAACAAAAAATATAAAGAACTTTTATGAATTTTTATTTGGATGTCATACAATATAAGACTAAGATTAGCTTAAATAAGAAGATATAGACGCTGAAATTAACATTTTGACTAAATGCTAGACTGCAAAATTGCTTCTTCTTTTTCTTTCTTCTTGTATTGTATAACATTACTTGACTAGGAACAAGGGCAGAGGGAGATTAGAAGTTATGGTTCGGCCGAATTCAGTTTTTATCCAAATCATGTATTTATTTTAAGAAAAGAATTATATATATAAATTATTAATTTAAAACATAATAACTTAAAAATTAAAAATTTGAACTCATAAATTTCAAATGCTGACTTTATCTCTAATTGAAATAATATGTTTTTGTTACTCACCGAGTGCATAACTAGAGTACAACGGAAAATACAATTGCCAATTAAGAGTCTGTCTAGCATTATGGAACGACGAAAGCTGCCTTTGTGGCATTAGCCTTTCCAACTGTATTTCGTTAGGGTCAAAGCTATTTAGGGTTGGATAAGAATGCTCCAATATGCTCTCTCTCTACTTTATTTTTTAAAAAAATTCTCTGGATTTATAGTGCTTCCACGCTCGAACCTAGGACCTAACGGTCGTGAATGAAGGTATTTTTACCAACTGAGCAACCTCACTTGTCTACTCTCTATTTCTCATAGAGTACTCATCTCTTCTTTAGGTCATGGCCTTTTTGTCCTTGTCCTTTTCCCAAGAGGCATCAATGAACTTGCATTTGTATGCTCATTCATCCGTTGAAATGTAAAGAATTTGATTTGTTTCCTGATTTGCTAGGAAAAGAGAGGAAAAGTAATTAAGGGTAACGTGGTTTGAAATTAGCAAAATTTTCTTTACAAAGAGCAATCTTAGACACCCATGGTGGGTGGCTTAGGAATTCAGTATTTAAATACTACCAAAAGTGGTAAGTCCTAGTGTTGGTTGAAGCAGTCAATAAAATAAAGGGTTGAGATTGTTATGAAACAAATTGACCTGTACTGTAAATCATTTTATCCTTCCAACATTTGTAAATAATTTAGCTAACGTTTGAATGTAGGCTTGATTAAAAACTTTTTTTAAGTTGTGTTGAAAAATAATGTTTGAACGTGAATTGAACATGTATTTTACTTGAAAATAAGTTTAGGTTTTGTGAGTAAAAGAATAAAATTTCACCAAAAAACTAGCCCAAACCAATTTTGAAACTTGAAAATAAAAAAAAATCAAAAATTGATAGATTTCATGAACAAGCAATATATATATATATATATATATATATATATATATATATATATATTATTTGTTCATGAAGTATGAAAAGTCTATATCCTAAAGGGAACTTTTAATCATCCCAAATACAACGAAAAACCAAATTAAGGAGTCCCTTTATCAAGTTTGTGGCTGAAGAGTAATTTAATGACCACAAATCCCACCTCACCCACTCAATGATTGTCGTCTAGCTCAAACTAGTATGGATAGGCCCAGCTGCGCTCGGGCCCAATAACACTGCTAAATGGGATTTTTTCATTCCTATACATTATTTGAAACTTTATTATTTTTAATATTCATGTTTAGTTAATTATCCAGTATAAATAAGTTTTGTTTACGAAATATATATAATCCACCTTAAAAGACTCCTAATCCATTATTTGTGCATTCAATCAAGGGATTTAGTTACACCATTTTCCTTTTTTCCTCTTCTCTTTCCCCTCTTCTCTCCAGATTCTCTCTTTCTCCCCGTATTTTCGGCAGAAGCTATAGATCTTGCATAGAAATGAATTTAAACATACGATTTCTTAGTATTGGAATTGTATGCACTTCACTAATTCAAGTCGTCAATTTTGCTCTACAGCCTACAGAAATTACTTTTATTTATCTCTTTAATCTTTTTAATCCAACTATAAGGGAAAACCAACAATTATTGTTTGTTGTTCAATAATATTATAGAGCTTCTGCTAATGTATACCCATGGCCAATGTTTCAGAATTCAGATTAACGAAAGCATTTGCTAATTTCTTTTCAGTTTTCTTTTATTCTTTTTTGTTTTTTTTTTCTTCTTTTCCCATTCTACTTTTTCTCTTATCTCCATTTCATCGGAATATTGTTCTTCAATGCAATTCTGTTACACATTTTTTTAAAATTTTGTTTTTCTAATTCCTTGACTGCATAGGATATACCGCAAAACTTCATGGTGAACAACAACGGATTCGGAAATTAGCTATTGGTTACTTTAAATTAAATTAGTATTTGCCTCTATCTTAAGCTACTATAAATAATTTACATGGTTATAGGATATAAGAAAACAAGAATGGGAACTATGTTCATATAAAATCTCAATCTCAGAAGAAGTATATGATTGCATTTTTCAGTTTCTTACTTTTATCTAAGTTTTTGCTCAGTACTTCAACCACCATATCCATATGGGAAAGTCATGAAAAAACAACGGAATGCTGCTTATGAATTAGCATTCTCACATAGAACAGTTACTCAAAATGAGGAGGAGAAAATAAGTGAATTGGAAGAAAACAAAAAAACAAAGCAACAAATCAGAGATAATATAAATTGGGAAATCACAGTGAATTTGGGGGAATTCACTATGTTGTTCAACTTTCATACAATATGTCTTTTGTATATTTTGTATCTGATTTATACATAATAAAAACAAATTTCATACAACTAATTATATATTATACAATTTATCTACAACTTATCTATAACTTTCACACATTATTTCTACCCAATTAAATATAACTACAATAACATACAACTTAAATACAAAATTTATACAATATGTCTTTTGTATATTTTGTATCTGATTTATACATAGTAAAAATAAATTTCATACAACTAATTATATATTATACAACTTATCTACAATTTTCGAACATTATTTCTACTTAGTTATATACAACCACAATATCATACAACTTAAATATAATTTTAATATAATGTTGTTCAACTTTCATACAATAGTTAAATAAATAAAAGAAAAATATATAAACAACAGAATACAATTTTTCTACAATTTTACTATAATTTCGTAAATATAATGTATATCATGTCTTCTTCTCCTTCTTCGAGTTTCAATCTGAAATTCAGCCAAAACCAAGTCTAATCTTCACCAAAACCCCTCAAAATTGAGATACAAACTCCAAACCATATTCATAATTGTTTGCAACAACACTCAATCCAAACAAATAATGATTTTTGAAAACCCAAGTTCGAATTCAAAGCTTCAAAGCTTTTTAATGACTGTCAATGGTGGAATTGCTGCTCTCTTTTCTTTTGATTTACATTACTGAAATTAAGGAGTGAGAGATAGGGAGAGACGTATAGAGAATTCTCAATTCTTTGCAACAACATCCAATTCAAACAAATAATATTTTTTGAAAATCCAAATTCGAATTCAAAGCTTCAAAGCTTTTTAATGGTTGTCAATGTTAGAATCGTGGGTGGGAGCAAGATAGGTGGGGGAGGGGAGGGGATGTGGAGAGAGAAACGTGGGGAGTGGAAGATATGTTTGAGTAATTTTAGGACACTAATTATTATCATTAATTCTTTTAAAATGTATATAAATGGTAATTGGGTATATAAAATGTAATTATAGTAAAACTTGAGTAGCAAGAGTAATATAGTTTCATATAGTGTATAGAAATGTAAAAGGTTCTAAATTTTAAAAGGAGCTTATTTCATGATTAAATTTTTTGCCTAAATTTATATATACATACTATCATATCAAGTTATTTAAAACAATATAAAAATTAGCCCTAAAAACTCTGCTTAGTAGATTTGTCAAAAAAAATTATTATAAATAAGTTCTCAGGTAAAATTATTTTCCTCTCCCATTCAAATTTAAGGCTTAGGCAGATCTATTAAAAAAATCATTTAATAGCACTACTATAAGAATTTTAATCGAGTTATCATTTATATTTTCTCAAATTACTCTTTATATATCCTCATTTTTTTCAGATTATTTACCGGATCAAGGATAGATTTGAAAAACTAACTAATACTTTTTTGGTTTCTCAAAGCGACTTACAATATATTGATATAGCTTTCTACAATATTAAACTTAAATTGATTAAATTTTCATATAAAAAAATTAGTTTAAATTTAGTAAATGAGTTAGAACTAAAATGAACAATGTGATTGAGGAAGAGTGGGTAGGTCAAATTTTGCCCCAGGTGTAGTTTTTCATTACTTACATCATTTTGAGTTATATTCTCATTAATCAAAGCCACTTTTAACTCTTTTTAGTAATTATGCATTCTTTGTAAGTACCATACTATACTCAATGCTCCAGTTGTAACTATACGCAGTTCTCTTTTGTGTACGTCTAAGTATATCTTATCCTTGTTATTCATACAACTCCCTATATTTCCTCAAGATTATACTCTGGTTTTAAGTAATATCTAATTGATTGGTAAGGAACTTTGTTTATTTCAACCCCCAACTTTTATAACAAATGTATTATTGTGCATTAATGTTTACTTGATTTAAGCTCTGCAACTTTGAAGTTGCAGTTGATGGATATTAAATATGTGATAAAACTTTTGTTAGCTAGTTTGATGGCAACTAAGAATTTACTTCATTTTGTTAGATTTTGGAGTTTGAAAAATCTTCCAACTTTTCCAGTAGTTTAGCTAGTTTGTTATTTTTAGTTGTAAAATGTTAATTTTAAAATTTGGTAAAAGAAAAAAGCAAAGAAGAGAAAGATGAAAACACGTGCTTCAAGGCTTTCATTTTAAAGCTATGTGTGTAATTACTAAAGAGAATGAAATTGGACATACAGAGAAGGTCACGTTCACCCAAGAGGGCCACGTTCCGCCCACAATAGCTCATAACTGAGCGGTCATACCAAGATTAGCTAATGAAATGACAAAAGTATCCTCAGTTCACACTATAATTCCAAGAAGCACACATTGACCTTGAGGTGCCTGTTATTCCCTCTTATTAATAAGTAGTAATAGTAATTTCAGCCAGACAAAATCTAATGTTAAATCCGATCCCAGTGAGTATAAAGTTCAAAACCTAAATATGGTCTTTTTGGACTCAAAAGATTAAAATAAGTGGAAAAAAATTTAGTGATCAAACTATATATAAGCGCCCTTTTAAAGGACGCTTTATATAAAACGCCTTTTAGAAAAACGCTATACGTGAAGTTGATTAGACGTTCATGTATAGCGTGGTTTAATAAAGCATTATATATATTTTCTAGGCCCACCAATAAATCTTTTGCGCTTAACTGACATAACAATAATTTAAATGGGCATAGCACCCTTTAAAAGGACGTTTTACCTCGAAAAATCCCCCCCCCCCACACTCCTCTCGGATTGGGCATTGCCTTATTTAAAGGCGTTAAGGATTTTGCAAAAATCCATTCAGAAATATTCTCAACTCTTGTTAATTTTTTCTTCTTGTTAAATTCTCAAGCATTTTATCATAATGTCTGAAGAGCGAAAAGTAAGGGTTTCATTATATTGGGGGGGGGAGGTTGTGGTGGAGAATAACTTGGTGAGCTATAGTTTATCTCCACAGTGTCATATTAAGTTGCCACTTACAGTGGAGTACGATAGACTGGTATCCTTGTTGTGTAATAAAATGAGTGTGAGCAAATATTCGGTGAACCTTAAAGTAACCGGAAGATATCCGTATTCTATCACTTCGCAAGGGGTTGCTTGTTATGATGAGTTTAACATCGAGGATGATGAAGCGTTGAGTGATTTTTTGAGGACTCCGGATGAATACCGAAAATTTCTTTTGATAAAAATA
Organism: Nicotiana sylvestris; assembly: GCF_000393655.2. Taxonomy (NCBI): domain Eukaryota; kingdom Viridiplantae; phylum Streptophyta; class Magnoliopsida; order Solanales; family Solanaceae; genus Nicotiana; species Nicotiana sylvestris. The sequence goes on from NC_091062.1 coordinate 198,481,186, forward strand.
TTGGAAATGTATGTGAAGATTGAAGACTTTCGCAGTAATGAGGTTGCGCAAAGTAGGGATAACCCTCAGTCATCGGGTGGTTATTCTGGAGCAGTTTTTGCCGAATAGGTTATGGCTGAAAGAGTTTGGCCTGATTTAAACTTATCTCCACGGGCGAATGAGGAGCGGGGAATTAATTTCTCTCTTACTTTACATAATCCATAAGACGAGTGGTAAACTTCAATTTTCCTTTGTGTTACGATATTCATTTATGTTGTATTGAACTTGTATTAATACTCATATAATACATAGGGGTACAGTCCAAATATGAATTTTATAAGTTATGAATGCATGCCTAGTTGGAATATGCGTAGTTTTGGTGTGTTGAATCATGGTGGTCCATCCGGGTGTCATCACCAACAGGATAATGTCCATCATGGAATGGCAACACATTACGACTTGTAAGTGAAGTGATATAGCTATATGTAAAGTATTTTATCAATTTGAGTAGCTTATTATTTTGTTGTTTGTACAGTGAAAACGAGCAAGTTGAACCACGTGTCCTGAGTCAATTGCCCGAAGACGACATATTTAATCGGGATCTGGCAGATGCACAAAGTCAGGAAGAGAACATTGATTATGACAACAATGCCGATGAGTTCAAATATGACACACCCTTCCTTGATGAGGGTGGTAATGAGGAGGAAGAGAATGATGGACCTGATTTGATGAGGGAGTATGCTCCGCCCCTCATTAGACCAAGAGTGTACGAGTCCCAAATGTTATTTCATTCAAGGGAAATTCCCTACCTTGATCATTTTCCAAGTATACCGGATGTGGATTCCCTCACAAGGGATTTTGACGAAATTCAGACAGTAATGTGGGATGAGTCTAGACCAACGGTGCTGGCAAAGGGCTTGTTTTCTCTGATAAAACGCGCCTAAGCAGGGCTGCAAAAATGTACAGCGTAAAGAGTTTCATGAGATGGTGGTATGGGAGTCAAGTCCGGATGTATACAAGGTTGTTTGCCGTAGATGTTTTACGGGTTGTCATTGGATGCTGCGTGCGAGCAAGAAGAAAACATGTATGTGGAATGTGGGTAAATACATTGGCACCCACACTTGTGAAATGGTCACATTCAATGGGAATCACTTCAACTTGGATGCTGACTTGATTTCTCTTGTCATGATTCCACACATTGAAGCATCCATAAGATACACATTCAAAGAGTGCATTACATTCGTCCACCAAGAATATGGTTGCACCATTACCAAAAGAAAGATATTTTTCGGGTGCAAACGTGCATTTGAAATTGTTTATGGTAACTGGAATAAGTCATTTGCAACTCTATCCAGGTACATGGCCGCATTGCAACACTTTAACCCCGGGACCGTTATTGAATGGAAACTTGAGCGGAGTCCGGAAATACTAGAATATATATTCAATTACATGTTCTGACCATTTAAACCAGCAATTGATGGTTTTCTGCATTGTCGGCCGGTAATATCTATAGACGGCACTCATGTCTATGGAAAGTATGATATTAAGCTCTTGATCGTTGTTGCAATAGATGCTAATGGACAAATATTTCCTTTAGCTTTTGCTATTTGTGCCAATGAAAGCCAAGAGACGTGAACATTATTTTTGAATCACTTGAAAGAGCACGTTGTCAAACGGCGTTTAGGTATTTTTCTAATATCTTATCGGCATGATGGTATTTTAAGTTTTGTAGAGAATTTGCATGCATGGCAAGAACTGTATGCCTACCACCATTACTGTGTGAGGAACCTGAAGGCCAATTTCCAGAAGGCACATCCCAACAAGGATATGCGTGATTTAATGTGGATGGCTACAACATATCACCAAGAGCATAAATTTCGGCGGCACATGGAATCTATCAGGCAGGAAGACGAGGCTGCCTATCACTGGTTACTGCGACATAAGCCTGAAAAGTGGACTTTGTATGCGGATGGTGCCAGAAGATAGGGAATTCTGTCTACAAATGTATTAGAGTCTTTCAAGGGGTTATTGAAGTCTGCACGAGAGTTGCCTGTCACTGCTATGGTGCGGATATTATTCAAGCAGATGGCGGAGAGGTTTGTTGAAAGGGCTGCAGCTGTAACGTTATTGATGAAAAGGGGTGTTGAATTTATGCCATTACCAATGAAAAAATTTGAGAAATACAGGCGGCGAGCATATTGGCATTTATTTTTATAGTATGATCACGATCGAAATATTTATGAAGTTCGAACCGCTATCCATGAAAATTGGGGAAATAATATACACACCATAAATGAATCTAGAAGGTTATGCTCTTATGAGAAATGCTCCATCTACCACATGTCGTGCTCACATGCCATCAGGTGCTTTCAACATACAGGTTTCGGGCCAACAAACTACGTTGATAAACAAAATAGTGTTGTTGCATACTTAAACACCTATAGTGGGCAGTTGCAACCAGTGGGTGCTGAGCATTATTGGCCAACAAAACCATTTAAAATGGTGTGTAACAAGGAGTTTTTGCGTCAGCGACATATGAAAAAAAGAACTCGTATACGGAACCAAATGGATATTCGTGATACCGTTTATGCGCGCAAATATGGTATATGCTCGCAAACAGGACACGATCGTCGAAATGTCCTTCAGCTAGTTTGGGTGGCAGAGGTAGCCCAACTCCCGGTTGAAGTTCATCTAATGTGCGCAACTATCAAGGATACACGTAGTATTTTGTTTTCGTAATGTAGTTGTAATAAGTGTATGTACTTGTTTATGTTCCAAAATATTTCAAATAAAATTATGTTTACATTCTTGCTAAATCTTATTGATATTTAACATTTTCAGTGGAGTAAATTAATGAATTTCTCCCTCCTGTTCATGTTATAAAAATTAGTATTAGATTTTCGAATTTCAATCTAAAATTATTAGAAAACTACACTGTCGGAAGAGGATGACATTTGATAAATATGGGAATATATATATATATATATATATATATATATATATATATATATATATATATAAACAGTCATATTCCCGTATGTAATAGGATAGCGCGATTTACGTTATGTGTGTTGTCTTGTCGACCTGAAAAGCTGCCCGCTGTGAGCACGTGATTTTTGCCTCATACGAATTACTCCAAAATAATTCCCAAAAATTAGGTTTTGGCTTTGATTATGTGTTATTTTAGGAATTATTATGTGATTTTCCTGATTGTTTGCATGTATTTGTGTGCATGTTTAATTTTATTGATGCATCAAAAATAAAATAAAAATAAACAAATTAAAAAAATATAGCATTTGCATTTAAGATTTGATATTTTTATAATTAATTAATAATTAGGTGTTTTCCAAAAAATGAAAATCCACAAAAAATAACATAGTTTTGTATTTTTGGTCAAATTGTGTGATTTTTTTTTAATTTTAAGTGTTTAATTATTTGTTATAGGTGTTATTTAAAGTTAATTAATATTTTTAAGCTAATTTAAGTCTTCTATAATTTAGTTTAGGATTTTTAAGTTTAATTTTTGAAAGAAAAAAAAAAGAAAAAAAGAAGAGAAAAGAATTAATGAAAGAGAAGGAAGTCAAATTTGGGCCAAGTTCAATTTAATTCAAGAGGCCCAAATCAAATACACCTGAACTTCCCCCCCCCAGTCCGGCCCAAACCCGTCCCAACCCGGTCCGTCTCCAGCCTCAATCAAACGACGCCGTTTCGAGCATCTCAATCTGGACCTTTGATTTGATGAGATCAAACGGTCCAGAATCTCACCCACAACCCGACCCAATCTCTGAACTGATCCAACCCTAGAACCAAAACGACCCCGTTCCGTGCCCATTTGATCACAAACGTTGGATTTCTATCATCCAACGGTTCACATTAATCACCCCATTTTAATAATACAAAAAACCTCAAACGACCCCTACCCCCCAAAATCAGAACCCCTCCCATTCGTCTCTCTCATCGATTCAGAGACGACCTTGTCTCACCACCGCCCTCCGTCCACCGGAAATCGCCCCACGGCGGTTCCGGTGGTCCAATCCCTCCCAAAAATACACCCCAGAACCCCCTCGATCTCCTCTTCCCAAATCCCTGCTCCAAATCCTTCGAACATCCCAGGAACCCGTCGAATATCGATTCGAGTAGATGAACCCTAGCGCCGCCCTAACTTTCTCTGGTGGTGGCGCCACCTCCAATCGACCCCAAACTAACACCCCTGATTCTCCTTCACCTCATCACCTCAAATCCCCAAACCATTGCGTTTGAATCTTAGCCAAATCCCTCGAATTTCAGATTGAAGATCGGACCCGAACCCTAGTTTACCCCATCAACCCCAAATCAACACCATATAATCCCCATGAACCCCTCTTTCCGAACCTGAGCATAGCTCCCCTCAAATCTCTTTCAATTGTCTCGAATTTTCAATCTGAGGTCTGAACCCTGGAGTGTTTATTCTCGAGTTTTTCTGAACTTTTCAAGGACAACTTACCACCAGATAATGATGGTTGCTAGTTCTTGAAAAGGAACGAGCGATTAACATTATCTTGGGGTGAGTTGGAATGTTGGTATCAATTTCAAATCTACTTGGTAAGTTGCCACTTTCTTTGATTGTTTGTTTGTCTTTTGCGTCTGTTTAGGTCTTTCCTTCTATGTTTTGTTTGAATTTGCTTAAACTTCTGGTTCATTCACTGATTATTTCTTGCCAATTTAATTGTTCATGTGTGAGGTATTTGCTGATTTTCGTCAGAACCTTCAGGGTTTTTGATCAAATGATTATGCTTTAGAGGAGTAATTTGAAAATGAGATAGAGAAAACTCATTAAATAAAACTAGGATTGACAACCTTTTGAATTAACTAATGAAAAAGGGGAATGATAGGTTGGATTAATGCCTTTACTAGTGGAAAACTAGAAGCAACATGGGCTGTCAGGGCACGCCTAATTTAAATATCAGGCTGCCCATACCAGCTGAATAGAATAATAGGAAAGGGGGGTAATAGGGTACTGAGATTCCTGTTCTAGTGTTTGAAAATCAGAGGGTGGTGGGGGGAAATTGTTCCTTAATTGTTGAAATTAAGAGCTGGAAAAGGATAAGTTTTAGGAATATAAATACACAGAGAACATTAGAGGAGAGGGAGGCAGAGAGAGAGAGATATAAGCATTAAGATATACATAGCAATTGGATATTCTAAAAGAGGGGGGAGGGAGATCCGGATACTCTAAAAATACTAAGAGGAGAAATTCTGAAAATACCAGGCAGCTGTAGAAACTATTATTTCATTAAGTTATCTTGGTAATTTCTTAGATTTCGAATTCCTGAAATGAATCCTAGTTCACTGTTTCATTAATCTCTCTTGTTTCGATTTTTCTTTTCTCAAATTTTCAATTTGTCTAGTCTAGTTTAGTTCATTCAAGTGTTTAAAGAAGAATGGATTTCGTTTTGAGTCGGATGTGAAGTTGGTTGAACAAGTAGATGCTCTACGGGTTTCTGGGGTCGATCTCGACACCTGTTGGTTTGAATCTGAGGTTATCTGTTGTACTGCTGATTGTTTGAGCTTGCTGAATCTCATTTCTTCATTGTTTACCCTCTTTTCCAGGTATTTTCAGCACTATGGATATCACTTAAGTGTAATCTGAAGTTTGGATCTAGAAACGTGATGAAGATTTGTACTATTTGTTATTGACTCTCATTTCTCCTTTTGTCAATTTCATGTTAGCTATAATACTTAGCTTTAGAAAGATTCTGATTGGTGCATCGATCATGAATAGGACGTTATAGTATGGAATCGATGTTTAAATGGTTTGATTTTTCTGTTTAGTTATCAGCCTTGTGTGAAATTGGCTGTAGTTAAAGAAATGTTTTGGCCTGTATTGGCAGTAACATTTAGGTTGGTTTCTTGAGGTTCAGTATGACTACGTAATGAAACATGTTGATATACATATTAAGATTGGTAGAGGTTTAGTGGCTTAAGACATATTATGTACAATTTAAGCTTTAATCGTAGTTTGTTCTGAATGAGGATTTATCTGGAAAGGGTCTGTTTGCATGTTAGTCTGCCATTAATTCAGTTGTGAGGCTTCTAAAATTCCTAAGGCCATCCTTTTCTTGTATGGGTTCGACCTGCGAACCCCTAGCCTCCGTTTTAGGTGTGGTTCATCCATCCCCGGACTCTCTACTTGAGCTTATTTTATGAGCCCAGTAATGCGTTTCTTATTGCCGGATTTTTTATCATCATGGGTTGGACTTAAATGCATGTCATATGAAATTAGAAGCACAACTGGTAATTGAAACCCGGAATTAATCGCTAGTTTGATCTCATATTTTCATGCGCTTTTTGGGTTGATTGGTACTTAATTGATTTGTACATGCATAGTTTCTGAAAATTGGGCCTAGAGCTGGCCCAGTTATAGAGTTCAAAATTAGAGCTAGATTGCATACCATATGCTCATGGCCTTCCTTTTCAACACCAAAATTGGGCTCATTCTGGGCCCAAGCTCGAAGACCTTTATCATAAGATTGCTTACCTCTCGACTACTTGAGCCTGTGGCATTTCGTTAATTTTAACTCTTCAGTTAGTTGTTATATAAGTTTGGGTGGCGAATCCCTTTAAGTTTTATCTTAATCAACTAGTCTTCTTAAATTAAATTGAGGTGAGCTATACCGTATAACGCAAGTAGCTTATAGCCTTCGTAACCTTGATTAAAAGTTTTAATCCTTAGAATTCAAGGCATGCCATTTAGGGAAATTTCTACGGCCTTCGCAAAGTTGCAAATGTGTATTTGCTTTAGGCGCGTTGTTTTAATAAATTATCTTCCTAAACTCGGGTGCGCATTTATGTGACCCAAATCCAAATCTCAACGTTAGCTGGAATTGTGTTGCGAACCGCGAGTGCATTTATGTGACGTAGTTCGAGACGTGTTTTAATAACGTTGCAATCTTCTTAAAAATGAATAAAAGCAGTTAAAGTTGAATTTGCACATAGGTTCAAAATAGTTTAAAATCATATAACTAAGCCGAATATAACAGTTGAGCGACCGTGCTAGAACCACGAAACCTGGGAGTGCCTAACACCTTCTCCTGGGTTAACAGAATTCCTTACCCGGATTTCTGGTTCACAGACTGTAATACAGAGTCAATCTTTTCCTCGATTCGGGATTTAAACTGGTGACTTGGGACACCATAAATCTCCCAAGTGGCGACTCTGAATTCTTAATAATAAATCTCGTTTCGATTGTCCTTTAATTGGAAAAACTCTCATATACTCCCTTCCGGGGTTGTAGGTAAAAAGGAGGTGTGACAACTCTGGCGACTCTGCTGGGGAACGAACCCAGAATCTCTTATTCAGGGTTCAGAATTCGAGCTTAGAATAATTGTTATTATTTGGCTTTATTAATTATCTGATTTTATTACATGTTTGGGCCTGATGTGCTAATTGTTGCTTTTTACCGCTTTGATATTATCTTAACTGTATATATAAAGTGCTACGAAACCCCTCTCTTCTCCCTCCTAAGGAGTGCACATTGGTCGTGACTTCTTTCTGTTAGTGTCAAATCCTAAATAGAACGAGGTTCGGACAAGTTGCAAAGCCGGATGATCTTTTGGTTACCGGTACGCAGCCCCTCCTCAGCTCGAGTTGTCCACTCGGGTAAGCCAGGTCTAGAACAAATAAACCTAGTTTTTTAAACCTAGTATAACAATACCTCATGTCGGATCCCTAGTAGGAACGTTTGTTTGCACCATGTGCATTCTGACTTTGGAGACTCAACACAGGGGTTGGGTCTGTCTAGGACAGGTACACCTGAAATAAAAAGACCATCCTGATGCATCTTACTTGCTACTTGCGCATTTATTTGCTTCGAATTTATATGTTGACCGGCTTTGGAATGAAAGCAGAGAATTTGGGAAAGAAATAGCAGTGTAGAGGGTTAAGAGAGTGAATCACATGTTTAAAGAAAAACCAGTGTCCAAATGGCGCTGAAATTCTGCCGAATTTTTTAAAAATGAGAAAGGGGTTTTGTTTTTGAAAATAGTTCGTTTTATTTGTCCGAACTATGCCGGTTTGATTCTCACAGGGTGTGAGATACGTAGGCAACCCTCATCGGGTCCAACTTCCTTTTTCGCAAAAATAGCCAAAAGAACAAAATTTTACTTTTTAGTTAGGGTGATGCCATTCTTGTCAGAAATAGCCGAATGTCCTTAAAAAAAGGGCGTCGGAAGGCCGTTTTTGCAAGAACAACCACCTGTGGTCATTTTTTTCAAGGTTTTCACCAATGAGCCAACACAGCCTTAAAATTTTCGTTCTCGAAGTGCTGAAAGGCCGTATTTGCGAAATCAGGTTTTTATTTTTTGAAAAATATGTGTTAATTTTATTTTGAGTCAAATAAGTCTTAAATCTTGCATAAACACCCCAATAAACATTCAGAATAAGCACGAGTCAGAATTTGCCGGTAACAGTTATGAATAAGATCCCTTTGGAGTTGCGTATGTGGTGGGAAGATTTGGGCAAGTCAGAGCAAGATAAGGTCAATCTAAATTTGGGGAGTCTCACCTGGTTATTAAAAATCAGACCTAGAGGATACATCATAAAGGCTTTGGTTACGTTTCGGGACCCGGCCCATAACGTATTTCACTTCTCGAATTTTGAACTCACCCCGACCTTGGAAGAGATAGCAGGTTATATGAAAAGTACTGCAGGTTTGAGGCATAAGTATCTGATCGCTCCAAGGGCTGTCAACTCTCACAAATTCATGGATTTGCTAAAGATAAATAAGGGAATCCCATATTCTGAGTTGGAAGGGGTTTTTTCCACTCTACGTTTTATATACCAGAAGTACGGGCATGTAGGAGGGTTCAATGATCCAGAAAACGGGGTTTGTAGTAAAGGGAACCGAACAAAATGGGATGAGCATAGGCGTTTCGCTTTCATGGTAGCATTCTTAGGTCTTGTGGTGTTTCCCCGAAAAGACGGGAATATCGATTTGCGGGTGGCTGGAGTTGTCAAGGTCCTGGTTACCAACGCCAAGAGCACTCTCGCCCCTATGATAGTGTCTGAGATATACCGAGCTCTCACAGCTTGTAAAGCTAGGGCAGACTTCTTCGAGGGATGCAATTTGCTACTACAAATGTGGATGATCGAGCACTTGTGCCACCACCCTCAGTATATGAGTTATGGATCCGCAGAGAAAAGCTGCATTGAAGAATTCAACACAAGGGTTTCAGGGTTCAAGTTACCGGAGGGGTTTGGAGAATGGATAGCCCGCCTTCGCGCCATCACTACGGGACAAATAGAATGGACACTAGGTTGGCTTCCTGTTGAAGAAATTGTGTATATACCCGCCACAGGGCTTTACTTCCTCCTAATGGGTCTTCGAGGTATTCAACCTTACGCGCCCTACCGAGTGATGAGACAATTAGGAAGGTGTCAGGTGATACATCCAGATGAAGATCTCAGTGTCCACGCGGTTGAGATTAGCTCCAACAACCAATTTCACAAAGTAATGGTTCGTTCTATTTAGAATGAGTGCCAATATTTGACGGCTAGCACCCGAGTGCGGAACCTATCTAAAGGAGAGGTCTCATCCGCCTACCTTGCCTGGTATAGAAAGAAGAACACTGCAAGGGCTGAATCAGAAAGACCGGCCAAAAAATCGCACATTCAGGAATTCGCCGAGGCATCGCAAGAACCATGGGCTTGGTTGGCCAAGGAAAACGAGTACATGGCCATGATAGGAAAGTTGGAGAAGCAAGTCAAAGACCTTCAATTCGAGAATGGCTTACAAGCAGCGGAGGATGAGGGTGAAAAGAAAAGGCTAGCCAAAGAAAATGAGGCCCTTCGAGCTCAAATGCAGAAACTGAAAGTAGCAGCAGAAAATCCAGTCCGAAGTAACATAGATGAAAAGCTCGTAGCTAACCTAAAGTAGAAAGTAAGTAAATATAGTTTCTATTTGAACAAAGCAGAAAGTGAACTGGCCAGGGCTCAAAAACAATTGGCTAAAAATGCAGATGAACGGATATGCCTGGTTAAGCAGTTAAGAGAAAGGTACGATGATGAGGTCGCGGGGTTGAAGAAAAGGGTCATCGCCACGGAAAACAAAATGATCAAGCAGGCAAAAGACTTCAAGGTTGAAAGGGAACACTGTTACACGATATTAACGCAGTTAGAAATAGACTTGCAACAACTTCAGGAACAAAACTATGCAGCCAAGCAAACTTTGGAGGCTAGGGCCCAGCAGATTGGGCATTTGTTACAAGAAGAGGACGTCATAAGAGAGAGAATTAGAAACATCGCTGACTACATCGTTATGAAGTGCCACATTTGTGAGGATATGACTCGCACTACATTCTTTGCAGCGGTGATGACCTTTGTTAAACAAATAATGTACAGCTTGGACCGACTTCAAAGTGATCTTGCACATAGGCCCGTGGCGAGACCGAATGATGTCCCACGAACACCAGGAGCATTGATGTACTTATGATTTTCAGTTTGAGTCTGTATTTCCTTTTCTGTCAGAGTCTTAAGGCATGTTGGGTTTATATTTTCTCTCTGTTTTGAGTCTGTATTTCTTTAAAGTATGATAGCTTAATTTCAGAGTCTATATTTTGTCTTTGCATCAGAGTCTGTTAGTCTTTTGAAATTTGTTAGTATTGAGTCTTTGTGATCGAAGCATTTGTTTTTATAAAAGCTGAAAATCCCAAAAATATTTTATTTACTTTCACACTTATCTGACAGAACTACGCACGGTCTGATTCATGCGGGGACATGATACGTAGGCAATCTCTATAGGATTCGACCACCACTAAAAAATAAGGGGAAATGAAAAATAAATAAAGGAGGATAGAATAAAGGAAGTTTAAAAGAAGGGGCACAATTATGAGAGGCCGGAATGACGCACGCAACCGAAGCAAATGCATGATAGAAAATGGTTAATTGCCTAGGTGCATTGCATCCCAACGTGTAATTGCATATGTGTTAAACTCTAAGAACTGACAAGTTTGTTGTATTCCAGAGAATTCAAGCAGTTAGTTTATTTAGAGGATACTGGCACATTATCATTACCAAACCAGATCAAAAGGACCAATACCAGAAATCATGTCTATCCCGGATGTCGACACTAGTGTTGAGGTAGAGGAGTTGGACGTCAATAAAATGAAAGAGGAGATGCTCAAGCTTAAGCAACAGATGGCCGAAATGTACCAGACCTGGTCCATAGAGCAATCACCGCCATCTAACCTAGCCAACCCGGCTTTTACCCCACCATTAGCCCAGTCTCAGGATCATCTCGCCATCGATCTAGGTTTTCCCATTTATCAACATTAACATGGCACTACTTCTCATATGCCGCAAGCTCTACCACCAAAATCAATTCCATACCCTCCTCCGCCAGTCACCTCTATCTTTGTAGCATCTCCACCAGCTGCACTCCATAGATCCCCGAGTGAACCTGTGTTCCAAAATCAGGACAACCAGTATTATCCCCCGGAGCCCACCTTCAAAGCTCCCGAAACCTACCCCTATGATCCACGTTCTGATCTCCCGAGAGAAGCTGAGAGACTAGCCAAAAATTCCGAACATGAGGAGATGTTCAGAAAAATGAAATGCATAGAACAATCCTTCAGGGATATGAGAGGGCTAGGAGGTTAGGTAAGCATGTCTTACAAAGACCTGTGTTTATTCCCAAATGTACAACTACCGGCAGGGTTCAAAATGCCCAAATTCGACTTGTACAACGGACACGGTGATCTGGTGGCTCATTTGAGAGGTTTTTGCAGTAAGATGAGGGGAGCCGGAGGAAAGGATGAATTGTTAATGGCTTACTTCAGTCAGAGTTTGAGCGGAGCAGCATTGGAGTGGTACACCCGCCAAGATCACGGAAGATGGTACACATGGGATGATCTGGCACAAGCATTCGCTTGTCACTTTCAGTATAATCTTGAGATCATTCCAGACCAACTATCTTTGACTAAACTAGAGAAGAAGCACAGTGAAAGCTTTAGAGAATATGGTTTCCGGTGGAGGGAGCAAGCAGCAAGGGTAGATCCCCCAATAAAAGAGAGCGAGATGGTTGATTACTTTTTGCAGGCTTTGGAGCCAACTTACTTTGGTCATTTGGTGTCCGCAATTGGCAAGTCTTTTAATGAGGTTGTAAAAATGGGAGGCATGGTCGAGGAGGGGCTTAAGTCCAACAAAATCATGAGTTATTCAGCGATCAAGGCAACCACTCAGGCCATTCAAAGCGGCACTGGGGGTGTACTGGGGAAGAAGAAGAAAGAAGATGTCACGACTGTTGAGTCCGGAGCCTGGTTCAGATCTAGAGGCCTGTCACCCTACTATAGCCAACCACGACCCTACCACCAAAATTACCCCCACACTCCATATAGCCTTCGACAACATTACTACCCACCGCCAGATCCCCATTTTTCCGTCCATAATGCACAAACCTATACCCAAACTCCGGCACACGCACAATGGCGTGCGCCGCCTCCACAAAATCCGTACCCAGCTCCACAAAACACATATCCACCCCAAGAGCCTACAGAAATTCCCCCGGAACGGGTTTCCGACCAAGCCTTCAAGAATGAGAGGTTACAGAAGCAAAAGACTTTCACTCCACTGGGGGAATCATATACCAGTCTTTTCCACAGGTTGAGGCAGTTGGACATGCTGAATCCAATTGAGCCTAAAATGCCAAATCCTCCTCCTAGAATTCTTGACCACTCGGTGAGTTGTGAGTACTGTTTAGGAGCCCCTGGGCATGATACAGAGAAGTGTTGGAAACTAAAAACAGTTGTGCAAGAGCTTATTGATACTCATCGGATTGAGGTTCAGGCCTTAGAAGCACCGAATATCAATCAGAATCCACTGCCAGCTCACCATGAGACACATATGATTGAGTTGATGCACAAAGAGGGGGAGCCCAGGAAGCCCTCACAGACGGTAATGATGATCCGTCCAGCAAAACCAGCTCGAAGGAGAAGGTAACCAGTGGGAAATCAGTGGTCCAGTTGAAAGAGGTAGACGATAAGCCTACTGTAGTAGCTGAGAGAGGGTCGTCAAGCACTGTTGTAGTGAAACCAGAGAAAGCTAAAGTGGTAGTGCCAGGGGTTGCAAGTAAACCTGTTGTGGTCGTGAAGGGTGCTCGCATAGAGCCTATTATTATAAAACTAGTAACTCAGCTTCCAGTGATCAACAACAAGGCTGTTCCCTGGAATTATGAACGAGTGACAGTGATTTACAAAGGGAAAGAAATCAAAGAAGAAGTTTGTGAAGCACAAGGTTTGACTCGCTCAGGAAGGTGTTTTACTCCCGAGGAGTTAAGAAGAGCTAAAGATAATCCAACGCCGGTAACTAAAGCTGTAACTAAAGAAAAGGCAGAGGAATTTTTGAGGAAAATGAAAGTGCACGACTATTCTGTTGTAGAACAGTTGAGGAAAACGCCCGCTTAGATCCCATTGCTCTTATTGCTAATCCATTCAGATGAGCACCGTCAGTCGCTGATGAAAATCTTGAATGAGGCCCATGTCCCCGACAAGATCTCGGTAAGCCATCTGTAAAAGATAGCCAACAAGATTTTTGAAGTAAACAGAGTCACTTTTTCCGATGATGAACTGCCCGTAGAGGGTACTGAGCACAACAAAGCCCTTTACCTGACAGTAAAATGCGAGGGTTCCGTGGTTACCCGAGTATTGGTTGACAATGGTTCAAGTGCAAACATATGTCCTCTCTCCACTCTAAGCAAGCTGAAAGTAGAAGATGAGAGGATCCATAAGAACAGTATCTGTGTGCGAGGATTTGACGGCGGAGGCAAAGACTCGGTCGGGGACATAATGTTGGAACTGACTATAGGTCCAGTAGAATTCACAATGGAATTCCAAGTGCTGGATATAGCTGTTTCCTACAATTTATTAGGGAGACCATGGATCCACGCCGCTAAAGGAGTACCATCAACACTCCATCAGATGGTCAAGTTTGAATGGGACAGATAGGAAATAGTTGTGCACGACGAAGATAATTTGTGCGCTCACGGCAATACCATTGTGCCATTCATTGAAGTGGGAGATGACAAGGGACCATGGGTCTACCAAGTTTCTGACGCAATGTCAGTCGAGAAATTTCCAGAAGGAAAGTGTATCCCAAATCCGAAGATAATCGCCGTATCAGTCATGGTAGTGTATGAAATGTTGAAGAATGGTTTTGTACCAGGAAAGGGTTTGGGAGCAGCTCTGCAAGGCATCATACAACCCCTGTCTCTTCCCGAAAACTTGGGAACATTTGGTCTAGGATTCAAGCCCACAGCCGCAGACATAAAAAGAGCCAGGAAATTGAAACCAAGGGCATGGGTCCTTCCAAAGCCGGACCCACGTCTTTCCAGATTATTTGTCAAGTCCGGTACGAGGAGTCGCCCAGTGACCGCGATTTCCAGTTCTGTGATTGATCCGGATAGGGAGTTAATTGAAAGATTTGAGAAGTTGTTCGACAGTGTGAACATGGTGAAAATTGGAGAAGGTTCTAGCAACGCGGAAGTGCAATTTGTCGGGCCAACAACAAAGCTTAATAATTGGAAGGCTACTCCTCTCCCTACTCGGAAGGAGTCTTGGTAGTTTGCTTTGATTCTCCTTTAAGTTTGTACGGATTATTCCAGGGTTGTAATTCGGATTTCATTTTCAGTCTGTTTGAGTGTGCAAACCTTGTTATCTTTTATCATTCAATAAAATACAATTTCCCTTTCTTCATCATTCTTGATGGTTGTCCTTTTTGTTTTCTTTTCTTTTCTATACAGTTCTTTTTATGTTGGTTCTAATGACATGGTATGCATAAGGAATCCCCAGCCCAGTCTTAAAAATCAATCTAATTCCGAAATATTAGTTCAAGAAGTAGATTGTGATTACGAATCAGAATATGATGATGAGGATGAAGCCTTCGAAGAGATTAGTAAGGAGTTAATTCACTTCGAAGAAAAATCCAAACCCAACCTGAATGACACAGAAGCCGTCAATTTAGGGACACAGACAATGTCCGAGAGACTAAAATAAGTGTCCACCTCGAGCCAAAAATCCAGGAGGAGTTAATCAAAACACTCATCGAGTACAAAGATGTTTTTGCGTGGTCATATGACGACATGCCAGGTTTAAGCACTGATTTAGTGGTCCACAGATTGCCCACTGATCCAGCATTTCCTCCTGTCAAGCAAAAGTTGAGGAAATTCAAAACTGATATGAGTGTGAAGATTAAAGAAGAAGTTACCAAGCAGTTGGATGCAAAGGTTATTCGGGTCACTTGGTATCCTGTTTGGTTGGCTAATGTCGTGCATGTGCCGAAGAAGGATGGTAAGATCAAAGTATGCGTTGATTACCGCAATCTCAACCAAGCAAGTCCGAAGGATAACTTCCCACTACCCAATATTCACATTTTGATTGATAATTGTGCCAAGCGTGAGATTGGATCTTTTGTGGATTGCTATGCCGGGTATCATTAGATTCTAATGGATGAAGAAGATGCAGAAAAGACTGCATTCATCATGCCATGGGGAACTTATTGCTACTGGGTAATGCTATTTGGCTTGAAGAATGTTGGGGCAACTTATATGAGGGCAATGACTACTGTGTTTCATGACATGATACACAAGGAGATTGAGGTATATGTAGATGATGTGATCATAAAATCAAAACATCAGGCTAACCACATCGGGGATTTGAGTAAATTCTTCCAGAGGCTTCGCAGGTACAACCTCAAGCTTAACACCGCCAAGTGTGCATTTGGTGTTCCATCCGGAAAACTGTTGGGATTCATAGTCAACTGGCGAGGCATCGAGTTGGACCCATCAAAGATCAAAGCCATACAAGAATTGCCACCTCCGAGGAACAAGACTGAAGTGATGAGTCTTTTAGGAAGGTTGAACTACATCAGCAGGTTTATTGCTCAGCTCACGACAACTTGTGAGCCTATTTTCAAGTTGTTGAAGAAAGACGCTGCGATCAAGTGGACTGATGAGTGTCAAGAAGCATTCGATGAGATAAAGGGATACTTGTCTAACCCACCTGTGCTGGTACCACCAGAACCAAGGAGACTTTTGATTCTTTACTTGACTGTCCTGGAAAATTCATTTGGCTGTGTACTGGGGCAGCATGATGTCACCGGCAGGAAAGAACAAGCCATCTACTATCTTAACAAGAAGTTCACAGCTTATGAGGTTAAGTACACTCACCTGGAAAGAACATGTTGCGCCCTACCTTGGGTGGCACAGAAATTGAAACATTATTTGTCATCCTACACTACTTACCTCATTTCACGCTTGGATCCATTGAAGTATATCTTTCAAAAGTCTATGCCGATAGGAAGACTGGCGAAGTGGCAGATTTTGCTCACATAGTTTGACATAATCTATGTGACTCGGACTGCAATGAAAGCCCAAGCATTGGCCGATCATTTGGCCAAAAACCCGGTCGATGAAGAGTATGAGCCACTGAGGACTTATTTTCCTGATGAAGAGGTAATGCATA
Organism: Nicotiana sylvestris; assembly: GCF_000393655.2. Classification (NCBI taxonomy): domain Eukaryota; kingdom Viridiplantae; phylum Streptophyta; class Magnoliopsida; order Solanales; family Solanaceae; genus Nicotiana; species Nicotiana sylvestris. Next base: position 198,497,655 of record NC_091062.1, read on the forward strand.
TTGACGAGCTAGAATAGGCCGAAAAAACAGGTTGGAAACTTTTCTTCGATAAGGCTGCTAACATGAAATGAGTGGGGATAGGAGTCGTGCTTATTTATGAAATAGGGCATCACTATCATGTTATAGCTCAACTTCGTTTCTATTGTACCAACAATATGGCTGAGTACGAAGCATGCATTTTGGGTTTAAGGCTAGCTGCAGACATGGATGTCCAGGAAGTCTTGGTCTTGGGAGACTCGGATCTTCTGGTACACCAAATTCAAGTAGAATGGGAAACACGAGATTTGAAGCTCATACCATACCGACAATGTTTGCATGATATTTGTCAACGGTTTCGATCAGTAGAGTTTAGGCATATTCCTAAAGTCCATAATGAGGTCGTCGATGCTTTAGCTACCCTAGCGTCAATGTTGCACCATCCGGACAAAGCTTATGTTGATCATTTGCACATTCAAGTACGAGATCAACATGCTTATTGTGAGCACGTGATTTTTGTTTCGCGCGACAATCGCTCCAAAAGAAATAAAAATAATAACAAATGGTCCTGCTGTACAATTTTTGGATTTTTACATGGCACTTTGTTAATTATTTATGATTTTTGCCCATTTTATTTTATTAAAACAAAATACAAAAATGTATGTGTCATGCGTAATTTGAACCGTAATCCGGTCGTTAAATAGAAAATCATAAATAGGCATCTTTGTCCGTGATTTTTGTTTTGTTTGATTTTACCTGTTTTAAATATTTTAATATATGTGTGCAAATAATTGTATTAAGTGTTTATTTAATTTTTAATTTGATTTACTTAAGTTTTGTTTTAAAATAAAAAAAAATAATAATAAAAGAGAGTGCAAAATTGGGTTTGGAAATCAGTTTGGGCTGATTTTTCATTTTTAATTCAGGGCCCAAACGAACAACCCAACCCAAATTACCCGGTCCAGTCCAGTTCAGCCCCTAGCCATCCAAACGACACCGTTTAATCCAGTATGATCTGAGCCGTTGATCTTTCAAAGATCAACGGCCAAGATCTCTCACCCCGAACCCACTAACAGACCCGACCCGTCTCACCCGGACCGACCCCAACCCTTTACCCTTGAAACGACGCCGTTCCCTGTTAGTCGAAGGATCCTGGCCCTTCATCATGTCTCATCCAACGGCCAGGATCCACCTATCCACTAACTATATAAACCTACAACCATACCCTGCCCCCTATCTAATACCCCAGCCTTCGTCTTCACCAGACCCTTCCCCTTCAAACCCTAGCCGCCCCCATCTCCCTTCACCAGAAACCCGGCGGCATGAACGCCGGTGACCTTCACCTTAACACCCTAGGACCACCTTGACACCCTGAACATGGATCCACCAACCGTTCAGCTCGAATCCCATCCCACCTTCTCGAATCTTCATTTGAAGATTCGAGTCAAAACTCGATCTACACCGATCTGCCCTAAATTCATACCAGACACTCCCCAGACCCCCTCGTGACCAAACCATGCTTGGTTTGGTCCGAATCTGACCAGGGAAGCATGAATCCCGGATCTAATTTTTGGAACCTTAGGGTTCCTCGTCACTTGTGCGTATCTTGTTCAAGCCGAAGAGATTAAGGTCTAATGGACCTTAATCGAAGTGTTTCTCATCTGAGAAACACTTCGATTAAAGTCCGTTCAGCCTTAAGAAAGGTCTGTTCGAGTCCAAGTTAAGGCTTTTGATTTTTCGGGATTTAAGGTGAGTTTTGCTTTCTTTTCTTTATTCTGTTAGTCCATGTTTGTTTAAAAGGCTGTTCATGTTGTTGTGAAATTTGTGTTTCGAATTTTATCAACTGTGTCCTGTCCACTTTGCCTAAACCTCGGTGTCTTGAGTCCTTCTTCTATTTGTTCTGATAATGTGTATGTATGTATGTGTTGTGCAATTAGCTGATTTTCAAATTTGAACTGACTAACTGATTCCTCGAGTACAATTTTGCTTAGTCAGTACAATTCGAATCATGTGTCCTATACTGTTAAATGTCTGATTTTGGTTTCGATTGTATGTGTTATAACTAGTATAGTCGAGTCGACATATGTCGTCAATTAGTTTCAGTTGTCCGAACAATAACAAATCGACTTACTTCTGCTAAGCATTTGCTTGAATCAATTAGGAACTGAGTTTGTTTACTTATAGTTGTTAATTTGAATCAGAAATGCCAAAGGAATGTTTTGTTTAGTTACAGTTCTGAATTGGAGGGCATGTGCACTTGTGCACAACATGTGCATTTGTGCACCACAGGTGCATTTGTGCACAGCCTGGTTCCTGCATAAAGGGCTTTTTGATTTAAAAATAGTTTGACAGCATATGCTGTCAGATATATTCTGCTACCCATTACCCTGCTTTAGTTTAAGAAGTATTAAACCTCATTTAAAAGAGTAAGTCTGCCAGAGAATGTGATGGGGGGTTAATACTTAAATAGCTAAGTGGAAACTGAAAAGAGATAGCACATGGGGGGGTGTGCTTTTGGTCTAACAGGCTGTTAAAGGGCTGATGTTAAGGCTTATAAAAGGGAAGGACTTCCATCAGTTTTTTAAAAAAAAAAAAGCAAGAGAAAGAACCAGAGATTAGGGAGAGCAAAAGAGATACACATATATACATAGAAAAGATAAGAGAGAGAAGACATACATATTAACACACACAGACAGACAGAGAGAACTGGGGAGGGAACTGAGAGGAAACATCTTTGAGAGTTGAGTTCTGGAAAAAAAAACAGAAAACTGGAAAAGATTTCTTTTGATAACTTCAGTATAATTTCAAAACTGAAGATTGACATTAGATTTTGAAAAGAAAGGAGATAGGGAGATGGATATCACAAAAATCAGAAACTGCTTTCTTCTTACTGTTTGTTCGATTCTTAGTTTGTTCAAACTGTCCAAATCAATTCTGTCTTCTTTCAAGTATCGGCTAAGTCTATTGTTTGGATTTGTATTGTTTGTTTCTCCTGGAATTGGATTGCCTGGATCTCTGATTCCATACTACTGGGAATTTGCTTCATTCTGCCATTCCTCCATTGGCTTTAGTGGCCTCTTGCACTGGGATTTTGTTCTATTGGTACCTGCTGTTACTGCTGCTGTTTGGTATTTCTTCTATTGCTCTACTGACCCCTTGCTTCTTCTGTTGTATCCAATATCCAGGTACATACTAAGACTTGCATCTGATGTAACAATGAAAGCATGAAATCAAAGATATGCAGGAGTTTAATCATTCGCTTGCTGCAATTACAGTTTTTTTATGAATACTATTAGATTTATGTAATTTGTTTAGTTTGTGATTCAACAAAAGAAGCACATTAGGTAGCCTTGTACTTAATCGCAGCTTAGTTCACCCTAAATTGTGATTTCATTTGCTTAATGGATTGTCTGATAAGGCATGTATGAGTGTTTTGGCACACAGATAATTAGGTAACCTTTCAACTAATATTCTGTATGTATAGAATAGAATGCCCTTAATCTTGCCAGATATGATGTTAGATTTTATTGAATCTTTGTAGGTAGTTCACATGATCCTGTTCAAACTCTATTAGCAATAGTTTTCGATAGGATAATTCTATTGACTTGATTTAAATAAGCGGGTTTCAAACTCGGATCTGAAGAACATTTATCATAAGCTTTTAGTAGTTATATTGATCTTGTATATTAATTCCCCCTGACAAATTAACAACATGTTCATCCATGAAATAAAGCACAAAATAATTCACGCCTCATAAAATCAGATAGTCAAATAAGGATCCGAAGTTGGTCAAGCATGTAATCAGCATGTAATCCTCTTTCTTTCGTTTTATTAGAGACAAACACAATAGAAATGTAGTCACTTTAGGATATCCTCTTCTAAAATAATGAGACGAGCCTCGCTAAAAAAAAATGCAAATTGCGGGGCCCTCAATGATTAACCATAATAAATATCTAGAACTCGGGATAGGTCGTTTAGTGAATTTCATGGCCTTCTCCAAAAATAATAATGCGTTAAACTCTTAGGCACGGTTCAAATTAAATTACATTCTTAAAATTCGGGTGCGCATTTATGTGACCCAAATTCAAATCTCAACGGAGTCGAAATGTGTTAACAACTACGGGTGCATTGATTGTGACGTGGTTCGAGATGCATTTTCACGACGTTGCAATTCTATAAAAATAAATGATAATAATAAAAGCGGTTTAAACTTAATAAAAGCACGTAAGTCATAACATGTATTTAAATCAGATATTTAGCCATTATAACAATTTAAGCGACCGTGCTAGAACCACGGGATTCGAGGGTGCCTAACACCTTCCCTCGGGTCAACAGAATTCCTTACTTAGAATTTCTGGTTCGCAGACTTCATTTGGAAAAGTCAAAAATTTCCTCGATTTGGGATTCAAGATAAACCGGTGACTTGGGACACCAAAAACCAAACCTTTCCCAAGTGGCGACTCTGAATTAAATAAATAATCCCATTTCGAATATTGTCACTTAAATTGGAAAAACTCCCCTCGCGCATTTTTAAACCCTTCGGGGCCGGGCGCGCAAAAAGGAGGTGTGACACTTATTGCAACATGATTGAAGAAGAACTTGATGGCAAACCATGGTTTCATGATATCCAGGAGTACATCAGAATGGGGATATATCCAGTGCAAGCCACGGGGGATCAAAAGAGAACAATTCGACGGTTGGCAAGTGGATTCTTCTTAAGTGGAGGAGTTTTGTATAAAAGAAAACCAGACCTTGGATTGTTAAGATGCATAAATGCTAGACAAGCTACGACTGTCATGTCCGAAGTACATTCAGGAGTTTGCGGATCACATATGAGCGGGTATGTGCTGGCAAAGAAGATTCTCCGAGCAGGTTATTATTGGCTCACCATGGAGCGAGACTGTATCAGTTTTGTGCGCAAATGCCATCAATGCCAGATACACGGAGATTTGATTCATTCTCCACCATCAGAATTGCACACGATGTCGGCACCATGGCCCTTCGTTTCTTGGGGCATGGATATCATTGGACCAATTGAGCCGGCAGCATCCAACGGGCATAGATTCATTCTGGTAGCCATTGATTATTTTACCAAGTGGGTTGAGGCCAAAACTTTCAAATCGGTAATCAAGAAAGCAGTGGTCGATTTTGTTCACTCAAATATCATCTGTCGATTCGGAATCCCAAAGGTGATCGTCACGGATAATGGTGCTAATCTTAATAGTAAATTGATGGAAGAGGTATGCCAACAGTTTAAGATTACACATCGCAATTCTACCCCATATCGTCCCAAGGCGAATGGAGCAGTTGAGGCAGCCAACAAAAACATAAAGAAGATACTTCGGAAAATGGTAGAAAGTTCCAGGCAATGGCATGAAAAATTACCGTTTGCGTTGCTGGGTTATCGCACTACTGTCCGTACTTCAGTAGGTACAACTCCTTATTTGTTGGTATATGGAACTGAAGCAGTGATACCTACGGAAGTTGAAATCCCGTCCCTTCGGATTGTCGCTGAGGCTGAAATTGATGATATTGAGTGGGTCAAAACCTATTTGGAGCAGTTGAATTTGATTGATGAAAAAAGATTAGCAGCAATGTGTCATGGCCAGTTATATCAAAAGAGAATGGCAAGAGCATACAACAAAAAGGTACGTCCCCGGAAGTTTGAAGTAGGCCAGCAGGTGCTGAAACGTATCCTTCCACACCAGGCTGAAGCGAAAGGCAAGTTCGCCCCAAATTGGCAAGGACCATTCGTTGTGACCAGAGTATTGTCCAATGGTGCTTTATGTTTAACAGATATCGAAGGAAAATGCATAGACATGACTATCAATTCTGATGCAGTAAAAAGATATTATGTATGATTTCTTTGTTATAATTGTTGATTGTTTGTATTTGACATTATTTCGAAGATTGGAATGACGAAGATAATTTGTTCTGCTATCTAAACACTTCACCCTTTGTTCCCCCTTTTGAGCCTTATTTATTTCTTTCATACCCCTCTTTTGGAATCAATAACGAAAAAAAGAGAAAAAGAAAGAAAAGAAAAAGAGAAAAGAAAAGAAGTAAAAAGTATAACAACAAGGAAATTCATGTGTGAACTACGTTTGACCTGATTCCTGTTAAGGATACGTAGGCAGCTTTTTGGCTCGGTCATAGTAAAATAAAATATCAAAAGATCCTCAGGCAAGAAACTGGGGCAGAAGTTGTGATTTGTGATAAGAAATATGATTCCAAAAGTTGTAATTTTAAACCCATATTAAATTATTTTGAGCCTTTGATACCATTTCTTTCTAACCCCATCCAAAAGCCCACATTACGGTCCAAAGAAAGACCTTCCGATGATTCTTCGAGAGATGCCAAGTCGAGCAATGTAAAGAAAATTCATATCAGGGGCAACACTCTAGTTTAAAAAAAATAAAAATAAAATGAGAGAGTCTTATTGGTGAAAACCCTCATGGGGACCATGAGGCGACGAAAGCTGAGAGAAAACAAATGAGAGAGGTTTGTCGGTGAAAACTCTTCAGGGCACTGCAAGTCGAACCAGGTCCGTAAGTTGGCAGAAAGTAAAATTGGGTTGTGGAAATCTTGGAGAACAAAGTAAAACAATTGGAAAGGAGATTGGTTAAATAGACTGGGCTGATTAATCCAAATGCGTACCATGATCATTGGTGCCGGTGATTCCGCTTAGATAAGTCCCTTTTCCTATCTCCAACAGTCATCCAAAATTGGATTCCGCTCATTCTTAAAATCCTTGCATTTCATTGCTGTTAATTTTACTTCTCTAAAGCTCTACTAAGTTTAGCCTTGTAAGAAGAAATTTCAAAGCTTACTACCATTTTCGGAATTGCACAAAGCAAAATGCAGCTAGAACATGCCAAAGATGAAAAATGGGACCTATAGTGTAAGCAAAAGTTAAAACTGTGGAATGATTCAGTAATGTCGTGGGAGATGTACGGCTTCAGGCAGAAAGGTCAGGAGGGGAGAATAGCAGTTGGGGATCTTGCAGTTAAGGATCAGTCAGAAGGTCAAAACAATCTTTTCGATCAGTTCAAGGTAGTTTGACGGAGCAAAGAATGACAAAGAGAAAACCACCTCCAGCAAGAATGCCACGATGAACCACCGCGTTTTAAACTGACGAAATTTTCTTTGATTTGAAACAGGGGCAAAAATGGAATTTGTTTCGGGAAATCATCCGTATGGAGAGTAAGTACTAGACAGATTTGATCACGGAAATTCTCAGGGCCCTCCTAGAAAATATGACTTAGTTTAAAATTCAAAATAATCATGAGTAGCGGAATTTGGCATGAGTGCGCCCTAGAAGATTATAAGTGGAACTTCGAAGTTTGTATGTTTGAGATACACTTTGGACATTACCCCATGAGAACAAAGATTCTGACTTCTCTTCTTTCCCAGATTAATGATTATGATTTTCTGTTTCCTCAATGTTTTCCCCAAGCAGAAACGCCATCTTTTTCCACTTTTTCCCAATTTAGTCGGAAATTATCAGGACCCTCCTGAAAAATGGGACCTAGTTTAAAAATCGAAACAATCGTGAAAAGCAAGGTCTGGCATAGGTGTACTCCAAAGGAATATAAGTTGATTTCAAAGTTTGCATGTTTTAAGATGTGATTCAATTAGGAATTTTCAGGACCCTCCTGAACAATGGGACCTAGATTTGAGAGTTTTCATTAAATAATAAGATTTAGCGGAAGTCACACCTTTAAAAGATATAGCTTAGATTTAAAATTGTCAAGAATTGTCAGGACCCCCTGGATAACGAAACCTAGTTTTCAAATGCTTATTGATATTTGGTAATGTGGTTCGTTTTACACTTACATATATGCCCAACTACCAAACTGGGGCAGAAAATTTTCTTTTGTTTTGTCTATTTTTGTTGAAGTCAGGTGCCCCTCTGAAGAACAGGGAGAATAAAATAGATGTGAAGATAAGAGCGTAACCAAGCACTAGTAGTCAGGTGTCCACTTAGAGAACAAGGAACAACAGTCGAAGTATCCGCGATCAGGCATCCACCTGGAGAACAAAGAATAACAGTTCGAGTTTCAGCAATTAGGAGCCCACCTGGAAAGCATGGGAACAAATTCAAGCACAGCAGTCAGGAGCCCGCCCGGAGAACAAGGGAGTATAATTTAAGTTTTAGCTTCCAAATTTTTGGTTTGTCTATTTTGAAGTCAGGAGCCCGCCTGGAGAGCAGGGAATACTTTCAAGCGCAGTAGTCAGGAGCCCACCTAGAGAACAAGGGAATACCATTCAGATTTCAAGTAATCAGGAACCCGCCTGAAAAACGAAGGGAAGAAGCAATTCAAGTTCAGGCAATCAGGCGTCCACCTGGAGAACAAAGGAATACGATTCAAGTTCAGCAGTCAGGCACCCAAATGGAGAACGAACGGAACAAGCAAGTCAGTTTCGAGTAATCAGGAGTCCGCCTGTAGAATAGAGGATAGGCAACAATGGTCAAAGAAAGACGTTTAAAGGTTCAGCAATCAGTTACCCGCCTGAAGGAGAGGGAAAGCATCTTAAGAATACATTTCGAGTCAGCAACAAAGGAACAACTGAGGGAAATACAAATCAACAAGGCAACAACAGTCACAAGACCAAGTTTGAAAATAAATCATTGTAAAGCATAGATTATAGCTTAGTCTAGCTTCTTCATTTTGTCATGGTGTAATAAGGAGGTCAGCAAGCGGTATCAGCAGCAGCAGTAGTAAGAGTGAAACCACAGCTCATGGTAGTCCCAGCTACTGAAACTTCCCGAACTACATTGACCTAATTCCTTTATAGCCAAGGATATGTAGGAAAACTTTGAAGCAGAGGCTCGGTCAAATTTTTCAAAAAATGCTTCCCACGGAGTGTTCAAACAGGCAAAAATCGCTCGTATCCGCTCACTTTATCTTTGCACAAAAACTCTTCGTGTTTCCGGACAAAGAGGGGCAGTTGTGAGCACGTGATTTTTGCCTCATACGAATTACTCCAAAATAATTCCCAAAAATTAGGTTTTGGCTTTGATTATGTGTTATTTTAGGAATTATTATGTGATTTTCCTGATTGTTTGCATGTATTTGTGTGCATGTTTAATTTTATTGATGCATCAAAAATAAAATAAAAATTAAAAAATTAAAAAAATATAGCATTTGCATTTAAGATTTGATATTTTTAGAATTAATTAATAATTAGGTGTTTTCCAAAAAATGAAAATCCACAAAAAATAACATATTTTTGTATTTTTGGTCAAATTGTATGATTTTTTTTAATTTAAGTGTTTAATTATTTGTGATAGGTGTTATTTAAAGTTAATTAATATTTTTATGCTAATTTAGGTCTTCTATAATTAGTTTAGGATTTTTAAGTTTAATTTTTTAAATAAAAAAAAAGAAGAAGAAAAGAAGAGAAAAGAATTAATGAAAGAGAAGGAAGTCAAATTTGGGCCAAGTTCAATTTAATTCAAGAGGCCCAAATTAAATACACCTGAAACCCCCCCCCCCAGTCCAGCCCAAACCCGTCCCAACCCGGTCCGTCTCCAGCCTCAACCAAACGACGTCATTTCGAGCATCTCAATCTGGACCTTTGATTTGATGAGATCAAACGGTCCAGAATCTCACCCACATCCCGAACCCGACCCAATCCCTGAACTGATCCAACCCCAGAACCAAAACGACTCCGTTCCGTGCCCATTTGATCACAACTGTTGGATTTCTATCATCCAACGGTTCACATTAATCACCTCATTTTAATAATACAAAAAACCTCAAACGACCCCTACCCCCCAAAATCAGAACCCCTCCCATTCGTCTTTCTCATCGATTTAGAGACGACCTTGTCTCACCACCGCCCTCCGCCCACCGGAAATCGCCTCACGGCGGTTCTGGTGGTCCAATCCCTCCCAAAAATACACCCCAGAACCCCCTCGATCTCCTCTTCCCAAATCCCTGCTCCAAATCCTTCGAACATCCCAGGAGCCCGTCGAATATCAATTCGAGTAGATGAACCCTAGCGCCGCCCTAACTTTCTCCGGTGGCGGCGCCACCTCCAATCGACCCCAAACTAACACCCCTGATTCTCCTTCACCTCATCACCTCAAATCCCCAAACCATTGCCTTCAAATCTTAGCCAAATCCCTCGAATTTCAGATTGATCGGACCCGAACCTTAGTTTACTCAATCAACCCCAAATCAACACCATATAATCCCCATGAACCCCTCTTTCCGAACCTCAGCATAGCTCCCCTCGGATCTCTTTCAATTGTCTCGAATTTTCAATCTAATGTCTGAACCCTGGAGTGTTTATTCTCGAGTTTTTCTGAACTTTTCAAGGACAACTTACCACCAGATAATGATGGTTGCTAGTTCTTGAAAAGGAACGAGCGATTAACATTATTTTGGGGTGAGTTGGAATGTCAGTATCAATTTCAAATCTACTTGGTAAGTTGCCACTTTCTTTTGATTGTTTGTTTGTCTTTTGCGTCTGTTTAGGTCTTTCCTTCTATGCTTTGTTTGAATTTGCTTAAACTTCTGGTTCATTCACTGATTATTTCTTGCCAATTTAATTGTTCATGTGTGAGGTATTTGCTGATTTTCGTCAGAACCTTCAGGGTTTTTGATCAAATGATTAGGCTTTAAAGGAGTAATTTGAAAATGAGATAGGGAAAACTCATTAAATAAAACTAGGATTGACAACCTTTTGAATTAACTAATGAAAACGAGGAATGATAGGTTGGATTAATGCCTTTACTAGTGGAAAACCAGAAGCAACATGGGTTGTCATGGCACGCCAAATTTAAATATCAGGCTGCCCATACCAGCTGAATAGAATAATAGGAAAGGAGGGTAATGGGGTACTGAGATTCCTGTTCTAGTGTTTAAAAATCAGAGGGTGGTGGGGGGAAATTGTTCCTTAATTGTTGAATTGCTTTTAAGAGCTGGAAAATGATGAGTTTTAGGAATATAAATACACAGAGAACATTAGAGGAGAGGGAGGCAGAGAGAGAGAGAGAGAGAGAGAGAGAGAGAGAGAGAGAGAGAGAGAGAGAGAGATATAAGCATTAAGATATACATAGCAATTGGATATTCTAAAAGAGGAGGGAGGGAGATCCGGATACTCTAAAAATAATGAGAGGAGAAATTCTGAAAATACCAGGCAGCTGTAGAAACTATTGTTTCATTAAGTTATCTTGGTAATTTCTTAGATTTCGAATTCCTGAAATGAATCCTAGTTCACTATTTCATTAATCTCTCTTGTTTCGATTTTTCTTTTCTCAAATTTTCAATCTGTCCAGTCTAGTTTAGTTCATTCGAGTGTTTAAAGAAGAATGGATTTCGTTTTGAGTTGGATGTAAAGTTGGTTGAACAAGTAGATACTCTACGGTTTTCTGGGGTCGATCTCGACACCTGTTGGTTTAAATCTGAGGTTATCTGCTGTACTGCTGATTGTTTGAACTTGCTGAATCTCATTTCTTCATTGTTTACCCTCTTTTCCAGGTATTTTCAGCACTATGGATATCACTTAATTGTAATCTGAAGTTTGGATCTAGAAACGTGATGAAGATTTGTACTATTTGTTATTGACTCTCATTTCTCCTTCTGTCAATTTCATGTTAGCTATAATACTTAGCTTTAGAAAGATTCTGATTGGTGCATCGATCATGAATAAGACGTTATAGTATGGAATCGATGTTTAAATGGTTTGATTTTTCTGTTTAGTTATCAGCCTTGTGTGAAATTGGATGTAGTTAAAGAAATATTTTGGTCTGTATTGACAGTAACATTTAGGTAGGTTTCTTGAGGTTCAGTATGACTACGTAATGAAACATGTTGATATACATATTAAGATTGGTAGAGGTTTGGTGGCTTAAGACATATTCTGTACAATTTAAGCTTTAATCGTAGTTTATTCTGAATGAGGATTTATCTGGAAAGGGTCTGCTTGCATGTTAGTCTGCCATTAATTCAGTTGTGAGGCTTCTAAAATTCCTAAGGCCATCCTTTTCTTGTATGGGTTCGACCGGCGAACCCCTAGCCTCCGTTTTAGGTGTGGTTCATCCACCCCTGGACTCTCTACTTGGGCTTATTTTCTGAGCCAAGTAATGCGTTTCTTGTTGCCGGATTTTTTCTCATCATGGGTTGGACTTAAATGTATGTCATATGAAATTGGAAGCACAACTGGTAATTGAAACCCGGAATTAATCGCTAGTTTGATCTCATATTTTCATGCGCTTTTTGGGTTGATTGGTATTTAATTGATTTGTACATGCATAGTTTCTGAAAATTGGGCCTAGAGCTGGCCCAGTTACGGAGTTCAAAATCAGAGCTAGATTGCATACCATATGCTCATGGCTATCCTTTCAACACCAAAATTGGGCTCATTTTGGGCCCAAGCTCGAAGGCCTTTGTCATCAGATTGCTTACCTCTCGACTACTTGAGCCTGTGGCATTTCGTCAATTTTTAACTCTTCAGTTAGTTGTTATATAAGTTTGGGTGGCGAATCCCTTTAAGTTTTATCTTAATCAACTAGTCTTCTTAAATTGAATTGAGGTGAGCTATACCGTATAACGCAAGTAGCTTATGGCCTTCGTAACCTTGATTAAAAGTTTTAATCCTTAGAATTCGAGGCATGCCATTTAGGAAAATTTCTACGGCCTTCGCAAAGTTGCAAATGCGTATTTGCTTTAGGCGCGTTATTTTAATAAATTACCTTCCTAAACTCGGGTGCGCATTTATGTGACCCAAATCCAAATCTTAACGTTAGCTGAAATTGTGTTGCGAACCGCAAGTGCATTTATGTGACGTAGTTCGAGACGTGTTTTAACGTTGCAATCTTCTTAAAAATGAATAAAAGCAGTTAAAGTTGGATTTGCATATAGGTTCAAAAATGTTTAAAATCAGATAATTAAGCCGAATATAACAGTTGAGCGACCGTACTAGAACCACGGAACCTGGGAGTGCCTAACACCTTCTTCTGGGTTAACAGAATTCCTTACCCGGATTTCTGGTTCGCGGACTGTAATACAGAGTCAATCTTTTCCTCAATTCGGGATTTAAATCGGTGACTTGGGACACCATAAATCTCCCAAGTGGCGACTCTGAATTCTTAATAATAAATCTCGTTTCGATTGTCCTTTAATTGAAAAAACTCCCATATACTCCCTTACGGGGGTGTAGGTACAAAAGAGGTGTGACACCGCATGCAAAAAGTTGTATTGTATCCGAAAGAATCTATAACACGCAAAGAATATGTCGGTTAAAAACTATGTTATATGTATTGTCTTGTCGACCTGAAAAGCTGCCCGCCTGCAAAAAGTTGTATGTTATCCGAAAGAATATTTAACACGTGGAGCATAGCGCGATTGAATACTACGTTATGTCTGTTGCCTTACCTATAAATAACTAGCGCATTTTAGTTATTATCTGCACTTAACCAAAACAAATAGCAAAACTTTCCAAAAAGCAAAGTTTTTTTTACATTAACAAATGTCTGGACGCAATGATCAACCAATGTGCTATTGTGGCAAACGTTATGATGAAGTAATGTTGGGTGCAGATACTGGATGTGTGTAAATAGGTTTGGAGGCAATGACGGAAATTATTGCAGTTTTGAGGGATGGTATGATGAACCCATTAAGCAGGAATGCTACAAAGAATCTTTGCAGTATATTTGGATTATGAACTCTGAATACCAACATTGTGAGTCTGAAATGAAACGAGAAATTATGGCATTGCAGGAGAAACTAAAATAGGCAGAAGAAGAAAAATGATAGGCTGGAAGAGAAATTTAAGTGGTTAGAGCAAAGAAAACTAGGTGGTAGTGACTAAACAATGAGCTGTATGTGTTGAGTGTAGTATTTTATCTTTATATTTTCCGTGTCATGTATTTTCATTAGTTGTACTAAATTTAAATTATGTTAAGTTGTTATGTTTATGTTTGTGTTGTAGTATTAAAATAAAGAAAAAACGGGAAAATAAAAATATAATGTGCATATAATGTAAACATAGAAAATTATTGTTATAAAATGTCCCACAACCTGTGTGCTTCAATGCAGCCGTTGGCCTGAGGCACATCTCATCCCGCCCGGCTACACTATCAGGATCATCCTCATTACGTCGATGCGCTGCAGCATGATCGTTAGTAGTGCTAGCAGTCTCGGTAGAAGGGGCCGTCGGTGCAGCAGTAATCTACAGAAGAATAAGTCAACTCAGTATATGAAAATATATATTAGTAATGTACGTGTTAAGTCAAAAAAAATTAAATTGTCTTACCATGGTCTCGTCGAGCTCCTGAATATAAGCATCCGTCGCAGCCAGGTCAGCATCGCACAAAGTGGCCTCCGTGACGGGCGGGGATGAAGCCTTAATAAGAAAATTATAAAGTTATTTATGGCGAATCAATGAGATAAAAATAAATTTAAATTTGATAGAAATACAAACATACTTGCCTTTGTGAATGATCCCCAACACCCCTCGATGATGAGCTATAACTCAGTCGGCGCCCACTATCCATATCTCAGGTCGGTCGATCCTCAACAACGGTCGATATGCCTGGAAATTATTGATCCCAATCCTCTCTAGTAATGCTCGCACTTGTGATCAACAATGGATCTGACGGGGTCACCTGTAAAGTCCCTGGAGTGAGCTGCAGCTGAAGGCTGAATGACGGCATGTTGTTGTGATGATCGTCTGGCTCATGGAGGTCACCCAACAGATCAGCTCCAACATCCTCAACATGTGCCTCAACGCCCCCTTGCTAGGGACCACCTTCTCGCCGGCCCCCACGACCCCGTGGGACAGCCCTGCCTCGTGGGAAAGCTCTACCTCGTTGTCCCCTACCTCGTGTGACAGCCCTACCTCGATGGTACTACTCTGGTGCCACATAAGTAGGGTCGTGTCCTAAGCGCTCATCCTCTCGGGCTCGCCGCAGTGTCTGGGCAGCCAGCTCTGTAACCTGCCGGCCATACTCGTGCAAAATGGCCATTTCCTCACTGGTATGCTGCTGTATCTGTAGTCCCAACTGGTGGAATAAATGTAGGCCAATAGCCTGCACAACATATAAAATATAAATTACAAAACGCTAGGTTACAATTATAAGTAAGAATACCAAATAACATACCAGTGCCTCATGCCTCCCGACATATGGAACGTACCAACCGCCAGCTCGATGAATGGGATTCCTGACGAAAAGTCGAGTAACGCTGCGGTACCAGCCCATATGATCATGCTCAGTATCCGTCCCACTCGGTGAAGGGGTGCGGAATCAGGTCAAATCGCCGGTCCCAAGTATCGATTTGCGCTTCTAGCCATGCCACATATGCCTGATCCACCCTAGAACGATCATCCCGCTGGAAATGTTTGGTCTACCAGGTGGACGATGTTGGTACAAGCTGCGGATGGCCAAACTGGCGAAGTGCCCGCTCGGTCACATTATGCTCCACATTATCAAGGCACATCAACGGAACGGAAGAGCCCCACATACGTCGGCCGGCCGAGCAATAATCGGGCAAGCCAGCTACCAGCGTCGCTATATGGCATCCAGATGAACTAGTAACAACAGAAAACGTGAGTATACGCAACATATGTGAAGCTATACCAAGTAAACTTAGCTATACATTTACATGTGCACCCTCCATCAAATCCAAGATATCCTTGCACAAGTGAAGATTATGCCAAGCCTCGTACTCACGCGTATATCCCCACTGGAGAACCCACCTCCTAGCTAGAGGGAGAAACGAAGGTGGTACATCCGGAGCTAATGGTGGTAGAGGCGGCTGCAACTACATGCAACTGCTCTCACGCCCAAACCTAACATAAAAAGTTGACGTAAAATTTAAGATATATTTTTACGAGGTATGTTATAATGAATAGAGTATTCGAATATGTTGTCACATGTAGTAGCATCAAAAATCCAGCAACGTCGCGCTAGGTGCCCATGCTCACCCATCACATCTGCCTGCACACGTAGGCGAGAACAACAACACCCAAGTTGTACTAAGGTAAATCATCTAGCCGCTCAAAATGATGCAGAAATCTCAAGCTAACTAGGTTCCCTGAAATGTTCGGGAACAAGACCCCTCTAAACATAAGGAGTAGCAACAAGCTCGTATACCGGTGAATATGCAGATCCGATGTATCGCCATTGATGTCCGGATGCAATATCTCCAAATAGTTTCGAATAGTCGTCAACTGCAGATGACTGGCCCCATCCAATACATTCTCATCCCGTGGCCGGAAACCAGTGAGCTGCTGCAGCATGTCCAGGTACTACACACCTATCATCTCTCTCATGGCCTGCGACAGAGCAACAGAGTGTCCATCAACGGGCAGCCCATATATAACCTCTACGTCCTGTAGTGTGATGGTGGTCTCGCCAATGGGCAAGTGGAATGTGTGCGTCTCCGGTCACCACCACTCTATCAGGGTCGTGACCAAAGATCAATCGAGCTACAGTCACCCGATCTCCAAAATCCTGTAGAAGCCCATATCCTGCAGGCGTCTGACTACATGGGGATGGAGAACTTTGCCCTTCAAAAAGTCCCACATGTCGTCCACTCTCTTGACGCGGAGAGTCTGAGCCAGTAACTCTCCCTCCCATATGTGGACGGACCTATGATCACCCTTTAACGACAGTAGCTTATTGCTGGAAGGTCTGAGATGCATAGACGACACCTCCATGCGTCTACTATAAATTAAACAACATTAATTACATGTTAGTTTATAATTTTATATGTTTGTTTGTAAATTAGATAATTAATTTTTATAATTATACAATATTTAATTATTAAGTATTCACATATGGATCCCAAGCTTGATATTTGAGACCTAGTAGCACCAAGATATCCTGAATTTTTGTATGTGTTAGTTTTATTATTTTACATGTTAGTTTTATAATTTTATATGTTTGTTTGTAAATTAAATTGTGGACAAGAGGGGTTGTTGTGATGGTAAACAACCTCCACTTCCAACCAAGAGGTTGTGAGTTCGAGTCACCCCAAGAGCAAGGTGGGGAGTTCTTGGAGGGAAAGATGCCGAGGGTCTATTTGGAAACAGCCTCTTTACCCCAGGGTAGGGGTAAGGTCTGCGTACACACTACCCTCCCCAGACCCCACTAGTGGGATTATACTGGGTTGTTGTTGTTGTTGTTGTTGTTGTTGTTGTTGTTTGTAAATTAAATAATTATTTTTTATAATTATACAATATTTAATTATTAAATATTCACATATGAGTTTCAGGCTCGATATTTGCGGCCCAGTAGCACCAAGATATCTGAAAAATATTGTTCTTTTCTCATGTTATTTTCTTACGATCGTTGACTATAATTGGACAGAGTTTGTGTTTGATATATCAATTATTTTAACGTATTTTTGAGTATACGAGATACTTAAACTACAAGGATACTACGCTAAAAGACACTACATTTTACTACGCTAAAAGACACTACATTTTACTATGCTAAAAGGCACTACATTTTACTACCCTAAAATGACACTATATTACTAGTCTTTAAGCAAATAAATAATATAAACTAGATAAAAACAACAAATACACATAATCAGAAAACATTCACGAATATATATATATATACAACAGTAAAAAGTAACTTATTAATATTTTTTTAATAAATAATAATAATTTCTCAATTTTTACATATTTTTTAGTACACTAATATCTAAGTCCAGATAAAAATAACATACCAATTTAATCGAAAAAATACAAAACAATATAGAACACATTTAAAATAACTAATATGCATTTTATACGAGTTTCGACAAAAACTATATCGAAATACATCGATTTATGTTTTTTGGAAAGTTGAAGAATTGAAGATTTTAGTCCGAAGCGAGCAACCACAATGAGAGAAGGCCTTAGCTAGGATGTGGGACCAATACTCTTTACTTTTTGTGGGACGGGTAGAATCCACTCGTGTGTTTTTGGGTCGTTAATTAAGGGGGGTCCGCTAGTGCGATTTTAAAATTGGGAGGTGGGGGGGGGGAGGTAGAATATTCAGTTTAGTTTTGTCTTCTTTCAGCTAAGTGAGCAGAGAGTCTCTCTCTCTCTCTCTCTATATATATATATATATATATATATATAGATAGAGAGAGAGAGAGAGAGCGCTTTTATTAAACCACGCTATACATGAACATCTAATCAGCTTCATGTATAACGTTTTTCTAAAAGGCATTTTATATAAAGCGCCCTTTAAAAGATGCTATACCTTAACGTCCAAAACAGACGTTAAAGTAAAGCGTCCTTTAAAAGGGCGCTATATATAATTTGGTCACTAAATTTCCCCTCGCTTATTTCGGTCTTTTGAGTCCAACAAAACACATTTAGGTTTTGAATTCGAGTACATAATATAGAGAGCTGAACATGAATAGTAAAGTCTGTTTGGGCTTGAACTCTTTATTACAACCTATTTATGTTCAACTGAAAACCGAGGCCCAATCGGTAATATAGGTGATAATCAGCGAGGGAGAAATTAAAAAATAATCAGATTTACAAGTGGTCATTCAAAAATAGATACAGTTTCAAAAGCAATCGAAATTTAGCCACTTTTCATGTAAAGATAAATCTGAACGAAAACACTGTTCAAAATCCGAAAAATAATCCAGCATAATATATTGAAATTCCAGCAGAAGTATACTGGACTTCCAACATAATATACTGGAGTTCTAGTATAATATACCGGTCCAGCATAATATGCTGGAAGTTCATACACAGGTGCTTCAATATCCAGTATATTATGCTTGAACTTTCTACGTGTTGAAGTTCCAACATGATATGCCGGAAGTTCATACACCTGTGCACCAATCTCCAATATATTATGCCGGAACTTTTCGTGTTTCAGCAAAATAGTGGCTATTTTTTAATGACTTTGCAAATGCTGACTATTTTTCAATGACCAATCCGAAACTAGATAGCCCGTACTATTTTTATAATCATCGAGGCCCAGGTTATTTTTCTCGGTTTGGATTTTAATGAGCGTTAAAAGTGTCTGTATTTGAACATAGAGTTTCACTTGAAAAGAAAGTTAAAATTTTTGTGTGAAAATCATAATTTTATTTCATTTGAATTTTGAAATATTTGTCAAATCAGTTCTTCAAGCTTCAAATTCTCTATATGTGAAGCAGAAATAATAAACCAAATTTTATAACAAAACACTAATTTGGATATATCATTGCAAATGCTTTTACATGTTTCCTTTAGTATCCCAAATACTTTAATTGTTTACTACAGTAAGAAAATAAAGTAAAAAAGATTAGTTTGACAGGCCGGTTTAAAATCTGAACCGGTCCTAAAACCCCAAGTTACGGTTTCAACGAGCGATATAAATTTGCAAATGAAGACAGCATCCACCAGTTGAGTTCCATAAGCAGCCCTCGGATTTGTCCAGCTTCTTGTTACCGCAAGCAAAAACCCTAAGTGTCCTTTACTCAATTCACTGCCATGGGTATGTACTTAATTTCACTGCGAATTTCTATGTTAGGTGCCAGATCTTCATTTACTCTATCGTTAATGCACCCTAGGGTTTATTGTTGCATCTAATTTTCACTGGATTTTTACTTTTAGATTCGAAGCTGTTTATTTTGTGTGAAAATCGAAAGTCCGTCCTTTACTGTAGGAGAACTCAATAATTATATAGTAGTAATACTCAGTAATTTTCAGTATTTGGTTGATTAATGGATTTTATGCTTTTTGGTTGTTTGATGTGATAGATAATATTGAAGAGGACATCAAGGCACTGCAGCTTGATTCATCCGGTATAATGTTAATTATAGCATTTTTATGATTTATTAAGTAGCCATAGATTGTTCATCCCCTTTTCATTAGAGCTGACCAGTAATGGCTTATAAGTCTTTACTGCGAGGAAGCATGGTTTTGAATTGTCTAATATGTGATTGAATGTTAGCAGAAGATAGCGTGATGGTTAACGTGGAAGACGGAAAACCCGAGGAAGCTATAAAACCTGAAAAAACTAATGGAGGTTTGTAGCAAGTTCACTAATGTTCTTGTCCTTTGCTTGTTCTTGAGTGACTATTTACTTGTATATTTGGATGTGGTTTCCTCACTGCTTTGGCTCTGATGCTAGGATATTATAGCTAAGCCTTTAAATTGATCCCTCCCTCTACAAGGATTTGTAATTGTTACACACAACATTGAAACTTCGTGTGGTTTAATATAATAAAGGCTTATTGTTGTGTATATTGAGATGATTTCTTTTTTCTTTGGGCCGTGAGGTGCGTGTTAGACTTTTTCCCAGATTTTTTTTTGGGGGGGGGGGGTGGATAAGCTAACTTCCAAGTAAGCTAAACCTTGAGCATCGAAATTTTGTGAAAAAATGTTTTGTTGCTCATATATTTAGATGCGATCATGTAGTGACGTTTTTTTTTTAAAAAAAAATTGTTTTGTTTCTTTTGGTTAATTGGCTTAGTGTTAAGTACGTGTGACAATGTGAGAGTCCTTCAGATCAGTCTTTTCAATAGGCTTCATCAGAGCCGAGGCTTTTAGCTTTGGATCGTAATGCACACAAGAAAATATTCACAAGAGTTCCAAAGTCAAGATTTTCGTGATCACTTATTATCTTTTCAACAATCAACAAGTTTTCAAGAACTTGTAAACATTGCTTGTGTTTCAACACTTAACAACCTTTTCTTCCAAAACAAGAGAAAAAGTTCTCTCTCTTTTTTTTTTCTTGGTTTTAAGTTAGCAAAGGTTGTTAGACTCAATTGTTATTTTCGGCTGATAGTCTTTCTGAAATCTCTTTTTGGTATCTTGTACGTTTGTTATATATAGATATACTTTTCCCCCCTGCTTTCATATCCTCCATTTATAATATTGGGAACTTTATGGATGACTTTTTGAATGTTTATTAAATGGTAGAGGATAGTGCCATGGCGGAAGAGAGGGAGGCAGGCGATGTTGAAAAACCGGATATGCCAGAAGATGGTAGGTAGATTCGTGAACAGGTTATGTGCCACCTGGTTCTTATTGAGCTTAGTCTTTTATGTTGTTAGTGATTCTTGTTGATCTTCTTGACTGGGGTATCCACATCATTAAAGCATTTTTTGGCCTAGTTGTTATCTGACGCAGTAGCAGGCCCTTAATATCAATGCCAAATAAGAAGTTTAGATTGCTTTTGATTCATAAAGAATCAGCCAGAAAAAAATGCTTTAATAATGGAAAAGGGAAGAAGAAAAAATGAGGGTAAACTGGGCGAAACAATTAGAGGAAGAGGTGATTGGCTGACAGACTTTTTGTTTAGCAGCCTTTCAGAGAGAAGTTTTTTTCATACGCGTCAGGGAAAAAAGTTTCGGCAAGGAGATACATAGAAGGGGATGAAAAGGGGAACCATTCGAATTCGAATACGCGTTGTACACTTGTACCGGTTTTTTAGGGCGTAGAACTCAACGTTACTTTCATGTTGTTCCTCCCTCTTAGTGTTATTAAAAGCCATTACTTCATCGCTTAAAGCGATGGGGTTATCGCTCATGGATGAGGCCATGCGGCATGCACTTCAGAGAAATGTGCGGTTTAAGCAATGATCGCAACGCGATTCAAATGAAAAGAGGCTGACTCTTTGAATCTCAACTTTGAAATCACTTATTTTACTGGGTTGTTGTTATATGTTGAAATCACTTATTTTGGTTGCAATGTGAGTATTATAGTACTAAATTTCACATATGTTTGGTATTTTTTAATTTTCTGGAACTGTGTACTCTACTTCAGAGAAGTGTGCACTTCATTTCTCGCTTCGCTTCAAGCCCGAAGAACCTTGTTGCCTGGTTGCACTTTCCGCTTTTTAAAACAGTGCTTCTCCTGTAACAATATCTTGCTTCACCAATGCTATTTTGGATGATTATGTATCTATTTTGACGCTAATGATGGTTCAGTGTTACTTTTGGATGATGGGCACCCTGTTAATTTCTGCCTGTATATTTTAGAGTTTGGACTCTGGTTAAATAATTTATAGGGGAAGTCTTTTTTTGAGGTGACTGTTTGGAAAAGAATCACGCTGAAATGAACTGAAGTGGCTTGGTCATCTGCCCTAAAATGGTGGTGGCTTTGAGTTGCAGAAAGATGTCAATGTTGCGTGGTGATAGCTGTACTGGTCAAAAGAGATATTTGTTGCCACTTGTGCCTCTCTCTCTATTCTTTTCTGCGAGAGAATATATATTGTTTAGCTTAGAAGAAGATTTATCTGGAAGGCTATGCCCTATGCTTATTAGTGTGGCACTAAATTGCCAGAAAAACTATTTTGTATCCGGTGATGTGCGTCATTTACGGTAGTGAATATATGAAAATTAACCTTGAGAGAATTCCTTTTGAGATCTTCAAGCAGCCAGCCACACTTCAGTGAGAGTTGTTCTAGACTCTTTTGTTTCCAAAGCTCATTATCGGCTTACTTTTACATTACTCCTAGGGAATTTTGATGTGTTTAAGTTATCAAGAAAAAGAAATAGAGGGAGAGGAAAGTTTTGGTTTATTTAGACTTTAGATTGTTTGGGAGAAAGATGATTTTCTTTAGATTACTGAAACCATATTAATGAAACTGTTATGTAAGTGTTTACTTTGTTTTGTTGGTTTCAGAGTTGAAAGATGAATCACATCCGGACTTGGAGCCAAAGAATGTTGAGCCAAAGGGTGTTGCTGGCAAAGAAGCTTCACCCCCAGAAGATATTCAAGATGAGGTTGAAGTCAATAAAAAGAGACACCTGAATGTGGTATTTATTGGTCATGTGGGTAAGTCTTATTATTTTCTGATTTACTCTTTATCCGCTTGATTCATGATTGTCATCATAGTAAAGCTTGACGATTATAGCTCTTCGAAATAGCAAGGACAGTAAAGCAAACTAAATAATATGCTAGAAGAGGAAAAGGAGTATTAAATAACTGTTGGTTCAGTAGTGTTTACTATACTATTTTTTTCTTGTACTGACATCGTTCTATAATTTAGGACTGATATGTTTTGGCAATTTGTGTATTTCCTGCACGCCAGTGTTTGGGGATCTTTCTTTATTAAGGGAAAGTTATCTGCTCTAAATCCTTCCCCATTCTTGCTTTCATCACAAGTTAGCTGTTGCTTGAGATATCGGTGTGGCGTGTGTGGAATAGAAAAAACTGTGATGTTTGAGATTTTGGTTAAAGTAGGTAAGCTGTGTGCAACTTATTCAAACTAGTATAAGCCATTTCTGCATGCACAGTTTGTAGATTGCAAGATCACTTTCTTTTTCTTATGTGAAAGTTGGCACTGACTTCCCAAAGCTGATAGGTAACTGGCAAGATGAAATCTAATTATTTAGCTTAGGAACATCATATAATTATTACGAAGCCTGATAAAAAAAAATTCATAACTAAGAGTTTTCCGTATCACCTGCAGATGCTGGAAAGTCAACAATTGGAGGACAAATACTATTACTTAGTGGTCAAGTTGATGACCGTACTATACAGAAGTACGAGAGAGAAGCAAAGGATAAAAACAGAGAGAGCTGGTAAGGTTTTACTAGCTTACTATAGTCAACTTATGCTTTCAGTGTTCCTTAATTGGTGGAGCTTGTGTATAGTTTTTTGCACAATTTATGGTGTTCTCCTGGTTCTTAGGAAAACCTGTGATAAGATTCTCAATATGAAGCTTGGTTTATCATGATTCTTTTATACTATCTCATCAGTTAGATGAATTATGGTTGTAAGAATCATAATCTACTGATTACCAATGACAAGTGGACAAGGGCTAACCCAGACCACTTTGTTAATAAACTACTTGCATCATCCATACATTTGTAGAAGTTGTATATGGTTTGTGTAGGATGTACAATCCTACTAAAGAACGAAGATAAATTTTCATTGGAATGACTCTCTGGTCTCTGTCGTTAATCGATTATTGGCTATTCCTTTAGCTTCTTAATTTCACTTTTCACTTTTTTCTTTTAGGTATATGGCCTATATAATGGATACAAATGAAGAGGAGAGGGTGAAGGTATTGTCTTCTTTATTTATTTGTTTTGTACTTAAATTGGTATATAACTTACCTTTTCTTGGGCTGGGATTGGTGGGAGTTGCTTACGAGTGGCATTTGTGTGTTTCTTGTTTGTGAATTTCTGTTCAGGGAATAACAGTTGAAGTAGGAAGAGCACATTTTGAAACAGATACTACAAGATTTACAATTCTGGATGCCCCGGTAACTTTGAATCCTAATTCGTTCTCTGGTTTACCTTGTACGCAGGAAGAATAGGTATGAGTATTAAGTGATGAGTTTATGTGCATGATGGGTGCTGCTTGCCCCATGGTTTCAAAGATCTATAGAAAGTTTTCCTTTATCTAAAAACCGAGTGTCTGCTTGGCAATCCTTGGACAAATAGGCGGTCTTTCCGGAAATGTTAAACAAAAGTTCGACCCTTTGACTTAGGATTAGTCAGTTCTATTTCTCGATGGGGCGGGGAAGGGATATAACTCAGCGGTAGAGTCTATTTTGTATTATTTAAACCTTTTCTTTTAGTAATTACACTATTAAGTGGAAATTGGGTTTAGAAAGAAGTCTCATGCTGATCCTAAATCATTAATGAATTCCTTTTGTGTCGTCGTGAAAGTTTGATGTTCATCTCCTATTTTACATTTTCTTGAGATTGTCTTCAACAGTGTTTCAATGTTCTAAATCTTCTTCCCTTTTGGTTTACAATTTTGTCATTTTGAGCCTTTGATCCTATAGTTACTGCATGGTAAGAAGAAAGTCGAAAAGGTTAGGACAAGTTTTAGTTTTTCATTTTATTAATGAAACCATATTAGAATCCCAGAGAGCTACTAATAGACTGATTGACACTAGGCCAAGATTGGAGTTTCTTCCAGGGTTCTGTCGTTATGCTGCATATGTCTGTAATGTGAGAGCAACAATCAGAACTAGGAGCATACTGCTGACTTTTCTTTTCTAGTTAGCTGATTGTTGTGGTTTGATGATCTGTAGATATTTAGATAGCTTATTGAGTTAGTTAAACTATGGTTTTGTATATTCTTACTTGGTGATTAATAAAAGCTGGTTAGTTACCCAAAAAAAAAAAAGAAGAAAGAAAAAAGTAAAAGAAATGATAAATAATGATTTGAGGTGTAATAGATAGTGTTTCGAAACAAACTTTTAAATGTTGGAGCAAAGAAACAATTATCATGAAACAATTATCATGACTATTATAAGTCAATATTACAAATATATTCTGCCTGTAACTTCATGTAAATTGTAATTTTCTTGGTAATCTATGTACTCTTCAACTTTTGCTTCCATTCTCTCTCTACATCTACTTTTTTATTATGCTCCATTTGTCACCAGGGTCATAAGAGCTATGTCCCCAATATGATCAGTGGAGCATCTCAAGCCGATATAGGCGTGCTGGTAAGAACTTTTGCCTATACTGGTTTAGTCTTTGATGTGTGAATTGAATCTATATATGAAACTCTTTTTGCCAAATTATTGAATATTGGAATGAAATGGGTCCAAATACAGCGAAATTGACAGTGAGGATTCATATGGCGACCCCAACTAGTTTGGGATTGAGTAGTAGTAGTTGTTGATCATTGTCTGCTCTGTTGTGAAGGTTATATCTGCTAGAAAGGGTGAATTTGAAACTGGATATGAAAGAGGTGGGCAAACACGTGAACATGTTCAACTGGCCAAGACTCTAGGAGTTACAAAGCTTCTTGTTGTTGTAAATAAGATGGATGATCCTACTGTCAATTGGTCTAAAGAAAGGTGATCTTCCGTCTACTGTTTGAATTGTGCATTATCATCAATATCCGATATATTCTAGCAACTAATTTTGATCCAGTTGATTCATGCAGGTACGATGAGATCGAGTCAAAAATGGTTCCATTCTTGAGGTCGTCTGGGTACAATGTCAAGAAAGGTAAAGATGCAGGTTGCCTCTTTGTTTGGTGCTGTTTGTGATTTAGATGCGTTGAAATGATCTGTTATGAAACCTGATTACATACCCTCTCACTGAGTACTTTTTTGAATTTTTTTTTTTACATAAGATCTTGCTATTATAGCCTTCCAGTATAAAGTAACTAGGGTTTACTTGTTTCTCGAGCCACTTATCCACTTGATATGGTGAAATTACATTTTCAACTTACCTACATGTATTCTTTTTAAGAAGAAACTTTACCTACATATTGATTCAAGCTGACTATCTAAGTTGAAGTAAAGTGATGACTCCCTTTTCAGTTTATGCGATCTAATTCCTTTTTAGCCCGTTCCAAATTACCCTTACTTAATATGGAAGCAATTTAATAAACTCCCATTTTACCCTTAATGATAAGCTTTTATAACCCAACAAATGTTATGACATTTTTAATACCACAAGTTTCAAAAGTCTTATAGCAATATAAATGTTATGGCTGTTCAAGATCACAAGTTTCAAAAGTACTCCTTTCTTAAACTCCGTTCCCGGTTTAACAGGGTCACATAAAATGAAACATAGGGAGTACTTTTTAAATATGTTCCAAATGTGTTGGAAAAGAATACTCTTTTGGATGATTTTCTTTGGCATGTTGAGACACCAGCCATTATTTTCTAATTAATGTCTTAACGTGTTCTGTATTTTTCTTTTTCTACCATGAATGAAGTGGAATACATATATATATAGAGAGAGGAGAGAGGAGTCCGTTCCAAATTACCCTTACTTAATATGGAAGCAATTTAATAAACTTCCATTTTACCCTTAATGATAGGCTTTTATATCCCAACAAATGTTATGACATTTTTAATGCCACAAGTTTCAAAAGTCTTATAGCAATATAAGTGTTATGGCAGGTTCAAGATCACAAGTTTCAAAAGTCTTCCTTTCTTAAACTCAATGCCCTATTAAACAGGGTCACATAAAATGAAACATAGGGAGTACTTTTTAAATATGTTCCAAATATCTTGGAAAAGAATAGACTCTTTTGGATGATTTTCTTTGGCATGTTGAGCCAAGAATAGACTCTTTTGGATGATTTTCTTTGGCATGTTGAGCCACCAGCCATTATTTTCTAATTAATGTCTTATGTGTTCTGTATTTTTCTTTTTCTACTGGGAATGAAGTGGAATACAAGGAGAGAGAGAGAGAGAGAGATGAATGTTGAAAGAGCTGAATGTTGAATCCTATTTATCTTCACATCTTGAATGTGAATCTGTTGACTGTTATTCTCTACTTTGTTTAAAGAATCGACATATTAGCTAAGTTGCAGATGTTTGATTTCTGTTTTTTTTGTGCTTGAATATCAGATGTTCAGTTCCTTCCGATCTCTGGGCTTTTGGGTTCAAATCTGAAAACTAGAATGGAGAAAAGTGTATGCCCATGGTGGAATGGTCCATGTCTCTTTGAAACCCTTGATGCTGTTGAAGTTCCACCCAGAGATCCTAATGGTCCATTAAGGTACTTCTAGAACCCATTCTGCTAATCCCGTGGCATCTTCCTGTTTCTGTTTTCTTGCTCTACCCATATTTCCTAATTCAGCACTAACTTTCTGGTTAATTTTGCTTGACAGTCTTTAACGAATCACAATATAAAAATGTTTGTTATACGCTTGTTCTTGTGGGCTGTGATACTCTTTTCATTTCTTATTGCGGAGAACAAAATTCTTTTGGCCTTAGGTAGAGTGATAAAGCTTGTTTGTGTGCTGCCTGCTCCCTTTTTTCATCTATGAAACTTGATTTGCGAGAACACCAGCAAAGCATTGAAGCGAAAGCAGAAATGTGTGAAAGAAAATTAAAACTTAATCTTGGGAAGTAAAAGAGGGTCTAAGGAGTAAGACTTGCAAGCTCTATTTGCATAGTACCTTTAAATGTGTGAGGAAAATCTAAACTTAAGTAAATTGCAAAGAAGGGGCAAAGGAGTAAGACTTGCAAGTTATAT
This sequence comes from Nicotiana sylvestris, assembly GCF_000393655.2. Lineage (NCBI taxonomy): Eukaryota > Viridiplantae > Streptophyta > Magnoliopsida > Solanales > Solanaceae > Nicotiana > Nicotiana sylvestris. Next base: position 198,525,506 of record NC_091062.1, read on the forward strand.
TCTATGTTGCTCGGACTCTCCAAAAATGTTGTCGCACCCGTGTTGGATCCTCCAAAATCCACTACTTTTGGAGGATCCGACACGTACTCAATGGCATTATTGAAGAGTCCAAGTAACTTGTTTGTGTACTGCCTGCTACCTTTTTTCATCTATGAAGCTTGATTTGCGGGAACACCAGCAAAGCATTGAAGCGAAAGTAGAAATGTGAAAGAAAATTAGAACCTAATCTTGGGAAGTAAAAGAGGGTCTAAGGAGTAAGACTTGCAAGCTCTAATGCTCTATTTGCACTGTAGCTTTAAATGTGAAAGAAAAATCTAAACTTAGAGTAAATTTACTGCAGGGGCAAAGGAGTAAGATTTGCAAGTTCTATACTTCTGTTTGCAATATATTTTTAATCTTTTATTTTCAATGCATTATCTCTCTTGTTTCCTTCACCGGATGATAAGCAACTTCTCTTACTTTTCTTTTCTCCTAATTTCCTTCTTAACTTTTGCCAAGTTGTTTACTTGTTTTTCAATTTCCATTTTCTTTGCAGAATGCCTATTATTGACAAATTCAAAGACATGGGAACTGTCGTTATGGGTAAAATTGAGTCTGGGAGCATACGTGAAGGTGACAATCTACTGGTTATGCCAAATAAGGTGCTATCTTTTGGACCTTTTATACCTTAACTGTATTGAGTTTTGTGATTGATGAAATACTTGAGGAAATTCATCTCACCAGCTGATTTATAGGCTGCTGTAAAAGTTCTTGCCATATTCTGTGATGAAGACAAAGTAAGGCATGTTGGTCCTGGAGAAAACGTACGTGTCAGGTTATCTGGAGTAGAGGAAGATGACATTTTGTCAGGCTTTGTCTTGTGCAGTGTTGGTATGTTTTCTCCCATTAATCTATCTGCTCGTTATAATGAAATTAGCATTCATTATCTTCTTGATATATGTCAATTATTTGTCACAGTTTCTATTGCTAACAAGTTGAATAGTAGAGGAAATATTGTACCATTATCGACCATGTGATGTAAACAAATATGCATATATGATTACCTGTTTTGAGAAAGAGTAGTGTTGCACATACCTTATCAAAAAAAAAAAGAAAGTGGTGTTGCACATAACATAACAGCTACAGTAATTGGTAATGGGCTGCCAATTATGTTACAGTTTATTTGCTAAAAAAAATATATGCAAAAATAGCTTTTTTTTCACTTGGGTGCACAAAGCGGTTAACTATCTTTACTTTTGAGAATTTAAGAAACGAAGGGTGTTCTGTTTTTAGATGATGCTGTATGTGTCAAACAAAAATTACTTTTCCAGGAGAGGTCTTCACCCAAGAAGTAAAAATTTGTCTTCCATTTCATTCGTTTCTTTGGGTGTAAAGAGGAAATACCATCATGTATTACTAGTGTCTAGTTGGATAGAATTTTGGGGTTTCTAAAGCACATTCGTTGTACAATGTACACTAATCTAGTATTTCTGATTCCATCATGGTTAATCAAATGAAGTTATTTGACTTACAAAAAAAATTGTTGCTGTTTTCTTCTTGACAAAAAATATATTTATTGAAATTGTTTCAAATGAGCAAAATAGATATTGAGGATTCTTATAATCAAACCCAACTAGTTTGGGATTAAGTCGTAGTTGTTATATATTTCCTAGTCAATCCTCATGTTTCCATGCACCCTAAAAAATATGGATTTTGGGGGTTGTAACCACATTCTTTTTATGAATAAGGTCAATTTTTTTGACATAAGAAAGAAACACTGAGTGCAGCAAAACATAGTTACAATTCATGTTAGTCCCTGGTTACGTCAATAGTACCATTAACACCCTGTAAAGTCAGGTTACAGCAGTGAGCTACCTAAAGAAGTATATTTAATTCTAACGTTGTGTTTTGCCTTCAAAAAATTTGGAGTCTTTCTCTCTCTAGACTGTCCACCATTCAGCCTGTGGTTTTAATCACTTTTGTGGGGATTTGTAAATTTTAGTCTTGAGACCATTTGCCAGATAAGACGTGTTCTGAGGGTGCAAATGTTACAGCTTTTGACAGCACTTTATTCAAGCAGGTAGGTTAGTTGGGTATTGAGCTATGGGAAGCTGATGCGCTGCTGATATTTAGAACAAAGACTTGCATGAATATGTGCAACATATAAAAGAATGTCGTAGGAGTAATTTGATTGCAAACTAACATTGAGATTTATCCGGAAAAAGCACACAAAAAAAATTGATGTGTAGCTGTTCTTGAGGTAGCATACATCTGTAGTCAATCACTATGTTCCCTGATAACAAAGATAAGAGCTAAGTTGCCCGGACATGACAGTTTAGGTGCCACACCCGTGTCGACACAAAACTAGCATGGGGTGGGTATGGAATCCGTACCGGATCTGGTAAAACAATTTTGGGTACTTTGCCCACGATGGACAGAAAAATTCGAGAGGAAATTCAATTTGATTCCTGAAATCAGAACCGGAATTAGGGTAAATTTGAAGAAAATATCATACATTATCTGGGAAATCAATCCTTTACTTATCTACAACTTGAGAATAAAAAAGAAATTCACACTTTACAAGCTATACGTAAGTATTCCACAAAATTTCTGATAATTTAGAGATATTTTTATATTTTTATATTTTTATTTTTTTGAATTACTTTGTCGGATTCCCTCACCCGTATCCATACTAGGATCCATATCCCCGTATCTAAGAATTTACATCTCGAAGGATCCGATCTTTAGATCCGCACCCGTGTGTCGCACCCGTATCCGAGCAACTTAGAATAAGAGGAAGTTTTTGGGGTTAAGGATAAGAGAGGAAGGTAAATGCTTTGTCTTGGTTTAGAACAATTCAAATGTGGTTTCATATTGTAACCTCAAGTTGTTTCTTTTAGCTATCATTTTGTTATGTATGGCTTTCATGTTTTTTGTTATTTCTGACAAGTTTCATGTTTGCAGCAAAGCCAATACATGCAGTTACTGAGTTTGTTGCACAGTTACAGATCCTTGAGCTGTTGGACAATGTATGAATCCAACTCTTAACTTAGCATTTCATTACCTCACTTGGGTTCAAAATTGCACATGTGGAACCAGTCTGTTAATGAAGTTCCATGTTGGCTCAGGCTATTTTTACTGCTGGCTACAAAGCTGTGTTGCACATCCATTCTGTTGTTGAGGAATGTGAGATTGTTGAACTGATGCAGCAGATTGATTTGAAGACAAAGAAACCTATGAAGAAAAAACCTCTGTTTGTAAAGAACGGTGCTATTGTTTTATGCCGTGTTCAGGTTAGCTGTCTAACTGAGTACCTGGTGGACCTTTTTCTTCAAATAGTATTTAATAGTACCTGGTGGACCTTTAGAAAGGAAAGAATTGGTTCTTGGATTCGACTCTTTAGGTGCTGTCTTCATGTTTGTGGTTCCCTCTTTGTTACCGTTTGAATTTGCAGAAGAAGTCACCATTCTCACGCAAATGTTTGTGAATTCCTCTATCTCTTGAAACTGTTAATTATCTTGTTTGATTGAGAGTCTAATTAATAGTATAGCAGAATGTGTTCTATGCTGCTTGTCTGGCCTATCTAATGAAGAATGATGAAAGATTATTTAGTTAGGGGATAAAATCTTTTCTTTACCTTGAACTCCGTTGTCCTGTTTCTTTCACCCTTCCCTTATAAATTTTTTGAAAACCTGGTCCTTTAGTTGTGTTTTGCCTCGAAGTTAATTCTTCCAAATTATCATGCCAGGTGAATAATCTGATATGTGTAGAGAAGTTCTCCGACTTTGCACAACTTGGACGATTCACTCTTCGCACTGAAGGTAAGAACCATTGTGCTCTGTAAGCTTATTGTTTTTATTTCTCTGCACGTCATGCAACATGTGATCATAATGACTGCCGTTTGTGTAGGGAAAACTGTTGCTGTGGGGAAGATTACTGCACTGCCTACTGTTGCTGATAATGCATAAGCAACCTGGTAACTTAAAAGGTGGAGATGGTTTCTTTTTGTTGGTACTTCACATAAACCTTTTTGGTTGATGAATGATGATAGGAGCGTAGACACGACAAAGATAGCCATGCTTCCAGTTGTGACATTCTAGATATTATCTAATCAAACTAAGTTAAGAGGATTGAGCCTTTTTTGAGTTTTTAAGTTTTGCATTCATCGATGTATTCCTGGAACAGTTGCTTTTACAATCCAGTTTGAAGCTGATGATCACTCACACGACCCTTTACTATTTGAACAGTCTTCAGAGGCAAGATGAGCATAAAAGGTTTTAATTGCACCGACAAAGAAGCAGCAACACCAGAAACTTATGGTTCTCAGCAGCATTTATTGGAAGAGAAGTTGGTGATCTTTCAGATACGCACACAAGTATTCACGAGTTTGGAGTCTGCATAGCATGGTATTGTTTGGTATTTGTTACTTTTTACTAGCATCGAATGATGTATTGTTATCTAGAACAGTGTCCAATATGAGATTATTTGGTTATACACTTTGCCCATCACGATTTTTGCACTAAAATTTTGGCGAAACTTGAGCTTATACACCTTGCACTAAGATATTGAGATGGATCTTTATGAAATCCAGGCCCTATATTTTTTCTCTGACATAATATTAGACATCCTTTCCTATATACAATGGGTATGTAACAAGGGCAGAACAAAATCTTATAGTATATGGAATCAACATGCTTTCCTCTCAAAGTCCTTTGTTCTCCAACCCTCGCGACTCCCAACTCCACACCTTTCCTTGTTTTGGACTGGCCGGTCTTGCTCCCATGTACACGGGGAATGTTGACATTTTATTGTTTAGGCTAGTGAATTCTTGGAGTCACTAATGGCTCCGTATATCAAGAGCTTTACATTCTTGGAAGGGGAGCCTTGGAACAACGGTAAAGTTGTCTTAGTGTGACCTGTATGTAATTGGTTCGAGCCGTGGAAACAACCACTAGTGCTTGTATTTGGGTAGGCTGTCTACATCACATCCCTTGGGGTGAGGCCCTTTCAAGGACCCCGCGTAAATACGGAATGTGTTTGTGCACCGTGCTGTCCTTTTTTTTTTAAAAGTGAGGTCTTTGATATAGTTTTCAAGTTCGTTGAACCTGATTAGTGTTAGATCCTGCTTCGTATGCAGTGGTTGAGAATGTTTTTTTCGCAAGCACATATATAGCCTGTATAGCCTGTTTGGCCAAGCTGCAAAAATCAACTTAGTTTGAGAATGTTTTTTTCGCAAAAGTGCTCTTCTCAAAAGTACTTTTGGTGAGAAACTGTTTGTGTTTGGCTAATTAATTTGAAAGCACTTCTGAGCAACAATTAGTGTTTGGCCAAGCTTTTAAAAAATGTTTCTAAGGGTATTTTTTGAAAAGTGCTTTTGAAGTGAAGTTACTTTTTTCTGCTTTCTCTTCAAAAACACTTTTTTTTTCTTTTAAAGTTTCTAAATACTTCAACTTTGAAAAAAAAGTACTTTTTTTTTTTGAAAAAAATGCTTCTAGAATTAGAGAAGCTTGGCCAAATATAACATATATTGCTGGTGTGAATATTTGTTTTCTCATTTTATATGAAATAAGTTACAAAAGAGTGGAAAGTTCTTTGCATTATTTGGTTTGTACTATGGTTATATATATAAAAAAAAAATCAGGATTATAAAAAAAGTAAAGAACCAAAAAATGAGACACTGGCAAGATTGAGCGAAGTCAGACATTTTGTGATTAATCATCAGTTCTGGTTTGTTAATTCCAAACAAGAAAAGGAAAACCTAATAGAAACGGGTTTTTGTCAAGTTGTAACGAACTCTATGCATATGCCATTGTTTCTCTTTCTGTAAATTAATTGGACGCCTTCTGTTCAACGGTAAATGACTTACGATGTAATTATGACGCCTACGAAATTAACATTTTTAAAGTAGTGTGTGAATCAGCATATCAAAATCTGAACGTTACGCGAGAAACGATCATGTTAGTTTAACAGGATTATCCATAGTAAAATGGTTCTAGAAATACTCTAATTTGCCTATTGTACAATATACGCTGATATGGCACAAGAATAGTGCGTACAACCTAAATGGTTGACTTCTACTGAATTATATGTATAACTGATAACTGAATAATATTTGAAAAAAATTGCATCTACATTGAATTTGTTGTGGTCAGCCTTCTTCTTTTAAACATAGTAGTACGGGCAATGATATTCAAGGCTACGGACATTGCAACTGAATTCTATTATAAGGGATTGTAATGGACCATCACTAGTTTTCAAATTAGTTTTTTTTTTACACGACTAATTTTCAAAACTAGATTTTTATTACATATCACTTCATAAGAGAGTCTATTAGAAACAAGAGAAATTCTCACAAACCACTATTGTTTAGTGATTACTATTAGCTAGTTGTAGCTACCACTTACTATATTACTTCCTATAACAATGTTTTTATGTTTTTTAGAGTGTATTGTATTTAAGCTACTGTATTCATGAATACAGTAGCATTTCTCGGTGTGAAACAGGGAATTACAACTAGACAGATTATTGTATTCGACTGTAGTCACAGCGTGAAATAGGTGATTATAGTTGGACAGGTTATTCTATTCGACTATATTCAAGATATGTATTTGTGAATACAATAACGTAAATGGCGCAATTCATGGTCTATTCAGCTGTTTTTAAACGAGTGAATCAATTAATATAATAGACTCCTAATATAACTCAAACTCAATTATAACACACAAATTTTGTATTTTCAGTTATAAAAAAGATTCTCAAACTAAAAACACCCCAAAAACATAGCAATCTTCAGAGAAATTATATAATACATCTGAATACATAAATTATATTAATTAAAAAAAATATATGAATACATTTATGGAATATAGCGAGACAGTAAATAAAATGAAATACATGGAATACAGTGCGATACATTGAAATATAATGAAAAAAAGACAATGAAATACATAGAATATAGCGAGATACATTGAAATACAATGAAAAAAAGGTAACAAACTCTTCAAGTTGCTCAGCCCCAAACTCCGTCATCTTTGTTCAAGAACAACCCTAATGTCGTCTCGTCAAGAGGGCCGCGATTCTGATTCGAAACTCTCAAAATTTGGCGCAAAAACGAAAAAAATTCCTTATTTTCAATAATAAATTGTCTTTTTTTGATAGTAATTGCGAATTTGGAAGATGAAGAAAAGTAGCAATGAAGATGGTAAGAGAAAGAGTTACATTGAACTGCAAACTTCAAGGGCAAGTGGGAGATGATCTCCACTACTAAATCATCATGCAATTCCATTCTCACCGATCGAATATTCATTTGCATTGCTATGCTCTGTTGTAGAATGCTCAATAGTCGTTTCTCATGCCCTTGATTTCTTCGGGGTTACCTGATTTGCTTTCGCCTTTTTCATTGCAAAGCAACGGCCATCAGAATGGGGTGGATCTTTCGGAATGGGATTCCCTGCAGTAATCTAATATCCAGTAATTCTCAATAGCTACCAAGATGTATGCCACGTGTGCAATTGAAGTTTCAAAGGCTTGGATTTACTTTGTAGGTTTTAGAGTTTTCTATTTGCAATATTAATGAATTATAGTTTCTGTTATTTATTTATTTATTTATTTATTTATTTAATAAAGAGACAAAAGATGGTGCAGCTCATTCTTTTTTCAAACAAAGATCAATTTGTGAATCTTAAATTTAAGAAAATTCTCATCATATCTATGCAGAAACAAGGTATGTTTTCTCTGAAAATTCAATTGAATTTTCTTCTACTAAGTGAATATTCAAAAAATTGGCATCTAGAAACATGAAGCAAATGAGATTCTAGGTATTATAAAATAATGTGAAAGTGTAATAATGTGTGTAAAGAAAATCACAAGCTTGAAAAAGGAACAAAGTTAGTAGAGGAAAGTGAAGAAAATGGCGTAAACTGATCATGTCCATTTTTGTTTTTATTTTCTAAGTATTATTTATTAATTAAGCAAATACAAAACATTATAAAGAAAGAATTAGCATTGAAACTTCAGCTGCACACATGGCATCATCTAATTAATCTATTGAGAATTACTGGATATTATATTAATGGAGGGGATCCTATCTCAGATCTTTCTCTCTAGGGTTTGATTACGACATTGATTCAGAGCCCCAGCCCCACTGACAATGAAAATTTGCGAGACAATGGAGATGAATCAGTGGAGAATAGTGATTTTATTTATGGAGAAAGACTGGCGTTGAGAGAGAGGGTGGAGAAAAATCTGAAAGAATGAGAGAGAAAAATAATAGAAAGAATATTTTATGGCTTAAGGGTAAGAGGTAACCATAAATAGATATTTGGCTATAAAAATCAAAAGATAGCTATGGAATATAATTTTTAAAAGGGTATTTATTTAAAATAAATAAAGTATCAACCTTTGCTATAGGAGGTAAAAATTCCTATAAACAACCTCTGTGCCCTTCACGGGTAAGATTGTGTACATATTACCCTCCTCATATTTTACTTATGGTAATACAACAAGGGTAAGATTGCATACATACTATCCTCCCCAAACTGAGTAGGACAAGGGTAAGGTTGCATGCATGCTATCCTCCTCGAACTCTATTAGGTTGCATACATACTATCCTCCCCGGACTCCGAATACACTGAATTGTTGTTGTTGTTGTTGTTGGTTGTATCTAGGGGTGTCAATGGATATTCGAAAACCGACTAAACCGACCGAACTGTACCGCACCGAACTGATTTTTAGGTTTCTTTTAAAGAAATCGTAGGTTTTTATATAAATCTATAACCACACCGATAATTAGGGTATGTTTTTTATTTTATAAAAATAAACCGAAAAAATACCGATTCGTACTGAATACATTTACATGTGAAAAATATATTTATATAGTGAGTTTAAAAATAATAATGCATTAAATTTTTCTTTGGGCTTTTGAATTATGAAAACTGTTACAAGCCAACAAGTAATTAAATTAAAAATACTAATTCCTAAAGCCTATTATGCTACTTCTACTTAAACTAATTTATTTCAAATATCTTAATAAGACACAAGTATTCTAGCGATTATGAGTAGCAAACTACAATGTATTGAATACGTTTCATTTCATATAATTTAGATTTATCTTTTTAAATATTTAATCTTCTATAGTCATTATTCTTGAGTCCTAGCTTGATTAATATCGTTCCACTCGTGTGATTTATATTTTTTTTTCTGCGTTTGCTTTGTTTCTTTTTAAGCTATTGTAGAATAGTTAATGGATCTATACTCTAGCCATCTTTCATTTTTCTTTAATTCATCACCCATTAAACAGTAAAAATATCTAGAGAATTTTGCTACGTCCTATAAAAGAACATATGTTATTGCATTCTACTTCAACTAGTGAATTTTACATGATATTTTAAAAAATACGGAAAATTAACCGAATCGAACCGATACTGAGGAGAAACCGACATGATTGAGACGGTTTAAAAAAGTCTAATTTTGATTATATATAATAGAATAACTAAAAAATTAATATGATACAAATTTTTATAAAATAACCGGCCGAACCGAATTACACTTCCAAAGGGAAAAAAAAAAAACAAAAGGACGAAAAAGAAGCGCGTATAGATTGCAATAACAGTAGGTATATAATCAGAAACCAAAAGTGTAGGACTAAAATAACTACAGCCACTTATGAGATGCTGCTGCTCTCTTCTTCCATCCCCTTGAGTTGGGGAATTTTTTGTTCCTCTCAAGCTTCTCTCAACTGCAGTTTCGGAGTTCCTTTTAATCACTCAAAGTTACAAACTTCTCTGAGATTCACAGCTCTTAAAACCAGAGCAACCTTTGACGAAAATGACCAAAATTCTCAAGCTTCCATTCTTATTCAAGAAGAGGAAAACAAACAACCCAATCAGGTATAATTCTCATTTTCTTTTGTATTTTTAATTTAGGTTTTTTAAGCCAGTGGGTGCTGAGTATTCCTTTACTAAAAGGATTTGAACTCAGTAATATATGTTTGTTCGGAAAAAATTACTCCCTCCATTCCAATTATTTGAAGCTATTTCTTTATTAGTTCGTTCAATAAAGGTTGCCGCATTTGTGTTTAGAAATAATTAACTTTAAACTTTTCATTTTAATGAGAAGCTTTGTAGTAACACAAATATTACAACAATATTTAAGACCACAAGTTTCAAAAGTTATATACCTACCCAAATCCGAGGCGGACCTAGGATTTGAGCACGACGGGGTACCACCGTATGCTTATCACTAGCGATAAAATTCGGAGTGCAACTCTTTGAAAACTTAATGATTATAATGACTTATCATACAAGTATAAACAAGAAGTTCTAAAGAAAAAGAAAGCACCACACAGAGAGAGAATTTTTTTCGCAAAATAGGTTCTATGGGATAGGAAGGTGTTTGATTATGCATGTTTCGCACTTTGAAATTTCTAGTTTTTTAATTTAAAAAAGGGGGTCAGTGATCAAAAGGGCGCTCAAACTTTAAATTATCAAAAACTTACTAAAGAAATTAAGATTAAGAGTATGTTAATAGTCAAAGAACTGAAGAAGAGTCTCTCTTAGCTGCCATTGTCGAGACGGTGTCAAAGTAGCTGTTGAAGAAGATTTGTGCCAAAATGATTTGTATTTTTCTATTTGTGGAACGATACTTTGCAATTTGAGGCTTTTAAATTTAAGGGGGATATTTGAAAAGGAATAATATTAATTAAATTGACTATTATGTATTAGTAGTAAACTATTATTGAATTCAAAAAAAGATAAAAGTAAAAAATAAAGTAGTTTGCTATCAAATATAAATAGAAAGGAGGAGAAAAAAGAACAAAAATAGATAGGAGGAGAAAAAGGAACAAAAATAGATAGGATTTAAGGGGAGCGATATGTTGCAATTTGTGCAATTTGAGGCTTTTAAATTTAAGGGGGATATTTGAAAAGGAATAAAATTAATTAAATTGACTATTATGTATTAGTAGTAAACTATAATTGAATTCAAAAAAAGATAAAAATAAAAAATAAAGTAGTTTGCTATCAAATATAAATAGAAAGGAGGAGAAAAAAGAACAAAAATAGATGGGGAGAAAAAAGAACAAAAACAGATAGGGAGAAAAAAGAACAAAAACAGATAGGAGGAGAAGACGCTGAAGTTGGGTATCGAACCCGCGTCATCCAACAAAGGATGAAACAAAACCCACCCGAACAACAACCTCTGCCATTCCCCTTTCTATTTTATGGGGTCACAAATAAAATATTTGAGGGGTCCCATCTCTATATGTACAGATATATATAAGATATATACAGAGTTTTTGCCGAGGCTAACGGGGTCCCGTGACCCCTCAACCCGTAACTTAGGTCCGCTTCTGACCCAAATTTAAGACCATTTAAAAAGTAGTATACCGTGAGTTGGATATCCAACTCACGTAGGCTCATATCAGCTAGCTGTTGACTTTTTAGCTTAATTAATTTGCTAAAGCTCCTTTTTTAAGAACACCATTTTGCTGATTAGTATGTTCAAATTTATTAACTGAGTTACTGTGAGCAATTTGGATAATAATTCTTACTGGGCACTTACTTTTGGTTTTCCTACTGGTTGTATGAATTAAAACTTTATTTAGGAAGTTGAAGAGAGTGTAAGAGTACTGAAAAATGCAGCCAAAACAAGAAAGGTTGCAGCAGAGGAGATCATGGCTGCTTTCTCTGTGATTGAGAAAGCAAAAATTGATTCTTCAAAGTTTCTTGAAACTCTTGGTGGAACCGAATCTCCGGGGAGGACGTGGATGCTTATTTTTACTGCTGAGGTTTGTAAATGCATTTTGTTTTCTTTCTCTTTTTGTGCTTCGTTAAGTTACTGCTGAGGTTTGTAAATGCCGAAGCCTTATTATTATTGCATTTTTTGTTGCAGAAAGGTTTAGAACGAGGTAGATATTTCCCAATTACAGCCATTCAGAGATTTGATGCAGCTGTAAGCTTTACTTCTTGTCTTTGTTATCTGTCTTTTAATGTTAATGAAGGAGATTACTCTTAATATAGAAGGTAAAACAAGAGAATATGTACATGTCACCGCATTTGTGTAGCTATCATGTAACTTTTAGATGAGATAAAATCAAATAATTCAATTTCATAAACGTATTTTGTTAACCGATTTTCCCATTTCTGATTTGTGTATCTAGTGTACAATTGTTATACTAGAGATCTTCTACAAAAGAAAATGATAGAAAACACTTCCCTGCTCAATAACTAAAAGACAAGAGAAAGAGAAACTTTAAGGAAAACAAGTGCATACCCACTGCTATTCATGATATTTATTGGTGCTATATAAGCAACCTTCATTCTCTTAAAATGTCAGTTTCCTTTAGTTATTTAGACGATGAACTCCAACTTCACTATGGAGCATAGATGCTTTTTTCTTTTAATCACAAGATGAATGACATGTTTGAACAAAATTTTAGGCAAAGAGGATCGAAAATGGTGTTTTCTTGGGGCCTCTTGGATTCTTGACATTTGAAGGGAGGTTTTCATGGAAGAATAGGATTCTTGCTTTCGTATTTGAGCAGCTTCGGATAAAAGTTGGACCATTGAATCCCTTTAATATCAGTATTAAGGGAAAAGATGAAAGAGAGCCGAGCAATAAGGATAAGGATCCATTTTTCATCTGGTTTTACATAGATGAGGAAATAGCTGTTGCTCGAGGACGGAGTGGAGGGACAGCTTTCTGGGTCCGTTGTCGACGTGTTGGCTATTCCTAAAAGCTTTTGTATGTATTTATAGTTTGGCTTTCTCAATGCACATGACATTGAATCGAAATACTATACTGATGAAATTGTGAAGTATAAGCTATATGTAAAGGAATTAGGAGAAAAATTTGTCAATGTTTATAGAAAGCCTTTGTCTCCTTCACCGTTTCAGGTTTTCCACTTATGTTTAGTAGATCTTATTCTCAGAATGAAGAAGTCTCTAGAAACTATATTACAAGGGTATAGAATTAGCTTCTTATTTGCAGATATTCTTAGCTTGTAGATATAATACTGTAACTGTAGCAGAATCAAATGATTCAGAGGTGTTATTGATGATATTTTTACTATCGAGATTGTTGGTGGCCTCGGTTTCATCTTGGTTCACATATCATCTGCTCTTGATATGGCAGATGGGAGGGACTCTTTACATAAATGTCACAGTAACATCAATATAAAACCATCAGAATAAAGCTCGATTTACCTTAAAACATGAGAGAGAAAGTGGTAACAATAGCTTCTTCTCTCCTACTTCCTCCATTGCACTGAGCCACAGAGATTTCCAACCCATCACTATATCCAGGTAGCCTATCTGCTCCCTGTCAAAAAATTTCGTCCCTCGAATCTGCTCCTTGATAAGTTCAAACAATTCCTGTACCGACTCTATAGTTTTTGATTTTGCCTCTCCTTTAACTTGCATTGCTTACCATGATCCTATGATACACTGAAAGTGAAAAATAACAATCAGATGGCCATCTTTTAGTCATGTGCTATTCTTGTCTATGATATTTTATCAGATGCATTAACTTGGATAGAATCATTTCTTAACCATTTTGCTGTAGTTCAATTGCATCTTTTTTTTTTTTCACCTGGTGTCGGGTACACTCATTGAGGCCCTGTTTAATCCGGATTCGCGCAACGTAAGGCCCATTAAAGGGGGCAGTGCTCCCTATACGAGTTTTTTCATTTTCAGGACTCGAACCCGAAACCTCTGGTTAAGGGTGGAGGGGTCCTAGCCATCCCGCCACAATCCTTGGTGGTGTAGTTCAGTTGCATCCTTCAGACAAAATTGCCCAAAATGGTTCCATCTACATGATGCAGTTGGATGAGGAGCTTGTTTACTTGTCTCATAGTTTAAGCAATCATGATATTGCTATGTTGGAGTAATACTAGTGTTTACCTGATAGGCAGATCAGAAAGGATGTAGATGCCCACCCTCTTTCCCATGGGAATGGAAAAGGTAAATCATCCTTGTTCTATAGGTGCACATGTGCTAGCTTTTGTATACTCTTTTAAAGCAATGGATTATGCCAAGAAAGTAAAGCAAATTGCCTTCTAGTGCCTTATGTTATATTAATGAGCAAATCCCTCATCCTTCTTTGCCTTGTCGAGAAATCGCTCTCACCGTTGAAGTTTTGCTACCTCGTACTTTGCTCAAGTCATTTTTTTCTCGCCGAGTATAGTACGACTGGCCTCAAAAAATATTTATGTTAATGAGCAAAACTTGTGCTCTAATACCAATGGCTGGAAAAGATAACAGATAGAAATAATATTTACTGAATGTATTGAGAATAATAACGAGCACCAAAAAGAAATAAAAAAGAGTAATAACGACACTAAGATTTTAACTTGGAAAACCCTTTTGAATAAGGAAAAAACCGCGGTTCGAGAGGAGCAAAATAATCCACTAGAGCAAAATGGTCAAGAGATTATTACACTCAAAATAAAGAATCCACTTTTGATTTTTCACCCTTTATGCCGCTCTCAAAATTTATACCGCAAAATTAATAACGCTCTCACTCTTTATTTTTCTCATAAACTATTTTTAATATCTTTTGTGACCAGTATAGGTTAAACCCAGTAGTTTTTGCACAAATCTTGTAGATGTATTAAAAAATTCACTAAATTATCTATAAATAATTGATTGTAATTGTACGTAGGAACCTATAAACTTTAAATCTTGATCTCTGTTTGTGATACTTCTCACTGCTTTCGCTCTCTTTGTTGGTGCATTTTCAACGGAGGAGAAACTCCTATATTTACAGAAAATGATCAAGGACCAACGGGGAAATAGCAAAAGTTTCTCCTCCACTCGTCCAAGAATGGATATCTTCCAATCAAATTCTTTTATAGGTACATCAGTCAATTAAGAATGGTTTGGAATGATTTGGACCTTACAGTTCCCAGAGTATGCATTTTTCTTTCTGCAGAAAATGACATCTTTCATTGGTGTGTACAGTGTAAATAAGGAATACAAGGTAAGCTAGTTAATCTTCCCTAGAGGAAGTAATTACAAGAACCAAAGATTATGGAATTTACACCTGGAAAACTGAAGCTTGTTGCAGCATTGTTTGTCATGGTTTTCTGCTCTGCAGGATTGCATATTGTCTCAAGAATTGCTCTCAATATTGGTGTCAGCAAAATTGTTTTTATACTTTACAGAAACATCACTGCTTTACTTGTTTTAGGACCTTTTGCTTATTTTTTAGAAAAGTGAGTAATGATACCTAATTTCCAGCCACAACTACGAACGTATTGTTATTTTTCCTTTCTTAATCTGGTTGAGATGTATAACTTTAAGTTCTTGTGTTCTCGTTTATACAGGAAGGATAGACCACCCCTCACATTTTCCCTATTGGTTCAGTTTTTCTTCCTCGGTTTAATAGGGTAAGCAAGTAGAGTATAATTTCTCTTCTACTGACCAATTTTCTTAAAGAAATTTTAAATATTAGTACTAGCTTTTATTACTTTCCATTCGCTCTAATAACAGAGTTTTGTTTCCTGGTTCACAGAGTCACAGCAAACCAATCACTTTATATCTTAGGGTTGTATTATACATCACCTACCTATGCATCAGCTATGCAAAACTCAGTTCCTGCAATTACTTTTGTCATGGCTTCTGTTTTAAGGTATAAGATCATAGCTGTTTATGAAATAGCACGTACACCGTACTATCTAATTAGATGGTTGTATTTGTTCATTTTTTACTATTTCATACTAATAAATTCATCAGTATACGTAAAGTATATGCTTGTATATGTACCTCAGGTTAGAAGAAGTGCATATTAAGAGGAGGGATGGCATGGCAAAAATTCTTGGAACCATAGCAAGTATTGGAGGTGCCACAATAATCACCCTATATAAAGGCCCTCCCCTTCTAGGGGGAAGTGGTTTTTCTACAGATATAACTACTTCTCCAGAGAAAATGCTGAATAGGACGTTGGGTTGTGTTTACTTTATTGTTCAGTGCTTATCATATGCTGGTTATATGGTGCTTCAGGTAGCCCTCGAGATCACTTGCATTGTTAAAATACTACCAGT
Organism: Nicotiana sylvestris; assembly: GCF_000393655.2. Taxonomy (NCBI): domain Eukaryota; kingdom Viridiplantae; phylum Streptophyta; class Magnoliopsida; order Solanales; family Solanaceae; genus Nicotiana; species Nicotiana sylvestris. Next base: position 198,541,524 of record NC_091062.1, read on the forward strand.
AATTGGGACCATTTTGGCTCCATTATTGCTGTAAATAGAAAAAGAATTAGCAGTTAACACAGTTTTTGTGGACATAACTCTGGTTGAATTGTGAGTACCTCATCTAAAAGCTTAAACTATCCGAGGAGGTCCACTTTCGTTTACTACTTAATTATATCAGAATTAATACCTCTATGTATATACACATACCATCAATTAGCGTCTCACGGCACATGGTAAAATATGCAGGTTCCTATGATGAAAAATTACCCCGCAAAATTGTCACTTACCACATTTCCATGTTTTTTTGGAGTAATCCAGCTCCTAGTTGTAACTGCTTTTACAGAAAGGGATCCAAGAAATTGGCGAATTCAGTCTGGCAAGGAGGTTTTGACGATTCTATATGTTGTAAGATCCCTAAAACTTAAATCATCCTCTATCCTTTTAGTTTCACATGATTGCACCAATGAGCGTATAATTAGTATGTCGACTCAAACTGTGATTGCATTATAGGGTATTATATTTTCTGGAGTTGTATATTCTCTCGTGACTTGGTGCATTCAGAAAGGAGGGCCAGTGTTGACCGCCACGTTCCAGCCTCTGCAAACAGTAGTAGTTGCTGTCTTGGCCTTTGTATTTCTTGGTAATCGGTTGTATTCAGGCGGGTAAGTCCATAAATGGGAAAAGAATGATCGCCATATGTTATGATTCTTGATAAATTTCAGCGCGCATTCGTGTTTTGGATTAAAAGTGAATTATTGACAATTAATTGTATGCAGGGTATTTGGGGGGATTCTGATTGCAGCAGGGGTTTACCTAGTCTTATGGGGTAAAAATGAAGAGGAAAAAATTGCTAACCAAGATAAAGAAGGAGCGACATTGAGAAAACATCTTCTTGATCAGGAAAACACAGAGGAATGTCCTGTTACAGTTCAGGTCTAATAACAATTCATCTACTAAAATAATATGTTAAGACAGTTCGTCTGTACAGCTGGTTTGGGACAAGGCTGCCAGCTTAACAACATGTAAATGTTAAAGAGTAATGTTCAGTGCTGTATTCTGGCCTGGGCCCGGGCCTAAACGGGCCAAACGGGCCGGGCTTAACGGGCCTGCTTGGCGGTCCCGGACTCTGGCGGGTCCCGGGCCTCACGGTACCGGGCTTCGTGGGCTCAACGGGTGGAACCAGCCCGTGACGGGCCTAAGCCCATATGGTCCCGAACTAAACGGGCCGGGCTCGTGGGCTTAGCGGGCCTAACGGGCTTTTTTATTTCCGTTTTTTTAAAATATTTTTTGTTTTAGGCAGTTTCTTGTAAACCATATCATGGCTATATAAATAATATATATGTAATATATATGTAGAAATCTAATTATTAAAGTGCTTGACGAAAAAATAAATTAACAAAACAATAGTAAAACTAAATTGCCATGCATAATAAATCAATAACAAAGTACAACATGAAGCATAAATACGTCTAATAATTTTAAAATAACACAAATTGTTGAAATATCTTAAAGACGAATTTGCGGATAAATACCATCAACACAATACGTTATATGCCTCCTTAAAATGCCTGTGGTACACCCTGAACGAAAATTTAAGACTCTTCCACAGTTCTTGCATTTTAATATTTGGCCTTCTTCATTTTCTTCAAGCACTTCATAGTAGTGCGAAACAAATAAGCGCACTCTTTCCGAACGAGGCATGATGTAACTTGAAAATTAAGATTGAGACTTGAAGTCTTGAAAATTGGAGATTGAGAGATTGAGAGAAATTTAGATTGAGAAATGAGTATTGAGTATTGAAATGGTATGTTATGTATATACATTACTTTATATATTTTCTTGTAGTATATATTGTGTGTTATGTATATACATTACCTTATATAGTTTCTTGTAGTATATATTGTGTGTTATGTATATACATTACCTTATATATTTTCTTGTAGTATATATTGTAAGTATATATTGTATGTTATGTGTGTGTGTGTGTATATATATATTTTCTTGTAGTATATATTGTATGTTATGTATATATATTACCTTATATATTTTCTTGTAGTATATATTGTATGTTATATATACAATATACATTACCTTATATATTTTCTTGTAGTATATATTGTATGTTATGTATATACATTACCTTATATATTTTTTTGTAGTATATATTGTATGTTATGTATATCCATTACCTTATATATTTTCTTGAAGTATATATTGTATGTTATGTATATACATTACCTTATATATTTTCTTATAGTATATATTGTATGTTATGTATATATATTACCTTATATATTTTCTTGTAGTATATATTGTGTGTTATGTATATACATTACCTTATATATATTACCTTAGGCCCGGTAAGACCGGGCCAGGCCCGCCAGCCGGTCCCGGGCTTAGCGGTCCCGGGCTCAAGGGTTTTTTTACCATACCCGGCTCGCCACGGGCTTTTTGCACCATTAAGGCCCGGCCCACCAGGCCCGTTTAGCCCGTTAGGACCGCGGGCCCGGTCCGATCCCGATCCCAGCCCGGCCCACCGTACATCATTAGTTCAAATACATTCTTCATTTCATTTCTTTTGCTTTTTAGTTTGAAAACAAATGTCAATGTATCTTGGCATGACCCTTCCAAGTGTAGTACTTAGTATAAATTTTTGTAATTGACTTTACAGGAATTATGTCTACAAGACTAATTTCTACAATAATATATAGCTTACCTAGTGTTAGCCCCTTGACAAAGGTCCTCGGCAGGTGTGGGTTGTGACAAGGATTTTCATGATGGTCTTGGCACACAACCTGAAAATTGGGCAACATCATGATGGGCTGCTCGGCATGACAGACAATGCGGGGTTCGACAAATGCACCTTGAACGGAAGCAAGGCGCATTTTACTTGGATGTGCGGGTTGGCAAAACAATGGCAAGGCAAAGCCATGTCAAGCAGGGGCAAAGACATGGCAAGGCAAGGCAAGGCGGGACAAGCAATGGCAAATGATGCGGGCAGATTTAATCAAGTTGGGGGCGACTTGATATGAGCGGGCAACTGTGACAATGAACGTGTGCGGCTAAGTCAGCGGGCGGCGAGATGTGGCAATGACATTGGCGCGGAGCAGTGTCAAAGGCAAGGTTGGGCGCAATGCCAACCTTGGCACAAAGCAGCTGGGCGAAAATCAGGCACATGCTGTGCACAAGCAGCAGTTGGAAAACATGTGCAAAGCACATGGGAAGCAGTTGGCAGTTGCAACCTCTTCCAAGACATGCTGATCATGGCCTAAAAATGTGCCCACGTTTTTGTATTTTGTCTTAACTTGTTTGCCCATCAGTTGGGGCTTGTCAACTGATTTTAGCCTTATAAATACTTGCATAGGTTGTCCAAAACAGGGCAGAAACTTAGTCTAAGGCATTGTGTAGCCAAAAATTCGTCTGAGTCATTTCCTAAGGGTGGGAAAATCATTTTGGGCAGGGAATTAGGGAATTATTTGTCTTGGCCATAGGGTTGGCTATTGTGTTCTTGTATTCACATATTAATACGAGTTGGGAAGAAATTCCTGTATATAGTGTGTGCCTTTATTTACTGTTTTTGCTGCCTATTTTCATTCTTAGTGCAAACGTCCCTAAAAATAAAACTAAGTGTTGGAAAGGCTGAAGTCAAGGCTGGGCTTGACTGCCGCACGGAGGTGAACCTCGGGCAAAATTTGAGTGACATAAATCACCCTTATGACAACTGGTATCAGAGCGTGGCTGGATCGGGGCGAAGACACAACGTTCAGTGGTTGAATTTTGTGAAGAATGGCTGGTGGCAACGCAGAATTGAGGGAAAAGGTTGCTGCATTAGAGGCACTCGTCGGAACTATTGATGGGGATCAATTTCTGACTATCGTGACTCGTCTCGCCTATCTTGAGGCCGAGATGAATAGGCTGAGCCAGGAGTGCACAAATCTGAAAACGGAAAATGGGTTGCTACGTCGTGCTGTTGGAAATGATGAAGCACAACGTGGGGCAGATCGTACCAAGGTTAGAATTCCGGAGCCTAAAGAGTTTAATGGCGCAAGGAGTGCCAAGAAACTCGAAAATTTCCTGTGGGATATAGAATAGTACTTCCATGCTGTCAAAGTGCAAGATGAAGACAAGGTCGCCATTACGACTATGTACTTAGTGGACGATGCAAAGCTTTGGTGGCGTACGCGCGTGGCAGATGATATAAGTGCCGGTAGGTCGAAGATTGACTCTTGGGAAGGGCTGAAGAAAGAATTGAAAAATCAATTCTTTCCTAGCAATGCGGGCTGGATTGCTAGAAATCGTTTGAAGAAGTTGAAACAAACTGGAATGGTCAGGGATTATGTCAAAGATTTCAGTTCTTTGATGCTGGATATTAGCAACATGTCTGAGGAAGACAAGCTGCATAATTTACTTTACGGGTTGCAGTCGTGGGCACAAATGGAACTACGAAGGCAGAATGTGAAAGACATTCCTAGTGCCATTTCCGCTGCGGATGCGTTGGGTGATTTTCGGTTGAGACAAGATGGTTTTGATTTCTCTACTACTTCAAAGTCCAGAAACGAGAACAAGGACAAGACAAAAGAGTGGAGAAAAACGGAAACGACAAGGGCAATGCTGTTGAGGGCAATGGCAATGAGAAGGGAAAACAATGTGCTGGACCTTCGACAAACAAGGGACACAACAACAAGTTTGATGGCTGTTTTATTTGCAAAGGACCACACATAGCGAGGGGATGTCCAAGAATTTAACGGCTTTCAGCGTTGTTTGCTGAAGAAAAGAATGAAGATAAGCCAAACGAGGAAGAACATGAGCAAGCAACAACATATTTAGGGCCTATGGTGGTGCTAAAAAATGCGGAAGCTGCTTCGTCGAGGACGACGAATTCTTCTGGTGGGGGTGGTTTGTTAGCCCCTTGACAAAGGTCCTCGGCAGGTGTGGGTTGTGACAAGGATTTTCATGATGGCCTTGGCACACAACCTGAAAATTGGGCAACATCATGATGTGCTGCTCGACATGACAGACAATGCGGGGTTCGACAAACTCACCTTGAATGGAAGCAAGGCGCATTTTACTTGGATGTGTGGATTGGCAAATCAATGGCAAGGAAAAGCCATGTCAAGCAGGGGCAAAGACATGGCAAGGCAAGGCAAGGCAAGGCGGGACAAACAATGGCAAATGATGCAAGCAAATTTAATCAAGTTGGGGGCGACTTGATATGAGCGGGCAGCTGTGACAATGAACGTGTGCGGATAAGTCAGCGGGCGATGAGCTGTGGCAATGACATTGGCGCAGAGTAGTGTCAAAGGAAAGGTTGGGCGCAATGCCAGCCTTGGCACAAAGCAGCTGGGCGAAAATCAGGCAAATGCTGTGCACAAGCAACATTTGGAAAACATGTGCAAAGCACATGAGAAGCAGTTGGCAGTTGCAACCTCTTCCAAGACATGCTGATCATTACCTAAAAATGTGCCCACGTTTTTGTACTTTGTCTTAACTTGTTTGCCCATCAGTTGGGGCTTGTCAACTGATTGTAGCTTTATAAATACTTGCCTAGGTTGTCCAAAACGGGGCAGAAACTTAGTCTAAGGCATTGGGTAGCCAAAAATTCGTCTAAGTCATTTCCTAAGGGTGGGAAAATCATTTTGGGCAGGGAATTAGGGAATTCTTTGTCTTGTCCATAGGGTTGACTATTGTGTTCTTGTATTCACATATTAATACGAGTTGGGAAGAAATTCCTGTATATCGTGTGTGCATTTATTTACTGTTTTTGCTGCCTATTTTCATTCTAAGTGCAAACGTCCCTAAACATAAAACTAAGTGTTAGAAAGGCTGAAGTCAAGGCTGGGCTTGACTGCCGCACGGAGGTGAACCCCACGCAAAATTCGAGTGACATAAATCACCCGTGTGACACCTAGTACTTAGTATACTAGAGTGTAGCTTTTGATTTCAACTTATGCCTCTTAATTCTGATTAGAAGGTATCCGTAATTGCTATATATGACTTAAGAATCCTTCTCAGTCTATCAGAAACGACCCCTCTACTTTCACAAGGCAGGAATAAGGTTTGCGTACACATATACCCTCCCCAAACCCCATTTGTGATACTACACTGGGTTTGTTGTTGTTGTTGTTGTTGTTGTTGTTGTTGTTGTTGTTGTTGTTGTTGTTGTTGTTGTTTGACTTAGGAATCCTTCCCGGTGTTCCTCCTTATTTTGTAACTTCTGATTGATCAAGAATGAATAACTCAACATTTACATGTTGCTATGCTGACAGTTGTTGAGTTTCTTTTTAATATAGAAAGGTATTAAAAAGAGGGTGCATGGGAAATGGAGGGAAATGAAAATTTTGTGTAAAATTTTAAGTTTCCCTCTCATTTTAATGAGACATTGTCCATCATTGGTAGAGGAAAAGGAGTTTGGTGGGTTTATATACAAATGCACTTCATGTAGCTCTTAAAGAGTTAGGAAGAAGGCAAGCCTCGCGCCGTCGTCGTTGCTCGCTCGCTCGGCTCGGCTTCGACTTAGGATTTGGATTTGGTCAAGTGATCGATTGATTGATTAATTTTTTGGACCAAATTTATTTGTTAATAGTAAATATTAACGTAATAATATCCGTGTTTGTAACGGATATGTTCCAATCCGTGGATTTATGCGTCTCCCACCATTGCCAAATGCTTGCTCCATAATAACAAGTGATTGCTCCATTAGTTAGTAGCCTGGTGCTCCGTCCACCATGGCCAAGTGCTCCACTAAATGAGTGGAAGCGGGTCCGTGTTTAGCAGCTAACTGCACTATAAATAGATGGTGCAAGCAGCTTGTTGAAGACACACCGAAACAAAATTGAGAGCTATTGATCTTCTCTTCACCGAAAACTCAATGTTGGCTATAATTTGCATTCCTTCCTCTCAGAATTTCCATTCAACTTCTGAGTTTTCCTCCCTTGTTCTTCTGCATTGTTTTAAACTACAAACAAAGCATCCATAAGTGTGATTTGCTGCCGAACTTTGTATTCGCTGAAACACTGGGGTTTGAAGTACCGCTACACTAGTGTGTAATTCGTTATATCCTGGGAGGAAATAATCCATAACCTTGGGTACTAGGAGGAGATTAAATTCCTTAAGGAAACACTGTGAATTCAGTGGGCTCGAATTAATTTCTATTTTATTTATATTTACGTTTATAATCTAACGTTCTAATTTCCAAAATCATTATTTACAAATACAGGCATAATAATAACAAGCTTAAGGAATTTAATAATTTTAATTTCTGTATTTGTGTTACTTTTATTATTCTGGAAACTATAACCTTTGTGGTTTTTGTGTACTCCCGTTTGGAGAGTAAAGCCTTCGTGGCGGTTTGTTGGAGATTAAAATCTACGTGATTTTTACTCCAGTTTTAAAGCCTTCGTGGCGTTTTGTTGGAGATTAAAATCTACGTGATTTTTTACTCCAGTTTTAAACGTTAGTTTGTGTCATTTTTTCCAGAAAAAATGGTGAATGACAACGGAAATCAAGCTGTTCCGATGGTGACTGCCAACGCATCAACAAGCCGAACACCGACTTTAGCACCGGCAGAAAAACCCGGAAAATTTTCCGGGATTGATTTCAAGCGCTGGCAGCAGAAGATGTTCTTCTACCTGACTACGTTATGTCTACAGAAGTTCATCAAGGAAGATGTTCCTGATCTGCCAGATGAAACTCCAGAGAATGAAAGCTTTCTCGTGATTGAGGCGGGGAAGCATTCTGATTTTTTGTGCAAGAATTATATTCTTAGCAAACTGGATGATAATCTGTATAATGTATACAGTGGCGTGGAGACATCAAAAGAATTGTGGAATGTGCTTGAAAATAATACAAAACTGAAGATGCCGGGATGAAGAAATTCGTCGCTGCAAAATTTTTGGACTACAAAATGGTAGATAGCAAGTATGTTATTACCCAAGTCCAGGAATTGCAAGTAATTATTCATGATCTACTTGATGAAGGTCTTGTCATCAATGAAGCATTCCAAGTAGCAGCAATAATTGAGAAGTTGCCTCCATTGTGGAAGGACTTCAAAAATTATTTGAAACACAAACGAAAGGAAATGTCCCTTGAAGATCTCATTGTTCGATTGAGAATCGAAGAGGACAATAAAGCTGATGAAAGGAGAGGCCATGGAAATTCAACAATAATGGGAGCAAATATTGTTGAAGATAACAAAAAGAGAAAGAAGGCTTTTGGTCCGAAATACAACCCAAGCAAGAAGCGGTTCAATGGAAACTGCTACAACTGTGGGAAAATCGGACACAAATCTACGGAGTGTCGTGATCGGTAGAAAGACAAGAAAAGGGGTCAAGCAAACATGGTAGAAAAACATGATGATGTTGATGACTTGTGTGCCATGCTTTCTGAATGCAACCTGGTAGGAAATCCTAAGGAGTGGTGGATTGATTCTGGAGCCACTCGCCATGTTTGTGCTATGAGGGAAGCATTTTCTGCCTATGCTTCTGCTGGACCCGAAGAGATGCTTTCTATGGGAAATGCTACTACAACAAAAAATGAAGGATATGGGAAGATATTTCTCAAGATGACTTATGGCAAGGTCATGACTTTGAACAACGTCCTTCATGTTCCCGAAATTAGGAAGAATTTAGTCTCTACTGGACTTCTTGTAAAGCACGGTTTCAAGTGCGTTTTTGTATCCGACAAGGTTGTAATAAGTAAGAATGAAATGTTTGTAGGAAAAGGTTACCTCACCGAGGGCCTTTTCAAGCTCAATGTAATAGTTGTTGACAATAATAATAAGACTTCAGCTTCTTCTTACTTACTTGAGTCAAATGATTTATGACATGTATGTTTGGGTCATGTCAATTATAAAACCTTGCGGAAAATGATTAACTTGGAAATATTGCCTAAGTTTGAATGCAAAAAATCAAAATGTCAAATATGTGTGGAATCTAAGTATGTTAAACATCCTTATAAGTCGGTAGAAAGGAATTCAAATCCTTTAGATTTAATTTACACAGATATTTGTGATATGAAGTCAATACCATCTCGCGGTGGAAAGAAGTATTTCATAACTTTTATTGACGACAATACTCGATATTGCTATGCTTACTTACTTAATAGTAAAGATGAAGCAATAGACGCATTCAAGCAATGCAAAAATGAAGTTGAAACGCAACTTAACAAGAAAATCAAAATGATAAGAAGTGATATGGGTGGTGAATATGAATCTCCTTTTGAACAAATATGTTTAGAATATGGAATTATTCATCAAACAACAACCCATTACACGCCCCAATCCAATGGGATTGCGGAAAGAAAGAATCGTTCATTAAAAGAGATGATGAACACATTATTGATAAGTTCTGGATTGCCACAGAACTTGTGGGGGAAGCTGTTCTTACGGCTAGCCGAATACTAAATCGAGTACCCCATAGCAAAACACAATCCATTCCATATGAAAAATGGAAAGGAAGGAAACCCAACTTGAATTATTTTAAAGTGTGGGGGTGTTTGGCAAAAGTACAAGTTCCTAAACCTAAAAGGGTAAAAATATGACCGAAAACAGTTGATTGTGTTTTCATAGGATATGCGACCAATAGTAAAGCATATTGATTTCTGGTTCATAAATCAGAAAATCCTGACATTCATAATAATACGGTTATAGAATCAGATAATCCTGAGTTCTTTGAAAATATATATCCATATAAAAAGGAATGTGAGTTGTTTGGTGAAGGATCTAAACGACCTCGGGAAGAAACAAAAGAAAGTACATTTTATCAAGATGATCCAAGACGTAGTAAACGTCAAAGAACGTCTACTTCGTTTGGACTAGATTTTGTGACTTTCTTATTGGAAAATGAGCCTCGAACATTTAAAGAAGTTATGTCTTCTTCGGAATCATTGTTCTAGAAAGAGGCAGTCAATAGTGAAATAGAATCCATATTGAACAACCATACATGGGAATTGGTTGATCTTCCTCCTGGAAATAAACCTTTGGGGTGTAAATGGATTTTTAAAAGAAAAATGAAAGATGATGGCACTATTGATAAATTTAAAGCAAGACTTGTTGTCAAAGGGTATAGACAACGAGAAGGTCTTGACTACTTTGATACATATTCTCTAGTGACGAGAATAACGTCCATACGAATGCTAGTAGCTTTAGCTGCAGTTTATGATCTTGAAATTCATCAAATGGACGTAAATACAACCTTCTTAAATGGAGATTTGGAGGAAGAAATTTACATGGAACAACCTGAAGGGTTTGTAGTTCCAAGTAAAGAAAAGAAGGTATGTAGACTTGTTAAGTCCCTCTACGGACTAAAACAAGCACCCAAACAATGGCATGCGAAATTTGACCAAACAATGTTGTCAAATGGTTTTAAGATAAATGAATGTGATAAATGTGTGTACATTAAAAATGTTCCAAATCACATAGTCATTGTTTGCCTATATGTGGATGATATGCTGATAATGAGTAATAACATTGCCAACATAAATGCTACTAAGCGTATGCTAACTAGCAAGTTTGATATGAAGGACTTGGGAATTGCGGATTTAATTCTGGGGATTAAGATCCAAAAGACTCCTCAAGGTCTGGCATTGTCACAATCTCAGGATAAGGAATTCTATTGACCCGGGAGAAGGTGTTAGGCATTCCCGAGTTCCGTGGTTCTAGCACGGTCGCTTAACTGTCATATTCGGCTTGATTGTCTGATTTTATACAATTATGAACATATGTGCGAATTTTAGACTCTTTACCGCTTTTATTATTATTATTATTGTTTTTATCGAGAATTGCAACATCGTGAAAAATACATCTCGAACCACGTCACATCAATGCACCCGTGGTTGTTGGCACATTTCAACTCTGTTGAGATTTGGATTTGGGTCACATAAATGTGCACCCGAGTTTAAGAAGATAACCTTATTAAATACGCGCCTAAAGCGACTAGCGTATCATTATTTTGGGTAGGGCCGTGAAATTTGCTAAACGGCCCGTCCCGGAATCTAAGTAACTTTACAAACACGTATAGAGGCCCACACAACTTGTGATTTATTTTGGCGAAGCACGCCTCATTTATTTTAAGGATATCCTAAAGTGACTACATTTCTATTAAATTCGTCTCTAAAATAAAAGAGAAAATCCTAATTAATTACATGCTTAAAAAAAGGCGTAACATATTAAATGCTAGGTTAAGACAAATGTTAATCGGAAAGGAATATTACTAAAATTGAAATTATAAATAAAATATGAAATCGACAAATAATATATTCAAAAGAAACTAATTATCCTATAACTAGATTAAACTCGCATTGTTAGATGACTTGAACGTTGAAATTAATTATTTACAACTATTTGAAATTAGAATCAATCTTAATTACTGATGCATATTCGAAAGTTTATTAAATTTAAACGTTAACTCGTCTTGTTTGAACTCAAATCATGCCATAATTCCTAATTCACGAAATTAATTTAAATTCATGCTTTAACTAAATTTAGCTACATATTCACGATTAACCTACTATTGACAATATTAAAACTTTCATAGCTAGTGAACTAACCAGTTTTGCTGAGCCGATTCACTAAAGACCAACTTATGTTATTTTCCTCTTATTCCAATTATTAAACAGTTTGACAGTAATGAGCATGCTTAAACATATACTACCTAATATCCAAACTAAAGCAGAGTATTATTTAATACATCACTACAAGATGCCTAGTTATGCAAAGCGACAAAAATTTACAGAAAATTAATATATGAAATAGCCTAAATACAATCAGTAAAAGAAACAAAGAAAAAACTAAATTAAAACTTCAAAATTCCATTCTTCATATGTATTCATGCTTTCACATTTCAGCTTACTATATCGACAAGGTTACAGCCATGTACCTGGTATTGGAAGTAAAAGAAAAGGAAGATCAGCAGTAGCAAAGCAACAAGAACAATCAGCAACAACAGTAGCAAATTGAACACCCGGGGATGGATTTTAAAACCAACAGAGCTGATTCCACATCCAATAACAGATTCAAAAATAACCCGACATCAACACCAATACCAGAAACCCAAGCATTCGGTGAAACAACACTCCAAAACCAAAAGAAAACCCAGGAAAAAACCAATCTGAAAATCAGTAGTACCCAAATGCAAACCATAGAAGCAGTAACAATATTTTGATCCTCAGTAGTAAAGAAAGGCTTCACTTTCAATTTTTAATTCTCAAAGACTGAATTTCTTAAGTTCTGACAAATCGGTTTTCTTTTCAACTTAAGCTTTGAATTTTTTTGATGATAAAATCCTTAATTGGTTATATTTTTTTTAAACTCTCTAATTCTAACTCTCCAAGGTTTTTTTTTCAAGTCCCCTCTAATTCTGTCCAGACTTCCCTTATTTATGTCAAAAAACAGAAGCCTTTAAATTAAATCTCACCATCTTCTACCCATACCCCTTTTGAATCCCACTACCTAATGTTTTGTCCCACACTATATTAAACAATGTATTAATTTCCACTAACACATATCTTTTCCTTATTTAATTTCCTTATTGCCCCACTACCGCATGCTTTGTCCCCCACTATATTAAACAATGTATTAATTCTCCACCATTATGTCTTGTCCCCCACTACGTATTATTTTATGCATTATTTTAATATATTAGCGCTTAGTGGACATAACACTCAAATTAATCAATTACTAAAACTTAAAATCCCGAAAATGCCCCTGAAACTACTGAAATTACCATTCTACCCCTGAAAATACTGCAATTTACCATTCTACCCCCATCAGCTATAATCAATCCACCTAATCAATTAACCTAAATACAACAACTATAACCAATTCCTAATCAAATTTCATCAACAAATTTAAGCTAGAAACTCAGATTATGTCAAATATCATCAAAACAAAGACTAAGGATTCAGGGAACCAAACCATATGATGAACAATAAAGAAACAACTAAAATCATTTTGACTGAACAACATTTTTAACAACAAACATACTTTCAGATTCAATAACAGTAACAAATTGAACATAACAAACAAGTAAATTCAAATCACCAAACTCAATAATCAATTGAACTTCAAATTAAATCTAACAACATTACAACCAAGATAAAGGATTTAAGTAATTAAACTAACGCACTTCTATATTAAAATTAAACAAGAACGAATGAATAAAAACAAACTGAAGAAATAATCAAAAAATGAAAAACAAAAACAAGAAAAGAATCACACATATACTGATTTCAGATCTGAGAATATCAAATAAAATACGGACAGAAATGAAACTTAAACAAACTAACCGGAAATGACCAATGACGAACTCAAACGGAAACAAATCTGCCCGAAATTTTTTGTATGTTTTCTGGTTGATTTCAGGCGATGAAGCTGGACGACGAAGACGAACAAGAACTCGACCACGAAGACGACGATGAAGCAGTGTGAGGCTGGTCGAGCTGTTGGTCATTTGGGACGAGGAGATGGAGCAGCAGCAATGAAGAAGAAGATGCAGCAGGTGAAGCTCATGGAGCTCGACGATGGTTTGAGCTCGACGTGGTCATTCACTGCTGCGTGAGGCTGGTCGAGCTGCTGGTCGTTTGGGATGAGGAGATGGAGAAACAACAATGAAGAAGAAGAAGCAGCAGGTGAAGCTGCTGGAGCTCGACGATGGTTTGAGCTCAACGTGGTCGTTCATGGATGCGTCGTGAACTGGTCGAGGGTGGACGACGAGGAAACGTCGTTGATGGGTGGTTTGGGTGGACGACGAGGCAGCGTGAGATGAAGCTGCTGCTGCTCGTCAATGGCGGACGAGGATGGGGGGTTGGCCGATGCAGCAACGTGAGATGAAGCTGCTGTTGCTCGTCAATGGCGGACGGGGGGTTTGGATAGTGGTGAGCGGAGGAGGGAGGGGCAGCCATGGATGGTGAGGTCGTTTGGAGTTGGAGTTGGAGAGGTGGAAGAAGGGGCAGCCATGTGAGGGAGTAGGAGTAGGGGGTGGTTTTGAGAAGGAGAAGAAGCGGGGGGGGGATGGCTTTTAGGGTTTTTTAGGTTGTTTTTTTTTTTTCAAAAAAAAAATGAAAAATGGAAGAAGGAGGGGGGGTGTTTGTTTGGGGTTATGGGGCGGACCGGGTCGGGTCGACCGGTAGGAATTTATTTGGTTTGGGCCTGGTTGATTTAAATTAAAAGGTGGCCCAATCCGATTTTCTTCTTATTTCCCATGCTTCTTTTTTTTTATTTTATTTTTTCTTAAGCTAAAACTAAATTCTAAAAATCCTAAATTGTCCTATAGAACTTAATTAATTTATAAAAGTTCAAATTAATTCTCAATAACAATTAACACACAATTAAATAGCAATTACGATAAAATCACACAATTTGGACATTAAATGCTAAAAATGCAACGTACATTATTTTTATGATTTTTTGTTCTTGTAAAACAAACTTAATTGCTCCTAATTGTAGAACTAAATCCTAAATGCAAATGAGACATATTTTTTGTATTTTGTTTTTATTAATTTAATAAATAAACATGCACGGACAAATACAAATAATTATCCAAAAATGCCACGAAATTCTCAAAATTACACACAAAAGGAAAATTATTTTATTTTGAATTTTTTGGGAGTAATTCTCACATAGGGCAAAAATCACGTGCTTACAGCTACCCCTCTTTGTCCGAAAACACGAAGAGTTTTCGTGCAAAGATAAAGCGAGCGATTTTTGCCCATCCGAGTACTCCGTGTGAAGCATTTTTTGAAAATTTTTAACCGAACCTTTGCTTCAAAGGTTTCCTACATATCCCTGGCTAAAAGTGAATCAGGTTAATGTAGTTCGGGAAGTTTTGGTAGCTGGGACTACCATGGAACTACAATTTTGCCGTTACTGCTGCTGCATGCTGTTGCTACTGCTTTTCGATCTCCTTAATACACCGTGCCAAAAGAAAACAAGAAGCTAGACTAAACTAGGAATTACAAAATCTTATCTATCTTCCACTTGCTCTGGTTGCCTTGCTTTCTTGTCGGCTTGTGTTTCGTCTGGTGCTTTTCTTTCGAAAACTGCTAGGGATGACACTGGCCTTTTGCTTTTCTGAACACAAGTTTTATCATTCCGCTCTGTCTGCTGGGGACGCTGCTTCCTACATTAAAGCTTGTTATGGTGGGGATTTTTGTCGTAACCCTCCTCATTACTGACTTCTAATTTGATCTTGAAATGTATTCCTATGTTTTGCAGGCGGGCTCCTGACTCCAACTTGACTTTTGAAAGATGACATAACCTCCATTCTCCAGGCGGGCTCCTGACTTCAATAGTAATTTAAAAATATAACAACCTCCATTCTACAGGCGGGCTCCTGACTCCTTCAACTTTTTTTTTAAAAATAAACAACCTCCGTTCTCCAGGCGGGCTCCTGACTCCACATTAAAATTTAACAACCTCCATTATACAGGCGGGCTCCTGACTTCTCCGCCTTAGAATATAACAACCTTCGTTCTACAGGCGGGCTCCTGACTTCTTCAACCTTTTGAAATAAACAACCTCTGTTCTACAGGCGGGCTCCTGACTCCAAATTAAAATTTAACAACCTCCATTCTACAGGCAGGCTCCTGACTTCAACAACTTTCTCAAAATAATTCAGCCTCCATTCTCCAGGCGGGCTCCTGACTTCAACAACTTTGAAAATAATTCGGCCTCCATTCTCGAGGCGGGCTCCTGACTTCTCCAACTTTTTAAATGTAACACCTCCATTCTCAAGGCGGGCTCCTGATTTCAACAACTTCTTAAAAATGTCAGCCTCCATTCTCCAGGCGGGCTCCTGACTTCATCAACAATTTTGAAAATAAATCAGCCTCCATTCTCCAGGCGGGCTCCTGGCTTCAACAACTTTAAAAATAATTCATTCTCCATTCTCCAGGCGGGCTCCTGACTTCAATAGCTTTAAAAATAATTCAGCCTCCATTCTCCAGGTGGGCTTCTGACTTCAACAACTGCTTCCTACAAAATTGGTGTTTTATTCCTCTGAAAACTGCTGGGGATAACACCGATATTTTATTTCACCAATATGTCATTTTCCTTCTTCAAAGACTATTTCCTTTAAAGCTGGTGCTTTCACTTCCCTGAAACCTGCCGGGAATAACACTGCTGGGGAATTATCTTCCTCCTTTTAACAATGGTGGGGATGATATTGATTCAAAGGCCATTGCTTTCACAACATTGGGTTATCTTGCTTCTTCCAAGATTGATTTTCTTTTAAAACTTATATCTCCCTTCTCATATACTGCTGGGGATTTTATTTCCCTCAAAACTTGTGTTATCTTCTCTCTTTCCCAAATGACTATCTGATTTTAAGAAACTTTTCGTAATGAGAAAAAAAAAATTCTGCCCCAGTTTGATAATCTTCTTTGTGACCTTGTCTTCATGCTGTCAATAATATTTCCTTCCCTTGCCTTAAATCAAAGAAAAAAATTTGTTAGTTTAAAACGGGGTGAGTGGTCGTGCCACTTCTGCTGGGGATGGTTTTTCCCTTTTCATTTCCCTGCTTTGTTATAAAACTTGTTGGGGATGATATTGTTGGCTGGGGCTGATATTCCTGTTGGGGATGGTTTTTCGTTTCTCTTCCTTCCCCGCTCTGTGTTGTCCGACCATTGTGGAGCTTGGTCGAGAATCTGTCGGAGTTGTTCCTATATCTCGCAAATCTGCTGGGGATCCTCTTGGAATTTGATCCATAACTTTTTAACTGTTGTTCTTTCTGTTTTTCTCCGACTTCCCCTGGAAATTTGGTCCTCTTGGGATCTAGACCCATCGTCATTTGGTCTTACGACAAATTTCTTTTCGCTTTGTCGCCTTATCTTTGGCCTGTCCTATTCGCATTTTGCTTTGCACCATTTTGGCCATTGGTAGTAAGTTCTGAAAATCCTTTTCAAAAACAAACTGCTGGGGAGGTAAAGTCTTTTAAACCAAGAAATGAAAAAGTGATAATTTCAAAAGGTCGAAAAAGAAGCAGTCTTTCTGAACAAATGCTGGGAAAAAGGAAAGAAAAGAACTTATCTGAGATATAACCGATCCCAACGATCATGTCGTGCATTCCGGACTAATCAACCCATTCTATTTGTATCAATCAATCTTTCGGACGACCTCATCTGGCTGGGGATAAACAAGCACTCAACTCTTTGCCAAATGTGGACCCTTTCTGCCAATCTTGCCTTGTCGCCTCATAGTGCCCTTCGAGGGGTTTTCACTAATAAAACTCTCTCATTTCTCTCAACTCTCATCGCGTCATGGTGACTGTGAAGGTCTTCATCAATAAGACTCTCTCATTTTATTTTATTTTTCAGCTAGGGATTGGAGTGTTGCCGATATGATTCCCTCTGCTGGGGATTCTTTTCGGCTATCAATTCATTTCCAGTTTATGGTCCTCTTCTCTGCTGGGGATCTGGGTGTTATCCCCGACTTCCGTCTGCATGACTTGGCACTTCTCCGAATACTGGTTGAGAGGTTTTTTTGGTACATCAATATGGGTTTTCGTGTCTGGCTAAAAGGAAAAGGGGTATCAAAAAGCTCAAAATAATTTTGATGGGTAAAAAATTACAACTCTTGGAATCAAACTTTCTTTCCCAAAATTATAAATACAACTTCTGCCCCAGTTTTTCTTGCTTGGGGATTCTTTATTTTTTGTTATACTATGACCGAGCCGTGAGGCGCCTACGTATCCTTCTTTGAGGAATCAGGTCAAACGTAGTTCCCAATTCCTTTGTTTTTCTTGTGACTTTTCTTTTGTTTTTATTATCATTATTTTTCTTTCATTTTAATTACTGATTCCAAAAGAGGGATATGAAAGAATAAATAAGGCTCAAAAGGGGAAGCAAAGGTTAAAGTGTTTGGATAGAAGAAAGAATTGTCTCCGTCATTTCATTCTCCGATAAATGCCAACCACAGACAAACAACAAATTACAATCAAAAGAAATCATACATAATATCTCTTAACTGCGTCAAAATTGATAGCCATGTCGACGCATTTCCCGTCCATATCTGTTAAACATAAAGCGCCATTGGACAACACTCTGGTTATAATGAATGGTCCTTGCCAATTCGGGGCGAACTTGCCTTTTGCTTCGGCCTGATGTGGCAGGATTCGTTTCAACACCTGCTGCCCCACCTCAAATTTTCTGGGGCGCACCTTCTTGTTGTAGGCTCTCGCCATTCTCTTTTGATATAACTGGCCATGACACACAACTGGCAATCTCTTTTCATCAATCAAGTTCAACTGCTTCAAACTGGTTTTGACCCACTCGTCATCATCAATTTCAGCTTCAGCGACAATCCGAAGGGATGGAATTTCAACTTCCGCCGGTATTACTGCTTTAGTTCCATATACCAACAAATAAGGAGTTGCACCTACTGAAGTCCGAACAATAGTGCGATAACCCAACAATGCAAATGGTAATTTTTCATGCCATTGTCTGGATCCTTCTACCATCTTCCTCAGTATCTTCTTGATGTTCTTGTTGGCTGCTTCAACTGCTCCATTCGCCTTGGGACGATATGGTGTGGAATTACGGTGTGTAATCTTAAACTATTGACATACCTCTTTCATCAAATTGCTGTTAAGATTAGCACCATTATCGGTGATGATCACTTTTGGGACCAAAATCTACAGATGATATGGGAGTGAACAAAATCCACCACTGCCTTCTTAGTTACCGACTTGAAAGTTTTAGCTTCAACCCACTTAGTGAAATAGTCGATGGTCACCAGAATGAACCTATGACCGTTATCACACCTCCTTTTTCGCCCGCGCTGCCCGAGAAGGGGCGCGAGAGGGAGTTTTTCCAATTAAAGGACAATCGAAACGAGGTTTATTTATTTATTTATTTCAGTGTCGCCACTTGGGAGATTTATGGTGTCCCAAGTCACCGATTGAATCCCGAATCGAGGAAAATATTCGACTTTCCAAATGAAGTCTGCGAACCAGAAATTCTAAGTAAGGAATTCTGTTGACCCGAGGGAAGGTGTTAGGCACCCCCGAATCCCGTGGTTCTAGCACGGTCGCTTAAATTGTTATAATGGCTAAATATCTGATTTAAATACATGTTGTGACTTATGTGCTTTTATTAAGTTTAAACCGCTTTTATTATTATCATTTATTTTATAGAATTGCAACGTCGTGAAAATGCATCTCGAACCACGTCACAATCAATGCACCCGTAGTTGTTAACACATTTCGACTCCGTTGAGATTTGAATTTGGGTCACATAAATGCGCACCCGAATTTAAGAATGTAATTTAATTAAGTCGCGCCTAAAAAGTCTAACGCGTTATTATCTTTGGGGAAGGCAGTGGAATTCACTAAACAGTCCATCCCAAATTCTAAGTATTCAATTAAACATTTATCGAGGGCCCCGCAATTTGTGCGTTTTATTGGGCGAGGCTCATCTCATTTATTTTAAAAGGATAATCCTAAAGTGCCTACATTTTTCCTATTAAATTTGTCTCTAAAAAATGAAAGAGAAAAGGTCCTAATTTATTTACATGCTTACGAGTTGTTATAGTCGGTTTCCGAACACAATTTGTTAAATCAGAATGTAAACATAATATGGACATCCCATTGGCCAACGTGGACCCAGGCCCAACGTGTATGGCACAAAACTGGACCTGGGTCATCTCATTCCCATGTTACTACCTAGTTACATTATACTAAGCATGCTCACAGTTTGTCAAATTTAAAAAAAACTTGGCAATCTAATTTTAATCCTAAACCATTTACATGCTGAAATTAACCAATAGTATCTAACTAAACAATATTCCTACAAGTTCCGAAACGGTTTATTCGTTTAATGAGCTAACTATTGAATGTTTAAAAATAGTCTAAATCAGCTAACATGCTTTTTGAGACATGATAATCATCCAACAATAACGAACTAACTGGACAGAGTTACTACACAATTTATTTATTTTTTAGCAATACATAGACAATTCGTCAATTAAGCTACTGTCAGATGTTCCATTATATATATTAAACAACTACATGCTTCTGATATTAGGAAGCTAAATAATGTACATATACAAATAAAATTCAGAATATAACTAAGATAAATTCAGAACTTCAACTCTTCATTTCATATTCATGCTTCATGTTTCAGTTTACAGTAACCAGCGTGTCAGTTGTGTACCTGATATTGAAAGCAAAAGAAAAGGAAGATCAACAGAAATGCAGTAGCATACAACAACAGCAACACCCATCAACAGATTTAAAAACCGAGCAGAAATCCAGCAACAACCAGTGAAGTAGTAGCAAATAACCAACCAAACTTAAGGAAACAAATCAAATGAAAATCCCGAAACACCAACAACAATCAATGGGCAGAAACAAAGTGAATCATTTTTAGATTGAAAGACCATTTAATGTTTAACTCTTAAATCTTGACCCCTCTGTATATCTAGTGTATGCGGATTGTATATCGGGTGTATACTACTATCTCTTTCGAATCTCCTTCGAAATTGTTTCTCAATATTCAACCAATCCCCTATCCCCTTTCAATATTTTCGGAATCCTCCTTAATATTTTCGGAATTCTCCCTAATATTTTCGGAATCTTTTTTTTTCTCTATTTTCGGAATCCTCCTTTTCTCCAATCCAGCCCCTCTATTTATAGTCAAACTCTCCTTATTTAAATTAAATCCCACTATCCTCCACTCATCCCCCTTTTTAATCCCACTACTTAATGTTTTGTCCCCCACTATATTAAACAAATACATTAGTTCCCACTAACCCATATCTTTTCTTTAATTAATTCTATTATTCTCCACTACCGCAGGCTTTGTCCCCCACTATATTAAATAATGTATTAATTCCCCACTACCACATGTCTTGTCCCCCACTATATTATTTTAATACCTTATTTTAATATTATTAGCTTAATGGACAGATCACTCAAAATAAATAATTGTTCAGAATTTTAATTCCAAAAATACCCCTCTGAAATTACTGAAATTACCATTTTACCCCTGGAAATACTGTAATTTACCATTCTACCCCCATTAGCTACAACCAATTCACCTAATCATTCTAACCAAAATACAGCAGCTATAACCAATTCCTAATCAAATTCAAACAACAAATTCAAACTAAATGATGAACAACAAAGAAACAACTGGAATTATTTTGACTGAACAATATTTTTTAACAACAAACCTATTTTCAGATTCAACAACAATAATAAACAAGTATATTCAAATCACTGAGCTCAAATTTAAATTAAACTTAAACAAAACAAATAAACAGATTCAAATCACTAAACTCAATAATCAATTGGACTTCAAATTAAATCTAACAACATTACAACCAACAATTTCTATATTAAACTAAACAAGAACATAAAACAATCTGAAGAAATAATCAAAAAACGATAAACGACAAACAAGAAAAGAATTAAACATATATTGATTTCAAATCCGAGAATATCAAACAAAATACGGACATAAATGAAACTTAAAACCCACTAACCGGAAATGAACAATGACGAACTCGAACCAAGACTGCTAACGACCTAATGGATCTCGACTTCAATGAAAACCCACCTTCTCTTTAACCTTGACGAACTCAGACTGGACCTCGTCGAACGACGCACAACAACGGACTCAAACAAAACCAAACGAGACCTTGACAGAACTTTGCTGGACTTTAACCGGACTGCTTTGCTTTTCCTCCGTGTGTGTGCGTGGAAGGAGTAGGGTGGGTTCTTGGGCGTTCTTTGTTCTTGTAAATGCCTGTCCTTCCAAGCCACACAATTTGATCTAGAAACAAGAAAGTTGACAACAATGCATTTTTTGACTTTCCCAACAAGATGAGAGGAAGTGGGGTTCCTGGGGCAGTTGGGCTAATAAGACCATGCAGATCATTGATAAACTTGAAAAGACGAAACACTTTCCTTGCTAAGCTAGTTGATTTGTCGACATTTTGTGCAGCGCCAGGCTCTCCATTACTCAGGCATTTTGAACCATATTGTATAGCCCTACATATCTTGTCCCTTGCCCCACTTTGTTCAAGTACAAGACTGCAAGGGCAAGCTCTGCTCTGGCAGTATCTAGGCTCATTTTACCCTATGAAAACTGCTGAAGGGTTCACAGCAAAGCAAGAGATAGGGTTCGTTTGGACGTGAGCTGAGGGAGACGACGAAGAAGAAGGAGCAACAGCCATGGGAGGTCGACGAAGGGACTGCTGATTGTTAATGGAGGCGACGTTCATGGATGAAGCAGCAGTAGTGGCTGCCGAAGAAGAAGGAGCAGCAACGCAGCAGCAACGATGGTGTTATGGTGGTTCGTTTGGATGTGAGCTGAGGGAGATGACGCAACAGCCATGGTGATTGTGTGTGGCTGTGTTGCTTGGCGTAGATGGTGGTGGTTTGGGCAGCCATGGGACATGAGTTGAGCAGAAGCAGCGACAACGGTGGAGCTTGGGGTTGACGCAACTCGTCAATGGCGGACCGGGGGGGGTCGACTGGTTTTTTCCTGCGATTGGAGGGGTCGTTTGGAGGTGAAGAAAGAGATGACGACGTGAGGGGTCTGTTTGGACGTGATGATGGAGGGGAAGGGGCAGCCATGGGAGGTGGGGATTGGCGCAGGAGGAGAAAGAAGAAGAAGAGAGGGGGGGGGCGGGTAGTTTAGTGTTTTTGGGTTTTGTTTTTGTGAAATGAAAGATATGGAGATAGGGGTGTTGGGTCTTTGGGGTTATGGACTGGGTCGACCCGGGTCGAAATGACCGGGTCGTAGGGGAAGGTTGGGTATCTTTGGGCCTGTGGTTTAAAATTGAAGAAAAGGGCCAATCCGGTCTTTTTCTATTTTTGTTCTTTTCTATTTATTCAATTTCCTAATTAATAAAGCTAAAAATGCTAAGATTAAATTATAAAACTCAAAATTATCTAATAAAAACTAATTAACTTCTAACAACAATTATCGCACATTTAAATAGCAATTAACGATAAAATCACACAATTTGGACGTTAAATGCTAAAAATGCAACGAACGTTATTTTTTATGATTTTTTTATTTTGTGAAACAAACTTAATTAAATATTAAATGCAAACGCGACATATTTTTATATTTTTATTAATTTAAACAAATAAACATGCACAGAAAAAAATACAAATAATTATCCAAAAGTGCCACGAAAAATTCAAAAATTGCACACAAAGGAAACTTATTTTATTTGAATTTTTTGGGAGTAATTCTCATATAGGGCAAAAATCACGTGCTTACAGCTGCCCCTCTTTGTCCGAAAACACGAAGAGTTTTCGTGCAAAGATAAAGTGAGCGATTTTTGCCCATCTGAGTACTCCGTGTGAAACATTTTTTTGAAAAAGATTTAACCGAACCTTTGTTTCAAAGGTTT
The DNA here is from genome assembly GCF_000393655.2 of Nicotiana sylvestris. Taxonomy (NCBI): domain Eukaryota; kingdom Viridiplantae; phylum Streptophyta; class Magnoliopsida; order Solanales; family Solanaceae; genus Nicotiana; species Nicotiana sylvestris. The sequence goes on from NC_091062.1 coordinate 198,564,865, forward strand.
TCTACATATCCCTGGCTAGAAGGGAATCAGGTTAATGTAGTTTGGGAAGTTTTGATAGCTGGGACTACCATGGGACTGCAATGTTACTGCTGTTGCATGCTGTTATTACTGCTTGCCGACCACCTTATTACACCGTGCTAAAAGAAAACACAAAGTTAGACTAGACCATAGTCTATGAATTACAAAATCTTATCTAGATCTTCAATCATGCTCTTGTGTCTCTTGTTGCTTTGATGTCTTGGCGACTCTTCTGGCATTTCTTTACTTCTGATTTGTCTTGTATTCTCCCTTGACTGTCGATCTCGACCTGCTTATGTCCTTTTTGGGAGCTTCGCATTATTTTTCCATCGAGTCTTGGACTTCCTTCCTCTGCTGGGGATTTTTGTTGTTTCCCGCTGGGGATTCCGGTTGTATTCTTCTGCTTTACTGACTTGAGATGTATTCCTCAATTATATGGGCGGGCTCCCAACTTCAAAACTTGAGATGTAACGACTGAAATGTATTCCTCTGTTATATGGGCGGGCTCCCAACTTCAAAACTTGAGACTTAAAGACTGAAATGTATTCCTCTGTTATATGGGCGGGCTCCCAACTTAAAAACTTTGAAATTTAAAGACTGAAATGTATTCCTCTGTTATATGGGCGGGCTCCTAACTTCAAAACTTTGATATTTAAAGACTGAAATGTATTCCTCTGTTATATGGGCGGGCTCCCAACTTCAAAACAACTTTGAAAATAAAGCGCCATTCTGTTCTTCAGGGGGACTCCTGACCTCAACAACAACTTTGAAAAATAAATCGCCATTCTGTTCTTCAGGGGGGCTCCTGACCTCGACAACAACATTAAAAATAAATCGTCATTCTATTCTTCAGGAGGGGCTCCTGACCTCAACAACAACTTTAAAAATAAATCGCCATTCTGTTCTTCAGGGGGGGCTCCTGACCTCAACAACTTTGAAAATAAATCGCCATTCTGTTCTTTAGGGGGGCTCCTGACCTCAACAACTTTTTTTTAAAAATAAATCGTCATTCTGTTCTTCAGGGGGGCTCCTGACCTCAACAACATTTTTTTAAAAATAAATCGCCATTCCTTTCTTCAGGCGGGCGATATTTCAACAACTTTGAAAAAAATCGCCATTCTGTTCTTCAGGGGGGCTCCTGACCTCAACAACTTTGAAAATAAATCGTCATTCTGTTCTTCAGGGGGGGCTCCTGACCTCGACAACATTTTTTTTAAAAATAAATCGCCATTCTGTTCTTCAGGGGGGCTCCTGACCTCGACAACAACTTTAAAAATAAATCGCCATTCTGTTCTTCTGGGGGGCTCCTGACCTCAACAACATTTTTTTAAAAAAAATTCCTTTCTTCAGGCGGGCGAGATTTCAACAACTTTGAAAATAAATCACCATTCTGTTCTTCAGAGGGGCTCCTGACCTCAACAACTTTAAAAATAAATCGCCATTCTGTTATTCAGGGGGGATCCTGACCTCGACAACGTTTTTTAAAAATAAATCGCCATTCTGTTTTTCAGGAGGGCTCCTGACCTCGACAACAACTTTAAAAATAAATCGCCATTCTGTTCTTCAGGGGGGCTCCTGACCTCAACAACATTTTTTTTAAAAATAAATCGCCATTCCTTTTTTCAGGCGGGCGAGATTTCAACAACTTTGAAAATAAATCGCCATTCTATTCTTCAGGGGGGCCTCCTGACCTCGACAACTTTTTTTTTAAAAATAAATCGTCATTTTGTTCTTCAGGGGGGCTCCTGACCTCGACAACAACTTTAAAAATAAATCGCCATTCTGTTCTTCAGGGGGGCTCCTGAACTCAACAACATTTTTTTTAAAAATAAATCGTCATTCCTTTCTTTAGGCGGGCGAGATTTCAACAACTTTGAAAATAAATCGCCATTCTGTTCTTCAGGGGTGATCCTGACCTCGACAACGTTTTTTAAAAATAAATCGCCATTCTGTTTTTCAGGAGGGCTCCTGACCTCGACAACAACTTTAAAAATAAATCGCCATTCTGTTCTTCAGGGGGGCTCCTGACCTCAACAATATTTTTTTTAAAAATAAATCGCCATTCCTTTTTTCAGGCGGGCGAGATTTCAACAACTTTGAAAATAAATCGCCATTCTATTCTTCAGGGGGGGCTCCCGACCTCGACAACTTTTTTTTAAAAAATAAATCGCCATTTTGTTCTTCAGGGGGGCTCCTGACCTCGACAACAACTTTAAAAATAAATCGCCATTCTGTTCTTCAGGGGGGCTCCTGACCTCAACAACATTTTTTTTAAAAATAAATCGCCATTCCTTTCTTTAGGCGGGCGAGATTTCAACAGCTTTGAAAATAAATCGCCATTCTGTTCTTCAGTGGGGATCCTGACCTCAACAACTTTGAAAATAAATTGCCATTCTATTCTTCAGGGGGGATCCTGACCTCGACAACAACTTTAAAAATAAATCGCCATTATGTTCTTCAGGGGGGCTCCTGACCTCAACAATATGTTTTTTAAAAATAAATCGCCATTCCTTTCTTCAGGCGGGCGAGATTTCAACAACTTTGAAAATAAATTGCCATTCTGTTTTTCAAGGGGGCTCCTGACCTCAACAACTTTGAAAATAAATCGGCATTCTGTTCTTCAGGGGGGGCTCCTGACCTCGACAACTTGTTTTTAAAAATAAATCGTCATTCTGTTCTTTAGGGGGGCTCCTGACCTCGACAACAACTTTAAAAATAAATCGTCATTCTGTTCTTCAGGGGGGCTCCTGACCTCAACAACATTTTAAAAAAAAATACATTTGGCAATGCTTTATGAAAATATATGTTTTGGCAATGTTTATACAAGCCGGACCACTCGGGTCGAATAGATTCAATATCCTATTCGAGGGCGGATAGACCCATCATATCCTATTCGAGGGCGGATGAACCCAAAATATCCTATTCGAGGGAGAATGAACCCAAAATATCCTATTCAAGGGCGGATGAACCCAAAAGATCCTATTCGAGGGCGGATGAACCCAAAATATCCTATTCGAGGACGGATGATCCCAAAATATCCTATTCGAGGGTGGATGAACCCAAAATATCCTATTCGAGGGCGGATGAACCCAAAATATCCTATTCGAGGGCGAATGAACCCAAAATATCCTATTCGAGGGCGGATGAACCCAAAATATCCTATTCGAGGGCGGATGAACCCAAAATATCTTATTCGAGGGAGGATAGACCCATCTTCAAAACTTGAAATTGTCTTACCTCCGGCTGTTTTTCTTAAAATCGCGTTGTTTTGCTATCCCTTAAAATGTGAATTGATTTCCTCGTTCCTCCGAGAAAATTTTCGACAATGGCAGAAAATTTTCTGCCCCAGTTTTGGTGCTTTTCCTTGTGGCATGTTTTTCTCCATTAATAAGTTTTCCTTTTCCTGCTTCAGATCAAAGAAAATTTGTTAGTGTTAAAACATGGTGAGTGGTCGTGCCACTCCTGCAGGGGATGGTTTTTCCCTTTCTCCCTTCCCCGCTCTATGTTTCATTACGCTATCAAAACTTGCTGGGGATTATTTTGCTGGGGATGAATTTTCCTTTTCTTCCTTCCCCACTCTGTGTTGTCCGATCCTCTTGGAACTTGGTCGAAAATCTGTCGAGGATGCTTCTACATCTCGATGATCTGCTGGGGATAACACTGCAAACCGCTGAGTAACACTGCTGGGGATAACACTGCTGTGGATAACTCTGCTGAGTAAAATATGTTATCCTACTCCTTCCAAGACTACTTCCTTTAAGTAGGATGTTTCATTCCTCTGCAAACTGTTTCCTTTTGCAAAACTGGTCTTTCCTTTTTTTTTCTTTTTTTTTAAAAAAAAAATCTTTCTTTAGTTTTTTTTTATTATTTTTTTTATATTTTTTTATTATTATTTTTTCTTTGTTTTGTTATCTTCTTCCTTCGAAGACTACCTCCCTTTAAAACTCGTTTTGCCTTTTCCCGAAAAATTATTGGGGATACCGCTTTTCACCAAACCTTTGTTATACTTCCCGAAAATTTTCGAAATGAACGAAAATTTTCTGCCCCAGTTTGACAATCTTTCTTGTGGCGCATCTTTCCGTCACCGGTAGCATTCCCTGTCCCTGCTTCAAATCAAAGAAAATTTGGTCAGTTTAAAACGTGGTTGTTGGTTGCGATACTCCTGCTGGGGATGTCATCAATCATTCTCCATCTATGCGTTGTCTGTCCATCTTGAAGCTTGGGCTGATACCTTCCGACCTTCTTGACGATTCCTTATTCCCAAACCTCTTAACCATTTTCCCAGTCTCCTTATCTGACCTTATGTATTTTCATGACAACTGATTTTACTTGAAGATCTTGTATGTTCATTGATTAACCACTTTCTTTGTTTATTCGTGTCACTGAAAACAACCTTTTCTGCTGGAGATATCCCTCTTCTTTTGTGGCATAGCTCGGAAACTGGCATTTCCCCGACCTTTTAGTCTCATATGAATTTCCCAAATCATGCCCATTGCTCTCCGCGTTGTTCTTTCTTGATTTGTCCACGGGTCTTGGCCTTGAGGTGTATAACCTTTGATTTCGGCGAGGATATCCCTCTTGACACTCGTCCATCCTTTTGTCAGTTCCCTCTTGCTGGGGGATATCTTTCTTGACACTAGCCTCGCGCTTGTTCCTTACTGACTATAACACTTGGATGTACTAGTCAGATCTCGTCTTGCATAATTGGAAAACTGATGGTAGATTTTGAAGTCATTTCTCACTTGTTCTGACCAAACAGACTCTACTGGGGAATTTTTTCTATGATAGGAGAAATATAAAAAGGAACAAAATAAAAGACAAAGGAAAGAGATGACTCTCTAATGAGGAAACTATAAAATAAAAATCTATCAAATGCGGATACCAACTCTAATGGTCATGACATGCACATATGGCCTATCCTCCGTCGTTAATCACCTTTCACCACTTTCGTCTGGTGATTTTCATCTAATTGTCAATCTTTATTCGACTTGTAGTGCCCGAAGGGTTTTCACTATCTAGCCTCTCTCATTTTGTTTTTTCTCTCAGCTTTCATCGCCTTATGGTGCCCGTGAAGATTTTCACCGATAAGACTCTCTCATTTGTATCACTTTCTAACTGGGGATTGGGGTGGTACCGCTAGACCCTCTCATATTTCTTTTCTGTTGGGATCAGAGTCTTTTCTGCTGGAGATCAGAGTGTTCACCGGTAAGACTCTCTCATTTGTATCACTTTCCAGCTGGGGATTGGGGTGCTACCGCTAAACCCTCTCATATTTTTTTTCTATTGGGATCAGAGTCTTTTCTGCTGGAGATCAGAGTGTTCGCCGGTAAGACTCTCTCATTTGTCTAACTTGGCATTTTTTGAAGATTGGTCAAAAGGTCTTTCTTTGGACCGTAACGTGGGGTTTTGGATAGGGCTAGAAAGAAAGGGTATTAGTGGCTCAAAAACGAATCAATTTTGGTTCAAAATTTACAACCTTCGGAACCAGATCAAACACAACTTCTGCCCCAGTTTCTTGCTTGGGGATATTTTTTGTTATACTATGTTAGACTATGCACACTATGACCGAGCTGTGAGGCGCCTACGTATCCTCTTTGAGGAATCAGGTCAAATGTAGTTCCCAATTCCTTTGTTTTCCTCTGACTTTCTTTTGTTTTCGTTATCATTTTTTCTTTTCTTTTCTTTCTTTTTCTCATTTCTCCTTTCTCTTTTTGTTGTTTTGTTGTTTCTGTTGTTTTCTTTTTCTTTTTTTCTTTTCCTTTTTTTTCATGCTCGTGTTTTCTAGTCGTTGCTACTGATTCCGAACGAGGGTATGAAAGAAAACCAATAAGGCTCAAAGGGTTAACAAAGGATAAAGTGTTTAGATAGCAGAATAAAATGCCTTCGTCATTCCAATATTCAAAACATGCCAAGTGCAAACAACACAATTAAACAAAGATTTGTAGCCTCTTCTGATGGTGTTGGACTTGACAATTATATTCACACATTTACTTTTTCATTTATCATCTCTAAAGTACCGTTGGGCAACACTCTCACTCTCGACCCTCATGTCAATTTGGCGAATCCTGCCTTTAACAGTTTTCTTTATGTTTTACTTGTCCCAGTTCCACATGACTCGAGCTCTGAATAATCTCAAACCGTCCTTATTTCTTTTAAATGTTCCGATCACCTTTCAATGGTTTTATGATTAACTTTTAAGATTAGGCCCAAACTGTGTGCGCATGTCATGTCACTAGAATTGGCTCTGAACAAAATGATAAAAGAACTAAACAAAAAGATGGCTAGAAATAATAAAAGACCGGATTTGCATTAGAGTAACGGTGAAATGGTTTGAATAACAAAACAAACAAAACAACTGGGGTACAACCTAGGAACAAACCTAAAACGAACCTAGACAATACTAAACAAACCATTATGACAAAAATGGAAGGATAAGAGGGTTTGACACAAGACAATATCCGGATTACAACCCTGCAAATAACCCTGACAATAGAAATGATAACAAAATGAACCACCAAAACTCCTCCCTGACCAACCAAGAAAGGAGTGTCTTTCCAATTGCCAAGTTCGGCATCTTAGCCACTGAATTCGGCATCAACATTACTGGGACCTCCACCAACTTCCATCTCGTTGTTCTTAACAAATTGCTTATGGGTTCCCTTCGCGGGCTCGTTCTTAAGAGCCACCTCTGATGGCACTGATAACTCTGCAACGCGCGGACCTCTGAGGATCTCAGAAGACTTCTCATATTCCTTTTCAAAACAAGTCATATTCGACATATGCCTCTCATTACGACTAGGCGGCGGACTTTGGCTAGTGTCTGTTGCATCTGGATTTTGCATGACAATGTCACCTGCATCAATAAGCTTCTGAATTGCTTTCTTTACTTCCAACACTTCTCTGTGTCATGCCCTGGGGCATTTGAGTAATATGCGCACCTTTGAGAAAAATCAAGCTTCTTTGACAGAGGGTTTGACATTTTTATCTGAATCGGCTTCATCATGTCCAATTGCTTCAACTTTTGGAACAAACCGGCATATGATCCTCCAACATGGGTGAAAGCCTTTTCTTTTTTCAGCAACCTCTCCTTCTTAAATGCTTGATTGGGCCGGAAACCTGATCCAGAGGGCTTTCGGTAGGCTCGTGAGGGTGGATACGCATTTTGTGGAGCTGAGTACTGGGAAAGGGAAGCATGTTTTTGGGAGTCCCGTGGAGAAAAGTAGTGTTGGGGAGGGGAGTAGCGTTGATGAGTGATGGATCTACTCGGGTGGCTGGGAAAGTTGTTATAAGTGGGTTGAGATGGAGAGTATGGGGGATCATCCGTTATTGTATTAGGTGCTTGGGTAAGGACAGAGTTCAAGAAGCTAGGCGGTGGCAGGGGTGGTGCTTTACCAGTCATCCATGCATGATACATGTCTGCCACATGTTGTCTCAACATTTTTACCTCTTCTACCAACCCATAATCCTATTCAACCGGGCATCGGTACCAACCCACTCAGTTCTGTTGTCCTCTACCATTGTCTTTTGCCTTTGTGTTGCAGGGAAGCGTTACTTTCAGGACCACAACTAACCACCTTTCTAAAGATTGAAAAGGAACAAAAATGAGAAGCAGCCTGTTAGCGTTAGGGTTTTCAACAGATAAGAAAACACACATTTAAGGATACAGTGCAACTGGGCAATTAACCCTTTCTATCATGCATTTGCTTCGGTTATGTGCGTCATTCCGGCTTCTTGTAATTGTGCTCCTTTTTTTTTAATGGTGGTCGAATCTTATGTGGATTGCCTACGTATCATGTCCACGCATGAATCAGACCGAGCGTAGTTCTGCCCAAAAAAGATAAACAACAATAAAATATATATATATTTTTTTGGAATTATCAATTTTGATAATAAGACAAACTGGGTTTCAAAGGTTTAAAGATGACCTACAAACTCAAAAATCAAACAACCCATATATTCTAATAAAAAGATTTACAAACTCAAAAACAAACAGCCAGCTTTCTTTCTCCGTTTGACAAATGCAACCAAACGGTTATTTTTTGCAAATGTGGCCCCTTCCAAATTTCACATGAGTTTTGAGGAAGGGGAGGATTATTTTATGACACTTTACAAACTTGTCCGTTCTTTTACGAAAATAGCCTTTCGACAACTGAAAGATACTCTAAGGCTATTTTTCCAAGAACGATTTAAGACACTGCCGAAGCTGGCTCGGCTTATTTTGCCTAAAAATTCAAAAAGTATTCACCTGGCCGCTGACTCTCTTTTTTTTTTTAAAAAAATAAAATAAAAGACCTGGTGTTGCAAACACGACCTTTCAACGCTTCGGGGACGTAAAATTTTAGGGTTGTGTGGGTCAATCGGTCAAAATCTAAAAAAAAATGACCCCAAAAATGGCTGTTTATGCAAAGTCAGCCTTCCAGCGTCCCTTTCGGGAACATTCGGCTATGTTTTGACAAAACAGCGTCAACCGACATATTTATGACTTTTTTTTTAAAAAAAAAATAGAAAACCCAATATTGCAAACACGGCCTTTCAACGCCTCGGGGACGAAGATTTTTAAGGCTGTGTGGGTCAACTGGACCAAATCTAAAAAATGACCCAAAGGTGGCTGTTTATGCAAAGTCAGCCTTCCGGCGTCCCTTTCGGGAACATTCGGTTATGTTTTGACAAAACAGCGTCACCCGATTTCTTTATGATGAAATTAAAATTTGACATATTTTTGGCTATTTTTGCAAAAAGGGAGGTTGGACCCGATGAGGGCTGCCTACGTATCTCACATCCTGTGAGAATCAAACCAGCGTAGTTCGGGCGATCAGGAATAAAGGAAATAAACTAACTTTTTTTTTCCGAATAAAATATTATAGAGAAGAGAGAAAATATTTTTGGATTTAGATTTGTTTTTTTTTTGAAAAGAAAGACGTCTAAAGAAATATTTTTTTTTGAATTTTAACTTGTTTTTCTTTTTTTTCCCTTATTTTTTTTTGGAAATTTCGAAAAAACTTCTAAAGAAGAAAGGAAATATTTTTGGACTATTACTTATGAAAGAAATACTACAAAAGAAAAGAAAAATATTTTTGAATCTTGAATTTTCTTTTGAATTTTTAAACAAATATTTTGGATTTTGAGAGAGATTAAAATGAAATATTTTTGTATTATTTCTTTTTTTTTTTTTTAAAATTGAGGTCTAAAAGAAAGACTTTCTAAAGAAGCGAGTAATGGAAAATATTTTTTGGATTTTCTTTTGAATATGGTGGGCCAGAACCGAAGAGGTTTGCCTACATATCTCACATCCGGTGAGAATCAGACCCGCGTAGTTCGGGCAACATACTTGTAAACAAGACTCTTTCTTTTGTTTTTTGTTTTTTTTTCAAATAAATCAAACTAAAAGGAATTTTTTTTTTCATTTTTCAAAATTTCGGTAGGGTTTTGCCACTACTTGGACATTGATTTTTCAAAACAGGCGATTAACTACCTCTATCTCTCTTTCCTCAAAGTATTCAAAGCCGGTCACCATGCAAGTCCGAAGCAAACAAATGCACAAGTAGAAGCAAGTAAGATGCATCAGGATGGTCATTTTCATTTTTTGGTACACCTGTCCTAGACAGACCCAACCCCTGTGTTGAGCCTCCAAAGTCAAATGCACGTGATGCAAACAAACGTTCCTACTAGGGATCCGGCATGAAGCTGAGTTATTCTAGGTTCATAACCTGGGTATTTGCTCTAGACTGTGTACCCGAGCGGACAACTCGAGTCGAGGAGGGGGCTACGTACCGGGGACCCGCGGGATCGTCCGACTTTGTAACTTGTCCGGCCTCTTTCTTATTTCAGGTATTGACACTAACAGAATAGGGAGTCTCGACCAACAAGCTTCTCCCCGGAGGTAAGAAGAGAAGGGTTTCGGCACAGTTTATATACAGTTAAGATAATATCAAAGCGGTAAAAGCAGCATTTAGCACATTAGGCCCAAACATGTAAAAATCAGAAAATAAACAAATCCAAATATAACAATTTATTTAAGCTCGAATTCTGAACCCTGAACCAAAGATTCTGGGTCATTTGTCCCCAGCAGAGTCGCCAGAGCTGTCACACCTCCTTTTTCGCCTGCACTGCCCGAGAAGGGGCGCAGGAGTGAGTTTTTCCAATTAAAGGACAATCGAAACGGGGTTTATTTATTTATTTCAGAGTCGCCACTTGGGAGATTTATGGCGTCCCAAGTCACCGATTGATTCCCGAATCGAGGAAAATATTCGACTTTCCAAATGAAGTCTGCGAACCAGAAATTCTAAGTGAGGAATTCTGTTGACCCGAGGGAAGGTGTTAGGCACCCCCGAATCCCGTGGTTCTAGAACGGTCGCTTAAACTATTGTAATGGCTAAATATCTGATTTTAATACATATTATAATTTATGTGCTTTTATCAATTTTAAACCGCTTTTTTTTTTATAGAATTGCAACGTCGTGAAAATGAGTTTCGAACCACGTCGCAATCAATGCACCCGTGGTTATTGACACATTTTGACTGCATTGAGATTTGGATTTGGGTTGCATAAATGCGCACCCGAATTTAGGGATGTAGTATTATTAAAATCGTGCCTAAAGAGTCTAATGCTTTATTACTTTGGGGAAGACCGTGAAATTTGCTAAACGGCCCATCCCGAAGTCTAAGTATTCAATTAAACATTTATCGAGGGCCCCACAATTTGTGCGTTTTATTGGGCGAGGCTCATCTCATTTATTTTAAAAGGACAATCCTAAAGTGCCTACATTTTTCCTATTAAATTTGTCTCTAAAAAATGAAAGAGAAAAGGTCCTAATTTATTTACATGCTTACGAGTTGTTATAGTCGGTTTCCGAACGTAATTTGTTAAATCCAGAATGTAAACATAATATGGACATCCCATTGGCCAATGTGGACCCAGGCCCAATGTGTATGGCACAAAACTGGACCTGGGTCATCTCATTCATATGTTACTACCTAGCTACATTATACTAGGCATGCTCACAGTTTGTCAAATTAAAAAAAAAAAACTTGGCAATCTAATTTTAATCCTAAACCATTTACATGCTGAAATTAACCAATAATATCTAACTAAACAATATTCCTACAAGTTCCGAAACGGTTTATTCGTTTAATGAGCTAACTATTGAATGTTTAAAAATAGTCTAAATCAGCTAACATGCTTTTTGAGACATGATAATCATCCAACAATAACGAACTAACTGGACAGAGTTACTACACAATTTATTTATTTTTTAGCAATACATAGACAATTCGTCAATTAAGCTACTGTCAGATGTTCCATTATATATATTAAACAACTACATGCTTCTGATATTAGGAAGCTAAATAATGTACATATACAAATAAAATTCAGAATATAACTAAGATAAATTCAGAACTTCAACTCTTCATTTCATATTCATGCTTCATGTTTCAGTTTACAGTAACCAGCGTGTCAGTTGTGTACCTGATATTGAAAGCAAAAGAAAAGGAAGATCAACAGAAATGCAGTAGCATACAACAACAGCAACACCCATCAACAGATTTAAAAACCGAGCAGAAATCCAGCAACAACCAGTGAAGTAGTAGCAAATAACCAACCAAACTTAAGGAAACAAATCAAATGAAAATCCCGAAACACCAACAACAATCAATGGGCAGAAACAAAGTGAATCATTTTTAGATTGAAAGACCATTTAATGTTTAACTCTTAAATCTTGACCCCTCTGTATATCTAGTGTATGCGGATTGTATATCGGGTGTATACTACTATCTCTTTCGAATCTCCTTCGAAATTGTTTCTCAATATTCAACCAATCCCCTATCCCCTTTCAATATTTTCGGAATCCTCCTTAATATTTTCGGAATTCTCCCTAATATTTTCGGAATCTTTTTTTTTCTCTATTTTCGGAATCCTCCTTTTCTCCAATCCAGCCCCTCTATTTATAGCCAAACTCTCCTTATTTAAATTAAATCCAACTATCTTCCACCCATCCCCCTTTTTAATCCCACTACTTAATGTTTTGTCCCCCACTATATTAAACAAATATATTAGTTCCCACTAACCCATATCTTTTCTTTAATTAATTCCATTATTCTCCACTACCGCATGCTTTGTCCCTCACTATATTAAACAATGTACTAATTCTCCACTACCACATGTCTTGTCCCCTACTATATTATTTTAATACCTTATTTTAATATTATTAGCTTAATGGACAGAGCACTCAAAATAAATAATTGTTCAGAATTTCAATTCCAAAAGTACCCCTCTGAAATTATTGAAATTACCATTTTACCCCTGGAAATACTGCAATTTACCATTCTACCCTCATCAGCTACAACCAATTCACCTAATCAATTCTAACCAAAATACAGCAGCTACAACCAATTCGTAATCAAATTCAAACAACAAATTCAAACTAAATGATGAACAACAAAGAAACAACTGGAATTATTTTGACTCAACAATATTTTTTAACAACAAACCTATTTTCAGATTCAACAACAATAACAAACAATTATTTTCAAATCACTGAGCTCAAATTCAAATTAAACTTAAACAGAACAAATAAACAGATTCAAATCACTAAACTCAATAATCAATTGGACTTCAAATTAAATCTAACAACATTACAACCAACAATTTCTATATTAAACTAAACAAGAACATAAAACAATCTGAAGAAATAATCAAAAAATGATAAACGACAAACAAGAAAAGAATTAAACATATATTGATTTCAAATCCGAGAATATCAAACAAAATACGGACAGAAATGAAACTTAAAACCCACTAACCGGAAATGAACAACGACGAACTCGAACCAAGACTGCCAATGACCTAATGGATCTCGACTTCAATGAAAACCCACCTTCTCTTTAACCTTGACGAACTCAGACTGGACCTCGTCGAACGACGAACAACAACGGACTCAAACAAAACCAAACGAGACCTTGACAGAACTTTGCCGGACTTTAACCGGTCTGCTTTGCTTTTCTTCCGTGTGTGTGCGTGGAAGCAGCAGGGTGGGTTCTTGGGCGTTCTTTGTTCTTGTAAATGCCTGTCCTTCCAAGCCACACAATTTGATCCAGAAACAAGAAAGTTGACAGCAATGCATTTTTTGACTTTCCCAACAAGATGAGAGGAAGTGGGGTTCCTGGGGCAGTTGGGCTAATAAGACCATGCAGATCATTGATAAACTTGAAAAGACGAAACACTTTCCTTGCTAAGCTAGTTGATTTGTCGACATTTTGTGCAGCGCCAGGCTCTCCATTACTCAGGCATTTTGAACCATATTGTATAGCCCTACATATCTTGTCCCTTGCCTCCGCTTTGTTCAAGTACAAGACTGCAAGGGCAAGCTCTGCTTTGGCAGCATCTAGGCTCATTTTACCCTATGAAAACTGCTGAAGGGTTCACAGCAAAGCAAGATATAGGGTTCGTTTGGACGTGAGCTGGGGGAGACGACGAAGAAGAAGAAGGAGCAACAGCCATGAGAGGTCGACAGAGCTCGATGAAGGGACTGCTGGTTGTTAATGGAGGTGACGTTCATGGATGAAGCAGCAGCAGTGGCTGCCGAAGAAGAAGGAGCAGCAACGCAGCAGCAGCGATGGTGTTATGGTGGTTCGGTTGGACGTGAGCTGAGGGAGACGATGAAAAAGACGAAGCAGCAGACGCAGCGGCCATGGCGACTGTGTGTGGCTGCGTTGCTTGGCGTAGATGGTGGTGGTTTGGGCATACATTCGGCATGAGTTGAGCAGAAGCATCGGCAGCGGTGGAGCTTGGGGTTGACGCAACTCGTCAATGGCGGAAGGGGAGGGGGGGGGTCGACTGGTTTTTTCCTGCGATTGGAGGGGTCGTTTGGAGGTGAAGAAAGAGATGACGACGTGAGGGGTCTGTTTGGACGCGAGGATGGAGGGGAAGGGGCAGCCATTGGAGGTGGGGCTTGGAGCAGGAGGAGAAAGAAGAAGAAGAGAGGGGGATGGGTAGTTTAGTGTTTTAGGGTTTTGTTTTTGTGAAATGAAAGATATGGAGATAGGGGTGTTGGGTCTTTGGGGTTATGGACTGGGTCGACCCGGGTCGAAATGGACCGGGTCGTAGGGGAAGGTTGGGTATCTTTGGGCCTGTGGTTTAAAATTGAAGAAAAGGCACAATCCAGTCTTTTTCTATTTTTGTTCTTTTCTATTTATTCAATTTCCTAATTAATAAAGCTAAAAATGCTAAGATTAAATTATAAAACTCAAAATTATCTAAAAAAACTAATTAACTTCTAACAACAATTATCGCACATTTAAATAGCAATTAACGATAAAATCACACAATTTGGACGTTAAATGCTAAAAATGCAACGTACGTTATTTTTTATGATTTTTTTATTTTGTGAAACAAACTTAATTAAATATTAAATGCAAACGCGACATATTTTTATATTTTTATTAATTTAAACAAATAAATATGCATAGACAAAAATACAAATAATTATCCAAAAGTGCCACGAAAAATTCAAAAATTGCACACAAAGGAAAATTGTTTTATTTGAATTTTTTGGGAGTAATTCTCATATAGGGCAAAAATCACGTGCTTACAACCGTTGGTAGCTGCCGGCTCAATAGGTCCAATGACATCCATGCCCCAAGCAACAAATGGCCATGGCGCTGACATTGTATGCAATACTGTCGGCGGAGAATGAATCAAATCTCCGTGTATCTGACATTGATGGCATTTCCGCACGAAATTGATATAATCACGCTCCATAGTGAGCCAATAATTCCCTGCTCGAAGAATCTTCTTCGCCAATACATATCCGCTCATATGTGGCCCACAAACTCCAGCATGTACCTATGTCATAACTATCGTGGCTTGACTGACATCTATACATCTTAGCAATCCCAAATCTGGGGTTCTTTTGTACAACACTCCTCCACTGAAGAAGAATCCACTTGCCAATCGCCGAATGGCTATTTTTTGATCTCCGGTGGCCTACTCCGGGTATATCCCCATTTTGAGGTACTCCTTAACGTCATAAAATCATGGCTCGCCATCCACTTCTTCCTCTATCAAGTTGCAATAAGCATGTTGATCATGAACCTGGATGTGCAACGAGTCAACATGAATTTTGTCTGGGTGGTGCAACATCGATGCTAAAGTGGCCAATGCATCGGCAACCTCATTGTGAACTTTTGGGACGTGTCTGAACTCCACTGATCGAAATCGCTTGCTCAGATCGTGCAAACATTGTCGATATGGTATAAGCTTCAAATCCCGTGTTTCCCATTCACCTTGAATCTGATGCACCAGGAGGTCCAAGTCTCCCAAGACCAAAACGTCCTGGACATCCATGTCTGTAGCTAGTCGCAGACCCAAAATGCATGCCTCATACTCAGCCATGTTGTTGGTACAATAGAAACGCAGCTGAGCTGTAACAGGATAATGACGTCCTGTTTCAGAAATAAGTACCGCTCCTATTCCAACACCCTTCGCATTTGCGGCTCCATCAAAGAAAAGCTTCCAACCTGGTTACTCAGGTAATTCCAACTCATCTATATGCATCACTTCCTCGTCAGGAAAATACGTCTTCAACGGCTCGTATTCTTCATCAACAGGATTCTCAGCCAAGTGATCGGCCAGTGCTTGGGCTTTCATGGATGTCCTCGTCACATAGATGATGTCAAACTCTGTGAGTAATATTTTGCCATTTTGCTAACATCCCTGTGGGCATAGGCTTCTGGAAAATATACTTTAGTAGATCCAAGCGTGAAATGAGATAAGTAGTATATGAGGACAAATAATGCTTCAATTTCTGGGCCATCCAAGTTAGGGTGCAACATGTCTTCTCTAGTTGAGTGTACTTAACCTCATATACTGTAAACTTCTTGCTGAGATAATAGATGGCTTGCTCCTTCCTTCCTGTAATGTCGTGTTGCCCCAACACGCAGCCAAACGAATTCTCCAGGACCGTTAGATAAAGAATTAACGGTCTCCCCGGCTCAGGTGGAACCAACACAGGTGGATTTGATAAATATCCTTTGATCTGGTCAAATGCCTCCTGACATTCTGCCGTCCATTCTATCGCAACATCTTTCTTCAGTAGCCGAAAAATGGGTTCACAGGTTGCTGTGAGTTGTGCAATAAACCTGCTGATGTAATTTAACCTTCCCAATAGACTCATTACTTCTGTCTTGTTCTTCGGCGGTGGCAAATCTTGGATAGATTTGATCTTTGACGGGTCCAGTTCAATACCTCGCCGACTGATGATGAATCCCAACAGCTTTCCAGATGGAACACCAAAGGCACATTTGGCCGAGTTGAGCTTAATATCATACCTTCGAAGTCTGTGGAAAAACTTCCTTAAGTCTGCTACGTGGTCTTCCTGATGCTTGGACTTTATGATCACATCGTTCACGTACACCTCAATCTCTTTGTGGATCATGTCATGAAACACAGTGGTCATTGCTCTCATGTACGTTGCCCCAACATTCTTCAAACCAAATGGCATTACCCGGTAGCAATAAGTCCCCCATGGCGTGATGAATGCCGTCTTTTCCGCATCTTCTTCATCCATCAAAATCTGATGATACCCAGCATAGCAATCTACAAAAGATCCAATCTCACGTCCGGCACAATTGTCGATCAAGATATGGATGTTGGGTAAAGGAAAGTTGTCCTTTGGGCTTGCCCTGTTCAAATTGCGGTAATCAACACACACCCTGATCTTCCCATCTTTCTTCAGCACCGGCACCACATTAGCCAACCAATCAGGATATTGAGTGATACGAATAACCTTTGCTTGTAGCTGCTTGGTTACTTCTTCTTTAATCTTCACACTCATGTCTGTTTTGAACTTCCTCAATTTCTGCTTGACGGGAGGGCATGCCGGGTCAGTGGGCAATTTATGAACCACTAAATCCATGCTTAACCCCGGCATGTCATCATACGACCATGCAAAAACATCTTTGAACTCAATAAGTGTTTTGATTAATTCTTCCCTGATATTTGGTGCAATGTGAATGCTTATTTTAGTTTCCCTGATATCCACTGCATCCCTAAATTGATGGCTTCTGTGTCATTTAAGTTGGGCCTGGATTTCTCTTCAAACTGGCTTAACTCTTTGTTTATCTTTTCGAAGGCTTCATCCTCATCGTATTCCGATTCATTATCATAATTAACCTCTTGTATAGTTAGTTCAGAATCAGATTGATCTTTTAGACTAGGTTGAATATCCGTTGTGCATGCCATGTCGTTAGAAGCAGTATGAAAAGAATTGTTCAGAAAAAGAAAAGAAGGAAACAAAATTAAAAATAACATATAAAATAAGGAATAAAGAAGAAACTTTTTCATTTTATGAATTATGGGATAACAAGGTTTCACACTTTGTTGAACACAATAAAAAGGAATCTGGATTACAACCTTGGAATAATCCAGAAAACAAGAAGGAAAATTAGATCCAACTACCACGACTCCATCCGAGTAGGAAGAGGAGTAGCCGTCCAATTGTTGACATTGGCCCTAGGACCCACAAACTGTATGTATGCCTTACTAGAACCTTCTCCAGCTTCTACCATATTGACATCAGCGAACATCCTTTCAAAGCTCTCATTCAAATCTTCATCTGGCCCGATCAGGGGTCCGAGAATTTTCGGGACCGGCAACTTTCTGAACCCTGCTCTGACAAATGATCTGGATAGGCGCGGGATTGACTTAGGAAGGACCCAGACTCTTTTCTTCAACTTACGGGCCCGCTTTACATCCACTGCGGTAGGCTTGAATCCTAACCCAATAGTATCCAGGTTCTTGGGCAAAGAAACTGGCTGGACCATTCCTTGCAGATCAATCCCCAGACCTTTTCCTGGTACAAACCTGCTGTTCAATATCTCTGAGTCTATCATGAAGGTCGCAACCGCGATTCTGGGAAGTGGAAGGCCTCTACCCTTCGGAATTTTGTCTACTGAAACTACGTCAAAAACCTGATAAACCCATGGGCCCTTGTCATTGTCGGTTTCTATGAAGGGCACAATGGCATCACTGACGGTATGTGTACCGTCATCCCCGTGTACCACAATCTCTTGTCTATCCCATTCAAATTTGACCATCTGATGCAGTGTAGAAGGCACTACTTTGGTTGCGTGGATCCAGGGTCGTCCCAACAGAAGATTATACGACACCGCCACATCTATCACTTGAAATTCCATGGTGAACTCGACCGGACCAATTGTCAATTCCAGTATGATATCACCTACTGTGTCAGTACCGCCCCCATCAAAACCTCGGACGCAGACGCTGTTCTTGTGGATCCTATCATCAGCAACCTTCAGTTTATTCAGAGTGGCCAAAGGACAGATATTGGCATTTGACCCATTATCAATTAGTACTCGAGTGACCATCGATTCTTCGCATTTCACTATCAGGTAGAGTGCTCTGTTGTGTTCAGTACCCTCTACCGGTAACTCATCGTCAGAGAATGTCACTCGGTTTACTTCGAAGATTTTGTGCGCTATTTTCTCCAAATGGTTCACTGAGAGCTTGTCCGGGACATGGGCTTCGTTCAGAATCTTCATTAATGCCTGACAATGATCGCTTGAATGGATCAACAAAGATAGCAACGAAATCTGGGCCAGGGTCTTCCTTAACTGCTCTACAATGGAGTAGTCCTGTGCCTTCATCTTCTTCAAAAACTCCTCTGCTTCCTCCTCCGTCACTGGCTTCTTTATTGTTACAAGATTGACCCTTCTCAATTCCGCGGGAACAAAACACCTTCCCAAACGAGTTAGCCCCTGAGTCTTGCATACTTCTTCCACAACCTCCTTCCCCTTATGCATCACTGTCACTTGACTGTAGCTCCATGGTACAACTTTCTCATTTGTTATCGGCAACTGCATTACTGGCCTGATAACAACTGGTTCTATGTGGGCCCCCTTCACCACCAACACCGGTGTGCTTGATACTCCCTGCAACACTGCCTTGACTGACTCTGGCTTCTTCGCAGCAACAGACGAACCTTTCCCCACTACCACAAATGGCTTGTCATCTACCTTTCCCAACTGTACCACTGCCTTTCCACTGGTCGACTTTTTGTTTGGACTAGCACGAATCATCATTACCGTTTGTGAGGGTGTTTTAGGTTTCCTTCCTTTGTGCACTAGTTCGATCATGTGGGCCTCATGGTGCATTAGTAACAGGCTTTCATTGATGTTGGGTGCCTCTAGTGCCTGAACCTCGATCCTATTTGTGTCAATAAGATATTGTACGGCAGTCTTCAACTTCCAACACTTCTCAGTATCATGCCCGAGAGCCCCCGAACAATATTCATAGCTTACTGAGTGGTCCAGATTTTTGGGAAGAGGATTTGGCAATTTCGGTTCAACAGGACTTAATAGGCCTAACTGCCTCAACTTGTGGAATAGAGTAGTATAGGTTTCTCTCAGCGGAGTAAATGTTCTCGACCTCTGCACCCTCTTGTTCCTGAAAGCCTGATTTCCGCGGAAGCTTGGCCCTGAAGGGTTCCTATAGGCCCTTGGTGGTGAGTATATACTTTACGGTGGTGGGTATGTGTTTTGTGGAGGTGGATATGTATGTTGGGGAGGTGGATATGTAGGTTGGGGAGCCGGCGCATGCCATTGCGGGCGAGCCGGAGGCTGGGTGTAAGTTTG
This sequence comes from Nicotiana sylvestris, assembly GCF_000393655.2. Classification (NCBI taxonomy): domain Eukaryota; kingdom Viridiplantae; phylum Streptophyta; class Magnoliopsida; order Solanales; family Solanaceae; genus Nicotiana; species Nicotiana sylvestris. Next base: position 198,584,533 of record NC_091062.1, read on the forward strand.
GGCGTGATGGACGGAGAAATGTGGCTCTTGTGGTGGATAATAGGGTTGTGGAGGGTTGTTTGGAGTGTGTGGATAATTTGGGTAATGGGGTCTGGGTTGGTAGCGAGGGGAAGGACCTCTGGATTTGGACCAAGTACCTGCTTCGACTGTTGCGACCTCCTCTCTCTTCTTTTTCCCGAGCGCACCTCCCGTGCCGCTTTGGATAGCCTGAGTTGTGGCCTTGATCGCCGAATAACTCATTATCTTGTTGGACCTGAGTCCCTCTTCAACCATGCCGCCCATTTTTACTACTTCATTGAAAGATTTACCAACTGACGTCACCAGGTGACCAAAGTAAGTTGGCTCCAACGTTTGTAAGAAGTAGTCCACCATTTCACCTTCCCTCATTGGTGGATCGACTCTTGCTGCTTGTTCTCTCCAACGGAATCTGAATTCCCTGAAGCTCTCTCTAGGCTTTTTCTCCAGTTTTAACAGCGTGAGATGGTCGCGGACGATCTCAAGGTTATACTGGAAATGACCTGCAAATGCCTGTGCTAGGTCTTCCTAGGTATACCACCTACTAGGATCCTGCCTCGTATACTATTCTAATGCGGACCCGCTTAAACTTTGACCAAAATAAGCTATCAGCAACTCATCTTTTCCACCTGCCCCTCTCATCTTACTGCAGAAACCTCGTAGATGTGCCATGGGATCACCATGTCCCTCATATAGGTCAAACTTTGGCATCTTAAAACCTGCGGCAATTGAACATCGAGGAAGGGACACAAATCTTTGTAGGCCACACTAACTTGGCTGCCCAATCCATGCATATTCCTTAAGGATTGCTCCAGGCTTTTCACTTTACGGAGCACTTCGTCTTGCTCCGGATTCTTAGTTGGCCTCTCAGTTTCTGTCGGGAGCTGAAGGTGAGAAGTGTAAGTGTATGGCTCGGGTGCTTTGAAGGTGAGTTCAGGAGGATAGTATTGATTGTCGTGAGCCTGAAACACTGGTTCATCGGATGATTTTTGCAACGTGGCCGGTGGAGGTGCCACGAAAACAAGAACAGTTGGTGGAGGAGGGTTTTGTTTAGGTGGTGAAGCTTGGGGATTATAGGAAGTTTCCCCTGATAGTATTGGTCAATGGGAAAGCTCGTTGATGGACCAGTGGGAGGGTGTTCCGGAGTCCGAGTTGGTGAAAGGGTAGGAGTAGGGGAAGTATTGGTGGTGTTTGTCCCTTAGCCCAGGCTAGGTGCATCCCAGCTATCTCTTGTCTCAACCTGTCTACTTCCTCCTTCATCATTTGCATCTCCGTCTTTTCCTCCTCAACACTTTTGTCCGAACCAGACATACTTTCAGGAATGAGCCATTTTGATCTTGTGTGGTAATGGTAATCTGCCAGAACGTTCTAACGAGCTAACTATTTTGAAATCTCTTTCTCTGATATAAACAACAAACTTGTTACCGTTAGATTTTAACACATATTGCAATTTCACATTTGGGGAATGCAATGTTCCTAGGCAGTTTAACCATTTATAACATGTTTTTGCTTCGATTGCATGCGTCATTCCTGCTTATGTATTCACTTTGCCTTTTCCCTTTTTTTAGTGGCGGTCGAATCTTATGTGGATTGCCTACGTATCATGTCCCCGCATGAATTAGACCGGGCGTAGTTCTGCCACAAGTAAAATAAAGACACAATTTTTATTTTATTTTATTACCAAAATATGCTATTACAAGCTACCTATTTGAAAAAGGACAAACAAAATAAAGACTCCACACTATTAACATTGTTTGATATGAAAAGAGAACAGAAGGGCAGACAACAAAATTTTGAAAACAACAATGCAGACTTGAATTAGGGATACATTAGGGCCTTGAATTTGGTGCCCGCGAGGCATCGTTCGGCCTTTTTGCAGGCTTTGGTGCAAGGCCTCTTTGCAAGCTTTTTAATTCCTCCATGATCCGGTGGACACAACCCATGATTGAGGCAAAAAGGGTATCACGGGGCATTTCCTCGCAGGTTAGGCACCTCGTGGTGATGTAGTGACCAATCTCATTGATCCTACCCCTGATTCTATCCTTTTCCATACACAGCTGTTCTATTAGTTGATTTTTTAATCCCAATACTCGAGTTTTGTCAACGAGATGATCTTGTAATCTCTCCATTTGTTTTTCCATTCGGGCTATTAAATCATAGCAGCGCTCCCTGTCCGTTCTAGCATCTCGGGCTTGTTTAAGGACCTGATCTCTAAGAGTGGAATTTGTTTCTCTTAATATTTCAATGTTCCCTTCATAATCCCTTCTCACTTGCCATAGGTGCTTTTTCCATGCTGCTGCACCTTTTGCCCATCTGGCCCGCATTCTTTCTATGCTAGCCTCGGATCTTTCCAAGTCTTTTCGGCTTTCAATGACCTGATTCCTTAACCCTGCTATCAGCCTTTTATCGGACCGGCTTCTCCGTTGGTTGTCAGCATCCATTATGACTTGTCGATTTTGAGCTCTAAGAGAGTCATTTTCTTGGGCTGATTTCTTTTTGTCCCCTTCATCGGCTGCGGTCTGAATTTCTCTTTCAAACTGAAGATCTGTGACCTGCTGCTTCAACTTGCCTATTGTGGCCTTGTATTCTTATTCTTTAGCCAACCAGTCCCAATGCTTTTGTGAGTACTTGGCAAACTCTTGAAGGTGAGGTCTTTTAACCGGCCTTCTAGATGACACTTCCCCTTTGTACCAAGCCTGATATCCGGGTGATACTTCCCCTCTTGCCCGATTCAATACACAAGTATTTGCCTCCAAGTATTGACATTGGCTCCAAATCTGGCGGACCCTTGCTTTAGGAAACTGACCATCGGAACTGATCTCAATCACTTGGGTGCTCAGGTCCTCATCTTTCGGCACTATCTGACACCTCCCAAGTTGCCTCAAAACCCGATAAGGCGCATAAGGTTGAATGCTCTTAAGCCCCATCAAGAGGAAATGAGGCCTAGCTGCTGGCATATATATGACTTCGTCGATCGGTAACCATCCCAGTGTCCACTGTATTTGACTGGCATTGAGGGTCCGAAAGTATGAGGTCCATGCCGAGAATCCTTCAGGTAAGCGGACCTCATTAATTCTGGTGTAGAACTCCTCTATGCAGGTTTTCTCAGAAGATCCATAGCTCAGGAACTGGGCTCGGTGACATAGGTGTTCAGTCATCCACATTTGCAATAACAAGTTACACCCTTCGAAAAAGTTCCCTCCGGCTTTGCAGGTCGTGAGAGCTCGAAAGATATCAGATACAATCATGGGCGCAAGTGTGCTGTCATCTTGAGTGAGCAAAGTACTGACGACCCCAACTATCTTTATGTCAATATTCCCGTCTTTTCTTGGGAACACTAAAAGCCCTAAGAAGGTTATCATGAAAGCAACCCGTCTATGTTCATCCCACTTTCGACGGTTACTTTTGCTGCACAACTTGTTTCCTGGCTTGTCGAATCCTCCTATGTGGCCGTATCTTTGGTATATGAAGCTCAGAGTGCAAAAACCTTTTGCCAAGTCTGGGTTATGGATCATTCTGACTATCTTTAATGAGTCCAAAAACCGGTGCACCGCTACGGCTCTTGGAGCAACCAGGTATTTACGCCTCAACGGAACCTCAGCACTGCCGATGTACCCTGCTATTTCCTCTAAAGTCGGGGTGAGTTCAAAGTCTGAGAAGTGGAAGACATTGTGCGCCGGGTCCCAGTAAGTGACTAGTGCCCTTATAATATCCTCTCGAGGCCTGATACCCAACAAACTTGTGAGACCTTTCAGATGTTTCTTGACTTTGTCTCGCCCTTATTGGTCTAAATCATTCCACCATAGCCGCAACTAGAGGGGGATTTTATTCATGATTGAAAAAGGTTCATTTTGAGTCGTGCTTATTCTGCACATTTATTAATGTGATTAAACAAAAGAAAATTTATTTGACTCAAAACGATTTGATTATTTTTCATAAAAGAAAGACCCGATTTTCCGAACACGACCTTTCAGCACTTCAGGGACGAAGATTTTAAGGTTGTGTGAGTCAACCGATCAATAATCCAAAAAATGACAGAAGTGGCCGTTTATGCAAAGTCAGCCTTCCGGCGTCCCTTTTGGGAACATTCGACTATTTTTGACAAAAACAGCATCACCCAACTCTATGACGAAAAATTAAAATTTTTGACATTTTTTTTCCCGGCTATTTTTGCAAAAATGGGAGGTTGGACCCGACGAGGGTTGCCTACGTATCTCACGCCCTGTGAAAATCAAACCGGCGTAGTTCGCCCAACATAAACTAAACTTGTAAACAAGACTCCTTTCTTTTCAAATAAATCAAACTAAAAAAAATTTATTTTTTTCATTTTTCAAAATTTCGGCAGGGTTTTGACACTACTTGGACATTGGTTTTATTTTTTTTCTAAAAATAAGTAGTTATCTCCCTACACTGCTATATTTTTTTTCTTTTTTTTCACAATTTATTATTATTATTATTATTATTATTATTATTAATTTTTTTTAAAAAAAATCCCGATTTCAGAAGTCGGTCAGCATGCAGATCTGAAGCAAATAAATGTGCAAAACAAACAAGATGCATCAAGATGGTCTTTTTCATTTCAGGTTGCTTGTCCTAGACGGACCCAACCCCTATGTTGAGTCCCCTAAGTCAAATGCAACATGATGCAAATAAACGTTCCTACTAGGGATCCGACATGAAGTCAAGTTATTCTAGGTTTAACCTGGGTATATGTTCTAGACAGTGTACCCGAGCGTATAACTCGAGTTGAGGAAGGAGCTCCTTTCCGGGAACCAAAAGGCCAGCCGGCTTAGAAACTTTCCGAGCCTCTTTTATTTCAGGGTATGACACTAACAGAATAGGGAGTCTCAACCAGTAAGCACATCCCCGGAGGTGAGAAGAGAAGGTTTCGGCACAGTTTATATGTACAGTTCAAATAATATCAAAGCGGTAAAAAGCATCATTTTGCACATTTAGGCCAAAACATGTAATAAGATCAAATAATAAATAAAGCCAAATATAAAAATTCATCTAAGCTCGAATTCTGAACCCTGAACCAGAGATTCTGGGTTTAAACTCCCCAGCGGAGTCGCCAGAGCTGTCACACCTCCTTTTTCACCTACGCCCCCGCAAAGGGACGTAAAGGGAGTTTTTCCAATTAAAGGACAATCGAAACGGGACTTATTATTTAATTCAGAGTCGCCACTTGGGAGATTTATGGTGTCCCAAGTCACCGGTTGAATCCCGAATCGAGGAAAAGAATGACTCTGTTTAACAATCTACACACCAGAAACCCGGATAAGGAATTCTATTAACCCGGGAGAAGGTGTTAAGCATTCCCGAGTTTCGTGGTTCTAGCACGGTCGCTTAACTGTCATATTCGGCTTGATTGTCTGATTTTATACAATTATGAACATATGTGCGAATTTTAAACTCTTTACCGCTTTTATTATTATTATTATTATTATTATTGTTTTTATCGAAAATTGCAACATCGTGAAAATACATCTCGAACCACGTCACATCAATGCACCCGTAGTTGTTGGCACATTTCAACTCTGTTGAGATTTGGATTTGGGTCACATAAATGTGCACCCGAGTTTAAGAAGATAACCTTATTAAATACGTGCCTAAAGCGACTAGCGTATCATTATTTTGGGTAGGGCCGTGAAATTTGCTAAACGGCCCGTCCCAGAATCTATGTAACTTTACAAACACGTATAGAGGGCCCCACAACTTGTGATTTATTTTGGCGAAGCACGCCTCATTTATTTTAAGGATATCCTAAAGTGACTACATTTCTATTAAATTCGTCTCTAAAATAAAAGAGAAAATCCTAATTAATTACATGCTTAAAAAAAGGCGTAACATATTAAATGATAGGTTAAGACAAATGTTAATCGGAAAGGAATATTACTAAAATTGAAATTATAAATAAAATACGAAATCGACAAATAATATATTCAAAAGAAACTAATTATCCTATAACTAGATTAAACTCGCATTGTTAGATGACTTGAACGTTGAAATTAATTATTTACAACTATTTGAAATTAGAATCAATCTTAATTACTTATGCATATTCGAAAGTTTATTAAATTTAAACGTTAATTCGTCTTGTTTGAACTCAAATCATGCCATAATGCCTAATTCACAAAATTAATTTAAATTCATGTTTTAACTAAATTTAGCTACATATTCACGATTAACCTACTATTGACAATATTAAAACCTTCATAGCTAGTGAACTAACCAGTTTTGCCGAGCCGATTCACTAAAGACCAACTTTTGTTTTTTCCTCTTATTCCAATTATTAAACAGTTTAACAGTACATGCTTAAACATATACTACCTAATATCCAAACTAAAGCAGAGTATTATTTAATACATCACTACAAGATGCCTAGTTATGCAAAGCGACAGAAATTTACAGAATATTAATACATGAAATAGCCTAAATAAAATCAGTAAAAGAAACAAAGAAAAAACTAAATTAAAACTTCAAAATTCCATTCTTCATATGTATTCATGCTTTCACATTTCAGCTTACTATATCGACAAGGTTACAACCATGTACCTGGTATTGGAAGTAAAAGAAAAGGAAGATCAGCAGTAGCAAAGCAACAAGAACAATCAGCAACAACAGTAGCAAATTGAACACCCAGGGATGGATTTTAAAACCAACAGAGCTGATTCCACATCCAATAATAGATTCAAAAATAACCCGACAGCAACACCAATACCAGAAACCCAAGCATTCAGTGAAACAACACTCCAAAACCAAAAGAAAACCCAGGAAAAAACCAATCTGAAAATCAGTAGTACCCAAATACAAACCACAGAAGCAGTAACAATATTCTGATTCTCAGTAGTAAAGAAAGGCTTCACTTTCAATTTTTAATTCTCAAAGACTGAATTTCTTAAGTTGACAAATCGGTTATCTTTTCAACTTAAGCTTTGAATTTTTTTGATGATAAAATCTTTAATTGGTTATATTTTTTTTAAACTCTCTAATTCTAACTCTCCAAGTTTTTTTTTTCAAGTCCCCTCTAATTCTGTCCAAACTTCCCTTATTTATGTCCAAAAACAGAAGCCTTTAAATTAAATCCCACCATCTTCTACCCATACCCCTTTTGAATCCCACTACCTAATGTTTTGTCCCCCACTATATTAAATAATGTATTAATTCCCACTAACACATATTTTTTCCTTATTTAATTCCCTTATTGCCCCACTACCGCATGCTTTGCCCCCCACTATATTAAACAATGTATTAATTCCCTACCATTATGTCTTGTCCCCCACTACGTATTATTTTATGCATTATTTTAATATATTAGCGCTTAGTGGACAGAACACTCAAATTAATCAATTACTAAAATTTAAAATCCCGAAAATGCCCCTGAAACTACTGAAATTACCATTCTACCCCTGAAAATACTGCAATTTACCGTTCTACCCTAATCAGTTATAACCAATTCACCTAATCAATTAACCAAAATACAACAGCTATAACCAATTCCTAATCAAATTTTATCAACAAATTTAAGCTAGAAACTCAGATTATGTCAAATATCATCAAAACAAAGACTAAGGATTCACGAAACCAAACCATATGATGAACAATAAAGAAACAACTGAAATCATTTTGACTGAACAACATTTTTAACAACAAACATACTTTCATATTTAATAACAGTAACAAATTGAACATAACAAACAAGTAAATTCAAATCACCAAACTCAATAATCAATTGAACTTCAAATTAAATCTAACAACATTACAACCAAGATAAAGGATTTAAGTAATTAAACTAACACACTTCTATATTAAAATTAAACAAGAACGAATGAATAAAAACAAACTGAAGAAATAATCAAAAAAATGAAAAATAAAGAACAAGAAAAGAATCAAACATATACTGATTTCAGATCCGAGAATATCAAACAAAATATGGACAGAAATGAAACTTAAACCAACTAACCGGAAATGACCAACTACGAACTCGAACGGAAACAAATCTGCCCGAAATTTTTTGTATGTTTTCCGGTTGATTTCAGGCGATGAAGTTGGACGACGAAGACGAACAAGAACTCGACCACGAAGACGACGATGAAGCAGTGTGAGACTGGTCGAGCTGCTGGTCGTTTGGGATGAGGAGATGGAGCAGCAGCAATGAAGAAGAAGAAGCAGCAGGTGAAGCTCATGGAGCTCGACGATGGTTTGAGCTCTACGTGGTCATTCACTGCTGCGTGAGGCTGGTCGAGCTGCTGGTCGTTTGGGACGAGGAGATGGAGCAGAAGCAATGAAGAAGAAGAAGCAGCAAGTGAAGCTGTTGGAGCTCGACGATGGTTTGAGCTCGACGTGGTCGTTCATGGCTGCGTCGTGAACTGGTCGAGGGTGGACGACGAGGCAGCGTCATTGACGGGTGGTTTGGGTGGACGACGAGGCAGCGTGAGATGAAGCTGCTGCTGCTCGTCAATGGCGGACGGGGAGGGGGGGTTGGTCGACGCAGCAGCGTGAGATGAAGCTGCTGCTGCTCGTCAATGGCGGACGGGGGGTTTGGACAGTGGTGAGCGGAGGAGGGAGGGGCAGCCATGGATGGTGAGGTCGTTTGGAGCTGGAGTTGGAGAGGTGGAAGAAGGGGCAGCCATGGGAGGGAGTAGGAGTAGGGGGTGGTTTTGAGAAGGAGAAGAAGGGGGGGGGGGGCGGATGGCTTTTAGGGGTTTTTAGGTTGTTTTTTTTTTCAAAAAAAATGAAAAATGAAAGAAGGGGGGGGTGTTTGTTTGGGGTTATGGGGCGGACCGGGTCAGGTCGACCCGGTAGGAGTTTATTTGGTTTGGGCTTGGTTGATAAATTAAAAGGTGGCCCAATCCGATTTTCTTCTTATTTCCCATGCTTCTTTTTTTTTCTTTTATTTTTTCTTAAGCTAAAATTAAATTCTAAAAATCCTAAATTATCCTATAGAACTTAATTAATTTATAAAAGTGCAAATTAATTCTCAATAACAATTAACACACAATTAAATAGCAATTATGATAAAATCACACAATTTGGACATTAAATGCTAAAAATGCAACGTACATTATTTTTATGATTCTTTGTTCTTGTAAAACAAACTTAATTGCTCATAATTGTAGAATTAAATCCTAAATGCAAATGCGACATATTTTTTGTATTTTTTTTATTAATTTAACAAATAAACATGCACAGACAAATACAAATAATTATCCAAAAATGCCACGAAATTCTCAAAATTGCACACAAAAGGAAAATTGTTTTATTTTGAATTTTTTGGGAGTAATTCTCATATAGGGAAAAAATCACGTGCTTACACCTATATGTGGATGATATGCTGATAATGAGTAATGACATTGCCAACATAAATGCGACTAAGCGTATACTAACTAGCAAGTTTGATATGAAGGACTTGGGAGTTGCAGATTTAATTCTGGGGATTAAGATCCAAAAGACTCCTCAAGGTCTGGCATTGTCACAATCTCATTATATTAAGACAGTACTTGAAAAATTCAAGCACTTAGGCTTTAAAGTTGCAAAGACTCCAATTGACGTGAATCTTGCATTAGCAAAGAACAAAGGCCAAAACATATCACAATTGGATTATGCTCGTGTGTTGGGATGCTTAATGTACATCATGAATTGTACACGACTAGATATAGCTTGTGCTATAAGTAAACTGAGTCGATACACGAGCAATCCAGGTCAATCTCACTGGATGGCAATGAAACGTGTTTTGGGATGTTTAGAACATACCCAAAACTTTGATTTGCACTACAGTAAATATCCTGCGGTGATTGAAGGATATTATGATGCAAATTGGATCACCGGTTCAACTGATTCAAAGTCCACAAGTGGATATGTATTCACTATTGGTGGAGGAGCGGTATCTTGGAAGTCGTCCAAACAAACATGTATTGCCCGCTCTACAATAGAGGCTGAGTTCATAGCCTTAGATAAAGCCGGTGAAGAAGCTGAATGGCTCCGGAATTTCTTGGAAGACATTCCATTTTGGCCTAAACCGTTGGCACCAATATGCATACATTGTGATATCCAAGCAGCAAGCTGGGAGTGTTATGTATAACGGTAAATCTCGTCATATACGACGAAGACATAAAACCGTTAGGCAACTACTCTCTAGAGGAATTATCACGATTGACTATGTAAGGTCAAGTGATAATGTGTCGGATCCACTTACAAAAGGCCTAACTAGAGAGGTAGTTGAGAAATCATTGAGGGGAATGAGACTATGACCGAGAACAAGTCATTGTGGCTATAACTCTACCTTGAAGACTGAAGATCCCAAGATCTAGGTTCAAGGAGATCAAACAAAGTCATTAATGACGGTTCAACATTGTCAACAAAACTTTTTAGTCCATTCTCGTGATGACACAATGTTCAGTACCAAGAATAAAACATTAAGCCTTTTTAATGATTTCTAAATTTGATACAGGGTATATCAAATAGTGTATCTACGGAGTGTTAGCCGCTTCAAGGAGAATTTTGCAAGGCCAATTCTCTACGCACCTATGAAACCAAGCAGTGTTCATGGCTGAAAAAAACGCAACAATGAGAACCAAAGACGGTTAATGGATTGATTGTGTGACTTATGGTTTTCTAGGTATACACTAAAGTTCGACGGTTCAAAGATATCAAATCTACCGATTGACCGAGTATATCCGACATAAGTTCACTACGGAAAGTTCAAAGGGAAACCTACTTATCCAGATGTAATTAATCTTTGCTTGCAAATTACACAAGTTTTTCATGCATACTTTCGTGATATAGCCATTCCCCATTCATGTGGGGGATTGTTGAGTTTCTTTTTAATATAGAAAGGTATTAAAAAGAGGGTGAATGGGAAATGGAGGGAAATGAAAATTTTGAGTAAAATTTTAAGTTTCCCTCTCCTTTTAATGAGACATTGTCCCTCATTGGTAGAGGAAAAGGAGTTTGGTAGGTTTATATACAAATGCACTTCATGTAGCTCTTAAAGAGTTAGGAAGAAGGCAAGCCTCGCGCCATCGTCGCTCGCTCGCTCAGTTCGGCTTCGGCTTCGGCTTCGGATTTGGTCAAACGATTGATTGATTAATTTTTTGGACCAAATTTATTTGTTAATAGTAAATATTAACGTAATAATATCCGTGTTTGTAACGGATATGTTCCAATCTCCCACCATTTCCAAATGCTTGCTCCATAATAGCAAGTGATTGCTCCATTAGTTAGCAGCCTGGTGCTCCGTCCACCATGGCCAAGTGCTCCATTAAATGAGTGGCAGCGGGTCCGTGTTCAGCAGCTAACTGCACTATAAATAGATGGTGCAAGCAACTTGTTGAAGACACACCGAAACAGAATTGAGAGCTATTGATCTTCTCTTCACCGAAAACTCAACGTTGGCTATAATTTGTATTCCTTCCTCTCAGAATTTCCATTCGACTTCTGAGTTTTCCTCCCTTGTAATGCATTGTTTTAAACTACAAACAAAGCATCTGTAAGTGTAATTTGCTGTCGAACTTTGTATTCGCTGAAACACTGGGGTTTGAAGTACCGCTACACCAGTGTGTAGTTCGTTCTATGCTGGGAGGAAATAATCCATAACCTTGGGTACTAGGAGGGGATTAAATTCCTTAAGGAAACACTGTGAATTTAGTGGGCTCGAATTAATTTCTATTTTATTTATATTTACGTTTATAAGCTAACGTTCTAATTTCCAGAATCATTATTTACAAATACAGGCATAATAATAACAGCAGTCTTCTCCCAGATCAGGTATGCAGAAGAATTGTTTTGGGGTGTGAGCTGTAACATGGTATTCTTCCCTGTTTATGATCAAGAAGCTGTGTTCTCAATGTCGTCGCTTCGTCATCTTGGTTAGCAAATTTTTCCTCTACAGTTTTACCCCATAAGACTAGGTAAAGCCCAGCCGCAATCAGAATTCCCCCAAATACCCTGCATACAATTAATTGTCAATAAACATGAGTGCCCCTTGAAATTGATCAAGAATCATAACATATGTTGATTATTCTTTTCCCATTTATATCTGACTTACACGCCTGAGTACAACTGATCACCAAGAAACATAAATGCCATGACAACAACTAAAATTGTTTGCACAGGCAGGCAAGTGGCTGCAAAAACTGGCCCTCCTTTCTGAATGCACCAAGTCATTAGAAAATATACAATTCCGGAATTGGCAATACCCTAATACAATGTCACAGTTTGAGCACTCAAAATATTAGCTCATTGGTGCCATCTTAAGTCAAGTAGAAATATAGTGGATGATTTCAGTTTTAGGGTTCTTACAACATATAGAATCATAAAAACCACCTCAACAGACTGAATATGCCAATGTTTCATGCCCATTTCTATAAAAACTGCTATAACTAGGAGCTGTATTAATCCAAAGAAGCATGTAAATGAGGAAAGTGACAGTTTTGCTGGGTAATTTTTCATCAGAGGAACCTGCATATTTTATCAAGTCTCATGAGACACAATACAAAAACAAAAACAATTATACCATAATTTCAAATGGTCACTCCATTTAGGCTCATCTTCGTCCAATATTAGGATAAAATAAAACCTGATAAAAGGAAACAAAACTTCTCTAACACTAGAAATTCTCTTGATCTTCTACTGGAATATAAATCTCGGCAAGATAAAAAATTCTACATTGAACCCAAAGTAAATGTTGTGACATGACTAAAACTCATAAGAACTAATGATGGTATACAAATGGTCATTTACTCTAGTAAAGTTATGTCAAGCAGCTATGTGGTAATAACAACAACAAATACAATGTAATTCCACAATCAGGCAGCTACGTGGTAACTTCTAATAAATTTCCTTGTCATAGTATTTTAACAATGTTAATGATCTCGAGGGCTACCTGAACCACCATCCAACCAGCATATGATAAGCACTGACCAATGAAGTAAACACAACCCCATATCCTATTCAGCATTTTCTCTGGAGAAGTAATTATATCTGCAAAAAAATTGCTTCATTTTAAAAGGGGAGAGCCTTTGTATAGAGTGATTATAGTTGCACCTCCAATACTTGCTATGGTTCCCAGAATTTTTGCCATGCCATCCCTCCTCTTAAAGTGCACTTCTTCTAGCCTGAGATATACAACAGGCATACACTTTATATTGATGAATTAGTATGAAATAATACCCGATAAAGTTGTTGTCATGTGACCAGAAGGTCACGGGTTCGAGCCGTGGAAACAACCTCTCGTAGAAAGACAGGGTAAGGCTGCGTACAATAGACTTTTGTGGTCGGACCCTTCCCCGGACCCGCGCATAGCAGAAGCTTAGTGCACTGACTGCCTTTTTAGTATGAAATAATACAAGAATCAACAGTTACAGCTAGTGATCTACATGATATTTTATGAACAGCTAGTATATCATACGTCAGAACAGAAGCCATGACAAAAGTAAATGCAGGAATTGAGTTATGTATAGCTGATCCAAATGTAGGTGATGTATAATACATCCCTAAGATATAGAGGAGTCCGAAACTTAAATAATAGTATTTTGGACTCAAAATACCATTATACAGTAAAAAAAGAAGAAGTTACATTTCCAACTAAAACGCAGTATTATACTGCATTTTAGTTTAATGGAAAGTTAGCCGTTAAAGTAAAACGCAGTATAATATTACATTTTATTTAATAATTTATTTTTTTTAGAGGAAAACGCAGTATAGTACTACGTTTTAGGAAAACATAGTACTATACTGCGTTTTCCTATAAAAAAATATAAGTCCGTCTTCTTCCCCACGACAGAACCACTGGTTCTATTTTAAACCCCCCTTTCTGCTGGTCCCCCCCTCCGATTAAAAAAAAATAAAATCCTTGGGCCCACCCATCACACAAAAAGTGAAGAGCGTAGGTCCCGAATACAACCCAAGCCTTCGATTGTTGTGAATTCCTTCTTTCGGGCTCAAAATTTTAAATTTCCGATATTTCAAAAAACATAAATCAAGGTATTCCGATTTAGTTTATATCGAAACTCGTAGAGCATATGCATATTTGTTTTCTTGAATGCGTTTCCACGTAGATTTGTGTTATGTTTGCGATTAAATTTGTATGTTATTTTTACCCGGATTAAATTATTAGTGTTTTAAAAAATAGTTAAAAGTTGAGAAATAATTTTTATTGCTAATAAAATCGTTCACAAATATTTTTTAATGTTTTATATGTAATTTCGTGAATGTTACGTTCATATGTTTGTTGTTTTTATTTAGTTTAGATTATTTATTTGTTTAAAGAATAATGTCCTTTTAGCGTAGTAAAATATAGAGCATTTTAGCGAAGTAAAATATAGAGCCTTATAGCGTAGTAAAATATAGAGCCTTATAGCGTAGTAAAATATAGAGCCTTTTAGCGCAGTAAAATATAGAGCCTTTTAGCGTAGAGTCTCTGTAGTTTAAGTATCTACTAACTACAAACTCTATCCAATTACACTTTACAAAATTAATTATTTAATTTATAAAATAAACTTACAGAACTAACAAATTAGTATATGTTGTCAAATTAAATATCGAGCGTGGAACTCATAGTTATATACCATGTCCAATTAAAAATTAATTATTTAATTTATAAAACTAACAAAATTTTAAAAATATTAAAATTGACACACATAAGAATTCAGGATAACTTGGTGCTACTGGACCTCAAATATCGAGACTGGAACCCATAAATATTTACTTTGTCCAATTAAATAATTAATTATTTAATTTATTAAACAAACAAAATTCTAAAAATATTGAAATTGACACACATAAGAATTCAGGATAGCTTGGTTCTACTGGGTCTCAAATATCAAGCCTGGAACCCATAGAAATTTATTCTGTCCAATTAAATTTATTAAACTAACAAAATTCTAAAAATATTGAAATTGACACACATAAGAATTCAGGATAGCTTGGTGCTACTGAGCCTCAAATATCGAGCCTGGAACCCATAGTGATATACTCTGTCCAACTAAATAATTAATTATTTAATTTATTAAACTAACAAAATTTTAAAAATATTGAAATTGACACACATAAGAATTAAGGATAGCTTGGTACTACTGGGCCTCAAATATCGAGCATAGAATCCATAGATATTTACTCTGTCCAATTAAATAATTAATTATTTAATTTATTAAACACAAACAAAATCCTAAAAATATTAAAATTGACACACATAAGAATTCAGGATAGCTTGGTGCTACTAGGCCCCAATTATCAAGCCTGGAACACATAGTTATATACTCTGTCCTATTAAATAATTAAATATTAATTATTATAACACAAACACACAATTAATATTGTTTAAATTACAGTAGACGACATGGACTTGCCGCATGTGCATCCTGGACCAGCCTCAGGTAAGATGTTAGTGTTACAGGACGACCATAGGTCCGGCTACGTATGGGAGGGACATTTATTGGATTAGAGTCTCTGTGCCACGAGACCGGACGACTTGTGGGACTTTTTGAGGCAAAGAGATTTCCATCCCCGCATAGTCCATCGCCTGTGTGCTACGAGCTTCCTTAGGATTTTGAGATTGGGCGCTGCAGCTCGACTGGTCTCTTATCACGACGTTGATAGAGCGGTGGCAACCGGAGACACACACTTTTCACCTACCCACTAGAGAGGCCACCATCACGCTTCAGGATGTTCAGGTTTTATATAGGTTGCGTGTTGATGGACTAGCCATTGCACTGCTCCAGTATATGCGAGCTATGATGCGTGCCCAGTATTTGGATTTGCTGGGGCAGTATACTAGTTTTAGGCCACAGGGTGAGTATACGCTTTTTGGGTGTGTCTTGTTCCCGAACACTTCGGAAAATCTAGTGAGTATACGCTTTCTACATTATCTCCAGTAGCTAGATGAGTTACCCCAGTACAGCTGGGGTGCTGCTGTTCTCGCCTACCTGTACAAGAGTATGTGCTGGGCTACCATGGGCACCCAGGTGGACATATGTGATTTTTTGCCGCTTCTACAGGTGACAACATATTCGAATACTCTGTTCATTACTTTGAATTATATATAGTCAAAATGACTCTAAAATTTTACGTCAACCTTTTATCTTAGGTTTGGGCCTGGCAGCGAGTCTCGCCATTGCAGCCACTTCTACCACCATTAGATCTAGGTGTAGCACCTCTGTTTCTCCCTCTAACTAGGAGGTGGGTTCTCCGGTGTGGGAACTACCGAGGCAGTGATGCTTATCATAATCTCCCCCTTGTCAGGGATGTCTTAGATTTGCTAGAGGCCGCACATGTAAATATGTACCTAAACTTACTTATTATAAATTCACTTGTGTTGCACATACTTACTTTTATATTATTATTTTATAGTTCATCCGGACGCCATACAACAACGAGTTGCTAGCTGATCTGCCCGATTATTGCTCGGTCGACCGACAGCCTTAGAGCACTTTCGTCCCGCTGATGTGCCTCGATGTTGTGGAGCATCATGCCACAGAGCGGGTACTTCGCCAGTTTGACCATCCCCAGACTATACCGAGGGAGCCTGGATGGGTGGCTACTCATTATCAGCGGGATGATCGTTCGAGGGTGGACGACACATTTGTAGGATGGCTAGAGGCGCAGTTCCTTATTTAGGAGCAGTGAGAGGACCTGATTCCGCCACCACCTTCACAGATCTAGGTGGCGACTATTGAGCTCTATACGTCATGGTACCGCCGTCACACCCGACTGATGATCGGGAACCACGTTCATGTACCTAGTGGTCGGTTCAGACCATACGCTGGGAGGCACGAGGCACTGGTATGTTATTGTTGGAACCCACTTATAACTGTGATATAGCGCTATGTAATTAATATTTTAAATCTTGTGCAGGCTATTGGGCATCACATGTTCTACCAATTAGTACAGGAGATGAAGCAACATGCCGACAATGCTGTGGTCGTTGAGTATGGCCAGCGGGTGGAAGAGCTGGCTCTCCGGACCTTGTAGCGAGCCATAGAGGACGGGAGGTTGGATCACGAGGCCGAGTATGCGGGGCTAGAGCATCACCATCAGGGTAGGCCTATCCCACGAGGCAGGGGTCGGGCACGAGCCAGGGCTACTCCACGAGGCAGGACTGTCCCCGAGGCAGGGGTGCCCCACAGGGTCGCGGGGGACGGCGAGGAAGTGGTCCCCAGCAAGGGGGAGTTGAGGCACCTGTCGACCCACCTGTTGAGTCACCTGATGAGGATCTTGGAGATGATCAGCCGGGTTATTTCCCTTAGCTAGACGAGCCTTCCAGCAGCATGTCATTGTACAACCTTCAGCTGTCTCTGCTAGCATCGCAGGTCATCCCATCATATCTATTGTTGATCACGGGTACATTCGACGGAGATGTAGACCAGTTCTTTTTAGGCCCATCTACCGCAGCTGAGGATCGGCTGACCCGAAACGTGGATGGCGGCATAGGTTGAGTTTTGGCTTATCCTCGACGGTTGATGTGGATCTATCACAGGCGCAGGTATGCTTGTATTACTGTAAAATTTCAATTTATTTTCTTTTCCTTAATGATTTACCATAAATTAATTTTTAATTTTCTTATTAAGGCTTCATCCGAGCCCATCACGAAGGCCACTGTATGCGATGATGAGGACACCACAGATGCTTATACTCAAGAGGCCAACGAGACCATGGTGAGAAAATGTTTTTGACTTAACACGTACATTACTAATATACATTTTCATATGCTAAGTTTAGTAATTGTTTGGTAGGTTGCTGACGGCCCGACAACCCCTTCTACCGATCCTGCCAGCTGTACTGTCGATGTTGCTACACATCCTCACATAAAGATGCGACTTAATGATGATGATACTGATAGTGTACCCAGGCGACAAGGGATGCGACTCAGGTAAGAGGCTGCACTGAAGCACACAGGCTGCGGGACTCATTGATTTATTTTTGTTTGTATTTTGTGTAAATACTACATTATGTAAATAATGACAAGAATTGTATTTTAACAACAATTTTATTTTAACAGAATTTGAACAACAATTTTATTTTAAAAGTACGACACAAACACAAAAATAGCAAACCTAACAAAACATAAATTCAGTACAAGTAATGAAAACACACGACAAGGGAAACATAAAGATACACTACTACGCTCAACACGTACATGTCATTGTTTTGTCACCACCGCCTAGTATTCTCTGCTCCAACCACTTGCGTTGGTCTTCCAGTTTTTTTCTTCTTCCACCTCCTTGAGTTTTGCCTTCAACTCCGCAACTTCTTGCTTGGATTGACACTCTCTTTTCCACTGCTTCGTACACAAATTATGAAGAAAATACAACTTGTCTTTGTAGTATTCCTGCTCACAGGGTTCATCAATCCATACCTCAAAATTGCATGTAGGTTCGTCAGGTTGCCTATAAAACTTATTCATACATGCCCAGTAGCGGCGTCCAGCTTCTTCCCAACAATCGTGCATCATGCATTTTTTGCCGCACTCGCACCTTGGGATATAAAGGGGTTGTTGAGACATTTGTTAAAGCGTAAAGAGAAACCTTGGTTTTATGGAAATATTTGCTATTGGTTATTGTTAAGCGCTGAAAATAACTAGAATGCGCACGTTATTTATGGGCAAGATTTCACACAAAACGTAGTATTATACCACGCTTTACATATTAAATTTTTCTGAAACAAAACAGCTTTTGCGCAGTCGGTTCAGCTTTTTTCAGACCAACAAGACTACACACAAAACGTAGTATTATACCACGCTTTACATATTAAAATTTTCTGAAACGAACAGCTTTTGCGCAGTCGGTTTAGTTTTTTCAGACTAACAAGACAACACACAAAACTTAGTATTATACCACGCTTTACATATTAATTTTTTCTGAAATGAAACAGCTTTTGCGCAGTCGGTTCAACTTTTTCAGACCGACAAGACAACATACAAAACGTAGTATTATACCACGATTTACATAATAAATTTTTCTGAAATGAAATAGCTTTTGCGCAGTCGGTTCAGCTTTTTCATACCGACAAAACAACACACAAAACGTAGTATTATACCACGATTTACATATTAAATTTTTCTGAAACGAAACAGCTTTTGCGCAGTCAGTTCAGCCTTTTCAGACCGATAAGACAACACACAAAACGTAGTATTATACCACGCTTTACATATTAAATTTTAAGAAGGATAATAAAGGATGTCTTGATTTTATAGGTATTTTTTAAATTTTAAGATTGGTCTTCTTTACTAACACCAATAAGTTGAATATTTGAACTACTATATCAGCCTCCCAATTCAAAAGATCATGTTAAAAAATAAGATGTAACAAGATTATGGAACATAATTTTATTTGATAGATATTGCAACATATACAAGTACAAACACGTATTACAAAAAACAATACGAAAACAAAAGACTAGGTGTGTCCTTGATAGTTGGGAACATTCAATGAACTTACACCAGGAGCTGGATTACCACTGCCACGCACACCACCTGAAGGACATTTACGACGACCGTGTCCTGTTTGCGAGCATATGCCACATTTACGCGCATAAACGGTGTCACCAACATCCATTTGGTTCCGTATACATGTTCTCTTTTGCACTTGCAGCTTGCGCAAATAGTCCTTGTTACACACCATTTTAAAAGGTTCCGGCGGCCAATAATGCTTAGCACCCAATGGCTACAACTTCCCACTATACGTGTCTACATATGCAGCAACACTGTATTGCCTATCAATATAGTTGGTTACCCCTAAACCAACTTGTTGAAAGCAATTCAAGGCATGTGCGTAGGGCACGTGGTAGATGGTCCATTTACCACATGAACACAACCTGCTAGCTTCATTCACCGTCTGTAAATTATTCCCGCGGTGTCTGCGGATAGCGGTCTTAACTTCAAAAATACCCCGATCGTGATCGTACTGTAAAAATGAATGCTAATGTGCTCGCCTCCTATACTTCTCAAATCTTCTCATCGGTATTGGCATAAATTGAATGTCCTGTCCATCAATACCGATGCAGATCGATGCCTTTCAACAAACCCTCCTCAATCTGTTTGAATGTCATCCGGACCATGGCAGTGACAGGCAATCCACGGGAAGTCTTCAACATGCCGTTGAATGACTCCAACACATTTGTAGTCAGGGCTCCCCATCGTATGCCACCATCAGCATGGAATGTCCACATGTAAAGCTCATGTCCCATCAGCCAAGTATAGGCTCGTGGATCTAACTGCCAGATCGCTTCCATGCGCCTCGTAAATTTGCACTCCTGGTGCTCAGTTGCAGCCATCCACATTAAATCATGCTAGGCCTTGTGATATTTCTTCTGGAAATTGGCCTTCAGGTGCCTCACACAGTAACGGTGGTATGCATAGGGTTCCTGCCATTCAGGCAAATGCAGTACAAAACTTAAAATACTACTATGCCGATCAGATATTAGACAAATACCTGAACGCTATTTGACAACGTGCTGCTTCAAGTGGTGCAAAAAAGCATCCACGTCTCTTCGCTTTTGTTGGCACAAATGGCAAAAGCTAGTGGAAATATTTGTCCATTGGCATCTACTGCAACTGCAATGAAAAGCTTAATATCATACTTTCCATAGACATGAGTACCATCTATGGAAATTACAGGACAACAACGCACAAAACCATCAATTGCTGGGTTTAAATGACCAGAACACATAGTTGAAAATATATTCCGGTCTGTCCGGACTCCGCTCACACCTCCATTCAACAACAATCCCAGGGTTAAAGTGTTACAGTACAACCATGTACTTGGGCAGATATGAAAAAGACTTATCCCAGTCACCATAAATAAGTTCAAAGGCACATTTGCGCCCAAGATATGCCTTTCTTTTGGTTATAGTACAACCATACTCCTGGTGGATGGCTACAATACACTCTTTAATCTTGAACCTAATGGACACCTCCAAATATGGAATCAAGACAAGAGAAATCAAGTCTACATCCAGGTTGGAGTGATTCTCATTGAATGTGTCCATTTCACATCTGTGGGTGCTAATATATTTACCCACTTTCCACAACCTTGATTTCTTCTTGCTGGCACGCAACATCCAGTGACAACCCATAAAGTCTCTACGACATACAGCCTTGTACACCTCCGTAGTTGACTCCCTTACCATCATTTCATGGCACTCTCTTACGTTTTAGATTTTTACAGCCTTGATTAGGTGAGCTTTATCAGGGAAATACATACCCTTTGCCAACACTTCTAGTCTAGACTCATCCTAAATTGCTGACCGAATTTCATCATCATCCCTTGTGAGGGCATCCACGTCCGGCATACTTGGAAAATTATCAAGGTAGGGAATATTCCGCTCATGAAACGACACGTGAGACTCGTACACTCTTGGTCTAACGGGAGGTGGAGGAGCATGCTCCCTCGTCAGCTCAGGTACAACATCCACTTCCTCCTCGTCATCATCCTCATCAAGGAAGGGTGTGTCATCTCCAGACTCATCGGCATTGTTGTCATAATCACTATCATCTTCCTGACTCTGCGCATCTACCAAATCACGAGTCAATACGTTGTCTATGGGCAACTCTATGAGTTCAGGAACATCAAGTTGCTCGTTTTCACTACATAAAAAAGAACAAAATGATAAGCTACTCAACTAGATAAATAATTTACATATAGCTATATCACTTTACTTACAAGTCGTACTGCGTTGACGTTCTATGATGGACATTTTCTTGTTGGTGATGACTCCCGGATGGACCACCATGGTCCAACATGCCAGAACTACGCATATTCCAACTAGGAGCGGGGTCATAACTTGTAAAATTCATATCCAGACGGTACCCCTATGAAAAATATGAGTGTTAATACAAATCCAATTCAAAAGACTTAAAATAAAAATCGCTAAAGCGTAGAAAACTTGAAGTTTACCATTCGTCTTGTGGATTATATAAAGTCGAAAAATTATTTTATGGCTGCTCATTCGCCAATGGTGACAAGTTTAAATCAATGCAAGCTCTTTCATCAGGAATCTGTCCGGCAAAAACTGCTCCAGAATAACCACCCGATGACTGGGGGTTATCCCTACTATGCACACCCTCATTATTGGGAATGTCTTCAACCTTGACGTACATTTCCAACAATTTTATTATAATAAATTCCCTGTAATCATCCGGAATCCGCAAAAATCTCTAAGAGTTTCATCATCTTCGATGTTAAACTCAGAATAATAAGCAAACCCCTGCGGAGTCACAGAATATGGAAATCTACCGGTTACTTTAAAGTTCACCGAATATTTCCTCACACTCATTTTTTTACGTAACAACGATACCAATTTATCGTACTCCATTGTAAACGACAATTTAACATGACACCGTGGAGGTGAACTATACCTCACAGAGTTATTCTCTATTACAACCTCACACCCACCCCCCTCCCCAATATAATGAAACCCTTATTTTTGGCTCTTCAGACATTATAAAAAAAATGCTTGATAACAAGAAGAGAAGTATGAACGGAAGTTTGAAGGAAAATTTTGAATGGATTTTTATAAAATTCTAACGCATTTAAATAAGGCAAGTCCTAGCTTGAGGTGCAGAATTTTTTATGTAAAACGCAGTATAATACCACGCTTTATGTATTTGAATTATTGTTATGTCAGCTATCCGCAGAACACTTATTGGTGGACCCAAAAATTATTGTAAAACGTAGTATAATACTACGCTTTACATTAAAAAAATGAATATTTTCAGTTATCCTAAGAATAGGGAATATTGGTAGGCCCAAATTGAAGTAAAACACAGTATAATACTGCGTTTTAGTTAGAAATATAACTTTTTTTTTTAACTATATAATGGTATTTTGAGTCCAAAATACCATTATTTAAGTTTTGGACTTAGACATAGAGTCCTTGGTTTGCTGTGATGCTGTGTGAAGCACGAAACGGAACATTGTCATTACAGCCAAGCGAAAGTCACAATAACACGTACGGATCAAAGTAAAAACTTTTGTAAGTAGAAAAGAAGTTATGTGGTCCCTCGGGACAAGCATTAGATAAAATTCGAAAGAAGATTAGCGTGACTCTTGGACAAGGATGACATGCACAAATCGACGTCAAATTTTTTTTCCGGAACAAGACCTATAGGGTATACGGTTCGAGCCATAGAAGTACCCGCTATATATATATATTACTTGCATTAGAATAGGTTGTCTATATCACACCTTTGGAATACGGCTCTTTTCTGGGCGTGAACGCAGGGATATGCCTTGTACACTAGTATAGACTGCCCTTTAAAGAGATAGAGAGACTTTGCGCGTGGTTAAACTATGATGCTACTTGCTTACCCCAAAAAACCAAGGAGGAAAAACTGAAGCAATAGGGAAAATGTGAGGGATGGTCTTTCCTTCCTGTATAAACAAGAACACAAGAGCAGAAAGTCAAATCCCAAACAAAAAGGAAAACACTAAAAAGACAAAAAGGAAAACACAAGGTGTGGAACGGAAATTAGTACTCACTTTTCAAGAAAATAAGCAAAAGGTCCTAAAAAAAGGTAAAGCAGTGATATTTCTATAAACTAAATAGACAATTTTGCTGACACCAATATTGAGAGCAATTCTTGAGGAAATATGAAACACCACAACAAACAATACCGCAAGAAGCTTCAGTTTCTCAGTTTTTGGTTCCATATCTTTGATTCTCGTAAATTCCTCTAGCTTTAGATCCTAATAACGTAATGCAGGTATTAGTTGCTTTACATATTTATATAATAGTATAGTGAAATATGGCATTGGAAGAAGAAAATGTATGTCGTGGGAACAGCTTCGATCAACGAGATTTGCAATTAAAAGAATTTAATTAGACTTATTAATTGAGAGCTGTGTATAATATAATATCATCCATGTGTAATGTGCATACATTTTTATAATTGGCATATGCTCTCCATGTAATCTCTCTAGTGAGACTGCTTTTATCTAATCTGTCTGATTTGTTGATAGATATCGAATTTGGACTTTCACTACAAGAAAATTGTTGTTTAGTCTCGTTTGGGAGCCAATTCTGGGGTGCTTCCTCCTCCCCCCTCAAAGTCAACACAACTTGAATAGATATTTTTTCTTATAATGGTGGTGTCTAGCCACAATGGGTATCCGCTAGCTCCCACCAACACAAAATGTCAATGTTTGTCTTATCTTTTTAATCTTTTAAATAAAAGCAAAAAATAAAAATGTAAAATTTGTAAATTTCCTTTGAACAAGGCTCTTAAAAATGTTTATTCCTTCCGTTTACCTTTACGTGACACGTTTTGACTTTTCACGCTCCTTGAGAAATAATAAATGAAGTGCATAATTTATCATAATGCCCATATTAATTAATGCATATTTTATTGGATTTGAGAAATAATTTGAAATGAGTAATAAATATTGCGGGAATAACATGAAATTATAAAAGTGAACGAAGGGAATACTTGAAAAGGCTACATTAAATTTACACGGAATATTTTGTAATGTGGAAAGTTTGATAAGCTTGATTGATTTTAGTGAATCTAGTAACGCGTTAAAGATGATATGGAACTTGGTCGTTAGAACAAATAATTGTAGCCCCTCAGGTTTTGGCACTCCCCTGTCTGGAAGAAAATTTATTTTAATTCATATTGTCCTTTCAATGGTTGGTCATAGAAAGTAGTACTATATATTATGCAGAATCATGCACCAATCGATTTGACAAATTTAAAGTAAGCCTAGCAACAATTAAAATAAAATTGCTTGGAATGGCAAGGACATTGGATTTGATAGAACTTTTCCTAGTCAAGCAAAAGAAAAGTTCAGTTTTATCACATATTCGAACACAGCCCATGTTATTCGAATTCAATTTGGAATTTTTATATATCTATCTATATCTATCTATCTATACTATATTAAAAGCACGAAACTCCTTAGTAAAATATTGTTCATCTTTTTTATTCTTTAAAAAATAATTTTATACTAGACAAAATAATCATTTGTTAATTATTTTCTCTAATATTTAGGCCTATGAATTAAATCATTTCCTTATTAAAATTAGGTAAAACTCCTAATATTTAGGAATTTAAATCGAGTGAATTTAAAATAATATTTAAGAATTCTATTCATATAGATTCCTTGCCTAAATTAACTAAAACCCTTCCGGTTGTTATTATTTTAAAAGCCCTAATCTAAATAGGAATCGATTATAGACGCACATGTAAACTAAAATAGTGGCATCGATGGAGATCATTAGCTAAAAGATCATATTTCTTTTCTATTTGACATAGTATTCAAGTTGGAAATTCTTATTTCATTATTTTAGATTGTTTTGTTTGATAATTAGGGATTGCCACTTTGCTTCGTTTTTAAAGGATATTTTTTTTTTACTTTTATTTTAGAAGAAATCTACTTGTGGACTAAATGGCACCTATTAAAAATATATTTCACCGTGACAAACTTAATTTGTTTTCTTTCATAATATTTAGAACTTTAAAATTAATTAAAAGTTTTCTTTTAAAGTTATTTCTTACTTGAATTAAGTATTAAATTGTAATATATCAGACTTCAAAATCAATTAAATTTTACCTTATATAAAAAGTTTCCTTATTTGAATTATTTAATATAACTATATTATATTTCGTATTACTTTGTCAAGGATTCATCTCCACGGTAAATTTAAGTTCTTTCCAAGTTTTTATTGCAAATTTTAAGAGGATTTCTAGATTCAGTGTTTTGTCTATTCTTTTATGTAAGTCAAGAATCATTAAAAAAAGGTTTATATATTCAAGTTTTATTTATTTGTTTATTTATTATGATTTAAAATGAGTTTTCTCATGTTTGAACGACTAGATTATATAAAAATATTTTACATGTAGTGACAAATTAAAAATTACAAATATATTTAACCATTACTATTTATTAAAGTAAGGCAAAACAAATTGTATCTAAAAGTACTTTAATTACCTAATGAATTTCAAAATTTAAAAGATGAGAAAGAGAGATATTTCTATAAATTTTATAATGACTAACACGATATGTGCGAAGCATTAATCTATATCTATTTTATATCAAATAAAATTATACCAGTTTCAGTTAAATATTAGGACTGAAGATTGAGATCTTCTATTGGATTAGTTTATTTTTTTATTGAATGATAAATATAGGATCAATATTCATCATTTTCAGGAATAAATCAGAGGCGGATCCAGAATTTGAAGGTTATGGGTTTGTAGTTCTAATCCTTTAAGTTATTGGATTGTAAATTAATAATTAGTACATGTTCAATGAATTTCATAAGACAAATAGAGGGTTTGGACCAAAGCTACTAGGTTCCGCCGAACCCGTAGCTCACAGCTAGCTCCGCCCTTGGAATAAATACTTTATTTTATAACTCCAACACAATATTTAATATAATATGTACGCTTTTTAAAAATCTTTTACTCATTGAGACAACGCGTAACATAAGACTAGTATATATATATTCCAAAGTTAACTAGAAAAGTGCACAATGTTGATTGTTGAGTAAGCACTTCAATTTAGTTTATCACTTTTTATTTGACTTCTATTTTTGGTTCCGTGATATTTGTCAAGCATTGTGAATTTGGCAAATTTTCCTTTTCCATTAAGGACCATCCCTCTTTTAATTTGGTCTACTTGAGTGTTTTTATCTTATCTGAACTGCTTATATATTTGAGTTTAATTGTTGCTTTTGATTTTTTCACTTCAAACTTTTTGTTACTCGTTACACTTCAGTTGTAGAATGATTTATATCGTCTGCATTATATGTGATACACGTGCAACGCATACATATATATACATACATACATATATATACATACATATATATATGTATACATACATACATATATATATGTATACATACATATATATATGTATACATACATATATATATGTATACATACAGAAACAATTTCAACTACACAATAACATCAGTTGAACATCCCCCCCCCCCCCCCCCGCGCGCTTCAAAGGTTATTTTCCTTCAAAATAAAGCTTAGCTTCTTTTTGTCACACCATCAGCACACATGATTTTCTTCCCAGACCTAGGGTACAGGTTGATATAACTACTACTCCTTACTATATTTTCATTAGGTATTTTCTGGACATGAAATAATTTATAAAATATCAAAGTTTAGGAGATAATTAAAGACAGGATAGTTCCTCAGATTTGTTCGTCAAATTGGTTTAGGATGTATATCCTCATTTATTTGAGGAAAAAAAAAGGTATGTAACTATTCTGAAGTTTTGAGGAGAATACATGGAAATAGTTTTGTGCCTTGGTGCAAAGCTAATGCAAATGTACATTAGTGTGCTTAATCTATGTTAAGCTAGTACCACTTGTTTAACCAAAAATGAGATTTCGGTCAAAGCTTTAATTTAGAAGAACTCGGGTTACTGATAATCAAAAGTATATATGAAAGAAAGTAATTTGGCTAGCAATAGAATCAGAAGAAAAAGCAAGTAAATCGGTAGATTCAGATAATATTTTTTTTCTTACAATTGATCAATTCTCTCCCTTTTATAACTACTTTGGAGATATGTGTTTTGCATTTGTCATAATAAGGCCTTATAGGCAATTAAAGACATTAAATGCTACGTTACATAATCATTGTATTTAATACAAATTCTCTAACGTTTTTAGTATTTAAGGCTCATTAAATACTGTTTCTATACTCCCGCGAACTGTCAGATTCATCCTCTTTGATTTTTGGACTTAAACATGTACATGCATTGAATCTTTTGAGTATCTGCTCATATCTGTTGCAACTCGTGCCCCTTTGCCAATCATAACTTTTTGACCAATCTACGTGTCATGACACGTCATCTTCCAATCACTTAATTATGTAAACTCAATTTTTTCCCAATACAGATAGTCCCCCCACTTGCCATTTATTCATCAATTGAATATTTGAGAAGTGGAATTCATTAAAACGGAAATTTTTGTCACCATTAATGCTATAATAAAATCAACACCTCATTTGTTACTTCCATTTAATGCTCTTCACACGTGGCACCCTTCTACTGGATCTACGATGTTACATCACTTTTTAAGGCTTTTTCACAGCTTCACTAATCACGAAGAGTCAGTTCTCATAATGACTTTTCCATCAGTGCTCTTTTTCCTTTGACGGTTGCTTCGTAGTATAAATATAATTTTCTTCTTTGTCTTTATCACATAAAGTTTTCAAAATATTCAGTTCTTGAATCTTTGTTCGTTTCTTCCTCGTACTGTCATGTCTTCATCACACCCTAACCCTAGAAGGATCCCCATAGTTGATAACTTCCCTGATGTCCCCAGTAGGAGCAGAAGAGGAGGTAGGCTTCGTAATTTGGGATCTTCATCCTTGCATGGTTCTTCTTTTCCTTCGCCTAGTTCTGGCCTCTCTTCTAGAACTAGGGGTTCTCTTTCACAAAGATCTTCTTCTAGGGGTAAAGAACCTTCTGAACCTCTTCGTGAACCTTTAGTAGAAGAAATAGTTCCTGCCGAATTATCTTTTTTCAATGACAGAGAATCTCTTAGAAATCAAGTATCTTCTTTAGACCGTGCTGATATCTATCCCACTCAAATTACTGAAGGTTTGATTTCTTTAGTTCGTAGAGACTGCCATTGGGATCATGACTATCCTATCATTATTCCCAATTCGAATCAAAGAATTACCTCCTACTTAACCGGATTTTCATTTGTCTATATGTACCCGTTCACTTTAGGATTCAAACCTGTTATTGATCCTGTTATTCTTGAGTTCTGCCGTTTCTTTGATGTTTGCTTAGGTCAAATTGGTCCAATAATATGGAGGGTTGTCGCCTATTTGAGGCATTTGACCAACACATCCAGTGTGCCTTTTACTTTCCCGCATCTGATTCACCTTTACTCCCCTAGACTCTTTCGCAATGGTGTTTTTACACTAGTA
Source organism: Nicotiana sylvestris (assembly GCF_000393655.2). Lineage (NCBI taxonomy): Eukaryota > Viridiplantae > Streptophyta > Magnoliopsida > Solanales > Solanaceae > Nicotiana > Nicotiana sylvestris. Next base: position 198,613,439 of record NC_091062.1, read on the forward strand.
GCCAGGAGCAAAAGAGTTCTAGTTAGCCCTGAAGATGACAAAGACCGTGGCTGGTATGCCAGGTTTGTTGCTGCCCCCACTGTTGGTTTAGTGGGCGATGAGAACATTCCCTTCCCTGAGAAGTGAAATTTTGCACGTGAGTCTTATAACTTTCTCGTACCTTTTTCTTCAATTTTGTTGATTTTTCTAAATTTGCCTTTCTTTTTCAGCAACCATGGGAGTTGTAAAAGATGTTCTTAATTTCTGTGATTGGGTAGAAAAGCTATTGAAGATTGCGTCAATGGATGGTAGATCTTGGAAGACCATTTCCCAACGATTTGGTTGGAAAGTAAAAACCCATGGTAAGAGCTTTTATCTTACATATATTTTTTTATTTCTCTGAACTAATTTCAATCCTTTCTTTCTATCAGGATTTGCTATTCGAGGAATTACTACTAAGGCGGTCATGACTTCTCATATCTCTTTGGAAAAGGCCCAAGAAATAATCTTGGGTTCTTCATCGAAAAGAAAAGTCGTTAATGACCAAGTATCTGAAGAAGAGGAAGACGGGGCTCTTTGATAACAAGGCCACGGGCTCGAAGATGCATCATTTCTAATGATGAAGAAGAAGCATCCCCCCGCCGTTCTATTTCCCTTACCGAGTCTATTGAAGCCCCAGTAGTGATCTTGACAATGATGTTGCTCCCACTGCTGCTCATGACTCTGTTGAGTAGCTTTTTATCAGCGAATTTGGTGGTGAAGGCTTAAGCCCAGTTTTGGATGAAGCACCTCTAGCTTCTTTTTCTACACATGTATCTATGACTCATTCTTTTCCAATATCGGCTGTTTCCGTTCCTCCCTAGACTGTCTTTACTACTTTCATTATTCCTCCTTCAACAATTCCTCCCCCAATCATTCATCGTGCTGAAGTTGGCTCCTCAAGTAGGAGTGGTGCTATGAGGCAAGTGATCATTGAAGTCCCCACTGAGAGAAATCTTTTAAGAAAATCGGGCCAAGCAGATGTATGGCTAAAGCCCTTAATTGGACCAATTGAAAGAGCCAAGCTAGAGAGCCATAGCTCCTTGACTTTGATGAATGATATTGTGCATGCTTCTTTAAAGGTATTCCCCTTCTCTTTTTCCCTTTGCTGTGCTTTAAATTTTTTTCTATCTTTGAGATTCTCATTTTCCTTCTTTTTTTATAGGCCAATCTTATTGGCACGGAGATGATGAAAAAGGTTGCCCTCTCAGAGCAATTGGTGAGTGATTCTCAATTAGAGGCATGCAATTAGAAGGAACAATATAAAAGCCTTCAGATTGATGTGGAGTACTTAGAAGAAAGTAAGAGTATCTTGGAGCAGCATGTACGGGCCTTGACTTCAGAATTGGCAGTTGAAAAGGCTTCCTCAAGTCAAGCGGATAAAGAAAAGGCTCATCTTGAAAACTCTTTCTCCGAGCAGCTGTCCAAGGCAAATGAAGAGATTAGAGAGTTAAGGGCTCTCTTGGGTGAGAAAGAGGCTTATGCTGGAGAGCTCATGCAGAATTTGACTCAAGCACAAGAAGACCTCTGAGCTTCCTTTGATAAGGTTTGTGCCTTGGAAAGTTCCCATGCCTCTCTTCAAACTTCTTACACTTCTGCCTTGGCTAAAAATGAGAAAATAAAGAATGAAATTGCTGACTGGGAAAGGGATTACGAAATCCTTGAGGATAAATCTGCCATTGAAGCGAGTTTAGCATTTTTGAATTCTCGCCGTGATACCCTAGTTGAAGCTAGCCAAGAGACTTTTAACTTGGAATCTGAGTTAGCTAAAATCAATGAAACTATTGAGAAGGCTCAGCAAACGCAAGATTTTCCTTCTCCTGTGGTCGAAAATTCCGTGAATGTTGAAGTTGATACGGGTATTCCAACTCCTTCAAGCCCAGTTGAGCCCGCCTCTATAAACCAAGTCGAGCACACTGTTGTTGATGCACCTACTTCAGTTCCAACATCTTCTTCGTAATATGTTTAAGTTATTTGAATATCTTTGTGATGTTTTGTTTTTTGGGAAAATTGTGGTAAAAACCCTTGGTCTCATTTGAGGGTCTGTTTTGGAAATTCAAGTCCCCGGTCCTTTCATTGGGCAATTTGTATAAACAATTCGCAGTTTATGACTAAGTTCGTGCTTAGTCTTAAGCTTTTTAATATTAAGAAGTTTTCTCGTTACTATCTTGAACTTCCATTTAGTTTATTCTTGCCTTTATTTCTAAGGACTTATAGAATAATTTGCATTTTTATTCTTTAAAAATGCTTCTATTAACTTCATGAGTATTTACATTGATCATGAATTTTATAAAAGAGAGCCCTTTTATATTCGACACTTAATGAAGAAGACGTCTCAACTTCATAATGGTGTTAACATACGATAAAAGAAATATGAATACACATGTTTCTTTGAAATAACCTTGACAAGTCTTTATTTGAACTTTGTCTAGTTTTGAATAACACTTTACACGTATTTGAATTACATCTATAACTTTCTCGTAACTGTTTTTCTTGTAACAGATTTAAAAAAGAAAAAATAAACACGAGGTTTTTATCTATAACCCGTTTCAGTACATAGCCTTTACCCTAACTATGGTAAGGTTTTTCTTTGGCCTTAGCTCGTGACTTTGCTCTTGTACTTCATTCAATGAGTGAACTTTTCAGGGCTTGATCCTCTTTGCCTTCCTTATACACATGCCCGTGTATATTATGTAGACCCCCAAGTGTTTGAGCGTTGAAGTATAAAGCCTCGAGCACTTAATTGTTCTTCTCACTTGGTCCTTTACCTGTAAAGGAAAAACATACAGGACTCGGAGGTATGATTATAGATGAAGACTGTGTAACTCGTTTGAATTTCTATCAGAATAATTGTAACCCTAGGCCAGGAAGTTTAATTTATTTCACGTGCCTTGCAGGTCGTGTCTCATCATTTAGTACGGGTTAGCGTTTTGCCTATCATCTAAAATCGTTAGTAAAATTTTAACAATTGAAATATTAAATTTTAAAATATGGATACCCGACCGTGGGTATTCCTCAGAAATAATATCTCTTTAGATGAACAACATTTCAATGTGACGAAAGTATCTTGTCATCCATTGTTTCCAACTCGTATGCTCCTTTACCTGCAATATCATGAATTCTATAGGGTCCTTCCCATGTTGGACTTAATTTCCGGAGTTAGCTGCCTTCGTAGATTGAAAAACCTTTTTGAGCACGAAGTCTCCAATTTTGAAGAATTTGAGGCGTGCTTTTCGATTGTAGTATCGTTCTATGACCTGCTTCTATGCTTCCATTCTTATTAGTGCATATTCTCTTCTTACTTCAAGTAAATCAAGATTTACACGCATTTCCTTGTCATTAAATTCTTTTGTCGCCTGTGTGAATCGTGTACTTGGCTTTCCTATCTAAACTGGAATTAAAGCTTCAGCTCCATAAACCAATAAAAATGGTATTTCTCCTGTACTTGTTTTTGTTGTTGTCCGATATGCCCATAAAACACCAGGTAACACTTCTGGCCAATTACCTTTGGACTCCTCTAAATGCTTCTTTAAATTATTGATAATGACTTTGTTTGTTGACTCATCTTGCCCATTACCCACCAGATGATAAGGTGTAGATGTAATCCTTTTAATCTGCCAACTTTGAAAGAATTCTGTGATTTGATTGCCTATAAACTGAGGACCATTATCACACACGACTTCCTTTGGCACACCAAATCGGCATATGATATTCCACCAAATGAAATCTCTAACTTCCTTTTCTCGCACCTGTTTAAATGCTCCTGCCTCTACCTATTTAGTAAAATAATCAGTGAGTACGAGCAAAAATTTTACCTGTCCTTTTGCTTACGATAGTGGACCCACGATATCCATCCCCCATTTCATAAATGGCCACGGTGCTATGACCGGATGTAATAACTCTGTGGGCCTATGCATATTACTACCGTACCTTTGGCATTTATCACATTTAGCCACGAAACTTTCCGCTTCTTCTTCCATTTTGGGCCAATAATAACCTGCCCTGATTAAGGTTCTTACCAATGACCTTCCTCCTGCGTGATTCCCACAATGTCCCTAGTGTATTTCTCTCATTACGTATTCCGTCTGAGAAGGTCTGAGGCATCTTGCTAAGGGACCACCGAACAATTTTTGGTAAAGATTTCCTTGCTTTAAGCAATACCGAGCAACCTTTTTTCGAAGCGCATGAGCTTTTTTCTTATCTTCAGGGACGGTACCATACTGCAAAAAAGCAACAATTTTGTTCCTCCAATCCCAAGTTAAGTTATTGAAATTTACTTCATTCTTATCGATGTCGCCTGAATGAAACAAATGAATAACTGAAGCATTTTCATTGCTTGCCACGTCTGCCGCAGACGCAAGATTAGCTAGAGCGTCGGCTTCAACATTTTCATCCCTTGGTATTTGTGTTACTTTCCAGGTTTGAAATTGCTTTATCAAATCCCGTACCTTCTCTAAGTATTGCTTCATCCTTGCTTCCCTAGCCGTATAAGTCCCCAACATTTGATTAACTACGAGCTGCGAATCGCTTTTGATTATAATCTGATTTATGCCAAGTTCATGTGCCAGTTCTAAACCTGCAATCACAACTTCATACTCTGTCTCATTGTTAGTTATAGAATGACATTTTATGGCTTGTCGAATGGCTTCACCTGTAGATGGTACCAAAACAATCCCTAAACCAGCACCCTTTACGTTAGATGAACCATCAGTAAACAAGGTCCAAGTTCCTGGGTTAGCTCCGTTGAACACCTACAACTCTTTTTCTGTATCTAATTGCATCCCTTGTCTAAAATCAGCCACGAAATCAGCTAACACTTGAGATTTTATAGCAGTTCTAGGTTGGTAGGTGATATCATATTCACTTAATTCTATAGCCCATTTAGCTAACCTACCTGACAATTCATGCTTATGTAATATATTGCGTAATGGATAAGCAGTTACTACAACAATAGGATGACATTGAAAATAAGGCCTTAATTTTCTAGATGCCATGATTAATGCAAGTGCAAGCTTTTCCAATTGAAGGTACCGTGTCTCCACATCTAACAAAGATTTGCTAACATAATAGATCATAGATTGTTTACCTTGGTCCTCACGAACTAAAACAACACTTACTGCTACTTCTGAGACAGCAAGGTAGATGAGCAGTCTTTCCCCAGCCTTTGGTTTTGCGAGCAATGGTGGATTTGATAAGTATGTCTTCAAATTTTTGAGTGCCTGCTTACATTCCTCGTTCCATTCGAAGTGATCTTGCTTTTTAAGAGCTGAAAAGAATTTAAAGCACTTTTCTGATGATTTAGAAATGAATCGTCCCAAGGCTGCAATTCTTCCTGTCAACCTCTACACTTCTTTTTTGCTTGAAAGCATATCAGGAATTTCTTCAATGGCCTTAATCTGTGCGGGATTCACTTCAATACCACAATTAGAAATAAGAAAACCCAAAACTTACCTGACATGACACCAAATTCACATTTCTCCGGATTTAATTTCATATTAAATTTGCGTAAAATCTGAAATGTATCAGACAAGTGTGATATATGTTCTTTCGAATGCTGAGTTTTAACGATCATATCGTCTATATAAACCTCCATGGTTTTCCTAGATGTTCTTGAAATATTTTAGTAACCAGCCTTTGATATGTTGCACCAACATTTTTTAGACCAAAATGCATTGCTTTATAACAGTAAGTCCCCCTGTCTGTTATGAATGAAGTTTTTTCCTTATCTACCGGATCCATTTTGATCTGATTGTACCCTGAATATGCATCTTAAAAACTTAATAGTTCATGCCCTGCAGTAGCATCAATTAGCTGATCTATATGTGGTGGTGGAAAAGAATCTTTAGGACAATCTTTATTAAGGTATGTGTAATCCACACAAACTCGCCACTTACCATTCTTCTTTGGAACTACAACAGTATTGGCTAACCAATTAGGATACTTTACCTCACGGATGGATCCAATCTTTAGCAATTTTTGAACCTCTTCTTGAATCACCTGATTTTTGAAAGCTCCTTGCTTTCTTTTCTTTTGTTTGACAGGAGAGTACGTTGGGTCTTCATTCAATTTGTGAGTCATTACCTCCGGTGGTATTACTGTCATGTCAGAGTGGGACCAAGCAAAACAGTCCACGTTAGTTTTTAAAAATTCAATTAACTTACTTCTCATGCCTTGGCTTAGATTAGCCCCTACGTAGTTCTTATCAGGCCATTGTTCAAATAACATCACAGCCTCCAGTTCTTCAATTGTTGTTTTGATATTTTCGTTTTCTTCTGGTTCTTGAATTGTATTAGGCCTTGAATCCACATCTATCCGCCCTTGTTCAGTTGAGGTTTGTGCTGAGGTGCCTTTAACTGTCTTCTGTGATTGCTATTTTTCTTCTTTTTCCGCGCTTGAATCTACTACAGAATTGATGCTCCGGGATGTAAGTTGATCCCCACGGATTTGACATATTCCCCATGGTGATGGAAATTTAATGACTTGATGCAAACTTGAAGGAATTATCCATTTCATGGATCCAAGGTCTCCCAGGGATCATATTGTAAGCCATCTCCATATCTACTACTTGAAACTTTGTATCTTTGACAACTCCTTCTGTGAATGTGGTGAGTGTTACCTCTCCTTTCGTCACAACACTAGAATTGTCAAATCCAGATAAAGTATGCGCCTTTGGTATTAATTTATCCTTAGCTTGCATCTCACGTAATACTCTTAGCAAAATAATGTTCAGGGAACTGCCTAGATCAGTCAAAACTCGTTTCATATTAGTATCATGTACAATTAAAGATATTACCAGGGCATCGTTATGAGGAGATAATACGCCATCCGCATCAGTATCATCAAATGTAATGTTGTCTTCCTCTAATACATGTCACACCCGTTTCCCTTGGGTATTTGTGACTTTGGAAATTTTATTAGCTGCAGTGTACGCTACGCCATTGATGTCTTCACCCCTGCTTATAACGTTGACGGTCCTTTTTGGAGAAGATGGTTTAGGGGGTTCTTGCCTATTCTTCAGGTAAGCTTGCTTACCTTTATCACTGAATAACTCGGTGAGATACCCTTATTTTAATAAATGATCAACTTCACTTTGTAAAAATCTACAGTCTGCTGTTTTATGCCCGTGGTCATTATGAAACTCACACCACTGATCAGGGTTGCACCTATTTGGATTCGATATCATCTCTTTTGGCCACCGTACCTTGTCACCCATGCTTCTCAAAATAACTACGAGCTCGGAAGTGCTCACATTGAAATTGTAACTGCCAAATCTCGCCTTCAAATTTCTATCATCATCTCTTGACTCATGGGTACTTCGGTTATTCCTAAATCTTGATGAAGAGCCTGACTCTCTATTCCTTGATCTGTGATCATATCTTTGATTGTCCTGTTTTGACCGTGAATCTTTTCCCGCAGGTCCCATGTATGGCTCGTACCTGTTTTTACCGAACCTTTTTTCGGTTTCTGCCCATCTCGAACTTACTTTTTCTTATTTTTGGAATCGTGGAACAGTATCTTCTTCTATCCTTAGCTTCGTGCTATACTTGTTGTAAACATCATTCCATATTGTAGCTGGGAATTCATGAAGACTTTCCTTGAGTCGACTCGTAGTTTCTGAACTCTTTTCATTCAAATTACTTGTGAAAGCTATAACTGCCCAATTATCAGGTACACGTGGTAATGCCATTCTTTCACGTTGGAATCTGTCCACAAACTCCCTAAGCAATTCTGAGTCCCCTTGCTTGATCTTGAAACTATCTTCCATTTTTTTTCCGACTTTTTGAGCTCTCGAGTGTGCTTTAATAAAATAATCTGCAAGCTCAGCAAAAGAATTTATATGATTTTCGGGTAAAAGGTAATACCATGTTAATGCACCCTTGGTGAGTGTTTCATCGAATTTTTTGATTAATATTGATTCAATCTCCTGCTTGGTCAAGTCGTTGCCTTTTACGCCTGTTGTGAATGCAGTCACATGGTCTCGTGGGTCTGTTGTTCCATCGTATTTTGGAATATTAGGCATTTTGAATTTCTTTGGAATCGGGATGGGAGCAGCACTTGGCTTCCAGGGTTGTTGCGAGTATTTATCCGTATCTATCCCTTTGATTACGGGCGGCACCCCGGGTATTTGCACTATGCGGTCACTTTGCTCCTTGAGCTGTTTCTGCAATGTTAGTACTAAACTTTGTAAATCAGAATTGACTAGGTTACCTGGTTCTCCCTCCTGTGATTCGCTGGGGGTTCCACCGCTACCTGAGTTGACAAGCCCGGAACGAGGGTCCTCCAAAGTGTTGTTGTTTGGGGTGGGTGTGGGTGTTGCAGCAGGTAACTGGCTAACAAAAGCCTCAAGAGCTTTACTGACCTATGCAACAATTATTTTCTGCAAAGCTTCATCGATAGCTTCAACAGTTTCAAATTGAGCGTTTCCATTTGTATGAGATCCATTAGGAGAGCCTTCACGAGACCGCCGAGGAGAGCCTCGTGGAGAAGGGACCGGGGTTTGATTATCCTGTGGATTTCCCTGAAGTTGTTGGTTTCCTTGGTTTCCTTGAATGCTATTATTGTTGTTCGACATGGTTGATACACCAAGGAAATTTAAGCTAAAAGAGGGTAAATTATCAGATTTTCGGTAACGGAACCAATTTGTTTAACCAAAAAATGAGATTTCGGTCAAAGCTTTAATTTAGAAGAACTCGGGTTACTGATAATCAAAAGTATATATGAAAGAAAGTAATTTGGCTAGCAATAGAATCAGAAGAAAAAACAAGTAAATCGGTATATTCAGATAATATTTGTTTTCTTACAATTGATCCATTCTCTCACTTTTATAGCTACTTTGGAGATATGCGTTTTGCATTTGTCATAATAAGGTCATTATAGACAATTAAAGAAATTAAATGCTACGTTACATAATCATTGTATTTAATACAAATTCTCTAACGTTTTTAGTATTTAAGGCTCATTAAATACTGTATCTGTACTCCCGTGAACTGTCAAATTCATCTCCTTTGATTTTTGGACTTAAACATGTACGAGCGTTGAATCTTTTGAGTATCTGCTCGTATCTGTTGCAACTCGTGCCTCTTTGTCAATCATAACTTTTTGACCAATCTACGTGTTATGGCACGTCATCTTCCAATTACTTAATTATGTAAACTTAATTTTTTCCCAATACACCACTCACACGTGTTCGTTGTGTAGTGGATTGCGGGAAAAACATGAGAATGATGCGAATAAGTGAGGCAAGACAGACGTTATAAACTAGAAATAATATGAGAAAGAAAAAAGAATGCGTATATCCCTGAAAGTCACGAATAAAAAGCTTAGGAAGAAATTTCAACACAGGACCTTCATGCCTGGGTCCTACTAAAGATGGCCCCACCTCTACCATCACCTTGCTCAGTTCCATAATTTTGGCTGGATGACTTTTGCGAACACTTCAAATTTTATTGTTTGCTCTTTCATTGCTAATGGTGGGCCACGTTGCTTTTTTTCTTTTTTCCGTATGATAGGCATTGTTAATGTTATAATCCCTCTGTGTCACGTTCTTAGTTTTCAATTAAGCGCACGAGTGACACTTAATAACTCGCTTACGATCTTGCATAATTTGCTCACGTTTTTGCTATGCCAAATCAGCCTTACTACACTTAAGATTGCTAAAAGAATGCTAGAACATAGGAGAATTGCCTAAGGAAGCTTTTGTATTAGAGAGAACTTGATTGTTTTACTTGGTGAATTACAAATGAGTGGCCCCCTTTATATACTAGTCTCTTAGGGGCTAGTGTGAAAATATTGATTAGTATTACACAAGGCCCTTATTATTTACAAGTAAGTCCCTTCTCTAGAATATTCTACATAGCTAGAATCTTCTAAAGACTTTCCTAGCAATTCCATAGGGTTCTAAGGTCTTCCATGAAAAATCTCCATATTTCCTTAGAATCTTCCACACGTGCTAGTCTATTTCATGTATAAGCTTCCACATGACATTAATATGTACCAAATAGCACCTACGTGACATAATGATGTGGTGGGTCATGACACTCATGTCTATAATTACATTTTGGTCTTTTTATTTTGGTTCAAAATAGTGTCCTTTTACATTATCATGGAGGAATTAATTTTATTTTTTCAAATCTTGTCCTCATTTACACATCCAAATATGTCAAGGTAACAATATGCAAATTTTAATTAAGAGTAATTTAGTGAATACATTTTTTTTTCTTTAGGTATTAGTATTTTCTTAAGTGGTATGTCAGAGGCTAAAAGGTCTCTTATTATGGACCAGAGGGAGTATAAGTTAAAAACACGTAGTTCTTGAACAAAATCTTATCTGAAGTAACAAAAAAAATACTCCAAATAAAAGTTGTAATCTACATCTGATTCTTATTTTTTACATGCATGGTAAGAGTCAGGTTTGTCTTGCTCTCACTGGGATTAATAAGGTAAGTTTCCATTTTATGTCATATGCATTATTCTACCAATACATGCATGGCGTTATTACACGCCCTTATTCTTATTTTTCTTCAAATTAATTTATTTTAAGACTAATGTTATCAATAATTTATACTCCACAGTTGCCGCAACGACGTAGACAACTACTCACCGAAGATTTTTCTGAAGATAAAGTGGTTATAATCTAACGTCGCAATCAGGGGATCGAAATTTATAATTTGCATCCGATCAAATATTTATGATGGAGATAAAAGTGTACAAATATTCATTTATTTATTTTTTATTTTGTTGAATGAAGAGGAGAGGAAAATATGGGTATGATATGATTATATTTACCTTATTAAAAAAAGGACCTAATTTTCCACCTTATTTATTTGATAATGATTCAATTTAAGACTTGTCCGGATGCCCTGGGAAACAATTTTTAGAGAAAGTACCACATTTTATGAGTAACCAAAGTCAGACCTCTCTATAACAGCATCCTTATATAACAATATTTCACTATAAAAATCAAGTCTCTAAAGAGATTTATAGACATTATAAATACTAGAGTTTCTTACTTCAAAAGATATTAGAACTTAATATTTAGGACATTGATACCTCTTTAGCAAGGCCTCGTCGACCATATTCCGAAGTATTTGTTAAGTACTAATTAAACATGGGTCAATAATTTTACTAGGAGTACTATATAATTTAAAATGATCACTGTACACTAATGCATATCCTGTCAACTGTCAACCGTCTTCTGCTGCAACCAAATACCATTGAGGTGACATTTTTAATTGGAATTTTTATTTATTTATTGAAGACACATTGTCCTACCTCGAATGTTTCTTTGCGTACCGAATTATGATACGTTTAGCTGTCCGCTTGATATTCTAGGATTACAGACGTTTATATATGGGCAAAAGAAGAAAGAAAACTGGAAATAGGATGCATTTGTCCTTGTTGAGATTTAATACCTATGAATGGTGGTCAAGGAGACAAACATGCGGTTGCTCCAGATTGAGTGAGTGGAAATTTATACCTCACAATTCATTTTGACTATTGGTTCCCGCTATCTGACAATATCAGAGAGAGTAAAATAGGTTAGAGGACCAAGAGTCCGAAACATGCCAATATTTTGGACTCAAAACACGTTTTTATAGTGTAAAAAAAGTTATTTTTCTATATATACTTTAACTGAGCTTTAGCCGTTAAAGTAAAGCGCGGTATAGTACCGCGTTATACATAGAAAAGCACGGTATAATACCGCGTTTTACTTGTTTTTGGGCCCACCAATTAACAATAATTCAAATATATAAAGCGCGGTATTATCCAACGTTTTACATTGAAAAACGCGGTATAATACCACATTTTACTTCTTTTTGGGTCCACCAATAAGTGTCATGCAGCTAAGACTTGCCTTATTTAAAGGCGTTAGAATTTTATGAAAATCCATTCAAAACTTATCTTCAAACTTCCGTTCAAACTTTTCTTCTTGTTATCAAGCATTTTTTATAATGTCTGAAGAGCCAAAAATAAGGGTTTCATTATATTGGGGGTGGTGGTGGTGGTGGTGGTGAGGTTGTAATGGAGAATAACTTTGTGAGGTATAGTTCATCTCCACAGTGTCATGTTAAATTGCCGCTTACAATGGAGTACGATAAATTGGTATCATTGTTACATAAAAAATGAGTGTGAGGAAACGTTCGGTGAACGTTAAAGTAACCGGTAGATTTCTGTATTCTGTGACTCCGCAGGGGTTTGCTTATTATTATGAGTTTAACATTGAAGATGATGAAACTCTTAGAGATTTTTTGCGGATTCCGGATGAATACATGGAAGTTATTGTAATAAAATTATTGGAAATGTACGCCAAGGCTGAAGACGTTAGCAATAATGAGATTGCGCAAAGCAGGGATAACCCCCAGCCATCGGGTAGTTATTCTGGAGTAATTTTTGCCGGACAAATTCCTGATGAAAGAGTTTGCCTTGATTTAAACTTATCACCACCGGCGAATGAGCAGCGAGGAAATTTCCTACCTTGATAATTTTCCAAGTATGCCGAATGTGGATGCCCTCACAAGGGATGCTGACGAATTTCGGTAAGCAATGTGGGATGAGTCTAGACCAACGGTGATGGCAAATAACATGTATTTTTTTGATAATGCTTGCCTAATCAGGGTTGTAAAAATCTACAGCATAAGAGAGTGCCGTGAGATGACGGTAAGGGAGTCAACTCCAGAAGTATACAAGGTTGTATGCCGTAGAGACTTTATGGGTTGTCACTGAATGTTGCGTACGAGCAAGAAAAAATCAGGGTTGTGAAAAGCGAGTAAATATATTAGCACCCACATATATGAAATGGACACATTCAATGAGAATCACTTCAACTTGGATGTAGACTTGATTCTCTTGTCTTGATTCCATACTTGGAAGTGTCCATTAGGTTCAACATCAAAGTGTGTATTACAACCGTCCATCAGGAATATGGGTGTACTATAACAAAAAAAAGGCATATCTCGGGCGCAAACGTACTTTTGAAATTATTTATGGTGACTGGGATAAGTCATTTTCATCTTTACCCAGCTACATGGCCGCACTGAAACAGTTTAACCTAGGGACTGTTGTTGAATGGAGGCATGAGCTGAGTCCGGGAAGACCGGAATATATTTTCAACTATGTGTTCCGGCCATTTAAACCAACAATTGATGATTTTGTGCATTGCCGTCCGTGAACCAGTTAACTGCTGCAGCAATCGTTAAATTTAACTAGAAATTAAAATTCACATCAAAATAATATGTTTCACGACAAAGAAGTTACTAATCTACCTGAAAAATAAAAAGGGAAAAGATATAGTCATTGCTATATACTATCATGAGATTAAAGATTGTAATAAAGTTAATGAGTTTAATTTGTCATTAAGCCAATAAAATCTTTTTTTCTCTAGCATCGCAAACTATCATAAGTTAAAAGTTAGCTAATTAATCAAATCGTACGTTACGGATTAATTATAATCAATATCGCCTTAATTTTGGGATTTTCAGAAGACTATGGTGTCTTATCATACTGGTCAATATTGTTGATTTATACAAGTTATTTTAATCAATACAAACACTATCAAACAAAATCACAACAAACAAGAGCGACCGCAATCTTTAAACCAGTGAACTGCTGCAGCAAGTACAAATACTGGACACTCGACATAGATCTCATATACTAAGGTAGTGCAACGGCCAGTCCATCAGCAGACATCTCATGGAAAACCTGAATATCCTGAAGCGTGATGGTGGCCTCGCCAATAGGCAGATGGAAAGTGTGCGTCTCCGGTCGCCATCGCTCTATCAAGGTCGTGATCAGAGACCAATCGAGCTGCAACCACCCAATCTGAAAAATCCTATGGAAGCCCCTATCACGCAGGAGCTGGACTACACGAGGATGGAAATCTCTGCCCCTCATAATGTCCCACACGTCGTCCACTCTTCTGGCGCGGACAGTCTGCTCCACTAGCTCTCCCTCCCTACGTAGGCGGACCTATGATCGCCCTGTAACACTAATATCTCATCCGAGAAAGGTCCAGGATGCACATACGACACGTCCTGTCGTCTACTGTAAATTAAACAATATTAATTGTGTGTTTGTGTTATAATAATTATTATTTAAATTTTTAATTGGATAAACTATATATCTATGAGCTGAGCTCGATATTTGAGTCCTAGTAACACCAAGCTATCCTAAATTCTTATGTGTGTCAATTTCAATATTTTTAGAATTTTGTTTGTTTTATAATTAAATAATTAATTTTTAATGGGACATCGTATATATCTATGGGTTTCAGGCTCGATACTTGAGGCTTTGTAGCACCAAACTATCTTGAATTCTTATGTGTGTCAATCTCAATATTTTTAGAATTTTGTTTGTTTTATAAATTAAATAATTAGTTTTTAATTGGACATCGTATATATCTATGGGTTCCAGGCTCGATATTTGAGGCTTAGTAGCACCAAGCTATCCTGAATTCTTATGTGTGTCAATTTTAATATTTTTAAAATTTTGTTTGTTTTATAAATTAAATAATTAATTTTTAATTGGACATCGTATATATGTATTGGTTCCAGACTCGACATTTGAGGCCCAATAGCACCAAGCTATCCTGAATTCTTGTGTGTGTTAATTTCAATATTTTTAAAATTTTGTTTGTTTTATAAATTAAATAATTAATTTTTAATTGGACAGCGTATATATCTATGAGTTCTAGGCTCGATATTTGAGGCCCAGTAGCACTAAGTTATCCTAAATTATTATGTGTGTCAATTTCAATATTTTTAGAATTTTGTTTGTTTTATAAATTAAATAATTAATTTTTAATTGGACAGCGTATATATCTATGGGTTTCAGGCTCGATATTTGAGGCCCAGTAGCATCAAACTATCCTGAATTCTTATGTGTGTCAATTTCAATATTTTTTTAATTTTGTTTGTTTTATAAATTAAATAATTAATTTTTAATTGGACAGAGTATATACCTGAATTCTTATGTATGTCAATTTCAATATTTTTCATAATTCTTTGTGTTTGTTTAAAAAATTAACTTTTGTATAGAATTTGTAGTTAGTAGATACTTAAACTACAGAGATTCTACGCTAAAAGGCTTAACTTTATTACGCTAAAAGGCTCTATATTTTACTACGCTAAAAGGCTCTATATTTACTACGCTATAAGGCTCTATATTTTACTACGCTATAAGAGCACTAGTCTTTAAGCAAATAAATAATCTAAACTAAATAAAAATAACAAACATATTTTAATAATATAACATTCACCAAATTACATATAAAACAGTAAAAGAAATTTATGAACATTTTTATTAACATGAAAAATTATTTCTCAACTTTTAACTATTTTTTTAAACATTAATAATTTAATCCGGATAAAAATAACATATTAATTTAATAGCAAACAAAATACAAAACAACATGGAAACACATTCAAGAAAACTAATATGCATTATTATACGAGTTTCGACATAAACTAAATCAGAATACCTCGATTTATGTTTTTAGAAAAGTCGCAAAATTGAAATTTTGATCCCGAAATGAGGAAACCACAACAATAGAAGGCTTGGGTTGTATGCGGGACCTACAATCTTAACTTTTTGTGTGACGGGTGGGGTCCGCTTGAATATTTTTTGGAGAAAAAAAGGGGGGACCGCTGTTTTTTGTTTTTAAAAATGGAGGTCTCGTTCTGTTTCTGTCGTGGGGAAGAAGGATGACCTTTTATTTTAATAGGTAAAGCACGGTATTATACCGTGCTTTTCTATATAAAATGCGGTACTATACCTGTGAGCACGAGATTTTTGTTTCCACGACAATTACTCCAAAAGAAATAGAAAAAAATAAAACAAATTGTCTTTGTGTATAATTTTGAGAATTTGCGTGACATTTTTTTATAGTTATTTGTAGTTTTTGTCTTTGATTGTTTATTTTATTAATTAAAAATACAAAAATATGTTGCGTGTAAATTTAGGATCTTATTCTACTATTAGGAATTAATTAAATTGTATTTGGTTTTTAAATGAATGAAAATCACAAAAAATATTATTATTTTTTTGGTAATTTTGTCATTTTTATCGTTTAATGGTTGATTTTGTTTAATTAATATATGATATTGTGTATTAATTATTGCTAAGAATCAATTAATGTCTGTGTGATATAATTTTAATTTTATAATTTTTTGTAAATTCGGAATTTAAACTAGGAATTAAAAAGGAAAAGAACAAAAAATAGAAAAAGGAATTTGAACTGGGCCATTCACTTTTGGGCCAAAATCAGGCCCAAACATGACCTATACCCGGTCCAAACCATCAGCTCTCAAAAGACGCCTCAGACGACGTCGTTTCGAGATCGGCGAATCTCGACCGTGCATCCATCCTCATCCAACGGTCCACGATCTCACCCTATAACCCGACTTGCTTACCCGGGTCGACCCAGCCCCTCATTAAAACCAAACGACCCCGTTTCTGCACCAAACAACCCCGTCTCGTCCTTCACCAATTAATCCGAGCCGTTAAGATCATTCGATCTGATGACTCAAATTAATTGTCGCGTTTAATATACCCAAAAATCCCCAAACCCCTTTTACCCATTTCATTCCCAAACACCCCCCCTTCGTCTCTGAAAGAGGCAAACCAAACAACCTCGGAACCCTAGCGCCGCCACCTTACTCCATCGCCTGAAACCCGGCGGCATCGACACCGCCGGTCACCAGATTAACACCCCTAAACCATCTGACCACCCCCGTTCCAAATATGTTACTCCATTGTCTCAAATCTTCCCCCATCGTCTCGAATTTTCATTTGAAGATTCGAGCCAAACCTAAACTTATACCAACCGATCCCAAATGCACACCAGTTACTCCCCTGACCTCCCTCGTGACCAAACCAAACCTTGTTTGGTTCGAATCGAACCAGAACAGCTCGAACCCCTAATCTGAGCCCCAAGAACCCTAGAAATTCAAAAACCAGGAATTTGTCCAAATTGGCAGAGGTTTGAGGTTCTAATAGACCTTAGTCGAATTGTTCTCCGTTGAGAACACTTGATTAAGGTCCATTCGACCTCAAAAAGGTCGAGTCTGAGTTCAGACCTGGGT
Organism: Nicotiana sylvestris; assembly: GCF_000393655.2. Lineage (NCBI taxonomy): Eukaryota > Viridiplantae > Streptophyta > Magnoliopsida > Solanales > Solanaceae > Nicotiana > Nicotiana sylvestris. The sequence goes on from NC_091062.1 coordinate 198,630,535, forward strand.
CATCTAGATTACTCGAGGTATTCTTTTTCCCTTTTCCGTTTGATCTGTTTTTTTTTTGTTTATTTTGTTGTTCGTTTGTTGTTTAGAATGATTTTATTTCCAACTTCTTTTTCTTCTCCAAATCAGACCTTTTATTTGGTCGGAATTGTCGTCTGTTCATTGATAGGTGTGTGTGTTTAAACTATATAATCGATTGGAATAAGTTTGATCGATTAATTAGTTTCCAGGGTAATTCGTTATTTTGTCAGTACAACTTGAATCACCTATGTGTACTGTTCGATTCTGATTGTTAGCTGTTGACTTATATGTTGTAATTTGTATAGTCGATTGGATAAATGTCGTCAATTAGTTTTAACAGGTCGGGTTGTTAGAAACCCGCAAATTGTCCAGTTTTAATGGTCTGTCAGTTTAATACTAATATAAACTAATGAATAAAATAGGGATCAATAGTGGAATTGATGATATGATTAAGTGCCTTTAGTGGCTGAAAATCAGAAAGAGCATGGGGCTTAATTTTAAATAGAAATGACTAATTAAAGACTGACAGATTCTTTTTGAATTAACTAGTGAAAAAGGGTACTACTTGAGTTGGCTTAGTGACTTTACTGGTGGGAAATCAGGAACAACATGGGTTCAATAATAAAAAGGTAGAAATGCACATGAGGATGGAATAAAAACAGGCTGAAATGTTTGAATAAAGGAGGGCCAGCTCTAGTCTTTAAAGGGGACTGATTTCGGACAAGAGGGAGAGTTTTTTAGAACCTAAGGGAGCCTATCTTGAAACTAAAAGAGAGAGCTCATTTCTGGACTTCAATCCTAGGTAGACAATAAACAAAAAGAAAAACCTCTGTTGCTCCATTGAAGCTGAAAAATTCTACTTTTCTTCACTTTTTTTTTCTGTTTGAAATCAGCATTAACTGCTATTGTTCTATTGAAACTTAGGCTTCTTTCTTTGAGTGTCCAAAAATCAGAAACTGTTGTTTCAGATTCACCTATTTCTGCCTGTGATTAACATTGGTATTTTCGGGTCTCAACTGAGCCTCCTGAGTCTATTTTGTTTGGATATTGAGTATTGTTTCATTGAGTTATTTCTGGTTTATTCACTGGGGTGTATTCTGTTTGGTTGTTACTGCTGTTGTTGCTGATTGTTGTTTACTGCTGTTGCTGCCAGCTGATTTTCTTTTTCTTTCTTGTTCGTTGTGTTACAACATCCAGGTACACTCTTATCTCCATTTTAATGTGGCATCTTGGTTCAAGTGTATAAATGATCCAGAAAGTCAATGACAAGGAATTTTTGTTAATCTGAACCTATTAGGAATTATTGTAGTTTAATACCCCATTTAGATTACTTATGTTGTCAAGAACTATATTGAACTGCTAGACCGATTTTGTTTGTTTTGGCTAATTTTGGGTTAAGTTAACAATTAACTTGGGTTTAGTTTTCACATTGATAGTGTAATGCATGATCTTAGCAGGTTCCTGGGTGTATTCGAATGAACTGCATGAGATTGTATTTGAACTAAAAAATGGATTTCGAGTTTAGTTAGATCATGTGAATTATTGGATTGTTAAGTATTAGATCCTCTTTTGTAATTTGTCGTTAAACGATTGTATGGTTCGTAATAAATTAGCAGGCAGTCAGAACAGCGTGAAGCAATTGATTATGTTATCATACGTCAAGCCCAAGTTAAGTATTAGACTAGTAAGTTTAGTTCGAGCTAGTATCAAACTAGTTTAGCCTGTGCTGAGTAATCAATCTCCAGTAGGAATAAATAAATACACATCATTATTCCCTGCGTTCAATTATCAAGTGCATATTGAAATAACATTGAAATAACTGAGCATGTCGTCATTCCTTTTATTTTTGAAATCTATTTAGTAAGAATCAAGGATCAGTAGCTAATTAAAAGCTTTGAAGTGGGCCTATTAAATACCTTTCTCGTTTTGGGCAAATTTTAAGGCCCGCGCTCGAACGGTTTTCATTAATGGATCGTTGTTTCAATTCATATTCTTTGGGCTTACTTTTGAGCCCAATGGCACGGTTATTTCAAAACTATTGCTTGGCCCGTATTAGACCGGAAACATTTTAATTAGGATATTTTCTTTTTTTTTTCTTAGAGACAAAACACACACAAAAAAAAATCATAGCTGCTTTTAGGCTTGCCCTTTGTTTTTTTAAAATAAATGAGGCGAGCCTCGCCAAACAAAGACGCACAAACTACGGGGCCCTCAATAGATGTTAATAATTACTTAGATTTCGGGAGTGTCCATTTAGCGAACTTCACGGCTTTCCCCAAAGATAATAACGCGTTAGACTCTTTAGACGCGCTTTTAATTAAATTACATGCTTAAATTCGGGTGCGCATTTATGTGACCCAAATCCAAATCTCAACGGAGTCGGAATATATTAACAACCACGGGCGCATTGATTGCGACGCGGTTCGAAATACATTTTCACGACGTTGCAATTCCATAATAAATAAATAATAAAAGCGGTTTAAACCTAATAAAAGCACACAAGTTATAACATGTATTAAAATCAGATATTTAGCCATTATAACAATTTAAGCGACTGTGCTAGAACCACCGGATTCGGGGGTGCCTAACACCTTCCGTCGGATCAACAAAATTCCTTACTTAGAATTTCTGGTTCGCAGACTTCATTTGGAAAGTCGAATATTTTCCTCGAATTGGGATTCAAGATAAACCGGTGACTTGGGACACCAAAAGCCAAACTTTTCCCAAGTGACGACTCTGAATTAAATAAATAATCTCATTTCGAATATTGTCACTTAAAATGGAAAAAATCCCTCACGCATCCTTCGGGGTAGGCGCGCAAAAAGGAGGTGTGACAGCTCTGGCGACTCTGCTGGGGATACGAACCCAAAATCTCTGGTTCAGGGTTCAAGAATTCGAGCTTAGAATATTTGTTATATTCGGCTTTATTATCTGATCTTTATTACATGTTTGGGCATAACGTGCTAAATGTTGCCTTTTACCGCTTTGATATTAACTGAACTGTATATAAACTGTGCCGAAACTCTCTTCTTCTCATCTTCGGGGATGTGCTTGCTGGTCGAGACTCCCTATTCTGTTAGTGTCATACCTTGAAATAAGAAAGAGGTCGGACAAGTTACAAAGCCGGACGATCTCGCGGGTCCCCGGTACGTAGCCCCCTCCTCGACTCGAGTTGTCCGCTCGGGTACATAGTCTAGAACAAATACCCAGGATAAACCTAGTATAACAAAACCTCATGCCGGATCCCTAGTAGGAACGCTTATTTGCATCATGTTGCATTTGACATAGGGGACTCAACACAGGGGTTGAGTTTGTCTAGGACAAGCAACCTGAAATGAAAAAAAAGACCATCCTGCTGCATCCTGTTTGTTTTGCACATTTATTTGCTGCAGACTTGCATGTTGACCGGTTTCTGAAAATACTTATTGAAAAAAAAAGTAGTTTTAAAACTCAAAAAAAAAATGGTTTCCTCCTTTCTAATATCTTTCATACAAAAAAAAAAGAAAAAATTAATAAAAATCAAAAATCTAAAATACGGGTTTCCTTTATTTTGAAGTATTTTTCCCAAAAAATCAAAAAAAAAACAGAAAAAAAAGAGAATCAATATATATATATATATATATATATATATATATTCATTCTTTTAAAGACTTTCCTTCTTTAAAAGTCTTTCTTTCGTAAATGTCATAGAATTAAAAAATTAAAATCAAAAAATATTTTTATTTTTCTTTAGAAGTACTTTTGTAAATTTAAAAACAAAGAAAAAAAAACTCGAAAATCCAAAATATTTTCTTAAAAATGCCTCTTTCGAAAATTAAGAGGCGACAACCAAAATCCAAAGAAAATATTTTCTTTCTTATTTAGAAAAGAGAAAACAAATGAAAATTCAAACAAAAATATTTTCTTTTTTTTTACTTCTAAAATTCTCAAAGTTCCAATCAAAAGAAAGGGAATTTTTAGAAGTTTTTCTTTCAAAAATAAAAATAGAGTCAAATTCAAAAATCTAAAAAATATATCCTTTTCTTCTTTTAAAGCATTTTTTTAGAAAACCCCAAAAGAAACAAAAATCCAAAAAAAACCCTTTTATTCTTTTTCCAAAAAGAAAAAAAAGGGAGTTAGTTTACTTACTCTATTCACATTTGCCCGAACTACGCCGGTTTGATTCTCACAGGGTGTGAGATACGTAGGCAACCCTCATCGGGTCCAACCTCCCCTTTTTCAGAAATAGCCAAAATGTCAGAATTTTAATTTCATCATAAATGAGTCGGGTGATGTCACTTTTGTCAAATGTAGCCGAATGTTCTCGAAAGGGACGATGGGAGGCTGACTTTGTGTAAACGGCCACTTTCGATCATCCTTTAGAGTTTGGATCGGTTGACCATCACAGCCTTAAAATCTTAATCCCCGAAGTGCTGAAAGGCCGTGTTCGAAAAATCGGATCTTTCTTTCTAAAATATAGTCAAATCATTTTTGAGTCAAATAATTTTTGCTTAAATCACTTTAATAAATGTGCAGGATGAGCACAATGCAAATTGAACACTTTTCGATAATGACTAAAGTCCCTGTCAAGTTGCGGCTATGGTGGGATGATCTAGGTGTTGAAGAACAAGATGAGGTCAAGAAATATCTGAAAGGTCTCACGGGTTTATTGGAAATCCAGCCTCGGGGAGATATCATAAGAGCTTTGGTCACCTACTGGGACCCGACACATAATGTCTTCCACTTCTCCGATTTTGAACTCCCCGACTCTGGAGGAAATAGCCGGGTACATCGGAAATGCTGAAGTTCCATTAAGGCAAAAATACCTGGTTGCCCCAAGAGCTGTCACTGTGCATCGGTTTCTAGATTCATTAAAGATACCCAGGACGGTCCATAACCCAGATTTGGCCGCAGGTTTCTGTAGTCCGCGCTTCATATACGACATATATGGTCATGTAGGAGGATTCAACAATCCGGCTAACAAGCTATGCAGCAATGGTAACCGTCAGAAGTGGGATGAGCATAGACGAGTGGCTTTCATGATAACATTTTTGGGCCTTTTGGTGTTTCCGAAGAAAGACGGAAACATTGATCTGAAAATATCCGGGGTCGTCAGTACTTTGCTCACTCAGAATGAAAGCACTCTCGCGCCTATGGTAGTATCTGATATCTTTCGAGCTCTCACAGCCTGCAAGGCCAGAGGGAATTTTTTCGAGGGGTGTAATTTGCTGCTACAAATATGGATGACTGAACATCTCTGCCGCCGTTCCAAGCTTTTGAGTTATGGTTCCTCGAAGAAGACTTGCATAGAAGAGTTTTACATGAGAATCAAGGAGGTCAGTCTACCCGAAGGAGTTACGGCATGGCTGTCATTCTTTCGAATCCTCACCGCCAGCCAAATACAATGGACACTGGGATGGTTGCCTGTTGATGAGGTCATATATATGCCGACCGCTGGGACCCACTTTCTATTGATGGGACTTAAGAGCATTCAGCCTTACGCGCCCTATCGAGTTTTGAGACAACTCGGGAGATGCCAAATAGTGCCACACGAGGAAGATCTTAGTGCTCAAGCAATTGAGATTAGCCTTGACGGACAATTTCCTGAAGCAAAAGTCCGCCAGATCTGGAATGAATGCCAATGTTTAAAAGCAGATACATGCGTGCAGGATCGGGCCAAATGTGAAGTAGCACTAGGGTACCTTGTGTGGTACAGAAGAGAACTTGAGCACAAAAGGCCGGCTAAAAGACCCCATATCCTGAATTTTGCCGAGTCATCACAGGAGCAATGGGATTGGTTAGCAAAAGAAAAGACTATCGGTTTGAAATCAGAAAGCTGAAACAACAAATTGAAGGTCTAAAATTTGAGCACAACGTGCAAGTTGCTACTGATCTGGGAGAAAAGAACAGGTTGACCCAGGAAAACGAGACGCTTAGGGCCCAAATCCAGCAGATAAGGATAGCTGCTGATAACCAACAAAGGAGCTGGTCGGATGAGCGACTGATAAAATGTTTAAAAATGGAAATTGGTGAGTGCCGGAGTGAGTCGGAGAATCTTGAGAATACCATAGCAGGACTCGAGACACACTGGGCAAAAAGAACAGAAGAGCGCAACCGGTACCTGCAGCAGTTGAAAAGGGATCACAAGCAAAGCATTGTCAATTTGAAGAGAAAGGTGGCCACTCTTGAGGACAGAGCGGTTGAGCAAGCCCGAATCTTTGAAGTTGAAAATAGACATTGCTATGATTTACTGACCCAAATGGAAGTAGAAATTAAACAGTGGCAGAATCAACATCTCCAAGATTCTCGGGTTTTGAAGGCCCGTAATGATCAAATAAAGCGCCTACTCATAGAAAAGAGGCAAACCAGGGATAGGATTAAGACCATTGCCCATGCCATCATTAGGAGGTGTCTACGATGTGAAGATATGACCCGCATTACCTTTTTCTCGGCAGTGATGATTTATGTCAAGCAAACCATGTATGAGCTGGAACAACTTGAAAGGGACCTCGCACCTAAGCCCGCGGCGAGGCCAAACGATGCCCCGCAGGCACCAATTCTTAAAACTTTAATGTATTTATAGGTCGAGTCTGTATTTTCCGTCTTGGCGTCTTTTGTCTGTCTTTTCGCATCAGGGTGTATCAGTAGTTGTTGAGTTTGTATTTATTTCAAGTCTGTTATTCTCCCTTTTTCAAAAAATGTTGGTTTGTAATAAATTGTTTTAGTAATAATAAAAAAAAATGTTTCTTTATTTTTACACTTGTTTGTCTTGAACTACGTAATGATCTGATTCACGCGGCGTCGTGATACGTAGGCAATCCTCATCGGATCCGGTAACGTTTTTAACTTCAAATTAAAAAAAAAGAAAAAAAATATAATAAAAAAATAAATAAATAAAGGGGAGCATAAAGAGAAGCCGGAATGACGCATGTCATCGATGCAAACATGTAGAAACTCACTTAACTATATAGGTGCATCACACCCCAACGTGAGATTACCTGTCTATTATTTGTTTCAAACTAACTGTTTGCTTGCTGCTAAGTCTAGGTTTTTAGAAAGGTGGTTTGGTTTCGTGGAGGTCTGGCCTCACATTCATACTTTACGAGGTCGAAAGGAAGTGTTCAACTGCCCGTCACTAAGTCGAGAGGAAGTATTCACACTTACTTCACGAGATCAAAGGGAAGTGTAGAGATGTCTTCAGAAATTCCTTTGCCAACAATTCCTGTCTCCGAAGAGAGTTCAATCTCGGCCATCCCAACTTCCGAATCAGCAACTGCTGAAGAAAAAAGAATCTTACGGCTTCGCATGTTGGAAATGTTGGATGACTGGAACAATAGAAAAGAGCCGCCGAGTTTAATCCCTGGATTCCCCGAGCTATTCTCTAGGACAAGTGGGACTTCCAACGTCCCCATAAGTTATCCAACTACCCCATTCGAGTACCCTACCATTTCAGCCCACTCCGCTAGATCACCCTCTGATTCTTATCCCCGGATGTCAACGACAGATGTGGCTACAAACATATTCACTGCACCGCCTTGTCCAATCGCGGCACAACCCGCTATACACAGGCCTAATTTTGACTCTTCCTTATTCACATTTCAAGCACTATCCTTCTCGCTGGAACCAACTCGGTTTACCACCAGCACTCACCCTCAGCAGCCTCAATACGAGTTTACGCCTGGGCAAGACCGAAATCCCAAAGCTCTTGAACAAGATGAAATGGCAAGAAGAATGAGGAGCCCCGAGCAGAGTTTAAAAAATATGCAAGGTTTAAGCGGGCAGAAGAGTGTCTCCTATACTGATCTGTGTATGTTCCCTCACGTACACCTGCCCGTAGGGTTCAAAACACCAAAGTTTGAGAAATATGATGGGCATGGCGATCCCATTGCTCACCTCAAAAAGTATTGCAACCAATTGCGCGGGGATGGCGGCAAAGAAGAATTGTTGATGACATACTTCGGAGAAAGCTTGATGGGCATAGCCTCAGAATGGTATATGGATCAGGACATATCTCGATGGCACATTTGGGACGATCTTGCCAGAGATTTTGTAAGGCAGTTTCAGTATAATATTGACATCGCGCCAGACAGGAATTCTTTGTTAAACTTGAAAAAGAAACCCTCAGCAAGCTTCAGAGAATACGCTATTAAATGGCGCGAGCAAGCATCAAGAGTAAAACCTCCCATGGATGAAATAGAAATGGTCACTACTTTCCTCCAAGCTCAAGAATCAGATTACTTCCAAAACATGATGTCGGCCATGGGGAAACCTTTCGCAGAAGCAATTAAGATCGGAGAAATGGTAGAAAATGGGCTAAAAACGGGTCGAATTCTAAGCCAATCTGCTATCAGAGCTACATCCCAAGCCATTCAGGGTGGGTCTAGAGGAATAGCAAAGGGAAAGAAAAGGGAAGAAACGTTCATAACAGCGTCGGGTACAAGGAGAAACTATACTCCCGGACCCCTTTTCTCAGATAGGACCCCGCAACACTATTACCCTCACCAAGATTTGTCCTATACTCCTAAGCCATACTCAGTCATGAATACTCAGCCTTATGTCCGTCCACCACAACAAACCAATTGGAGCCAAGCTCCACCTCCCAGAAATTAGCCTCCTTACCGAAACCACTATAATCCACAACTACCCCAAAATAACTTCCGTCCTCAAGAACCACCTAGAAGACAAACTTTCACACCCATTGGTGAATAGTATTCTACCCTATTCCCAAAACTAGTCCAGATGGGTTTCCTGCAACCAGTCCCTCAGACAAGGCACAATCCAGCATCACCTGCTTACAAAGCTAGTGTCAGGTGTGCTTATCATTCGGGAGCAGAAGGGCATGATACCAATGATTGTTGGACTTTAAGAAGGGCGGTAGAGAACTTAATAGAACAAGGAAAGATAGTATTAAGGGACGAGGAGGTCCCAAATGTGACCAACAATCCATTGCCCGCTCACAATAATGGGTCGTTGATTGGGATGATCTGTGAGTGTCGCACCTCCTTTTTCCGCGCCCGGGGGGCAGGGGAGTTTTTCCAATTAAAGGACAATCGAAACGGGATTGGTTTAATTATTTCAGAGTCGCCACTTGGGAGATTTAGGGTGTCCCAAGTCACCAATTTTAATCCCGAATCGAGGAAAAGAATGACTCTATATTACAGTCTGCGTACCAGAAATCTAGATAAGGAATTCTGTTAACCCGGGAGAAGGTGTTAGGCATTCCCGAGTTCCGTGGTTCTAGCACGGTCGCTCAACTGTTATATTCGGCTTATTTATCTGATTTTAAAATACAATTATGAACCAATGTGCCAATTTTAACTTTTAACCGCTTTATTATTATTGTATTTACAAGAATGTGAACATCGCTTAAAACACGTCTTTGGACTGCGTCACATGAAATGCACCCACAATCCGGAACGCATTTTATTTGATGTTTTGAGATTTGGATTTGGGTCGCATGAAATGCGCACCCGAGCTTAAGAAAGTAAATTATTAAACACGCGCCTAAAGAGACTATCGCGTTATTATTTTGGGAAGGCCACGAAATTCACTAAGCGGCCCTCCTGAATTCTAAGTAATTTAAAACAAGTATTTACTGAGGGCCCCGCAATTTGTATTTTTATTCGGCGAGGCTCATCTCATTCTTATTTTTTAAAGGAATTTGCAACGTCATGGAAATGCATCTCGGGCCACGCCACAATCAATGCGCCCGTGACTAGAGACACAACTTATTTGATGAAACGAATATTTTTCAGTGGGATTAAAATTACTCTTATGATTTTAACATTACTACTATACGTAGAAACAACTCTTAAGACAAGCATGTAGATAACAATAATCTTAATATGAAGAAGCAAATTGCGGAATAGCTACTTAAAATAACGAAACAAAGGAAGAGACATTCAGCAAATCCGATACACAAACAGTGCATAGGAAATCCATATCATTTCATTCCATTTAAGCAAATATAACAAGTTTGGAAATGTATATGCACCTGTTTGAAGCAAGAACAACAACCAAACTGTCTCGACAGCTATCGGAAACCTCTCCAATGACGGAACCTCGATGTCGAACTCAACGATATCAGACCGGAAGCCACGAGCACAACCCGACGACGACCTCAGACGGTGTGCGCGACGATAACGAAGAAACGGCGGCAACTGAGCATACTAACGCTAATGGCGTTACTGCTGGTTCGTGACTGGGGTGAGGAGGAGGCCTGGGGTTCGACTGGAGGGGTTGTTGTCGTTGGTCGTGTTGCTGGGTTGCGACGGGGTGGTGTTTGGTCGTTGGTTATGGTGGTTATGGGTGGAGGTGACGGGGTGGTGTTTGGTCGTTGGTTATGGTGGTTATGGGTGGAGGTGACGGAGGTGGAGCTGGAGGTGGAGGGGGCTGTTAGCGGCGACAATGGTGGTGGCGATGGCTGGATTATGGTGGTTTGGACAGTAGGGAGATGGTGTTTGGACGCTGATGGCATTGGAGGGGACGTGGTGGTGGCGGAAGAGATGGTGGCGATGGCGTTGGAGGGGACAGTAGTATTTTTGACGGGGAGGTCTGTGTGTTTGGACGCTGCGAGGAGGAGGGTCTCGTGGGTTTTTGACGATGGGGGAGTCCGCCAATGCAAGGGGCAGCAGGTTGACGGGGACTCAGCTGGGTATTTGCTTCTTCTTCTTCTTGAAGAAGAAGCATGAACAGTAGTATATCTCCAAATTTCCAAAAGTCCGTCCTTCCTTTCATGTTTTGTCCGTGTATTTGTAATACAATGCCCATAAAAAATGAGCCCCACGCGTGGTGGGGTTCGAGGCATATGTCCCCCACGCGTGGTGGGTTCCCCACGTGTCCTGGACACGGTTTATTATGGGCTAGGTCCGAAAATTAGGCCTAAAACCGGGTAGTTTGAACCCGAATATTATTCTTTTGCCCGGACCCGAGAAATAGGAACACGTTGCTTAACTAGTCCTATGTAAGCAAAATAACTACCAAAAATAAGACTAGTATTTAAACAAAACTATATATTTTTAAATATTTTTCAAGATTTTAAAATAGCTACAAAAATATTAATAAAACTATTTTTTTGTAATTTTCGTAAATATTAAGATAAAATATGAAGTAATATTTTTTGTATTTTTCAAAGTTAAAATAACTATAACATATTAATAAAACTATTTTTGTAATTTTCGTTTTTTTTAATAAAGAAAAAAATATGAAATAATATTTTTTGTATTAAAATGACTTCAAAACATTAATAGAATTATATATATATTTTTTGTTAATTTTGGAATTTATATAAAGTACCAAAATAAAGTGCAATTTTTGAATTTTTTTTCAAGTTTATGAGGGATACATAAACTAAAATTTATATATATATTTTGTGATTTTTTCTTTTTGCAACAAAATAAGGTAAAATAGTTAAAATAGCTATACTAGACCCAATTTCACATATTCACGCTAAAAATGTGAAAATTCTCGGGGAGGGTCAAAAATCACGTGCTTACAGCTGCCCCTCTTTGACTGGAAACACGAAGAGTTTTCCGACAAAGAACGACTAGACGTGTTTTTGACCCGACCATTACTTGGACGGACTACACTTAAGGAAAGGGAGGGAATGTGACCGAGCCCTGGTATCTGAGCTGCCTACATATCCTTGGTTATACAGGAATCAGGCCACGTGTAGTTCGGGATGAGAGAGATAGTGAAGTGTACCGAGGTGAAGAGCCGATCGAGGTGCCGTTCCGTTGAGGTTCCGGTCCGCGGTCCTGTCATTACAACAAAAATGAAAACTGAAAAAGACTAACTAAGCCTATCAGCTACTAGTTACAAGGATTCCTATCTTTAAGTCTTCTGAAACTTGGTCTTGAGTCTTGAATGGTGCTTCATACAGACTTTGGATTTGAACCTTGATACTTGCTAGTTGTAGGCGCTAGTTCTTGAGCAGATCACACTTGTTCTCCACATCCGTGCTTCGGATTCATTCATTTTTCTCTTTTTCTCTTTCTTTTTTTTTTTTTTGTTTTTGTGACTAGCTTTTGTTGACCCTCTCAGACTGTTGACTCGCATTCTTGGGGCGAGCTTCTTGTTGCTTCTATCTTGGATTGAGTGCTGGGGATTTTTGTTGTAGCCTTCTGCCTTCCAATGGGTTACGGCTTGACTTTGAACGATCCCGCTGTTCTACAGGCGGACCCCTAACTTCTTCAATCTTTGACATATAACAATCTTCTGCTCTACAGGCAGGCCCCTGACAAACAAAACAAACAAAATTTCCTAACCCAGTTTGTACTGGGAAGGTTTGTGAGTCGTTAGCAAAATCGTAGCCCACTGATACTACTGATGCAGTGCTGAGAGTGAACTAAACACTAGATTAGGATGTATTCCCTTGTTATACAGGTGGGCGCCTAACTTCAATGCTTGAAATGTAAGGACTGAAATGTATTCCTCTGTTCTATGGGCGGGCTCCCAACTTCAACACTTGACTCTTTTTTCAAAATGTTTTTTTTAGCATCTTAGGAGAAAGATTCATCGGACTAAGATTTTGATCCTAGGAGAAGGTTCGTCAGACTAGGTCTCTATCTTAGGAGAAAAATTCGTCAGACTAAGATTTTGATCCTAGGAGAAGGTTCATCAGACTAGGTCATTTTTGTTTTTTGGTTATCTTAGGAGAAAGATTCATCAGACTAAGATTTTGATCCTAGGAGAAGGTTCGTCAGACTAGGTCTCTATCTTAGGAGAAAAATTCATCGGACTAAGATTTTGATCCTAGGAGAAGGTTCATCAGACTAGGTCATTTTTTTTTGTTATCTTAGGAGAAAGATTCATCAGACTAAGATTTTGATCCTAGGAGAAGGTTCGTCAGACTAGGTCATTTTTTGTTTTTGGTTATCTTAGGAGAAAGATTCATCAGACTAAGATTTTGATCCTAGGAGAAGGTTCGTCAGACTAGGTCATTTTTTGTTTTTGGTTATCTTAGGAGAAAGATTCATCAGACTAAGATTTTGATCCTAGGAGAAGGTTCGTCAGACTAGGTCTCTATCTTAGGAGAAAAATTCATCGGACTAAGATTTTGATCCTAGGAGAAGGTTCATCAGACTAGGTCATTCTTTTTTTTTTTCCTTCAAAAACAACTTAGGAGGAAATGCATCTCCTATGGGTAAACTTAACTTTGAGGAAGTGCGTCTCCTGTGGGTACAATAAACTTAGGAAGTGCGTCTCCTATTGGGGATAACTGTTCTTAGGAAGTGCGTCTCCTACTGGGTGAAACTAAACTTTAGGAAGTGCGTCTCCTATTGGTGAAACTCGCTTAGGAAGTGCGTCTCCTATTGGTGAAACTTGCTTTAGGACGTGCGTCTCCTATTGGGTGCAATAAACTTAGGAAGTGCGTCTCCTATTGGTAGAACTGAACTTAGGAAGTGCGTCTCCTATGGGTGAAATGAACTTAGGAAGTGCGTCTCCTATGGTGAAACTCGCTTAGGAAGTGCGTCTCCTATTGGTGAAACTTGCTTTAGGAAGTGCGTCTCCTATGGTGAAACTGAACTTTAGGAAGTGCGTCTCCTATGGTGAAACTGACTTAGGAAGTGCGTCTCCTATTGATGAAACTTGCTTAGGAAGTGCGTCTCCTATTGGTGAAACTTGCTTTAGGAAGTGCGTCTCCTATGGTGAAACTGAACTTTAGGAAGTGCGTCTCCTATGGTGAAACATATCTTAGGAAGTGCGTCTCCTATTGGTAAAACTGAAACTTAGGAAGTGCGTCTCCTATGGTGAAACATATAAACTTTAGGAAGTGCGTCTCCTATGGGTAGAACTGAACTTAGGAAGTGCGTCTCCTATGGTAAAACTGAACTTAGGAGGAAATGCATCTCCTATGGGTGAAACTGAAACAAACCTAGGAGGAAATGCATCTCCTATGGGTAAAACTAAAACTTAGGAGGAAATGCATCTCCTATGGGTAAGACGTGGAATGTATGCCTCTATTATCTGGGCGGGCTCCCAATTTCAACACTTGAAATAAAAAGACTGAATGTATGCCTCTGTTATCTGGGCGGGCTCCCAATTTCAACACTTAAAATAAAAGACTGAATGTATGCCTCTATTATCTGGGCGGGCTCCCAATTTCAACACTTAAAAATAAAAAGACTGAATTTATGCCTCTGTTATCTGGGCGGGCTCCCAATTTCAACACTTAAAAGTAAAGACTGAAACCAACATATCCTATTTGAGGGCGGATGAACCCAACATATCCTATTTGAGGGCGGATGAACCCAACAGATCCTATTTGAGGGCGGATGAACCCAACAGATCCTATTTGAGGGCGGATGAACCCGACAGATCCTATTTGAGGGCGGATGAACCCGACAGATCCTATTTGAGGGCGGATGAACCCAACAGATCCTATTTGAGGGCGGATGAACCCAACAGATCCTATTTGAGGGCGGATGAACCCGACTGATCCTATTTGAGGGCGGATGAACCCGACAGATCCTATTTGAGGGCGGATTAACCCGACAGATCCTATTTGAGGGCGGATGAACCCGACAGATCCTATTTGAGGGCGGATGAACCCAACATATCCTATTTGAGGGCGGATGAACCCGACATATCCTATTTGAGGGCGGATGAACCCGACAGATCCTATTTGAGGGCGGATGAACCCGACAGATCCTATTTGAGGGCGGATGAACCCAACAGATCCTATTTGAGGGCGGATGAACCCGACAGATCCTAATTTGAGGGCGGATGAACCCGACATATCCTATTTGAGGGCGGATGAACCCGACAGATCCTATTTGAGGGCGGATGAACCCAACATATCCTATTTGAGGGCGGATGAACCCGACAGATCCTATTTGAGGGCGGATGAACCCGACAGATCCTATTTGAGGGCGGATTAACCCAACAGATCCTATTTGAGGGCGGATGAACCCGACATATCCTATTTGAGGGCGGATGAACCCAAAATATCTTTAAGACTTGAAAATGTCTTACCTCGAATACTTGCTGGGGATTGGGATGAATTTTCATTTTCTACCTTCCCCATTTTTTATTATTATTCTTTTTTTTTTTTTATTATTATTATTCCCCTTTTTTTGTTTTTATTTTGTTTTTGCATAGCTTCTTCCTTCAAAGACTATCTCCCTTGATTTACTTACCTGTTGGGGGGTAAAATGTTATCAGCTGGGGGTACCTGACTTCCAGAAAATTTTCTAAATGGAAGGAAAATTTTCTGCCCCAGTTTGATAATATCCCTTGTGGCATGCAGTTCTGGCATCAATGCCATTTCCTTTACCTGTTTCAAATCAAACAAAATTGTTAGTTTAAAACATGGTGGTTGGTTGTGATACTCCTACTGGGATGGCTTTCCCTTTCTCCTTCCTTGCTCTGCATTCAACAACTTGTTGGGACGATATTATGTGCTGGGGATAATCCCTTCCTGCTGGGGGATATCCCTCTTCTTTTGTGGCATAGCTTGGAAACTGGCATTTTCCCCGACCTTTCAGTCTAGTATGGATTTCGCCAAATCATGCTCGCTGCTCTCCTTGCTCTGTTCATGGGCCTTGGCCTTTGAGGTTTATAACCTTGGTTTTGGCAAGGATATCTCTCTTGACGCTCGTCAATCCTTTTGTCAATTCCCTTTGCTGGGGATATCTTTTTTGACACTGACCTCGCGCTTGTTCCTTGCTGACTATACCATTCGGATATACTAGTCAGATCTCATCTTGGAAAGCTGATGGCATATTTTGAAGTCATTTCATACTTGTTCTGACCGGACAGACTCTATTGGGGAAATTTTTTATGAAAGGAGAAAGATAACAGAAACAAAATAAAAGACAAAGGAAACGATGACTCTTTTACAAAAGAAACTATAAATAAAAACCTATCAAACGCAGATACCGACTCTAATGGCCATGACATGCGTATGTGGCCTATCCTCTGCCGTCAATCATCTTTTAAGATCTTCCATTGGCGATTCCCCCTCTGATTCTCAATCTTATTCGACTTGTAGTGCCCGAAGGGTTTTCACTATCAAGTCTCTCTCATTTTTGGCTTTTCTCTCAGCTTTCATCGCCTTATGGTGCCTGTGAAGGTTTTCACCGATAAGACTCTCTCATTTGTGTCACTCTCCAGCTGGGGGTTTAGAGTGTCGCCGGTACGACTCTTTCTGCTGGAGATTAGAGTCCTTTCTGCTGTGGAACAGAATGTTATGTTCGCCGGTAAGACTCTTCATTTGTCTGACTTGGCATCTTTTGAAGACTGGTCAGAAGGTCTTTCTTTGGACCGTAATGTGGGTTTTGGATAGGCTAGAAAGAAAAGGGTATAAAAAGGCTCAAAAATACATTAATTTTTTGGGTTATTAGTTACAACCTTCGGAATTAGATTTATTTACAACGACCGCAACCTCTGCCCCAGTTTCTTGCTTGGGGATATTTTAATTGATTTTTTTTTTCATTTTTCAAAACTATGACCGAGCCGTGAAGCGCCTACGTATCCTCTTTGAGGAATCAGGTCAAACGTAGTTCCCAATTCCTTTTTTTCATTTGACTTTCTTTTTACTCATTTCTTATCTTTCTTTTCTTTTCTTTTCTTTTTTCTTTTTCGTTTTGTTGTTTTCTTTCTTTCTTTTTTTTCTTTTTCGTTGCTACTGATTCCGAACGAGGGGTATGAAAGAAAATAAATAAGGCTCAAAAGGGGTTAACGAAGGATAAAGTGTTTGGGTAGCAGAACAAAATGCCTTCGTCATTCCAGTCTTCAAAACATGCCTAGTGCAAACAACACAATTTAAATTTGTAGTCTCTTCTGATGGTGCTGGACTTGACAATTATGTTAAACATATGTTTGTTCATTTGTCACTTCTAAAGCACCGTTGGGCGACACTCTCATTCTCATTATTATGAACGACCCTCATGCCAATTTAGGCGAATCTTTCTTTAACGGTATTCTTTGTGTTCAACTTGCCCCAGTTCCACATGACTCGGGCTCTGAATAATCTCAAACCGTCCTTATTTTCTTTAAATGTTCTGATCGCCTTTCCAGGGTTTTATGATTAACTTTAAAGATTAGGCCCAAAAGTGTGCACGCATGTCATGTCCCTAGAATCGGCATCGAACAAAATGGTAAAAGGACTAAACAAAAAGATGACTGGAAATAATAAAAGACCGGACTTTGTATTAGACTACCGGTGAAATGGTTTAAATAACAAAACAATCCAGAACAAAAATCCTAAAAACAAACTGGACAAGACAACATCCGACTCATAACCCTAATAATCCGAACAACAGAAATGACAACAAAATGAGCCACCACAAGCTTCTCTCTTGCTGACCAAGGAACAAAACGTCCTCCCACTTTATCAAAATTGGCATTTTAGCCACTGAGCTTTGCATCAATATTACCAGCTTCAACCTCATCAACCTCCGTAGGCAAGTTCTCGAGGAGGTTCGAGTGCTCCATGTCACTGTTATTAATCGCAACCCGCCCTTCTCGGATCATTTTCTCTACTTCCCTTCTCCAGCTATGACAGCTCTCAATGTTGTGCCCTATGACATTGGAGTGGTAGGCGCATCGTGCTGCCGGATCAAAGCTCCTTGCAAGCGGATTTATAGTACATGCGGGGAGTGGCTCAATCGAACCAGCATGCCTTAGCCTTTCAAACAGACTGGCATAAGATACCCCGATGGGGGTGAGAGCCTTTCCTCGTTTCAGCAACCTCTTCATTCTTGCATGTTGACAGGGCCGGAAACCTGATCCAGGTGGCTTTTGGTAGGCTTGTGTAGGTGGGTAGGCATTTTGTGGAGCCGGGTGCCTGGAAAGTGAAGTATGGCGGGGAAAGAAGTGGTGTTGGGGAGCGGAGAAGCATTGAGGAGTGATGGAGCTACTCGGGTAGCTGGGAAGGCTGCCATAAGTGGGTTGGGATGGAGAGTATGGGGGATCTTCCATTATGGTGTTGGGTGCTTGGGAATTGACCGAGTTCAAGAGACTTGGCGGTGGAGGGGGTGGTGCTTTTCCCGTTATCCATGCCTGATACATGTCTGCCACATGCTGTCTCAGCAATCTCACTTCTTCTACCAACCCGCTGTTCCGTTCGACCAATTGTTGTCGGTCATCAGTACCGACCCACTCGGTTCTGCGGTTCTGAGCCATTGTCCTTTGATTTTGCTTTGCAGGGAGGAGTTACCACAACCAACCACTTTTCTATATATGAACACATCAAAAGGAAGTCATCACGTTAGTGTTAGGGCATTGGACGGACAATCATATATCAAAAATGTACCCAAGCAGTTAGGCAATTGTGCCCCCTGAAAATCTTCCACACTCTCTTTTATTTATTTATTATTATATATTTTTATTTTATTTTCTTTTTTTATTTTATTTTCTTTTTTATTTTATTTTAGTGGTGGTCGAATCTTATGGAGATTGCCTACGTATCATGTCCCCGCATGAATCAGACCTTGCGTAGTTCGGACCAATAAAAGATAAACAATAATGAACATTTTTTCTTTTCACTTTTCATATTAAAACAAACTGGGTTTCAAAGGTTTAAAGATGACCTACCAACTTGAAAATCAAACAACCCGCCTATTTTAATCAAAAGATTTATAAACTCAAAAACAAAAGGCTAACTCCCTTTCTCTGTTCGACAAATGCAACCAAATGGTTATTTTTGCCAATGTGGCCCCTTCCAAATTTCACATGAATTTTGAGGCCGGGGAGGATTATTTTATGACACTTTTACAAACTTGTCCGTTCTTTTACGAAAATAACCTTTCGACAACTGACAGATACTCTAAGGCTATTTCGGCAAGAACGGTTTAAGATGCGGCCGAAGCTGGCTCGGCTTATTATGACAAAAGACGGTATTCACATGACCGCTGACTCTTTGATTTTTTTTCTTTTCAAATTACAATAAAAGACTTGGCGTTGTAAACACGGCCCTTCAGCGCCTCGGGGACGAAGATTTATAAGGCTGTGTGGGTCAACTTGGACCAAAAATTCTAAACATGACCCGAAGGTGGCTATTTATGCAAAGTCAGCCTTCCGGCGTCCCTTTCGGGAACATTCGGCTATTTATGACAAAACAGCATCACCTGACTTATTTATGACTCTTTTGTCGTTTTTCAAATTAGAAAACTCAATATTGCAAGCACGGCCTTTCAACGTCTCGGGGACGAAGATTTTTAAGGCTGTGTGGGCCCACTCAAAATGACCCAAAGGTGGCTGTTTATGCCAAGTCAGTCTTCTGGCGTCCCTTTCGAAAGCATTGGGCTATTTATGACAAAACAGCATCACCTGACTTATCTATAACTCTTTTTTATCGTTTTTCAAATTAGAAAAGTCAATATTGCAAACACGGCCTTTCAACGTCTCGGGGACGAAGATTTTTAAGGCTGTGTGGATCAACTGGACCAAATCTTAAAATGACCCAAAGGTGGCTGTTTATGCAAAGTCAGCCTTCCGGCGTCCCTTTCGGGAACATTCGGCTATGTCTTGATAAAACAGCGTCACCCGACTTCTTTATGACAAAGACTAAAATTTGACATGTATTTTTTATTATTATTATTATTATTATTTGTTTTTTGGCTTTTTTAGCAAAAGGTGGGTAGGACATCACCCGACTTATTTATAACAAGATTAAAATTTTTGATTTTTGGCTATTTTAGCAAAAGGTGGTTTGGACATCACCCGACTTATTTATAACAAGATTAAATTTTTTGATTTTTGGCTATTTTAGCAAAAGGTGGGGTTGGACCCGATGAGGGTTGCCTACGTATCTCACATCCGGTGAGAATCAAACTCGCGTAGTTCGGGCAAATAAGCTATTTTTGAGAAGACCCTTTTCCATTTCTATTTTTTTTTATTATTATTCTTTTTTCACAACAATCAAATAGACTATTATTTTTCATTCATAACAAACAAACAAATTAACGAAAAACATAAAACATTCCTTCTTTTTTGAGAAGGTGGGGTTGGACCCGATGAGGGTTGCCTACGTATCTCACATCCGGTGAGAATCAAACCCGCGTAGTTCGGTCAAAAGAACTACTTTAAAAGAAGAAAGGAAGCATTTTTTGATTGATTTTCTTTTTACAAAGTAACCCTTCTAAGATATATTTTTTGAATTTTCATTTTCTCTTTTTTTTCTTTATTCTAAAGAAGAAGAAGAAAATATTTTTTCGGAATTTTACTTTTAATAAAAGAAATGCTTTCTCAAAATGTTTTTTTTTTGAATTTTGAATCTTCTTTTCAATTTTGAAAAAAAGAATCAAAATATTTTCGGATTTGCTTTTTTTTTTATTTTTTTATATTATATTATTTTTTGAAAACAATTAGAAAGACCTCCTAGAGAAGCCAATAATGGAGAAAATATTTTTGGATTATTTTAATTTTGTCATTTTCATAAACAAATAAATAACACATATTTTAAAAACAAGACTCTTTTTTCATTTTTATGGCAAGACAAACAATTTTCTTTTCTATTAATGCTTTTTTTTAATAAAACAAACTAATAAGACATATATTTTTTATTTTATATTCTCAAAATTTCGGCAGAGTTTCGACACTACTTGGACATTTGTTTTTTTTTCTTTCTAAAAATAAGTAGTTATATCTCTACACTGTCATTTCCTCATCTTTTCACGATTTTCTAATTTGTGGAAAATGATGACAACATACAAAATCTTTTGAATTTTCATGCCTTGTTTTTATATGTATTTTTATTTTTTTATATTTATTGTTATTTTCAAAATGTGGCATGGGAAACATAAGGATTTCCAAGACATCTTGGATTTCGCAAATGTTCCCCATGCGCTTTTTCCAACATATGAAGCGTGGGGGACATATGAGAATTCCAAGACTTCTTGGATTCCACAAATATTCCCCATGTGTTTTCCCAAAAAGCAAGCGTGAGGGACATAGGGAATTCCAAGGCTTCTTGGATTCCACAAATGTTCCCCATGCTTTGATTAAAATAACATCATGCTGGAAATGACCAAATGACCCATTCGCCCTTGACTGAATACAACATGTAGCACATAGGATGCCATAAGATGGTCTATTATTTTCAGGTTGCTTGTCCTAGACGGACCCAACCCCTGTGTTGAGTCCCCTAAGTCAAATGCACATGATGCAAATAAACGTTCCTACTAGGGATCCGGCATGTGGCTTTGTTATACTAGGTTCAGAACCTGGGTGTTTGTTCTAGACCTGGCTTACCCGAGCGGACAGCTCGAGCCGAGGGGGGGCAGCGTACCGGGAATACAGAAGCTTCACCGGCTTAGCAACTTGTCCGAACCTCGTTCTAAATTGGGATTTGACACTATACAGAAAAGAAGTCGTACGAAGTACACCCTTCTTCATGATTCAGAAGACTCAGAAAGGATATGGGTTTCGGCACAGTTTATATACAGTTCAAATAATATCAAAGCGGTAAAAGCAGCATTTAACACATTAGGCTCAAACATGTAAAAATCAGATAATAAATAAAGCCAAATAATAACAATTATTTTAAGCTCGAATTCTTAACCCTGAACCAGTGGTTTTGGGCCAAATCCCCAGCAGAGTCGCCAGAGCTGTCGCACCTCCTTTTTCCGCGCCCGGGGGGCAGGGGAGTTTTTTCCAATTAAAGGACAATCGAAACAGGATTGGTTTAATTATTTCAGAGTCGCCACTTGGGAGATTTAGGGTGTCCCAAGTCACCAATTTTAATCCCGAATCGAGGAAAAGAATGACTCTATATTACAGTCTGCGTACCAGAAATCTAGATAAGGAATTCTGTTAACCCGGGAGAAGGTGTTAGGCATTCCCGAGTTCCGTGGTTCTAGCACGGTCGCTCAACTGTTATATTCGGCTTATTTATCTGATTTTAAAATACAATTATGAACCAATGTGCCAATTTTAACTTTTAACCGCTTTATTATTATTGTATTTACAAGAATGTGAACATCGCTTAAAACACGTCTTTGGACTGCGTCACATGAAATGCACCCACAATCCGGAACGCATTTTATTTGATGTTTTGAGATTTGGATTTGGGTCGCATGAAATGCGCACCCGAGCTTAAGAAAGTAAATTATTAAACACGCGCCTAAAGAGACTATCGCGTTATTATTTTGGGTAGGCCACGAAATTCACTAAGCGGCCCTCCTGAATTCTAAGTAATTTAAAACAAGTATTTACTGAGGGCCCCGCAATTTGTCCCTTTTATTTTGCGAGGCTCGTCTCATTTTTATTGTTTTTATTTTTATTATTTTTAGAAAGAAAAAAAAAGGCTAAAATAACTACATTTTTTTTGCTACTTTGCGAGGTCATGAGTTGTAGATTAAACTTATTTGATGAAACGAATATTTTTCAGTGGGATTAAAATTACTCCTATGATTTTAACATTACTACTATACGTACAAACAACTCTTAAGACAAGCATGTAGATAACAATAATCTTAATATGAAGAAGCAAATTGCGGAATAGCTACTTAAAATAACGAAACAAAGGAAGAGACATTCAGCAAATCCGATACACAAACAGTGCATAGGAAATCCATATCATTTCATTCCATTTAAGCAAATATAACAAGTTTGGAAATGTATATGCACCTGTTTGAAGCAAGAACAACAACCAAACTGTCTCGACAGCTATCGGAAACCTCTCCAATGACGGAACCTCGATGTCGAACTCAACGATATCAGACCGGAAGCCACGAGCACAACCCGACGACGACCTCAGACGGTGTGCGCGACGATAACGAAGAAACGGCGGCAACTGAGCATACTAACGCTAATGGCGTTACTGCTGGTTCATGACTGGGGTGAGGAGGAGGCCTGGGGTTCGACTGGAGGGGTTGTTGTCGTTGGTCGTGTTGCTGGGTTGCGACGGGGTGGTGTTTGGTCGTTGGTTATGGTGGTTATGGGTGGAGGTGACGGAGGTGGAGCTGGAGGTGGAGGGGGCTGTTAGCGGCGACAATGGTGGTGGCGATGGCTGGATTATGGTGGTTTGGACAGTAGGGAGATGGTGTTTGGACGCTGATGGCGTTGGAGGGGACGTGATGGTGGCGGAAGAGATGGTGGCGATGGCGTTGGAGGGGACAGTAGTATTTTTGACGGGGAGGTCTGTGTGTTTGGACGCTGCGAGGAGGAGGGTCTCGTGGGTTTTTGACGATGGGGGAGTCCGCCAATGTCGTGGGGCAGCAGGTTGACGGGGACTCAGCTGGGTATTTGCTTCTTCTTCTTCTTGAAGAAGAAACATGAACAGTAGTATATCTCCACATT
This sequence comes from Nicotiana sylvestris, assembly GCF_000393655.2. Classification (NCBI taxonomy): domain Eukaryota; kingdom Viridiplantae; phylum Streptophyta; class Magnoliopsida; order Solanales; family Solanaceae; genus Nicotiana; species Nicotiana sylvestris. The sequence continues at coordinate 198,653,779 of NC_091062.1, forward strand.
TCCAAAAGTCCGTCCTTCCTTTCATGTTTTGTCCGTGTATTTGTAATACAATGCCCATAAAAAATGAGCCCCACGCGTGGTGGGGTTCGAGGCATATGTCCCCCACGCGTGGTGGGTTCCCCACGTGTCCTGGACACGGTTTATTATGGGCTAGGTCCGAAAATTAGGCCTAAAACCGGGTAGTTTGAACCCGAATATTATTCTTTTGCCCGGACCCGAGAAATAGGAACACGTTGCTTAACTAGTCCTATGTAAGCAAAATAACTACCAAAAATAAGACTAGTATTTAAACAAAACTATATATTTTTAAATATTTTTCAAGATTTTAAAATAGCTACAAAAATATTAATAAAACTATTTTTTTTGTAATTTTCGTAAATATTAAGATAAAATATGAAGTAATATTTTTTGTATTTTTCAAAGTTAAAATAACTATAACATATTAATAAAACTATTTTTTGTAATTTTCGTTTTTTTTAATAAAGACAAAAATATGAAATAATATTTTTTGTATTAAAATGACTTCAAAACATTAATAGAATTATATATATATTTTTTGTTAATTTTCGAATTTATATAAAGTACCAAAATAAAGTGCAATTTTTGATTTTTTTTCAAGTTTATGAGGGATACATAAACTAAAATTATATATATATTTTTGTGATTTTCTTTTTTGCAACGAAATAAAGTAAAAATAGTTAAAATTGCTATACTAGTCCTAAATTAGATATTTAAGCTTAAGAACGTAAAAAATTCCCGGGGAGGGTCAAAAATCACGTGCTTACAGTGAGGACAAGGAGTTTGATCCTGCCCTGAAAGCTATAATCGCCATTGTCGATGCAGAGAGAAAGCCTAAAGCAGCCCCGAAGCAAGAGAAAAGGGAAAAGAAGACTAATACTGTCAAGGCTGAGCTCGAAAAGAAGGCTGAGACAAAGACAGAGAAGATGGTGCCTTCGAAGAATGAGGTTCTCTATATTCCACGAGGTCGATCAGAGAAGCCACAGAGAATCTCAATTAAAAGGGCAATACCGATGTACATGTCGAAAGGGGCCTATGTGGTTCGGGGGACGATTAAACTGCCTCGTCTGAATGAGCTAGTGGTTATCGGATGCGTACCACAGAAGCCAATGACAGACCCGTCTACGGTACCGTGGAATTATCAACAAACATTGGTTACATACAAAGGCAAAGAAATCACGGGAGAACTGCCAGAAAATACTTCTGTTGGAAAATATTCAGACATTCAAGAAGTGAACAATGCCACACGGAAGCGCTTCCCATCCAAGAAGCCTGTAAGCGCTGAAGAGGCAGAGGCTTTCTTCCAAAATATGAATATGCTTGACTATAAAGTGGTGGATCAATTGCGCAAATACCCTGAACAAGTGTCTATGCTATCTTTGCTAATGAAGTTCGCACAACATCAGAAGATCTTGCTTAAAACCTTGAATGAAGCGTATGTGACGGTTGAGACTTCAGTTGAACAACTTGAAAGAATGACGGAAAGGTTCTTTGCGGTTAATCAAGTTTCTTTTAGGAAGAACGATTTGCCTCCGGAGGGAGAAGCTCACAACAAGGCTTTACATCTGACAGTCAAGTGTGAAGACTACTACGTCAAGCGAGTAATGTTGGATGGGGGTTCGGGTGTTGACATTTGCCCGCTCTCCACGCTGCAAAGAATGGAAATTGGGACCGGAAGGATTCGCCCCAATAATGTCTGTGTAAGAGCTTTTGATGGTATCAAGAGGGACACCCTCGGAGAAATAGACCTGATATTGACTATCGGGCCGGTGGAGTTCGAAGTAACCTTCCAGGTACTGGATATGGACACATCTTACAATTTTCTCCTCGGAAGATCTTGGATTCATGCTGCATGGGATGTACACTCCACTCTCCACCAAATGGTAAAGTTTGAAGATGAAGGTCGGGAAATTGTGATCCACGGAGAAGACGAACAGTCTATTTATCGGGACCCATCCATCCCATGTCTTGAAGAAAGAGAAGGGAGTGAGCACACAGTTTATCAGGTTTTTGAAGTTGTGCTGGCGGAGCAGTATGAAGAAGGGAGCCCTTGTCCCCAACCTTTCTTGTCCAACGCTTCAATCATGGTTGCTAAAGAAATGATCCGACAGGGATTCAAACCAGGAAAAGGGCTTGGAAAATCGCTGCCAGGAATAACGGAACCTATCACCTTGCCTTCCACTAAGAAACTCTTTGGGATAGGCTTCCAACCTACTCCAAAAGATGAAGATTGGGCAGAGAAGAGAAAAAATGAGGGATGGAAGTTGCCTCGACCATTGCCACATTTGTACGAAACTTTCGTCAGACCAAAGTACATTGAAGAAGAAGATGACGAGGCCTTTACGGTCGAAGAGATTGAAGAAATATGTGGGGCAATGAGAGAAATGCTTTACGAAACTCACACGGTTCAGCTGGGAGAAGGCACAAGCACCGCTGAGGTGCTATACATGGGGCCAAATGCTAAGCTTCAAAATTGGGAGGCCACACCGTTCCCAGTTAGGCAGGAGTCCGGGTAGACCTGTCCTGCCTCCTTTCCTGCATCACGAGTTATCTTAGGGTGTAACTCGGATGTTTTTTCTTTAGTTTCCTGTTTTAACTTCCTGAATTATAAACCTTGTTTATCTTCTCAATTCCAAAGAATAAAATCAGTATTTCATCATTTTTTTCTTTACATTTTTCTGATTTTTGCTATTTTTCTTTTATCTTTTCCTTTTTTATAATAATGCGGCTTTAAATAATATGACATGCTTGCGGACTTCACGCCAATATACTAACGAGTTGTTTAATTGTGAAATAATGAACCAAGAACTAGAATATGACGAAGAAGAGGCTTTTAGGGAAATAAATCTAGAATTGGAACACTTTGAGAATAAACCTAAGCCGAATTTGAATGACACCGAACCGGTTAACTTGGGAACTCTTGAAGAAATTTGAGAAACCAAAATAAGCATTCACACAGATGAGAAAACGCGAGATGCAAGAATTCAACTCCTCTTTGAATTTAAAGATGTGTTTGCTTGGTCATACGATGACATGCCAAGATTAGGTGTTGATCTAGTAGTGCATAAATTGCCAATTTACCCTGATTGTCCTCCAGTTCAACAGAAGCAGAGGAAGTTCAAGACTGATATCAGTGATAAGATCAAAGAAGAAATCACAAAGCAGTTGAAAACAGGAGTAATTCGGGTAGTCCAGTATACTACGTGGTTGGCTAATGTAGTTCCGGTACCGAAGAAAGATGGGAAAACTCGGGTGTGTGTGGATTATCGAGATTTGAATAGGGCAAGTCCCAAAGACAATTTCCCGTTGCCCAACATCCACATCCTTGTTGATAACTGTGCCAAACATGAGATACAGTCTTTCGTAGATTGTTACGCTGGATATCATCAGGTGTTGATGGATGAAGAAGATGCCGAGAAAACCGCCTTCACTACACCTTGGGGTACTTACTATTATCAGGTTATGTCGTTCGGTTTAAAGAATGCTGAGGCAACTTACATGAGAGCCATGACTGCCATTTTTCATGATATGATGCATCAAGAGATAGAGGTGTATGTAGAGGATGTGATAGTCAAGTCCAGGACCCAGGACGATCATGTTCGAGACTTGAGGAAATTTTTTGAGAGGCTGAGAAAGTACGACCTGAAGCTGAATCCGGCTAAGTGCGCCTTCGGAGTCCCACCGGGCAAGCTTCTGGGTTTTATAGTAAGTAGGAGAGGCATCGAGTTAGATCCAACAAAGATAAAGTCTATCCGGGATCTACCTCCTCCAAGAACGAAGAAAGACGTGATGAGTCTATTGGGCAGGTTAAACTATATCAGTCGATTCATTGCCCAACTGACTAGCACATGTGAGCCCATATTCAAGCTATTAAGGAAGGATGCAGCAATCACATGGACGACTGAGTGTCAAGAGGCTTTTGACAAGATCAAATAATATCTTTCAAATCCTCTAGTTCTGGTCCCGCCAGAGCTAGAGAGACCCTTATTCTTGTATCTGACGGTCTTGGAAAATTCCTTCGGTTGTGTCCTCGGATAACATGACATAACTGGAAAGAAAGAGCAGGCAATCTATTACTTAAGCAAAAAGTTCACCGGTTATGAGGTCAAATACACGTTGTTGGAAAGAACGTGTTGTGCTTTGACATGGGTCGCTCAGAAATTGAGACATTATCTCCAAGCTCATACTACTTACCTCATAACCAGGTTGGATCCTTTGAAGTACATATTCCAGAAACCGATACCTATGGGAGATTAGCAAAGTGGCAAATCTTGCTTACTGAATTCGACATAGTCTATGTCACTTGCACGACGATGAAAGCCCAGGCATTGGCGGATCACTTGGCTAAGAACCCAGTTGATGAGGAATACCAACCATTGAGTACTTATTTTCCAGATGAAGAAATAAACACAATAGAAGTAGTCTCGAAGACGCTCATGCTTGGAAGATGTTCTTTGATGGGTCCGTAAACGCCAAAGGTGTAGGAATTGGGGCAATCTTTATCTCACCCACTGGTTAACACTATCCGGCTACAGCTAGGCTTCGTTTCTTTTGCATGAACAATACAGCTGAATATGAAGCCTGCATCATGGGCATGAGCATGGCGATCGATCAAGATGTTGAAGATTTGTTGATTATGGGGGATTCTGATCTGATTATCCGGCAAGCCCAAGGTGAATGGGAAACTCGAGATGTCAAGCTTATTCCTTACCGGCAGCACGTGGAGGATCTCGGCAAGCGATTCAAATCAATAAAGTTCAGGTATATCCCGCGGTGTCACAATGAACTAGCCGATGCACTTTCCACCTTAGCTTCAATGTTACCTTACCCAGGCAATACCTACATCGATCCCTTGGAAATCCAAATCAGGGAAAGACACGGTTACTGTAATGTAATCGAGGCAGGACCAAGTACCCAGCCATGGTACCATGATGTTAAGAGGTTCTTGAAGACACAAGAATACCCCGAACATGCTACTGGAGATTAAAAGAGAACTATTAGGCGGCATACAAGTGGATTCTTTTTGAGCGGCGAGGTATTGTATAAAAGAACCCCGGATCTCAACTTGTTAAGATGTGTTGACGCGGAGAAGCAGGAAAAATCATGCATGAAGTACACGCAGGAGTGTGTGGACCTCATATGAACGGGTATGTCCTGGCGAAGAAAATCCTTCGAGCTGGGTATTATTGGATAACCGTAGAGAAAGATTGTTTCAGTTTCGTCCGGAAATGTCATCAATGCCAGGTACATGGAGATCTGATTCATACACCTCCAACAGAGCTACATCCTATGTCAGCGCCGTGGCCTTTTGTCGCCTGGGGTAAGGACGTCATTGGTCCGATTGAGCCAAAAGACTCAAATGGACACAGATTCATATTGGTCGCTATTGATTACTTCACAAAATGGGTCAAAGCTATCACTCTCAAATCGGTCACTAAGAAAGCCGTGGTGGATTTTGTACATTCAAATCTTATCTATCGTTTCGGTATTCCTGCAACTATCATCACAGATAATGCAGCAAACCTGAATAGTCACTTGATGGAGGATGTATGCGAACTGTTCAAAATAACGCATAGGAACTCCACTCCTTATCGGCCCAAGGCCAATGGCGCTGTTGAAGCAGCAAACAAAAACATCAAGAAGATTTTGAGGAAGACAATCCAGAGTTCTAGACAATGGCATGAACAGTTACCTTTTGCCTTGCTGGGATATCGCACTACAGTACGCACATCAGTAGGGGCAACCCCATACTTGTTGGTTTATGGGACCGAAGCTGTGATACAGGCAGAGGTAGAAATTCCTTCGCTTCGGACCATTGTCGAAGCAGAGATTGAAGATAGCGAGTGGGTTAAGACTCGATTGGAGTAGTTGACCTTAATTGACGAAAAACGAATGGTTGCGGTCTGTCATGGGCAATTGTACCAACAAAGAATGACCCGTGCTTACAATAAGAAAGTGCGACCCAGGAATTTTGAAGTAGGTCAACTAGTGTTAAGGCGCATTCTTCCACATCACCCGGAAGTGAAAGGAAAATTTGCTCCTAATTGGAAAGGTCCGTACATCATCAGGAAGATATTACCAAGAAGAGCTTTGTATCTGGGTGATATTGAAGGAAATGATCCTGAAACAGCTGTGAACGTGGATGCAGTCAAAAGTTACTATGTCTGAGTTTACTTCAGTGATGTGTTGGCACATTTGAGATGATGAAGGCTTTTTATTCCCGCTACCCAAAAACTATCAACTTTTTTTACAAACCCTTTGAGCCGGTTACATTTCTTTGGCTACCCTCTTTGGAATCCAAAAGCACCGTTGAAAAAAAAAGAAAAAAAAAGAAAAAATGATTTGTCTGAACTACGTCTGACTTGATTCCGAAAGGATACGTAGGCAGCCTCTCTCTGGGGTTCAGTCACACCAAAATAAAAATCCAAATTCCCTCAAAATGAAACTGGGGCAGATGTTATAATGGTCACGCGGTAATCCCGTTTTGAATGGTTCCAAAGTTGTAAATCGATCCAAATCATTTTTACCCAAATCCTTTCAAGTCCTTATGACCAATCAGTGAGAGTGGTCAAGGATCAGAGGATACAACTACTTGGATCCGAGGTAAAAAAATGAGAGAAATAAAACGAGAGAGTCTTATTGGTGAAAACCCACACGGGCACCGTAAGGCAATGGCGAGCAGAGAAATCGAAAATGAGAGAGATTGTTTAGTAAAAACTCGCAAAGAGTTCTATCAGGCGACAGTGAGAAGAGAAATGAGAGAGGTCGACTAGCGAAAACCCGCAAAGGGCGCTGTCGGCCGAAAAGATGATTTCACCACAGAAAGTTCTGGCAAGGTTCCCTGGTTGGGAAACATAGATCCGTTTTTGTTTCATGAGGAAATGCAAGTTCGTGAGGTTCGGGCATCCAATTCAAAAGGCATGTCATGTCAGTTTAAAGCCAGCATGCACCTCAGATAAGTCCTTCTTTTCTCCGTAAGGGACGCTTCTCTTTTAAATTTGTTTCTCCGCTCTTTGTTTACCTTTTCTTGAATCCCTTTCGGTTTAACCCTAAATTCCAAATGTGTTAGAAAGAAAAGGTGGCAGGACCGGTTTCACAGAGCTCCGTCTAGCAAGAAGTAAAGAAAATACCCAGCCTCAGAGGTGCGTCGGTCCAATCCCGACTGATCATGATGTTGATTACCTCCAAAGTAAAGGCATTAAAAAAAATCCCCAATGAGATCTGCCCCAGTAAAAATCCTCAAGCAGAATGAGATGGAAGAACCAAAGCCTTACACGGGCGAATCATCATGAAATCCTGAAATCCGAGTCTTATCAGTTTGAAAGGGGGTCGCCTTTGAAGCCAATCAATGGCGAAATTTCTCAACAGAAATGAGGCCGGGACCAAGCAATTGGAATGATCAAGGCCGCCGAACCAATCACCATTTTCAAACTAACAATTGTTCTTTGTTTGGAAAATTGAAACAGGTGCAATCCAGAGCAACCGTGCAAGAAGCAGGTGCAACCAAAGGGAAAAGAAATGCACAAGTGCAAGAAACAGCTTTGCAGCAAGGAATCAACCCAAAAGGGAAGTTTCCTCCAAATTCTTTCCTGCATTTTTATTGAACAAAAAAAATAATTAAAAAAAACGAAAAGAGAAATAAGAAGAAAATTCCAAAAAGGGGTTAGTTTAGAATCCCCAATATCAACCTATTTTTCGCCAATATTAGGGCTCCAATCCCTAAGTTTGAGATTTTAGACATAGGGCCTCCATTCCCTAGTCGTCTTTAGCCAACATTAGGGCTCCAATCCCTGAGTTGAGCAATTTTCCTTTAGCCGACATTAGGGCTCCAATCCCTGAGTTGAGCAAGTTTTCTTTTAGCCGACATTAGGGCTCCAATCCTTGAGTTGAGCGATTTTTCTTTTAGCCAACATTAGGGCTCCAATCCCTGAGTTGAGCAATTTTCCTTTAGCCGACATTAGGGCTCCAATCCCTGAGTTGAGCAATTTTCCTTTAGCTGACATTAGGGCTCCAATCCCTGAATTGAGCAATTTTCCTTTAGCCGACATTAGGGCTTCAATCCCTGAGTTGAGCAAGTTTTCTTTTAGCCGACATTAGGGCTCCAATCCCTGAGTTGAGCAAGTTTTCTTTTAGCCGACATTAGGGCTCCAATCCCCGAGTTGAGCAAGTTTTCTTTTAGCGGACATTAGGGCTCCAATCCCTAAGTTGAGCGATTTTTCTTTTAGCTGAAATTAGGGCTCCAATCCCTGAGTTGAGCAAGTTTTCTTTCAGCCGACATTAGGGCTCCAATCCCTGAGTTGAGCAATTTTCCTTTACCAACATTAGGGCTCCAATCCCTGAGTTGAGCGACTTTCTTTTAGCCGACATTAGGGCTCCAATCCCTGAGTTGAGCAATTTTCCTTTAGCCAACATTAGGGCTCCAATCCCTGAGTTGAGCAATTCTCCTTTACCAACATTAGGGCTCCAATCCCTGAGTTGAGCAATTTTCCTTTAGCTGACATTAGGGCTCCAATCCCTGAGTTGAGCAAGTTTTCTTTTAGCCGACATTAGGGCTCCAATCCCTGAGTTGAGCAAGTTTTCTTTTAGCCGACATTAGGGCTTCAATCCCTGAGTTGAGCGATTTTCCTTTAGCCAACATTAGGGCTCCAATCCCTGAGTTGAGCAATTCTCCTTTACCAACATTAGGGCTCCAATCCCTGAGTTGAGCGACTTTCTTTTAGCCGACATTAGGGCTCCAATCCCTGAGTTGAGCAATTTTCCTTTAGCCAACATTAGGGCTCCAATCCCTGAGTTGAGCAATTCTTCTTTACCAACATTAGGACTCCAATCCCTGAGTTGAGCAACTTTCTTTTAGCCGACATTAGGGCTCCAATCCCTGAGTTGAGCGAATTTTCTTTTAGCCGACATTAGGGCTCCAATCCCTGAGTTGAGCGATTTTCTTTAGCCGACATTAGGGTTTCAATCCCTGAGTCGAGCAAATTTTCTTTAGCCGACATTAAGGCTCCAATCCCTAAGTTGAGCATGTTTTCTTTTAGCCGACATTAGGGCTCCAATCCCTGAGTCGAGCAAGTTTTCTTTTAGCCAACATTAGGGCTCCAATCCCTGAGTTGAACAAGTTTTCTTTTAGCCGACATTAGGGCTCCAATCCCCGAGTTGAGCGATTTTTCTTTTAGCCGACATTAGGCCTTTTAGACTTGAGGTTTCCAATCCCCTCATCAATTCTGTAGATTTTATGGCAATTGACTCACAAAGTTTTCCTAGTGAAACTGGGGCAGAAAAATTTCGTTCGTTTGTTTGTTTTGTTGTCTGAGCAGGTTGACCTGAGGCACAGGGATCGAGATGACCTACAGAGTGAGTCTCAATCTAGAATAAAGAAAGGAAGAAAAGAACAAAAAGAAGATGTTCCCAAATATTGGAGCAAACAAAGTGCAGATCGCTCAAAATCTTATTGAAGTCACGAGCTCCGCCAATCCCGCTTCACTCAATGCTGCAAAAATAAACAAGCACCTACAACTTGCAAGCATCAAGATTCAGATCGAAGTCTACAAGCAGAATCAGCTAAGACTCAAGATCAAGTTGCGAAAGAATTATAGATAGGAATCTTGTAACTAGTAGTTTATAGGCATAGCTAGCTTAGTTTTAATTCTCTTTTGGTGTAATAAGGAGGTCGGTAAAGCAGTAGTAACAGCATGCAACAGTAGTAACAACAACATTACAGTCCCATGGTAGTCCCAGCTACCAAAACTTCCCGAACTACATTGACCTGATTCCTGTTTAGCCCAGGATATGTAGGAAACCTTCGAAGCAGAGGTTCGGTCAAATATTTCAAAAAATGTTTCACACGGAGTAGTCAAACAAACGAAAATCGCTCATATCCGCTCACTTTATCTTTGCACGAAAACCTTGCATGTTTTCGAACAAAGAGGGGCAGCTGTGAGCACGTGATTTTTGTTTCCACGACAATTACTCCAAAAGAAATCGAAAAATAAAACAAATTGTCTTTGTGTATAATTTTGAGAATTTGCGTGGCATTTTTTGATAGTTATTTGTAGTTTTTGTCTTTGATTGTTTATTTTATTAATTAAAAATACAAAAATATGTTGCATGTAAATTTAGGATCTTATTCTACTATTAGGAATTAATTAAATCGTATTTGGTTTTTAAATGAATAAAAATCACAAAAATATTATTTTTTTTGTGGTAATTTTGTCATTTTTATCGTTTAATGGTTGATTTTGTTTAATTAATATATGATAATGTGTGTTAATTATTGCTAAGAATCAATTAATGTCTGTGTGATATAATTTTAATTTTATAATTTTTTGTAAATTCGGAATTTAAACTAGGAATTAAAAAGGAAAAGAACAAAAAATAGAAAAAGGAATTTGAACTGGGCCATTCCCTTTTGGTCCAAAATCAGGCCCAAACAAGACCTATACCGGGCCCAAACCATCAGCTCTCAAAAGACGCCTCAGACGACGTCGTTTTGAGACCGACGCATCTCGACCGTGCATCCATCCTCATCCAACGGTCCACGATCTCACCCTATAACCCGACTTGCTTACCCGGGTCGACCCAGCCCCTCATTAAAACCAAACGACCCCGTTTCTGCACCAAACAACCCCGTCTCGTCCTTCACCAATTAATCCGAGCCGTTAAGATCATTCGATCTGACGACTCAAATTAATTGTCGTGTTTAATATACCCAAAAATCCCCAAACCCCTTTTACCCATTTCATTCCCAAACACCCCCCCTTTGTCTCTGAAAGAGGCAAACCAAACAACCTCGGAACCCTAGCGCCGCCACCTTACCCCATCGCCTGAAACCCGGCGGCATCGACACCGCCGGTCACCAGATTAACACCCCTAAACCATCTGACCACCCCCGTTCCAAATATGTTACTCCCTTGTCTCAAATCTTCCCCCATCGTCTCGAATCTTCATTTGAAGATTCGAGCCAAACCTCAACTTATACCAACCTATCCCAAATGCACACCAGTTACTCCCCTGACCTCCCCCGTGACCAAACCAAGCCTGGTTTGGTTCGAATCGAACCAGAAAAGCTCGAACCCCTAATCTGAGCCCCAAGAACCCTAGAAATCCAAAAACCAGGAATTTGTCCAAATTGGCAGAGGTTTGAGGTTCTAATAGACCTTAGTCGAATTGTTCTCTGTTGAGAACACTTGATTAAGGTCCATTCGACCTCAAAAAGGTCGAGTCTGAGTTCAGACCTGGGTCATCTAGATTACTCGAGATATTCTTTTTCCCTTTTCCGTTTGATCTATTTTTGTTTGTTTATTTTGTTGTTCATTTGTTGTTTAGAATGATTTTATTTCCAACTTCTTTTTCTTCTCCAAATCAGACCTTTTATTTGGTCGGAATTGTCGTCTGTTCATTGATAGGTGTGTGTGTTTAAACTATATAATCGATTGGAATAAGTTTGATCGATTAATTAGTCTCTAGGGTAATTCATTATTTTGTCAGTACAACTTGAATCACCTATGTGTACTGTTCGATTCTAATTGTTAGCTATTGACTTATATGTTGTAATTTGTATAGTCGATTGGATAAATGTCGTCAATTAGTTTTAACAGGTCGGGTTGTTAGAAACCCGCAAATTGTCCAGTTTAATGGTATGTCAGTTTAATACTAATATAAACTAATGAATAAAATAGGGATCAATAGTGGAATTGATGATATGATTAAGTGCCTTTAGTGGCTGGAAATCAGAAAGAGCATGGGGCTTAATTTTAAATAGAAATGACTAGTTAAAGACCGACAGATTCTTTTTGAATTAACTAGTGAAAAAGGGTACTACTTGAGTTGGCTTAGTGACTTTACTGGTGGGAAATCAGGAACAACATGGGTTCAATGATAAAAAGGTAGAAATGCACATAAGGAGGGAATAAAAACAGGCTGAAATGTTTGAATAAAGGAGGGCCAGCTCTAGTCTTTAAAGGGGACTGATTTCGGACAAGAGGAAGAGTTTTTTAGAACCTAAGGGAGCCTATCTTGAAACTAAAAGAGAGAGCTCATTTCTGGACTTCAATCCTAGGTAGACAATAAACAAAAAGAAAAACCTCTGTTGCTCCATTGAAGCTGAAAAATTCTGCTTTTCTTCACTTTTTTTTGTTTGAAATCAGCATTAACTGCAATTGTTCTATTGAAACTTAGGCTTCTTTCTTTGAGTGTCCGAAAATCAGAAACTGTTGTTCCACTGTTGTTTCGGATTCACCTATTTCTGCCTGTGATTAACATTGGTATTTTCGGGTCTCAACTGAGCCTCCTGAGTCTGTTTTGTTTGTATATTGAGTACTGTTTCATTGAGTTATTTCTAGTTTGTTCACTGGGGTGTATTCTGTTTGGTTGTTACTGCTGCTGTTGCTGATTGCTGTTTACTGCTGTTGCTGCCAGCTGATTTTCTTTTTCTTTCTTGTTCGTTGTGTTACAACATCCAGGTACACTCTTATCTCCATTTTAATGTGGCATCTTGGTTCAAGTGTATAAATGATCCAGAAAGTCAATGACAAGGAATTTTTGTTAATCTGAACCTATTAGGAATTATTGTAGTTTAATACCCCATTTAGATTACTTATGTTGTCAAGAACTATATTGAACTGCTAGACCGATTTTGTTTGTTTTGGCTAATTTTGGGTTAAGTTAACAATTAACTTGGGTTTAGTTTTCACATTGATAGTGTAATGCATGATCTTAGCAGGTTCCTGGGTGTATTCGAATGAACTGCATGAGATTGTATTTGAACTAAAAAATGGATTTCGAGTTTAGTTAGATCATGTGAATTATTGGACTGTTAAGTATTAGATCCTCTTTTGTAATTTGTCGTTAAACGATTGTATGGTTCGTAATAAATTAGCAGGCAGTCAGAACAGCGTGAAGCAATTGATTATGTTATCATATGTCAAGCCCAAGTTAAGTATTAGACTAGTAAGTTTAGTTCGAGCTAGTATCAAACTAGTTTAGCCTGTGCTGAGTAATCAATCTCTAGTAGGAATAAATAAATACACATCATTATTCCTTGCGTTCAATTATCAAGTGCATATTGCAATAGCATTGAAATAACTGAGCATGCCGTCATTCCTTTTATTTTTGAAATCTGTTTAGTAAGAATCAAGGATCAGTAGCTAATTAAAAGCTTTGAAGTGGGCCTATTAAATACCTTTTTCGTTTTGGGCAAATTTTAAGGCCCGCGCTCGAACGGTTTTCATTAATGGATAGTTGTTTCAATTCATATTCTTTGGGCTTACTTTTGAGACCAATGGCACAGTTATTTCAAAACTATTGCTTTGCCCGTATTAGACCAGAAACATTTTAATTAGGATATTTTCTTTTTTTTTTCTTAGAGACAAAACACACAAAAAAAAATCATAGCTGCTTTTAGGCTTGCCTTTTGTTTTTTTTAAAATAAATGAGGCGAGCCTCGCCAAACAAAGCCGCACAAACTGCAGGGCCCTCAATAGATGTTAATAATTACTTAGATTTCGGGAGTGGCCATTTAGCGAACTTCACGGCTTTGCCCAAAGATAATAACGCGTTAGACTCTTTAGACGCGATTTTAATTAAATTACATGCTTCAATTCGGGTGCGCATTTATGTGACCCAAATCCAAATCTCAACGGAGTCGGAATGTATTAACAACCACGGGCGCATTGATTGTGACACGGTTCGAAATACATTTTCACGACGGTGCAATTCCATAAAAAATAAATAATAATAAAAGCGGTTTAAACCTAATAAAAGCACACAAGTTATAACATGTATTAAAATCAGATATTTAGCCATTATAACAATTTAGCGACCGTGCTAGAACCACGAGATTCGGGGGTGCCTAACACCTTCTCTCGGATCAACAGAATTCCTTACTTAGAATTTCTGGTTCGCAAACTTCATTTGGAAAGTCGAATATTTTCCTCGAATTGGGATTCAAGATAAACCGGTGACTTGGGACACCAAAAGCCAAACCTTTCCCAAGTGGCGACTCTGAATTAAATAAATAATCTCATTTCGAATATTGTCACTTAAAATGGAAAAACTCCCTCACGCATTTATCCTTCGGGGTAGGTGCGCAAAAAGGAGGTGTGACAATACCGCGCTTTACTTTAACGGCTAAAACTCCGTTAAAGTGAAATGCGGTATAATACCGTATTTTATATAAAAAAATAACTTTTCTTTTACATTGTAGAAACGTATTTTGAGTCGAAAATATCGGCATTTAGGTTTCGGACTCTTCGTTTTAATTTATGTGATAAAGTTTGATCGTAGATCCACAATTTAACGAATAAAATAGAACTTCTAAAATTTATAATCATAAAGTATATCATGGTTAATAAGATATTTAAAACTTGTGATATTAAATCTTTTATAACATTTTTTAGTTGAAAAAACTTTTCATTAAAAATTAAATGCAAAAGTTAAGTTGAATTATTTTAAATTTAAAAAGTTATTATTCTTAGAACAAACTAACAGAATATTGCCCGCATAAAATTGGAGGGAGTATTTATTTACTAACTATAACTGGAATTTTGTATACGACTTATAGCCTGTTTGGCCAAGTTTTTTTTTTTTTGGCTAATTTTTTTTTTTTGCCAAAAATACTTTTGGCCAAAAATTAAGGTGTTTTGCCAAGCTTTTGGAAGGAAAAAAAGTGCTTTTGAGGAGAATCAGTAGTTTTGGAGAAACAAAAAAAAGTAGTTTCTCTCCAAAAACACTTTTTTGAGAAGCACTTTTGAGAAAAATACACTTAGAAGCAGTTTTTTAAAGCTTGGCCAAACACTAATTGCTGCTCAAAAGTGCTTTTCAAACTAATTAGCCAGACACAAACTGCTTCTCACAAAAAATACTTTTTGAGAAAAACACTTTTGAAAAAAAACACTTCTCAAAATAAACTGATTTTTGCAGCTTGGCCAAACGGGCTATTATTAGATTGAACAAAAGAAGCTTGCCCTTTTAAGTATTTACTTTAATTAATCAACTTTTAATCCATCATTTACACTGTTTTTTATGGTTTGCGAACAAAGCTGATAAAGAGCCCGTTTGACTTAGCTTATTTAGAGTAGCTGATAATCATTAGCTGCTGAAAAGTACTTTTAAGTGCTGAAACTGATTTAAAAAATAAGCAGTTACATGTTTGTGCTGAAATTAATAATAAGCAGCTGAAGAACTGGACATACAAAGAGTTTTGTTAGAATTATTTTAGGGATTGAATAGTAAATATTTTGGTCAAATCTAAAGTGTTTATAAGCTGAAATTTGATAAGTTGAGAGAGACCAACTTATGACTTTTTGCTTACTTTTGACTTATAAACACTTAACTTATAAGCATTTTTATCAAACACGTAGATAAACCAAAAAGTATTTATAAGCCAATTTAATCAGTTTATAAACTTAGCCAAACACCCTCTAAAAATTGTATCTTTAGAAAGCGGTGAAAATCATTGCTCATAGAACTCAAGCTGACTGTAGGGAGCCTACATATAACAGGTATTGGACCGTGGAATATAGCCAATAGCAGAGTCTGCAACTGTTTGGATAATCTTCCTGTGTATTACTATGACTTTTGACAACTCGAAATCCTCTTTTTGACTTTTTTTTTTTCCTTTCGCACAAATCTCCATGATCTCTTTTCCCTAACATGCTCACTACTACTAAAATATAATTTTCATGAAAATAAGTAATTTTATTATTTATTTTTTCTTATTTGGTTGATGAATTAAATATTCTTTTCGAAAAATTAGTACTTTAAGTATCACTGAATATTTCCTCACACTTAGTTTTTTGCATAACAACGATATCAATTTATCGTACTCTATTGTAAGTGACAATTTAATATGACACTGAGCAGGTAAACTGTAATCCACAGAGTTATTCTCCATCACAACCTCACCCCCCAATTTAATGAAACTCTTATTCTACGTTGTTCAGACATAATGAAAAAATGCTGGAGAATTTAAGAACAATAAACGTTTCAACAAGAGTTAAAAATTTTTTTGAATGAATTTCTATACAATCCTAACCTCTTTATATAGGAAATGACTAGCCGAGATTTTTTTTTATATTGGTATAGCGCCCAAAAAGTTGGCACTATACGCTTTTGAATTATTGAAGTCAGGAATTATTGGTGGGGCAAGGAAAAAGAAGTATAACGCCACTATATCTGGCGCTATACATTAATGATGTATGTATAGCGCCAGGTATTGTGACGCTATACCTGGACGTGTCAGATTTTATAGTATAGTGCCACAATACCTGGCGCTATGCATTAATGATACCGTTACTGTTATTGTATAGTATCAGGTATTATGGTGCTATATATAAAAATATAATTTTTTTTATCAATTACAAGAACTACATTTTGATTCCAGACTTCTAAAAATTGTATCTTTAGAAAGCGGTGAAAATCATTGGTCATAGAACTCAAGCTGACTGTAGTGAGCCCTACATATAACATGTATTGGACCGTGGAATATAGCCAATAGCAGAGTCTGCAACTGTTTGGATAATCTTCCTGTGGATTACTATGACTTTTGACAACTCGAAATACTCTTTTTGACCTTTTTTTTTCCTTTCGCACAAATCTCCATGATCTCTTTTAACATGCTCACTACTACTAAAATATAATTTTCATGGATATGAGTAATTTTATTATTTTTTTTATTTGGTTGATGAATTAAACACTCTTTTCGAAAAATATTTTTTAGTGTTTGGTTAGAGAGCGAAAAATATTATTTAGAAAAATAATTTTTTATGTTACTCTCCTCAACCCCGTTCACTCAAGTCCCCACATTTTCTGTGCTCTCTCTCCCCTCTCCCAAATATTCAATGTTTTCAAGACTCTATTTTCTTCACAAATTTAATTATTCTTCTAAAAATTCACACATACCTAAAAGAATTAATATTTTGTTTTACTTGTTATGTAAAAACAACACTGAAATTTGTGCTTCATAACTAAAAAAAAATATGTTGAAAAAGAAAGTATTCTTTCTATAAAATAAAAATAAAGTACTCATTTTGTTAAAATAAATTTTGAATATTCTTTTTGTTGAAACGACGAAAGAAAATACTTTTTATTACATTATTTTGTTGAAATAAAAGAAAATATTTTTTTATTTCATAAAAAAAAAAATACTCATTTGTTGATGAAAAACAAAGTACTCTATCTATAACATGAAAATAAAATAGTATTAATAATACTTCTATTAAGGGCGGGGCGAGGCGAGGATGGACATGGGGTTGGGGTTGGGGGTGGGGGTGATGGGTGGAGATGAGGAATAAGGTGAGAAAGGTTAAAAAAGAGTTTTGTAAAATATTTTCCCTTCTCCTGATAAGGAATTTTTTTTCCTCTCCAATTGATAGAAAATGTCATGAAAATATTTTTTAAAATATTTAAATCAAATAAATATGAAAAAAATATGGAGAGAGTACTAAATATGGAGAAATTTCAAAAAAAGTTACTAAATCCAGGCAACAATATTCCCAAATCTAGTACTACTACTATCAAAACAAGGAAATATTACTCCCAAAAAAAATAATAAGGAAGTTAAAGAACCTCGTGCAATTAGAATTTGATAAATAGATCCTAATCCATTGGCAGCACAAAAGCATCCGACTGTCCATATAACTTAAAGGATCTGAATTTAGACAGGAAATCACTAGATATGTGAATGGGGGAACTAAACCAGGGTTGACAGGAATACGACTCTTTTGTTCCTTAAGTATGGATACAGCAACAATATAGTATAATCTTACAAATAGGGTCTGGAAGGATAGTGTGTAGAAAATTTTATCACTACTTAGAGGGACGAGAGGTTATTTCCGATAAATTTCTAAGACAAGAAGATGAAAAGAGACAATAAAACAATAACATCAATAGAAGCCCGAAAGATAGTACCATCGACCTAAGAATAAGAAAAATAAATGAAAAAAACAATATCAATAATCAGTAACAATGGCAAGGTACTAGAAAATTGGAGTCGAAAAATAGTATGAACATAACATAT
The DNA here is from genome assembly GCF_000393655.2 of Nicotiana sylvestris. Taxonomy (NCBI): domain Eukaryota; kingdom Viridiplantae; phylum Streptophyta; class Magnoliopsida; order Solanales; family Solanaceae; genus Nicotiana; species Nicotiana sylvestris. Next base: position 198,671,810 of record NC_091062.1, read on the forward strand.
ACCACTAACATATTAAAACAAGACACTGCTAGTCTTACACCCAGTACGGAGTAGGAAAAATGATTAACTACCTACTAACCTTCAACCCCAATGCTCGACTTCCTATCAAGGGCCATGCCCTCGGTGAGTTGGAGTAGTGTCGTGTCCTACCTGATCACTATATAGATCCCCAATACTTCTTAGGCCGCCATCTACCTCTTCTCATATCCGCCAAGGCCAACCGCTCGCACCTCTTTACCAGGGCATCTAGGTTTCTCATCTGCACTTGCCCGAACCATCTAACCCTCGCTTTCCGCATTTTGTCTTCCATGGGAGCCACGCTCACCTTAGCCCGAATATCTTCATTTATAATCTTATCCAACCTAGTATGCACGCACATCCATTTCAACATCTTCATTTCTACTACTTTTATTTTTTGGATACGAGAATTCTTGACTGGCCAATACTCTGTGGTTCGGTATAGATAAAGTGACACAAATCAATTTGACAAAACTTTGTTCTTCAATATGGAGAACAATCATAAGCTATGCGTTGGGAGGTAATAACTTTAGGAATACTTCAAATTTGGTCTTCTTAATCTTGGAAAGACCATTTTGTCTAGTTGCTCCCAAAAGATTGGCCAATAGCCGATAGGAATTCTTTTTTTAATACGCACATGCATTTCTTTTCCATTGAGGACAAATCACATGGTAATAATAAAAAATTATCCACTCAATGATGATGCGGGCTCAATTCAGTAGGATTTAATTTATAGTATATACTAACAGTGTAATTTAATTTTTGCCTAGTAGTGTATTTTTAAAATTGTTACACTGTTAGAGCACATGAAGCTAAACTAATCTCAGACTCACCACTGTTCAAAAACAAATCTTTACCCAATAGGGTGTATAGCAAACATTAGTTTTGTCGTTACAATTCTAACCTTCTCCTTCATTCTCCATGGGAGAATTTCCCGCCTAGCTTTTTTAATCGTTCAATTGGAATATCTTGAGTTTTCATGCTTTCTTAAACATATATACTCCTCTTTGTCTAATCAATTGAGATAAGAGTGTGAGAATACATCGGCTTGTGACATGAACGTCCAAATGTACACAAGAGAGTCGCCAATAGTATATGTAGATATTCAAAAGTAAAAATTTCAAATCCCTTTAACTTTGATCATATATGTAGTAGGACTAGATCTCAGCTTAATTCTGCATTTACCTTATTTATCTCATAGCTATCTTTGCACACATTTCATGCACATCTATAAAGTGGGGAGTACTTCAGAATGTATGCATATAGTGGGAAGTACTTCACAGTGAATACATATAGCAGGTTAAGCTGATCACAGCTTTACTACCTCAATATCATCCCAGGGTAACTTGACAAGTTTAGTTATCAAAAGGAGTGGCACAAATTTGGGATTTCTTTTTAAAATGGCATGAAGGTGGAAGGTAATAATTAATGACGGGCCGATTTATAGCCCCAACCATGGGCACGTGAACCCATGGTTTCACTGTCAAATTAGGTATTTTATGTGCGTATTTTGTAGACTTAGTCTAAGATTATCTGTTGGCCCTCCTGCTCCAAAAAAAATTGAATAGTGCACTTGGTTGAATATTATATTATTTACCTTGAGGAAACAAGGATTTTCCCACTTAATATTTTTTTTAGTGGTGCACCCATATTCAAGAAATAAACGAACCCTAAAACCACTGAACACTGGATTTCTGGATCACAAACCAGATTCAGCAAGAGCTGAACTGTTTTAATGTTAATATGAAGTGAGGGTTCTTCATTTGTCAAAAATTGGATTATCAATTGAAATGCTCCATCCAAGTATTCTTTCAGAAATAATATTCACTTCATCATGAGTCCCCTACATATATATTGCTCCAATAATGTACACTTTCCCTAAATAAGAGGAACAAAGGTACATAATCTCACATCTTTAATGTTGCTTAGAATGATGAGAAATAAAAGACTTAAGGGGGGAGGAGATACAAACATTCATGAATAGTAAAGAACCCGAACCAGCTTCTATTCCTGAGAATCAAGTGTCAATTGTCTTGTTCAAATTAAAACACAGGTTTAAGGATGGAATTTGTATATAAACTTTGCCCAAGAGTATAACTAGTTAAGCTGCATGGGCCACCTTCGTGTGTGGTAAAGAACTAGAACCAGCTTCTATTTTTCCCAAGAATCGAACATTTAATTATCATATAAGCTTTCTGTCAAACCAGCTCCAATTATGAGTAGTAAAAGAACTCCAACCAGCTTCTATTTAGCTCCCCATTATATGAGTAGTAAAGAACTCAAACCAGCATTCTTTTTTTAGCTCCGATCCCAATTATATGAGTAGTAAGGAACTCGAACCAGCTTCCGTGTTAGCTCTAATTTTATGGGTGGTACAGAAGGTAAAATAGTTAGTTTTCCCCCATCTATTTTGTTAAATAAACCACTCTATAAGTCACAACTTTCTTTGACATTACTACTTGAATAGACAGAAAGAAAAAAATTGTCAGGAGAAATTTTTATTTCTAGTGGTATATGCTGACGCTGACTATGCAGGTTCCCTTGTGGATAGGAAGAGCACCTCAGGTATGACACACTTCCTTAGTTCATGTCTTGTGTCATGGACTACCAAAAAAAAAGCAAAATTCAATGGCCTTATCTACTGCTGAAGTGGAGTATGTTGCTGCTGCTTCATGTTGTGCTCAATTGTTGTGGATCAAACAACAATTATTAAACTTTGGAATGATGTTGGTTGCATCCCTATTCTTTGTGATAACATTAGTGGTATTAATATGACAAAGAACCCGGTTCATCATAAGAGAACTAAGCACATATATGTTAGAGACCATTTTTTGAGGAACAACTATGAGAACTGCTTGATCACTGTGGAGTTTTGTGCTACTGACAAGCAAATTGCTGACATTTTCACAAAAGCCTTAAGTAGAGATCACTTTGAGAGGAACAAGTTTGAATTAGGGATGATTAAGATCACCTAAAAGGACCAGTTCATGGTTTAACGGAAAAAGTGAAAAAATTAGTAAAAAAAGTGGTTAAAAAGTCTGTAAATTGTGTATAATTAGATTAAATCTTGCTCAGTCTCATACTTTCCATAGTATAGTTTTGTGCCATGTGTTAAAATGACTCATTAATCTCTAATGATATTTTCTCTATTTTGACAAATTTAGACTTACACAAGAGAATTATCAGTGAAGAACCTGGTTCATCAAGATAACACAATATGTTTTCTACACTCTGCATAATTTGAAATAACTATATTTGGATCATGAGCAGAGTCCTACCAAATACTAAAGTTCTTTTGAATTTATCTGTTACAAGTGAACCAGTTACGTTCAAGACTCTTGACCGTATTAAACTACCTAGATTCTTTTAAGTCTGTTACTCAGGGGGGAGAAAGTGGTTCTTCCGAAACTGAACATGTATCTTCTGATTTTAAAGTTTCTCCTGAGACAATTTCTAAAGTTGCTGCAAATTTGGAGAATAGATTTGTAGGATCTATAGTAGGTGTTGAGACTATAGAATCTGGAGAAGTTGGTGGTAAAAATGAAAAAGAAAATAAAAAGGAGAGCAAGGGTGCTAGGAGTACTGTGAGGGGAAATGTGACAAGAGTGTCTAATTCTTCACCCATTCCTGTGAGTTTAACCAAAGATGCAGGTGCAATGGTTGTTTGGGGAGATTAACCTGGTTCATCTGTAGCGGAAACCCTCGCAGACCTGCTGAAGAAAGTGACTGAAAGCTATAATCCAGCTTCTTGATAGAGTTATCAATGACACCAAAACTCATACCATTCTCTATGGCTTTATTCTCACAATTGTGTTTGCACATTTCAATGCACCTATGAAAAAGTGGGAGGTTAGTACAAGCATGGATCATTTTTGGGTTAATACTCTGCTTGCTTGCGATTATGAAATCAATATCACTCCTAAAGAACCTAGTTCATCCAAAAAGGTACCAGTGAATAGCAAGGTCAGAGCCTTGATGCAAGAAAATGGGGCTAAGGATGCTGAGATTGAAAGGCTGAAGAAGAGGTTGGTTAAGGTGGAGACTAAGGGAGATGCTTTCAGAACTGCGCTGGCAAGAGAAAAAGAGAAGAATGATGACATTCTTCAAGGTATACTGAAACTCCTCCAAGTCAAAAACCAAGCACCTAGTTCTTCCCGGCCTTAAGCCTCTTAGCCTAGTGTAGATCAACCAGTGACCTAATTCGGCACGTTTTGTTTCTTTTGCTCATGTTTTCAGTATTTTTATTTCTTCTTATTCTTTGTGGTAGAATCTTATCAATCATCAATGAAATTCACTGTTTTTGCTCTAACTGTTTGTTTATATTTCTATGATGGTTAAAATTCTTAGCTTGATCTATGATAATTAATCCATGATTGCATTTGAAGTAACCCCAGTGGCCATGAGTAAGCTTTAAAATCTGGTTATCTCACATTTTTATGCAACTTTTCAATGATGCAAAAGAGAAAAAATGTTATACTTTAAACAAGTGATGTTTATAACCTAATGTACCTGGTCCTTGATGATAAATGATATGATGATTAATTCATGATTGCATTTGAAGTAACCCTAGTGGCCATGAGTAAGCTTTAAAATCTGGTTATCTCACATTTTTTATGCAACTTTTCAATGATGCAAAAGGGGATAAATGTTATACTTTAAACAAGTGATGTTTACACTTTGAACAGTGATAGTACCTGGTCCTTGATGATAAGTGATAAAAAGGAAAAATGTTTCTAACATTGTGTTGATGTTGAACTGAGTTGAAACATGGCCTAAGCTTATGAAAAGCATAGAGTTTGTCATCATAATAAAGGAAAAATTTGTTGCCCCAAGTAAAGGTTAGTTTTGAAAACTGACAAAGGAACTCAGGCATGAACCAGGTCCATCCCTCCAGGTCCATCCTTCAGGTGCACAAAAACGGGCATATTCGAGCATGTGGGATGCACGCGAAGGAGAGAAGCTTAACTTGGTGTATTTAATATCTCCTGATCGAAAATGTTGCATAATTGATAAGGAGAAGGACTCCTTACTCAAAAAGAACGCTATCCAAGATAGGGAAGGAATTAGAAGTTGAAATCAAATAGAACTTTTCCTTGGACTTTCCATCAAGGAAGAGTTGCATCAGAACTCTAGTTATTTCTTCATCTACTAACTCTATAAATTGCAAGATATTCTCACATTACAAGTGTTGCACAAAAACACAGAAATTAAATGTGAATTGAGAGGAAAATAACAAGGCTTTTTGCAAGCAGTTCGTGTGTGATTCAAGTGTGCAAACCTGAAGCTACATGAACCAGATTGAAAAACCAGCTCCATAAAGAGTTTTATGTGTCTTTCTTTATTTCTAGTTCAATTGTAGTAGGTGTTTTCATATTGTACCTTTCAGCTTTATCTAGAAGCAATTGTAATAGGTACTTTGAGTATTCAATTTAGAGTTAACTTGAAGTTGTCACAACAGTTAGATGTTAGTTGCTACAACAGGATTAGAGGTAATCCTTAGGTTTACACAGAGTTTTGTAAATGCTATTTTGGCTCAGTGATTTAGTGAAGTGTTGGGAAAAATTCTACTGAGTAGTAGGTCGTGTTTTTTTTTACCTTTTAAGCCGAGTGTTTTCTACGTAAAAATACTTGTGTTCCTTACTTTTTACTTTTATTATTCCGTAAGTAGTAGAAGGAACACATAGAAGAACTAGGTCCTTCCATAATCAGGTTAAGCGAAAAATTGGTCACCACACAAATCACCCTCTTGTGTGGTATTGAAATATAAAACAACAGACAGTATGTGGTAATGACAACAACAATAACAAACACAGTATAGTTCCACAATCGGGAAGCTGCGTGGTAACTTCTAATAAATTTCCTTTTCATAGTATTTTAACAATGTTAATGATCTCGAGGGCTACCTGAACCACCATCCAACCAGCATATGATAAGCACTGACCAATGAACTAAACACAACCCCATGTACTATTCAGCATTTTCTCTAGAGAAGTAATTTTATCTGCAGAAAAATTGCTTCCTTTTAAAAGGGGAAAGCCTTTGTATAGAGTGATTATTGTGTCACCTCCAATACTTGCTATGGTTCCCAGAATTTTTGCCATGCCATCCGTCCTCTTAAAGTGCACTTCTTCTAGCCTGAGATATACAACAGGCATACACTTTATATTGATGAATTAGTATGAAATAATACCCTATAAAGTTGCTGCCATGTGACAAGGAGGTCACATGTTCGAGCCGTGGAAACAACCGCTTGTAGAAAGGCAGGATAAGGCTGCGTACAATAGACTCTTGTGATTCGGCCCTTCCCCGTAACCTGTGCATAACGAGAGCTTAGTGCGCTGGCTGCCCTTTTTAGTATGAAATAATACAAGAATCAACAGTTACAGCTAGTGGTCTACATGGTATTTTATAAACAGCTAGTATATCATACCTCAGAACAGAAGCCATGACAAAAGTAAATGCAGGAATTGAGTTAGGTATAGCTGATCCAATTGTAGGTGATGTATAATACATCCTTAAGATATAGAGTCCTTGGTTTGTTGTGATTCTGTGTGAAGCAGGAAACGGAACATCGTCATTAGAGCCAAGTGAAAACTTTTGTAAGTAGAACAGAGGTTATGTGGTCCCGCAGGACAAGCATTAAATAAAATTGGAACGAGAGAAGATTAGCATGACTCCTGGACAAGGATGACATGCACAAATCGATGTCCAATTTTTTTTCCGAAACAAGACCTATAGGTCACGGTTCGAGCTATGGAAGCGGCTACTATATATATATATATATATATATATATATATATATATATATATTGTTTGTATCAGAATAGATTGTTTATATCACACCCCTTGGATGTGACTCTTCTCCGGGCGTGAACTCGGGGATATGCCTTGTATACTAGTATAGACTGCCCTTTAAAGAGAGAGATTTTGCGCGTGGTTAAATGCTACTTGCTTACCCCAAAAAACCAAGGAGGAAAAACTGAAGCAATGGGGAAAATGTGAGGGGTGGTCTTTCCTTCCTGTATAAACAAGAACATAAGAGCAGAAAGTCAAATCCCAAACAAAAAAAGAAAGCATTAAAAAGACAAAGGAAAACACATTCGTAGGTGTGGAATGGAAATTATTACTCACTTTTCAAGAAAATAAGCAAAAGGTCCTAAAAAAAATAAAGCAGTAATATTTCTATAAACTAAGGGGTGTTTGGTATTAGGTACAAGGGTGATATAAACATTTAATACCATCTTAATATTTTGTTTGGTTAACAAACCAGGTATAAGTTATCCCGGTGTTAATTTTAACACCGAGATAACTTACGATTTATAGAAGGTGAGGTAATTAGCACTGGTATGACTTATATCTTCTTCTTATAAATTATGCAATTGTCATTCTTAATACAACATACCAAACAATAAATAAACAACAATCCTAACATAACTTATCCCAATATAACTTATACTGGCATAACTTATACCGGTATAAATCGTATTCTAACCAAACGACCCCTAAGCAAACAATTTTGCTGACACCAATATTAAGAGCAATTTTTGAGGAAATGTAAAAGCCTGCAGCGAGAAACACCACGACAAACAATACTGCAAGACGCTTCAGTTTCTAGAGGTAACACTTTTTGGTTCCATATCTTTGATTCTCGTAAATTCCCCTAGCTTTAGATCCTAATAACTAAATGTAGGTACTAGTTGCTTTACATTATATACAGTCAAGACCTCTCAATAGTATTTCTATTTAAAAAATTCAAGTTTTCTCGGAACCAATCTTTTATGTTATATTATAATATACATCCTCTATAATAGCACTTTACTATAGCATCTAAAAAATATCAGAACAAACGCGATTATTATAGAGAAGTTTGACGATAGACAATAATACGGTGAATAATGCTATCGAAAGAAGAAAATGTATGTATTTAAACTTGCTATGAGCAGTGCATAAATATAATATCATCCATGTGTGTTTACCTTGAAAAATGTGAGCAACAATCAAAAGTGATTTGTGGTTTTAAAGATATGTGGTTTATTCCAATACTAGTGAATATACAAGTAATATTAGGTTTAAGTAATAAGAATTGATGAATCAAACCAGTGTTGTTAGAGCAACGGGGACCTCGAGCTCGATTATCTCGGGGGCCTCGAGGTGTGTTAAGATCAAATAAAGTATGAACAATAAAGTAAAAACAATAAAGATGAAGAACAATTGTGGAGCACGAGAAAAGCAGAGTAGAATGTTCTATTGCAGCGAATGAGATGATCTTTATAAATGATTGGGGTCCCCTTTATATAGGAGGAGAAAATCTCAATATAGTGCATTCCTAATTGTGGTAAAGAATTCTATTGGTACAACTGTATAACAACCTAGTACGAGCTCGTACCAATTCGTACAAATCTTATCCTTAGATATTTATGCCTTTAAGAAATTCCCGCTCTTGAGTGTCATCGAAATGGAATTCCCTCGATGTAGGTCGTGCCAGGCATTCGATTTGCTCCCTCGAGGTGTGTGTTTTTCAGCCGGGCCTGACTCCCACTTCAAATTGGGCTCCTTGATTTTGACCGCATACAAACGTGTAATGTGCATATATTTTTATATTTGGCATATGCTCTCCATGTAAAGTCTCCCGCGAGACTTGCTTTTATCTATATTCGTATGATTTGTTGATAGAAATACAAGAAAATTATTGTTTAGTCCCGTTAGGTAGCCAATCCTGGGTGCATTTTCTTTTCCCTAAGTCAACAATGATCGGACATTCCTTCCACAGCTTTAACATATGTTTTTATTTTTTATTTTTATAATGATGTTGTCTAGCTCTAGCCACATTGGATATCTGCTAGCTCCCTTGAGGTGTGTGTTTTTCATCCGGGCCCGACCCCCACTTCGAGTCGTCCGGACTCGGACTCATAGCTCAATTTAAGACTTCGAAATTGGCTCCTTGATTTTGACTACAGATAGTCCCCACGTTTCTTAGAATGAAATGATATGAAACGACTTGAATTCCCGATGTCCTTTATGATGGCATCACTCTTATAACGTAAGCGTTGAAATAACCGAAGCGTCCTGTCGGTTCTCTTTCCCAAAAGCATTAAATGCACGCCAGAGCCGGTCGTCCATCAATATTAATGAACTGTCGCCGTCTTCCTCTATATATACTCATTAAGAACTTTTCCACCTTGCAACACCTATTTTCCTCTATACGTTTCCTTTTCACCACCAGTTCCTCTGTCGTATTAGCTCAAAACCTCGCAGGTTTATTCATTTCTTCCTTTTTTTTTCTAAAAACCCGATGGCAAAAAACTTCCAAGTCCGTTCCTCCGAAAGAAGGAACCTCCACTTCTACTTCCCGTCTGACTGGTGGTAAACCATCGGCGCTTCATGAGATCGCATCGAGCAATTTTTCTTTCAAAAAGGACTTTATAGTCGAGGACACTCTCGACGTCCCCGACTGTCGAGAGCATGCATCGAGATACATAAGGTCAATTGAGAAAAAAACACCTCGATGTTGTGAGGAGAGAGTGTAAATGGGAAGAGAAGGTCGTTCTGCAAATACCTTCTCGTGAGGAGGACATCACAACTTACGTAGAGGGGTTCCTGAGTGTGTATAAATACTCCTTTACGTTGGGACCCCTCGACCCACTCGTGCTTGAACTCTGACGAATATATCAAGTCACCCTCGGCCAGATTCATCTGTCCTTTTGGCGAATCAAAATAATGATGAGGTTCTTCATCGAAAAGGCCGGTCTCGAGTTCACCCTCAGCCACCTCATCCGATTATATCGACCTCAATATTTATGAGGTTTAATCAAACTCCAACGCCGATCAACCAAATCCTTCTTTGCCAGTAACGACGAAGATAAGGATCGAGGTTGGATGAGTCGGTTCATCCGAGTGAGGACCGTCGATGTTATTACTAAGGAGTTCCTGCCGTTCCCTGAGAAATGGAACTTTGAACGTGAGTGGAATTATTTGCTTTAATTCATTTCCATAAATTTGGCTAAACTTCGCATAATAATTCCTTTCTCTTTTTCTCAGCGGTCCCGTGGATGCCTAAAGGACTGGGTTCGCAAACTAGCTGCTACTTCATCATACGACAAATGCAAGTGGCGGGACTTGTCGAAGGGCAAGTAGAAAGCGAAACACCACGGTACGCGTCATAATGTTTCTTTCCTTATTAAGAATGTCTTTCTTAATGTGACCTGATTCCTCTATTGCAGGTATTGGTGAGTTCTTCGAAATGAGGCCGCCCCCTCCCAGGGAAAAAGTAGGATCTTCAGCCCCAAAGCCAAAGAAGGATAACAAGATAAAAAGGTCCATGAAGAGCGAGGACACTCAAAGCCAAGCAGAGCCCGCTCGGAGGGGAAAGAAAAGCGTCATCATCAACGTTGATATTTACTCGGTCCACCAGTTCATGGACGATGTTGGTGACAAGATTGAGGGTTCGACGTTGGTGACTCGAACCAGGAAATCTTCCGAGGCTATCAAACCTGCTGAGATTGGGGGTCCTAGCCTCGAGGAAGGAACTTTAAAAGAAAAAGGGGATGAAGGCCCTACATCACATGACGTGGTAACTGTTTCTCAAACTTCTGGAAATATTCCAAAGGGAGCGAGCTTCGAAGCTCCTTTGCCTGAATAGAGCGCCTCGAGTGATCTTCCCAAGGCCATGACAACAGGTCATTCCCCGTCATTTTCGGCCTTCTCCGAGAATGCTATTGGGGATGCTCAGAATTTGAAGACGTCTGAGTTAGGTGGAGTCCCGAGTGAAAATGATCCTTTCCAGGGTTGCTTTGCTGGGGTCGATGAGGCCGACCTAGCGGATGCGAGCTCAATATTCAAGGACGCTCAATGTCTTTTCTCAATTGTAAGTTTTTAATGGTACTGTAATTTCTCCAATGCCATACTTTTCTTCTTTGTTCTAATCGATCATTCCCTTCCTTTCTATAGGCCTTCAACAAATTGAAGACCGGGTTGTGTCATTGTAAAGCCAAGTTGCGTAGAGCTTAGAATGAGGAGAAAACCCTTAGGCTTCTCCTTGACAAAAATGAGGAAGAACTGAAGCATCTTCAATTGGAGTTGACCAAAGCTCGTGAATACGAGAGTGAGTTAGAAAAGCAGGTAACCTCTGTTCTGAAAAAATACTGGCTACCTCTCCCGTCTTGGAGGCTAATACTTCAATGTCTCAGTTGCAGCAAAAGTTAGATATGATTGAGCAGCTCCGAGGTGAGGTAGATCAAGTTCGAGCCGAGTACAATAAATGGAAGGCGAAGATGGACACCCTTGTTGTGGCTAAAAATGATGCACTGGCGAAGGTATCGGCCCTCGAGGTTCAACTTCGGAATGCTCAAGGGAGCAACTTGGTTTAGGCTAGAAGAATAGCCGAGCTCGAGGCTGGTCTTGCGACGGCCAAGGCCGAAGTTGTGGAAGTCTAGGCCAAAGCAAGGGAAATACAAGCCAAGGCCGACATGATGGTGGCCATCTATTTGAAGGATGCTCCCGATGCTCAGACGGAGTTGAGGGGGGCTTCCGACCGAGAGAAAAGAAACAATGACTATGCTCGACGCCGATCCCGGAGGGAGACTCTCGAAGAGGTCCATGCTAAGGGCTTTGATCTTTCCGAGGAGATGAAGCAAGCTAAGGCAGATGAGGCTGATGCCAAATTTGTCCTTTCCTCCGACGATGATAATGACATCGAAGATGATGAAGAAGAGGAGGTTGCCGAAGAAGCTACCCCCGGGGAAGAGGCTGGTCCCGGGGGAGTGACAGGTCCGGTGGGTAATGCCCCTCTTGTGTAGGTAGAATTTTTTCTATCTTTTTGTAATTTTTGCTTTGTAGGACTCCTGTGTAATATCCTTTTGTGTATATAAAAAGGAAAGGAGTTTCCTTGATTGTTTGCCTTCAATTTTTCTTCAAAGTTTTCTTGATTTTTGATGCTATAATCTGTGAGCGTTGATTCAAATTTAGGGTAGAGTAGACCCCCAAGTTTTGTGTTTTGATCAACGATCAATAATAGGTTACCACTTAAGGTTTGATCTTCGAGCTAAGTTTTAGCTCGGGACTTTTGAGTCCGAGCTGGGTAAGGTCTCAAGCATGGTGTGCTTCGGCCTTTAAGCTCTTTAAATATTGGCCCTTAGGCTCTTTTAGGTTGGCCCTTAGGCTCTTTTGGGTTGGCCCTTAGGCTCTTTAGGTAGGGCCAATTTGGCCTTTAAAATGGCTATAAATTTTTCCCTCTTTCTAGCTAAAGACTTAGTGAAAATTTTGGTATGCCTTAGCATGTACTTTTCAATTTTTGAAGGTCTGATCGATTTGAACCTTGTTTGTAATTTGATATGAAACGGTAATCGAACGCCTCTTGAGTTTTTTTTGAAGGCTGATACTGTCGAAGTCTTCACATTATTCGAGGGCTGATTTTATTGAAGCCCCTTATAATTTACTTTTGCCGAGGGTAGCCTGATTTAACCGATTTTTGAAGTATTTGAAGGCCTTTTAGTTTTATGGCGGAAGTCGGACGTCTCCGAGCCGCATTATTTCGGACATAACCTTTTCATTTGACCGTAGTGTTTTATATGGATGTAGCCTTTAGTCCCCAAGTGTGATGGCCTTGGCCTTAATATCGAGGGGATGCCTCTTTGGGGTCTTATGAGTTCGAGTGTGCCTCTTTGGGGTCTTATGAGCTCGAGTGTGCCTCTTTGAGGTCTTATAAGTTTGAGTGTGCCTCTTTGAGGTCTTATAAGTTCGAGTGTGCCTCTTTGAGGTCTTATAAGTTCGAGTGTGACTCTTTGATATTTTATAAGTTTGAGTGTTTGATGACTCAATGTGTCGATTGTCGATGACATCCCCGAGTATCCGGGTGCATTTTTGGCCCTTGAGCCATTTCATGTAGGAATATAAATGTGGAATAGTGGACTTCTTTGAGGCACAAAATGTTTCGATATAATGAGAATGCTTCTTCAAATGATTGATACATGCGTACATGTTTTGCCGCCAGGGTCTCGACTATTCTACATGGACACAGTTCATTTGACCGTTTGGCCCATTACAACATTCTCCTATCGAAGTCCTCCTTGGCATGAATTACTTTCTTCGAGAATGCGACCTCCGAGGGTGATGCCCCTCAGTGTTCGAGTTTGATTGAAAAGAAGCCTTGAATACTTGTTGAATATTCCTTAGGTAATATATAGGTGTTGCCTCATTAAAAACCTTGCCGGTAAAATCTTTTTGGGATAAAACCCAATCTAAGGGAAAAAGAGTGCAACGCATGCTTTAAAATCCAAGGTCTTCGGGCTGAAAAGGTGCCTCTATGTTTCCAACCAAACATCTGCAAGGAGTTAGTCTTAAATACAAATGGAAAAAAGGGGGAGAAGGTCATACCTCAGTAGTAATAGTATTTGAGCAACGATATATCCCAATTGTTTGGTAGTTGCTCGCCTTCCATTGTTCTAAGTTTGTAGGATCCTTTCCCTAAGAATACGAGGACACAGTACGATCCTTCCTAATTGGGGCCTAGTTTCCCTTCGTTTGGGTCTCGAGTGTTGAGACTGACTTTCCTTAGGACTAAGTCCCCGACTCTGAAATATCGAAGACTCATTCTTCTGTTGTAATAGCTTTCGATCCTTTGTTTTTGCGCGACCATTCAAATTAATGCGGCCTCACGTGTCTCATCTAGTAACTCAAGAGAAGTGTTCATGGCTTCGTAGTTCGAGTCCTCGGTGGTATGCTGAAACCTGATGCTAGGTTCCTCGACTTCGATTGAGATCAATGCTTTGGACCCGTATACTAAAGAAACGGGGGTCTCCCCTGTGCTTGACTTTGGCGTCGTTGGATATGCCTATAGCACCTCGGGCAATATTTCTCTCCATTTCCCCTTTGCATCATCTAACCTTTTCTTTAAGTTTCGAATGATGGTTTTGTTTGTGGACTCGGCCTGACCATTTGCACTTGGGTGGTAAGGCGCTGATAGAATCCTTTTGATTTTATGGTCCTCAAGGAATTTGGTCACTTTGCTGCCGATGAATTGTTTCCCATTATCATATACTATTTCGGCAGGTATCCCGAACCAACATATGATGTGGTCCCATATGAAGTCGATGACTTCTTTTTCTCTTATCTTCTCGAAGGCCTGTGCTTCTACTCATTTTGAGAAGTAGTCAGTCATAAACATAATAAAAATTTATCTTTACCTGGAGCCATTGGTAGGGCGCCGACGATGTCCATCCCCCATTTCATGAATGGCCACGGGGATAGGACTGAATGGAGTTGTTCACCGGGTTGATGGATCATCGGTGCAAATCATTGGCATTTATCACACCTTTGAATGAACTCCTTGGTATCCTTTTCCATGCTATCCCAATAATACCCCGCTCTCATCACCTTGCGAACCAAAGAGTCGGCACCAGAATGGTTCCCACAAGAGCCCTCGTGGATTTCTCGTAATACATAATTGGTGTCCTTAGGTCCCAAGCACATCGCCAGCGGTCCATCAAAGGTTCTTCTATACAACGTTCCATTTTCATTGAATGAGAATCAAGCTGCTTTGGCTCGAAGTGTTCTCTACTCTTTTGGGTCCGGGGGGTGCTTCCCATGCTTCAATTAGTCGATATACTTATTCCTCAAATACCACGTTAAACTTGTTGAATTAATTTCTGCATGGACTTCTTCGACTACCGACCTCGATAGTTGGACGACAGTCCCCGGGACGATATCATCTTCTTCAACCGATGACCCAAGTTTGCAAGTGCATCGGCCGTGCTATTCTGTACTCTAGGTATATGGTCCAGTGTCCATTTATTGAAGTGGTGCAATGTGACTTGAAGTTTGTCTAAGTACCTCTTTATTCGATCGTCTCGAACCTCGAAGTTCCTGTCTACTTGATTTACTACCAAAAGTGAGTCACACTTGGCTTCAATAACCTCTGCTCCCAACCTCTTGACCAGTTCGAGATCTGCAATCATGGCTTCATACTCGGCCTCATTGTTAGTCAATTTAGAAGTTTTGATAGATTGTCTAATGATACCGCCCGTAGGCGGTCTTAGAACAATACCGAGCCCGAACCCTTTCACATTAGAGGCATCGTCTATGAAGAGGGTCCACACCACCGAAAAGGTACCTGATTTTAGCAAGAGTTCATTTTCTACTTCGGGTAGGAGGGCGAGCAAAACATTTGCCACAAAGTCTGCTAAATTTGAGACTTGATAGCCGTTCGGGGCTGAAATTCGATATCATACCCCCAAGTTCGATGGACCATTTGGCCAATTGGCCTGATAATTCAGGATTATGCAAGATATTTCAAAGTGGGTATGTAGTCAATACACGTATAGGATGATATTGAAAATATGGTTTTAACTTCCTAGATGCGCTTATCAATGCAAGAGCTAACTTTCCAAATGTGGGTACTTGGTTTCAGCATCTCCTAGGGTCCGACTCACATAATAGACAGAAAATTACGTACCTTGTTCTTCTCGAACCAACACGCCATTTGCCGCCACCTCGGACACGACTAAATACAAGTAGAGTGTTTCATCCTCCTTCAGAGTATAGAGCAGGCGTGGGCTCGAGAGATACCATTTTAATTCTTCCAAGGCTTGTTGCCACTCCGAAGTCCATACTAAGTTGTTCTTCTTCTTGAGTAGGGAAAAGAAATGATGGCTCCGATATGATAACCTCGAGATAAATTGGCCTAGGGCAGCTATCCTTCCGGTCAGTCGATGTACGACTTTCACATTGTTCACTACGGTGATTTCCTCGATGGCTTTGATTTTATCGGGGTTGATCTCGATCCCTGTGTTCGACACCATGAAGCCTAAGAACTTTCTCGAGGCGACTCCAAAAGCACATTTCTCGGTGTTTAGCTTTATGTTGTGCTTTCTTAGGATATCGAACGTCACCTGCAAATGAGTCAAATGGTCCTCTGCGCGTAGGGACTTAACTAGCATATCATCAATATAAACATCCATAGATTTGCCTATTTGATTTTCGAACATCTTATTAACTAGGCGCTGATATGTAGCTCCTGCATTCTTTAGCCCGAAGGGCATTGCATTATAGCAATTGTACCATACTTCATGATGAACAAAGTCTTTTCTTGGTCCTCTGGGTTCATTTGAATTTGATTGTACTCGGAGTAGGCATCGAGAAAAGTAAGGATCTCGTAGCCAGCCGTAGCATCGATCAATCGATCGATGTTGGGCAGTAGGAAAGAATCTTTAGGGCATGCTTTATTCAAATCTTTATAGTCTACACAAATTCTAAGTTTGTTTCTCTTTTTAGGGACTACTACTACGTTTTCTATCCACTCGGGATACTTTACTTCCCTAATGGATCCTATTTTGAGAAGTTTGGTTACCTCTTCTTTGATGAATGCATGCTTTACCTCGGCCTGAGGTCTCTTCTTTTGCTTCACCGGTTTAAATCTGGGATCGACACTTAGTCGATGGGTAGTTATCTCCAATGGGATCCCTGTCATATCTAAGTGGGACCAGGCGAAGCAATCAATGTTATCGATAAGAAATTGAATGAGTTTTTTCTTGAGTTTGGGGTTGACCCCGTCCCTAGGTATACCTTTTGTTTTGAAAGATGCTCGATCAATGTGGCCCGCTTGAGTTCTTCAACCGTTGACTTCGTCGCATCCGATTCCTCGGGGGAAATGAAGGCTCGAAGTATGAGGAAATCGTCTTCTTTGTCCTCAACCACCTGTTCATCACACACCTATCCCTCAGGCTCAACCGAGGGTATGGGTTGTGATTTCTATTTGGCCACCAGTTTGTCCTTTGACTTTTTCGATGTGGATGGTGTCGATACCGGGGTCAAGTCATGTAATGCAAACATCTCCTTAGCTGCATGTTGCTCTTCATATACTATTTTCACGCCATCCTTTATTGGGAACTTCATCATTTGATGAAGGGTCGATGGCGCCGCCCTTATGCTATGGATCCACGATCTTCCAAGCAAAGCATTATACCTCATGTCACCTTCGATAACATGAAATTTGGTGTCTTGTATGGTTTCGGCCACGTTGACTGGGAGGATGATTTCTCCCTTCGTTGTTTTACTTGCCATGTTGAATCCATTCAAGATTCGAGATGCTGGTATGATTTGACCGAGCAACCCGATCTGCTCCATGACCCTTGACCTGATTATATTTGCCGAACTACCCAGATCCACGAGAACACGTTTAACTTGAACTTTATTTAAAACGATAGAAATTATTAGTGCATCGTTATAACGCTAAGATAAGGCCTCGATATCTGCCTCGCTGAATGTGAGGGTGTCCTCGGGCATATAGTTCGAGTCCATTTCTCTCTTGTGATGGATACTTTGGTACGTTTGAATATAGGTCCCTGTGGGACGTCAACTCCATCGATGATCATGTGAATGACATGTTGAGGTTCTTCAGGTTCATTCTTGCTATTTGCGTCTCTTTCTCGGAAATGGTTCTTGGCCCAGTCACTGAGAAATTCACGAAGATATCCCTTGTTGAACAACTGGGCTACCTCTTCTCTAAGCTTCCTACAATCCTCGGTCTTATGACCATGTGTACCATGATACCTACACATCAAGTTGGGGTTCCTCTAAGAAGGATCAGTTTGTATAGGCTTGGGCCATCTAGTATCTCTAATTTTGCCAACGGCTGAGACGATACCTGAGGCATTGATGCTGAAGTTGTACTCTGATAATCGAGGTGCCTATCAAACCCGGTTTTGCTCGAGTCCCCAGGAACTTTGACCTCGATCTGCTCTTCAATCATTCTGAGGTATGCTACGCCTGGAAATGTTCCATCGATCTTCGACGTATGGCTGATATATTTCCTTATTCGACCTTGACGCCCTGTCTACATTTCCTGACTCCTTTTCTAGTAACCTGCTTGGATAAACTGAGCCCGATGGGGCTCCCAACTGGTCATCCTTGACCCTAATTTTTGATTGGTACCTGTTATGCACATCCGCCTAAGTCACGACGGGATACTTGATCAAGTTTTGCTTCAGCTGCTTTGAAGCTATCGAACTTCGTTCATTTGGACCTTGAGTGAAGGCTTGTATGGACCAGTTATCGGAGACCGGTGGTAACTCTATTCGTTTTGACTGGAAACGGGATACAAACTCCTTCAACATCTCGTTCTCCCTTTGTTTTATTTTGAATACATCAGGCTTCCTTGTTGCAACTTTTATGGCACCGGCATGTACCTTTACAAAATAAGTCTGCCAACATGGCAAACAAATTGATAGAGTTTGGGGGTAAGTTATGGTACCAAATCATGGCACCTTTAGACAAAGTTTCCCTAAATATTTTTAGCAAAACAGACTCAATCTCATCGTCTTCCAAATCATTTCCTTTTATGCCACAAGTATATGTGGTGATGTGCTCATTGGGATCAGTGGTTTCGTTGTATTTTGGGATATCTGACATCCAAAACTTTTTCGAAATGGGCTTTGGAGCCGCACTCTGGGGGAATGGTGATTGCACGAACTTCTTCGAGTTCAGTCCTTTCAAAATCGGAGGTGCTCCCGGTATCTAGTCGATACTAGAGTTGTATGTCTCCACATTTTTGTCATTTTCTTCGATCTTCTTTTCTCCGGTATCGATCCTTTTGGAGAGCTCTTCGAGCTTTCTCATAACTGTGGGTTCAGTTCCTGAGCCGCTTTCAGCGGCCCTTTCAAGCGCTGGTTCAGCATGCCAAATGTTTACTGGTTCAACTATGTTTGGAGTTCTATTCTGACTCTGAAGTTGAGCGATGGCGACTTGTTGGGCTTGCAGCATTTCGAATATCACGTAGAGGCTGACTCCTCCTTCTTCCATTCCTCGTGTTCTTTGGCCATCGGGTCGGGCTTCCCTACGCGCATTCCCTATGAAGTCTGCACCTGAATCCGCGTTTAGTGCGTTATGCAAGATGATATCAACCAGCTCTATATTTGGCACTTCCTCAGGGTTTATGGGTGGTACACCGACCCCTATACCGTTGTTTTCTCCAAGACCTTCATCGCCGTCAATAGGTGCATTCTATGTGCTAGACAAGTCTAAGCCTGAGAATCAAAAAATCTTGGCAAGAAAAAGTGTAAAGATAACATGTGTAATGAGAATCAGTAAAGAAATAATCACTATTATATTTAGCCCCACGGTGGGCACCTAACTGTTTACCTCGAAAAATGTGAGTAGCAATTAAAGGCGATTTGTAGTTTTAAAGATATGTGATTTATTCCAATACTAATGAATATCAAGTAATATTAGGTTTAAGTAAGAAGAATTGATGAACCAAACTAGTAAGAAGACTAACTTCTGTTGATCATCTCGGACTATTGACTAACATTCTTACCGTGAACTGCTGCTACTTCTAACTTGAATTGCATTCTGAAATGACTTCCCTTGTTCTCCAGGTGGGTGCCTGCTACTGATACTTGAACTGAATTCCCTTGTTTTTCCAGGTGGGGTGCCTGCTGCCGACACTTGAACTGAATTCCCTTGTTTCTCTAGGTGGGCGTCTGATGCCAATACTTGAACTGAATTCCCTTGTTTCTCCAAGTGGGCACATGCTGTCAATACTTGAACTGAATTTCCTTGTTTCTCTAGGTGGGTGCCTGCTACCACTACTTGAACTGAATTCCCTTGTTCCTCCAGGTGGGTGCCTGCTGTCAATACTTGAACTGAATTCTCTTGTTTCTCTAGGTGGGCGCCTGCTACCAATACTTGAATTGAATTCCCTTGTTCATCCAAGTGGGCGCTTGCTGCCAATACTTGAACTGAATTCCCATGTTCCTCCAGGTGGGCGCCTGCTGCCAATACTTGAACTGAATTCCCTTTTTCCTCCAGGTGGGCACCTGCTGCCAATACTTGAACTGAATTCCTTTGTTCCTCCAGGTGGGCGCCTGCTATTAATACTTGAACTGAATTCCCTTGTTTCTTCAGGTAGGCACCTGATGCCAATACTTGAACTGAATTCCCTTATTTCTCCAGGTGGGGCGCTTGCTGCCAATACTTGAACTGAATTCCTTTATTTCTCCGGGTGGGCGCCTGCTGCCAATACTTGAACCAAATTCCCTTGTTTCTCCAAGTGGGCACCTGCTGCCAATACTTGAATTGAATTCCTTTGTTTCTGCTTCCAATGCTTGAAATGAATTCCCTTGTTTCTCCAGGTGGGCACCTGCCATTACAACAAAACAGACCAAACAAAAGAAACCTTTCTGCCCCAGTTTGGTACCGGGAACATCTGTGAGCGTTAATCGAATCTTGTTATCAAAAGAGCTATAAGAAATGAAAAACTAAATCCCATTATCCAGGAGGCCCCTGAAAACTAAATTTAAATCTCATCTTAAGAGTGAAAACTTGAAAGCTAAATTCAACTTCCTAAAGGTGAAACTTATTATCTAGTGAAGGTTTTAAAACTAAGTCTCATCATCTAGGACGGTCCTGAAAACATAAAATTAAATCCCATTATCCAGGAGGGTCCTGAAAAGCCGAGAATGAATTTACGTGAGCCATGCTCTCTTCCTGGAGGATCTCTGTAGAACGGACAAAATTCTTTGCTCCTGAATCATGCTTTCCTTATGGAGGGTTCCTGCAGATCGAACAAATTTTCTTTCCCCTTCTCAAACCGCCTTTGTGCTGACAAAATTTCGGCACGACACTTGAAAAATTCAAGCTTCCAAGATTTGATTTGGACATAGTCTTTGTCCCTATTTCAAACAAAGAAAACTTGTGAGTTTAAACATGGTGGTTAGTTTGTGGCCTTGACTTTGAGGGCAATTTCTCCTTCACTTCCCATGATAACTTCGATTTCAACTTGAGAGACCTTGCTTATTTATCGACTAACCACCTTCTCTGTTACCTTATCACAGAAAATACCTTTGATCCGTTCAAACCCAATACCTTTATCTGTTGCATTGTGCTCATGAATTGACATATACCGAACCTTTGTATTTTATATGAATCCCAAAGCATGTCAATTGCCACCCACTCAGTGCGCATACTGTTCTTTCCCGACTTATGCCCCTTTGATGTGCTAGCCAGATTTCGTTTTGTGCAATTGGAAAATTGGTGGAAAATTTTGAAGTCATTCCTCACTTTTTCAGACCAAATAGACTCAGGAAGAGGAAGTAAACATGACAAAAGGAACAGAGTAAAGGACAATGGAAAGAGATGACTCCTAAAAAGAAAACTACAAAGTAGAAACTTATCAGATGTGGATACCAACTCTAATGATCATGACATGCACCTTTGGATTAAGTGGCCTAATCTGTCAAGCAAGTCTAATGTTCAACTCTTATTGTACCTCTGAGTCGTGTAACTAGGCTTCCATGCTCCGATTATCCTATCTGATTCACGGTCCTTATTCGACTTGTTATGCCCGAAGGGTTTTCACCATCAAGACTCTCTCATTTTGTTTTTTCTCTCAACTTACCGTCGTCTTATGGTACTTGTGAAGGTTTTTACCAATAAGACTTTCTCATTTTTTCTTTTTTTTTTCCTCTGATTCTGCAGATGACAAGGGATTAACCATGATAGAAATATCATATGCTCCTGGCATGTCTGACTCAGCACTCTCAAAGATTATCTGGGAGGACTTTTTTGGATTGTAATATGGCTTTTGGACAAGGTTAGAAATAAAGGTTATCATAAATACTCAAAATAACTAAGACAACGGGGTTAATTTATTTACAACTTTTGGAATCCATTCTAAAAACTTTGCCCCAATTTCTAAAACAATGGAATTTGATTCTCTTTTTTTCTTTTGTTTTTCTTTTTGAAATTGAATTTCTAAGAAAGACTGCCCCACTCTCAACTTCACGGGATTATGAAATATTTTATTTGGTGCGACCGAACCGTAATTGTCGCGACCTGGATTTTTCACCCTCGAGAGTCGTGATGGCGCCTACTCGTAGAAGCTAGGCAAGCCATAAACTTAGAAATCATTAACTCCTTTATTTTAAAACTTCTTACCAATTATAATAACAAGGAAATAAACCGTTAAATAACAGCGGAATATGAAATTTAGCAGAAGTCTTAAATAAATAGAAAACGAAAATGTCTCAAAGACCATCACGTGCCCCTAACCAGAATCTGGTGTCACAACATCCACGGACTACTAAGAGTACTAAATACAACCGTTTGAAAGAAATATAGCACTGTTTGTCTCGAATACATGAGATAACAGAATATGAAATAAGATAGAGGAGACGTCGGGCCTCCAGACGCTTGCAAGGCTACCTCGGTGTCTCGGTGGACTGAAGGCTGGCTCACGAGCTACAGCTACTGACCAAATTCTACTCTGGTATCTGCATAGAGTGCAGAGTGTAGTATCAGCACAACCGACCCCATGTGTTGGTAAGTGTCTGGCCGTAGTGATGAGGCTATGTGCAATTATATAATATATGGCGGAAAACGTAAACAGGTAATAAGAAATCAAAGCAGGGGAAGGGGAACATGCTTCGGGGGTAGCAGATAAAACAGAATATCAAAGAATATAAAGTACAATTTAACTTCTAACACGGATAAAGAGAAATAAGGCAACTTTCACTTTCAGTTTCATCTTGTTGCAGGCGTGCAACCCGATCCCATTTCTCATATCTTGTGGTAGGCGTACCACCCGCTCCCATTTCATTATATCTCGTGGTAGGCGTACCATATGCTCCCATTTCATTATATCTTGTGGTAGGCGTACCACCCGCTCCCATTTCATTATATCTTGTGGTAGGCGTACAACCCGCTCCCATTTTATTGATCTTGTGGGTGGCGACGATCTTGTGGTAGGCATACCACCCGCTCCCATTTCATTATATCTTGTGGTAGGTGTACCACCCGCTCCCATTTACAAGTCATCACAAAATTACAAGAAATCTTGGCAAGGGAACAAAAATAATATAATAACTTCCCGGCAAGGGAACAACAATATCGAAATAGTCATTCCGGCAAGGGAGAATCAGCTATAACCAAATCCTAACTCATTTTGTACTCATCTCAATTAATGACAATACTCAATCATAACTAAAATCTACGAGGATAAAATCATTCTTTACTCTATATAGGAGATCATTAATTAAAGCATCCGAACTGCCATCTAAGAGCAAAATAACGTTCAAATTTAAGACTCACGGTCATGCTCGACAATAACGTATAGATACTCGTCACCATGCCTATACATCGCACTCAACAAGAAGCAAGTAGCAAATAGGACTCAACTCCTAATCCCTCAAGCTGAGGTTAGACCGAACACTTACCTCGAACTTTCACGCCCAACTCAAGCCTCGAACACCGCTTTTCCTCTCAATTTAGGCTCCAACCCAATTGAATCTATACACAATTGACTCAATATCATCAATAAGTTCTAAACAATCCAATTCCAATGTTCAATAATAACTTTCCAATCATTCTTTCCAAAATCCCAAAAATCGATCTTGGACCCGCTTGATCAGAACACGAGATTCAGATCAAAACCCGATCACCCATTCGCCCACGAGCCCGAATGTATAATTGGTTTTCAAATCCGACCCCAAAACGAGGTCTAAATCACAAAAATCAAAAAGCCCTAACTCTACCCAAATCCCTGATTTCTACCCTTAATTACATGTTTAAGGCCTAAAATCTAGTGGGTGTTGATGGAAAATGAAGAAAACAAGTTAAAGATTACATACCCAAAAGATTATGGTGAAGAGAAGCTTCAAAAATCGCCTAAGAGCTTTGTAGAAGAAGAGGTTTGTGAAATTTTTATAAAATCCCGAAAGAGTTCTGTTTTTGGCCTTTTTAAATCACTGGGCGAAAATGCCCTTCGCGTTCGCGACAGATCCTTCGCATTCGCGATGGGTCAGGCCTATAGACCTTCGCGTTCGCGTGAACGGGTTCACGTTCGTGGAGAGTCATCTCCTCGAGCCCTCGCGTTCGTGTCCAAAGGGTCGCATTCGCGTAAGACAAATTCCCCACCCCGCCCAGGCTCGATTGGCCTTCGCGTTCGCGTGGCCAGGACCGCATTCACGAAGGGATATCCCCCAATGCCTCGCGTTCGCGACCTGAGCTACGCGTTCGCGTAGAAAGAAATTCCTTCAGCAACAATTAATTCATCGAGTTCGCGTGGGGTCTCCCGCGAACGTGAAGAAGAAAACATCAGTACACCAAATCAGCTGTTTCTGCAATTTTTCTTAAGTCCAAAACTTTCCAAAACGCCTCCGAAACACACCCGAGCCCTCGAGGCTCCTAACCAAATATACGTACTAACTCAACAACTTCATACAAACTTATCCATGCGATCAACCCAAATTAACCTCAAAAACAATGTATCAAACCTCAAAATCAAAGGATTTTTCTCAAACTTCGTAAAACATCAACTTTAGCAATTTAGGTCTGAATCACGTCAAACGGACTCCGTTTTCAACCAAATTTAACAGAAATGACTTAAACCATATATAAGACCTGTACCGGGCGCCGGAACCAAAATACAGGCCCGATACCATCGCTTTCTAATCAGATTTCATTTCGAAATTCCTTAAACATTTTCAGAAAACAATTTTACTTAAAAATTCATTTCTCGGGCTTGAGATCTCGGAATTCGATTTTGGGCATACGCCCAAGTCCATATTTTCCTACGGATCCTCCGAGACTATCAAATTATGGGTCCGGGTCTGTTTACCCAAAATATTGAGCAAAGTCAAATTTATTCATTTTAAACTCAAATTTCATCATTTTTCATAGAATTTCATATTTAAGCTTTCCGGCTACGCGCCTGGACTACGCATGCACATCGAGGCAACTCTAAATGAGGTTTTCAAGGCCTCGGAAGCACAGAATGCAATTAAAAAAGGTGATGACCCTTTGGGTCGTCACATTCTCCACCTCTAAAACAACTGTTCGTCCTCGAATGGACAGAAGAAGGAAGTACCTGAATCGGGGAAAAGATGGGGATAACAACTCCGCATATCGGACTAGGACTCCCAGGTCGATGTCTCAGGAGGCTGACCTCTCCACTGAACACGAACAGAAGGGAAACTCTTTGACCTTAACTAACGAACCTACCGGTCTAGAATAGCCACCGGCTCCTCCTCATAAGACAAGTCCTTGTCCAACTGGACAGTGCTGACATCTAATACATGGGATGGATCGCCGTGATATTTCCGAAGCATGGACACATGAAACACTGGATACACGACTGATAAGCTCGGTGACAATGCAAGTCTATAAGCTACCTCTCCCACTCGATCAAGAATCTCAAACGGGCCAATGAACCTATGTCTAAGCTTGCCTTTCTTCCCAAATCTCATCACGCCCTTCACAGGCGACACTCGGAGCAATACTCGCTCACTAACCATGAAAGACAAATCTCGAACCTTCAGTCTGCATAGCTCTTTTGCTTGGACTGAGCTGTACGAAGCCTATCCTGAATGATCCTGACCTTGTCCAAGGCCTCCTGAACCAGATCCGTACCCAACAACCGAGCCTTTCCTGGCTCAAACCATCCAACCGGAGATCGACATCGCCTATCATACAAAGCCTCATAAGGAGCCATCTGGATGCTCGACTGGTAGCTGTTGGTGTAGGAAAACTCTGCTAAAGGAAAAAACTGATCCCACGAGCCTCCAAAATCAATGACACAAGCTCGGAGCATATCTTCCAAAATCTGAATAGTCCGTTTGGACTGGCCGTCCGTCTGGGGATGAAATGTTGTACTCAACTCCACCTAAGTGCCCAACTCTCGCTGAACTGCTCTCCAGAAACGCGAGGTAAACTGCGTACCTCTGTCCTAAATGATAGGCACAGGCATATCATGAAGACGAACAATCTCCCGGATATAGATCTCAGCTAACCTCTTGGATGAATAGGAGACTGCCACAAGAATGAAATGCGCTGACTTGGTCAGCCTATCAACAATGACCCATATTGCGTCGAACTTCCTCCGAGTCTGCAGGAGCCCAACAACGAAATCCATAGTGATCCGCTCCCACTTCCACTCGGGAAGCTCAATCCTCTAAAACAATCCACCAGGCCTCTAATGCTCATACTTAACATGCTGGCAATTTAAACACCAAGCCACATATGCAACAATATCCTTCTTCATTCTATACTACCAATAATGCTGCCGCAAATCCTGATACATCTTCGCGGCGCCCAAATGAATAGAGTACCTGGAGATATGGGCCTCCGCTAAAATCAACTCTCGAAGCCCATCCATATTAGGCACACAAATTCGACCTTGCAATCTCAAAACTCCATCATCACCTAAGGTAACCTGCTTGGCACCTCCACGCTGCACCGTGTTTCTAAGGACACACAAATGAGGATCATCATACTGCCGATCACAGATACGCTCCAATAAAGAAGAACAAGCAACCGTGCAAGCTAATACATGACTAAGCTTATAAATATCCGACCTCACAAACAGATTGGATAAAGCCTGAACATCCAAGGCAAGCGACCTCTCACCGATTGGAATATAAGCAAGATTGCTCAAACTGGCTGACTTTCTACTCAAAACATCGGCCACCACATTGGCTTTTCCCGAGTGATATAAGATGGTGATGTCATAATCTTTCAATAACTCCAACTACCTCCTCTACCTCAAATTCAACTCCTTTTGCTTGAACAAATACTGAAGACCCTTATGATCCGTGAACACCTCACACGCCACGCCATACAGATAGTAACTCCAAATCTTCAATGCGTTACAATGGCTGCCAACTCTAAATCATGAACCGTATAGTTCTTTTCATGAATATTCAACTGTCTCGAAGCATAGGCAATGACCTTTCCATCCTGCATCAACACTGCACCAAGCCCAATACGAGATGCATCACAATAAACTGTATAAGGCCCTGAACCTGTGGGCAAAACCAACACCAGTGTCGTAGTTAGAGCTGTCTTGAGCTTCTTAAAGCTCGCCTCATACTCGTCCGACCATCTGAACTGGGCACCCTTCTGGGTCAACCTG
This sequence comes from Nicotiana sylvestris, assembly GCF_000393655.2. Classification (NCBI taxonomy): domain Eukaryota; kingdom Viridiplantae; phylum Streptophyta; class Magnoliopsida; order Solanales; family Solanaceae; genus Nicotiana; species Nicotiana sylvestris. The sequence goes on from NC_091062.1 coordinate 198,698,727, forward strand.
ATCATCGGGGCTGCAATAGATAAAAACCCCTCCACGAACCGACGATAGTAGCCTGCCAATCCCAAGAAACTCTGAATCTCTATAGCTGATGCTGGTCTAGGCCAGTTCTTGACTGACTCAATCTTCTTCGGATCAACCTGAATACCCTTTGCTAACATAACATGACCCAGGAATGCAACTGAACTCAACCAGAACTCACACTTTGAGAACTTAGCATATAACTGACTATCCTTCAGAGTCTGAAGAATCACTCTGAGATGCTGCTCGTGCTCCTCCTAGCTACGGGAATATATTAAAATATCATCAATGAAGACGATCACGAACGAGTACAAATAAGGCCTAAACACTCGGTTCATCAAATCCATAAAGGCTACTGGGGCATTTGTCAACCCGAACGACATAACCAAGAACTTATAATGCACGTACCGAGAAAGCTGTCTTAGGGACATCAGAGGCCCTAATCCTCAATTGATGGTAGCCAAATCTCAAGTCTATCTTTGAAAATACCATGGAACCCTGAAGTTGATCGAATAAATCATCAATCCTCGGCAATGGATACTTATTCTTGATTGTAACCTTGTTCAACTGCCGGTAATCAATACACACTCTCATTGACCCATCCTTTTTCTTAACAAACAACACCGATGCACACCACGACAAAACACTGGGTCTAACGAAACCCTTCTCAAGCAAGTCTTGCAACTGTTCCTTCAATGCTTTCAACTCTAGCGGGGCCATATGATACGGCGGGATAGAAATGGGCTGAGTGCCCGAAGCCAAATCAATGCAGAAGTCAATATCTTTGTCGGGTGGCATCCCCGGCAGGTCTGAAGGGAATACCTCAGGAAACTCGCGAACAACAGACACAAAATCAATAGAGGGAACCTCAACACTAGAATCGTGAGCATATGCTAAATAGGTCAAACACCCCTTCTCGACCATACGCCGAGCCTTCACATACGAGATAACAATGCGAGTAGAATAACCAAGAGTCCCTCTCCACTTTAAATGAGGCATACCCGATAAAGCTAATGTCACAGTCTTAGCATGGTCATCCAAGATAGCATGATAAGATGATAACCAGTTCATCCCCAATATAACATTAAAATCAACCATGTCTAAAAGCAACAAATCTACACGAGTCTCAAGACCCCCGATCACCACAATACAAGAACGATGGTCTCGATCAACCACAATAGAATCACCCATCGATGTAGACACATAAATAGAATCACTCAATGAATCACTAGGCATGATCAGATACGGTGCAAAATAAGACGACACATACGAGTACGTAGACCCTGGATCAAATAGCACCGAAGCATCTCTATCACAAACCAGAATAATACATGTGATGACTGCATCTGAAGCCTTAGCATCGGGCCTGGCTGGAAGGGCATAACATCGAGGTTGGGCCCCACCACCCTGAACTACCTCTCTGGGATGGCCTACTGTTGGCTGACCTCCATCTCTGGCGGCCTGAGCTCCACCTCTAGGACCTCTACCTCCACCTCTAGCACCTCAACCCACACTCCTAGCTGGCTGGGTGGCCTGTGGAACACCTGGGGCCTGAACCATAGTATGAGAAACCTGATGCGAAGAACTGCTCGAAGCTCGAGGGCAATACCTAGTAATGTGCCTCGTGTCGCCACAAGTAAAACAAGCCCCCGGCTGCTGGGGCTGACGACTCTCAAAATTCTGAAGTGGTGGTGCACTGATAGGTGCTGGTAGTGCACTGAAGGACTGTTAATCAGAATACTGCATCGGAGGACCACGGCTACCGGATGCACCATGAGAAATCTGAAGAGCTGACTGAAAGGGCCTAGGATGAGGGCCTATACATATGAATCTCTACCACCAGATGTGGTACTACTGAAGCTGCCTGAATGATAGGGCCTCTTATCCGACCCATGACCACCTCCCTACGACATAACCATCTCAACTCTGCGGGCCACATTGACCGCCTCCTGAAAGGTGATCTCACTCCCAGTCTCCCTAGCCATCTGAAGATGAATCAGCTGAATCAGACCATCAATAAACCTCCTCATCCTCTCTTTCTCGGTAGGAAGTATGATAAGAGCATGGCGAGCTAAGTCAATGAATTTGGTCTCATATTGGGTAACACTCATGGAACCCTGCTGGAGGCGCTCAAACTGCCTTCGATAGGCCTCTCTCTGAGTAATGGGGAGAAACTTCTCCAGAAATAACACTGAAAACTGCTCTCAAGTCAAGGCTGGTGAACCGGCTGGTCTAGCTAACCAATAATCCCTCCACCAAGTCTTGGCAGATCCAGACAAGCGAAATGTAGCAAAATCGACCCCATTGGTCTCAACAATACCCATGTTCCTGAGAATCTCGTGGAAACTGTATAGAAAATCCTGGGGATCCTTATAAGAAGCACCACTTAAAGTAGTAGTGAAAGCTTGGTGAACCTATCCAGCCTTCACAAAGCATCGGCAGACATGGCTGCTCCATCGTCGGTTTGAGCTACTACACTCGGCTGGACTGCCCCAACTGGCTGAACCGTTGGAGTCTGAATCTGAGGAGCCACCTGCTCCGAAGTGTGAGTAGCAGGAGTCTGAGCCCCTCCTCCAGCCTGAGAGACGGCTGGTGCTACATGAAGAAAACCTACTCGGGTGACACTCTCCATGAGGCCACTAATCGGACCAGAGCATCCTAAAGAACTGAGGTAGCAATAAACCCTTTCGGGGCCTGAGCTGGGCCCACCGAAACTGCTGGGGCCGGAACCTCCTTGTCAAAATCAACCTGAGGCTCTGCCATTGGTGTTGCTGCTCGGGGTTGAGCTCTGCCCCTACCTCGGCCTCGACCTCGCCCTCTGCCCCTCATAGGAGCTGCCGCTGGGGGCTCGATCTACTTAGCGGTAGATAAGGAAGCGTGTGTTCTCGCCATCTGCGAAAGAACAGAGTAGGAAGGCAATCAGTATTGAGAAATAAAACCGCACAACAGGAAAGAAGAAACGTGAAATTTTTCTAACGCTGTAGCCTATGGGATAAATACAGACGTCTCCGTACCAATCCCTTAGACTCTACTTAGCTTGTCCGGGAATTGTGAGACCTATGTAACCTAGAGCTCTGATACCAACTTGTCACGACCCGAATTTCCCACCCTCGGGAGTCGTGATGACACCTACTCGTAGAAGCGAGGCAAGCCATGAACTTAAAAATCATTAACTCCTTTATTTTAAAACTTCTTACCAATTATAACAACAAGGAAATAAACCGTTAAATAACAGTGGAATATGAAATTTAGCGGAAGTCTTAAATAAATAGAAAACGAAAATGTCTCAAAGACCATCACGTGCTCCTAACCAGAACCTGGTGTCACAACATCCACAGACTACTAAGAGTACTAAATACAACCGTTTGAAGGAAATATAGCACTGTTTGTCTCGAATACATGAGATAATGGAATATAAAATAAGATAGAGGAGACGCCGGGCCTGCGGACGCCTGCAAGGCTACCTCGGTGTCTCGGTGGACTGAAGGCTGGCTCCTGAGCTACTGCTGCTAACCAAAAGCTACTTCGGTATCTGCATAGAGTGCATAGTGTAGTATTAGCACAACCGACCCCATGTGCTGGTAAGTGTCTGGCCTAACCCCGGCGAGGTAGTGACGAGGCTAGGACCAGACTCCAGATAAACCTGTGCAGTTATATAATATATGGCGGAAAAAGTAAACAGGTAATAAACAATCAAAGCTGGGGAAGGGGAACATGCTTCGGAGGTAGCAGATAAAACATAATATCAAAGAATAATAAGGAAACTACAATTTAACTTCTAACATGGATAAAAGAAATAAGGCAACTTTCACTTTCAGTTTCATCTTGTTGCAGGCGTGCAACCTGATCCCATTTCTCATATCTTGTGGTAGGCGTACCACCCGCTCCCATTTCATTATATCTCGTGGTAGGCATACCACCCGCTCCCATTTCATTATATCTTCTTATAGGCGTACCACCCGCTCCCATTTTATTATATCTTGTGGTAGGCGTACCACCCGCTTCATTTCATCGATCTTGTGGTAGGCGTACCATCCGCTCCCATTTCACTATATCTCATGGTAGGCGTACCAAACGCTCCCATTTCATCGATCTTGTGGTAGGTGTACCTCCTGCTCACATTTTATTATATCTTGTAGTAGGCGTACCACCCACTCCCATTTACAAGTCATCACAAAATTTCAAGAAATCCCGGAAAGGGAACAAAAATTATATAATAACTTCCCTGCAAGGGAACAATAATATCGAAATAGTCATCCCGGCAAGGGAGAATCAGCTATAACCAAATCCTAACCCATTTTATACTCAACTCAATTAATGACAATACTCAATCATAACTAAAATCTACGAGGATAAAATCATTCTTTACTCAATATAGGAGATCATTAATTAAAGCATCCGAAGTACTATCTTAGAGCAAAACAACATTCAAATTTAAGACTCACGATCATGCTCGACAGTAACGTATAGATACTCGTCAGCATGCCTATACATCGCACTCAACAAGAAGCAAGTAGCAAATAGGACTCAACTCCTAATCCCTCAAGCTGAGGTTAGACCAAACACTTACCTCTAACTTTCACGGCCAACTCAAGCCTCGAACACCGCTTTTCCTCTCAAATTCGGCTCCAACAATCGAATCTATACACAATTGACTCAATATCATCAATAAGTTCTAAACAATCCACTTTTAATGTTCAATTATAACTTTCCAATCATTCTTCCCAAAATCCCAAAAATCAACCCGAGGCCCGCTTGGCCAAAACACGAGGTTCGGACCAAAACTCGATCACCCATTCGCCTACGAGCCCGAATGTATAATTGGTTTTCAAATCCGACCCCAAAACGAGGTCTAAATCACAAATAATCAAACAACCCTAACTCTACCCAAATCCCTAATTTCTACCCTTAATTACATGTTTTAGGCCAAAAATTCTAGTGGGTGTTGATGGAAAATGAAGAAAACAAGTTAAAGATTACTTACCCAAGAGATTATAGTGAAGAGAAGCTTCAAAAATCGCCTAAGAGCTTTGGAGAAGAAGAGGTTTGTGTAATTTTTATAAAATCCCGAAAGTGTTCTATTTTTGGCCTTTTTAAATCACTGGGCGAAAATGCCCTTCAAATTCGCGACAGACCCTTCGCGTTCACGATGGGTTAGGCCTATAGACCTTCGCGTTTGCATGAACGGGCTCACGTTCGCGGAGAGTCATCTCCTCGAGCCCTCGCGTTCGCGTAAGATAAATGCCCCACCCCCCGCCCGGGCTCGATTGGCCTTCGCGTTCGCGTGGCCAGGACCACGTTCACGAAGGGATATCCCCCCAGTGCCTCGCGTTCGCGACTTGAGCTACGCGTTAGCGTAGAAGGAAATTCCTTCAGCAACAATTAATGCATCGTGTTCACGTGGGTTCTCCCACGAACGCGAAGAAGAAAACATCAGTACACCAGATCAGTTGTTTCTGCAATTTTTCTTAAGTCCAAAACTTTCTGAAACGCCTCCGAAACACACCCGAGCCCTCGAGGCTCCTAACCAAACATATGTACTAACTCAAAAACTTCATATGAACTTATCCGTGCGATCGAATCGCCAAAATAACCTCAAAAAAAAATGAATCAAACCTCAAAATCAAAGGATTTTTCTCAAACTTCGTAAAATATAAACTTTAGCAATTTAGGTCTGAATCACGTCAAACGGACTCTGTTTTCAACCATATTTTACAGAAATGACTTAAACTATATATAAGACATGTACCGGGTATCGAAACCAAAATACGGTCCCGATACCATCGCTTTCTAACCAGATTTCATTTCAAAATTCCTTAAACATTTTCAGAAAATAATTTTACTTAAAAATTCGTTTCTCGGGCTTAGGACCTCATAATTCGATTTCGGGCATACGCCCAAATCCCATACGGACTCTCTGGGACTGTCAAATCACAAGTCCGGGTCCGTTTACCGAAAATGTTGACCAAAGACAAATTTATTCATTGTAAACTCAAATTTCATTATTTTTCACAGAATTTCATATTTACGCTTTAAGGCTATGCGCCCGGACTGCGCACACACATCAAGGCGACTCTAAATGAGGTTTTCAAAGCCTCAGAAGCACAGAATGCACAAAATATGTAAGGCTGCCTACATATCTTGTGGTGACAAAAATCAAGTCGAACGTAGTTCACATAGATACGTTTTGTTGTTGCTATTTTATTCTTTTTTTCTTTTGTTCTTCTTTTTCCTTTTTTTTTTCTTTTCTTCTTTTTCTTTTTCTTTATCCTTCTTCTTCTTTTTTTTTCTTTTGAGTTTTTCTAAAACAAATCTATGGGGACATGAGATGTTTCATTTTTTTTATGACTCTAACTTGATTCCAAAAGAGGGGAGGTCAAAAAATCAGCATATGCTCAAAGGGGTACCAAAGGGTATTAAAGTGTTTGGATAGCTGAAAAAGGGCCTCCCAATCTCTAAGAATACCAAGTATAACACATGCAACTTAAAGATAAAAAAATGAATAGCATGCATAACATTTCTTTTGCAACATCGGCATTGGTATCACATATATGTCTTCCACCTTTCTTTAGTACCTTGTCAAGTACAGAGCTCTTCTTGGGTGATTTCTTCTTCAAAATGGATGTACTCCATCAGTTTGGAGCAAACTCCCTTGGCTTTATAGTGTAACTTGAGATGCACTTGAACACAAAGTTGCTTGCTTTAAATTGTCTGGGACGCACTTTCTTGTAACAAATTCTTTTCGTCCTCTTAACTTCCCAAACCACCTACCCCAATTTCACATAGTTTGGGCTTTAAATGATCTCAAAATGTCCGAATCTGTACTTATTTCCCTCAAGTGTCCCTATCATCATCTAAATTGTTTCATTGCTTCATAATTAAACTAACTTTAAGACCAAGGCTAGAATTATATGTGCATGTCATGTAACTAGAGCTAGCATGAAAAGAACTGTAAAAGGAAAAGAGAACTAAACAAAAAATGACTAGAAATAATAGAAAATAGAAAATTGCATTAGACAGATGGTGAAAAGATTTGAACAACAAAACAAGCAAACTAAACTGGGGTTACAACCCTTGAACAAACCTAGATAACACTAAACGAGTTACTACGACTAAACAAACTAGGCAAAATAAAAGTATAGAAGGGTTTGAGCCACAAGACAATATCCAGATTACAACCCTGAAATAAATTGGACAACAAAATAAATCACCAAGACTCCCCACTGGCTAGCCAAGAAAAGAACATCTTTCCAATCACCAAGCTCAACACATTTGCCACTGAGTTCTGCATCAACAGTACTAGGACCTTCACAAGTCTTCATCACATTATCCTTAACAAATTTCTTTTGGGTTCTTTTTGCCAGCTTGTTCTTAAGATCAACTTCCGGAACCGAGAGTGATAGCGCTGAAAGCTTTGCGGCAAGTGGCCCTCCAAGGATCTTAGAAGAATTCTCATATTCCTTTTCAACACAAATCATACCCACCATATGCTTGTCATTATGAATAGGTTATGGACTTTGGCTAGTGTCTACTACATCTGGATTTTGCACGACAATGTCACATGCATCAATAAGCTTTTGAACTGCTCTTTTCAGATGCCAACACTTTTCTGTGTTGTGACCCGGGGCATCAAAGCAATATGCGTACCTTTGAAAATAATCAAAATTCTTTGGAGGAGGGTTCGACATTTTTATCTGAATTGGCTTCAACATGTCCAATTGCCTAAACCTTTGGAACAAACTAGCATATGATTCTCCAATGGGAGTGAAAGTCTTTTTCTTTTGCTGTTGCTTTTCATTTTGTACTCTGGCCTCGGTTGGAACCTTTTGCGGGTAGGTGGTTGATATGCTTAAGGAGGCAGGTAAGATATTTGCGGAAATGGTGCAGGCCATCGCGGGTCCTGTGGATGTGGAGCATATGGTGGTGCATTGTTGATGGAGTTCTAGGAAGGTGAGGTATGGCTTTGGTGATTTCGCGGAGAGGAGTAGCATTGGGGGGGGGGATTATCTGGAGCACATGGATATCCATGGGGTCGATATTGAGACTGAAAGCGTTGAGCAGGAATGCCCACTGGATCTTGTCATTGGCGTGGCTCAACAATATCTTTTCTATTTCTCTTTCTTCCACCCAAACTTACTGAGATGTTCTGAATGTCTTCTGTAGTATCTTTCAATGTAGAATAACTCACGATTTTGCCTAACTTAATTCCTTCCTCTACGACCTCCCCTATATTTACCACATCATGAAAGGTTTACCCAAGGCTGGGATCAAATGACTGAAGTAGGTAGTCCCCTGGGCTTGTAAGAAAAGCTCAACCATTTCTTCTTCACCGATTAGGGACTGACCCGAACAGCTTGTTCCCTCCATCTGAGCCCAAACTCCCTAAAACTTTCCTCAGGTTTCTTTCCATCTTAGATAGGGAGGAGCGGTTTGGGATAATGTCTAGATTGTACTGAAAGTGTCGAACAAAATCTTGAGCCATGTCATCCCATGCATGCCACTTATTTACATCTTGATGAGTATACCATTCCAAGGCTACCCCAGTCAAGCTCTCACTGAAATACGCCATCAAAAAATTATCTTTCCCGCCACCACTTCTCATTTCACTGCAATAACTCCTCATATGGGCTATTGGATCTCCACGCCCATCATACAAGTTAAACTTTCGCATTTTAAACCCTGCGGGTAGATGAACATCAAGGAACATACAAAAGTCATTGTAAGACATGTTAATATGATTTCCCACCCCTTGCATGCTTCTTAAGGACTATTCTATACCTTTCAGCTTTCTGGATATCTCATCTCAGCTTTCTTTTCCTGTGAAGTTTTCATTTTCAACATGAGGCTCATTCCGAGGGCTATGATTGTATGAGTCAGGGACCTTGTAGGCAACCTCTGAGGGGTAATATTGGGCATCATGAGTTTTGAGTGGGTGTTCATTATTGGATCTATGAAGGGAAGATTGTTGAGAAGTTGTGATCGCAGGGATAGTGGATATGACATGAGGGAAATTTTTGGGAAGGGTAGTTGGAGGACGAGTGATGGAGCTACTAGGGTTCTTAGGAAAGCTGTGATAAGCAGGAGAATCTGGAGAGTATAGGGGATCATCTAGCACTATGATCGGAGTTTGGGTAACTGTAACATCTATGAAGCTAGGTGGTGGCGGGGGTGGTGTCTTCCCAGTCATCCAAGTCTGATACATGTCCATCAGGTGTTGTCTTAATATCCTTACCTCTTCCACTAACCCATGTCCTGTTCAACCAATTGCATTTGGGCACCAGTATCAGCCAACTCAATTCCGTTGTCGTTTGCCATTGCCTTTCGATTTTATGTTGTAGAGAAGAGTTACCACTTTAAAAACCACAAACCAACCACCCTTCTGCTATAATGCAGATAACAAAGAATGAAGTCATCATGTTAGCGTTAGGGCATTTAACATCTAAAAATATCATATTGCGTGAAATGCACCTAGCAACAATTAACGGGTCAAGAATGACTTCGAGGGTCACAAGGTCACTTAGCATCATCCCAATTTGTTCATTTCAATCTTCTCTTTCCTTTTATTTTCTAGCACTTCTCGGCTTGCTCATTTTCCTTCCTCTTTTTTTTTTCTTTATAATTATCACTCTTTTCTTTCCCATCATTTCTCACATCCCATAATTTCACCTCTTTTTTTTTCTTTTTTATTTTTTTTCTTTTAATAAAAATAAAAAAAATAATTCGATCGAACCCTATATAGGTTGCCTACGTATCATGACGTCGCATGAATCATATCTTTCCGTAGTTTGGGAAAATCGGGAATAAAGTAAACAAACTAACGTTCTCATTTTCCTTTTTTCTTTTCCATTTTTTACCTTAATGAATACTCTGATGAGAAAAATGAAGGAAATCTCTCTTTTTTAGACTTAATATTCTATAATCTATTCTAAACTCAACCTTAAACAAGCATATATATATATATATATATATTTGAAAAAGATACTCTATGAGAAATTATTAAGGAAAAACCCATAGAAGAGATTTTTTTTTTGATTCTTTTATTTTAGGAAGGAAATCTAAAGAATGAACCAAAGAAAAATATTTTGAATTTTCACTTGATATCGTGAAGAAAGATTTCGAAACAAGCAATGAAAAAAATGAAAATATTTTTGGATTTTAGTTTTTTGATTACCTAAAGAAAAAACTCTAAAGATAAACAAAAGATAAAGTAAATATTTTTTTCTCTTCTATGTACAATATCCTAAAGTTCTAATGAAAATAAGAGAGTATCTTTTTTGTTTGTTTTAGATATATAGTTCCCAAAGAAGAACTCCAAAAGAAAGTCCTTTTTTTTGGAATTTTGGAATTAATATCTTAAGAAAACTTCTAAAGACGTATTAAAGAAAATTTTCTTTTTTTTAAAAAATATTTTTAGTCTTAATTAGTAAAGGAAATATAAAATCAATTTTTATTTTAAGCTCTATATATTAACTTCCTAAGGAAAGCCACCTCAAAAGAATTTTTTTTTCATTTCTAGAATTAGTATTCTAAAGAAAACTTCTAACATATATATAAAACGCAAAATCTCTTCTTTTTTGGGGGTTTTTGAGTTACAACACACTTTTTCAAATACAAAATAGAAAGTACAATAACAAAAGACTCGACATTAATGTACAAAACTAGAAGGTAAAAGACGACATAAAAAAACAAACTAAACATAAAAAAGATCTCCTTAAGCAACTCTTGAATGAGCATTCTTGACTGGTTGGTCCGGGGGTGTCTGTCATTCTCAAACTCCGATAAGTAGATCCACACCTGTATTAGAAAACTGAAACCAACATATGTGAGACAATAACACTCCTTACTGGACATATGCAAGAAATGATTGAAGCTATTTTTGCAAAACGACTTATGTGGCCAAAAGGTTGCTAGAAATGCAAACTCAACAAAGGTGACCTCTAAGACACGGAAAAATTACTTTACAGAAATGATCCATTTTGTAGAAATGACCTATGTGGAAAAAAGGATGGCTAAGCATGCAAATTCAATTCAATGGACCTTAAACAGAGAGAACATCTTGTTGTGGACCCAGGACTCTAAGACATGGGTTAATTGAACCACTTTTGCGAAAATAGCCCTATTTTGCAAAATGGCCGATATGGACAAAAGCGGCTAGACATGCAAAGAGACACCTAATTGTGGATTGAAAGCTCTCCAGACAATTAAACAAACCACTTTGCAAAAATAGCCCTATTTTGCAAAATGACCGATGTGGCCAAAAGTGGCTAGAGATGCAAGGTTTGGCTAAGACCCCGCGAAACCAAGAACCTAAGACGCACTAGGAAGACCGAACCCTATGTGGGTTGCCTACGTATTCCACCCCGAGAGACGAGAATCAGGTTCGTGTTTTTCAGGCAGATTGGATAATAGCGAGAATAAAAAAAACAACTAATTTAGAGAAAATATATTTTTTGTCTTTTGTTTTGAAAAATGATGAAACATGTAAACTCTTTTTTGATTTTATTTTTCCTTTTTTTGTTTTTTTTTTGGAAAATGACGGGAAAGTGCAAAAATCTTTTTGGATTTTTCCTTTTTTTTTGTTTTTTCTTTTTTAAAAAAAATGTGAAAGAAAAACATAACTGAGCCCTACTTGCTTTATTTTTTTACACTTCACCCTCTTTTTTTCTCATTTATCCTCAACCATCATTGGTCCGCTAAATGACCCATTTTACCCTTGAAGACTACAACATTTAGCACATAAGATGCAGGATGGTCTTTTTATTTTCGGGTACGCCTGACCTAGACGGACCCAACCCCTGTGTTGACTCCCCAAAGTCAAATGCATATGATGCAAACAAGCATTCCTACTAGGGATCCGACATGAGGCTGAGTTATTCTAGGTTTAAAACCTGGGTATCTTATTCTAAACTTGGTGTACCCGAGCGGACAACTCGAGCCGGGGGGGGGGGGGGTGAGGGCTACGTACCGAGAACCAAAAGTCCATCCGGCTTTGTAATTTGTCCGAACCACTTTCTAAATTATGGTATGACACTAACAGAAAAGAAGTCACGCCAGCGTGCACTTCCCCGAAGATGAGAAGAGAATGGTTTTGCAACAGTTTATATACAGTTCAAATAATATCAAAGCGGTAAAAAGCGGCATTTAGCACATTAGGCCCAAACAAGTAAAAATCAGATAATAAATAAAATCCAAAAATAACAATTATTCTAAGCTCGAATTCTTGAACCCTGAACTAGAGATTCTGGGTTCTTGTCCCTAGCAGAGTCGCCAGAGCTGTCACACGTCCTTTTTCTACCACCGGAAGCGGTATAGGGGAATTTTTTTCAATTAAAGTGACAATAATCGAAACAAGATTATTTATTCAAATTTAGAGTCGCCACTTGGAATAATTTATGGTGTCCCAAGTCACCAGTTTAAAATCTCGAATCGAGTAAGTTTGACTCTGTTTTATAGTCCGTGAAACAGAGAAATCCGGGTAAGGAATTCTCTTTACCCGGGAGAAGGTATTAGGCATTCTCGAGTTCCGTAGTTTTAGCACCGTCTCTCAACTATTATTATTGGCCTAATTATCTGATTAATTACATATTTTATACCTATTGTGCATTTTATTCCTTTTAACCGTCTTCAACATTTATACAATAAATCACGATTGTCATACACTTGTTTATTTGGTAAATATCGCGAATCATGTCACGGGAACCGTACCCACGATATACAACATGTTTAATTCATTAACAAAATTAGAAATTATGGCCAGGTCACATAAATGTACCCCGGATTTGGAAATTACGTAACGTAACTATGTCATGAGAATCGTGCCCATAATAATTTATTATAAACACGCCTAAAGCAAACTACAAATGTTCAAAGTGTTTTCTACACTAGTTATGAATGTTCCAAGTCTTTCTACACTTGTTTTGATATTAATGTGAAGGCCATAGATTATGGGATTTATTTTGCGAATGACACGCCTCAATTCACTTCAAAGGATTTGTACTCAAATTAAAACGAACTATGAGGGCTCATACTTACTTCCTAAATTAATTCGAGGTTTATTGACAGGCCACAGATTATAGCTAAGGCGTTAGAAGTTGTGCATGCTTTAGGTGTTATACATAGTCAAGCATTCAATTATCAACCAATCAAAACAAGATCATTTGACAAACACAAAATGAACAAACCATTCTCATAACACTATGGCATTTAAACAATTACATTATCTAAAACTGAGGTCCATACCTCAATCAACAACAGAACAGTTTAGAAGAGCCAAATAAAGGTTGAAAAGATGATCGAAATTAACCAGCGCATGTTCAACAGAGAAACATTTATAGGTTGATGAAACAACAACAACAAACAACAAAATGAAGCTAAACCCAGCTTCTGAATCCAGAAAAAAGTGAAAGCCAAATCGCAGAGAAAGAAACCAACTGACCGGATCAGAAAAACGACGCCAACAGAAACCTCGACTTAGACCAACAGAAATAGACGCCGATAAGAGCCTTAGACCGAAAAACTTCAGCGGCGCCGGAAACTCGAACAAATGACTCGAACAGAACCTCCTTGCTGCGTGTGCTCTAACTGAGTGCGACTTATACGACAAAGAGCACTGGAACAATAACCTACAGAGGCTAGACGGATCGTCAGATTTAAACAAACATTCGACCAGATCTGAAATTCGTCACCAATAGAGGAGATGAGAGGACGGAAGCCACGAAACTTCATAGGTCTCCATATTTGGTGAGACTCACCTCTTTCGGCGTGATTCGATTATTTGGTCTATTAATTTGTGAGAGCAAGATGAGGAAGGAGGTGAGAAAAAGAGAGGTCGTGGGTGGAAGATAGGTCTGGTGGTGGCTCTGTTTGGTTTTTATCAATGGTGAAGGGGTGGGTGTTTTGTTGGTTCTCTGTTGAAGAAGCAGACCTTCACGGGGGGGGGGGGGGGTGTTGTGATGGAAACGGCGGATCTTTTTTAGTCTAGGGATCTAGGTTTTCTTTTTTTGTTGTTGACGGTGTTTTTTTAAGTAGTATAGGTTTTAGGTCTTAGGGTTAGGTTAGTGGGTATTGGGCATTGGGCTTAATAGGCTAATCCGAATTTAGCCAAAAATTGAGCTATAAGACTCTTAAAATTGTGGTCCCGCCTTAATTAACTCCCTTTAATATAAGATAAAAATACTACACAATGCAAAAAGTAATCCTAATTAATTAAACTAAACTATATTAAAACATGAAACTATTTTTTGTATTTTCAAGATTATATAAAGATAAAAATAAGGTACTATTTTTGTATATTTTATTTATTTAAATTTATGAAAGATACATAAACTAAAATATATTTTGTAATTTTTATTTTTGTGACGAAATAAAGTAAAAGAGTCAAAATAAGTTGAAATAGTGATATTAGGCCTAAATTTAATATTTACATGCTAAAATAAAAAAATTCTTGGGGAGGGTCAAAAATCACATGTCTACAATGGCATCGCCCTTCGCGCTTTTACTCTCAATCCTCACCCATGCAATCAAGTAATGAAAATGTGCACGACATCACCCTTTGTACTTTTACTCTCATCCTCACCATATAAATCAAAGAATCGGGACGACATCACCCTTCGTACTTTTACCCTCAATAATATGGCACGACATCACCCTTCGTGCATTATCATTCCCAATATCATCACGGCATCACCCTTCGTGCATTATCACTCCCAATATCGTCACGGCATCACCCTTCATGCTTTACACTCTTTCCTCACCATATGCATAAATATGAATGTGCACGGCATCACCCTTCATGCTTTATCTCTCTTTCCTCACCTAAACAATAGCAATAATAACATCCTGGAAAGGGAATCAACAATAAGAATAAGTACATCCCAGCAAGGGAATCAACAATAAGAGTGAATCTGTCCCGACAAGGGAATCGGCTATAACCAAAGTTGGACCAACAATTAACTTCACAATTGAACCTCAACTGGAGCCAACATAGATAATCAACAATTTAGGCATTTGTAGTACTTATTAAGAAATATAACGATCACAATTTAAGACTCATGGGCATGCACGACACCAACATATAGATACTCGTCACCACACCTATACGCCGTACACTACACTATCTGTCACGACCCAAATCCCGACCCTGGTCGTGATGACACCTCTCGTGAAGACAAGGCCAGTCAGTCTAACCCAACTCGTCCTTTAAAACAGTAATTTAACACAAATATAGTATAAACATGGTTTAATAGTACCAAATAGCGAAAAGTATGAATAAGAAATGCAGAAATCCATCCCGACACAGCCTTAATCGGGGTGTCACAAGTCACGAGCATCTACTAGGGTATAAATACAACTGAAATCCTAGAGTGGACAAATACAAACTAATGAAATGAGGAGAGAGAAAAGCAGTGTTGCGAACGCCGGCAACTACCTTGCTAAACTCTGATGACTTTGCCTCCGATCAGCCAAAACATACCTGAATCTGCACACAAGGTGCAAGGAGTAATGTGAGTACTCCGACTCAGTGAGTAATAATAATAAATAAAGACTGAAGGCAAGAAATCACGCAAAAACACAAGGCATTCCATGCTGAAGCAGTAAAATCACTTTAAACAGTAAAGCAGTGAGAAATCAAGTGAAAATCCATTTTTCAACAAGTAAAGCAAGTAGTTTACAAGTGAGTAACAAAAATGATAGAAATGTAAAAGCCCCTCGGGCAAAACATGTACAATAAATCGCCCCTCAGGCATAATATCAACAGAACCAACCCCTCGGGCTCAATATTAGAACTGTGCCAGCCCCTCGGGCTCAATATCAGAACAGTAACGTCCCCTCGGGCTCACTCTCAGAATAGTATCAGCCCCTCGGGCTACCTCACAATCACTCATATCAACCCCTTGGGCATAGTATCAATTACTCAACAATGGGTACCCGCGCTCACTGTGGGTGTGCAGACTCCGGAGGTTCCCCTTACGACCCAAGCGCTATATCAAGCCACCTCGTGGCATCATCACTCAACATATCCTCACATCAATCAAGCCACCGCGTGACATATAAAGTATCTCAGGCCCTCGGCCTCATATCACTCGGCCTCACATCACTCAAGCCACCGCGTGGCATATAAAGTATCTCAGGCCCTCGACCTCATATCACTCAGCATATCCTCACATATGTCCCTCAGCCTCACTCAGTTCGGAAATTATCATAATCCCCTCGGGCATTTGTAAAACAATAGTTCTCAGCCCAAAATACCATTTAGAAATATCATTTGAGTTTTCAAATCTGCATAAAAGCGGCTGAGTTTGTAAAACAATAATTATAAACATGACTGAGTTTAAATATAAGTCAAAACAGTGAGAAAATAGTGATAAATATTTCCGAAGGATTCAAATAATTGGCACGAAGCCCAAGTATGGCAATCAGCCCAAATCATGATGATAACAAATAAGTTTCAATCAAATATGCGTAAAATCATCAATCGGGATGGACCAAGTCACAATCCCTGATAGTAAAAGACCTCGCGATCATCATCCAGCGCGTGTCTCACCTCAATATAGCACTATGATGTGCAAATCCGGGGTTTCAAACCCTCAGGACATCATTTACAATCATTACTCACCTCGAACCGGCTAATCCTCTAGCTCGCGACGCCTTTGCCCCTCGAATCGGCCTCTGAATGCTCCAAATCTAGCTGAAATCAGTACAAAACCATCAAAATGTGCTAAGAGAACAAAGCCCACTCGAAAATAATCAAATTACCACAAAATTCCCAAAATTGGTCAAACCCGACCCCGGGCCCACATCTCGGAATTTGACAAAAGTCACAAAAATAGAATCCTTATACTTTCACGAGTCTAACCATATGAAAATTATCTAATTCCGATACCATTTGGTCCTTCAAATCATCATTTTACATTTTCAAATCCCTAGGTCCAAATCCCCAATTTACACCTCAAAAACATGTAATCTAGTCGGATTATTCGAAGATAATTCAATATTATGGAGTAGAAATGATCACAAGTGACTTACCTCAAGATTTTCCATGATTTCTTGCTGAAAAATTGCCCTAAGCCGTCTTCTTTCACCAAAACAAAAAGGTCAAAATGAGCAGAAAAACGCAACAGCTTTAATAAACCTATTCTGGTCGCTAAAAGAGCCAGTCCGGTCGCTAAAAGTGACAAATCTGGTCGCTAAAGGTGCGCACCAGATCCTGCTGTACCAACAATGTTTATTTTCACTAAAAAGGCTCTAACTCCACCATACAAACTCGGAATTCGATGATTCTTGTTCCTATGAGTCACAAATAGTGATACGAACATAGTCCTTCAATCGAAACGCAACTCAGAGCTCGTTTGCTCAGTGCGATATCCATTTCGCTCGTTAAACAATTAACTCATGATTCGCGTCAAAAACCCAATCGCGACTTGATGAAATTAGACCAAACTTTCCAGATCACTCCTATAATTCATTATCAAAATTCCGGAAGTCTCAAAATCAAATTTCAATCTCTAGAACTAAAAATGGACCTTTGGATCATTACATGCTTATGCTCAAAATGGCAAAATCTTCCAAAAACTCTTCCAAAACATATCCGAGCCTCATGGGACCCCGACCAAACATGACAACACACCCCATAACATAATTCAAACATTTTCCAACCTTCGTAATGCTCAAAACAACATCAAAACATCAAATCACCCTCGGATTCAAGCCTAAGAATTCCAAAACTTCCGAAATCCGAATTCAATCAAAAAATTGACCAAACGACGTCCAAATGACCTGAAATTTTGCACACATATCACAAATGACACAACGAAGCTACAACAACTCTCGGAATTCCATTCCGACCATCGGTTCAAAATCTCACCTATCAACTGAAATTCGCCAAAATATTAACTTTGCAAATTCAAGCCAAATCCTTCCACAGACTTCCAAAATGCATTCCGATCGCGCTCCTAAGTAATAAATCACCCAACGAATCTATCCAAATTATAAAATTTCCAATCCGAGCTCATATACAAATAAGTCAACTCTTAGTCAAACCTTTCAAATTCAAAGCTTTCAACTGAGATTATTCCTTCAAATTCATTTCGATTTTTCCTGAAAACCAAAACCAACGATCTATATCAGTCATAATACGTTACACGGGGCAAGTTATGCCCGGGAACTGGCGATCAAAGTGCAAAAGTTCAAAACAACCGGTCGGGTCGTTATACTATCACATAGCAAATAAGGCACAATACCTATTCCTTCAAGCCAAGGTTAGACCAAACACTTACCTCAATGCCACGAACACAACCAAGACTCAACTACCATTTTACCTCTCGATTTCACTTCCAATTCACTCGTATCTAGTCACAATTTACTTAACGATATCAATAAATGCGCAATGAATCAATTCTAATGCATGAAAATATGTTTTCTAATGATTTCTCTAAAAAGTCAAAAATCGACCCTTGACCCGCTTGGTCAAAACCCGAGGTTCGAACCAAAACCCGATCACCCATTCACCCACAAACTCAAGTATATAATTTGTTTTGAAATCGGGCCTCAAATCGAGGTCCAAATCCCCAAAATTTGAAGATCCTAGGTTCTACCCAAAGTCACCCAATTTCTCATGAAAAACTCTTGATTTTGAATTGAAATCATGTAAAGAGATGTTATAGATTGAAGAAATTAAGTTAGAAGTTGTTTACCTATGATTTGGAGAAGAACCTATATTTGGAAAATCGCCCAAGGGACATGGAGCTTCGCAAATGCGAAGGTCCCCCCTGCCCAGTCATCGCTAATGCAAGCTCGCATTTGCGAGCCAGGCTTCACAAATGCGAAGCTTGCAGACCTGCAACACATCAGCTGCTGCTCCTAAGTTCAAAACACTTTGTGGCCTATCCAAATCTCACCCGAGCCCTCGGGGCTCCAAACCAAACATGCACGCAAGTCTAAAAACATCATACGGACTTGCTTGTGTGATCAAATCATCCAAATAACATCAATAACTATGACTTCAATCTCAAATTCATAAAATTACTGAAGAACATTAAAATTTTTGTTTTCTCAAATAAATGTTCGATTTATACCAAACGAACTCCGATTCTTATCAAACTTCGCATATTCAACTTAATTATTATATAAGACATATACTTGGATCCGGAACCAAAATACGAGTCTGATACCATCAAATTCAATCATTTTTAAATTTTTAGAGGCTCTTATAATTTTAGTTAAACGATTTTCTTCAAAAATTCATTTCTCGGGCTTGGGACCTCGGAATTCAATTCCGGGCATACGCCCAGGTCCCATATTTTACTACAGACCCTACAGGACCGTCCGATCACGGGTCCGGGTCCGTTTACCAAGAATGTTGACCAAAGTCAACTTTAATAAATTTTAAAGGCAAATTTCCTTATTTTACTTAGATTTCACATAAAAGCTTTCCGGAAATGCTCCCGGATTGCGCACGCAAATCAAGGTGAGACAAAAAGAGGTTTTAAGGCCTTGGAACATAGAATCAACTTGTAAAACAAGTGATCACATTCTCCACCTTTAAAACAACCGTCCGTCCTCGAACAGACATAGAAAGGAAGTACCTGAGTCGGGGAAAAGATGGTGATATCGGCTCCGCATATTGGACTCGAACTCCTAGGTAGCTACCTCGGCAGGCTGACCTCTCCACTGCACATAAATTGAAGGATAACTCTTTGATCTCAACAAACAAACTTGCCGGTCTAGAATAGCTACCGGCTCCTCCTCATAGGTCAAGTCTTAGTCCAACTGGACAGTGTTGAAGTCTAACACGTGGGATGGATCGTCGTGATACTTCCGAAGCATGGACACATGAAACACTAGATGTGCAACTGATAAACCCGGCGGCAACACAAGCTCGTAAGCCACTTCTACCACTCTCCGAAGAATCTCAAAAGGTCCAATGAATCTAGGGCTTAGCTTGCCCTTCTTCCCAAACCTCATCACACCCTTCATGGGCAACACCCGAAGCAACACTCGCTCTACGAACATGAACGCCACATCACGAACCTTGCGGTCAGCATAACTTATCTCACCCTACTCCGCACCACTAAAAAGTAGCGAGAGAGGGTCACAATAGCTTTTACCCGATTTTGGGTCGGGATCGATTTCCACAGAGAGCTAGAAAGGGAGTTGAGTATCTATTTAGGCTGGGATTGCATATTGGTTCCAAATTGCACTTCTCTTCATTTTCGGGTTTTCTTTTATAATTCTACTATTATCAAACTACAAATTTATAATTGCAACTAGATTAAGCTAAGAGTAAATTGCTTCAAGTTGTTCAAATATTCTAAAAGGCGCTAGGGTAGTGACTTTCACCTAGGTGGCCAATTGACGGGTAATTGCATCTAAGACACGATTGACATGATTGGGGAATATGTTATGACCGTTGTTTGATATTACCCACTCTCACACCTCACGACAAAAAGAATAATATTGCCTAATTGACTTTCTCAAGGCCAATTGGGTATGCATATTTGCTCAAACAACTAGGGTTCAAGTCGGGTATTACTCTCTCGAGGTTTAACTCTTTAGTCGGGACTATTTTGTTTAACTCTTTAGTCGGGACTATCAATTCTCTTGAGTCCATCCCAATTCCTTGTTGGATCAATTTTGAAGACTTAGGCTTTATTTCTCAAGAAGAGCCCAAGTCAACTTAGCACAAACTAGTGTTTGCAACCACCAATTCAGTAATTAAACCATGAAATTGACCCAAATAGCAAACATCCATAGTCAATCTAGCCCTAAATTGCAACCCCCATCAATTACTCACACTAGGGTTGAGCCATAACCCTAGCTAAAGGGTCTAGCTACTCATACTTGAAGAGAAAAATAGAGAAATAGATGAAGATGAACACATATTAATTAATTGCTAAGCTAAGTACAAAGATTCAATAATAAAAAGTAAGTAAAAATGCCCAAAATGGCTACAAGATACGTTCCCACGAGCGCAGCAGCTATTCTAAAATGTCTGATACCCTAAAAATGAAAAAAGATTCTATTTATACTAAGCTAGAAAAACTGGACAAAAATGCCCCTGCGGGGTCAGTGCGGACTGCCCAAAATGGTGTGCGGCCACACTAGGCTCTTGAACTTGAAAACTTGGCTCTCTGAACTCAGGTTCCGCGGACTGCACAGAATGGACTGTGGCCGCGGAGGCTTCTAGTGCGGTCCGCACAAACTAGGCCACGAACCGCACATGCTTGAAAGCTCCAATTTCACCCTCTCTGAACCTTGGCTCTGCGGACCGCACAGAATGGTAGTGCGGCTGCACTGCCTTCAGGCGGACCGCACAAAACCTTCTGCGGCCGCACTACCTTAATGCCTGAAGTACCAGCTCTCTGAATCTCCCTAGCGTGGTCAACACAAAGTGTAGTGTCGCCGCACTAGGCCTGTTTTTCCTGAGTTTGTCTTGTCTTTGGTACTTGTGCAAGTTTCACTCCTTTTGAGCTGATATTTGACATCTTTTCACTTTATTGATCAAACCTGCAATCAAACACAACTTATGAGCCTTTTGGGACTATTTTGTATGTATTTAAAATCAAAGCGTAAGCAAGAAGGAGTATAAAATGCGTCAAAATCCCTAGTTATCAATAACTCTTCTGCCTGGACTGAGCTGTACAAAGTCTATCCGGAATGATCTTAACGTTATCCAAGGCATTGTGGACTAAGTATGTACCCAACAACCAAGCCTTTCCAAGTTCAAACCACCCAACCGGCGACCGACCCCGCCTACCATATAATGCCTCACAGGGAGCCATCTGAATGCTCGACTGATAACTGTTGTTGTAGGCAAACTCTGCTAATGGCAAGAACTGATCCCAAGTACCTCCAAAGTCAATAACACAAGCTCGGAGCATATCCTCCAAAAGCTGAATGGTACGCTCGGACTGTCCGTCCATCTGAAGATGAAATGTTGTGCTCAACTCGACCCGTGTACCCAACTCACGCTATACTGCCCTCCAGAAATGTGAGGTAAAATGCGTACCTCGGTCAGAAATGATAGACACGGGCACACCATGAAGACGAACGATCTCCCGAATATAGATCTCAGCCAACCGCTCCGAAGAATAGGAAACTGCCACAGGAATAAAATGCACTGACTTGATCAGCCTATCAACAATAACCCATACTGCATCGAACTTCTTCTGAGTCCGTGGGAGTCCAACAACGAAATCCATAGTGATACGCTCCCACTTCCACTCAGTAATCTCAATATTTTGAAATAAACCACAAGGCCTCTGATGCTCGTACTTTACCTGCTGACAATTCAAACACCGAGCTACATATGCAACAATATCCTTCTTCATCCTTCTCCACTAATAATGCTGCCGCAAATTCTAATACATCTTAGCGATGCCCGGATGAATAGAGTACCGGGAACTATGGGCCTCTTCTAGAATCAACTTACGAAGTCCATCCACATTAGGCATACAAATGCGACCCTGCATCCTCAGAGCTCCATCATCTCCAACTATAACCGGCTTGGCACCCTCGTGCCGCACCTTGTCCCTAAGGACAAGCAAATGAGAATCATCATACTGCCGATCTCTGATACGCTCAAATAATGAAGAACGAGTGACTGTGCAAGCTAGCACATGGCTGGGCTCAGAAACATCCAACCTCATGAACTGATTGGCCAAAGCCTGAACATCCAAAGCAAGCGGTCTCTCACCGACTGGAATATATGCAAGGCTGCCCATACTGGTTGACTTCCTACTCAAAGCATCGACCACTACATTGGCCTTCCTCGATGATACAAGATGGTGATATCATAGTCTTTTAATAGCTCCAACCACCTCCTCTGCCTCAAATTTATCTCCTTTTGCTTGAACAAGTATTGCAAACACTTGTGATCCGTGAACACCTCACACGACATGCCATACTAATAATGCCTCCAAATCTTCAGCGCGTGTACAATGGTTGCTAGCTCCAAATTATGAACTAGATAATTCTTCTCGTGGATCTTCAACTGTCGCGAAGCATATACAATAACCTTTCCATTCTGCATCAACACTGCACCAAGTCCAATACGAGATGCATCACAATATACTGTATATGGCCCTGAACCTGTGGGAAATACCAACATCGGCGCCGTAGCCAAAGCTGTCTTGAGCTTCTGAAAGATCACCTTACACTCGTCCGACCACCTCAACTGGGCACCCTTTTGGGTCAACCTGGTCATCGGGGCTGCAATAGATGAAAACCCCTCTACAAACTGACGGTAGTATCCCGCCAAAACCAAGAAACTCCGGATCTCTATGGTTGACATGGATCTAGGCCAGTCCTTGACTACCGCAATCTTCTTAGGATCCACCTGAATACCCTCTGCTGATACAACATGACCCAAGAATGTAACTGAACTCAACCAAAACTCACATTTCAAAAATTTAGCATATAACTGATTGTCCCTCAAAGTCTAAAGAATGACTCGAAGATGCTGCTCATGCTTCTCCCGACTGCGGGAATAGATCAAAATATCATCAATGAAGACAATCACGAAAGAATCCAAATAAGTCTTGAACACTCGGTTCATCAACTCCACGAATGCCGTTGGGGCATTTGTCAACCCAAATGACATTACTAAGAACTCATAATGCCCGTACCAAGTGTGAAAAGTTGTCTTGGGGACATAGGATGCCCTAATCCTCAACTGATGGTAGCCAAATCTCAAATTAATCTTCAAAAACACTTTGGCACCCTGAAGCTGGTCAAATAAATCATCAATCCTCGGCATTGGATACTTGTTCTTGATGGTGACTTTGTTCAACTGCCGATAATCTATGCACATCCTCATCGATCTATCCTTCTTCTTAACAAACAACACCGGCACACCCCAAGGCGAGACACTAGGTCTAATAAAGCCTTTATCAAGCAAGTCTTGCAACTGTTTTTTCAATTATTTCAATTTTGGCGGAGCCATGTGATACGACGTAATAGAAATGGTCTAAGTTCCTGGATCCAAATCAATGCAAAAGTCAATATCCTTGTCGGGCGGCATACCCGGCAGGTCTGCAGGAAATACCTCTGGAAACTCACAAACAACGGGCACAGAATCCATAGAAGGAACCTCAGCACTAGAATCACGAACATACGCCAAATAGGCCAAACATCCTTTATCAACCATATGACGAGCCTTCATATATGAGATAACCCTGCCGGTAGAATGACCAGGAGTCCCTCTTCACTCCAAATGAGGCAACCCCGACAATGCTAAGGTCACGGTCTTGGCATGACAATCCAATACGACATGACAATCCAATACAACATGATAAGGAGATAACCAATCCATCCCCAGAATGATATCAAAATGCACCATATCGAGAAGTAAGAGATCTACTTGGGTCTCAAGACCCCGAATAACGACCACGCAAGCATGATAAACACGATCTACCACAATAGAATCACTCATTGGTGTAGACACATATACAAGAACACTTAAAGAATCATGGGGAACAACTAGATAAGGGGCAAAATAAGATGATACATAAGAATATGTGGACCCTGGATCAAATAGAACTGAGGCATCTCTACTGCACACTGAAATCATACCTGTGATAACTGCATCGGAGGCCTCAGCCTTAGGTCTAGCTGGAATAACATAACATCAGGGCTGGGCCCCACCACTCTGAACTGCATCCCTAGGATGGCCTCTTGCTGGCTGGCCTCCACCTCTAGCTGCCTCACCTCCACCTCTAACGGCCCACCCCTAACGGCCTAGCCTCCACCTCTAACACCTCGACCCCTACCTTTAGCTGGCTGAACGGGCGGTGGTACACCTAGTGATGGAACTATAGCACGAGAACTCTGATGCTGAGAACTGCTCGAGGCTCGAGGGCAAAAACATAGTAATGTGCCCCAGATCATCATATGTATAACAAGACTTCGGCTACTGAGGCTGCTAACCCTGAAACTAACCCTGGCGACCTGAGTAACCACCATGATAACTCTGGAGCAGGGGCTCACTGCTAGGAATTTATGGTGCACGGTAGGACTGCTGATCAGAATACTACACATAAGGACTACGACCACCTGGGGTACCATGATAAGTCTGAAGTGCTGAATGAAACTACCTGTGAGGATGGCCCCTACCGAAAAAATCCCTGCCTCCAGATGAGTCACCACTGAACCTGACCGAATGGCGAGGCCTATTGTAAGACCCCTGACCACTCCCCTGCAATAGAACCATCTCAACTCGCCTGGCCACATTGGCCGCATCCTGGAAAGAAATCTCACTCTCTGTCTCCTTAACCATCTGCAATCTGATATGCTGAGCTAGTCCTTCAATAAACCTCCTCACCCTATCTCTCTCGGTGGGAAGTATTATAAGATCATGATGGGCTAAAACAATGAATCTGGTCTCGTACTGAGTGACGGTCATAGAACCCTATTGGAGACGCTAAAACTGCCTCCGATAGTCTTTCATTGGAGAGATAGGAAGAAACTTCCATAAATAGATGAGAGAACTAATCCCAAGTCAAAGCAGGCGACCCAGCTGACCTATCCAAACAATAATCCCGCCACCAAGCCTTGGAGGAACCTGACAGACGGAAAGCAGCAAAGTCGACCCCATTGGTCTCCACTATACCCATCTTTCGAAGAACCTCATGACAAATGTCTAAATAATCTTGGGGATCCTCTGAAGATGTACCGCCATACATAGTAGTGAACAACTTGGTGAACCTATCCAAACTCCACAAAGCATCGGCATACATTGTTGCCCCATCACCGGCCTGAGCTACTACACCCGACTGAACTGCTCTAACTGGGTGAGCTGCTGGAGTCTGAAACTAGGTAATCATCTACTCTAGAGTGCAGGTAGCGGGAGTTTGTGCTCCTCCCCCAGCCTGAGAGATGGCTGGTACTACATGAAGTAAGCCTGCCTGGGTAACACTCTCCATAAGGCCCACTAGATGGACCAGAGCATCCTGGAGTACTGGGGTAGCAATGAACCCCTTTGGGACCAGAGCTGGGCCCACCAAAACTGCCTGGGCCAGAACCTTATTATCAAACTCTACATGAGGCTCCACCGCTGGTGCTGCCGTTCTAGGCCGAGCTCTGCCCCTGCCTCGATCTATAGCACGGCCTCGGCCTCATCCTCTACCCCTCGTGGGAGTTGTTGTTGGGGGCTCGGGCTGCTGATTGGTGGATGAAGAAGCACGTGTTCTCACCATCTGCGAGAAAATAGAGTAGAAGTTCAATTAGCATTGAGGAACCAAATCACACGACAGAGAAGAACAGAAGTGAAACTATTCCTAACTTAGTAGCCTCTGGAAGATAAGCACAGACGTCTCCATACTGATCCCTCAGACTCTACCAAGATTTTCCATGAATTGTGAGGCCTAAGCAACCTAGAGCTCTGATACTAACTTGTCACGACCCGGATTTCCCACCCTCGGGAGTCGTGATGGCGCCTACTAGTGAAAGCTAGGCAAGCCAACAATTCTGATT
This sequence comes from Nicotiana sylvestris, assembly GCF_000393655.2. Taxonomy (NCBI): domain Eukaryota; kingdom Viridiplantae; phylum Streptophyta; class Magnoliopsida; order Solanales; family Solanaceae; genus Nicotiana; species Nicotiana sylvestris. The sequence continues at coordinate 198,725,214 of NC_091062.1, forward strand.
AATTTACCCTTTTCATTTTTTTAACCTCTTAACAATTGCAAGTTAACATATTATACACAGCGAAAATAATAATGCGGAAGAAAGAGATTTAACAATTAAGCTAATACCAATACAAATCCATAAATATAAACCACCTAGAACTGGTGTCACAATCTCACGGACTATCTAAGAATACTACAAATAGGGTTTGAACGAAATAAATACATGTTTGTCTCTGAAATAGTAAAGAACAGAAAGAAACAAGATAGGAAGGGGACGTCAAGGCCTGCGAACGCCTGTAGGACTACCTCGGGTCTCCTGATGGACTGAAGGCAGTAACCCGTAGCTAAGGTTTGTATGCTCCAGTACTGGGATCTGCACAAAAGAGTGCAGTGTGTAGTATCAGTACAACCGACCCTATGTACTAAGTAAGTGTCGAGCCTAACCTCGGCGAAGTAGTTACGAGGCTAGGACACAACAAATAATAACTTGCAATTAAATAGTAACTAGCAGAATAACAGTAATAGAAGTAATTCAAAAGTATTGGGAGAAGGGTAACATGCTGTGGCGACAATACCAACATAAAGAATCACATTAAAAATAGAATAAAATAATTAAGGTATTGGTACCGTAAACAACAAAAAATCATAACAAACAGGCAATAAGTGCACGACATCACCCTTCGTGCTTTTACTCTCAATTCTCACTCATGCAATTAAGTAATGAAAATGTGCACGACATCACCCTTCGTGCTTTTACTATCATCCTCACCATATAAATCAAAGAAATGACACAACATCACCCTTCGTGCTTTTATTCTCAATAATATGGCACGACATCACCCTTCGTGCATTATCACTCACAATATCGACACGGCATCACCCTTCGTGCTTTACACTCTTTCCTCACCATATGCATAAATATGAATGTGCACGACATCACCCTTCGTGCTTTATCTCTCTTTCCTCACCCAAAAAAGAGCAACAACAAAATCCCTACAAGGGAATCAACAATGAGAATAAGTACATCCCGGTAAGGGAATCAACAATAAAAGTGAATACGTCTTAGCAAGGAATTAGCTATAACCAAACTTGTACCAACAATTAACTTCACAATTGAATCTCAACTAGAGCCAATGCTCAACAATAAACAAATACCAAGAAGATAATCATAAGTCTTGCTCAACATGGATAATCAACAATTTAGGCATTTGTAGTACTTATTAAGAAACACAACTATCACAATTTAAAACTCACGAGTATGCTCAACACCAATGTATAGATAGTCGTCACCACACCTATACGTCATACACTATACTATCACATAGCAAATAAGGCACAATACCTATTCCCTCAAGCCAATGTTAGACCAAACACTTACCTCAATGCCACGAATACAATCAAGCCTCAACTACCGCTTTACCTCTTGATTCCACTTCCAATTCGCTCGTATCTAGTCACAATTTACTTAACGATATCAATAAATGCTAAATGAACAAATTCTAATGCATGAAAATATGTTTTCCAATGATTTTCCCAAAAAGTCTAAAATTGACCCCGGGCTCGCTTGGTCAAAACCCGATCACCCATTCACCCCTAAACTCAAGTATATAATTTGTTTTGAAATCGGACCTGAAATAGAGGTCCAAATCCCCAAAATTTGAAGATCTTAAGTTCTACCCAAAGTCACCCAATTTCCCATGAAAAACCCTTGATTTCGAATTGAAATCATATAAAGAGATGTTATAGATTGAAGAAAATAAGTTAGAAGTTGTTTACCTATGATTTGAAGAAGAACCTTTCTTTGGAAAATCGCCCAAGAGAGCTTAGGGTTGGAGGAAGTTTGAAAAATGAAGAAAATTTCGTCTAAGTTTGATTTTACACAGGCGCAGATATCGCATTTGCGATGTCAGGTTCACAAATGTGGCCCAGGCTTCGCAAATGCGAAGGTAGGCCTGCCCTGTTAACTTTGCAAATGCGAACCATCGTTCGCAATTGCGATCACTGTTGGAGTCGCTTTTGCGACATGGAGCTTCGCAAATGCGAAGGTCCCCCCCCGCCCAGTCATCGCAAATGCGATGGTTAGTCGCTAATGCGAGCTTGCATTTTCGATCCAGGATTCGAAAATGCGAAGCCTGCAGAGTTGCAACACATTAGCTGCTGCTCCTAAATTCAAAACACTCTGCGGCCTATCCAAAACTCACCCGAGCCCTCGGGGCTCCAAACCAAACATGCATGCAAGTCTAAAAATATCATACGGACTTCATCGTGTGGTCAAATCATCCAAATAACATCAACAATTATGAATTCAACCTCAAATTCATAAAATTACTCAAGAACATCAAAATTTTTGTTTTCTCAAATAAAGGTCCGATTTATACCAAACGAACTCTGATTCTTATCAAACTTCACAGATTCAACTTAATTATTATATAAGACCTGTACCTAGCTCTGGAACTAAAATACGGGTCCGAAACCATCAAATTCAATCGTCTTTAAATTTTTTGAAACTCTTATAATTTCAGTTGAACAATTATCTTCAAAAATTCATTTCTCGGGCTTGGGACCTCGGAATTCAATTCCGAGCATACGCCCAAGTCTCATATTTTACTACGGACCCAACGGGACTGTCCGATCATAGGTCCGTGTCCGTTTATCAAGAATATTAACCAAAGTCAACTTTAATCAATTTTAAAGGCAAATTTCCTTATTTTGCTTAGATTTCACATAAAAGTTTTTCGGAAATATGCCCGGACTGTGTACGCAAATCGAAGTGAGACAAAAAGAGGTTTTTAAGGCCTCGGAACACAGAATTGACTTGTAAAACAAGTGATGACCTAAAAGGTCATCATAGTAAACCATAATTTTGAATGTCAACCAAGTATCACATTACTCTTTTGTGGCAATATAGAGTGACTTGATAGGATCAGGCATACAAAAGTATCCATTGCAATCAAAATGCAATAGAGAGTCAGTCATACCTTGGTACTTTATTTGATCGGTGTACTTACCAACTTTTTTCTTGCTTCGCGTTATTAGGAATGTGAAGATGAAGGTTAATTCTCCATCATACTCATTTCCAAACCGATCATCTTCCAGAGGCTTAAAAAATTCTTGACATGCTTTTGGTTAGTATTATCAAAAAATATGCTCTAGTAAATTCAATTTTGGAAAGAATAACTAGTCTTAGTAACAAGAATATGATTCAAAAAATATTCAATTCCAGAGAGAGGATGGAGAATAATGTTATGCAATTTTTAAACCATTTAAAAAAATATTTCAACATCCATACAGAAATAGTTTACAAACTTTGTAATATGCACATGAAAAATGATGTTCTAATAAAACTCTCTAGGAAGAAACAAACCTTCTTGTAGTGAAATCTTGGGCTACAAGTTTACACATAATTTTCACAACCTTACCAATCTTATCAGGCTTTAGATATCCATGATTGCAGCTCCTTTGCTTGGTACTGGATTTTCATACTTTTGATTCTTTCAGTTTTGCTCAACAATCTTGCATTGCTAGAATCCAACATTCATCGTTTAATGCTTCTTCATGACTGTCTAGTTCAACTAGTATAGATGTGTTACTAGCAATTTTTTGCAAGCTATCCACTGCAATTTCTCCATCCTTATTCACAATTTGCTTAGAAAAAAAATTAGTATAAAGAAAAATACGCATGTTGAGATTTCTCTACAACTAATATTCTCAATTTCATAAAATCGTTAGCAGTAATGAATAAGGAATATGTCAAGAGTCTTACCAAGACAGTTACAACAAAGGAAATAAGATAACCAAAAATTGATTTTTCTTCCTCCCCATAGCTCAGACGGAATTTCATTCAAGATAAGATCCACTGAAAAATATTAAAGCACATATAAGTCAATGATGACAATTTATGCAAAAATGATACTTTCTTTTCAAGTCTGCTTTCAACTAAGGCCCCAAACTAAAAATATGAAAGATCATACTTGTTGCAAGAAAACAAATACTATTAAAACTCACATCGATAATCATTGCAAATGCAACATTTTCTTATTAGAAGATATGACCTATGCAAAAGTAAGGATAATCATCAATAGAAATATATATATGTACCTTCCAAACTTTTGAGTCTTAAGAATAGTCGAGTATCTCCACATGCACAAGTTACCAAGGCTTCAAGGTTAAACAACCTTCTCATATTTAAATGAAGTATTGCAACTTTCACCAAGAGAATGGATATAAGAAGTAATTCTCTTCACAAATTATCTTAAGCTCAAAACTACATAAAAGGAATGCTTGCTTATCCTAATGCTTATACAAATGACATGGTTCATGCAAGATATAGATTCGTTCTTTTCAAAATCTCCAAGTCAAGGATAAGATTAACACCATACATAATAGTAGTATGTTGCAGCTAGTCGACTCAAGCAATATGTAGTTGTAAATGTCATACTATACTTAAAAAAGTTACTAGATACGTATCACCTTATAAAGCATCCGAAGGAACTTGAATAACCTTTAGTGATACTAATCACTTAAGCTTTACCATCACGTGTAATAGTTCCTTCATCATTTATAGAGTATGTATGAACTTTGAAGCATCTTTAAGCATGTGCCTTGACCAGCCATTATGCAAATATTCTTTATCCCTTTTTATGGATAAACTTAGAATTCCATCAAAACAAATTAATTTATTTTTGGTACCCAAATCATTTTGGGTCCTTCATAGTTAGTATATTGTGTAATTCGAGATGCATGTAACTGTTTAGGTCTCCAAACATATTTTGATCTAACATAACTTTTGGCATAATTGCATGCAAATACTTTATGTACAGAATTGCCACAATAGTGGCATGAAATATGAGAAAAAGAGTGTTTACCGGTGATGTCGTCCAAACTCACACCACAAATATAGGTAGTGAGGCGTTCGAAGCAATAATAAAACCCATCGTGAGTCGGGGTCGAATCCTAGGGAGTTAGAATTGAGATTAGGTATATATTTAGTGCAATTTTATGATGTGCCTCAAATTACACTTCCACATTCTTGTTGGTTGTTTTTACTTCTACTTTCAGCTATTGATTGCAAATTCGAATTCCTTCATACAATCTTCATTGAAATGGAACTTGGCATCCTTCTCCAATATTTTGCACAACGGGTTCACCACCTTGGAAAAGTCCTTGATGAATCGGCTATAGAAACCCGCATGACCCAAGAAGCTCCTCACTCCCTTAACGGGTGTAGGGGGAGGGAGTTTGGAGATCACTTCAATCTTAGCCTTGTCGACCTCAATACCATGCTTTGAAATTTTGTGGCCGAGGATAATGCCTTCCTCGACCATGAAGTGACACTTCTCCCAGTTTAACACAAATTTGTCTTCTCACATCTAGCCAATACCCTATCCAAATTGTTCAAACGAATTCCTAACCACAGAAAAATCATCCATAAAGGCCTCAAGAATATCCTCCACCATGTCGGTGAAATTAACCATCATACACCGTTGAAACGTCACCGGTGCATTACACAACCCAAATGGCATTCGCGAGAATGCAAAACTGCCATAGGGACAAGTGAAAATGGTCTTCTCTTGGTCTTTATGAGCAATAAGGATTTGATTGTAGCTGGAGTATCCATTAAGGAAGCAATAAAAAACATGTCTGGCCAACCTATCAAGCATTTGATCAAAAAATGGAAGCGGGAAATGATCTTTCTGAGTGAATTTGTTGAGCTTCATATAGTCCATGCATACTCTCCACCCGGTGACAGTTCATGTTGGGATCAATTCATTCTTGTCATTTGTTACCACAATCATGCCCCCTTTCTTTAGGACACATTGCACCGGAGAGGTTCACGAGCTATCAGAAATGGGGTAAACAACCCCGGCATCCAACCACTTGATTATCTCCTTATTCACCACCTCTTGCATTGCTTCATTTAGTCTCCTTTGATGTTTAACGGAGGGTTTGGCCCCCTCCTCCAAAATCATCTTGTGCATGCAAAAGAGAGGGTTTATGCCCCGGATATCCGCCAAGGTCCATCCAATTTCTCTTTTCCTCCTTTGTAGCACCTCCAATATGGACTCTACCTGCATGTTAGTTAAGCAAGAAGAAAGGATAACCAGCAAAGTAGAAGAAGGGCCAAAGAATTCATACCTGAGATGTTGAGGCAATGACTTTAACTCCAAAGTGGGAGGCTCCTCGATTGAGGGTTTTGTTGGAGGACTCTTTCGGTTTTCAAGATCCAAAGATAGCTTTCGGAGCTCATAAGTGTACGACCACATGCCTTGCAATGCATTCATACATTCCACATAGCCTTCTTTCTCCTCAACATCATCAAGATTGAGCAAAACGACTTCCAAATTATCCTCAACATTCATTGTGGCACTAGCATCGTCAACAATTACGTCAGTGACCAAATCCACGAATGAACACACTTCATTACTATTCGGTTTCCTCATAGATTTGCACACATGGAAGACCACCTTTTTGTCACCCACCCGAAAAGTGAGCTCACCATCTTTTACATCAATAAGAGCATTCCTTGTAGCAAAGAATGGTCTACCCAAAATGATAGGCACCTCATAGTCCACATCACAATCAAGGATCACAAAGTCCGCCAGGAGGATGAACTTGTCAACACGAACCAACACATCATCAATAATACCTAGGTCCTCTTCATTTTTCGATCCGCCATTTGAAACCTCATGGATGTGGGTCTTGGTTGCCCAATTCCCAAAGTTTTGAACATCGAATAGGGCATCAAGTTAATACTTGCCCCAAGATCACATAATGCTTTGGCAAAGTCGGCACTCCCAATAATGCAAGGGATTGTGAATGCGCCCGGATCTTCCAACTTAGGAGCCATTGAGTTCACAATAGCACTCACTTTATGAGCCATCTTGATTGTCTCACAATTCATCAATATCTTCTTTGTTACCAAATCCTTCATGAATTTTGCATATCCCGACATTTGTACCAATGCCTCAACAAACGGTACATTAATCGACAAACTCTTCATCATATCAATAAACTTTTTGAATTGGTTCTCACTATTTTGTTTTTCAATCCTTTGAGGGTATGGAGGAGGAGGCCTTGGTATTGGTGACTTAGCCTTTGGCACTACCGGTTCCAGCATGTCAATCACAGGTTCCCTAGAAGGGTTCACTTCTTCTTGCGTCTCCTCCACACTTTCATCAATATCAATTCTTACTTCTTCATTAGCTTGAACCACATTGTTTGGGATTTCATCTTCTTGTACCACACCATCTTTATCAACAATCCTTCTTTAATTTGATGTGGTTGCATTTCCACCTTTTCCACTTCTAGTAGTAACAGCCATAGCATGTCCCATATTATTCCCACCCTTCGGGTTCAAAACAGTAAAGAAAATGGCTCGGGTGCTCTCTCAAAAACTAAACTTAACCTAAAAATGAAAAAAAGTTCTATTTATACTAAGCTGAAAATATCTAACAAAACTACCCCTGCAGAAGTTGTGCGGACCACACATTTCTGAGTGCGCCCACACTTTTGCTTCTGCGGCCGCACAATTATAGTGCGGTCCGCACTCCTTGAACTTGAGCTCAGGCTTTTGCGGGACTTCTGCGGACCGCACTATTCTGGGTGCAGCCACGCTCTTAATTATGCGACCACACAAAAATGGTGTTGTCCGCATTTCTTCTTGATTCTAAAATCCCTTCTCTCTTATTCATGTCTTCTGCGGACCGCATAATTTTAGTGCGGCCGCACTTGTCTCTCTGCTACCGCACAATTATGGTGTGTTCTTCATGCCTTCAGGCTTCCTAAAAACCCAACTCTGTGAATCTCCTTGTCTGCGGTTGCACAATAATTGTGCAGTCCGCATTGTAGGCCTTTTTGCCCTGTTTTGGTTCTTATTCACTTTTGAGTCTTTTATGAGTTTATTTTGACTCCTTTGGCTTATTTCCCAATATTCCTATACAAAAGCACATTTCATTAGTTCTTGGGAATACCTTTAAGCATTTTTGAGCTAAAATGCAAGTAAAAGAGAGCAAATAAGCAGTCAAAAACCCTACTTATCAACCTACAGCTACCTTATTAGTTATCTTGAAACTTTCCTCAGTCAACTTGTTTAAAGTAGCACGTTTACTAGTAGATCCTTTTTCACTCGACTTATAGTTGTTAAGCCAAGGAGACGACTTTGATCGATTAAAGTAGTGGATGGGGGATTTGGGCAAGCTACTTATTTGTTTGCGAAGCTCAAAATTTTCTTCTTGAAGTAAGTTGTTCTCCACCAGATATTCTTCAAGCTGAATATCCCAGTCATTCTTTTCATTTCTCAACTTGTTATATTCTTCAAGTTAGATCTCCCAATATTTCTTCTCATGTATCACTTGTTATATTTTTCAAGTTGGATCTCCCAATTCTTCTTCTCTTTCCTCAACTTATTATATTTATTGATAACTTCTCAAGGTCATTGAGAATCAATTCAATATTTTCCTACAATTCATCACATTTATCACAATACGTAATAGGAGTAGGACATGCCTTGTTAATTTCTCCTATTGCCATGAAATATTGACTCTCCATTCTTTTGTGATTGTTTTCTTCTTCAGATTCATCTTCATCACTCCAAGATTTGTGATTTTTTTTCTTGAGATCACAATCCAGAATATCATTAAAGCACAACTCGTCAGTTTCTCCTCTTTTCTTGAGACATATGTTTGTCATTTCTTCTTGATCATCATCGTCGCTCCAAGTTGAGATTCTATAATTTTTCTTCTTGAGTCTAGGGCATTTTAATTTCATATGTACCGGTTTACCACATTTGTAGCAGTATATGTTCTCTTGTTGTTGAACCTCATTCTTGCGATTCTTTTGATGATTCTGGATGAATTGAGATTTTCTATTCTACTTCTTTCTACTCCTACTTTTTCTCGTTCTGGGTATCACGGCCAAGTCTTCTCGATCTTCACCATTTTCGGATTCTTCAAGAGTTGACGTGGATTCAATTTTCTTAACTTTGTTGGTGTCTCGTGAATATCTTCCAATCTGTCCTATATATCTTTAGCAGTCTCACAGGTGGATATTTTCTTATATTCTTCTTCACTAATCGCACAATAGAGCATGTTGATTGCTCTAGCATTTGTTTGCAAAATATCCAACTGTTCTTTTGTGTAGTCAAATATGGATGCCCCTTTTGCAAGCTTCTTTCCATCACTGTTATTTGGAATATGTCTTGGTCCATTCTGAATAACTAGCCAGGCTCGATAATCTATTTATTAAACATAAACCTTCATTCTTTCGTTTTAATGTTTATAATATTGACTATTAAAGTACGGTGGCCTTCTTGTTGAGTATCCCTCTTAAAGTACGGTTCCAATAATTTGATGACCTGCCATGGATCTTTTCTCATTTGCTGTTAAATAAAAAAAATAAAGATGTGAGACCTGCTCTGATACCAATTGAAAGTACAAAAGGGGAAGAGTGAAAGTTACGCTTATTAAAAAATTGGTCGACTATGGTACATGCTTAGTCGACTGATACGGAGACATCCTGCAAATAACTGTTAGTCCTTTCTATTTAAACAAGTGTAAATCACAACCAGTAAAGGCACATAATATAGTATGAGAGCGATAAAGTAAATGACTCTAGGAATTTTTATATTAGTTCAGAACTAATGTGGTATCCTAATCCAGTCCTCTTGGCTTGCAAGAGTGTTACCTTTTAGAGCTCTTTATAAATTAAATTGAGTACAACCTTTGTGGTTTTCATTAATCACCACCAACGTTGACAAGGTTGATTTTCACTCGTTCACCAACAACGACACTTTGGTTTTTACTCGCTCACCAAAGAAACGAACAATGACACAACCTCTCAGTATTTATACTTTTCTCTATCTTTTATGACACTTGCAAACTTAAGAATACAATGCTTGACTAAGGTGTATAAAGAGTAGAAAAGTTGTCTACGAAGCTGGTGCCTTTTCTTCTTTTGTGGAGCTCCTTTTTATAGCCCTTTCAACTTGTCCTGGCTATTGCATAATCCAAGAGAGTTTTGAATATCCTTTCAATCTTTCTTGTAGCCGTTTTCTGATTTCTTCCTTGAATCTTGGAACAATATTTTTTCTTGATTTCTTGACCATTGAACGACTTTCCATCTAAATGTACAAAGGGGTGCAGTCAAAGATCCTTGAGTAATTTTGATTGTCTTTCCTTGTTCTTTCATAATCCCGGTGCTTGTATATTAATAAGCCTTCCAATTATTCCATGATTTGCTCATGAGTGATTTTCTTTGCAGGCTTTAGACTCATTTTTTATCTCTTTGAATCTTGGCTTCTATTTTACAAATAATCTTTTCTTTATTGAACTTTCCTTTTTGAATGACGTACCTCGGTGCTGCTGACCTTCTTTTGTTGAATGGGACTAGAATGTTTGTCCATGTTCATATATTCTTCTTGACAAGATTTAGCCTTAATTATTTTTCATAAATAAATAATCTCTCCTTGAGTCACATAATGGAAATTGTAATATTCCACGTCTAATCATGTTGCCTATAAAAAGAATTCTCTTTATTAAACAACTCCTTTTGGGTTCTTGCCCTTTCCTTAGCAGATTTTGTCCCATATTTAACCTCATTTCATTCTCTGTGATTTTCTTCTTTGTTCTTGGAATATAATTTCTTACTATAATATTGTAGTAAGAATAGTCCTTTCTTCCGTACGTAGTAGATCTTGTCCAAAACTTTAGGGAGCATTCTTCCATAATTTTCCTAGTAAATACTTCGAGAACTTTAGTAAACCAAAAACTTTGGAAATAATCTTTATTTTCATATTTGATTGGATTGACACCAACTCCTTCTTTCTTGAACTAACCAATATTCCTTTAGTAGGTCAATACTCTTTTTTATTATATATTCTTCCTCTTTTGTATTCCTTGTACCAATCTTCTACGGATCTTCTATATTTTCTTTTCATAGTTTCTCCCGTAATTTTATCACACAATATCTTCCTTTTTATATTTGTTTGGATATTCACCAAATCCTTCTTCATCAAATAAACCTGTATCAAAATAAATTTACCACAAGTAAATATTGTTTCATTAAAGCTAATATTGGTTTGTTATCATCAAAATTAATAGGTGAAACCTCTGGCCTATCATTAGTGACCAAGACTGGTCATGGTTGTCTAATGATATACATATATATAGCAATATCATTTTGTATTTCCCACAATATGAAATTCTTTATAAATAAATTTTCTATATGTGCTATACTTTCCCCATTGTTACCCAATCTATCAATAGATAACAAGAAGTATTCGATAAATAGAGAGTCCATTACTCAAATGGTTATTCAACTAACCAAAATTACTTAATAAAGTCATTTTTCTTTTGTTTTTAACAACAAAGTCACTTAACTATGTCTATAGCACTCAAAAGGTCACTTAACTAGATCTCTCAAACTTTTTATTACCAAGTACCTATTTTACCCTCTAAATTATAATTTTTTGTCCTTTTTTTAACGTTTTAATATTATAATTTTTTTCTCTTTTTAATTTATATTATGGACTTGCCTATAGAATAAATGTATTTGATCTATAAAGATAAAAATAAAATAATATTTAAGCATATATATTATTAGAATAATAAAATATTGAGCATAGTAAAAAAAATTAATTAGAACAATTTGTTCGTAATAATAATTTTAATATTAACAAAAAAAACTAAAAATTCATTTACACAATTGAAAATGAAATAAAATAAAATTTTTAATATATATATATATATATGCATGTAATATAAAAAAATTTATTTAAAATAAAGATATTTTGTAATATGCATTATATATTCTTGAAAATTGTGCTCAAATATTTTATTATTTCGATATTATATATGATAAAAACTACTTTTTTATTTTATAATAAAATCTATTTATTCTATAGGTAAGTCCATAATGTAGATTAAAAAGAGAAAAAAAAATCATAATATTAACAAGGTAATAAGAAGTTGATAATTTAGAGAGTAAATAGGTACTATTTGACTCAAAAGTTTGAGAAATCTGGTTGAGTGACCTTCTGAGTGATATAGGTATAGATCCCGTTTGGATTGGCTGATTGTAAATAGCTGAGAAGCTTGAAGTGCTGAAAAGCATTTTTAAGTGTTGAAACTGATTTTTCAAAATAAATATTTACGTGTTTGGATAGACGTGCTGAAACTAATAATAAACATTTGATGTATTTGGTAGAAACATGCTGATAAGCTGATCTTTTATTAAAATAACTAAACAACAAACAACAACAACAACCAAGTAAAATCCCACAAGTGCGGTCTGGGGAGGGTAGAGTGTACGCAGACCTTACCTCTACCCCAAAGGGTAGAGAGATTTTTTTCGATAGACCCTCAGCTCAAGCAGACGAAAAAATAGTATATCAGTACCAACAATAGAAGGTTTATTAAAATGACTAAAATATCCTTAAAAAGTTTACAAGAGATTATGAATTAAATAGTTTCTTTGTAATGAAAAGGATGAACAACGAATATGGAATGAAGAGAAAGTTAGGAAGTTTATTTTGGAAAATCATTTTGTTAATTAAAAAATATTATTAAGGATAAACTAGTAAAAACTTTGGTCAAACTAAAAATGCTTATAAGTTGAAAAGCCATAAGTTGGGGGTGACCAACTTATGACTTATGATTGCTATTACCTTATAAGCACTTTGGGAGCTTACCAAACGCGTAGATAAACCAAAAGGTGCTTATGTAATGACTCGATCGGTCGTTTTAAGCTCTAGCACGTCATTCAGCGGTTTGAGGCCATGAGCAGCTTCACTTCAGGTATTATGACTTGTACGCATTTTTGGAATTGAATCTCGGAAAGTTCGGAGTTGATTTGGGAAGAAATCCTCATTTCAGAAGTTTTAAGTTGGAAGAATTGGCTAAGATTGGAGTTTTGCATAAACAGCCTTAGAATCAGGATTTGAAGGTTCCAACGGGTTCGTGTGATGATTTGGACTAGGGCGTATGTCCGGATCGGGTTTTGGATGGTCCGGGAGCATTTCGGCGCCTATTGTGGAAGATAGCATTTTGGGAAGAATTTCATAAATTTGAGTTGCAATGTATTTCGGTGTTATCAATGTCTATTTGGGATTCCGAGTCTGGGAATAGCTCTATATGGTGATTCTGGTATTGGAAGCGTGTCCAAAAGTGGATTCGGATGTTCGTAGGTCATTTTGGAGTCGTTTGGCGAAAGTTAGAAGTTTGAAGGTTTATGAGGAGTTTGACCTTTTGATATCGGGGTCGGATTCTGATTCTGAAAATTAGAGTAGGTCCGTAATATCAAATATAACTTATGTGCAAAATTTGAGGCCAATCGGACATGATTTGATAGGTTTCGGCATTGAATGTGGAAGTTTCAAGTTCAAAAGTTCATTAAGCTTGAATTGGAGTGTGATTCATGGTATTAGCGTTGTTTGTTGTGAGTTGAAGGCTCGACTAAGTTTGTAATGTGTTTGGGAAATGGTTGGTGTGATTGGACGGGGTCCCGGGGGCCTCGGGTGGATTCCAGATGGTTAACGGATTAAATTCGGCCTAATGAAGATTTGCTAAGCTTGTTCTCATCTAGTGTAACCGCACCTGCGAGGTCTTGGACGCATGTGCGGAGCCGCAGAATCGACCAAAATGGCGCAGATGCGATTTTAGTGGAGAAGTGCTGAGACTGCAGATGCGGCTATCTCGCCGTAGAAGCGAGACCGCACCTACGGAAAGGAAGGCGCAGAAGCGGAAATGGGCAGCTGGGGGATTGACCGCAAAAGCAGAACATTTGCGCACCTGCGGAACCGCAGAAGTGGTCAAGTGACCACAGGTACGAGGATCGCTGGGTAGAGGAGGATTTATATAAGCAAGACTTGGCCCATTTTTCTCCCATTTTCATTTGATTTGGGCGATTTTGGAGAGCTTCAAGGGGAGTTTTTCTTCAAGCATCGCAAGGTAAGTTGTTCCTACTTGTTATAAGTTAAATAAATGATTTGTATAAGGATTTAAACATGAAAATTAGTAGAAATTGTGGGGTTTTGGAAGAAAACCTAGAATTTTGTATTTTCAGATTTAGACCACGAAGTTGGACATGAAGTTTAGAATAAACTATATATTTGAGTTCGTAAGGTTATGGGTAGAGTTTATCTTCGAAAATTTTCAAAATTTGGGCATGTGGGCCCGAGGTGATTTTATCAACTTTTCAAGCGAAGTTGGGAATTTGTTTAAAATGAATTGTTGTGAGTATTAGAGTGTTCTTTAATGATTTGCATATTGTTTGACTAGTTTTAGAGTGTTGGACATCAGTTGAATTGTTGAAAAGGCTTGGGGAGTCGGCTATGGAACTTCGGAGCAAGGTAAGTCTCCTTTCTAACCTTGTAAGAGGGAATTAACCCTATAGGTGAAATAAACTAATAGGTGCTTCTAATTATGGGGGCTACGTACGCACAAGATGACGAGAGTCCGTACGTAGCTGCTAGTTATGCCTATTTCCAGGTAGTCTAGGTTTACATCATGCCTTGTTGATATTACTGTCGATTTTTGTTTATTGTTCGCCTTGAGAAGAAGCAAGATTTAGGTTGAGCAATAATTGTCTTGAAAGAATTTAAATTTGAATAATTTAAGATTTAAAATGTTCTATTTGAACTTCGTAATTTTGAAAAGAATTTAGGAATATTATAATAGCTTAACAAATCTATATATAACCGCGTTGTATGTATGTTCTGTGAGCGGGGTAACTTCCTTAAAAAGTTTCAAGTTGAATTTTCATTATTTTGAAAAGAATCAAGAAAGAGATATGATTTAAATGTTAAGTTTATATTTGACCGCGTCGTAAGTATGATTTGCGAGCAAGGTAATTTCTTAAATTTATATTTAACCGCGTCGCATGTATGATTCACGGACGGGAAAATAGATGCATCTATGGCTCGCGCCGTTCGACCCTCGGCAGTGCACAATTTACATTTATGTTGGATCGGGCCGAAGGTCCTCGGTGGAAATTATGTGTGATAATACAACCGGAAACCTTTTTTTTTAGTATTTGTATAAATTCATTGTTGAGAGTTCATTTGTTTTAAATGAAGGAAGTGTTTTGGGGTTCTTTAATATAAATGAAAGAATTGTTCAGCTATTTTCCTGTTCTAAGTTTTGTTGTTATCTCTATAAATCATGCTTAATTAGAATTTCATATTATCATATCGTTGGACCACTAGTAAGTGTCAGAGTTGGGCTCTCGTCACTACTTCTTCGAGGTTAGACTGGATACTTACTGAGTACGCGTTGTTTTCGTACTCATATTACACTTGCTGTAAATTTTGTTGTACATGCATATATACATTTAGTGGCCTTGAGGATGCAGTGGCGTGGTTGACACGGGAACTTAGGCGAGCTACATCTTATGTATAATCCACAGCCAGTAGAGTCTCCTTCAGAGTATTGGTATTTTCTTTTCTGTCCAAAATTGTATTCCGGACAGTTGTTGTATTTTATTTTACTCCTTAGAAAATGCTCATGCACTTGTGATACCGGGTTCTGGGATGATTATGGGATACTTAATATTGAAATTGGAAAACGTTATTATTATTTTGTAAAGTTCATCTTTACCAGTTAAATTGAAGGAAATTCATGATTTCAGAAATATTAAAATGAGAATTTACTAATTATTTGGTGTTGGCTTGCCTGGCTGTGGTGTCCGACGCCATCACAACATTTAATGAATTTCGGGTCGTGACAGCTTATAAGCCAGTTTGATCAGCTTATAGCTAAACACCCTCGTAGTTAAGTGACTTTTTTGTTACAAACGATCATCTAGATAATTTTGGATAGTTGAGTGACCATTTAAGTAATAGATTCAATAAATACTCCCTCTGTTCCAGTTTATGTGAACCTATTTCCTTTTTGGTCCGTTCCAAAAAGAATGAACCCTTTCTAAATTTGGTAACAATTTAGCTTAAAGTTACAACTTTACCCTTAATGAAAAGCTTTTATAACCACACAAATACTTTGGGCCCCATTTGGACTTGTTTAGGACCACAAAGTCCAAAAGTCTTCATTTTTTACTTAAACTTCGTGCCCTGTCAAACAGGTTCACATAAATTGGAACGGAGGGAGTAGATGTTCATTAGCAAGGTCAACACTACTAATAGAGAAGCAGAAGCAAGAAAGCAAATGCAGAAATATAATTTCAGCTACACAAGAACATTTCAGTTGAACATATCCTTTGGTCCATAAGTAGTAGAGATGATAATAGAAAGGAATGAAAAATGGACTGAATTAGCCATGAATGTTCCCTCCTAAGTAGCTTACAGAATAAGGGATAGAGTTTTTGAGAGCAAGGCAGATTGTTCCAAGAAATTAGAAATAGTGAGAAGAAAAAAGAATGCACATAGATGACCATGTTATATTCGCCTTTGCATCTTCCGTATTATCAACAGATTAACATGCACCTAATAGCACTTGGGGAGATGTTTCACTAGATATTTCAATTGTATATCCCTGAAAATCATGAATAAAAAGCTTAGGAAGAAATTTCAACGTAGGGCCTTTATGCATGCATGGGTCCTACTTAATATGACCCCACCTCTACCATCACCTTGCTTAGTTCCATAAATTTGGGTTGGGTCACCTTTCGGAACACTTCAAATTTTATTGTTTGCTTTCATTATATCTTTTTGATCGTATTTATCTATTGTGATACATGTGTAGTTCAATTATTGTAACCTATTGTTTTTATATTTTATTACGTACGGACATTAAAATATAGAGTGAAATAAGTGACCATGGCATGTATTGACAATTAGAGGAGCGCTATTTCTAATTTTAAGGTTTTTAAAATAGAAGGTAAATTTTTAAATCTTTCCTGCAGTGTTCAAAAGCTCGAAGAATTGGTTTAGCTGCGTTGTCACTTTTTAACTTCCCTTCGTTATGCAATAGGCATTACAACTTTTCCAAGTGGAGAACTCCATTCAAGAAAAAAGAAATGCAACATTACTCTTAAAATTGCATGATTACAAGTCTATTATTTTTATTTACTGGTTATTCTAATTTTCACACCTCATGTACCAGCATCTTTAATTTTATAGCTTTTTTCATGTAGTGCATAACCATTAATTGATTACCGATCGATCTACAATCACCTTTTGTTTTCATAGACTCGGAAACTCACATGAAAAGAAGTTGTAATCACCCCTCCTCTAAAAATGAAAATTTTCCTCTATCGTCGAGAAGATCATATTAGAGATGATCATATTAAAGGCATTTTTGGAAAAACACTACTAAAAAACTGGCAAAAAACATCCAAAAAAAACTAAAATCAGTCGGAATCGAACAAAAACCGACTAATTTTCGATCATTTTCGATTTTTAAAAAAAGAAATGGTCGCTAATGGGGAGCGACCGCAGACGATAGATATTTCCGACCGAAATCGGTCGGTAATTTTCAACGCACTTTAACTAAATAATCTGACACAAAATAAACTTACCGATCGAATTCGATCGGTATTCTTGAAAATAATATTTAAATTAGTGACCGACTTCAGATGGAATTTTAATTATTCATCTTTTTAAAAATTGTTCAATTCCGACCGTAATCGGTCGGTAAATTAAATTTTTGGAAAATCAATTGAACATTAGGGGATCGGAGCAAGTTTTTGGGAGAATACAACTGTTTTATCGCTGCAACACTTACTAAAAACCAATCACCTATAATAACAACATGATAGAGATAATGGAAATTTATACCCCACCCTACAACTGATTTTGACTATTGGTCGCCCTAATCTGACAATATGAGAGAGAGGGAGTAAAATAGGTTAAAGGACTGGACCACTCAGTATATCTTCTTCGCTTCAATATTTATGTGGCAAAATTTTAAATAGGTACATATCATAATAAAACTTTTATATATTATGATCATAAATATATTGTAGTATAATAGTTATATAACTGTAAAATATTTAAATATATGATATTAACCTTTCATAACATTTGTATGATCGAAAAAACTTTTTGTTAAACATAAAATGCAGGAGTAAAAGTTAAGTTGAATCATTTCATATTTTAAAAGTTATTATTCTTGAACAAACTAAAAAAAAACATTGCACCTGCATAGAAATGAAGTATTTTTAAATGTCTTTTTTGAGCTGAAAGTTTATCAGTTTTTTTTTTACCTTTATAAAAGAGTAATAAGATTTGAATACACATTACTCTTTCAAACTCTGCTTGCGAGACTGCATTAAATAATGTTGCAAATGGAGGGGAGTATTTATTTAACAAGAACTGAAATTTATTTAATTAATCACCTTTCCATTCACCATTAACACTATCTTTTTTTATAGTTTAGCTAAGAAAGCGTTGAAAATCTTTGATAATAGAACTCCAGCTGACGGGTAAAGTTGATATCATGTGATCTGAAGGTTACGGGTTCAAGCCGTGGAAACAGCTTCTTGTAGAAATATAGGATAAAATTGTGTATAATAAACCTTTATGATCTAACTTTTCCCCGGACTTTATACACAACTGGAGCTTAGTGCACACGTAAGAACTCAAAGCTGACTGTAGGGAGCCCTACATATAGCATGTATTGGACCGTGGAATATAGCCAATAGCAGAATCTGCAACTATTTAATTGGATAAGCTTGCTGTGTATTATTATGACTTTTGACAAGTCGAGATCCTCCTTTTTGCTTTTTTCTTTTCCTTTCGCACAAATCTCCATGATCTCTCTTCCCTAACATGTTAACACTAATTCTGAATTTCTTTTATTAATTTGGTGTTAGGTTAGTTTGGGTGCATTTCGGTTATTTAATAAGTATTTGTCATTTTGTTAATATAATCTTCAGTTTATTCGGGACATTTCGCTTATTTTATTAAGTATATGTTACTCCCTCCATCGCATCTTAATAGTCGTAATTACTAAAATTAATTGTTTCATATTATTTGTCATTTTAGAAGTTTAAAATAAAATTAATTATTTTTTTTATTTTTTATCTTTAGTAATAATTATTCTTAAAAATGGAAATAATACATAAATATTCAATGAAAAGAGATTTTATCTTAAAACATAAATATTGATAAAATAGTCTAATCTATTTCCTAATTAATGTTTCTTAACGAGTGTAAAAGAAAAATACGACAGCTAATATAAGACAGAGGGAGTAATTGTTATCGGTACAAGTAGGGGAGTCAATGGTTCGCTTCGGACAGTTATTTTATAAAATTTATGCCATACCAATTTTTCGGTTATTCTATATTATGTATAGCTAAAATTAGACTTTTAGAAACCACACCAATCATATCGGTTTCTCTTCGGAATCGGTTCGGTTCGGTTAATTTTCGGTATGTTTTTAAATGTCGTTTAAAAGTCAGCTGTAGAACCAGAATGCAATAACATATGTACTTTTATAGGACTTAACAAAACTCTTTAGACATTTTTACTATTTAAAGGGTGATGAATTAAGAAAACGTGAAATATGACCAGAATACAGATCCATCAACTATTCTATAACATCGTAAAGAAAACTAAGCAAAGACAAAGAAACTAAAAATCATACGAGTGGAAAGATATTAAGCAAGCTAGAAGTCAAGAATAAAGTCTATACAAGATTAAAATTTGAAAAGATAAATTTAAATCATACGAAAGGAAACATATTCAATATATTGTAGTTTGCTACTCATAATCGCTGCAATACCTTGTGTCTTGCTAGTAAAAATATTAGAAATAATTTAGTTTCAATAGGAGTAGTATAATGGTTTTGGAATTTAGGATTTTGAGTTTAATTACTTCTTTGCTTATAACCATTTTCATAATTCCAAGGCCCAAGGAAAATTTAATGCATAAATATATTTTTTATGTAAATTTATTCGGCATGGTTCAGTATTTTTTCAGTTTATTTTCATAAAATAAAAAACTACCCTGATTATCGGTACGGTTATAAATTTATATGCTAACTTACTATTTTATTAAAAGAAGCCTAAAAATCAATTTGATACTGTACGATTCGATCGATTTAGTCCGTTTTAAAATATCCAATTACTCAATAATTCCGCCTATCAGAATTTAAGTGGGCATACGCGAAAAAGAAATCAGTGCATTAACTTTCTTTATTTCTGTTAAAGTTTGAATTAATCTCATAAATTTTATCACTTTATTAATCACTAGTTACAGCTTGAAAGTAAGACAGCCACTACATAAATTCCTGTCCACACAAATGGACCGACTAACATTCCGCCAATTTTTTAGATTCTGACATTTCAATTGAGTTTTTCAGACTTTCACTTGGCTTTTGCTTTTTTCCGTCTTCACCGGCCTGCTCTAACCTCAAATATTATCAAGAATATGTTCAGCAGCTGTCATTGCGGAGATGAAAAAGAACAAAAAAGATGAATGGTAAATGTTGACTGAAAATAAGCAAACCAAGCTTTTTCTCCCTTCTGAAGGTTAATTTCACCACTCTTCATCTGGTAAGAAACTTTCCCTTCCTTGAAATAATTATGCAGATTCTTCCTCCATTTTTTTTTTCTTTATCTGTATGCGTGTGTTGTGTGTTTAGTTGTTTCCTTGAAATGGGTACAGCTTTTTTTCTCGAGTTCTAATTTTAATATATCAAAGACTCGATGCTAAAGTTTTGACAAGATTATATATTCTTACTGTCACATCACAGCCGTTAACAGGATATTAGTACAAACTTCTCTGGCTACACTTACACAGTAGAAGTGAATCTAGATCAAAATTGTGATAATCTTGAATCTAGTTATTACGGCTACACTTAACATATGCATGCATCCAGTTTAGGAAGATGTAATAAGATACTAAAGTAAGATATAAATCTTGAAGCAAAATATATTCATTGACGGCCATCAAACAAAACGTGGTTAAGAGAGACAGATGCACGATCCTTCTTTCACCAGAAATTTTCAAAGCTTTAAAACTTGTAATATTAAATGTGTCATAACATATGTAGCTGTAAGAATTTTGAAGCTTACCTACAAGGGTTGTGGTGGAGTGGTAAGTACTCCTTCCTCCTTAACCAGAGGTCTCGAGTTCGAACCTTTGGGTATGTAGTCACCTTTTTTAGGGAGCGCTTTACCCCCAATGTGGGACTTCCAATCCGGATTAGTCGAGGCCCAATGTGGGTACCAAATACCGATGGAGAAATAAAAAATAAAAAAATTTGAAACTTGTGATTTTTTAAATATGTCATATATACTAATATCTATTTGATTATAAAAGCTTCTTACTAAGGGAATATTTTCATAACATTCCCGGTAAAGTTTGGGCTATATCAAAGATAAAATGAAAAGTTAAAGTTAAATTGTATCCAATTTTAAAAAGGAATTTTTTTCTAATTAAACGAACCAAAAAAGAAATAGGTTTATATAAATTGAATCATGGAGTATCTGATATTCATCCTCAAATGAGATCATTAATAAGATAAGTAGGGAGATGTACGTTATTTAGAGACAATTACAAATGAAGGTTAGTGATAATGTTATTCGATGAGATGTCATAATCCATGGTTACAGCTTTCGGCTACTGATTGGCTAACCACATGACATGGACATGAAATTCTCCCTCTTGTACTAGTTTGATTTGCTGTGTCGGCGCATATTGTACTCATGTCTTTTCAAATATGGAGAAATTTTAAAAATTTTACCAAAACCAGACAACAATATTCCCAAATCTAATACTACTATCAAAACAAGGAAATATTACTCCAACAACAACAACATCTCAAAATAATTCCACAAGTGGGATATCGAGAGGGTAGTGGGCACACAGACTTTATTCCTATATTGTACAGGGTAAAGAGACTATTTTTAATAGACCATCGTCTTAAAAAAGATATAAAAAGAAACAGCAACACAAGTTGAAAGGAAATATTACTCCATAAAATAAAAAATAAAATAAAATAAAAAGTTAAAGAACCTAGCTCGTGGTATTAGAATGTGATGAATAAATCCTAATCAATTGGCAGCACAAAACCATCCGATTGTCCATATAGCATAAAGGATCTGAATTTAGAATGGAAATCACTAGATATGTGAATGGGGTACTTATGCAGGGTTAACAGGATTACGACTCTTTTGCCCTTTTATTATAGATAAATAAAATAAAGTGACACAATTCAATTTGACAAAACTTTGTTCTCCAATATATATGGAGAGCAAGCCAATCATAAGCTATGTGTTGGGAGGTAATAATAACTTTAGGAATATGTCAAATTTAGTCTTCTAATTAATCTTGGAAAGACCATTTTGTCTAGTTGCTCCCAAATGTTTGGCCAATAGCCGATAAGAATTCTTTTTCTAATACACACATGCATTTTTTCCACATCTTATTAATAAAGAATTAATATCCACTCAATGATGATGTGGGCTGAATTCAATAGGATTTAAGTTATATAATACTAGTAATAGTGTAATGAAATTTTTTCCTATGCCACTGTGCAAAAACAAATCTTTACCCAATAGGGTGTATAGCAAACATTAGTTTTTTTGTTACAATTTTAACCTTCTCCTTCATTCTCCATGGGAGAATTTCCCCCCTAGTTTTTTAATCATTCAATTGGAATATCTTGAGTTTTCATGCTTTCTTAAACATATATATTATCTTTGTCTAATTAATAATTGACATAGAGTGTGAGAGTACATCGGCTTGTGACGTGCAATCCAAATGTACACAAGAGACTCATCACCAATAGTATATATAGATATTGAAAAGTAAATGCTTCAAATTCATTTAGCTTTGACCATATATATGTATGTAATAGGACTCTCAGCTTAATTCTGCATTTACCTTATTTATCTCATAGCTATCTTTGCACACATCTATAAAGTGGGATAGTCTAATATTATCTATTGGGACTCCTGCTCCAACAGAAAATGGGACACGTGAACCATAGTCTCAACCTTAAATTGGGTATTTTATACACGTATTTTCTAGAATTAGTCTAATATTATCTGTTGGGATCTCTGCTCCAAAAAGATTGAATGGTGCACTTGGTTGAATATTGAGTTGAATTTAATGAACCCTAAAAACATTGAACACTGGATTTCAGCAAGAGCTGAACTGTTTTAAGACAATATGTAATGAGGGTTCTTCATTTGTCAAAATTGGATTATCAATTGAAATGCTCCATCCAAGTATTCTTTCAGAAATAATATTCACTTCATCAGGAGTCCCTTACTATATATAGCTCCAATAATGTACAGCTCCCCTATGTATATTATGGGGGTTTGTTGGAAAGATGAACAAAGGTACATAATATCACAACTTTAGTGTTGATTAGAATGATGAGAAATAAAACAACTAACCTATCTTTTATCCCAATAAAATGAAAAAAGAGACTTGGAGAGGAGTAGTGTGTACACAGACCTTACCCCTATCTTGTACGGGTAAAGAGGCTGTTTCCAATAGACCATCAGCTCAAGAAAATGAAAAGCAACAATAGAAACTAAACTAAAACACAGGTTTAAGGATGGAATTTGTATGTAAACTTTGCCCAAGAGTATAACTAGTTTAGCTGCACGGGACACCTTCATGCGTGGTAAAGAACTCGAACCAGCTTCTATTTTGCCCAAGAATCAAACATTTAGTATTATATATGCTTTCTGTCAAACCAACTTGTATTTCAGCTCCAATTATACGAGTAGTAAAAGAACTCCAACCAGCTTCTATTAGCTCCCAATTATATGAGTAGTAAAGAACTCAAACCAGTTTCTGTGTTAGCTCCACTTATATGAGTGGTAAAGAAGTTCAAATAGTTAGCTTTTTCCCATCTATTTTGCTAAATAAACCACTCTATAAGTCACAGTTTTCTTTGACATTACTATCTGAATAGACAGAAAGGGAAAATTTGTCATTGTTTTTAACTTCTGGATGGAAATATGTTGATGTCTTATGCTCTTTAATTTCTTACTTCAGTTTAATTTTCTTTAGGAGTACTTTTTTATTTCAACAACACACAAGTAACTTGCTGTAAAATATGAAGAAAATAGTTTACATGTGATGATAATTAAGCATAAAATTATCATGTGTACGTACCTAGCTTCTTTTACTTCTACTCTATTTACTAATTGTCCAGATATTAAGCCTTATTGTTTTCCATTTAATTTTGTTACTTTCATGCTTTTCTAAAGACTATATATTTAACAAATCCTCTGATTGATCGGCTTTTCATTTGTCTCACCAGATTTTTGTTTGGTTAAACCTTTAATGTTTGGATGCCTATAACAAACATGTGAATACATTAAATCCTTAAACATCACATGATGTTTTAGCCTTACAAAGTCCATTATCATATGCCATAGGACCAGTAGTGCCTATTACTTTAGGAAACATATCTATCAAAGACATAAAAAAGTAGTACTTTAATAGAGTCGATAGGTAGTGGATAATTAGTCTCTCTAATTAAACTCTAAATGCAGATAAGTAAAAAGCTTAATTTAATAGACAATAGTTTGTTAAGTCTATTTGATGAACTTCCTGGCTTATCTCTCTCTCTCACACACACATATATATAACATTAGATTTTGATTATAACTTGAACTATTACAAAAGTGAGAAAGAGTAGAGGGTTTACATGTAAATGTAGCTTAATTAACATCTTATTCCTCAGAAGTGTCCTTTGATAGCTTGGCAAAGGAGGATTTTTGGATCTAGAAATAGCTGCAAAAGCATAGGTGAACTCACAAGATAGAGCAAGTATAGAATTCAAGAATTAATCAAACAGTTAGAAAGTCAATAATCTGGTGAAATATAGAGAGAAAAATATATAAACAATTGAATTATGGTAAATCATGAGCAATAACTTTCACTTTCAGATCTTACTTCTAACAAAAGGACTCTTCAATTATGTAAATCATGCAAATAGATTTCAAAATCTTTCATTTTTATAGAATTTTTGCTTTCATCTTAGAGAAATTCCAGAAAATGAGAACCTATATACTAGCAGATCAAAGAAATATGTCATGGGATGAGAAACATATAGAATTTGACTATGTACATAAAATACATATACAAAATATGAAATAAATTTCAAGAAAATAATAGAATGAAAAGATGAAAATTAAATGAAGTTAAGAGAAGAGAGGGATAGTTGGCCGAAGGTGATGACAGAAGCATAGAGAGCACAAATGAATTGAGATGCTTTTGCCCCTACATTTACTTAGCATATCATCATTAGTGCTCTCTATCTTCTGTCAACAATTGTCACCCTTTTTTGCCCACTTCCTCTATACTCCTTACCCTAAATTTACGTTTTCCAGTACCCATTTAATTTCTCAGACAGGACCAAGAAAAATAAAAAAATTAGGGTTTGGGGGGAGGGGGGTTTGGTTGGGGGGGGGGGTTGTTGTTGAAGGAAGACAATGGTGCTAGGGCTATGTGAGAAATAGATATTTGAAGGAGTTAACCTATTGAAGAGTAGGAGTGCAGAAGGCTCCATTTATAGGAAAATAGGAAGTGAGAGAAGATTGAGGGAAAGGTATTCTTGGTAAAAAGGGTTAACCCAGTACACCTGTCCCTACTATATGTGTACTCTCTACTTTAATTTGTTATAACTGTTTTTCACGAGTTGAGTTTAGGTAAAAGGACAGCCAAAGATACACTCTTAACTTTGCAGGGATAAATAATAATTAATTTTAAAATTAAATTTGAGATACATTTATTTTATGTTTGGTTGAGATAAAATTCAACTAGTGCTATTTAGATTAGTTTATGCGTTCACTGATAATTTCCTATTAAGATTTAGGCAGATTGATAATTGTTTTTCATTAATCGTTAGGACATATCCTTAAAAGCAAAAAATGGGAAAAATATCTCTTCACTAAATAGAGAAAAGAGGGTTCCCCTGCTTTTCAATCATTAGGTAAAATCAACTAATTGTCTTCTACTCTATGGGTACTCTTTACTTTCATGTTACGAGAAATATTTGATATTTGGATATGTACTAAAAATGTAAATATTTTAGACCCTTTTAAGAAGATAACTTCCTTTTTTCTTAAAGATTATCATTTAATGTTTTATAAATAAATACCCGCAATTATTTTTTCATGATCTGACGGTGTAAAATGTTTTTTGTATGTATATGGACAGAGACGGATCTAGAATTTCCAGAGGATAGGTTCACCATTACTTTTTTAAAAAAAATTAAACAAAAAAGTTGGTTGGGAATTTGATCCCCTAAAGGCTATTGGAAATAAGAGACCAAAACTAGTGAACTACTTCATCTTTTTTACCATGGATTCCATCAAATATATATACCTATTTTTGTCAAATTATATACATCATATCTATAGTTTAACCCGAGAACCACGGGTTCACGTGAACCATATTTTATACTGTAAATCCGCCTCTGTATATGGATATAGAACTTATAATCGTAAAATCAATAGTATATACTATATAGAACTTGTATTAAATTTTCTTTAACCATTCAAGAGTGGAGTTAGAAAAGATGTACGGCGCAGTAATATATTTACTACAGTAAATGGGGAGTTAACTTTTAGACTGACATGAATGGAGGATATGATTTTTTCCAATCATTCAAGATCTTGGTGGTTATCAGTATCTTCTGCGCGTGATTTTAATTGGTAAGTACTGTCTGGCCTGGATCCTACAAGTTGAACCATTCATCTGCATATCATTCATTTTACCGCCCACAGTTCTCCTTCTAAAAGATCCTACTGCAGCTTTATTTGATTTGTACTCTTGACCATGAGCTCGTGGGCAAAATTCTCCATATCTTTCAAGATTTTTATCACACTTCTCTTTATTTATGGTTTTTCCTTTTTTTAGCCACCCATTCTTTTCTCAGGCTGCGTTTAGTTTTTCATGCATTAGAAAATGAGTACAAATTCTGATTGCACATAAAACTTTTATGGCTAGTTTGGTACGAGAGATAAAGGATAATTAATTGCGGAATTAAATTTATAACGAATTTATCTCATGCTTGATTGAGATAAAATCATAGTATAACTAATCTTGAAATAATTAATCATTTCCTAACCAAACGACCCCTTACAGTGATATAGAAGGCCTATGCCACTTAAAGAGCGAATTTATACTTGAAAAAGTAAAACGATTTACACCATTAGGTAAAGTTCACAGCATTAATAAGTGATTCTTCATAATAAACTTGATGCACATGCTTTATGAGTTTTAAACTTTAGGATAATGGTTTCAGGTGTTAGTCCTTCCACCAAACTAGGTATACTTTGTGTAAAAATTCATCTAATATTATCTGGTGGCTCCTATACTTCAAAATGATTAGATGGTACACCTGATTGAATGTCGAATTATT
The DNA here is from genome assembly GCF_000393655.2 of Nicotiana sylvestris. Taxonomy (NCBI): domain Eukaryota; kingdom Viridiplantae; phylum Streptophyta; class Magnoliopsida; order Solanales; family Solanaceae; genus Nicotiana; species Nicotiana sylvestris. Next base: position 198,752,483 of record NC_091062.1, read on the forward strand.
TATGCAAAAGAATATGGATCGATTCCTCGGTTTTGAAGTTAGAAATATAGAGTTTGGACTAATGCTACTGGGATTGATTGGTCGAACCCATAACTAATCTTCAAGCTCCATTCTTGACATGATATATAATCTAAAAATAAGAATAATAACCTTCGATATGTCATTAAATTGCAAATGATAGTATACAGATTTTTTATATTTGTGTATATATATAACTTAAATCCTTTAAAAATTAGGAGTGCTAAACATTATGAAGGTCATGAGACTCTAGCGAGCTATATCTGCCAGCATACAGGTATTGTGATCAAATCTGGTAAACCAAGTGGTCCATAGTAAGTTCAATACTGCTGCCTTCCCCTCTTAGTCCAAAACATCTATGACTCAAAATTGAGAGAAATAATGGAGCCTCAATTCTCTTTATAAAGATGGAGATAAGGTGCAGTTGGTAGGTAGTAGCAGGGGTGGTAAACTGGCGGGTCAGGTAGGATATGGGCGAGTTTAAAATGGGTAATATAAAAACGAATAAAATATCTGACGCGTCCTTATTTGATGCGGATAGAAAATGGGCTAACCGGTGGATAATATGGGTATCTATATTATCCCTAGCTTCTTGTAGATCACTTTTTTTTTGGAAGCCATTCACGTCACCCAGGCTTGTTGACCTGTGGTGATGGGGTTTTGGCATTATCCCTTACCTCCTATATTAATATGAGATTAGTACATTGGAGGGGAACATACGAGATCACTTTTGAGAGAATTTTTAGTCTTCCAAATTAGAGGAACCCCCTATTTAAGTTTTTACAAATGTAAAAATTAAACACATTAATTATCCACAAAGCGAAAATTTATTTAAAAAGCCACACACATTGGTTATCCGTTAAGTATCTATTTTTTTAAGTGGTTAATACGGATCTTATTAATATTGAACCATTTTAAAAAATTTATTATCCAATCTGTTTTTTAGAGAATAGCATAAATGGATAATTATTATTTTTATCCGTTTTGCCATCACTAGATAGTAGTATCATGTGTTAAGATCTTGAAAGCAAGCAACTTGGCAAGTGGGAGCTATATACAGGGGCAAATGCAGTATTTAAGCTCCATGGGTTCAATCCTAAAAAGATTTTGTCATGAACCCATTGTATTTTTAAAATTATGGTTCAAACCTACTATTTATCACAATTTTAATGATTTTTTTACACATAAATTTATGCTTCCGGAAGTACTGGACTCAGTTGAACCCAGCGTTACAACTCTACATTCGCCTCTGACTATATAGCCTGCAACAAAGCATGTGCTTTCTATGGTATTGACCTACATGATGTTATGACTTCAATAACAATTCTGACATGCATTTCTATCTTTTGGCGATACATAAATATTATATGTCATATGCTTTTTTCTCTATCAAGTAGTAGCAGTTAACTTTGGAAATACTGGGGTTGCAAGCAAATGTCAATTTCACAATTACCCCATTTAGGTGTCTACATATATTTTCACAGAAAAGAGGCAGGAAATTTTCTATCCACGTTACAATTTAGGCTTCTTTTTGTTAGGGTATCTGCTAGTTGATTTTCTGCAATTTGAATCTAATGACAGTTACTTGTGAAAACCTTGGATTTTCTAAGTTAAGGGTGATAGGGAGGTCACTTGGCACGTTTGCCACAATTTAACATAACGAGCTCCTAGTAATACGAATAATTAGTTCAACTTTTTAGAGTTTAACATATATGTACTTGCAATGGAATGTTTATATCACCGGGTCACTTAAAAATAATTATATGTAACTGTCTATATTAATTAAGTTAATTAAGTGGAATTAGTAACCTGAGACATTGTTAGTATATACTATAAGATAATTAAAAAAATATTGCAGTCAACGTTCCACATTTTGATATGACATTTGATGTCCCAAATAGAGGAAGCACTAGAAAATATGAGCTTGGTGTTTGGTATAAGTCAATTTAAAGAGAATTAAGGGTCTCCCGCCTTGTTCAAAGATTGATGTTTAGGGGTTTCGACTAATAGCCTGTTTGGCCAAGCTGGAAAAATCATCTTATTTTGAGAAGTGTTTTTTTCAAAAGTGCTTTTGAAAAAGGTATTTTTATAGAGAAGCAGTTTGTGTTTGGCTAATCAGTCTGAATAGTACTATGAGAAATAATTTGTGTTTGGCCAAGCTTTTTAGAAAGTGCTTTTAAGTGTCAAATTACGAATAAGGACATGAATAGATTTACTTAATAATTAATATTATAAGTAAATAAATAATCTCAAAATTTTGTTATTACATGCAATAATTAATAAAAAATTCATTTTATTCAAGTAAAATATGAAAATAAAATTCATCCCTAAAGTCATTATATATTAAAAAGTTTTCCTAAAAATAAGAAGAAATATTTATAAATTAATATCCTAAGTATTATGTTTAAGGGTTATTTTGGTATATACTATATTTTGTTAAGGGTATTTTAGGTAAGAAGAAAAGCCAAAACTGCTTCTGCTTTTGGAAAGAAACTACTTTTTTTTGCTTCTCTGAAACTGCTTCTACTTCTTCCCAAAAACACTTTTTTCTCCAAATAAACTTGGTCAAACACCTCAAGTTAGGGAAAAAAAATGTTTTTGGGAAAAAAAGCACTTTTAGCCTCTTGAGAAGCTTGGCCAAACAGGCTATTAGTTTCCTGCGATGTCATATTATTTTCTTTTAGTTTAATAAATTTAATTTAGCCACCTTAGATGGTTTTTATTAATTAAACAAATGATTAAATGTCCCATGAGGCTCCATTGAAAATCAACAAGTACCAATATATGGAATTTAGATAACCTAACGTCATTGCTCCACAGGAATTCGAACCAGAAACAAATACAACAACAAGAACGATTCCAATGTAATTTCATAAGCGTAGTTTGAGAAAGATAATGTGTATACAAACTCTTGTGGGGTCTAGAAGGGTAGTGTGTATGCAAACTTAATCGTACTCTTTACCTTGTGAAGTTAGAGAGGTTGTTTCTTCATGATATAGTTTCGGCTAATTTTTTGTCTTCGTATGTCATATAGGTTACGTGTTTGAGCCGTGAAAGCAACTACTAATACTTGCATTAGGTTAGGTTGTCTGCATCACTATGGGTGTACGCAGGAATTTTTGTAAGCGGTGTCGAAATTTATAGAAGAATTGAGATATAACTTTGAGTATCATACTTTTAGAGAAGAAATAGCCTTAGTTCATTGGTTTTGTTGAGTCTTAAGTTGGAAAAGATCCTAAGTTCAATTTCACTTCATCACAATTTTTAATCATAACGGCTCTCTCAAATATTTGCAAAAGAAAAATGCGCAAGTTGAGGTTTGAACCTCTGACCTTCTAGAGCAAAACCAACACACCAAGACACAATTTATGTCAAGTGGTATTATTATTTTTTACTTATCCGTTTCCGTACAGTAATAATACACATATTTAGTACAATTTTCCGACGAAGCAGTACCACGTGACACCGCTTCGATAAGCGTGCATCACACCCCTTGGGTACACCCTTCTCTAAACCCTGCGTAAATACGGAGACTGACTTGTGAAATGACAAAATTAGCCTTACAATAAAGTCAAAACAAACTGCAACTTGCCAAGAAACATGGAGAAGCTGAGCCGGAATTATGCCAAAGCAATCCTCAACACACAAGTCTTATCCATCCAAATAAAGCCGTTTTTCTGCTTTCACAAAAAGCAGTGATCAGTAGGGGAAGGAACAGATATGTAAGTGGGACGGTGGACCGTTGATGAATGATATACTCATCCTTTTAAATTCCACAGAACGTGTCAAAACCCCACAGCTTAATTCGCTTATCTTTATCCCATACATAGACGAATTAAGCTAGACGATTATTTGCAGGTTCGGACAAACTTAGTAGTTTTTGTATTTGTTATTAAAAAATTCATTATTTTGTTGTTGTTATTATTTATTGTTGATCTGTCTCTTTTTAACTTTTCTTTGAGTCGAGGGTGCGTCTATTGATAACAACTTTCTACCTTTACAAAGGTCAGGATTAGGTCAGCGTACATGCTACCATGCCCAAAACCCTACTTCCTGAGATTACACTGGGTATATGTTGTTAATATTTAAACAAGAGGGGTTGCTTTGATGGTAACCAACCTCCACTTCCAACCAAGAGGTTGTGAGTTCGAGTCTCCCCAAGAGCAAGGTGGGAAGTTCTTGGAGAGAAGGATGCCGATGATTTATTTGGAAACAACCTCCCTACCCCAGGGTAGAGGTAAGGTCTGCGTACACACTACCCTCCCCAAACCCCACTAAGTGGGATTATACTGGGTTGTTGTTATTATGAATTCTGTGACAAATTTTAACTCTATAAACTTCAAATCCTTGTCTCGCCTATAATTTTCTATATTGGGGTTCATTGATGCTAATGAATTGATACTGATGCTTATTTCCAATTTAGTCAAGTTTGACCTTTGATGGGACTATAGCTCTGTAGTAAGTGGTACATAGAACAATTTACAAGAAGAGGGTGGATGTCAAAAATGGAATATGACGAAATATGGTAGTGATCAATGTACATAGGTAAAATATATATGAAATTTTTCTTGATTCTGAACATACATGATAGAACAGTACTGATTGTTCATATCAGGAAAAAAGTTGTTCGAGTTGTCGATTAGTTTGTGGACTGATATGGGATAATGCAATTGTATGCTTTCTTTGTCCGAGTCAAAAGATTCAGTATATATACTAGCTAATGTTTTTGGAATGGCATCTGGTTCAGAAAAAATAAGAGGATGGGAATTAAAAAGGCCACTATTTTACTGTTAGAAGTGTGCTTTTATAACATGTCTTCTTTATTTAAAAAAAATAAATATAAAAAATCACTCTCAGAGTAGGGTTAGACGTACGGACCACTACTGTTCATTAAAAACAGAAATAGTAATATTATATGTTGGAGGGGACATGATCTTCTGCATTGCAAAAGACTCACGCTAGTAATTAGTAATTACTACATAAGTCTTTATTTCGAATATTTTACTGGATATCTGTCATTTTCATCGGTGAAAATAATGTGTAATTATGTTCATCATATATAATTTAAGTAGATAAAAAGAAATACGTAGTAATTTTTTATCTCTATATCGTATTTTAAACCTAATCTTCAAGGTTAACACCTATGTCTTATTAAATTTAGGGTGTGTTTGTTATGAAGGAAAATGTTTTCTCTTGTTTGGTTGGTAAGTGAAACTTTTTCGGGAAATATTTTCTAGTGTTTGGTTAGGAAGTAGAAAATATTTTTTAGGAAAATAATTTATTATGTTACATTCCTCACCCTTCTTCTCCCAAGTTCCCATGTTTTTTGTCATTTCCCCCCACCTCCGAAATACCCAACGTTAATTATCAGGAATGTATTTTCTTTAAGAATTTAATTATTTTTAAAAAAATTCAAATACACCCGAAAGAACTAATGTGTTGCTTTACTTTTTTCTACAAAAATAATGTTGAAATTTGTGCTCCATAACTAAAATGAAAAAAACCTTTTTTTGGTTGAAAAAGAAAATACTCTTTCTACAACATGAAAATAAAGTACTCATTTTATTGAAATGAAAGGAAATACTTTTTCAACATCATAAAAAGAAAGTACTTTTTTTGTTAAAATATAAAAAAAATACTTTATTTATTTTATGACAAGAAAAAATTCTCATTTGTTAAAATGAAAAAAAAATACTCTATCTATAACATGAAAAAAAGTACTATAATAATATTTTTATTTATTTAAGAAAAGGTTGTACCTACTCATGGAGTAACAAAAGAGAGGCAAATGAGAGAATCTACAGATTGATTGATTGGGCATTTAGGATTGATCTATGGTTTATGAAGTATGGAATGTTAGATCTAGTTTTAATGATGCAAATAATATATTTGTGCAGGAAATCAATTACAAAAGAACAAGGAATCAAGGAGCTACTACAAGATTGCTAAAGTCAATCTTGATGCTTAAGGAAAGAAATCAATTAGCAAAGATTACGATTCAATCAGCAAATCTGGATGCTTAAGGAAAGAAATCAATCAGCAAAGGTTACGGAGAGCTGTGATGGAAAGAATCAAGCAAGCTTAACTTAAGACATTAATCAAGACCAGCACATTCAAATCCGGAAGATCGAAGATTCTGTGAAGAGTAGCTGAGCAGCTATTTTTGGAAGGACCAACAATCAAGGAGTAAACCTTCATCATAAACAACTGTAGAAGGAAAGCTGTCAAGGAAGAGCAACTGGCAAGCAATCTTATTTCTTGGAAAGAATCAATCTCTTTCCAATGATCAAATCTCTTGGGTTGTCAAGCCTCCGTCAACAAACGATCTTCACCAAAGTATTTATACTCAGCTTCAAGCCTTAGACAAACATACTTTGATCGAACCAAAAAAATTCTCTCTTTGTTCTACTGCAAACAAACACTGTAGTTCTCTAAGATCTGTTGTGTAACAAGTCAGGGAAAAAAAGAGTACAATACTGGTGAGGCATTGTATCAAAAGAGACGAGTATTATAGGAACAGAGCTACCAAGTCATTTTCATAGTGCTCGGAGAAACACATTTACTAAAGAGAACTCCCTTGCAACCCAAGGGGACTAGACTAGGATTCACATTGAATCTGAACCAGTATAAAATTCTGGTGTCTTTAATTCCTGCACTTACTTTCTATATTTTACATTCTGCTATTATAACTGTTAGGTCATTGCATCTAGTTGACTAATTGACAAACTAGTCAACTAATAAGAGATTAAGTTTAAAAATATACAATTCACCACCCCCCCTCTTGTCATTTCAATTGGTATCAGAGCAAGACTTACATTTTACTTTTGCTTAACAGTTTGTGAGAAAAGATCATGGCAAATCAAGTTATCATAGGAGCTCTCTTCCAGGAAGGAAATTCACAAGTTAGACCACCATACTTCAATGGACAACATTTCTCTCATTAGAAAGTGCGGATGGAGATCTTTGCCAAGACTTATGACGTTAAAGTCTGGAAAGTCATCAAAAAGGGGAACTATCCCTTACCAGCTGCTACTCCACCACTTGCTGATCCTGAAGATATAGATTCATATACAAAAGAGTAAATGGAAGTGGTACAAGTTAACAATAAAGCGAGAAGTCTGTTTCACAATGCTATAAGTGATGAAGAATATGAGAACATCTCTAGCTGTGACACAGCCAAAGAAATATGGGACAAGCTTGAGGTCACATATGAAGAAACCAGCAAAGTAAAGGAAACACATATTAACATGTTGGTTCATGATTACGAACTCTTCTCAATGAAAGAAGGAGAATTTATTGAAGAGATGTTTGCTAGGTTTAGCAAAATAATTAGCGATCTAAAGGCATTTGGCAAGCCTTATACCAGTGGTGATCAAGTTAGAAAAATTCTCAGAAGCCTTCCAACCACTTGGCAGACCAAAGTAGTCACACTGGAATCTCAGGATCTAAACAAATTATCTTTTGATGAACTACGAGGAGAACTCATAGCTTTTGAAAAGATGCATCTCAGGAAGACTAGTCAAGAAGAAAAAAAAAGAAAATAGTTGCATTCAAGACTTCAACTGAAACAGCTGAAAACGAACTTGACGATGATCTTGAAGCTCTAAAAGAAGAGATTGCTATGCTTTCAAGAAACATGGATGAATTAATGAGAAGATTCAGAAATACAAAAAAAAAGGAAGAATTCTACCAAGACAATCCAGACAATACAACGAGCAGGACAAGAATAATGGAAAGTGCTATGAGTGTGGAAGATTTGGGCATATTCAAGTTGAGTGCCCAGAACTAAAAAGGAAGATCTCTAAAGGCTTTAACAAGAACAAATCTTTTGAAAGCTAGAATGATGAGGACAATTCAGACCACGAAGAGATAGCAAATCTTTGCTCCATGATGATTCTGGAAAACTAAATGAACAAATCCTCAGGATGCTGGACAGATGAGGACACTTCAGATAAAGAAAATGAAAAGTGTTTCATGGCACGAGGTGAAACAAGTGAGGTAAGATCTTATAATTGTGAAAGATGCAATGAATTGCAGGGTATTCTTGATTTAACCTTGAAAGAGTCTCAAAAAATGATGAATGAACTTAAGAGACTAACTAAAGAGGTTAAAGACTGGAAACTCAAACATGAAATATGTGAAATTGAAAAAAAAAGTACTTCAAGAAGAGTTTGAGGAATTGCAAATGCAACTTAATGGCATGCGTAAATCCACCAGTCACAGTTCTGTCAGGTCAAACCAGACAACTTACAAGTCAACTAGAAAATGACCACCTAGAACTAAGTCCACTAGTACTAACACTAATGAAAGACCTAAAGGTGGGTCAGAAGTTACGTGTCACTACTATAATAAAAGTGGATATAAATATTCTTTTTGTCGTTTTCGTAAAGTAAACGTTTTGGGATGGGTTTGGAAACCAAAAAATAATTCTAAATTTGGTAATACTAACCCTCTAGGACCCAAGCAAGCTTGGGTACCTAAAAGAAAGTAATCATTTTATTTTGCAGGAACACCACAGAATAAGCCGCAAAAGAAAATGGTATCTAGACAGTGGGTGTTCCATTCATATGACAGGGGACAAAAACCTGTTCAAAGAATTTATAAAAATTGATGGAGGAAGTGTTAAGTTTGGGGATGACTCAAAAGGTCAAATAATTGGTACTGGAATAATTCCCTTCAATAATAACTATGACATCACTGAAGTTTATCTCATCGATGGACTCAACTACAACCTCCTGAGCATAAGTCAACTATGCGACTCAGGATATGAGGTAAATTTTAAGAAAACAGGTTGTGATATTGAAGACGAATCAGGTAAAATAGTCCTTCCTGGAAAAAGGTATGGAAATGTTTATATCCTTGATGGTTTTGAAAAGATAGATGGTCATATTTGCTTAACTTATATGTCTGATGATCCATGGTTATGACATAGGAAACTTGGTCATGCTAGCATGTATTTGATAGAAAAATTATCCAAACATGAGTTAGTTGTTGGCATACCCAAACTGAATTTTTCTAGAACTCATATCTGTGATGCATGTCAAATTGGTAAGCAGACCAGAAACTCTTTCAAAAATAAAGATATAGTATCTACTCCAAACCTCTGCAATTACTTTATATGGATTTATTTGGGCCTACTAGAACTACTAGTATAGGAGGAAAAATGTATGCTTTTGTTATTGTTGATGATTTTTCACGTTTCACTTGGGTAATTTTCTTATCTCATAAGGATGAAACATTAAGAAATTTTGAAGTTTTCTGCAAAAAGGTTGAAAGAGAAAAGGAATATCTGATCTCAACAATTCAGAGTGATCATGGAGGAGAATTTGAAAGTAGAGCATTTGAAGATTTCTGTAATGATCAGGGATACACTCATAATTTCTCTGCACCACGCTCACCACAATAGAATGGGTCGCAGAAAGAAAAAATAGAACCCTCCAAGATATGGCAAGAACCATGTTACTAGATCATTCACTACCAAATCACTTTTGGGCAGAAGGTGTAAGTACAGTGTGTTACATCTCAACCGATGTCTTATAAGGCCTATTTTGAAGAAGACTCCATATGAATTATGGAAAGGTAAACGTCCCAATATCAGTTACTTTCATCCCTTCAGAAGTAAGTGTTTTATTCACAATAATGGTAAGGATAACCTTGGAAAATTCGATCTAAGAAGTGATGAAGGTATTTTTCTGGGTTACTCATTAAATAGTAGGTCTTTTAGAGTCTATAATAAATGCACATTATGTGTGGAAGAATCGGTACATGTTATATTCGATGAAAATAATTTCTTGGTTGAGAAAGGAATTACTACAGGTGATGAAGATCAAGCTCAATAAATTCAGGAGACAAGCAAGTCTCAAGAGTCAACTAATATAGCTGCTACAATAGAGTCAACTAGTGAAATCAGCAGTAGTGTACTAGATCAACCAATTGAATCAACTGCTAATGTAGTGCATCCAAATGAATGGAGAAGCGAGCCTGAATATCCTTAAAAATTCATCATAAGGGATCCAAATGAAAGAATGAAAACCAAGGGAGCTCTCAAAAAGAAAGAAAATGTTGCATTAATCTCTCAGGTTGAACCAAAGAAGATAGAGAAAGTGCTAAAAGATTCAAGTTGGGTTCAAGCAATGCAGGAAGAGTTAGATCAGTTTAGTAAGAATCAAGTGTGGAATCTGATACCCAAACCTGAAAATGTTTCTGTAATCGGAACAAAGTGGGTTTTCAAAAACAAATTGAACGAGGATGGAAAGGTCGTAAGAAATAAAGCCAGACTATTTGTTCATGGTTACTCACAACAGGAAGGAGTCGACTATGATGAAACCTTCGCTCCGGTAGCTCGTTTGAAATCCATACGAATTCTTCTGGCATACGCATCATTTAAAGGATTTAGGTTGTTTCAGATGGATGTCAAAAGTGCCTTTTTGAACGGATTTATTGAGGAAGAAGTATATGTGAAACAACCGCCTGTGTTTGTAGATTCAAAGTTTCCTTACCATGTATACAAGCTCACTAAGGCGTTTTATGGACTAAAGCAAGCTCCATGTGCTTGGTATGATAGACTTAGTTCTTTTCTTGTTGATCAGGGCTTCACAAAAGCTAAAATAGACACTACCTTGTTTATTAAAAGATCATCAGAAGGTAATCTCATTATTCAGATTTATGTTGATGATATTATATTTGGTAGTGCTAACCCTCTTATGTGCAAGGAATTTTCAAATCTTATGCAAAGCGAATTCAAAATGAGCATGATGGGAGAGCTAACATTCTTCCTTGGACTACAAATTCAACAATCTGAAGAAGAAACCTTTATATGTCAGACCAAGTACACAAAAGAACTAATTCAAAAGTTTAGCATGAGCAATGCAAAATCCATTGGCACACCAATGAGTCTTTCCACAAATCTAGACAAAGATGAACAGGGAATTCCTGTTGATGAAACTAAATATCGTGGAATGATTGGATCATTACTGTATCTGACGGTAAGTTGACCGGAGATTATGTTCAGTGTATGTAAATGTGCCAGGTTTCAGTCAGCTCCTAAGGAATCACATATAACAGCAGTAAAAAGAATCATTCTATATCTCATTGGGACTGTATCTCATGGACTATGGTATCCTCGCTCCAACTCCTTTAAATTAGAAAGTTTTTCAGATGCTAAACTTGCGGGTGATAAGAAAGATAGAAAAAGTACAAGCGGTACATGTCAATTACTTAGGAAGGCATTGATATCCTGGAATAGTAAAAAACAAGCATCAGTTGCATTATCTACTACTGAAGTTGAATACATTGCCACTGGACAATGCTGCGCACAATTACTATGGATGTCCCATCTAATGGGTGACTATGAACTTTCTTTTAAACCTATACAAATTTTGTGTGATAATTCGAGTGCTATTTGTCTTTCAAAAAATCATGTGCATCATTCTAGAGCAAAGCATATAGATACCAAGCATCACTTTATTAGAGATCATGTTCTTAAGGGAAACATAGAAATATCTTTTGTTGGAATTACTGATCAGTTAGCAGATATTTTTACTAAGCCTTTATTAGAGGATAGATTTTGTGCTTTAAGAAAATTACTTGGCATTACTTGCTTAACTAATAACCTATAGGACCTATGTGTACTGCTGATACTTTTACATGTGTAATGATTGTCCTTTACTCATGCATTAATTACGCCTCCATTTTTCCCTCTCTTTTTTCTTCTTTCATATCAGTTCGTCATTCAAAGATGTAAAGCCAATCATCGCGTCCTTTCAACTGATGCCTTTTCCTTTTCTGTACTCAGCCGTCAGAAGATTTCTTCTTAAGGCGGAGAAACCCTTTCAGTCACTTTTATCGTTATCCCCTCTCCAAAGCTCCGATCAAACTACTTCTCTTCAATGGCCAAATATCCCAGGAATCCCTCTACTTCTACTAGAAAAAGTACCCGCTCCAAAGCAAAACCCCCTTCTATGCCCCCAGAACAAGTAGACCTAGGGTCCGACCACTCTGAGGGTTTCTCCTCTTCTCGTGGAGATTTCTCTAATCACTCTCAACCCTTAGGAGAAAAAGCCCTAGGAAAACGACCCATGGAAGAACCCCATGTTTCCTCTACCCCAAAGAAATCAAAGGTTGATCTTTATGGCTATCTCAAATCTGACCTAAATTTCTGGGATTCTCCAATAGGGATCTTTTCATTGCTTTGAAGGACAAGCCCATTGATCATGGAAGGGTAGTCAACCTTGACGACATGGAAGCCCTCAATTGTAAGGTCAAAAATCTCTTTATTCATCAAGGGTGGTTTAAGTTCCTCTTTACTCCTCCGCCTAAGGTCTATGAACCCCTGGTAAAGATGTTTTATGCTAATCTTCGTTCTAGTAAGCCTGACAGGTTGGAATCCTTAGTGTTAGGTAAGTGCATTGTTCTTGATTGTGCCCTATTTGATTTGCTCTTTCAGCGTCGATGTTCTGGTTTTCCTATGCTTTTCAAAAACACATGGCCTGATGATTTTGAAATTTCTTTTGACCAAGCCAAACAGTGTGTTGCTGAGTGTCCCTCTGATTCCCTTCCCAACCAGTTAGGTCCCAATGATGTTACTTTTGAAACTCGAGTTTTGGCCCACATTGTAGCAACTACTCTGCTTCCCTGCACTGGTTCCTTTTCAACTTTCTCTCAAAGAGACACTTTCTTAGTATACTGCCTTGTGATCAAACTCAAAATCAAGTTGTCCTCCTGGGTTATTAATTTCATGATTGAAAGTGCTGAAGAGCCCACCAGTCTACCCTATGGCATGGAAATCACTCATATTCTGGAAGCTCATCAAATTTCCCTATCCAACTATCCCTTCATCACTGTTTCGAAGTCTTACAATTCTAGACCTTTTGCTAGTATGAGATATGTGAGTGTGAAGGGCTCCTGGGTTAAGAAGCACGAAGGTGAAGCAAAGCATGCTCTTATAGAGCCCAAATCTAAACCTTATGTACCTCATCCCAGCCCTGGTGATCCTGATCTTGGTGAAAAGCTTCGTGCTATTGACTCTCAACTCTCTGAAATCAAAAATCTTCTCACAGCCACTCAGTCTACCGTTGGTGACGTTCATGCCATCTCCAAAGAAATAGGGTCTGATGTGTCCAAGATTCAAGTTGTTGTTCTTAGAGTTAGGGGGAATGTTGTCAAAGCCTTCAGGGAAATTTATGACAGGTTGGATGGAGAGAGCATCTCAGCCAATGCTAGCTTTGAACAATTGAAGGAGGCCATCTGCAACACCCTGACTTATTTTCTGCGCCGTTAATGTGGTTGTTTAAGAAAATATTTTGTTGTGCTATTTTTGGGCTGTTATCTCAGCCATTGGATAATTTCTGCTTCTTTTTTTTGTACTATAACTCTACTGTTTGGTGATATATATTCTATTTAGTTCTTGGTTTGTTACCTCTTTGCCGATGCCAAAAAGGGGGAGAAAAGTATATCTTATATCTGTACAGGTATAGTTGACCGTGGAAAAAGTAGCGTCCTTTATGGCAGGAGTCACCTCTAACCATGGGCTAGTCAACTGCATACATTGAGCGAGAGTAAAACACAGGGAAGTCAACTGGTATTTACACCTATATATTAGTTTGTCATCATCAAAAAGGGGGAGATTGTTAGATCTAGTTTTAATGATGCAAATAATATATATGTGCAGGAAATCAATTATAGAAGAACAATGAATCAAGGAACTACTACAAGATCGCTGAAGTCAATCTTGATGCTTAAGGAAAGAAATCAATCAGCAAAGATTACGAATCAATCAGTAAATCTGGATGCTTAAGAAAAGAAATCAATTAGTAAAGTTTACGGAAGCTGCGATGGAAAGAATCAAGCAAGCCTAAACTTAAGGCATTAATCAAGACCAACACATTCAAATCCGGAAGATCGAAGATTCTGTGAAGAGTAGCTGAGCAGCTAATTTTGGAAGGACCAACAATCAAGGAGTAAACCTTCATCATAAACAACTGTAGAAGGAAAGCTGTCAAGGAAGAGCAACGACAAGCAATCTTATTCTTGGAAAAAATCAATCTTTTTCCAAGGATCAAATCTCTTGGGTTGTCAAGCCTCCGTCAACAAACGATCTTCACCAAAGTATTTATACTCAGCTTCAAGCCTTAGACAAACATAATTTGATCGAACCAAAAAAAATCTCTCTTTGTTCTACTGCAAACAAACACTGTAGTTATCTAAGATTTGTTGTGTAACAAGTCAGGGAAAAAAAAGAGTACAATACTGGTGAGGCATTGTATCAAAAGAGACGAGTATTATAGGAACAGAGCTACCAAGTCATTTTCATAGTACTCGGAGAAACACATTTACTAAAGAGAACTCCCTTGCAACCCAAGAGGACTGGACTAGGATTCACATTGAATCCGAACCAGTATAAAATTCTGGTGTCTTTAATTCCTGCACTTACTTTCTGTATTTTACATTCTGCTATTATAATTGTTAGGTCATTGCATCTAGTCGACTAAATGACAAACTAGTCAACTAATAAGAGATTAAGTTTAAAAATATACAATTCACCCTCCCCCCTCTTGTACTTTCATAGAAAACTAGAAGCATACTATCATATTCCGGAATGTTCAGACCACTCTCCAATTATAATCAGAACAAAAGTGGCTTAGCAGAAACTGCCAAAGCCATTCATATTGGTCAATGTACTGCTATCCCAGGAGAATTTCAAAGAGGCAGTACATAAAGGGTGGGAACAACTGTACATGGACACACCATGTACACAATTTGGAGGAAGTGGAAGATAATAGAAATGGAGACATCCCAGATGAATAAAGAAATGTCAACATTGGAGAGGAAGATAAGTGTACTAGAAGAAAAACTAAAACAAGTACAGCTAGACCTAAATGCAGACTTGTTCAATGAGCAATTTCTCACAACTGAGAAAGAGCTCCTAGTACAACTAGAGAAATGGGCAATAATACATGAACAAGTGCTCCGACAGAAGTCAAGAGCAACATGGCTTAGATATGGAGATTCAAACACAAAATACTTCCATGCAAACATTGAAAGCAAGGCAAGCGATAAACAGAGTTTCATTAATCTGTACAGAAGGTGGTATTCAACTGCATAATCCTATTCTGATCCAAAATGAGTTTGTAAGCTTTTTCCAGAAGTTGCTGGGCACAAGTGAAGGAGAAATGCCATGTTTAGATCCAACAATTGCAAGAGATGGCCCTTGTTTTACTGCTGAACAAAAGTTACTTCTCATTCAGGAAGTAACATAAACTGAAGTAGTTCAGGCTTTGAAGGACCTACGAGCTGAGAAAGCACCTGTCATTGATGGTTTTCCAGTAGAATGTTTTAAGCAATACTGGAACTTGATAGGGAAGGAGGAGACAAAGGCAACAATACAGTTCTTTCAAAATGGTAAGCTGTTAAAAGAGGTGAACTTTATTACTGTAACACTAGTCCCAAAGGTAAAAAACCCTCCTTTGTAAAGGAACAAACCCATAGCCTGCTGTACTATTCTATACAAACTGATAGCCAAAGGAGATCCAATGTCTCCATACTTATTTGTTCTGGTGATGGAGTATTTGAATAGATCACTAAGAAATTGAGACATATTCCAGACTTCAACTATCACCCAAGATGTAACAAGATGGAGATAGTTCATATATGCTTTGCGAATGACTTAATAATGTGTTGTAGAGCTGATTTAATCTCAGTACAGTTGATGATGAAGCAGTTCAACCATTTATCAGCAGTATCTGGACTAAAGTCTAACTTAGAGAGACATTTTTTGTATGTGGCAGGGGTTAGCTCAAGACTAAAGAGGCAGATATTAAATGAGATGTAGTTTTCATAGGGGGAGATACCATTCAGATATTTGAGGGTTCTTCTGTCATCAAAGAAGATCACAGTTCAATAATGCTTACCATTAGTTGAGAGAATGATTGCAAGAATAAGATGTTGGTCTACTAAGTACTTAGCATATAGTGGAAGGGTGCAACTTATTAAGAGTGACTATTCAAGATGCAAACTTATTCGGCCCAGGTGTTTTTAATCCCAAAGAAGGCCATCTAGCTTATGACAAGAATTTGCAGAATTTTCCTATGGACGGGCAGTCATGAGAGCTCAAGGAGAGCACTGGTTGCATGGGATACTGTATGTAATCCATGCTCAGCAGGGGGTCTAAAATTTCTAGATTTTCATACTTGGAACAAAGCAGCACTTAGCAGATTATTATGGGTTGTAGCAACGAAGAAATACACTCTTTGGATAAAATGGATTCATACGTTTTATATCAAAGGGAAAGACATACAACATCTGACTACTCCTTCTTGAGCCTGCTGGATAGTACGAAAAATATTAGATGCAAAGAAATGGTACCTGAACAAGGAGTTGAATGTGGCTTTACAGGACTGTTGTGACAAAGGTAAATTCAGAATCAAAAAAACATATCAAGCATTCTTACCACAGTATCAGAAGGTTCAATGGAGAGTACTAGTACTGGGATCAAAGACTATTCCAAAACACAAGTTTATTCTATGGTTGGCACTTATAGGTCGTTTAACTACTATGGATCGACTGCAGAAATGGGGTGTAAATGTACAAACAAAATGTGTATTATGCATCACAGGAGTTGAGGAGAACCTGCAGCACTTGTTTTTTCAATGCAGTTACTCGTCCTACATCTGGAATTCAATACTCAGTTGGCTAGGAGAGACAAGGAGAATGAATAATTGGGAAGAAGAAACTGACTGGCTTAGCAGGAAAAGGAAATGCAATAAGATTCCAAGATAAAAAGAAAGAGGGTCAACAGATTCTTAAAGAGATTACAATGCAGTTGCATACAAGAGGACAACACTTTAGCAAGTAGAGGAGAGTCCTAGAGTCTTTGAATAGTTATCCTAAGTAAAGGTAGTTAGGCATTGAAAAAGGATTTTGTACCATTACATAGGTAGGGAGATTTTGGGAGACTAGTCATAGAGTCCAAATGTAACTAGTGGACGTAAATAGTTCTATTTGGTTGAAATAAATTTTTAATTTTGGCCAAAAAAAATAATATTTCTATTTAGGGTGGGGGTTGGGGCAAGGGTAGGGGTGGGGGCGGGAGTTGGGATGAGTGGATTGGTGTGAATGAGAAATATGGTGAGGAATGTTGAAAAAGAGTTTTGGAAAATATTTTTCCTTCTCTTGATAGGGAAAATATTTTCATCCAATTAATAAGTTCATGGGAAAAATATTTTCCAAAACATTTCAGCCAACTAAACATGAAAAAATTAAAAAATATTTTCATTCGTACCAAACACACTCTTAATAAATTTAAATTTTTGAAAGAAACGTTATACACTTCTATTGATTGGCTTCTCTAAAACAGTATTATTGTTATGATAAATATCACATTATGGTGGATGTCTACTCTTCTTCCATGATCTTCATCTCAAATGCTTAATGACATATTCAATGACATATTTTGTATGTTCAATGACATATTCTATGACATATTTTCTTCACTTTTTATGCCTATATAAAGGCCTTGTAATAGATAGGAAAATACGCACAATTGAAGAAGAAATAAGACTCTCTGTTCCTCTCTTTCTATCTATATCTCTTAGTTTGTTTTGCTTGTTCTATATTGTTATTTTGGGTTATATTTTATAACATGTTATCAGCACGAGGCTCTACCATCTCAAGAAGATCTTTGAGAAAATTAAGGTATAATTTTTCTCAAATTTATATTTTTTTAAATGTCTGATATTATGAAAAGAAAGTTCGTTGCCCTTGAAATTTCGGGCAAGAACTATATGACATGGGTATTGGATGCTGAAATCCATTTAGATGCAATGGGTCTTGGAGACGCCATTAAAGATAAAGATAAAGCATCTACACAAGACTGTGCTAAGGCCTTGATTTTCTTGCGCCATCACCTTGATGAAGGGTTGAAAATTGAATATCTCACAGTGAAAGATCCATTTGTTTTGTGGAATGGTTTAAAGGAAAGATATGACAACTTAAAGTTGGTCACTCTTCCACAAACACGATATGATTGGGCTCATCTTAGGCTCCAAGACTTTAAGTCTGTTTCTGAATATAATTCTGCTATGTTTAGAATTACTTCCAAATTGAAACTCTGTGGAGATAATATCAGTGATTATGATATTCCTGAAAAAACGTTTACAACGTTTCATGCTTCCAATATGGTCTTACAACAGCAGTACCGAGAGAAAGGCTTCACAAAGTACTCTCAGTTGATTTCTCTTCTACTTGTGGCTGAACGAAACAATGAATTGCAAATAAGAAATCAATTTTATTGCACTCTATAATTCTTCTTATGTAGTTTTTAAGAATATTTTTTTCGAAATTTTATAAATTTCACAAACAATGAGTAATATCCTATTAATTAGTATTCTAGTCTCAATGATCTTTTAACAATTTTAACTTTCCTATACATTGCTTTAATTCTCTTTAAGATAAGGTTTACAAGAACCCTGAAACAACTTTTGTTACTTCACCCTCAATTTTTTTATGAGTATGTTCTTTTCTTACACGCATCAATTATGTTTCATACAATGTGTAGGAAAATGCAAATAATTATACTTGTAAATAAATTTGTTGTAGTTGTATTAGTCATATGTGTACTTGTATTATTTTTGCGTAATTATTTGTATAATAATTAGAATTTGCCAGAAAATGCATTAAAGGCTAATATTGAATTATTGGTTTAACTTTATTTCTTTTCCATTTTTCTCTAAAAATACTAATATTTATTCATATACTTCTTTTGTATGTCAAACTATGGGAAGCAAATATGGATATATTTCAAAGCAAACTTGGATCAAAGTTCAATTATAAAAATATTTGCTTAATTGATTCATGTACGACACATACAATATTCAAATAGAAGAAATATTTCTCTCATTTAAGTATGTGTAAGGCAGATATTACTACAATTTCTGGTAGTAGTAATCTAATTGAAGGCTCTGGAAGAGCTACTATAACTCTGCCTATGGGAACAATAATTATCATTGAGAATGCAATGTTCTCCTCCAAGTCCAAGAGGAACTTGTTGAGTTTTAAAGATATCCGCAAAAATGGATTTCATATTGAGACAATAGATGAGAATAATATGGAATATCTCATCGTTACCAAGAATGTCTCTGGCCAGAAAAGAATTATTGAGAAGTTCCCATCTTTATCTTGTGGCCTGTATTGGACAAAAATTAGTGCAATTGAGGCACATTCTACCTTAAACCAAAAGGTTACTGCTTACAATACTTTTGTACTTTGGCATGATCGATTGGGCCATCCTGGATCAATTATGATGAGATGAATCATAGAAAACTCAAATGGGCATCCATTAAAGAATTTGAAAATTCTTTTAAATAATGAATTTATTTGCACTTCTTGTTATCAAGGCAAGTTAATTATAAGACTATCACCAACAAAGGTTGGGATTGAGTCCCCTGCGTTTTTAGAACGTATACAAGGGGACATTTGTGGACCTATTCACCCACCTAGTGGGTCTTTTAAATATTTTATGGTCTTAATAGATGCAACCTCTAAATGGTCTCATGTATGCCTATTGTCATCTCGCAACCTCGCGTTTGCAAAATTAATGGCACAAATAATCCGATTACGGGCACAATTTCCCGATAATCCAATTAAGTCTATTAGACTTGATAATGCTGCTGAGTTTTCATCCCAAGAATTTAATGATTATTGCTTATCAATTGGGATAAAAGTGGAACATCTTGTAGCTCATGTTCACACTCAAAATGGCCTTCCAGAGTCTTTAATTAAACGTGTGCAATTGATAGCAAGACCGTTACTCATGAAAACGAAGTTGCCCACTTCTGTTTGGGGTCACGCCATTTTACATGCAGCAATGCTAATTCATCTCAGACCGACAAATTATCACAAATATTCCCCGTTGCAATTAGTTTTGGGTCATGAACCTAATATATCTCATCTAAGAATTTCTGGATGCGCTGTATATGTGCCTGTAGCACCCCCATATCGCACCAAGATGGGTCCCCAAAGAAGGTTAGGAATATATGTTGGGTTTGAATCACCCTCCATTATTCGTTACCTTGAAACATTAACGGGAGATTTGTTCACTGCTCGTTTTGCAGATTGTCGATTCGATGAGGCATTTTTCCCAAAATTAGGGGGAGAAATTAGTGAAACAAAACGTGAAATTTTGTGGAAAAATACATCATTGTCTCATCTTGATCCACGTGCATCTATTTGTGACACAGAGGTGCAAAAGATTATCCATTTGCAGAAAATAGCAAATCAAATGCCAGATGCATTTACGGATTTGAAAAGGATAACAAAATCACATATCCCTGCAGAGAATGTTCCAATCCGTATTGATGTCCCTATTGGACAATCTTCTAGTGTCATAGCTAATGAGTCAATAGTATGCCTAAAACGTGGCAGACCATTAGGTTCTAAAGATCGAAATCCTAGAAAAAGAAAAACAAATGATCAAGATGACACTACGAAAGAGTCTCATAAAGAAATTCACGATTTAACCAATCCTGAGATTCATGAGGAAATCAATGAGCCTGAGACTCAAGAAAATAAGGAACTATCAATAAATCCAATCGATATTGAGACAAATTTGAATCGAATGGATATAGTGGCAGATTACATCTTTGCATATAATGTTGCATCTAGTATTATGCAAGAAAGTGAGGATCTTGAACCTCAATCTGTTGGAGAATGTCGACAAAGACTTGATTGGCCAAAATGGCAAGAAGCAATCCAATTAGAGTTAAGTTCACTTGCAAAACGTGAAGTTTTTGGGCCTGTAGTCCAAACACCTAATGGTGTTAAGCCTGTTGGCTACAAATGGGTCTTTGTATGCAAAAGGAATGAGAAAAATGAGGTACAAAGATATAAGGCACGCCTTGTTGCACAAGAATTTTCACAAAGGCCTGGTGTCGATTATGAAGAGACATATTCTCCTGTTATGGGTGCAATAACATTCCGTTATCTCATTAGTTTTGCTGTCCATGAAAAGCTTGACATGCATTTAATGGATGTAGTTACAGCTTACCTTTACGGCTCACTTGATAATGAGATATACATGAAAATTCCCGAGGGATTTAAAATGCCTAACGCACAGAATTCAAATTCCCGGGAAACATTTTCAATCAAATTGCAAAGATCTTTGTATGGTTTAAGACAATCAGGAAGAATGTGGTATAACCGTCTTAGTGAGTATTTATTAAAGGAGGGTTATATAAATGATGCCATTTGTCCATGTGTTTTTATAAAGAAAACAACATCGGAATTTGTTGTACTTGCCGTATATGTTGATGACATAAACCTTATTGGAACTCCTACAGAACTCCAAAAGGCAACTGATTATTTAAAGAAGGAATTCGAGATGAAAGATCTCGGAAAGAGAAAATTATGTCTCGGTTTGCAAATTGAACATTTGACAAATGGAATTTTTGTTCATCAATCTGCCTACATTAAAAAGGTATTGAAACGGTTTTACATGGATGGAGCACATCCATTAAGTACTCCGATGATTGTTCGATCACTTGATGTGAATAAGGACCCATTTCGACCTCAAGAAAAGAATGAAGAGCTTCTTGGTCCTGAAGTACCATATCTTAGTGCAATTGGTGCACTAATGTATCTTGCTAACACTACAAGGCCTGACATAACTTTTTCGGTTAATGTCTTAGCAAGATATAGCTCTGCTCCTACAAGGAGACACTGGAATGAGATCAAACACATATTGGATATCTAAAAGTGACTACCGATATGGGCTTATTTTATGGCAATGATTGCAATCCCGATCTTGTTGGTTATGCCGATGCTGGGTATTTATATGACCCGCATAAGGCTCGATCTCAAACAAGTTATGTGTTTACATGTGGCGGCACTGCCATAACTTGGCGATCGACTAAGCAATCAATTGTGGCTACTTCTTCTAATCATGCTGAGATAATTGCTATTCATGAAGCAAGTCGAGAATGTATTTGGTTGAGGTCTATAATACATCTTATCCGAGACAAATGTGGTTTGAAGTGTGAAAAACTACGCACAATTTTGTATGAAGATAATGCAACATGCATAGCCCAATTGAATGGAGGATTCATAAAAGGAGATAGGGCAAAGCACATTTCACCAAAGTTATTTTTTACACATGATCTTCAAAAGAATGGTGATATCAATGTGCAACAAATTCGTTCAAGTGATAATATGGCTGATTTGTTCACCAAATCTCTACCAACGTCAACCTTCAAGAAACTGGTGTACAAAATTGGGATGCGAAGACTCAAGGATGTGAGTTGATGCTCTCATCAGGGGAGTTAATACGCGTTGTACTCTTTTTCCCTTTCAAGGTTTTGTCCCACTAGGTTTTCCTTGCAAGGTTTTTAACGAGGCAACCAAAAGACGTATTTTTAAACATGTGTACACTTTTTCCTTCACTAGGATTTTCTTTCATAGAATTTTTTTTTCCTAATGAGGTTTTAACGAGGCACATTATCTTTGGACATCCAAGGGGGAGTGTTCTGATAAATATCACATTATGGTGATGTCTACTCTTCTTCCATGATCTTCATCTCAAATGCTTAATGACATATTCAATGACATATTTTGTATGTTTAATGACATATTCCATGACATATTTTCTTCACTTTTTATGCCTATATAAAAGCCTTGTAATAGATATGAAAATACACACAATTGAAGAAGAAATAAGAATCTCTCTTCCTCTCTTTCTATCTATATCTCTCAGTTTGTTTTGCTTGTTCTATATTGTTATTTCGGGTTATATTTTATAACAATTATAGATTTGATATTATCAAAGTAATTATTGAAAATTTGTGATAGTAATATTTGATGCATTTCATGGACTGATATGGGCCAACAGATTGCGTTTTTTGGAAGAGATATATTTTGGAAATTTTACCATCTATAGAATAGGTTAGTACCCTATTTATATTCTATAAATACCCTTTTAAAATATTACATTCTATAAATACCCTTTTTAGTTTATAGCAAAAAATCTAAATTCAGTTCCATCCTAAAATTAAGGCTTAATATATGCTACAAAATATTTTTCTAATCTCATTTTTTTTATTTTCTCCCACCTAATTTGCGTATATCTCCTCTCATCAGCTTTTCTCTCTCTTATTCAATACACTTTTCCCTCTTCTCCCACAAACACACGTTCCATACACTTCCAATTTCCAAAACCCTCCTCCGCCATTATCGCCCCAAAGGCTATTCTTCTTCGCAAGCTTCACAGTTATATTTTGGAAATTTTCTCCCCGTAGGTAATTCTTCTTCGCAAAGGGTTTCTTTTTCATTAGTTTGTTTCTATAAGTTTTTTAGCGAATTTACACAATTTTCTGATATATCTTCCATTTGTATTGTTAATCACCTGGATTCTTTGAGTTTTCTCTCTAATGTCGGATGCAACGCCACTCAACAGACTACCCAGAGGTATACCCACCAAAATTCTCTA
Source organism: Nicotiana sylvestris (assembly GCF_000393655.2). Taxonomy (NCBI): domain Eukaryota; kingdom Viridiplantae; phylum Streptophyta; class Magnoliopsida; order Solanales; family Solanaceae; genus Nicotiana; species Nicotiana sylvestris. The sequence continues at coordinate 198,775,974 of NC_091062.1, forward strand.
TTTTGATGGGCACTCTTTCTCGTTGCAACTGACTCAAGCGGAGAAAGATTTTGCAGGTTTATCAGCATCCAAAGTTGATGAAAGAAGAAGTAAAATACACAAGGACAAGTTTAAAGAAGTCCAAGTTGATGAAGCTTCAAAAGAAACCAAAAATCAAGTTGGCTCAAAGAGGAAAAAACCTATGAAAGATTCAAGAAACCAAAAGGTAATTGGTATTTGTTACATGTATTCTGTTGTATTCATATCTATCTTTTTGTATTTTTGTACCTTTTTGTATAGTGTAGTCTGTTTCTTCTACAGTATGTTTATGTATTCATATGTATTTGGTTGTTTCCAACAGTTCATTTTTAATGTAATCTTACCTGTATTCATATGTATTCATGTGTATTTAGCATTTGCTAATATATATTTGTGATAATTCAATTATCCAGTTTGACCTCAAATTTATTCATATGCATTCATATGTATTCAGTTGTATTCATCTGAAATATTTTGTATTATATCTGTATGTTACAAAGTATGTTAGCATATATTTAGCCTTGTCACTGTATCTAGTCTTCTGTAAGTGTTTGTAGTTGTCTGACATGCATTTGGCTTTGTCACTGTATCATGTCTTACATGTATTCCAAAAAATCTTAATATGTATTTTTGCAATGTATTCATCTGTATTAACATGTATCTTTCAATGTTCATTGCAGGGAATTGATTTGTTTGTGAAACACCAGCCAAAATTAGCACCCCATATTAGTAGTTACACTAACACTGATATAGTATCCCAGCTAAAAGATAAGCTTACTCCCGATCAGTTCCAACAATTCGGCAATACATGCTTTGGCTCATTTCTTCAAATGAAGCGATTTGATGTTCAACATCAACTCTTCAGATGCTTCATGGCTCGACAGTTAAACGGCACTCCAAACAATGTATTTGCAGTATACGTCAATGGTACTGAATTACATTTCACATTAAGGGAGTTTGCGCTTGTGACTGGCCTCAAATGTGTAGGTAAAGATGAAGATTTTGAGTTTAGTGAAACTCCTCCTAACCGGCTTATTGCGACTTATTTTGGAAGTGCTAATATTGTAAAGAAGAAACACTTGAGACAATGCTTCAATGACAAGGCATGGGGCCCCGACAATGATGAGGATGCTTTGAAGATATCTTTGTTGTATTTCATCCACACCTTTATATTTTCATCTGAGAAGAATAGTGCAACTATACCGAGGCTAGATTTTGACTTAGTAGAGAGTGGGCGCTATTCTGAATATCATTGGGGTATTAAAGCATTTGAGCTGTTGATAAACTCGATTAGCAAGAAGATGGATGCTTTGAAGAAGTATTACAGGATAGCTGGGATGCCCCTAGCTATGCAGGTGTGGTTTTATGAGTGTTGTTCTTCTGTTGATTCCAAAATTGCAGTCCGAGTCTACGACGTGGTCCCCAGAATACTCAATTGGAGAACCACCGGAAATCAACCAACATTTTCTTATCTGATGAACGGCATGTTCAAAGACACCGGAAACACGATAATATACAAATGTTATCAATATTCTGAAGATAATTGAACACAAATACATCTATAATTTGCATATATTTGCATTCAGTTAGAGGGGAAGCCTACTGTTGTATTCATTGGATTCATAAGCTTATATACATGAATACTTGCATACATATTAATACATTTTAATACATTCAGAATACAACAGAGTTAAATACACCTGAATATAACATTATACAGTTATGCATTAATATGTTTTTTGTAAGTCATAACTTATTTTTGTTCATAGATTGTGTTCAAGGACATCACTCCTCTAGATATAGAGCTTGCTGTTTTTCAGATTCCTCAAGTGTGCGCCGATATTGAGAAAATACCTACTCCTGCGCATTTAGACAAATCGGGACAGGATACAGATGACTTTTCTCCTACACACAATCTTCAATCTAAGAAGAAACATGTTGAAAGTGTTGGTCCATCTTCATCACCGCCACATAAGAAGGTCAAGGAACAACCCAAGATTCCTACAAAAGAACCAAAATATCAGCCCAAAGTCCCTCCTGTTTGTCTTTCTGACATTGGACATAAAGTTGTGCATGACCATCATCTCCCAGAAGGCCAATATGAGGACCCATCTTCTTTGAGGAAAGACCTAAAATCATTCAAAGAATACGTGAGTATTTACCCACCGATTAATCAATAAAGTTTGATAGCTATGTGTTTTAGTATTTTTCTAACTATTTTGTACTGTTAAGGTTGTTGGAGAGTTCAAGTCTCTAAGGACATTGATCATGATAACTTCAAGATGCTTTCAGACCAACTTCAACAAAATCAGCAAACTGAACCCATAGTGAGACATGATGGTGGCATTGACACAGATATCGGAGATAATAATGAGGTATAAAAGCAGTTATCATATTGAACATATGTATTTAGCTGTATTCATATATGTTTTAATCTAGCCATTTTACTGATGTATTTAAATGTTATTCAGCTCTATATATATGTATTCTGACTTTTAAATCTTAACATATAGAGCATATTTTTTTAAATGTATTCATAACTGTGTTACACTTAATCTGTAATTTCACTTTAAACTGCCGTATTTATTTTTATTTCAATTGTATTTACATGTATTCTGCTTGGTTAATCTGCATTTTCTATAATGTATACTAGCTAATTATATGTATTTAATCTTTTTTCTAACATTAAGTTACCATGCTAACAATGATACATACATCTACCAGAAAACTATTTCAGAGGTACCGTCCATCATACCATCTACCACAAACCAAGAGGATGTATCTAAAGAATTCTATGTTTCTCAATTTGAACTGGACGACAAGTTTCTACCCAATCAAATTCCAGAAACTAGAATAGTTGTTCACGCAAGTGCAAAAAAAGATGAAGCCACACCAGTGCAACCTCAACGAAATAGGCGACCAAGTAGATGGAACTCTTCGCCTTATCAGTCTAACTTCGACTCAGGAGGTAAGTGATTTTACAAACGTAATAATCAGCATTCATCGTGATTATTTACAGCATGTTTTATTTACAGCATGTTCCTCTGTAAAGTTGACACCCATCTTTGAAAAAAGACACCCGTTTGAGGAAGATCCAATAACGGGTCCACATCCTATGTTACTCATTCAAGAATATGACAAGTGGGTTCGTGAAGGTCTTCTAGCAAGACATGATCAGAAGTGAGTTCTCCCCCGTTCATTGTATTATGTTTTCATTTTTTAAGGTATGTACATAATGAGTTTTATATCATACTTGTAGAGGTAATCTCGACGACCATTACAAGAAAAACAAGTCTATACTTCACATTCCATTGGATTTTGGAGTTGATCAAGTTGATTCCAAAAACTGGTTTTACCTTCTATCCATTTACGGGAAGTTATGGGATGACAATGTGAGTCTTTCCCAAAAATGATAATCTTATCTTTAAATAATAACATGCTGTTTTATTAACTTGTATTTAGTTGTATTATTAAGCTGTATATTTCTCTTATTTCCTATGTATTCAGCTATAGTCAATTTGAATTGAACTGTATTATTAACATATAATTAAATTTATTGATACTGTTGTATTCAACCATATTTATCAATTGAATTACCTGTATTCATCCAATGGCAGTTAAATTCAACTGTTTCAACCAGCTGTCTAGATCTGTATTCAACTGTATTACAGTGTATTCCACCAAGTCAGTTGAATTGAACTGTGTTATTAACCTATATTTAACTCTATTCTACATGTTGTATTCACCTATATTAAGGAATTGAATTAGTTGTATTCATTCAATGTCAGTTAAATTCAACTGTAGTCCATAAGCTGAATACAATTGTATTCACCTGTATTACAGTTGAATTAACTTTATTGATACTGTGGTATTCAACTGTATTGAACAATTGAATTACCTGTATTCATCCAATGGTAGTTAAATTCAACTGTTTCAACCAGCTGTCCAGATATGTAATCAACTGTATTATAGTGTATTCCACCAAAGTCAGTTGAATTGAATTGTGTTTTTAACCTATATTCAACTCTATTCTACATGTTGTATTCACCTATATTAATGAATAGAATTAGTTGTATTCATTCAATGTCAGTTGAATTCAACTGTAGTCCATAAGCTGAATACAGTTGTATTCACCTGTATTACAGTGTATTCCTCTATTTTCTGTATTCAGTTGTATTCAACTTTTTTTAGCATCTGTATTGAGGTATTCTTATATATTATTTCTTAGTTCAAGCAAATAAACTCACACTATCTACCAACCTCTTTTGTTTATAGCATATGGATGTCATATTCTACTATTTGCGAAAGATGGGCAAGTACAATCAGCATAGGGACTTCACGTTTACTACTGTTGATTGTATATTCAAGACAAGAATAGATGAAATATATGACAGGTATGAAGATACAGATAGTAATGCTAATGTAGCAAAACAAGAAGATGTTGTATGTGAGTATATTAGGGGCTACAGATTACATGCTAATGTACCCTGGCATACAGTGGATAATGTCTTGATACCAGTGAACTTGAAGGAAAAACTTCATTGGGTGTTGGTTGTTGTGACTTTCAAAGATAGATGTATCAAAGTGTACGACTCGTACACGTCTTCCGATCATGATGCATACGTAGTCTCTGAGATTGTAAAACTAGCTAAGCTATTACCTCTGTATCTGTCAATTAGTGGCTTTTACAGAGATAGTCAAGGCATTCACTGGTATTCTTATCCCGCATACATAAACAAGGATCATAACGAACCTTTTGAAGTTATCTTCGTTCCAAATCTGCCTCAACAGAAAGAGGGCAGCATGTAAGTATCCAATCATCATTCTTATATGTTTTATACACAGTATATGTATTAATTAATTTATATTCTGTTTCAATCAATTATTGTTTAGGGATTGTGGAGTGCATGTTGCAGCCTTCGCGAAGTTTCTGAGCACTATTGGAGAGATTACACAAAAAACACCATTTGATACCACTCTTCTCCGTCAAAGATATGGTGCTCTGTTATGGGACTATGCTATGCGCAAGATAGATGCTGATGCAATAAGCGAGAGGGAAGCACCTTCAAAGATTGAAAGGCAAATCTCTGAGTCGGAGGCAAAGATGCAGATAATTTTAGAATAGCTTTAGATTTTTTTTTTTGAGTTTAGCTTGAACAATGATACTGATTGTAGTGGTTTTGGTCGTAGATGCTATTTACTTACATGCTGAAATTTGGTTAAGTTTGCTTGAACAGGTTTTAGCTAACGCACATGTTAGTTAAAATTTCTGAAACTTTATGTATGCTGAATGATTTTTGTTAATGCCAATTTTTGAATTGTATTCAGCTGCATAAGAATAGCTTTATCTTGCAGTATTAAGCAGTTGTATTTAGTTGTATTATTCTATTTAGCTTATTGTATTAATCTATATTATTCAGTTCAATTCAGTTGTATTAAAGTGTATTTATCAGTTGTCTACAGTTGGTATGCAAGTATATTCAGCTGCATCCATTCAGATGTAACTTTGAATTGACTAGAAACAATACAAGTTATATTGATTAACTTGTATTTAGTTGTATTATTCAACTGTATTCAGCTGTATTTTTCTCTGATTTCATATGTATTCAGCTATAGTCAATTTAACTGAACTGTAGTATTAACCTATAGTCAATATTATTGAACATGTTGTATTCAAATGTATTAAACAACTTAATTACCTATATTCATCCAATGTCAGTTAAATTCAACTATTTCAACCAGATGTCCAGATCTGTATTCAACTATATTACAGTGTATTTCACCAAAGTCAGTTGAATTAAACTGTGTTATTAACCTATATTCAACTCTATTCTACATGTTGTATTCACCTATATTAAGGAATTGAATGAGTTGTATTCAACTATACTAAGATACTCTCACAGCCAAATCATATATATTTATATATATAAAAATACTTCAACTAAATAAATTCATAAAATATTAACGAAAGTCATTCCACAATATATTACTTCGAAAAAAGAATTCATTATAGCTGATAATGTCGAGTCACCAATACATGTCAGAATACAACTATTTATTACGTGGAGCATTCCTACAAGTTCGCTTGTTATGTCCTCCCTGCCCACATATGCTACATGAATGTTGATTTTTCGGCAACAACAATTCACTAAAATTTTTGTCGCGCTTCTTCTTTGGCCTTCCAGGAGGTCTTTTCCATTTGGGTGGTAGTACAACCTCCTCTGCAACATGCTCTGGTATATTCCAGTCATTTTTGTCCGGTAGCGGGTACACTGGCACATCGTATGTCATTACAATTGTACTTGCTTGTAATAGCTAGAGCAATATTCTTCAGGCATTAAAAACTTGCTCTTCAATACAGCCCAGGCATGTGGGCATGGCAATTCATCAATTTGGAATCTCCCACAAACACATTTTCTCTCGAGCAGACAGACTGTGTAATTCCTCCCACCATCGTTAACAGTATGTAAGTATTCAGTTGATGGTACCACCTACATTTAAAAACATAAATATACGTTTTGAACACATTTACATGAATTAACAAATATATACTACTGAGTTAAATGGTTACTATCAACTTCAAAAATTGCAACTTCATTCAATTTCAATTAAATTCAGCTGATTCCAGCAACTGTATGCAACTGTATTTATCTACAGTCTACATTTGTATGCATTTGTATTCAACCTTTTTTTAGCAGATGTTTTCAGTTATTTCCAATCAATTTAAATTGTATGAATCACCTGAATTCCATTGTAATCATTATCACATGCATACAGTCTTAATAATAACATGTATTTACCTGTATTCATCTATATTATTTACTAGTTCAAGCAACTATTCATAAAAATGCATACCAGTAGTTCTGCCTAAAAAAAATGTATTCAGTTGTATACAACAATGCCATAAAAAATTAACTTACAGTCATACGGGTACACATGGTCTCATTCAACTCCAGCATTTCCTGGTATTTTTTCCCAAGCGTCTTGTATGTCTGAGTAGCTTCTTTACGGTTACTACAATTCCAACAACCAAACATCTTCCTAACTTCTTCGAGGAAGTCATATATTGGCAATTCCCTTGCTGAAACTAGTGCTGCATTGATTGACTCAGCGATATTTGACGTCATTGTCCATCCCCTGTTACCAGGTGCATACAACCTAGCCCACTTTTTGTAACCAGCTAACTCTAAGTATTCTTTTACCCTAATATCTACCTTCTCAACCTTCTCCATCAGACTATCAAATTCAGTTTGTGTGTATGTTTTTGCCATCGAGAAGTATATCTCACTCAACTTGGCATGACTCTTTTTGAATTTCTTGTATACGTTATTCCATAGATACCATATGCAAGCACAATGCGGTAAATCCGGATATACTCTCGATACAGATTTAATGATGCTCTCATTTCTATCCGAAACAATGCACATGTTTTCCCTTACATCGTACGCTATCTTGAATTGCTCAAAGAACCACGTCCAAGCAGCATCGTTCTCTGAATCAATAACACCGTATGCTAGTGGCAATATATGACCTGTTTAATACAATTGAATATAATTGTTTTTAAATACATGTTTTCCAATGCTTTAAATATTAACAAATTGTATTATTATTGAGGTACTCACCTGCCCCATCCAACGTGCTTGCAGAAACGAATGTCCCGGTGTAGTAGGATTTTAGATGACTTCCGTCCACTACAACAATTGGTCTACAATGATCAAACCCCCTTATAAATGCATACAATGATATATACACGTACATGAATTCATTCTTTGACGATTTTTCCATTCTTATGTGAGAACCTGGATATGTCTTATCCATTGTATATAAGTATCCTGGTAATTTTTTGTATGAATCAGCCGGTTCACCTCTAAGAAAATTCATTGCCTTTTCTTTAGCCCTCCACGGCAACATATAGCTAACATCAACACCTAGATCTGATTTCACGTCATCAATAATGTCCCTCAGAGTGTATTTCCTCTTATGGTTTGTAAGCTTTGTCCTTATAATACCACTTATAAGGCTGCTACTAGCTTGCTGCTGCTCGTACACTTTATCCTTCAGCGGACATGTATGGTTGTCATTGAATTCTCTCACCTTGAATAATTCCGATTTGTTAATGCTTGAAGCCTTAAACCTCCAATCACAATCTTCTGAAATACATATTAATGCATAGCTGGACAGAAAAGTTCATACATCAGACAACTTAACGAATCTGACATATATACTTCCTATTCATAAAGTACCAAATTGATATCTGTGTATATGTAATTTTGTATACTAACGAATTCCAATATTGTTAGATGTGATTAAATACAATAAATACAACTAAATACATTCGTATGAATAATCAAACACTTAGTAACATTATAGACATAATATGAAAATAATCATAGCCACTGTTGTATTTTTTCAATAGTAAAATACACCTGAATACATATTATTAAGAACACTAAACAAATATAAATTTTCAAAGGTGTTCATCATCTGGAGGAAACACACAACTACAACTAAATACAATAAAGTTAAACAAACATCAAACCTGACAACATTAGAGCGATCAACACGGAATTGAAACCTTTGAGCTATAGCATAATTATTCATCACCTCTTTCAATGTAGCCTTATCCTTATACACTTGTCCAGCCATAACCTCCTTTTGATTAGTTTTTGAAATTATCAAATCCTTGTGGAGTTCGAACACTCCAATCGCTTCTCCTGAATTGGCAAGTTCTATAGCTAGTGTATAATCTGTATTGGAATCGTACATTTGAACTGCTTCGTCTATCTGCACAATGTCGCCTTGATTTAAACCATCTCCAGAGATAAGCTCTTTTTCCATAGTTGTAATGCACAGAGGATACATCCCAAATTCTCTGTTCTCTTTTTTCAATTTTACATACACTCTGTAACCCATATCATTGTGTATTTCCATTGGCGTGCGATTGCCTTCAACATTGTATTGTATTTTAATGGTATTTGTGCTCAAATCTATACCCAGTTGATTAGAAATTGAACAAACTAGATCATTAAAGGAAGCATACTCCTTAATCAGTATTCCCTCAATTGAAAAGTCGATATAATTGCCCTCATCGTTCCACTTTCCAGAATGACGCAACAAAACTGTCAAGCTTGCCATATATATAGAAGAGTTATACCTTCTTCTATATATAATTTGTCGCAATCGATAAGGTGGAGAAGAAAATCGCACAATATAGAAGCAAGCTGCTCTGTTTCTTCGCTTCTTTCACGTTTCTGTATTTTTTACTTTGAGAAGAATACAGATTGATGGGATAACTTTTAAGTTTGTTGAGTAAAATTAGGGAAATCAGAATTGATTTGATTTCCTTCCGTTTTTAACATCTTCGTCGACCCAGATATTGCGCAGATACGTTACATATTTAGCGCTACATACGTTTGAATACAGGTAAATACATTTCAGAAATAGTTGGATTTCCTTTTTGTACGCCGCTAATTTTTGTTGTATTATTAAATACACTACCTTAAATACATTAAATACATTATATAATTGCATAAAAGATATCTATAGGACGTAATATAGCAAAGGATTTCTATTAATTGATAATTAGGACTAAAAGATGGTGCTTTGTGAAAAATTCTCATATATTTTTTACTTTGATGCCATTTTGCCTTTTTTGGGCTAAACAATGCAAATGCAATTCAATGCACTGCTTTTCTTTCTTGTTTTTATTCGACTTTTTCTCCCCCCCCTCAAACCCCCGCCCCCTCCACTTTCAGGGTAGCCGTCCATATAATTCTTCTCCAAGTTCCTTTCGAAAGGAAGTGTTGTGATTATCTAGAATTGCCAAAAGCGTATGTTTCTTCCTCTCCCTTAATTTGCGCATGTGGAGTAATGCATTTGACCAATTCTTTGTTTTTGTTTTATTATCTTCCGTTTGATATAAATAGAATTCTATTTAAGGTGAATATTTATATTTAGAGAGATTTTAGGGTTTATTACTTGGTGGCTAAATCAATCTCTCCCTATAAATAGAGGGTTCTATTCCATTGTAATTCATCCCAAAATCAATAAGAATTCTTTTTTCTTACTTTTCTCTGCAATACTCTTCTTCTTCTTTTATTGTTTCATAACACGTTATCAGCACGAGACTCCAACCAATTGAGTAGAAGATTTGGGATTGAGCATAATGATTGCCAATTATTCTATGAACTTCATTTATGATTAAATTCTGGATTTAAGGTAAGTATTTTACTTTTCTCTTTCAAATTCTTGACATTCTATAATTTGATTTTAAATACAAGAAAAGACGATAAATTTTGATTGCAACTCTAATGGAGTTTGAAAGATATTATAACCACCCAAACTGGTAAAATTTCTATGCCTTGTCATGATCAAATTTATGTATGATTGTGGGCAAAGAATTGAAAATCCGTCCCATTGAATTTGCTCCATTCTCATTCCCTTTAGAGAATGTGATAGCAGTATGTGATGAGTCTGAAAGAAGACAAAAAAATTATTACTATGAATGTATCAATGGATGTGGACGTGACAATAGATAAAAATATAATCGTCATCATTGTGGTAACGAGAACAATAAGGATTCTCAAAATAATCATTCACTTTGTGAAAGTAATAATCGTCATCGATTTGACATGAGATTTTATAAAATACATATAGATGATTATGGTTCATTCATGATGTGAATATGACAACATCTAATTTATGTATATATATTCATTCTTGGAAGAATATGAACGTGCTAGTGGTAGTGAATATACCACACTCACCTCTAGAAGGAGGTTTGAGATGATATAAGAAAATAATGTCATTATTATAGCATGAATGGTCATTGATCATGTACCTATTGCACACCAAAATATTTTGGTAATGCGATTATTAAAGAATAACATTAATGCAAGAAACATATCTTCATATAATTTTGACCATAACCATAATGGTATAACTTTCTCTTTATAAGAGATATTCACCATATTGATGTTGATGAATATGTGGTAGTACAAAATTAATTGAGAACTCTGCAAGAGCCAATTATACTATTTTGGAGAAACACAATTGATTACCAATAAGGTATTGTGTTGTAGTAAGTCTCAAAGAAACTTATTCAGTTTCCAAAGTACACACGAAAGCAGTTGATTATATTGAGACTATAAATAAAGGAAAGATCTAATATCTTCTATTACTACAACTTGTAGCGGGGTAATATATATGTGAAAAGTTACCCGTTTTATTCTTCAGTTTGTACTACACAAATAAAAGAATGCCACAATAAAGTAGAATTTTATTGATATAAAACTCATATCATAATAAACTTGGAGTTTATTGATATCCAGTTGGCATAGCTGGTTTAGTCATATCAATTTAAGTATGATGTGCAAAAATAAAAGAGAATTCAAATGAATAAACATTAAATAACTAGAAAGCTCTTTACTAATTCTCCTAGATTGCTTGTTCTCATTAATTAGTAGACCAACTAAAATTGGGATTGAATCCCATAAACGCTGGAAATATCAAAAGTGAATATAGGCTCATTCACTTGTCATGTATACCACATAAGATGCATCTATGGGATGGTTACATGTGCGATTATTATTAACCCTCAATATGATGTTTTGCGAGGTAACTTGCTCAATAATTTAATTTCGAGCATAATTTCCATATTTTCTACTCAAGAAAGTTTATCTTGATAAGTTGGTTTACATCACAGTTGGTTTAGCAAAATAATTTATTGAGTGCCTCCACTTAATAGCTAAACTATTGTTTATAAGAACAAAGTTTCCTATATCAGTTTGTATATTACATTCTCCCCTCACAAGTGGTTCGGGGTCAGGAACCAAATAATTCCATCTTATTATTATTGATGTGCGGTGTATATTTTGATTAGCACCATGACACACAAAGATGGGCTCTCAAAGTTGAGGAAACAAGTTAGTTTTTCTAACATGAGGGACAAACATGATAAACACTTGAGAAAAAGTTACGTGGAACGGATTATCATTTGTATATATAGATCCTCAAATATCATAATATGAACTTGAAGTTCATAAAAAAGATAATTCGTTTGCAATATATTTCAAAGCATGCCATACGCATTTGCTGACCCAAAGAAAGTAACTATATTCTCATTGCAAATGCTCATATTAAGTCCTAGAAGGACAAAGTCTATGGTACGCTTAAAAGCGTATAGACAAATCGGTTTCAAATAAAACTTCTTGATAAAGAAGATGAGCAAATGATCAAACTGATCATAATAAGGAGGCAAGTGATCTAGAAGATCACATGACATAACACTTCATAAAATCTCATGAGAGATTCAGGTACCTGAATATATGAATGAAGAGATCTCTATGTTATGTCTTTATGAAAAATTATTGGAACCGATATAAAATGTTCGTCGACAACATCTATCATAGCGCTAAGTATAGATGGGGATCTTAAGGCTGTCGAGACAAATACAAAAATATTGGCCAAATAGACGATACACAATTCAAATAGAATTGGTTTAATATGAAAGACATGTAGTTTTGGACATGTAGTTCAAATACTTGAAAGTATAAAGTCAATGGTATGTGCAATCTGTTTCTGATATCTTATATGTCTAGCATGACATAAAAACTTGATATGCATCTAAAGTCTATTATATGGCTTATATGACTTAACTTATATGACAATCCATGAAGGATTTAAGTAGCTTAAAGCATATACAATTCTTGGTCTTGAAGTACCACATCCTAAGTGCAATTTGTGCACATATGCATCCTGCTATAACTATAAGCATGATAATGTGATAGTGAGAATACCTCTATGGAGATATTGAAAAGGCCATTCTATGGAAGTTTATGAAGACATTACATCTCTATCAAGAATGATGATTTCAAGATGCAATATATTCATTCTAGTTAATGTGGTTGATTTGTTTATCACGTCTATACCAAAGATCGTTTTGAAGATGGTGCACAAGATTGGAATGCAAATGCTTAAAGATGTGAATTGATGCTCTCATCAGGGGGAGTTAATGTGCGTTGCACTCTTTTTCCCTTACAAGATTTTTTCCCATTGGGTTTTCCTTGCAAGGTTTTTAACGAGGCAACCAAAAGGCGTATTGTTAGATATGTGTACTCTTTTTCCTTTTCTACAATTTTTTTCCCATTGGGTTTTATTTAGTTAAGATTTTAATGAGACACATTATCTGTTGAATAGACATTCAAGGGGGAGTGTTATAAATAGAATTCTATTTAAGGTAAATGTCTATATTTAGAGAGATTCTAGGGTTTATTGCTTGGTGGCTAAGTCAATCTCTCCCTATAAATAGAGGGTTCTATTCCATTGTAATCCCAAAATCAATAAGAATTTTCTTTCACTACTTTTCTCTGCAATACTCTTCTTCTTTTTTTATTGTTTCATAACACCGCTCATATTATTTGTCTCTTTATATTTTGCATATTGATTAAAAATATATATTTAATAGTTTTAATTATAAAAGTATTTATTTAAATTATTCTTGTCTTTCTTACTTAAACGTCTCACTTAATTAATAATTCGTTAATTAAAGCAATAAGGATGAACTTTTTCGTCAAAAAGACTAATAATATATATGGAGGGAACATAGTATTATTCAAGTAAATACATGCAGGAGAACAAAAACATAGTGTAATAGTGTAACTATTAGGGGTGTCAATGGTTTGGTTCGGTTGATTATTTTATAAAATTTGTATCATATCAAATTTTTGATTATTTTATATGTATAACAAAAATTAGACTTTTAGAACTCATACCAATCATGTCGGTTTCTCTTCGATATCGGTACGATTCGGTTAATTTTCGGTATTTTTTTTAAATGTCATTTAAAAGTCACTAATAGAAGCATAATGCAATAACATCCCCGCTTCTATAGGATTTATCAAAATTCTCTAGACAATTTTACTATTTAAAAGGTGATAAACTAAAAAAATATGAATATCGGGGATATAAACTGAGATGGAAAATTTCAAATCTAGGTTCTACAAATTACAATTGTTTGTGGCTGAATATCGGGGATATTTTTATATATATATATTTAGATTATTGTCGTAACACTGATTTGAGTAATTTTTATTGAAGAAATAAAGTTTCATCGTTTTTGAGATTGAAGCTTTTGAAAAACAGACAATTGAGTTTTATGAGTTATTGAAGTTTAATCCAAAATATTAGTTAGGATTTGCTGGAGTTGTAATTTGGAATCTAATTAAAATTTTAGTACATTTGATGAAGAATTGAGGAAAGCTAATTGAAACTTATTAGAAAAAACGTACGTGATAAACATTAATGAACATTGTTGCTTACTTCATCGAAATATTGTTTGTCCATAAATTATGCCACAAAGGCAATATTTTTCCCTAACTCACAACATTTAACTTATTTTCCCAAGTTATGTCTCTTGGGAGGAATTAGGGTCTTTCAATTATTTTTCTCTATAGTGTGTATGTAAGCAGAACAAAATTGCATTATCGTCAATATGAGTTGTATATAATTTGTATGATAATATATTATCTATCGTTATTATTATGTGTTAAAAGATGTTAATTCCACATTTTAACGTCCAAAGATTCAAAGTAGCCATAGCCCATAGATAGATGGGATCTGCCTCCATTGGGCCCGGGTCACTTTTTGGGTTGAGATTTTCGGGCTCTACTACCTTATGGACTTTAACTCAAATTTTTCTTTGAGCAAATTTCATTTGTAACCGGTCGGTGAAAATAATTATCGTTTACTAGCTATGAATTAAGCCATATAATTTATAGCCTCAAATAAATTATAATGATTAGCCTAAATTTTTTCAAATGCAGTAAATTTCCAACAAATTAGGAAATTGATTCTAAATATTTCATAATAGTCTCCAATTAAACCAAACACCAAAAAACAAGAGCTTATTTAGGGTAGTAGAAAGAAAATCAATACAAAATGCAGTCAATAATTTCCTAATGTCACGATCCGGAATTCTCACCATCGGGCCCATAATGGTGCCTAACATCGCACTCGCTAGGCAAGCCAATGTTAGAGTTCTATTCACCCTTTTCCTTTACATTTCATAGTTTAAAAATTAACAAAACTAAATAAAGCTGAAATAAATGCGGAAGTACATAATTAATCGGTGATCTATATACTATTAACAATGCTGAAACTGTTACCACCCAGAAACTGGTGTCACAATCCACGAACACACTATGAATATCTACAAACATTGGTCTGAAATGAAATTACATCTGTTTTGAAAGAAAAGAAAACATGAATGTAGAAACATAGGAAGGGACGCTAGGGCCTGCGGACACCAGTAGGACTACCTTGGGTCTCCTAGATGAAATGCCTGCAACCGATCCCTAGATCAGCCATAACCAGCCAGAAAGTGCAGAGTGTAATATCAGTACAACCGACCCCATGTATTGGTAAGTGCCGAGCCTAACCTCGACGAGGTAGTGATAAGGCTACGACGGAGAAATTACAATATAACCTACATACAGTGCATAATAATATAGAAAGAAGAATGGAACAAGTGAATAGTAACTTGCAAGGAAGGAGTACAAAATTCCGGTATCTCTTCAGTAACCAGCTATAACCAATCCTTAAATGTAAAGCCAATTTACACAATAACTTGCATAAAAGAAAAGCACATAAACACATAAGTTGATGCGCGCGCATCCCGATCCTACCATATAATCAATATCAATATAAATATTTACTCTTGTTACTCCATTTCAATCCACCCTTATTCCTCCTATTGCGGCGTGCAACCCGATCCCACCATACAATAGTAGTTCACCCTTATATTTCCTCAACATACCACCTTTATTACTCCTGTTGCGACGTGCAACCCGATCCCACCGTACAATAGTAATTCACCCTTATTTTTCCTCAACATACCACCCTTATTACTCCTGTTGCGACGTGCAACTCGATCCCCCAAGACAATAACATTTCACCCTTATTCCCCCTCAATATACCACCCTTATTCCTCATGTTGTGGGGCGTAACCTGATCCCACCATATCAGTACCAATCACAAAATAAGAATAGGAATTTCACAATTTAACTCAAAACCCTCCTCCATATTTAAGCCTTAAACCAAAGCAAACAGAAGGATATACAATTATGAAACAACACTTAATTTATACTACACAGCGAGACCAACCAAGTTATACCATAAAACACCGATAAACCAACTTAAACCAATAATGAAATACAATGAAACTATGGAATAGTCAATATCTTTAATAAGGAAAACAACATCTAACAAGAAGCAATTAAACATGGAAATACTAATAAGTATGTAACAGTTAAGATAGGAAGACAATATATTAAGGACGAGGAAAGAAACAGGCTAAACAGATGATTTGGCGGCGCATCAGTACTCGTCTCCTCACCTATACGCCACATACGTGGATTTTCACATAGCAATTAAGTCGGGGATTCCTAATCCCTCAGGTCAAAGTTAGACACAACACTTACCTCAATCCAACAGCCAACTTAACGTTCAATTACTGCTTTTTCTCTAGATTCCACCTCCAATCTACTAATATCTAGTCATAATTAACTTAATAACATCAATTATCGTTAAAGAAATTAATTCCAATACATAATTATAAGTTTCCCAATATTTCCCCCAAAAAGTCAAAATCCGACCCCGGGCCCGCTTGGTCAAAACTCAAAATTTAAAACAAAACTCGATTACCTATTCATCCCCGAGCCCAGATATACAATTGGTTTTGGAATCTGACCTCAATTGAGGTCTAAATACCAATTCCACCATGAAAAACCTTAGATTCTAGGATGAAATCTTGTAAAAAGAAGTAAAAGATTGAAAGAAATGAGTTAAGATTCATTTACCTATGATTTGGGGAAGAAATGGTCTTTGAAAAATCGCCTCTTGAGGTTTAGGTTTTGAAAAATGAGAGAATGAATCAAAAATCCCGTCCAAAATCGTTTTTGAACAGTTGCAGGTATCGCATTTTCAATCAGGGGTTCACAAATGCGAACCCCGCAAATGCAAGCATCCCTTAACAAATGCGAAGAATGTCCTGGCCTTCTATCATCACAAATGCAAACAATTGTTCGCAAATGTGTCCTGAGCTTATCGCAATTGTGATCCTGAGCTTCGCAATTGCGAAGGTCCCCTCCCAGCCCTTCTGCTCGCTAATGTGAAGTCTGCAGACCTGAAGCATACCAGGAAAATTTCTTAAGTCCAAATCACTCCGTAGCTTATCTGAAACTCACCCGAGCCCTTGGGGTTCCAAACCAAACATACACACAAGTCTTAAAACATTATACAAACTTGCTCGCATGATCAAATCGCCAAAAATAACACATAGAACTATGAAATTAACACCAAATTACATGAAATTTTCAAGAAAGTTTCAAAACTTCTATTTCCTCAACCAAAGGTCCGAATCACGTCAAATTAGTTCCGTTTTCACCAAATTTCACATATAAGGTATAAATATCATAACAGACTTGTACTGGGCTCCAAAACCAAAATACGGACCCGATACCAACGAGATCAAATAATAACCAATTTCATAAAAACATTATAATCTCAGTCTTACAATTTTCATCAAAATTTATTTCTCGAGCTAGGGACCTCGGAATTCGATTCCGGGCATACGCTCAGGTCCCATATTTTACTACGGATCCACCAGGACCGTCAGAACAAGGGTCCGGGTCCGTTTACCCAAAATATTGACCAAAGTCAACAAAAATCAACTTTATAGGCCAAAAATTATTATTTCAATAATTTTTAATATAAAAGCTTTCCGGAAGCACGTCCAGACTATGCACGCAAATCGACGAGAGATAAAATTAGGTTTTAAGGCCTCGAAACACAAAGTAGAATTCTAAATTAGAAGATGACTTTTTGGGTCATCACATTCTCTACCTCTAAAATAATCGTTCGTCCTCAAACGGACATAGAAAAGTACCTGACCTGGTGAAAAGATGGGGATATTTGCTCTGCATATCGGACTCGGACTCCCAGGTAGCTACCTCAACAGGCTGACATCTCCACTGCACTCTAACAAAAGGATAACTCTTCAATCTCAACTGACGAACCTGCCGATCTAGGATAGCTACCGGCTCCTCCTCATAGGTCAGATCCTTGTCCAACTTGACAGTGTTGAAATCCAACACGTGGGATGGATCGTTGTGATACTTCCGAAGCATGGACACATAAAATACTGGATGTACCATTGATAAGCCTGGGGGAAACACAAGTCTGTAGGTCATCTCTCCCACTCGATCAAGAATCTCAAAAGGCCCGATGAACCTAGGGCTCAACTTGACCTTCTTCCCAAACCGCATCACACCCTTCATGGGTGACACCTTAAGCAACACTCTCTCTCCGACCATGAATGCCACATCACGAACCTTACAGTCAGTATAACCTTTTTTCCTGGACTGAGTTGTACGAAGTCTATCCTGAATGATCTTAACCTTATCCAAGGCATCTTGCACTAAATATGTACCCAATAATGCCTCATAGGGAGCTATCTGGATGCTCGACTGATAACTATTGTTGTAGGAAAACTCTGCTAACGGCAAGAATTGATCCTAAGAACCTCCAAAGTCAATAACACAGGCGCGGAGCATATCCTCCAAGATCTAAATAGTACACTCGGACTGTCCGTCCGTCTGAGGATGAAATGTTGTGCTCACTCGACCCGCGTACCCAACTCAGACTATATTGTCCTCTAGAAATGCGAGGTAAATTGCGTACCTCAGTCAGAAATGATAGGCATAGTCACACCATGAAGGCGAACAATATCACAAATATAAATCTCTACCAACCGCTCTGAAGAATAGGAAACTTCCACATAAATGAAATGCTATGACTTGGTCAGCCTCTACACAATAACTCATACTGCATTGAACTTCCTCTGAGTCCGTGGGAGTCCAACAACGAAATCCATAGTGATACGCTCCCACTTCCACTCAGGAATCTCTATCTTCTGCAACAAACCACCAGGTCTCTAATGCTCGTACTTTACTTGCTGACAATTTAAACACCGAGCTATATATGCAACAATATCCTTCTTCATCCTTCTCCACCAATAATTTTACCGCAAGTCCTGATATATCTTGGCGGCACCCAGATGAATAGAATACCGGGAACTGTGAGCTTCCTCTAGAATCAATTCACGAAGCCCATCCACATTAGGCACACAAACACAACCCTGCATCCTCAAAACTCCATCATCCCCAACTGTAACCTGATTGGCATCACTGTTCCGCACTGTGTCCCTAAGGACAAGCAATTGAGGGTCATCATACTGATGATATCTGATGCACTCAAATAAGTAAGACTGAGCGACTGTGCAAGCTAAAATACGACTGGGCTCTGAATCATCCAATCTCACAAACTGATTGGCCAAAGCCTGAACATCTAATGCAAGTGGTCTCTCACCAACTAGGATGTACGCAAGGCTGCCCATATTGGCTGACTTCCTACCCAAAGCATCGTCCACCATATTGGCCTTCCCGGGATGATACAATATGGCGATATCATAGTCTTTCCATAGCTCCAACCACCTTCTCTGCCTCAAATTGAGCTCCTTCTGCTTGAACAAATACTGCAAACTCTTGTGATCCATGAATACCTCACACGACACGCCATATAAATAGTGCCTCCAAATTTTTAGTGCCTGAACAATGGCTGCTAGCTCCAAGTCATGAACTGGATAACTCTTCTTGTGAATCTTCAACTGCCGCAAAGTATATGAAATAACCTTGCCACTCTGCATCAATACTGCACCAAGTCTAATACGAGATGCATCACAATATAATGTATAAGGCCCTAAACCTGTGGGTAACACCAACACCGGCGTCGTAGTCAAAGCTGTCTTGAGCTTCTGAAAGCTCGCCTCACACTCGTTCGACCATCTAAACGGGGCACCCTTCTGGGTCAACCTGGTAATCGAGGCTACTATAAATGAAAACTCCTCCACAAAGCGATGGTAATAACCCGTCAAACCCAAGAAACTCGGGATCTCTATAGCTGGTGTGGGTCTGGGCCAGTCCTTAACTTCCTCAATCTTCTCAGGATCCACCTGAATACCTTCTACTGATATGATGTGACCCAAGAAAATAACTGAACTCAACCAAAAATCACATTTCAAAAACTTAGCATATAACTAGCTATCCCTCAGAGTCTGAAGTACGATTCGAAGATGCTGCTCATGCTCCTCTCGACTGCGGGAGTAGATCAAGATATCATCAATAAAAATAATCATGAAGGAATCTAGATAGGGCTTGCACACCCGATTCATCAAATCCATGAATGCTTCTAGGGCATTTGTTAACCCAAATGACATCATTAGAAACTCATAATGCTCGTACCGGGTCCGGAAAGCTGTCTTAGGGACATCAGATGCCCTAGTCCTTAACTGATGGTAGTCAGACCTCAAATCGATCTTTGAAAACACCTTGGCACCCTGAAGCTGATCAAATAAGTCATCAATTCTCGGCAATGGATACTTGTTCTTGATGGTGACTTTGTTCAACTACCGATAATTTATGCATATCCTCATTGATCCATCCTTCTTATTTACAATCAACACCAGCGCACCCCAAGGCGAGACACTGGGCCTAATAAAGTCCTTATCAAGCAAATATTGCAACTGCTCCTTCGATTCTTTCAACTCTGGCGGGTCCATGCGGTATGGAGGAATAGAAATAGGCTGAGTGCCCGAAGCCAAATTGATGCAAAAGTCAATATCCCTATCGGGTGGCATCCCCAGCAGGTCTGTAGGAAATACCTCTGGGAACTCATGAACAACTGGTACATAATTCATAGAAGGAACCTCCGTACTAGAATTACGAACATAAGCCAAATAAGCCAAACACCCCTTCTTGACCATACGCCGAGCCCTCATATAAGTAATAACCATGCTGGTAGAATGACCAGGAGTCCCTCTCCACTCTAATCGTGGCAACCCCGGCAATGCTAAGGTCACGGTCTTGGCATGACAGTCCAATATAGCGTGATAAGGTGACAACTAATACATTCCCAAAATGACATCGAAATCAACCATATCGAGAAGTAGGATATCTATGTTGGTCTCAATACCCCCAACAATAACCACACACGAACAATAGACGCGATCTACAATAATAGAATCCCCCACCGGTGTGGACACATACATGGGAGCACTCAAAGAATCACGAGGCACAACCAAATATGAAGCAAAATAAGAAAACACATAGGAGTATGTAGACCCTGGATCAAATAGAATGGAAGCATCTCTACTGCAAACCGAAATAATACCTGTTGTCACACCTCCTTTTTACCACCCGAGAAGGGGGATACAAGGGAGTTTTCCAATGAAAGTGACATTATTCAAAATGGGATTATTTTAATTATTTTTCAGAGTCGCCACTTGGGATTGTTTATTTGGTGTCTCAAGTCACCGATTTATTTTAAATCCCAAATCGAGTAAAGTTTCGACTTTATTTAAAAGTCTATGAACTAGAAATTTTAGATAAGAAATTCTGTTTATCTGGGAGAAGGTGTTAGGCATCCTGGGTTCCGTGGTTCTAGCACGATCGCTTAGCAATTTATACTTGGCTTAAATTGTTCAACTACTCATTTTAGGACCTATGTGCATTCATCCCTTTAACCACTTTTAGTTGCTTGATTATTCGTACTTAAGGAGTTATTTTTAAAATGAGTCACGTGTACGTATACTCATTTTGTTTGGCTTGTCAAAAATCATGTCACGCGTACGTGTCCACAATTAATCACGCTTTATTAATGTTAAGAAAGTTTGGCCGAAGTTGCGCGAACGCATACCTCGATTTATTTTTAGAAAAAAAATTATAATTACGTTACGCGAACGTATACATGATCATGATAATAGACTAAGTCGCGCCTAAAGCAAGCTACGAATGAAACGGACGAAGACAAAGGAACGGTGGTGCCTGACTCATTTGAAAAAGAAAAAAAATACTAATAAGAAACCTAAGTAGTAAGAAAGAAATAATATTGTACTTGAACAAAAACTCACAACAGTTAAGCACAAATTCATCGTAATGACACTACGGCAATACAAGATCCAAACAAGTCGAGCATTAATTCACTCTTAGAAAGGAAAAGAAAACATTGGAATAACCACGAAAATGGCACAGATTAAGCCAAGATGAGATTAACAAACCCTCGCTATCGTTTTGCCCGTAACTCTGTATCTAAATGATTAAAATACAATACCAACAACCTCATTTTGAGGTAGCTCATCTGGCTTAGATTCACAATAGGCAATTAACACAAATAGAATACTCAGAAGTTTCATCCCAACACTCTCCAACTTATATATATATATATTAGAAAGCCAAATTTTTCACTAAAAATATTTTCTATGGAAGATAAATTCAGTCAAACCAAACACACCCACAATTAGAAAGACAAATTTTTCACTAAAAATATTTTCTATGGAAGATAAATTCAGTCAAACCAAACACACCCATAATTTGAGAAATCAAAAGCATCACATATGGTTTTAGAAAACATATTTTGCTTACAAATCAAACCAAGGAAAATTCAGGTGAAATTGAAAGTCGACGAGAGTTTTATATAATCAGACCGAAATGATTCTGAGTACTTTTGTCGAGATCACATGAAAATTGTGTAAATTTTAATTCTGCAAACAAAATAATTTCAGAAACTAAAAGCAACCAAGGCAGATTTCTCTCGTGCTTTCAAAACCAAAAAAAAGGTAAGGAGAATACACAAATTTCTTCCCTAAAATTTCTTCCAAATTCTAAACCTAAACTAAATCCAAATGCCACCTGAACTACTAGTCACAACAGCAAATCCAAATAAATTTTACCAAAATTACAGCTCATGATAGATAATTAATCGAGTAATGAATGGTAAAGACACGAACCTGTTTGAACGAGATTATCTTTAATATCAATAGAAAAAGATTGCGAGTACAAGCTCAGCGAGAAAGTAAAAAAATCACTCAAAGATCGCGAACCCGGATTCGAACCACGAACAGACCTTAAAACGGCACCGGAAAAACTCGAAACCAACAACAACTGAATCAAACTCCATTGATTTAAACCGAATCCGAAAGAAAAAAAAATGAAGAAAACTGAAGAAACTTGCAATTTTTATATGAAATAACTAGGAAAATCAAAAGAAGAAGATCGAAAATCACAACAAAAAATCCTAGAACTCTTTCCCACTCTCAAACTTTTTCAGACTTTTCTATCTAAACCCTAATATTTTCTTTCCGAAATCCTATCTCTTGAAATGAGTAAAAGACAAGTGGAGTGAGTAGATCGAGTGAGACTCAATCCTACGCCTCCCATTCATCCTAATCTCGTCTTCAAATTTATTTCAGATAAGATGAGCGCGTGAGGGAGAAGGAGTAAGATTCGATTTGTACAAAATCTCAGGCCACATGGAAGGGAATGAGAGGAGAGATCATGTGATGTTTAGAGGGGACTTTTCCGGTGAATATGGGTGGTGGTGGCGTGGCAGAAGGTGGAGGAGGAGTGAGGGCGCCGTTTGGGAGATGGGGGAATTAGGTTTAGGGTTTTGGGGTGTTATAATTGGGTTTTTATATGATGGTGGGAATTAATAAGGGTTGTTGGATTAGATGGGATAAAGGGTAGAGATTAAAAGATAAATTGGGGCGGGTCGGCCGAATTTAGGGAGTTGGGTTGGCGGGTTTTGGGGCCAATATTTGGGCTTGAAACAAATGGCCCAGTCCAATTTTAGCTTTCCCTTCCCTTTTTTTTCTTTCTTTTGCAATGTTGGCCACTCTAATTAACACAACGCTTGAAAATTAATTTGCAAGATCAATCCCTTATTTGAAACATCTACTTGAGCTAATTAATTTGTGGATTCTAAATGTAAACTAATTAATTGAACCTAATAATGCCAAACAAAACTAAGGAGGATTATATGTATTTTGTGATTTTTTATGATTCAAATTATTTTTTTTTAAAATTCCTAAATTTCTATGAGAATAAAATAACATAAACTATTTTGGATTATATTAGGAGTAATTTGTATTAGGGCAAAAATTAGGTGCTCACAGTTGCCCCTCTTTGCTCGGAAACATGAAGAGGTTTCGGGCAAAGATAAAGTGTGTAATTACGAGCAATTTTTGCCCGCTTGGATACTCCATGTAAAGCGTTTTTGAAAAAGTCTGACTGAACCTTGCTTTAGAGGTTGCCTACATATCCTTGGCTACAAAAGAATCAGGTCTGTGTAGTTGTGAAGTAGGAATAGTGATGGAGTATACAGAGGTGGAGAGCTGATTGAGTTGCCGTTCCATCGAGGTTTCGGTCTGCGGTCCCCTTATTACATCAAAATCAAAATTAAAAAGACTAACTAAGCCTACCAGCTACGAGTTACAAAATTCCTATCTATAAATCTTCTGAAACTTGATCTTAAGTCTTGGTTGGTTCTTCATGCAAGCTCTGATCTGAATCTTGATGCTTGTTAGCTGCGAACGCTGGTTCATTTTTCGTCAGCTTTTGGATCAAGACGGGACATGCAAAGCTTGCGGCTTCAATCATGTCTTGAGCAGTCCGACATCTTTCCTTCACTTCTGCACTTTGGTTCACTTGTTTTCTTTTGTTCTTTTTCTTTTATTCTGGATTGAGACTTCTTCTTTTGGTTGTCTCAAACCCTGGGTCTCGAGGTAAAACCTGCTCAGACACCAAAATAACAAACGAACGAAATTTTTCTGCCCCAGTTTTCACTAGGAAAATTTTGTGAGTTATTGTAACAAAGTTCTAAACTACTTCTTTATTGAAAGCAATAAAAGTCAGGATTGTGTATCCTTGAGAAAAAGAGATTAGGGAATGGATACCCTATATCTAAAATGAAATCAACTGGGGATTGGAGGCCCTAAGTTGGAAAGATTACCAGGTTATGCTGGCATCAACTAAGGAATGAGATTTTGTGTTGAAAAAGATTACCAGGTTATGCTGGAAAAGCTAGGGAGTGAGACTCTATGTTGAAAAAGATTACCAGGTTACGCTGGCATTAACTAAGGAATGGGACCCTGTGTTGGAAAAAATTACCAAGTTATGCTGGAAAAATCTTCGGGTTATGCCGGAAAGGTTCACGGGTTATGCCGGAGAAGTCATCTGGTTATGCTAGAAAGGTCCTCGGGTTATGCTGGGGAAGTCATCGGGTTATGCCGGAAAGGTCCACGAGTTATGTAGGGGAAATCATCGGGTTATGCCGGAAAAGGTCCTCGGGTTATGCCGGGAAAGGTCATCGGGTTATGCCGGAAATGTCCTCAAGTTATGCCGGGGAAGGTCATCAGGTTATGCCAGAAAGGTCCTCGGATTATGCCGGTGAAGGTATGCCGGAAAAGGTCCACGGGTTATGCCGGTAAAGTCATCGGGTTATGCTGGAAAGGTCCACGGGTTATGCCAGAAAAGTCATCGAGTTATGCCCGAAAAGGTCCACGGGTTATGCCGGGAAGGTCATCGGGTTATGTCCGAAAAAGTCCACGCATTATGTCGGGAAGGTCATCGGGTTATGTCGGAAAGGTCCACGGGTTATGCCGGGAAAGTCATCGGGTTATGCCGGAAAGGTCCACGGGTTATGCCGGGAAAGTCATCGGATTATGCCGGAAAGGTCCACGGTTTATGCTGGGAAAGTCATTAGTTATGCCGGAAAGGTCCTTGGGTTATGCCGGGGATCAACTAGGGAGTGGGACCCTATGTTGGAAAGATTACCAGGTTATGCTAGCATCGACAAGGGAATGAGACTCTATGCTACCATGGTTTTGAATTTTCCTTCTTCTTTCTTTTCATTTCACTTTTAGCAATTGTTTTTTTATTAATCTAAGAAGAAAAAACATAAAAATGCACGAAAGAATTTGGAGGGGCCTTCCCATTTTGGGTTGTCGCTGCAAAGCTTTTTCTAGCCCTTGCGCAGTTTCTTTTTGGTCGCACCTGCTTCTTGAAAGGTTGCTTTTGGATTGCATCTGCTCCCTATTCTTTCAAACAAAGATCAATTTGTTAGTTTGAAACGGTGGTTGGTTTTGTGACCTTGAGCGTTTCAGTCACTTGACCTTGGCCCGACTTCTTTGATGAAGATTTCAACTGTAACTGCTTGTTCCCTAAGGACCGATCTCATTTTAGGTCCTGGACAACCTCTGATTTTTCCAGACTTTTGCCATGACGGTTGGTCGGTGGGACTCAACCTTATCGACTTTATTTTGGGTTCGTAGGCTTTTCCCTTCTGACTTCTTTTCCTTCTTTTTTTTCTTTTTTTTTACTTCGGAGCATTAGGGAACTTTTGGCTCTTCAAACTTTGACTTAACCTTCTTCAACTTTGTTTCGCCTTCATAGGCCTTTCATTTCTGGATTCTTCTTCCAATCTTCAATTCCAGAGCATTTGGGTGCCTTGGCTTTTCAAACTTTTGCCGAGACAGTTAGCCACGTAGTAATCAACCTTTTCAACTTCATTTGCCTTTATAGGCACTTCAATTTGATTTTCTCCTTCGAAGAGTTTTGATTTCGAAGCATCGGCCGCCATGGCCAGTAGAGGTCGACTTGATGCCCCTGACAAGGCTTGTGATGACCCAAGAGGCCATCACTTGTTTTTAAACAAAATTGTACGTTCTGAGGCCTTAAACCCCTCTTTTAGCACCACCTCGATCTGCTTGTGCAGTTTGGGCGCGTATCCGAAAAGCCTAGATGTGAAAATCTATTAAAAATGATAAATTCTGATTGTAAAATGAGATAATTTGACTTCGGCGCCTAGATGAATAGAGTACCGGGAGCTATGGGCCTCCTCTAAAATCAACTCTCGGAGCCTATCCACTATAGGCACACAAACTCGACCCTACAATCTCAAAACTCCATCATCACCTAAGGTAACTTGCTTGGCACCTTCGTGTTGCACCGTGTATCTAAGGACACATAAATGGGAATCATCATACTGTCGATCACGAATACGCTCCAATAAAGAAGAACGAGCGACCGTGCAAGCTAACACACGGCTGGGCTCAGAAACATCCAACCTCACAAATTGATTGGCCAAAGCCTGAACATCCAAAGCGAGCGGTCTCTCACCGACTGGAATATAAGCAATACTGCCCATACTAGCTGACTTCCTACTTAAAACATCAACCATTACATTGGCCTTTCCCGGAAGATATAAGATGGTGATATCATAATCTTTCAACAACTCCAACCACTTCCTCTGCCTCAAATTCAATTCCTTTTGCTTGAACAAATACTGAATACTCTTGTGATCCGTGAACACCTCACATGCCACGCCATACAGCTAATGCCTACAAATCTTTAACGCATGAACAATGGCTGCCAACTCCAAATCATGAACCGGATAGTTCTTCTCATGAATCTTCAACTGCCTCGAAGCATAGGCAATGACCTTTCCATCCTGCATTAACACTGCACCAAGTCTAATACGAGACGCATCACAATAAACTGTATAAGGCCCTGAACCTGTGGGCAAAACCAACACCGGTGCCGTAGTCAGAGCTGTCTTAAGCTTCTGAAAGCTCGCCTCACACTCATCCGACCATCTGAACGGGGCACCCTTCTGGGTCAACCTGGTCATCGGGGCTGCGATAGATAAAAACCCTTCCACGAACCGACGATAGTAGCCTACCAATCCCAAGAAACTCCGAATCTCAGTAGCTGATGCTGGTCTAGGCCAGTTCTTGACTGCCTCAATCTTCTTCGAATCAACCTGAATACCCTTCGCTGATACAACATGACCTAGGAATGCAACTGAACTCAACCAGAACTCACACTTCGAGAACTTAGCATATAACTGACTATCCCTCAAGGTCTGAAGAACCACTTTAAGATTCTACTCGTGCTCCTCCCGGCTGCGGGAATAAATCAAAATATCATCAATGAAGACTTTCATGAACGAATCCAAATAAGGCCTGAACACTCGGTTCATCAAATCCATAAAAGCTGCTGGGGCATTTGTCAACCCAAATGACATAACCAAGAACTCATAATGCCCGTACTGAGTGAGAAAAGTTGTCTTAGGGACATCCGATGCCCTAATCCTCAGCTGATGGTAGCCAGATCTCAAGTCAATCTTCGAAAATACCTTGGCACCCTAAAGCTAATCAAACAAATCATCAATCCTCGACAATGGATACTTATTCTTGATTGTAACATTGTTCAACTACCAGTAATCAATACACATTCTCATCGATCCGTCCTTCTTCTTAACAAACAACATCGGCGCACCCCAAGGCGAAACACTCGACCTAATGAAACCCTTCTCAAGCAAGTCTTGCAACTGCTCCTTCAACTCTTTCAACCTAGGTGGGGCCATACGATACGGCAGAATAGAAATAGACTGAGTGCCCGGAGCCAAATCAATGCAAAAATCAATATCCCTGTCGGGTGGCATACTCGACAAGTCTGAAGGAAATACCTCAGGAAACTCACGAACAACGGGCATGGAACCAATAGAAGGAACCTCAACACTAGAATCACGAACATATGCCAAATAGTCCAAACACCCCTTCTCGACCATACGTCGAGCCTTCACATAAGAGATAACACTACAGGTAGAATGACTAGGAATCCCTCTCTACTCTAAACGAGGAAAACCCGTTAAGTCTAAGGTCACAGTCTTGGCATGGCAATCCAAGATGGTGTGGTAAGGTGATAACCAGTCAATCCCCAATATGACATCAAAATCAACCATGTCCAAAAGAAGCAACTCTACACGAGTCTCAAGACCCCCAATCACCATAATATAAAAATAATGGACTCGATCTACTACAATAGAATCACCCACTAGTGTAGACACATAAATAGGAACACTCAATGAATCACTAGGCATGACCAGATACGGTACAAAATAAGATGACACGTACAAGTATGTAGGCCCTTGATCAAAAAACACTGAAGTATCTCTATCATAAACCAGAATTGTACCTGTAATAGTGCATGTGAGGCCTTAGCCTCGGGCTTGGCTGGGAGAGTATAACATCGGGGCTGGGCCCTACCACCCTAAGCTACATCTCTGGGACGGCCTGCTACTGGCTGGCCTCCACCCCTAGCGGTCTGAGCTCCACCTCTAGCACCTCTACCCCCACCTCTAGCACCTCTACCCCCACCTCTAGCTGGTTGGGCGGCTTATGGGACACCTGGTGCTTAAACAAAGCACGAGAACCTTGATGCAGAGAACTGCTCGAAGCTCGATGGCAATACCTAGCAATGTGCCTTGTGTCGCCACAAGTAAAACAAGCCCTAGGCTGCTAGGGCTGATGACCCTGGAAACTCTGCAGCGGCGGTGCACTGATAGGAGCTGATGGTGCACTGTAGAACTACTGATCAAAACACTGCATCTAAGAACCACGACCACCTAAAGCATTGTGAGAAACCTTAAGTGTTGACTGAAAAGGCCTATGAGGATGGCCTTTACCATACGAATCCCTACCTCCAGACGAGGTACCACTGAATATGCCTGAATAACGGGGCCTCTTCTCCACTCTCCTGGCCACATTGGCCGCCTCTTGGAAAGATATCTCACTCCCAGTCTCCCTAGTCATCTGAAGACGAATCGATTGAATAAGACCATCAATAAACCTCCTCACCCTCTCTCTCTCGGTAGGAAGTATGACAAGAGCATGGCGAGCCAAGTTGATGAATCTGGTCTCATACTGGGTAACAGTCATGGAACACTGCTGGAGACGCTCAAACTACCTCCGACAGACCTCTCTCTGAGTAATGGGGAGAAACTTCTCCAGAAATAGTTGTGCAAACTGCTCCCAAGTCAAGGCTGGCAATCCGGCTGGTCTAGCCAAGCAATAATCTCTCCACCAAGTTTTGGCGGATCCAGACAAGCGAAATGTAGCAAAATCGACCCCATTGGTCTCAACAATCCCCATGTTCCTGAGAACCTCGTGGCAGCTATCTAGATGATCCTGGGGATCCTCAGTTTATGCACCGTTGAAAGTGGTGTTGAAGAGCTTAATGAACCTATCCAGCCTCCACAAAGCATCGACAGACATAACTGCTCCATCGTCGGTCTGAGCAACCACATCCGGCTGAACTGCTCCAACTGGCTGAACCGCTGAAGTTTGAATCTAGGGAGCTACCTTCTCCGGAGTGCGAGTATCAGGAGTCTGGGCTCCTCCTCCAGCCTGAGAGACGGCTGGTGCTACTGGAAGCAAGCCTGCCCGGGTGACACTCTCCATGAGGCCCACTAATCGGACCAAAGCATCCTAAAGAAATGGGGTAGCAATAAACCCTCTAGGACCTGAGCTGGGCTCACCGGAACTGCTGGGGCCGGAACCTCCTCATCAAAATCAACCTGAGGCTTAGCCACTGGTGTTGCTGCTCGGGGCTGAGCTATGCCCCTACCTCGGCCTCACCCTTGCCCTCTGCCCCTCGTGGGAGCTGCTGCTTGGGTCTCGGGCTACTGAGCGGTGGATGAGGAAGCGTGTGTTCTCGCCATCTGCGAAAGAGCAGAGTAGAAATTCAATTAGCATTGAGAAACAAAATCGCACGACAAGAAAGAACAAATGTGAAGTTTTCCTAACTCTATAGCCTCTGGGGATAAATACAAATGTCTCCATACCGATCCCTCAGACTCTACTGAGCTTGGCCGTGAATTGTGAGACCTCTATAACCTAGAGCTCTGATACTAACTTGTCACGACCCATATTTCCCACCCTTGGGAGTCGTGATGGTGCCTACTCATAGAAGCTAGGCAAGGCACGAAATTTAGAAATTTTAACTCCTCATTTTAGTCCTTTTTAACATTTTGTTATAACAGGTATTCAATATTTAAATAATAGCGAAAGATGAAATTTAAGCGGAAGACTTAGATAAATATAATACCAAAATTGATACAAATAAAAAGCCAACATACATCTCTACCTAGAAACCGGTGTCACAACATTCACGAACTGTTTAGGAATGCTACATACATGTGTCTGAAAAAGGGGATATAGTTTGTCTCGGATACAAAAGAAAATAGAACATCTAACTAGATAGAAGAGGCGTCGGGCTTGCGGACGCCTGCAAGTCTACCTCGGGATCTCGATGGACTGAAGGCTGGCTCCCCTACTGCTGCTGTCCCGGTGTTGCTCCGGTATCTACACAGAGTGTAGAGTGTAGCATCAGTACAACCGACCACATATGCTGGTAAGTGCCTGACCTAACCCCGACGAGGTAATGACGAGGCTAGGACCAGACTCTAGATAAACCTGTGCAGTTATATATATGGCGGAAAAATAAAATGGTACAAATAATTAAAGCTGGGAAGGGGAAACATGCTTCGGGGAAAGAACAGATAGGAACAGAATCTCAAGAGAATTATAAGGAAAACAAAATTTAACTTCTAACAAGGATAAGGAAAACAAAGGTAGATTTCACTTTCGGTTCACATCTTGTTGCAGGCGTGCAACTCGATCCCACTTCTCATATCTCGTGGTAGGCGTACCACCCTCTCCCATTTCATGATCTCTTGTGGTAGGCGTATCACCGGCTCCCATTTCGTTATATCTTGTGGTAGGCGTACCACCCGCTCCCATTTACAAGCCAACACAAAATCACAAGGGATCCCAGCAAGGGAACAAAAGCAATATAATAACTGGCAAGGGAACAATAATATCAAAACAAACATCCCGTCAAGGGAGAATCAGCTATAGCCAATCTTAACTCAACTCCTATTTAGCTCAATTAATACCAATACTCAGTCATAAACAATGTCCACGAAAATAAACTAAATCTTTGCTCAATATCGAGAATCATAAATTAAAGCATCCATAGTATTATTTAAGAATACAACAACTATCAATTTAAGACTCACGGTCATGCTCGACACCAACGTATAGATACTCGTCACCATGCCTATACGTCGTACTCAACAACAAGCAATTAGCAAATAGGACACAACTCCTAATCCCTCAAGCTAAGGTTAGACCGGACACTTACCTCGATGCCACGAACACAATTCACGATTCAACTATAGCTTTACAAATTGATTCCACCACCAATTCGCTTGTATCTAGTCACAAGTTACTTGATTACGTCAATAAACGCTAAATGAATCAACCCCAATGCATGAAAATGAATTTTCTAAAGTTTTACCCAAAAAGTCAAAAATTGCCCCAGGCCCACATGGTCAAAATCCGAGGTTCGAACCAAAACCCGATTACCCATTCCCCCACGAACCTAAATATATAATTTGTTTTGAAATCGGACCTCAAATCAAGGTCCATCCCCAATTTTTGAAAAACCTAGGTTCTACCCAAAACACCCAATTTCTCCCATGAAAATCATTGATTTTGAGTTGAATTCATGTTAAAAGATGTTAAGGAGTGAAGAAATGAGTTAGAAATCCCTTACCAATGTTTTGGAGAAGAAAGGTTGTTTGAAAAATTGCCTCTTACGTTTTTGGGGTTTTGAAAAATTAAAAATAACTAAAAATCCCGTCATTTTATACCTCTCTCAGACCCCCTATGTGGACCGCACAAAATGGACTGTGGTTGCACAGTCCTTCCTGAGGATACTGCAGTCCAGTGCCCCTGTGCGGACCGCACAAAGTCGACTGCGGCCGCACAGCCCTCCACCGCGCACCACACAAAGTCGACCGCGGACCGCACTGGCCCTTCCGCGGAAGCACACGTTTTCTTGCGGACAGCACTGGCGGGTTTAGAGAACTGTAACTTCTCTGAACTTGCAACATTTGTTTTTAAGCCAAAGACATCCCGGAACCTACCGAAACTCACCCGAGCCCTCGGAATTCCAAACCAAGTGTGCATACTAACTCAAAAACATCATATGGATCTACTCGTGCGATCACGTAATCAAAATAATATGTAAAATCATGAATTAAACCTCAAAACTCAACATTTTCATCAAGAACTCTCAAAGTTCATAACTCTTCAACTGGAAGTCCAACTCACATCAAATAAACTCCGTTTTCACCAAATTTTCACAGTTATCTTTCAAATACTATAACAAGTTTGTACCGGGCTCCGGAACCAAAATACGGGCCCGATAACCATGGTTTCAAACATTAATTCTTTTCTTTATTTCTTTGATAATTCAGTAAAACAATTTCTTTCAAAAATTGATTCCTAAGGCTTGGGACCTCAGAATTCATTTCTGGGCATAAGCCCAAGTCCCATATTTTACTGCGGACCTTCAGGGATCGTCGGAACACGGATCCGGGTCCGTTTGCTCAAAATGCTGACCAAAGTCAACCATAATCAAATTTTAACTCTAGAATTTCTATTTCTCATATCTTCACATAGAAGGCTTTCCGGATATAGGTCCGGACCACGCACGTAAATCAAGGTGGGGTAATAAGGAGGTTATTAGTCCTCGGAACACTGAATTCACTTGCGACATATGTGATGACCTTTTGGGTCATCACAAATAACTCCTTAAATTTTCTTCAAATAGGTTTCGTAAATTTATAACTTGTCTAAAGATTAAACTAAAGAAAAATATTTTGAATTTTCATTTGATATCCTGAAGAAAGACTTCGAAACGAGAAATAAAAAAATAAAAAATATTTTTGGATTTCAGTTTTTGATTACCTAAGGGAGAAACTCTGAAGATAAACAAAAGATAAAGTTTGTTTTTTTTCTTCTATGTACAATGTCCTAAAGTTCTAGTGAAAATAAAAAGAATATATATTTTTTTTTTGTTTTTTTATATATTTCCCTAAGAAGAACCTTAAAAGAAAATCTTTTTGGATTTTGGAATTAATATCTTAAAGAAAACTTCTTAGGAGGTATTAAAAGAAAATTCTTTTTTTTTTGTTTGAATTTTAGTCTCAATATATTAAAGGAAATATAAAAGCAAAGTTCTAGATATTAATTTCCTAAAGGAAAACCACCTCAAAAGAATTTTTTTTTTAATTTTCTACAATTAGTATTCTAAAGAAAACTTCTAACGGAAATATAAAAACGCAAAATCTCTTTTTTTGGATTTTGATTTATAACACATTTTTTCAAATACAAAATAGGAAGTACAATAACAAAAGACTCAACAAACTTAACTAGACTATGACAGACTCTGACACCAACTAAAAGAATTAGTACTGCTGAACATGACTATAAAGTACAAGACAAGATAAAAAAAATCAGACTCAAAACACAAAAAGTCTCCTTTAGCCAGCTCCTGAATGCAACGATCCTGACTGGATGGTCCTGGGGTGTCTGTCATGCTCAAACTCCGGTAAGTAGATCCACACCTGTATGAGAAAACTAAAACGAATAGAGTTAAAGATTTAGAACACTATGTGAGACAATAAAACTTCCTATCGGACACATGCAGGACATGATTGAAGCTATTTTTGCAAAATGGCCTATGTGGTCAAAATGTTGCTAGAAATGCAAACTCAACAAAGGTGATCTCTAAGACATGGAAAAATTACTTTACAGAAATGATCCATTTTGTAGAAATGGCCTATATGGATAAAAAGATGGCTAAACATGCAAATTCAACACAATGGACCTTAAGCAGAGAGAACATCTTGTTGTGGACTTAGAACTCTAAGGCATGGGTCACTGAACCACTTTTGCGAAAATGACCCCATTTTGCAATAATGGTCGATGTGGCCAAGAGCGGCTAGACATGCAAATTCGACAATGATGGGCCTTAAAGTAAAGAAACACCTAATTGTGGATTCAAGGCTCTCCAGACAATTAAACAAACCACTTTTGAGAAAATAGCCATATTTTACAAAATGATCTATATGGCCAAAAGTGGCTAGACATGCAAGAATTGGCTATGACCCTCGAAGCTAAGAACTTGAGACTCACTAGGAAGAATGGACCATATGTCGGTTGCCTATGTATCACGCCCCGAAAGACGAGAATCAGGTATGCGTAGTTCGAGAAGAATAGATACATGCGAGAATTAAAAAAATACTCCCTCCGTTTCAATTTATGTGAACCCATTTGACTGGGCACGGAGTTTAAGAAAAGAGATAAGACTTTTAAACTTGTGGTGTAAAATGAGGCACATATATTTTGTGTGGCTATAAATCATTTCATAAAGGTAAATTGTTTCCAAATAAGGAAAGGGGTCATTCTTTTTGGCACGGACCAAAAAAGAAATAGGTTCACATAAATTGAAACGGATGGAGTAACTAATTTGGAGAAAACATATTTTTTTGTCTTTATTTTTTTGAAAAATGATGGGAAAGTGCAAATCTTTTTGGATTTTTCATTTTCATTTTTTTGTCTTTTTCTTGGAAAAAATGTGAAAGAAAAATATAAGTAGCCCTACTTGCTTCATTTTTACACTTCACCCTCTTTTCTTTCTCATTTACCCTCAACCCTCATTGGTCCGCCAAATGACCCTTTTTACCTTTGAAGAACGAAACATGTAGCACATAAGATGCATCAGGATGGTCTATTATTTTTTGGGTACACCTGTCCTAGACGGATCCAACCCTTGTGTTGAGTCCCCAAACTCAAATGCACATGATGCAAACAAACGTGCCTACTAGAGATCCGGC
Source organism: Nicotiana sylvestris (assembly GCF_000393655.2). Taxonomy (NCBI): domain Eukaryota; kingdom Viridiplantae; phylum Streptophyta; class Magnoliopsida; order Solanales; family Solanaceae; genus Nicotiana; species Nicotiana sylvestris. The sequence goes on from NC_091062.1 coordinate 198,811,473, forward strand.
ATGAGGTTATGTCATTCTAGGTTGAAACCTGGGTGTATTGTTCTAGACCTGGCTTACCCAAGTGGACAACTCGAGCCCGGGAGGGGGGGGGGTAACGTACCTGGAACCAAAAGGACATCCGGCTTTGTAACCGATCCGATCCTCATTCTAAATTAGGATATGACACTAACAGAAAAGAAGTCACGCCAGCGTGCACTTCTCAGAATATACAGTTCAAATAATATCAAAGCGGTAAAAAGCGGAATTTAGCACATTAGGCCCAAGCATGTAATAAGAATCAGATAATAAATGAAAGCTAAATATAATAGTTATTCTAAGCTCGATTAATTACAACTCTTTTAAGTAAGGGTTTAAAAGAGAGAATCGCCACCTAACGGATTAAGGTGTATTTGCAGATAACTCGGGTTTACTAGTTTGCATTACCAAAGATCGGGTAAGGGCTCAAATTACCTCGAGGAGAAGGTGTTAGGAACTCTTCGAGGTCCATAAAAGTGGGTCCCGGTCGAACTCAAATCATGTGAATTAGTCTAATAGATAAGAGAAAGAGAGAATTATTTTAACAGGAATAGAGGGTCCTAAGTTTTTAGCCTAAAGGATCACCCTGTGCAACATAAATAATACTTTGTAACTCCCTAAGATGGGGGTGTTATTCATATTATTTAGCAGACACAAACTATCATCTCCTACTACCTGATTACTATCTTTAAGTTATTTACCTAAAGCGCTCTAATCAATTCTAAATCGTACCTTATGCGTGCACTACCCGTCCCTTGCCTATGGCCCAGGAGGCGTTTAGATTATCTGATTAATTACATATTTAATACCTATTGTGCATTTTTAGCTTTTCAACTGCTTTAAATTATTTATGGAACAAATCACGATTGTCATACACTTGCGAACCGCATCATATGAAATGCACCCGCAATTTACAACATGTTTATTTCTATTATTATTGTTTAAAATTATGGCAGGGTCACATGAAATGCACACCCGAATTGAGATTTACATATCGTAAACATGCCACGGGAACCGTACCCATAGTCACGATGATAGAAATACTTCCAAACCAGCACATAACTTCATTGTAACTAACATCCTAGAAAGAGATAACCAATCCTTTAAACATCTATCTATCTACTAAAGATGCAAAATACACCAGATATGCTATGATTTTACTCAAAACAGTCCATGTGATATACAATTGTGCTCATTACTACTCAGAAGCAATGACTTCAAATTGTCGCCAAATGCATCAATCATTTCACCAAACCATTATGGAAAACTAGTCCTATAGTGACTGTGATATCAAACAGAAGCCATATCTTGCTAGAAGGTATAATCTAACTTGTTTAGTTTTAGACAAACAATCAAGAAAACATTACCATTCAATTCCATAAAATTCAAACCATTTACAAGATTAGATAACAAGCCAAAAGAGATTAGAGAAACAGAGTAAGTGTTGGACCTCAATGTTGAATCTGAACTCTAAATGTTTTATAGCTTTGAAATCCGAAAGCAAAACAAGACCACGAACGAGCAACTCGATGACCTCGAATGAAAATCTGACCGCGACCTTTAACAAACTCGGCTCAATCAAACGAACTCCATTTCAGGCAAAAATCCAGGGGAAGAAACAGAACCCTTTTTTGTGTTTTTGAGTTTTAAAAACGGGAAAATAAACTTTAACCAAGAACTGATTTTAAACTATTTTTCCATTCTTTCTTTTCCTAGATTCTGTCCTGTTCATTTTGTTCCCTGTTTTTGTTCGTGTGCGTGATTGTGTATGTGTGTATTCCGGTATATTATGGTAAAGAGAAGAAGGAGCGGTGATGGGTACTGTAGAATGGTCGAGATTTGGCCGGCTGCTTAGGGTCGTTCGTAATTTTCCGGTGAGCACAGATCTAGTGAAGAAGGGTCATTGTTGCTGCTAAGGTCATCTGTTCTCTCTCTCCATTGTATATCTCTGTAGGGGTGTGTGTGTGTGTCCGGCGCGAAGGAGATGGAGTTTTTCGCTAATGGCTTCGGCTGCTTAGAGGGTTGTTCAAGAGTGAAGAAGTAGAAGTTCAGGGGGTGTTTTGGGGTTGAAGATTGTTTGTTCTTTTGTTTTCCGGTGGGTTGGGTAGCGAGGGTGGCGCTGGAGGGTCGCCGATTGGAGAAGATTGGGTTTTTCGGGTTTTTGATCTTGGGTTTGTCGCTGGTTTGTCTTAGAGTTGGAGAAGGGCTGGCGTCGGCGGATCTTGTGTGTGTTCTAGAGTTTGTGTTGGGTTGAAGAAAGGAAGATAAAGAGAAGGGGGCGACGGTTGGGGTCTTGAGGAATTAGGGTTACGTCCTCTCTAGGGTTTAGGGATAGGAGAGATTAAAAGAGGAAGGCAAGTTGGGCTAGGTCTTATTGAGCCTCAAAATTGGGCCAAAGACTAAAGATGGACTATAAACTAATTAAAATGGGATAAACCGACCCAAAACTCACTCTTCCTTCTAAAATTATATAAAATTTATAATATAAAAATATAAAACTAATCTTAATTAATTAAAATAAATAATATTATATTGTAAGACTATTTTGGTATTTTTTCAAGATTATATAAAAATAAAAATCCTAGTAAAATAGTATGACTACAAAACATCAATGAAACTATTTTTTTATGTGACAAAATAAAATAAAAGAATCAAAACTAGTTGAAATAGCGATGTTAGACCCAAACTAACTATTTACGCTAAAATGTATAAAATCTTGGGGAGGGTCAAAAATTACATGTCTACAAAGGGCATGCTCGACACCAACGTATAGATGCTCGTCACCACACCTATACACAATACTAACACGTAGCAAATAAGACACAACACCTATTCACTCAAGATAAGGTTAGACTAAACACTTACCTCGATTCTACGACCACAAATCAAGCCTCAATTATCGCTTTTCCTCTATATTTCACCTCCAATTCACTTGTATCTAGTCATAATTAGCTTAATAACATCAATAAATGCTAAAGAACTCACACCCAATGCTTAATTATAGTTTTTCCAACATTTTCCCCAAAAAGTCAAAAATCGACCCCAGGCTCGCTTGGTCAAAATCCGAAGTTTGGACCAAAACCCGATTACTCATTTACCCCCGAGCCCGGATATGCAATTAGTTTTGGAATCCGACCTCAATTTGAGGTCTATATCCCCAAATTTCACCAAAACACCCAATTTCCCATGAAAATCCCTAGATTTTGTGATGAAATCTTGTAAAAAGATGAAGTAGATTGAAAGAAATAAGTTAAAAGTTGTTTACCTATAATTTGGGGAAGAACTTTTCTTTGAAAAATCGCCTATGAGAGCTTAAGATTTGAAAATTTGAAAGAATGAATAGAAATCCCGTCTAAGTTAGAATTTACACAGTCGCAGTTATCGCATTTGCGATGCCAAATTCGCAAATGCAGCCAAGGCTTCGCAAATGCGAAGGTTGGCCTTCCCTGCTGCCTTTGCAATTGAGGCTACTGTGCATGTCGTATTTGCGACGATGAACTTCGCATTTGTGAAGGTCCCCTGCCCAGCCCAGTCTTCGCAATTACGATGAACCTTCGCAATTGCGATGCTCGGATTTGCGAGCCAGACTTCGCAAATGCAAAGTCTGCAGACCTGCAATCACACCAGCAATTTCCTTAAGTCTCAAAACACTCCGCGGCGTATCCAAACTCACCCGCGCCCTCAGGGCTCCAAATCAAATATGCACGCAAGTCCAAAAATATCATACGAACTTGTTCGTGCGATCAAATCATCAAAATAACATCAACAACTACGAATTTAGCATCAAAATCAATGAAATTCTCAAGAACACCTAACGTTACTATTTTCACAACCAAGGGTCCGATTTATATCAAATCAAGTTCGATTCTTACCAAATTTCACAGACTCGACTTAAACATCATTTTAAACCTGTACCGAGCTCTGAACCAAAATACGGGTCTGATACCATCATATTCCATTATTACTCAATTTCCAAACTTCTTATATTTTTTAGTTAAATAATTTTCTTCAAAAATTTATTTCTTGGGCTAGGGACATCAGAATTCAATTTCGGGCATACGCTAAAGTCCCATATTTTTCTACGGACCCTCCGGGACTGTCAAATTACTGGTCTGAGTCCATTTACCTAAAATGTTGACCGAAGTCAACTTATATTCAAATTTAAAGGCAAAATTGGTATTTTTCTCAAATTTTCACATAAGGGCTTTCCAGAAGCATGTTCGAACTATGCACAAAAATTGAGGAGAAAGAAAATTAAGTTTTGAAGGCCTCGAAACCTCAGATTGGGTTCTAAAATACGAGATGATCTTTTGGGGTCATCATATGTTATTGTTGTTGTTGTTGTTGTTGCTTCTTGTTGGGATTCTTATAATAAGAATGTCAAATAGATAGGTCTCTGTTATGATTTTTCTAGCAATATATTTGGCTGGTCAAATTTTTTATATTTTATATTTCTTGATTGGGTGGTGTATTGTTGTTAGTATTGTTGTTGTTATTGTTGTTGTTGTTGTTGTTGTTGTTGTTGTTGTTGTTGTTATTGTTGTTATTCCCAACATTGGTAATGCAACAACTGACTATTATTTATCTTAAATTTTGGTTAACTCTTGGCTTGTCATATCAAATATGCTACATGAATTTCTGGGCATCCATGGGTTTCTTGATGCCTATTGGGATTCTTGTAATAAGAATGTCAAATAGACAGGTCTTTGTTATGCTTTTTCTAGCAAAACATTTGGTTGGTCAATTTTTCTATATTTTATATTTCCTGATTGGCTGGTGTATTGTTATTATTATTATTATTATTATTATTATTATTATTATTATTATTATTATTATTATTATTATTATTATTATTATTATTATTATACTCTTCTTGTAAGTATTTGAATAGAAAGTATGACAAGGGAAAGATGCACTAAACGTAGTTGGGAGGACGTGGTGACAACTATCAAACACTTCTCAGGCCAATATTAGTGAAGCATCAACCCCTACATCTCAACAGGCTCGTTCAAACCAATATATTATCTCGTCTCATGAAAGTAGTTTTCGGCAGCTTGTACGTACATCTCAAGACGTCCATGATCAACAAACAACTTCTACTTCTCAAAATGTTGGTAGTCAACAAGCAACTCCCGCTTCTCTGAATATTAGTCATCAACAAGCACCTCATTCTTCTCAGGATGTTGGTGCTCAACAAGAAACTCCTTCTCAAGATTTTTCTACTGAACAAACACTTGTATTTTATGGAAATAATAATCCACAGGAAAGATGAGATACTACTTGTGGAATAAGATCTTTGAAAGTAAACGTATATACGTAAGTAAATCTAATTATACAAGTTGCGATTAAATACGTTTTCATTTTATTATCTTCCAATAAAATGTTGTGTTAATTATTTATGTAGATTGTTCCCACATGAAGCTGTTTGGGATGTAACAATAGCCTTTAAAAAAAGCTTCTCTGGATCATGACATTGTTGGAGCAATGTTCCGGAGCATATACGAGATAGATGGTTCAATGACTTTGAGGTATTTATATTTAACTGTAGTAATTGACTTAACTTGATAAACGATACTAAACTAAATGTTTACTTTCTAATTGCAGAAAAAATATTCTTTTTCTAGTGAGGATAAAGTTTTTATTTGAAGGACTTTTGAGCATGTGGGGAGTGAAAGGTTAAGTGATAGTTTGGGAAAAACAAAAAGATAGTTTCCAAAAACAAAGAAAATACCGCAGTGGATTGCTAAAGTTCACTGGGATGTTTTGATGCAATATTGGAACTCTGGTGATTCTTTTAAAAAATATCATCAATCAACTCAAAGAATAGAATGTCATCTAATAATGGAGAAGGTCCTTCCGTACATACTGGAGGATCTGTTGCATTTGCTGAGTATAAAAGAAGACATGTATTTCTTTATCTTTTTAGTATTAATCGTTATTAGTCAAATTTTATTCTATGATATATCCTGTTAATTAACAATATCTTTAATGATTGTAGAAGGAGCTAACGGGAAAAGATCTCCGTAATGATGAACTATTTCTGAAGTCTCACAGAACCCCGACAACTCCCTCTCCACTCTAATCGAGGCAACCCCAGCAAAGCTAAGGTCATGGTCTTGGCATGACAGTCCAGTATATCATGATAAGGTGTCAGTCAATCCATCCCCAAAATGACATTGAAATCAACCATATCGAGAAGTAGGAGAGCTACACTAGTCTCAAGAACCCCAATAACAACCACACATGAACGATAGGCACGATCTATAATAATAGAGTCACCCACCAGTGTGGACACATATACATGAACACCTAAAGAATCATGAGGCACAACCAAATATGAAGCAAAATAAGAAGGCACATTGGAGTATCTAGATCATGGATCAAACAAAACTGAAGCATCTCTACTACAAACTAGAACAATACCTATGATAACTCTATCGGAGGACTCAGCCTCAGGCCTGGTTGGGAAATCATAACATCGAGGCTAGCCCCCCCCCCCCACTCCGAACCATATCCCTAAGATGACCTCATGTTGGTTGGCCTCCACCTATAGCGGCCTGGCCTCCACCTCTAAGGGCATGACCTCTACCTTTAGCAGGCTGACCCCTACCTTGGACTCCTTGACCCCTACCTCGAGCTATCTGGGCAGGCGGTGCGGGAATCATGGCACGAGAACTTTGCTGCTGCGACTGAACACCTACTAATCTCGGACAGGTCCTTCGAACATGCCCATACTCACCACATACTGCGGTTGAGGAAACTGAGACTGACCCTGATGGGCCGGCTGACCGCGATAGTAACTCTAAAGAGGGGGTCCTCTGATAGGAGTTGGCAGTGCACTATAAGTTGGCTGCCCTAAAGGAGGTACATAAGGACCACGACCCCTTGAAGCTCCATAGGATATCTGAAGTGCTGAATGAAACGGCCTAGGATGATGGCCTTTACCAAAAGTACCTCAGCCTCCAGATGAGACCCCACTGAATCTACCGGAGTGAGGAAGCCTCTTGTTAGACCCCTGACCACTCCCCTGAGCTAAAACAATCTCAACTTGTCTAGCCACATTGGCTGTATCCTGGAAAGAAATCTCACTACCTGTCTCCTTAGCCATCTGCAATTTGATAGGCTGAGCGAGTCCCTCAATAAATCTCATCACCCTCTCTCTCTCTCTCCTTCTCTCAGTGGGAAGTATAAGAAGAGCATGACGGGCCAAATCAACAAATCTGGTCTCGTATTGAGTGACGGTCATAGAACCCTACTGAAAGCGCTCAAACTGCCTCCGGCAGTCCTCCCTCTAATGATAGGAAGATACTTTTCCAAGAATAGCTGAGATAACTGGTCTCAAGTGAGAGCTGGTGACCCGGTTGGTCTGGCCAAAAAATAATCCCTCCACCATTTCTTGACGAAACCTGATAGACGAAAAGCAGCAAAGTTGACCCCATTGGTCTCTACTATCCCCATGTTCCGTAGAACCTCGTGACAACTTTCCAAATCATCCTGGGGATCCTCTGAAGATGTACCGCCATAGGTAGTAGTAAATAGCTTGGTAAACCAATCCAATCTCCGCAAAGCATCAGAAGACATAACTGATCCATCACCAGTCTGTGCTACAACACCTGGCGGATATACCCCAATTGGTTGAGCTGCTGGAGTTTGAAACTGGGGATACATCTGCTCTGGAGTGTGAGTAGCGAGAGTCTGTGCTCCTCCCCCAGCTCGAGAGATGTCTGGTGCTACAGGAAGTATGCCGGCCTGAGTAACACTCTTCATAAGGCCCACTAGACGGACCAAAGCATCCTGAAGTACCGGGGTAGCTATGAACCCCTCTGGAACCTGAGCTGGCCCTACTGGAACGGTCTGGGCCGGAACCTCATCATCAAACTCTACCTGAGGCTCCACCGCTGGTGTTGCTGCTTGAGCTCTAGGTTGATCCCTGACCCTGCCTCGGCCTTTGTCATGGCCTCGGCCTCGTCCTCTACCCCTCGTAGGAGCTGCCACTGGGGACTCGGGCTGCTGATCAGTTGATGAAGCAGTATGTGTTCTCGCCATCTGTGAAATAACAAAGTAGAGAGTTCAATTAGCATTAAGAGATCAAACCGCATGACAGATATGAATAAAAGTGAAATTGTTCCTAACTTTGTAGCCTTTGGGGGATAAGTACATACGTGTCTGTAATGATCCCTCGGACTCTACCAAGCTTGTCCGTGAATTGTGAAACCTAGTGCTCTGATACCAACTTGTCACGACCCGAATTTCCTACCTTCGGGGCCGTGATGACGCCTAACATTGTACTCGCAAAGCAAGCCAACGTTACAGAATATTACACCTTTTTCCTTATCCTTTTGTAATTAAAATTTAACAAACTAAATCAGCGGAAATAAAATCAAAAGTACATAATTTAAATGATTACTCATATACTATTAACGAAAGTCGAAATAGATGTCACCCAGAAACTAGTGTCATAACTCATGAATATTCTGTGAATACTACAAGTAATGGTTTGAAAGAAAATACATCTATCTTGAAGAAAGTAAAACAGAAATGAAGTAAAGATAGAAGGGAACGTCAGGTCCTGCGGACGCCTGCAGGACTACCTTGGGTCTCCTGAATGCAGTATCAGCAACTGACCTCTCGATCAACCACTACCAGCTCCGAAATCTGCACAGAAAGTGCAAAGTGTAGTATCAGTATAACCGACCCCATGTGCTGGTAAGTGTTGAGCATAACCTCGACAAAGTAGTGATGAGGCTACGGCGGGGTATAATAATATATAACCTACAATAGTTTATACTAGGACAGAAAGGAATTGCAGAATGAAATATAATAGTAACTTGCATTAAATAAATACAGAACTCAGGCTTTCTACCAATATTCAGCTATAACCAATCCTTAAGAGAGTTTCAATACCACGATAATGAATCTCAGTAGGAAAAGAATACATAAATAACACTTGATGCGGAACGCATCCCGATCCCACCATATAAACAATAACATTGTAAACATTCACCCTTATTACTCCTTATTGCAGTGTGCAACCCGATCCCACCAGTCCACCCTTATTACTCCTCAATACATATCACACTCATTCCTCATGTTGCGGCGTGCAACCCCAATCCCACATGTCCACCCTTATTACTCCTTATTGCGCAGTACAATCTGATCTTACCAGACAATCACATTTCACCTTATTCCTCCTATTACGGTGTGCAACCCGATCCCAACATATCAGTACCAATCAAAACACAAGAACAAGTATTTCACAATTTAACTCAAAACTTTCCACAACATTTATACCACAAATCATAATAACGGGAGGTCTACGCCATTACGAAACTTCAACAGTTAATACTACATAGCGAGACCAATCAAAGTGTACCATAAAGCACTAACAAATCAACGTTAACCAACAAGGTAATAAAATAAAACTATGAAACAATTAATACTTCAATAGAGAAAACAACAGTTAATATGAAGCAATTAGACATGAAAACATTTATGAGCAAGTAGCAATTAAGACAAGAAACAATATATTAGGAAACGGGGAAGGGAACATGCTAAAATGATAATTTGGTGGCGCATAGGTACTCGTTACCATACCTATACGCCACACACATGGATTTCACATAAAAAATAAGTCGGGGGTCCCTAATCCCTCAAGTCAAAGTTAGACCAAACACTTACCTCAAGTCAACGGGTATTTCAAAGCTCAATCACCGCTTCACCTCTTGATTCCACCACCAATTCACTCGTATCTAGTCATAATTAACTTAATAATATCAATAAATGCTAAAGAAATCAATTTCAATGCATAATTATAGGTTTCTTCCCAAAAAGTCAAAAATCGACCTCAGGCCCATTTGGCCCGAACTCGAAATTCGGACCAAAATCCAATTACATTCATCCCTGAGCCCGAATATACAATTAGTTTTGGAATCTGACCCCAAATAGAGGTCTAAATCCTCAATTTATAAAAATCCCTAGTTTTACCCAAACCCCCAATTTCTACCATTGAAATCTTAGATTTTTGGTTGAAATTCATGAAATGTGATGGGAAAGTAAAAGAAAGTGGGTTATGATCACTTACCAAAGTTTTGGGGAAGATTTGGTCTTGGGAGAATTGCCTCTAGGGTTCTAAGATTTGAAAAATGTGAAGAATGGGTGAAAATCCCGCCTAAGTCCCTTTTTACACAGTTGCAGATGTCGCATTTGTGACCTGAGCTTCGCAATTGCGAAGCTCACATATGCGGGGTTGGTATCGCAAATGCGAACCTATCGCATTTCGGCTAGTGTTGCAAATGTGAACCTTTGGTCGCAATTGCGATGATACCCCCTTCCCTGACTACTTCACAAATGCGAAGATATGTTCGCATTTGCGAACTATGCTGGCCCAGGTCTTCTTCGCAATTGCAATAAAGACTTCGCAATTGTCATGCCTTCTATGCTCGCATTTGCGAAGCTTTGCGAAATCATAGGCCTGCTACAGATACCAGACGCAATAACAAATTTCTAAGTTTCAAACTCATTCCGTAGCCTATTCAAAACTCACCCCGAGCCCTCGGGGATCCAAACCAAACATGCACACAAGTTTAAAATATCATACAAACTTGCTCGCGCGATCAAATCGCCAACATAACACCTAGAACTACGTATTCAACACCAAAACACATGAAATTTCAAGATAGTTTCAAAACTTCTATTTTCTCAACCAAAGGTCTGAATTACATCAAATCACTTCCGTTTTTTACCAAATTACATAGATAAGGTTTAAATATCATAAGAGACCTGTATCGGGTTGCGGAACGAAAAAACGGGCCTTATACCAATAAGATCAAGTCTTTTGAATTATTACATTTTCAGTCTTATCAATTTCTTTCAAAAATTATTTCTCAGGTTAGAGACCTCGAAATTGAATTCTGAGCATATGCCCAGGTCCCATATTTTACTGCGGACCCTCTAGGACTGTCGGAACACGGGTCCAGATCCGTTTACCTAGAACATTGACCGAAGTCAACAAACATCATCTTTTTAAACCAAAAATCATCATTTCTTTAAATTTTTCACATAAGGGCTGTCTGGATACACGCCTTGACTACGCACGTAAATCGATAAAATATAATAGGAGGTTTTTAAGGCCTCAGAATACGGATTCGACTTCTAAAATAAGAGATGATCTTTTGGGTCATCACACTTGCACACTAAATTTTTGGTAACATTCTACAAGATGTATTGCTAAAGTTACAATTAATTTTTCAACAATTTAAGAAACAAAATATAAAATAAAAGTAATAAGAAACAACTCAAGCATGTGAACCTAAAACTAAATTGTCATTGGCAGGCAGGAACCTTATGTCTTTGTCCCATGAAGCAAGAAACTTTGCTACTTTCTTTTTATACACTGAAATCATCAGAAGCTAGACCATTTTCACTATATCAGAACAAACTTATGAGATATGGTCAGTCAATCTACACTGAGGAATACATTTTCTGAACAAAGCAAAAGCAAGCACATAAGCCTATAATTTCTGTTAGCATAAAGAAGGTAATTGATTTTGTCTATTTTGTATTCTTATTGTTTGCCTTATTATTATGATACACTATGATACGTTATTGTGGTTTTTTTCTTCTGTCCCAAAAGAATATATCTCCAAGACTAGTGTTAGAGTTATTGTTCAAGGATATAAATATGATAGAATATCACAAGCACCTTTTATCTTACCCTACTATTTTTTGTCTATGAATTGTAAGAAAAACTTCTAAGTTTTTTCACATTCTATACTTGAGAAACATACATCAACTCTATAGCACCTCTTCTTGTGCACATCAAGAAAATAACAGTGATAAGATGACCATCTGCAATTACAGATCTTCACAAAAAATTTATCTACTTGGTAACTTTTTTATTCTCTGTAATAACCAATTACTATTATTTTTTCAGAATATATTTACAGAAATTATTAAAGAGAAGGTAGGTGAGACTTAAATAGCAAGGAGTGAAGAAGGTTTTGAAGTAGATGATACAGAGATGGAAATAAACATGGCAACAAATGGAGATGAGGAAGGAGAAAAAAAATAGCAAAGAAACTGTTGTGGATTTGTTGAAAACTATACCAGATGAGCAACTACTGAAAACTTGGATTGAAACAGTTGGAGGTGCAAAAAAGGAAGAATATATGGTCCTGGTCCCAAAAATTGTCTTCTGGCAAATTCATTGGATATTAATTATGCATATTCTAGTGCTCCTAATCCTCTAAATATTCCCACCCAACATGTTTTTGAAACACCCGAATTTCAAAAAACTTCTTGAGAGTGCACTGAGTAAGGAATGGAGAACATGCTGCCACGAATGCAAGCGGATATTCATGAGGATATGAAAGAGGAAGTAAAAGTTTCTTGCTAAACTAGAAAATGAATTTGTATACGTGTAAAATCGGGGGCAATGCATACCCTAATTTTCCGGTAAAGAAGACGGAAGAAGGGCATAGACGTACGAGGTTGAAATCGAGGTTGGGAGCCTTTCGTACAGAGACCCATAAAAGGTGAACAATGTGTTCATTGTCGGACGTGATAAGGCATCGTTCCTCGGAACCAAAATGAGCTCTAAAGACCTCTAGAAATATGGCAAACGGTTACGCACGACGAATAGAGGGCTGTGATATCCATACCTGGCCAGATATCACGGTGCAGATCTTGTCTGATGTCGGTTATGGATCAATAATTAACGAGAAAGAATAATTTTTACCTTTTTTAGATTTGTACTAGGGATGAAACACTCCTACTATACAAAGGGGAAGTTTTTCTTTGATAATGCACATTATACCTCGCAAACCAAGACAATACAAGTTCAATTTTCTGCTTTCTAGCTATTGTAAAGTTCTTACTTTACTGTTTTTTCTCCATTCACAATCGGCTTCGAACCAAGGGTCTGATCGAGGGCAAAACTACTGTTCAACCTAATTTTGATCTAGGGTATAACATTGCAATTGGTTTGATTATTCATTTTATCTTTAACTTGTTTATCTAATATTCTTGATTATTTGTGTTGCATCAACCCACATATCCTTAAAATTGTGTACAAATTTAATTGTTATCCATTTTAAAGGTAAACAGTTTGGCGTCCACCGTGGGACTAAGGATAATATTGGTGATTTGATACAAATTTCTATAACACTCTCTATTTTATGTTTTTCTTTAAAATTTTAATTTCAGGTCAATTTGAAAATGTCAAATTCTCAGTTTTCTCACTTGAATGTTAACATTGAGTCTGGCCATCATGGCGAAAATAATAACCTGGTGCCTAGAAACGAGGTGGCCCATGCTGACCTAACGGAGTCCAATTGCTGATCTGATTGATGCAACTCGCAGGTGGCTATCGACGTCCATCTGCCAACTGACCCTGAAAACAACATTTGCGGGGGACCTTGACTAACAGCTCGAGAAGCGCCCGAAGGCAAAGGCTACAGGGTAAGCCTACCATTAATCTTCGAAATGTTGTAGGCTCAATAGGTGGCGATAGCAGAGCTACAGAACCAAGGCCACGTCCCCAGGTGGGTTGAGCCAGAATAATTCCGGGAAAACGTCCGAAGAAATGAACAAATCACCGAGAGAACGTGTGAAGCTGAGTCTGGGGTCAATGCAGAAATAATGAAAATGCTTGAAGCATTAAAGAAGCGGGTGGAGTCAGGTAAAAATTAAATTGAGGCTAATGACAAGAAGGTGAAAACATACAATTCCAGGGTCGATCAAATTCCGTGAGCACCCCCGATATTAAAAGGGTCGGATTCCAAGAAGTTTATCAAGAAGCCTTTTCCTCCGAGCGTGGCACTGGCTGAAATCATTTGCGATAACGGGAAGCAATTTGTTGGCAACAAGGTAAATAAATTTTTTGAAGATCACAAGATCAAGAAGATACTATCGACACCTTATCACTCTAGTGGGAACGGATAATCAACAAACAAGACCATACTTCAAAACTTGAAAAAGAGATTGACCGGTGCGAAAGGGAAATGGAAGGAGTCCTACCAGAAATCCTGTGGGCATACCGCACGACTTCAAAATCTAGCACCGGGGCCACCCCGTTTTTATTAGTCTTTGGAGACGAAGCCTTAATAACAGTCAAGGTGGGAGAACCGATCCTCACGTTCCAATATGCGACAGAAGAGCCAATCGGCGAGGCCATGATCACGAGCCTAGAACTATTGGATGAAAGGTGGGAGGCTGCCCTAGTCCGATTAGCTGCCTAGAAATAGTGAATAGAAAGGTATTACAACCGAAGAGCTAGCCTCCGACACTTTTAAGTCAGGGACTTGGTGTTGAGGAAAGTAACATTACACACTAGAAACTCGAACGAACGGAAGCTAAGACCGAACTGGGAAGGACCATATAGAGTTATCGGAATAACCGGCAAAGGCTCGTATAAACTCAAAGCAAGAAACAGTGTATAACTACTGAACAATTGGAACGTGACACACTTGAAACAGAACTACTATGAAGGTGCAAACTTAATTACTTCTTAATCATGTTATAAATCGGACAAACATATGCAGGTAAATGACCAAGGACGGATGTGGCCATTAGGTTTGAAAGCACGTATTGCACTCTTTTTCATTGAACATGTTTTGTCCAAAAGTGACTATTTCGGGAAGGTTTTTAACTTAGATTCGAAGACCGATTTCAAACTGGAGTTAACGATTGTTCATTTCAGGTCAATAGTATCTGAGCCCTCACAAGTTTGACCTCGAATATTGGGGGCCATTACCCTCCGATTAAGGTCTTTATTAAGGGAAAAGAAAACTTTGTGTGCTAAAAGTAAGGCTTGGTGATTAGGATTCGTTGTAAGGGCCAAACGGTCATATTAACCGTGCCCACATAGTCCACTCTTGCCACAACAAAGTTTTCGTACGCTTTCGATCATGTACCTCACATACTAAGAAATGAAAGAAATTTCCACTTTGCTACAATGCATTTTTATTTCTTCGATCTCAGATCCTAGACCCAACGGGCTACCCCTTCTCGGGGACTATCGAGCCCACGGGCTACCCCTACTCGGGGATTGTCGCTCGAAGAAATTTTCGACTACCCGGGCTACCGAATCTTGGGAGCACCTAACCTATTAGGTGGTTACCAACTATAAAAGGCTACTACTACCCTAAAAATGGCTCGGAGACATCCGAAGTCCGTAGCCAGAAAGTAAGGCCTTTAGGAAAATTCGAAAACTACTAAAAGGTTACCCTCGACAAAAACATCATCTAAAGATTCTTTAGCATCTTAAGAACCTTTGATCTCACCGAGGGTTAGAAGCCACAAGTAAGTGACATTGAAGTCTGATTTTATGCTAAGGCATTAAAAACGATACACAAGTAGAAATTGCAAAAAGATGCTAACAAAGTACAGACACGATATTTCCAGAAAGGGAAAATTTTCATATATATTCCAAAATATATTTACAAAGGCCCGATAGAACGTCCTCAAAGAAAACAAAAAAAATACATAAGAAAAAATAAGAAACTGGAAAAATACTAAGGCATCTACGTCTAGTCTTCACCGGAGCCCAACTCATCGCCAGAACCCTCGAAGCCCCAGAACGCTCAGAACCCTCGAAGACTTTGGGAACCTTAGGCTCGTAGAGCTCCTTTGCTTCATCCTTGAGCCTCCTAGATTCTTTGATCTTGACCAATAAGTCAAAACCTTGGGCGTGGATCTCTCAAGGTTCTCTCTCCGGGATAGCCACTTTATGTATTCATTCTTTGTCTTTAAACTAATGTCGGTTGCTTCCACATCGACCTTGTATTGGGCCATCCTTTCCTCGGAATTAGTAGAGGCCGCATCCAGCTTGGACCTGAGTGCAGCATGTTCATGCCTAAGGGCATCCCGTTCCGAGATGGCCGAGCTCAGCTGTGCCCGTAGATCATCATTTAGCTGATACCACTTATCAGCTTTGTCCTTATCCTCCCGGAGTTGATTCTCAATCGATACCAGCTCCGCCTTTGTCGTTTCCTTCTCTAAAACGAGCAGGTCCATCCTGCCCTTCCACCCTTCGGCCATGGCCTTGACCTTGTCCATCTTACCCCTAAGCTGGGTGATTAGGTCTATCTTCTGTTGGACCTGTGAAGTTGTGTCGTTAGTCACCATGAATAGCTGCTCATTCTTAGCCTCAGAGATCTTTGACTTCTCAACCAGGTCGGCATGTTCCCGCCTCAAGGTCGAGGCCTCCTGCTGAGCTTTTCCCATCTCGGCCTAGAGAATTGAGAGGTCTTTAAGGGCCTCGTCCTATTGCATACTAAGAGCCTTGTACATGTTCTTCTCCAAACCTTCTCTTTGAGCTCGAACTCGAGCTGGCTAACCGCCAAGCGGTGCCATAGGAAGCTTTCATGGCGAAGTACTAAAGCTTGAATAAAAAAATAATGAAGTTAGTAAAGGACATCAAAGTCCAAAGAAAGACTCACAAAGGGATACAAGGGGCCGATGCCTCGTTGAAAAGGCTCGATGTGCCCACCTCGTTCATCTTGGACTGGTCCTCCTCGATCACCAGGCATCGGAGTAGCTGGCTATACCCACCGAAGCATACAAGACCAGGGCATCCTCCGGGGCTGTGAGAATGACCGTTCTCTTGCGCTCGGGATCCATGCTCGGCACGGGAAATTGCTTCTCTAATCTTAGGATCGAACTTGACCCTGCAACTCGCGAGCCTACATCCTTCTTCGGGACCTCTAGGTGACCAAGCCTGGAAAAATCCTCTAATGTGGCCATGTCCATGCCGTTGAAAAATGAGTTGAGGGGATCATCTGGGCCGTACACTCCCTCACTTGACTTTTCTTTTCCTGTTTGGGCCTCCTCGAGCATAGACTTGACATACGAGGATTTCTCCAAGACGTCGATGACACCGGTTGCCTCATTCGGAACAAGAGCAACCTTTTAGGAGGCCACAACCTCCATCTCCCCCTCAGGTTCCTGAGGCAGAAGGGAATCGACCTCATGGTCTTTTTTATCGGTCATTTCCTGCTCCCTAGCAGGGGTAAACCCATGAGCGACGAAGATGTCGTCTTCTTCGGGCTCATCCCTGAGTCGGTAGAGAAAGCCAGGGTTCGGTACCCTAGACTTGGTGTTCTTATTGGGCTTTCGGACGCAGGTGGTCGCCCTCTTCATCCCCTTCGCCTCGGGATCCGAGGAACCCAAGGAGTTTCTTTTTTTCTTCTTCTCCTCTTTCATGGAAGCCCCGAGCTATCCCAAAATGGAGGGCTCAACAACCAAGGACGAATATTCATCCTCATCCAGCGGCCTAAGTTTGGTGGTCTTAGGCAGACCTGCAAGAAAAGAGAAAAGGTTAGCACTGAAAAAATTAAGAGCATGACAGTAACTATTTAAGGAAGAACCTCACTAGAATGAGCCTCCCATTTGCCCTTAGAAAGTTTGCGCCATGCCCGTTCGGAATACATCATCTTCTTACAAATCCCCTAGATCCACTCCTTGAGTGGAGGGATTACATCTAAAGCTCGGGCTATAACTGCATGACCACAAACATAGGTGATGAGATAAACAACAAAAAGAAAGAAACACCCGAGTAAGACAATACTTACGGGTTGTGTTCCACTCCTTGAGGAACGATAGAAACCTTAGGGGGATCAGGTCTTCGGCTTTCATCCGAACAAACCTCCCCTGCCACCCTCAGTCTCGGTCCTCGTCAATGCTTGAGAAAGGAGCCTTTCTTACTCGGCGAACGAGCTTGATCAGTCCCCTCTGAGAAGATTCAGGGACTGTACAGGCGGAGTAGGTGGTCGAGGGTGAAGTGAGGAGATTTGGTATTGTTCACAAAATGGCACAAGAGGATCATGATCCTCCAGAAGGACGAATGGATTTGCCCAAGATACACCTCGTACCTCTTGCAAAAAGCAAGAACTATGGGATCCACAGGGGAAAGTGTGAAGGGGTAAGTGTAAACACTCAGGTACCCCTTCATATAAGTAGTAATATCATCATTGGGCCCGGGGATGACCACGTCCTTGCCCTCCTATTTACAGTCCGCTCGGACTATGGGTAGGGTTTCTTCAATGATGGAGAATATGTATCTTCATGCTTCCTCCTCGGTCTTGTTGACTAGAGGCCGTCTCGACCTTGAAGTCATCTCCGATAGAGCAGCCCCCGGGTATGAAGCTCTTCATAGGGGGATCATGATACACCTCAGGAACGATCACCTCGGCATCTGCGGCCGGGTGGGAAGATGAAGGGACGGCCTACTGAGGCACTGACTTGGAAGTTTTAGCCATTATGATCTAGAATATATATGTCTGGAGAAAAATATGGAGATTTCAAAATGGTATGAAGATCTGAGATGAAGGTTCAAAGAAGAAGTATGAGGATGAAGGTATGAAGGTTCAATGAACAATGTATGAAGATCTGGAGAATTACGAGCTGTTAGAATGTTTGAAGGTAAATTCTAGAATCGAAAAGTAGAAGAAGTGAAGGGGGCTGAATCTTTTATAGGGGAAAATTCAATCATTGCGCGCCAATTGGCATTCGAAGAAAGCCAACTGATGACTGACACGTGTTCGAAGTCAGAACGACGCGACTGATCAGACGTTTTGATTTACCTGTCATCTCAGTCATAATGTACGAGGGTAAGCCCGAGTTTATCTATTCGTTTTCCATCATTACGACAAACCTACCCTCCAAAAAATGAGGGTATACGGGTAAAATCGGGGGCAATGCATATCCTAATTTCCCGGTAAAGAAGATGGAAGAAGGGCACGGACGTACGAGGTCGAAATTGAGGCTGGGAGCCTTTCGTACCGAAACCCATGGAAGGTGAACGATGTGCTCATCGTCGGGCGTGATAAAACAATGTTCCCCAGATCCAAAACGAGCTCTAAAGACCTCGAAAAATATGGCAAACGGTTACGCACGACGAATAGAGTGTCGCGATATCCATACCTAGCCGGATCTCACCCGATGTCGGTTACGGATCAGTAATTAATGAGGAAGGAGTATAGTTACCTTTTTTAGAGTTGTACTAGGGATGGAACTCTCCTACTATATAAAGGGAAAGTTTTTCTTTGATAACATACATTGTAACACGCAAACCAAGGCAATACAAATTCAATTTTCTACTTTCTAGCTATTGCAAAGTTCTTACTTTATTGTTTGTTCTCCATTCACAATCGGCTTCGAACCAAGGTCCTAATCGAAGGCAAAACCACTGTTCAACCTAAGTTCGTGCTAGGCTATAACATTGCAATTGGTTTGATTATTCATTTTGTCTTTAACTTATTTATCTAATATTCTTGATTATTTGTATTGAACTAATCCACATATCTTTAAAATTGCGCACAAATTTAATTGTTATTCATTTTAAGGGTAAACAGAGTTGACTTAACTTTTTCATTTTGGAAAGAAGAAGTGAACATGGGAATAGAAGGTACATAGTGGAAAGCGAATTGCTGACCCAATATTTGGTTGGTGTTTTATGGCATCGGCACATTATAATTCGAAAAGGAATATCAAAATACGGATTATTTTGAGAATGGATCAATATGTATGTCTTGAATAAATAAGGTGAGACCGAACAATTTTTATTTACTGACAAGCGTGTTATGGACCTAAGAATCACAAGCTCCGGTAGAAAAGAGATTAGTTTTTCCAAGAGACCTCATTACCTAAAGTCATAGCAAACTTATCTAACTTGTGACTACAAGTATTGTACTTTCTACTTATATACACAAAAATAACATCATTTAGGTGATGTCTAAGGTGCCACACATCTTCACAAGCTATATTTACATCCCATGCGATCACCATCCTTCTATTGAGCATATGAACCAGCCTTTGATTGTCCGATAAAATAGTAATTTTCCTCCATCCACAGTTGATAGCAATCTGCAAAGCTTTCCTAATTGCCAATGCTTCAGCTATCACAGCCTTGCTAACATACTGAGGGGGACTACCAATACCATGGGCATGAAGCACAACACCGTCAACCTTCAAGGCTACCATCCCAATGCTTGCTTTTCGGGTCTTTTGATCCAACCCTGCATCAACAAAAAGCAATATATTTTCAGCAAATATATTGGACAGATTGGATCCATGGAATGAATTCTTTTAGCAATAACACTTTTAACAGGCAAAGTATTCAAAATACACTTTCTTAAAAAGTGTTTCAGCTTATTTTAATCTTGAAGGACCAGAGATGGTTCCAAAATAATTTAGGAAAAATATGAGAGCTACAACCTAGAGTAATTTTAGAAGGCCTATCGTTCATTAATATCAACTTAGCAAGATGGTACCCAGATTTCACTTCATAGTTGCCTGAACTAGTATAATATCAAATGAGTTTATCCTTTCCTCCAACAACTGAAAGAGGAATTGATAAAATAGCAAGCACATCATCTTGATTGAAGAGTGAATTTAGAGTCTGAATATTCCAGAAATTTCGATCTCTATCTATCAGTTCAGAAACTTTCGTATCACAAGACACTCTCTCTATCAACCAAGAAGGATATAAAGAACTCTCTTTAGGCAACCATGGGTCTCGCCACATATTTACATCTTGGGTCTCGCCACATATTTACACCTGTTCCATCTAAAACCCGTCAAGCAACGCTCTATGTCCCGCATTTATGGGCCCCATTTTTTGATTATACCTAAGTTCTATATATATATATATATATATAAACAAAAAAAATATAAAGTGAAACAATACGTGGGAAGTTGGCACAAAAAGAGAACACAAATTTGAGATAGTGAGTGCCAATGGGAGGGGCCCACTTCTATTACTCATGGTAATTTATTTTCAAAATAAAATAAAAATCTGAAAGTATAATTACATGGTAAGAAAGAACATTACTAACTTTTTGGGAATAGAAAAAGTCTTTTTGGGAATGGAAAGAGTCCCTCTTTAAGGAGAATATCTTGGAAAATAATCAATTAGGTAGGAATATATTTTTATTGATTGTAGTACATAAACAAGTACATTTTTTACTTTAAAATTTTAACTTTTCTATCACAAGTCACAACTTTCTCAAGCAAAGTGAAAACAAAAACGTGTGCACTATTCCATATTATATTTTTATACTTTGTTCTTCAATTCAAGCCTCTATTTTGCAATAGCCAAAAATTACTGTGGAGTTTCAGAGTTCAGCGTATTGATTCAAAAAATAGAGGAGTGTTTTTCGTCCGTTCTATTATCATAATTCAAGTCTTACGACAAGCATACTCGAGCAGAAATTTAATTTGATATCAAGTTATCCGTTCTTGAACCAGGTTCTATCATTCTATCCTTTTATTATTTTTTCATCTAAAATTTAATATTTTGCTATTTAATGCATTTTTAGATTATTTATTAGAAGATAAGTATGTCAAATAGAAAGTATGAATATGGTTATGAAGAACTCAAGAAAAGAAGAAGAATTCAAAATCTAATAAAATCTCAAAAAGGTGCTCTTGATAATTTTTATTGAATAATAAAGATCTTGAATCAGAAAATTTGGGAGAGTGTTCTCCAGATAAGCAAGTTAGTAATTCGGTTGAGTTAGATAATTCTAAAATTAATAATATTCAAGTAGAAAAAGAACAAGTAAGTGACAAGTCGGAAATAGATCCTCAAAAAAATCAAGAGCTTATAAATGAAATAGATAATTCAACTCCTATAAATATATATGATCCTAGCCAATGGACTAATGTAGATACAAACTTGAGAGATCTATCAGTAGAAAAGGGACCGATTAGAATAACTGACACAAATTTTTCGAATAATAATTTTTCAAGACATTTTTCTACTACACATTATATTCAAAAATTGGCAAATGGTGAAAGACATGATAGAAGATGATTAGTTTATTCTAAAGACTTAGATAAAGTATTTTGTTTTTGTTGTAAGTTGTTTAGTTCGAGTTCCGGAACTTGTAGTAGTAAACTAGCTAGTGAAGGTAGTAATGATTGGAGAAATATTAGTACTAAGCTCAAAACTCATGAAACAACAAATGAATATATTATTAATATGGCTGCATGGATTGATTTAGAAATAAGACTGCAAAAAAGATAAAACAATCGATAAAGATGTTCAAGAACAAATCAATAGAGATGGAGAGTATTGGAAAAATATATTATCAAGAATTATTGTTGTGGATCAAAACTCTTGGAAAAAATAATTTGGTATTTAGAGGGGAAAATGTAAAGATATATCAAGAGAATAATGAGAATTTTATAAGTTTAATTGAAATGATTGCAGAATTTGACGTCGTAATGCAGAAACATATTCAACGAATTAAGCATGATGAAATTCATAGTCATTACCTTGGTCATAGAATACAAAATGAATTGATAAACTTATTGGTAGGTGAAATTAAGAATAAAATTATAGAAAAAAATATAGAAGCCAAATATTTCTCAATCATACTTGATTGCACTCCAGATACAAGTCATCAAGAACAAATGTCTTTTATACTGCAGAGTGGGGATATTTCAGCAACTCCAATAAAAATTAATGAATATTTTTTAAAAATTTTAAAAGTAGATGATACAAGTGGAGAAGGTCTTTTTGAATGTCACGACCCAAAATCTAACTAGTCGTGATGGCACCTAACCCATCCCACTAGGTAAGAAACTCATCAAGTCCAATACAATATAAGTTACTGAGAAAAAATAAATGATCTCTTATACACCTCCCCATGACTGTTAGTATAAATCATGAGCTTCTAAGAGTAGAGTTTACAAAGTTGATATGAAAAAATATACTTCATCTGTTTGACAAATACATAAACAGAGTTTAAAATTCTAAGGCTACCATGAATAAGAGGCAGCTACAACAGTGACGCCGGTACATTTTCCAAGTCAGCTCCCATCGAATAGAGCAACGTCGACATCCGAAATCTGCACGCAATGTGCAGGAAGTGTAGTATGAGTACAACCAACTCCATGTACTCAATAAGTAACAAACCTAAACTTAGGTTGAAAGTAGTGACAAGCTTGTACCAAGGTCAGAGTCCACACCAGTATCCAGTAACATCTCATAACAATATTATTAAAGCATCACAAGGAATAATTCAATAATAGAATGCTCAGCTCGTTCAAAGTTCCAAGAAAAATACTTTCTTTTCAAGTATAATAGTAAAACTCAATTCTTTTTACTGAAATCACCAAAATATGAGTAAGTATGAAAACTATGAACTTTCCCATAAAACTTTCTTTCAAAATAGGAGATTTCATTTTTCAAATGATATGAGGAAAGTACAACTCTATGCCTATATTTTAATGTGCATACCAATGCAATGCAAAATAGTGACAAAACCATATGCATACTCTCAGAGTATCAATTCACTCAGTCCTCCTTATTACTCAATCCTCCTAGTCACTCAGTCCTCCCCGTCACTCAATCCTCATAGTCACTCAGTCCTCACAGTCACTCATGCCTTACAATCACTCACTCGGCACTCGCACTCAGTAGGTACCTGCGCTCACTAGGAGTGTACAGACTCCGGAGGGGCTCCTTCAGCCCAAGCGCTATAACAAGCCATGTCGTGGCATAAATCAATCAGGCCCTCAGTCTCAGTAAATCATAAATTAGTAACAACATGCTGCAGTGACCAGCCCGATCCCATAATCATCCTCACAATTAGGCCCACGGCCTCACTCAGTCATCAATCTCTCCAGTCTCTCGGGCTCAAAATGTCATGAAAATCAGCTCAAATTGATGATATAATGTATCAATAATAACAACTGAAACTGAGATATTATATGAATAAATGAGTATGACTGAGAAATATCAATAAAATCATTGAGATGACAGCAAGAATGACCACTATGGGTCCCAACAATATCGGCATAAAACCTAAACATGATATCTAGCATGATATATAACTCAATTTACTTATCACATTGTGAAAACACAGATATCAACAAAGTAGGACCACTACACAGTGTCCTGGAAACAATAGAGTCACCATTCACGGGGTGCACGCCCACACACCCATCACCTAGCATGTACGTCACCTCAACATCAATCACATAACATATAATTCGGGGCTTCATACTCTCAGCACTAAGTTTAAAAGAGTTACTTATCTCAAACCGTAAAATTCTTTATTCCGCTATGCCCTTGCCTCGTAAATCGGCATTCGAACGCCTTGAATCTATCCACAATTAATGTGATTCAATCAATACAATTTATATAAATTAATTCCATGAAAAAATATTAATTATTTCACAAAAATCCGAAATTTAACTAAAAATTGCATGTGGGGCCCACATCTCGGAATTCGACGAAACTCACAAAATCCGACAACGCATTTAACCACGAGTCCAACCATACCAAAATTACTAAATTCCGATAACAACTCAGCCTCCAAATCTTCAAATCTTATTTTCAAATCCCTAAGTCCAAATCCTCAATTTACACCTTAAAAACATGTAATATAGTCGGATTATTCGATGATAATTCAATACTATGGAGTAGAAATGATCACAAGTGACTTACCTCAAGATTTCCCATGATTTCTTGCTCAAAAATCGCCCCAGGCCGTGTTCTTTCGCCCAAAAATGTCAAAATGGGCTAAAACAAACTAGAACAGCATTAAAAACACGATTCTGGTCGCTAAAGGCCCAACTCCCGTCGCTAAAAGTGTCCAATCTGGTCGCTAAAGGTGCGCACCAGATCCTGTTGCACCAGCAGTCTTTAATTTCACTAAAAATGCTCTAACTACATCATACGAACTCGAAATTCGACGATTCTTGTTCCTATGAGTCAAAAATAATAATACAGACCTAGTACTTCAATCGAAACTTAATTTGGAGCTCATTTTCTTAGTGTGATGCCCATTTTGCTCGTTAACCAATTAACTCATGTTTCACGTCAAAAACCCAATCGCGACTTGACGAAATTAGACCAAACTTTCCAGATCGTCCCTATAATTCATTATAAAAATTTCGGAAGTCTAGAAATCAAATATTTATCTCTAGAACTAAAAATGGACCTTTGGATCATTACATGTTTATGCTCAAAATACCAATTTCTTGCAAAAACTCTTCCGAAACTCATCCGAGCCACATAGGACCCTAAACAAATGTACTAACAAGTCACATAATATGACACAAACTTAGTCGATATCTCAAATTACATTGAACAATACTAAAACATGAATTACACCCCAACTCAAGCCTATTCAAAACTAACAAATTCCAATTTCAACATTTGATGTCGAAACCTATCAAATCAATTTTGATCGACCTCAAATTTTGCACACAAGTCATAAATGATATAACGAAGTTGTTCCAATTTTCAGAATCATATTTCGATTGCAATATCAAAAAGTCAACTACCCGGTCAAACTTCCAAACTCAAATTTCTTATTTTCGTCGTTTCAAGCCTAATTTAACTATAGACTTCCAAAAAGAATTCCGGATACGCTCCTAAGTCCAAAATAAACATACGGACCTATTGGAATCATTAAAAATCCATTTCGGGATCATTTACACATATTTTATCATTCGGTCCATTTATTCAACTTAAGCTTCCAAAACATGAATTATTCTTTTAATTAAATTTTGAATCATCTGAAAATAAAAGTTGACCACTCTCGGAAGTCATAATACACAAAACAATGCTACTCATGACTTCAAATAGCTAAACGGGGTGGAAATGCTAAAAATGACATGTCGGGTCGTTACATTCTTCCCCACTTAAACACGCGTTCGTCCTCGAACGTACCAAGAGTTGTTCCCAATGCCATCAAACCAACATGTAGCCTTACCATGTACATACCTGGGGGTGATCCCACATCACCCTATGCTATCTAGATCTGATAACTCCACATAACTAAAACTTCTTAATTCAACCTGCCCTATAAGCCTTAGAATCCAAATTTCCATCCTCCGAAATTTCCTACAAGATCTGAACCTCACATCTATACATTGTATAATTCTGAACAAGTTGTACCAAGTCGTAACCATAACTCAAATACTCCAACTCAAATACCATATATCTCAATGCTCGTAGCAATGTTTTTTAATTACAGTAGTTGCTCAAATTAACCCGATGCCGGCAGTAAACCTCATATCAAAGAAGACCTCGTTCTAAAACCTTCGTACATCGCCGAAAATGAAAGAAACATACAGGAACTCATAACCACTTACTAGATCAACATGTCATGGAGCTTTCTCTCGCTTAACAAGTACTATAGCCAATTGTTTATGCTGAATTCTAAATTATTTTTTTTCAGTACGTTGTTATCAAACATCATAGTACCCATTCTAGGTCCATTGATCTTATATTACCAAACACAGCTATTCTAGCTATTTCAGTATAATCCTGCCTTTCCGGCACAGAAAATTATTTAAAACCAACAAATCAATTTCCGTGAGAAGACCATCTGTGTGTGCATGCACATATTTTTCTCAAATTGCCCTGATCAGAAAATATCATAGCATGTAGAGGAAGGAAGCAATTAATCTGATAGACGGTCAAGGAGATGCGATTTCCACACCAATATAACTCAAGCCTCAACTGTGCAATCCGTGCAACCAAAAATGGAAAAT
Organism: Nicotiana sylvestris; assembly: GCF_000393655.2. Classification (NCBI taxonomy): domain Eukaryota; kingdom Viridiplantae; phylum Streptophyta; class Magnoliopsida; order Solanales; family Solanaceae; genus Nicotiana; species Nicotiana sylvestris. The sequence continues at coordinate 198,838,002 of NC_091062.1, forward strand.
GTCTCAAATAAGAGAATCATTTCGCAAATTCAATAAGCATCACCACGACCGCAATGTTATGAGCTCATCATTCATAGTATAACCAATATATATGAATCTAATAATAGTAACCAACTCTCCTATAGCTCACATTAACAACAATCGTACGAGCAACTCAGTTGCCAATAATATAATCCACATGTCATGGTCATAGGCCTTCCATCCAAGCATATCATATAGGAGCAATCCAAAGGTATGCACGTATATGCTAAATGAAATAGGATTCTCATGCTCCTAAACTGGCATAAATAATGCGCTATACTGTAGGCATAAGCAAATTGCACTATCACAACTCAAATCGGCAAGTTAACGCAGAATTAGCAACAAACAAGTTATTCTATAAATTAGCCTCTTTGTAATCTCAAGTATAGCCAACATAGTTCTCAACAAAGGTACGAATGCGAGAAACATTATAACTTTAAGCTTAACAGTCAACTCTAGGCATATCATAGCCTAAGCTTCTTCCCGAGCATGAATAATTACCCTGATGCGCGCACATGGGTTCAAACCTCACGTATATGCGCACTCATAGTGCATAGTTATCACAATCAATTAGTGCAACTAGTGCCTCCACTGAGTTTAAATAAAATACTCACCTCAAACATGCCACAATCCCGAAATAGTATATTTTTGAGAACTCCTAGTCTCCAAATTCATAAATCACATAAATCACCATAACTGATCACAACCTCAATGCTCAAATGACTAACACATTCATCAAGAACGATCATCCCATAATAAATATTTTCAAAACTCTCTCGTGCCACATAGCAATAATTTGTATATCAGTAGTCTATCAACCAAGTGAATACTACAATACCAATGAGACATCTGTAAGTCAAAACATAATGTCCCTTTTGAAATGTACACCTTTTCTTGTGAAATACTAGGTTGTAATAACATTGATCTAAATATCCTAAATTGGCCATGCTATCCAAAATTTATGTGTTTTCTTCAAAACTAAACTGGCACCTTATACATGAAATTCTTAATCCCACAAGACACACCACCTCTATTAGACCATCATACGAAAAGTACGAGCATTTCATATCAACTCTGAGTCACCAGTAGAATACATACCCAATTAGTTAGAAATATTCCATTTGCTCCAGTCTAGAAGAAAATCACACACCATGTGTTCCTCACACCGGTAGAAAATATCCGGCTCAAACACTTTGAAATCTGTTTGCACATAATCAAGATATCAAAAATGAATTCCTCTAACTCGACCAAGCCACATAGGTTACCAAACCCAAGAATATTGTCACCAAAATATCTGTAAAGCATCACCACATCATTATTATAGAAAAGAACTGATCATATTCGTTATCGTGTTGATCCAACTTACTACCAAGCTATTCTATTTCTTTGATTCCTTTTCGAATTACCCTCAAGTCGACACTCTTACTTGACATACACCATGAACGTTACCCTAAGCTCACTACTAGAGTTCCTAGCATAAAACCACACGGCCCTATGGCCCATAAGCCACTGTATTCTTCTTAAGCATCACTGTAAGTATCGCAACTAAAACGCCCACTCTGAAAGTACCTTATGTGAATTTAAAAATCGTTCTCTTACCTCCTTTACATTGGAATGTAGAACCCGGAGTCATACAGGATTACTGCAAGTTTCAATGCCATCCAATGCAAATAATTGATTCTAGCGGTATAAGAATCCGAAAAAATTTCAATTGCTACATATACATTTCTGAATCCATAAGAATTCTTTCAAGAGTCATCTACTCTGCTCAAATCTAAATTGCACCGCCTAAACAAGCCAAATGACACATGTCCCATTAGCACAACAACACTCAAGGGAGTAACCCTTCCTTAACACCACTGGTCACATTCACGTTCCATGCGCATTAACAATTAATAACTTAATAATCCCATGATTTTAATATACTCATAAAGCGCAATATGACCCATATTCAGGAATTTCATTATTCTAGTCTTCCCCGATCTCAACCTCTGTAGGTCATACTAACCCATGAGTATGTTTCAAACCAAAACCTAAATTGAACATATAACCATCAAAATCGAATTGTCAATAGCAAGCTCCTCCACTTGGCTCAAAGCCATAGATCGGAACATTCAATAATTTACAATACACATATCCAGTTAATGCCATAACACTTAGTGAGATTTGACTAAATTCTTCATAAGCTCATGCAGCACAACCTATATGGTTTCTCAAATCGTCCACAAAGCTCACCCTCATTCTCGTGACAGTCAGGTCAACTTTATTCACTAATTCAAATTCAAATCCCAATACCACTACCCCACCGGTAGTAAAGAAAAAAAATTCTCCACACAATATTGTAAGGATCACACATCTGTAATTTACCTTGCAGGTGATAACCGACATGTTTAGCTTCAAACTGGCATCTCTCTATGACCTTTCACCGCCACAACTATTAGGCCATCAATTAATCTTTCTGAGTTTGGACTCATCAACAAGACATGAAAATTTTAATTTGTCCCACAATTTCACAACATGAAAGATCCTTTAACACATTCATAACTCGAGACTCTAAGTCAAAATCGAGATAGGAGTTATATACTCAAAAGTCCCTTTTGTTTACTTTTAAACCATCTAAACACATCCCGCGGTCATCTCGCACTCATCATATCACCATTCAACCGCTTATCGAGCCATATATTTCAACTCATAAGGACACTACCGGACACATAAGTTCAATACACATATTGTTACAACTGAAACTACCGAGCGTAAGCTGCGGTCTACACCTGGCCTCAAGTCCTCCAGACTGGACCATTACCGAAACACAAATTACACATCTCGAATCTCGTTTATGGAATTACAATCCTTTAATGCACAACTGAAACCGAGTGCTCACATGCACACACGCATGCATGTAAGAAATTCAAAGAGTTACATTTCAAAGCTGAATCAATTCCACACGATAAGGAAAAAAAGATGGGAAGTTTATCCTAAATTCCATGTAGCCTCTCGAAGATAGGTATAGACGTCATCCTACCGATCCGCAAGACTCTACTAGACACTTGCTCATGACTTGTAGAACCTATGAACCTAGAGCTCTGATACCAACTTGTCACGATCCAAAATCTAACTAGTCGTGATGGCACCTAACCCATCCCGCTAGGTAAGCCAACTCACCAAGTCCAATACAATATAACTTACTGAGGAAAAATAAATGATCTCTTATACATCTCCCTAGAACTGGTAGTACAAATCATGAGCTTCTATGAATAAAGTTTAGAAAGATGATATGAAAAAAATACATCATATGTATGACAAATACATAAACAGAGTTTAAAATTCTAAGGCTACCATGAACAAGAGGCAGCTACAATAGTGACGCCGATACATTTTCCAAGTCAGCTCCCATCGAACACAACAATGTCGACATTTGAAATCTGCATGCAATGTGCAGGAAGTGTAGTATGAGTACAACCGACCCCATGTACTCAATAAGTAACAAACCTAAACTTAGGTTGAAAGTAGTGACGAGCTTGTACAAAGGTCAGAGTCCACACCAATATCCAGTAACATCTCATAAAAATATAATTAAAGCACCACAAGGAATAACTCAATAATAAAATACTCAGCTCGTTCAAAGTTCCAAAAAAAATATTTTCTTTTCAAGTATAATAGTAAAACACAATTCTTTTCACTGAAATCACCAAAATATGAGTAAATCTGAAAACTATGATCTTTCCTATAAAACTTTCTTTCAAAATAGGAGATTTCATTTTTCAAATGACATGAAGAAAGTACATCTCTATGCCTATATTTTAATGTGCATGCCAATGCAATGAAAAATAGTGACAAAACCGCAAGCATACTCTGAGAGTATCAATTCTCTCAGTCACCCAAGGGAGTATCAATTAGCACAACAACACTCAAGGGAGTAACCCTGCCTTAACACCATTGGTCGCATTCACGTTCCATGCACATTACATTCTTCACAATTAATAACTTAATTATCCCATGATTTTAATATACTCATAAAGCGCAATATGAACTGTATTCAAGAATTTCATTATTCTAGTCTTCCCCGATCTCAACCTCTGCAGGTCATAACTAACCCACGAGTATGTTTCGAACCAAAACCTAAATTTAACATATAACCATCAAAATCGAATTGTCAATAGCAAGCTCATCCACTTGGCTCAAAGCCATATATCAGAACCTTCAGTAATTTACAATACACATATCCAGTTATTGCCATAACACTTAGTGAGATTTGACTAAATTCTTCACAAGCTCATGCAACACAACCTATATGGTTTCTCAAATCGTCCACAAAGCTCACCCTCATTCTCGTGACAGTCAGGTCAACTTTCTTGACTAATTCAAATTCAAATCCCAATACCACTACCCTACCGGTAGTAAAGAAAAAAATTCTCCACATAATATTGTAAGGATCACACATCTGTAGTTTACCTCGCAAGTGATAACCGGCATGTTTAGCTTCAAACTGGCATCTCTCTATGACCTTTCACCGCCACAACTATTAGGCCATCAATTAATCTTTCTGAGTTTGGACTCATCAACTCTTAAGGACACTACCGTACACATAAGTTCAGTACACATGTTGTTACAACTGAAACCACCGAGCATAAGTTGCGGTCTACACCTGGCCTCAAGTCCTCCAGACTGGACCATTACCGAAACACAAATTACACATCTCGAATCTCGTTCATGGAATTACAATCCTTTAATGCACAACTGAAACCGAGCGTTCACATGCACACATGCATGCATGTAAGGAATTCAAAGAGTTACATTCAAAGATGAATCAATTCTGCACGATAAGGAAAGAAAGATGGGAAGTTTATCCTAAATGCCCTATAGCCTCTCGAAGATAGGTATGGACGTCATCATACCGATCCGCAAGACTCTACTAGACACTTGCTCATGACTTGTAGAACCTATAAACCTAGAGCTCTGATACCAACTTGTCCCACTAGGTAAGTCAACTCATCAAGTCCAATACAATATAACTTACTGAGTAAAAATAAATAATCTCTTATACACCTCCACAGGACTGGTAGTACAAATCATGAGCTTCTAAGAATAGAGTTCACAAAACTGATATGAAAAAAATACATTATCTGTTTGACAAATGCATAAATAGAGTTTAGAATTCTAAGGCTACCACGAACAAGAGGAAACTACAACAGTGACGTCGGTACATTTTCCAAGTCAGCTCCCATTGAACACAGCAACGTCAACATCCGAAATTTGCATGCAGTGTGCAGGAAGTGTAGTATGAGTACAACCGACCCCATGTACTCAATAAGTAACAAACCTAAACTTAGGTTAAAAGTAGTGACGAGCTTGTACCAAGGTCAGAGTCCATACCAATATCCAGTAACATCACATAACAATATAATTAAAGCATCACAAGGAATAACTCAATAATAAAATGCTCAGCTCGTTCAAAGTTCCAAAAAAATATTTTCTTTTCAAGTATAATAGTAAAACTCAGTTCTTTTCACTGAAATCATCAAAATATGAGTAAGTCTTAAAACTATGATCTTTCCCATAAAACTTTCTTTCAAAATAGGAGATTTCATTTTTCAAATGACATGAGGAAAGTACATCTCTATGCCTATATTTTAATGTGCATGCCAATGCAATGAAAAATAGTGACAAAACCACATGTATACTCTCAGAGTATCAATTCACTCAGTCCTCCCTATCACTCAATCCTCTCAGTCACTTAGTCCTCCCAGTCACTCAATCCTCTCAAGTCACTCGGCACTCGCACTCAGTAGATACCTGCGCTCACTGGGGGTGCGCAGACTCCGGAGGGACTCCTTCGGCCCAAGCGCTATAACAAGCCATCTCGTGGCATAATTCAATCAGGCCCTTGGTCTCACTCAATCATAAATCAGTAACAACATGTTGCGGCGTGCAGCCCGATCCCATAATCATCCTCACAATTAGACCCACGGCCTCACTCAGTCATCAATCTCTCCAGTCTCTCGGGCTCAAAATGTCATGAAAATTAGCCCAAAATGATGATATAATGTATCAATATTAACAACTGAGAATGAGATATTATATGAAAAAATGAGTATGACTGAGTATGAAATATCAATGAAATCAGTGAGATGACAGCAAGAACGACCACTATGGGTCCCAACAATATCGGCATAAAAACTAAACATGATATCTAGCATGATATATAGCTCAATTTACTTATCACATGGTGAAAACACAGATATCAACAAAGTATGACCACTACACAGTGTCCTGGAAACAACAGAGTTACCATTCACAAGGGGCACACCCACACGCCCATCACCTAGCATGTGCATCACCTCAACATCAATCACATAACACATAATTCGGGGCTTCATACCCTCAGCACTAAGTTTAAAAGAGTTACTTATCTCAAACCGTGAAGTTCTTTATTTCACTATGCCCTCGCCTCGTAAATCGGCATCCCAACGTCTTGAATCTATCCACAATTAATGTGATTCAGTCAATAAATTTATATAAATTAATTCCATGTAAAAATATTAATTTTTCACAAAAATCCGAAATTTAACTAAAAATCGTCCATGGGGCCCACATCATGGAATCCGACAAAACTCACAAAATCTGACAACTCATTCAACCACGAGTCCAACCATACCAAAATTACTAAATTCTGATAACAACTCGGCCTGCAAATCTTCAAGTCTTATTTTCAAATCCCTAGGTCCAAATCCTCGATTTGCACCTCAAAAACAAGTAATCTAGTCGGATTATTCGATGATAATTCAATATTATGGAGTAGAAATGATCACAAGTGACATACCTCAAGATTTTCCATGATTTCTTGCTCAAAAATTGCCCCAGGCAGTGTTCTTTCGCCCAAAAATGTCAAAATGGGTTAAAAAAACCAGAACATTCAAAACACGATTTTGGACGCTAAAGGCCCAACTCTCATCGCTAAAAGTGTCCAATCTGGTCGCTAAAGGTGTGCACCAGATCCTGCTGCACCAGCAGTCTTTAATTTTACTGAAAATGCTCTAACTCCATCATACGAACTTGAAATTCGATGATTGTTGTTCCTATGAGTCAAAAATAATAATACGGACCCAGTCCTTCAATCGAAACTCAATTTGGAGCTCATTTGCTTAGTGTGATACCCATTTCGCTCATTAAACAATTAACTCATGTTTCCCGTCAAAAACCCAATCGCGACTTGACGAAATTAGATCAAACTTTCCAGATCGCTCCTATTATTCATTATAAAATTTTCAGAAGTGTCAAAATCAAATTTTGATCTCTAGAACTAAAAATGGACCTTTGGATCATTACATGTTTATGCTCAAAATACCAATTGTTTCCATAAACTCTTCCAAAACTCATCCGAGCCATATAGGACCCCAACCAAATGTACTAACAAGTCACATAATATGATACAAACTTAGTCGATATCTCAAATTATATTGAACAATACTAAAACATAAATCACACCCCAATTCAAGTGTCACGGCCCAAACCCGGACCCGGTCGTGATGGCGCATCTCGTGAAGACAAGGGCAGCCGATACTTCCCATTTTCCAATTATTAACAGTTAAGCATTTAAGAAACAGTCTAATCATGATTAAATAAATCCGAAATAACAATGATAACATAAATACGTGGAAGAACACCCACATACAGCCCTAACCGGGGTGTCACTAGTCATGAGCATCTATAAGTCATAATACAATTCTGCTAAATCCATAACTGGTACAACTGTCTGGAGGGAAATAGAAGCGATAAAGGAGTAGAGACATGGGGCTGCGGACATCAACAGCTACCTTGTAATCTCCGAAGCCTGCCTGAAGCTGGAGGAATCAGCACTCAAATATGATTTAAAATATCATTTAAGTCTTAAAACTATAAACATGGCTGAGTATGAAAATAGTGGAAAATAACATGACTGAGTTCAAGTATAAAGTCAAAGCAGTGAGGAAATAGCAATGAAAATCCTTGAAGGGTTCAAATAGTTGGCACTAGGCCCAACTATGGCATTCAGCCCAAATAATGATGATAGCAAATAGTTTTCAATCAAATACGCGATAAAATAGTCATTCGGGACGGATCAAGTCACAATCCCCAATAGTGCATGACCCCACGCTTGTCATCAAGCGTGTGCCTCACCTCAATATAGCACTACGATGTGCAATCCGAGGTTTCAAACCCTCAGAACATCATTTACAATCATTACTCACCTCGAACCAGCTAAATCTCTAGCTCGCGACGCCTTTGACCCTAGAACCGGCCTCCATGCGCGTCGAACCTATCCAAAATTAGAACGAGGACGTCAACATATGCTAAGGGAACAAAGCCCAAGCGAAAACAATCAACAAAGGGCACAAATCCCGAAATTACCAAAATCCGACCCCCGGGCCCGTATCTCGAAATTTAGAAATTTTTACACCAATAGATTCCTTATCTCCCCACGAGTTCATACATACCAAGAACATCAAATACCATCCACAAACGACCCTTCAATTCCCAAATGTTTGGTCTCAAATTTCAAGCCCTAGTTCTTCAATTTTAGGCTTAGATTCTATGATTTTCTAGGCGGAATTCACATAATAATCGAGTTTTGTCCAAAAATCTTACCTCCCAATGATTCCCCTTGAATCCCTCTTCAATATCCTTCAAATATCTCCCAAAATGACCAACTATGGAGGAAATAAATCCAATCCTCACGGACAAGACGAGTTTAAAAATATTTCTGCCCATACATATCTTCCTCTTCGCGAACGCGGTCAAACCCTCGCGTTCGCGAAGCACAAACTTACTTTAACCAACTTTTCCTCTATGCGAATGCGACATGACCATCATGAAAGCGATGCTTCCTCTACCTTACCCTTCGCGAACGCGCTCACCCTTCTGCGAACGCGATGAACACTTGACCTCGCACTTATCTGACCCAAATTCCTCTACGCGATCGCGAAGACCTTCTCGCGAACGCGATGCACCACTTCCTATCCCTCTGCAAACGTGAAGGCTTAATACTTGCCTTTCTCAACCCCCTCTTTGTGAACGCGAGGCTCCACACGAGAACGCGAAGAGTAATCTCTGCAACAGCTGAACAAATTTTCTACAATTTCCTAACTCCAAAAATGATCCGATAGACCACCCGAAACTCACCCGAGGCCCCCGGGACCTCAACCAAAGGCACAAACATATCCTAAAACCTTATTCAAACTTGTTCCAATCATCAAAACACCTCAAACAACATCAAATCACCCAAAACACATCGGATTCAAGCCAAATTTCTAAAATCTTCTGAATTATGCTTTTGATCAAAAACCCAACCAAACCACGTCCGAATGACCTGAAATTTTGCACACACATACCAAATGACACAACGGAACTACTGCAACTCTTGTAATTCCATTACGACCCCTATATCAAAATCTCGCCTATCGACCGGAAATCGCCAAAATATCAACTTTGCCAATTCAAGCCTAATTCTACTCCGAACCTCCAAAACCCGTTTTGATCACCCTTTTAAGTCATGAATCACCTCCCAAAGCTAACCGCACTATCAGAACTCACATCCGAGTCCTCTAACACATAAGTCAACATCTGGTTGACTTTTCCAACTCATACTCCCTTAAAAGAGACTAAGTGTCTCAAACCTTACCAAAATCATTCCAGATTCGATCCGACTAACCCGATACCATAAAACACGATAACGAAGCATAAAGAAGCAAAAATAGGGGAAAAGGAGTGGTAACTCATAAGACGACTGGCCGGATCGTCACATCCTCCCCAACTTAAACAAACGTTCGTCCACGAACGAATCAAGAAATATACCTGAAGCCTCAAACATGTGAAGATATCTGCTCCGCATATCCCGCTCGGTCTCCTAGGTAGCCTCATCCACGGGCCAACCTCTCCACTGCACTTTCACTGAAGCTTATCCTTTGATCTCAACTTCCGAACCTGGCAACCTAAAATAGCTATTGGCTCCACGTCATAGGTCAAATCATCATCCAACTGAACCGTGCTGAAATCCAGAACATGAGACAGATCCCCAATATACTTCTAGAGCATAGAAACATGAAATATCGGATGCACACTCAACAATCTGGGTGGCAAAGCAAGCTCATAAGCCACATTCCCAATACTCTGAAGCACCTCAAAAGGCCCAATGAACCGAGGACTCAATTTCCCTTTCTTCCCAAACCTCATAACACCCTTTATGGGTGAAACCTTCAACATAACCTTCTCGCCAACCATGTACGACACATCTCGAACCTTCCTATCAGCATAGCTCTTTTGCCTCGACTGCGCTGTATGAAGCCTCTCCTGAATCACCTTCACCTTTTCCAAAGCATCTTGCACCAAGTCTGTCCCCAATAGCCTAGACTCACCGGGCTCGAACCAACCAATTGGAGATTTACACCGCCTCCCATACAAAGCCTCATATGGAGCCATCCGAATACCCGACTGGTAGCTGTTATTATAAGCAAACTCTGCAAGCTGTAGAAACTCATCCCACGACCCTCCGAAGTCAATGACACAAACATGAAACATGTCCTCCAATTTCTGAATAGTGAGCTCAGACTGCCTGTCTGTCTGAGGATAAAAAGTTGTGCTCAACTCCACCTGAGTACCCAACTCTCTCTGCACGACTCTCCAAAACTGCAAAGTAAACTGAGTACCTCTATCTGAAATGATGGAAACTGGGACACCATGCAAGCGAACAATCTCTCGGATATAGATCCCTGCCAACCGCTCTGAAGAATAGGTAGTACACACAGTAATGAAGTGCGCAGACTTGGTCAGTCGATCCACAATCACCCAAAGAGCATCGAACTTCTTCAAAGTCCGTGAAAGTCCAACAACAAAGTCAATAGTGATCATCTCCCACTTCCACTCGGGAATATCCATCTGCTGAAGCAAGACACCTGATCTCTGATGCTCATATTTCACATGCTGATAATTGAGACACTAAGCTACAAATCTCAGAATGCCTTTCTTCATTCTTCTCCACCAATAGTGCTGTCTCAGATCCTGATACATCTTCGCGGCACCCGGATGAATGAAATACCGTGAGCTATGGGCCTCCTCAAGAATAAACTCCCGAAGCCCATCCACATTGGGCACGCAAATTCGGCCCTGCATCCTTAATACCCCATCATCACCAATGGTCACATCTTTGGCATCATCATGCTGAACTATATCCCTAAGGACAAGCAAATGCGGATCATCATACTGGCGCTCTCTAATGCACTCATATAAGGAAGACCGAGAAACCACACAAGCTAATACCCGACTAGGCTCCGAAATATCCAACCTCACGAACCGATTGGCCAAGGCTTGAACATCAACTGCAAGAGGTCTCTCCCTAACTGGAATATATGCCAAACTCCTCATACTCACTGCCTTTTGGATCAAAGCATCGACCACCACATTGGCCTTTCCCAGATGATACGATATAGTGATATCATAATCCTTAAGCAATTCTAACCATCTCTGCTGCCTCAAATTAAGATCATTTTGCTTGAACAAATGCTGAAGACTGCGATGATCAATGAACACCTCACAAGATACACCATACAAGTAATTCCTCTAAATTTTCAACGCGTGAATTATGGCAGTCAACTCCAAATCATGAACGGGGTAGTTCTTCTCATGGGGCTTCAACTGACGAGAAGCATAAGCAATAACTCTACCCTCCTGCATCAACACACAACCAATCCCAACTCTCGAAGCATCACAATACACGATATATGAACCTGAAGCTTATGGCAAAACTAACACTAGAGCTGCGGTCAAAGCTGTCTTGAGCTTCTGAAAGCTCTCCTCACACTCGTCCGACTATACAAATGAAGCACCCTTCTGAGTTAACATGGTCAAGGGTGATGAGATAGATGAGAATCCCTGAACAAACCGATGATAATAGCCTGCCAAACCAAGAAAGCTGTGAATCTCTGTGGCTGAGGATGGTCTGGCTAACTCTGAACCACCTCTATCTTCTTTGGATCAACTTGAATACCCTCGCTGGACACCACGTGCCCCAAGAAAGCCACTGAACTGAGCCAAAACTCACACTTGGAGAATTTTGCATAAAGCTTCTTCTCCTTCAATCTCTGTAACACGACTCTCAAATGATCCGCGTGCTCCTCTAGACTACGCGAATACACCAGAATATCATTAATGAAGACTATGACAAACAAGTCGAGATAAGGCCGGAACACGCTGTTTATCAAATGCATGAACGATGTTGGGGCATTGGTCAGCCCAAAAGACATCACCATGAACTCATAATAACCATATCGGGCCTTGAAAGCCGTCTTAAGAATATCCGAGTCCCTGATCTTTAACTGGTGATAACATGAACGGAGATCAATCTTGGAGAACACCCTCACTCCCTGAAGATGGTCGAATAAATCATTAATGCAAGGCAAAGGATACTTGTTCTTAATTGTTACCTTGTTCAATTGCATATAATCAATGTACATTCTCATTGTGGCATCCTTCTTCTTCACAAACAGAACCGGCGCACCCCAATGTAACACACTAGGCCGAATGAACCCCTTATCTAGGAGTTCCTAAAGCTGCTCCTTCAATTCTTTCAACTCTGCTAGTTCCATACGATACGGCGGAATAGAAATGGGCTGGGTGCCCAGCACCAGGTCAATACCAAAATCAATATCCCTGTCTGGGGGCATGCCCGGCAGATCTGCAAGAAACACATCCGGAAAATCCCTCACAACTGGGACATAATCAATACTGGGAGCCTCAGCTCTAACATCCCTCACAAACGCTAGATATGAAAAGACAACCCTTTCCAACCATACGCTGGGCTTTCAAGAAAGAGATCACTCTACTAGGAACATAATCAGTCACACCTCGCCACTCAATCTGTGGCACACCCGGCATAGCCAAAGTGACTGTTTTAGCATGACAGTCCAGAATAGCACGACATGGAGATAGCCAATACATGCCCAAAATGACATCAAAATCCACCATGCTTAATTATAACAAATCCACTCGGGTCTCCAGACCCCCAATAGTCACCACACATGACCGGTACACACGGTCTACAGCAACAGTATCGCCCACCGGGGTAGATATATGAACAGGTAAATCAAGAAACTCACGGGGCGTACCCAAATAATGAGAAAAGTATGATGACGCATAAGAAAAGGTGGAACCGGGATCAAATAAAACAGAGGCATCTCTGTGGCAGATCGAAACAATACCTGTAATGATAGCATCTGAAGCAATAGCATCGGGTCTACCTGGAAGTGCATAGAAATGGGTTCGATCGCCTCCTGATCAACCTCGCCCTCTAGGACGACCCCTAGCTGACTGACCTCCACCCCTAGCTGGCGGAGCGGGTGGTGATAAAGCAACTGGCACTGAAGCCGATGACTGACCCCTCTGCTGGGATGAACTAGCAAAACAACGAGGACACTGCCTCCATATGTGATCCATCTCACCACACTCAAAACAACTCCCAAGTGCTGGAGAAGGGGACTGAAGGGAACCCCTCGCACCGGAGTGACTAGCAGATGCACTCGGCATAGAAGAGCCTTGAGCTGATGGAGCACGGGATGAACTCTGAGCAGGAAGGGCACTAAGTGATGACTGGCCCTACTGAGTACCGTGATAACCATGACCCGAAGATGCCCCATGATAACCTGGGCAAGCTGGATGAGCAGGCCTGAATGAACGGCCTCTGTCGTGCTGAAACTGGCCCCTCAAAGGAGCACCACTATAGCTGCCAGATCCTTGAGGCCTCTTGGCCTCCCTCTCTTCTCGTTCTTAGCGACGAACAGACTCAATCTCACGGGAAATATCCACAACCTCCTCGAAAGTAGCACCAGATACCCTCTCCCTAGTCATAAGAATACAGAGCTGATAAGTAAGACCATCAACAAACCTCCTGATCCTCGCTTTATCTATCGGAACCAACCAGATGGCATGACGAGCCAACTCAGAAAACCCCAACCCATACTGCGACACGGTCATCTCCCCCTGTCGCAACCACTCAAACTGCCTACGCAGCTCCTCTCTGCGAGACTGCAGCACATACTTCTCCAGAAAGAGAACAGAGAACTGCTACCAGGTAAAGGGTGTTGCACCAATAGGCCTAAGCCTCTCAAAATCCTCCCACCAAGTGAAAGCAGCTCCTGAAAACTGATAAGTAGTGAAAGTGACCCCGTTGGTTTTCAGAATACCTGTTGTACGAAGCTTCCTCTGACACTTATCCAAAAAGCCCTGGGCATCCTCACCCTCTACGCCACTGAAGGTCGGAGGCTGCAATCTACCAAACCTCTCCAACTTACGCTGCTCATCCTTCGGCATGATAGGAACTACATAGTCCTAAGAAGCTGCCACCGACTAGGCTGGATGTGCCCCCGGCGTCTAAAGTCCCTGCACGACCTACTCAGGTGTGCGAGCGGCATGAGTCTGATTGCCTCCCCCGGACTGAGAAGTAGATGCGGCTGTAGTGGCTGAAACCGCCTGAGGCAGGCCAGTGCAAACAGATAAGATCTATGCTAAGGCCTCTTGAAGACCCGGAATCACGATGGGCACAGCTGGTGCCTGAGATGGTGATGCATGAGCGTCCATAACTGGGACCTGATCCTGAACTGGGGCAACTGGTGGGTCTAGGTGCTGCCCTCGCTGCTCTGCCTCTACCACGACCGCATCCTCGGCCTCTAATGGCCACAGCTGGTGGTACTAGGGGTCGTCCATCCCGACCAGTAGCGCGTGTCCTCACCATCTGTGAGAGAGTAGAACAAAATAAGTTTAGTACTCGGATCAACAAGTTCGCACGACAAGAATTTCAAGAAGATGAAGTTTTCCTAAAGGTTCTGCAGCCTCTCGAGGATAAATACAGACGTTTCAGTACCGATCCACGAGACTCTACTAAACCTTCTTATGACTCGTCAGACCTATGTAACCTAGACTCTGATACCAACTTGTCACGACCCAAACCCGGACCTGGTCGTGATGGCATCTCTCATGAAGATAAAGGCATCTGACACTTCCCATTTTCCAATTATTAATAGTTAACCATTTAAGAAACGGTCTAATCATGATAAAATAAATCCAAAATAACAATGATAACATAAATACGTGGAAGAACACCCATACACAACCCTAACCGAGGTGTCACTAGTCATGAGCATCTATAAGTCATAATACAATTCTGCTAAATCCATAACTGGTACAACTGTCTAGAGGGAAATAGAAGTGATAAAGGAGTAGAGACACGGGGCTGCGGACGTCAATAGCTACCTAGTAATCTTTGAAGCCCGCCTGAAGCTGGAGGAATCAGCACTCGGGAGCGAAACCAGCTACGCCTGAATCTGCACACAGGGGTGCAGGGAGTAAAGTGAGTACTCCAACTTAGTGAATAACAAATGTAAATAACAACTTAAAGTAAGAAAACACGTAAGGCACAAGGCATTCTATAATGAATCAGTAAAACCATTTAAACGCAGAAAAACCGCAAAAAGTCAAGTAAATCCTCCTTCAACAAGTAAACAAGTAATTGACAGGTAATTAAGGTAAAGTAAACAAATAGAAGTTTGCCCCTCGGGCAATATCTCAGAACAATAGAAGCCCCTCGAGCTCAATCTCACATCACAATGGGTACCAGCGCTCACTAGGGGTGTGCAGACTTCGGGAGGGGCCCCTTACGGCCCAAGCGCAATATCAAGCAATCTCGTGGCATCATCTCTAGGCTCTTAGCCTCAAATCAAGAAGCCACCTCGTGGCGTACATATCTCAGGCCCTCAGCCCCATAATCAAAATCAGTGTATCACCGATGCGGCGTGTAGCCCGACCCAAAAGTATCCTCACAACACAAGCCCTCAGCCTTACTTAGTCAAAAATTATTACAAGCCACTCAGGCAATAGTAAAACATGATGCTCAGTCCCAAATATGATTTAAAATATCATTTAAGTCTTAAAACTAAGTAAACATGGCTGAGTATGAAAACAATGGAAAATAACATGACTGAGTTCAAGTATTAAGTCAAAAGAGTGAGGAAATAGCAATGAAAATCCCCGAAGGGTTCAAATAGTTGGCACTAGGCCCAAATATGGCATTCAGCCCAAATAATGATGATAGCAAATAGTTTTCAATCAAATACGCGATAAAATAGTCATTTGGGACGGACCAAGTCACAATCCCCAACAGTGTACGACCCCACGCTCGCCATCAAGCGTGTGTCTCACCTCAATATAGCACTACGATATGCAATTCGGGGTTTCAAACCCTCAGAACATCATTTACAATCATTACTCACCTCGAACCGGCTAAATCTCTAGATAATGATGCCTTTGACCCTATAATCGGCCTCCACGCACATCGAATCTATCTAAAATTAGAAGGAGGACGTCAACATATGCTAAGGGAACAAAGCCCAAGTGAAAATAATCAACAAAGGGCACAAATCCTGAAATTACCAAAACCCGACCCCCAGGCCCACATCTCGAAATTTAGAAATTTTTACACCAATAGATTCCTTATCTCCCCACGAGATTCATACATACCAAGAACATCAAATTCCATCCACAAATGACCCTTCAAATCCCAAATGTTTGGTCTCAAATTTCAAGACCTAGTTCTTCAATTTTAGGCATAGATTCTATGATTTTCTAGGTGGAATTCACATAATAATCGAGTTTTAAGTCCAAAAATCTTACATCCCAACGATTCCCCTTGAATCCCTCTTCAATCTCCTATCCCAAAATGACCAACTATGGAGGAAATAAACTCAATCCTCGCGGACAAGACGAGTTTAAAAACATTTCTGCCCAGGCATATCTTCCTCTTCGCGAACGCGGTCAAACCCTCGCGTTCGCGAAGCACAAACTTACTTTGACCAACTTTTCCTCTATGCGAACACGACATGACCATCGTGAACGCGATACTTCCTCTACCTTACCCTTCACGAACGCGCTCACCCTTCCGCGAAAGCGATGAACACTTGACCTCGAACTCATCTGACCCAAATTCCTCTACGTGATTGCGAAGATCTTCTCGTGAACGTGATGCACCACTTCCCAGCCCTCCGTGAACGCTAAGCCTTAATCCTTGCCTTCCTCACCTGCCTCTTCGCGAATGCGAGGCTCCAGTCGCGAACACGAAGGGTAAAATCTCTGCAACAGCTGAACAGATTTTCTACAATTTCCTAACTCCAAAAATGATCCGATAGACCACCCGAAACTCACCCGAGGCTCCCAGGACCTCAACCAAAGGCACCAACATATCCTAAAACCTTATTCAAACTTGTTCCAATCATCAAAACACCTCAAACAACATCAAATGATCCAAAACACATCGAATTCAAGCCAAACTTTGTAAATTCTTCTGAATTACGCTTTTGATCAAAAACTCAACCAAACCACGTCTGAATGACCTGAAATTTTGCACACACATCCATCACAAATGACACAACGGAACTACTACAACTCTTGGAATTCCATTCCGATCCCTATATCAAAATCTCACCTATCGACTGGAAATCGCCAAAATATCAACTTCACCAATTCAAGCCTAATTCTACTCTGAACCTCCAAAAACCGTTCTGATCACCTTCCTAAGTCATGAATCACCTCCTGAAGCTAATCGAACCACTAAAACTCACATCCGAGTCCTCCTAATACATAAGTCAACATCTGGTTAACTTTTCCAACTCAAACTCCCTTAAAAGAGACTAAGTGTCTCAAACCTTACCAGAATCATTCCGGATTCGATCCGACCAACCCGATACCATAAAACACGGATAACTAAGCATAAAGAAGCATAAATGGGAGAAACGGAGCGGTAACTCATCAAACGACTGGCCAGGTCGTCACATCAAGCCTATTCAAAACTAACAAATTCCAATTTATACATTCGATGCCGAAACCTATCAAATCAATTCCGATTGACCTCAAATTTTGCACACAAGTCATAAATGATATAACGAAGCTGTTTCAATTTTCAGAATCATATTTTGATCCCAATATCAAAAAGTCAACTCCTCAATCAAACTTCCAAACTCAAATTTCCTATTTTTGCCATTTCAAACCTAATTTAACTTTAGACTTCCAAAAAGAATTCTGGGCGTGCTCCTAAGTCCAAAATCACCATACGAAGCTATTGGAATCATTAAAAATTCATTTCGGGATCATTTACACATATTTTGTCATCCGGTCCATTTATTCAACTTAAGCTTCCAAAACATGAATTATTCTTTCCATTAAATTTTGAATCATCTGAAAATAAAACTTGACCACTCTCGCAAGTCATAATATACAAAACAACACTACTCAAGACTTCAAATAGCTAAACGAGATGGAAATGCTAAAAACGACAGGTCGGGTCGTTACATTGAAGTTATTATAGATGAAATAAAAAATATTGGACTTGATATTAATAACTTAAGAAGGCAAGGATATGATAATGGTCAAATATGAAGGAAAACATCAACGAGTGCAAAAGGACTTCTTGATGTAAATCCTAGATCATTTTATACACCATGTAGTTGTCACAATCTAAATTTATTACTTTGTGATATGGCTAATTCTTGTACAAAAGCTATATCATTTTTTGAAGTGGTACAATGTATATATTCACTATTTTCATCTTCTACTAAGCGATGGAAAATATTAAAGGATAGTGAACCCAGTCTAACTCTTAAATCAGTGTCACAAACTTGTTGGGAAAGTCGTATTGAAAGCATTAAAGCAATAAGATTTCAAACTCCACAAATAAAAGATGCTTTATTGATATTAGTAGAAATTAGTGATGATCCAAAAACTAAAAAGTGAAGCTAATTGCTTAGTAACATATGAACTCGAAAATTTTGAATTTTTATTGGGTATGACTATTTGGTATGATATATTATTTGTTGTTAATTCAGTTAGTAAAATATGCAGTCAAAAGACATGCATATTGATGTTGCCATAGATCAATTAAAAGGTTTGATTTCTTTTTTTTAACAAATATAGAGAAGAAGGATTTGCAACTGCTATGATTTCTGCCAAGGAAATTGCATTTGAAATGAATATTGAACCCGAATTTCGTAAAAATGTGTGATATCTAAGAAGAAAAAATTTGATAAGAATGATGATAATGAAATCTCAAAGTCTCTTGAAGAGTCCTTTAGAGTTGATAACTTTTTATACATAGTAGACAAGGCTATTTTTTCACTTCAAAATAGATTTGAACAATTTGAAGCATATGAAAATATATTTGGTTTTCTATTTAGTGGTAAAAAACTAAGATTACTAGATGATGGAAATTTAAAACACATTGTCTTAATCTTGAACTTTTCTTAAAGCATAATAATCAATCCGATATTGATGGTTTAGATTTATTTACTGAGTTGAAGTATTAAGAGAAATAGTACAAGTAGAAGATAATAGTTTAATCGATATACTCAATCAAATAAAGAGACTTGATTCTTTTTCAAATGCATATATTGCTTATAGAATAATATTAACAATTCTCGTTACCGTTGCTTCAGCGGAAAGAAGCTTTTCAAAATTAAAATTAATAAAATATGTCTCAAGAGAGATTAAATGGGTTAGCTATATTGTCAATTGAGAAAGACTTATTAGGAGAAATTGATTATAAAAAAATTATTAGTAACTTTACATCTAAAAAAGCTAGAAAACTTGAATTCAAATAATAAAAAAATTAAAAACATTAAGGCCCCTCATTAAAGTTTGACTTTAGGCCCCAAAATATGTCGGGCCGCCCCTAGCTAAATGCAACATTGTTGATAAACCCTCAGCACAAATTAAAAAAAGATAGGGTGATAGAAGGTCACCTTGTCTCAAACCTCTAGATGGCTTCAGAACCTACAATTTCCCCATTTAGATTAAAAGAAAATGATGTAGTAGTCACACATGTCATGATCCAATCTACAAACTTCCTATGGAAACCCATCTTGTGCATCATATGTTGGATATAAATCCATTCCACACGGTCGTATGCTTTTGAAATATCCAATTTTAATGCCATCAGATTCTCTTTTCCTTTCTTTTATTCTTCAATAGTCCCATGAATTCGTGTGCTAAGACAACATTATCCATAATTTATCGTTTTCCCACAAAAGTGGTCTGATTTGGAGAAATTATTGAAGGAATCAAAGGTTTCATACGCTTTGCCAAAACTTTTGCAATTATTTTATAAAAAGTAGAACACAAGCTAATAAGTCTAAAATGATGTATAGTAGTAAGTGTCTTTATTTTTGGAACTAAAGTTATCAATGTTTGATTCCAATGAGGCAAAAGATTTCCTGTTTCAAAGAAATACCTAACACTGAACACACATCATTAGAGATTAAAGACCAAAACTTTTGAAAAAATAGAGGCGTCATTCCATCTACACAAGGTGATTTTGTGGGTTGCATTGAGAAAACAACAACTTTAATTTCTTCGTCTGTGACCTCAGAAAGAAGACCTTGATTCATATTTTCATCTATGGTAATAGGTATATGCAGTAATATTCTCAGTAAGTCTGAAAGACAGGAATAAGTAAACAAGTCACTATAAAAATCTTCCAGTTCTTTCACAATACCATATTTATCACTTATCCATTCTCCAGGCGCACTCTGTAAGAGACAGAGTCTCTTATCTAGTATAAGGAGTATGTTGGGCCTTTCCTTTCCTAGTCCAATTAATTAGTAAAAGCCTTCTTTTTTTTAATTGGTCAGCCCAGTTGGGTATTACCCTTAGTAGATCAAGTGAAGCCCCATTCTAGAAGATTACCACGTGTCCTTAACGTGTCCTTCAATTAATGGGTCTGTTATTTTCTTTTGTTTGTATTAGCTCAGTCCTAGTTGTCCTTTAAATATCATTAGAGTCTGTACAAGGATTTAGGGAATTATGAAGAATTTCTATCTTTTCTATTGATTTTCATTTTTGTCTTTCAATTGCTACTGTTCTATTGAGCTAATCATAGCTCAAGTGTTACATTTGGTATCAGAGCCTGAATCTTGGCAGCGATGGTCGATAAACAACGTGGTGCTCCGATGGATGAGGCCGTCAAACAATTGGAATCTCAGTTCCAAGAATTTATTGTTGATACCGCAAAGAAATTCGATAAGATGGATGAACGACAGAATGTTTTTGAAACAAAGATGTTGGATCTTGCGGAATCCACTAAACAAATGCAAGAAATGATACTGATGCAGCTAAGCTTGAACAAAACTCAAGGTTCGGTGGCCTCCACCAGTTCACCAGCAATGATGAGCTTCGGTGCTTTTGCCATGGAATCTGGGCAGTCTTCAGTTGCTGGTAATTATCACTCTAACACTTCAACTCCTTCTCAAACAACCACCGGCACCACTACAAGTAACGTCTCACACACACCTTCATCATTTCCGTTAAACCAGCCCTTTCCAATGAACCCTATTTTTTCTTCTAGCCAAATTCACACTCCATTATCATCCCACCCATTGAACCCTTCAGCTGTAGCTTTTACATCGCCCAGCACCGCTCTTTTTGTTTCATTGGGCCAATCTTCATCTTCACCTTCATGTCAACCCCTGAACTCCCCTGTAACAGCTTACCGGCCCACAAATAATTTTTATCTGACAAATCCACTATATGAGACCAACCAAATTCAGGTGCCTTCGTCATATGGTCAGTATTATTCTCAGGGCCCAGTAGTTCCGTTTGGACCATTCAATCAACCAGCTATTGGTTGGTCTAACCACACTTCGAATACTCTGAATTGGTATAGGGCCTAGTTACATCATCTTAAACTGCCACTAGCAAAACTAGTTTTTCCGAAATTTGATGAACTTAATCCACGCAGCTAGATTCGTAGGTGTAACAAATATTTTGAGTTGTATCAAGTTCATGATGACACTAAAATGATTTAAGTTGCAATACACTTGAAAGATTTTGTTGACAACTGGTTTGACAACTACGTGCTTGATAGGGGTGGTCATGTGGCGTGGCCTACCTTTTGTGTGGATGTGTGTAAACGATTTGGCAACAACAGACCCGTAGGGGTGACATCAGAGTTTAATCGTTTGTCACAAATTGATGATGTTGAAAGTTATCAACAAAGATTTGAAGAATTAAGATGTTTAATTTCCTTGAATAACCATCGTTGCGTGAATCCTATTTTGTGGAGTGCTTTATTGGGGGTTTGAAACCTGATATTCTGCCATTAGTAGAGTATGCTAATTCCAGAACATTGATGGATGCTTATAACTATGCCAAGCTTCATGAACAATCCTTCAATGCCCTTTACCAGCAAATGTATTCTCAATGGACCAAGAAACTTTCTACACAATTTTCCAAGCCCACTTTCCCCCTAGATCCAGTAAAAAGCCCTAATGTTGTTACCCTTAAAAGCCCAGCAAACCGAAAAATGTCCTTAGAAGAAATGCGTGCAAAGAACCTGTGTTATAAGTGTCTAGACAAATATCATCCGGTCACCAGTGTAAATCAAAAGCAGTACAAGCGACGGAAGGGGAAGAGTTTTGCGATGCTGCTGAGGTTTTGCAAGAAGAAGGGCAAGAGGAAGCAGTGGAAGGACACGATCAGGGAGAAGTGTCCATTAATGCCATAATGGGCCGTGATAAAACTCCTTCAACCATTAAAATTTTGGGTTGGGTAAGAAGCATCAGATAATAATTTTGATTGACAGTGGATCCACTCACAGTTTCATGGATCCACTCACAGTTTCATTGTTGTCAAGCCCTACTGATATCTTACCTAGCAATGCGCGTAAAGGTGGCCAATGGTCAGTATGTATGGTGTCATGAACATAGCAAGCAATTTAAGTGGAAGATACATGAGTTGGAGTTCACTTTTGATATGAAATTGGTTAAGGTAGGGGGTTGTGACATGGTACTAGGAATGGACTGGATTGACACTATGGCACCTATTGTTTTACATACAAAACCACTGAGTATATCATTTATTAGGGACTCCAAAGTGGTTCATTTGCTGGGATATACTGTGATTCAACCCCCAATAGAAGTGGATGCTAGAAAGATCAAGAGGTTGCTCTACACTGGACAATGCAATTATGTAGCCCAATTGTTGTTGGCAGAAAAGTTCAAGACGGGGGATGAAATCCCAGAAGAGGTACCAAACTTATGAGCACTTACTTAGAATTGTTTCAAGAGCCTAAGGCCATACCTCCAGCTAGGCCTTGTGACCACGCAATTGAGTTGTTACCAGGTTCTAAACCAGTCAACCTTAGGCCGTATCGCTACTCATTCGAACAAAAAAATGTCATTGGGGAGATTGTAGCTGATATGCTAAAGGCTAACACTGTGACCACAAGTGTATCTCCTTTTGCCTCACCAGTCTTGTTGGTAAAGAAAAAAGAATCGAGTTGGAGATTGTGTGTAGACTATAGGAAGCTCAATGAGATTACAGTAAAAAAATAAATATCCTATCCATGTTGTTGAAGATTTACTTGACGGACTGTTTGGTGCCTAGTTTTTCTCCAAACTGGATTTGTGTTCGGTGTACCATCAAATCCGAATGAAGAAGGGCGAAGAGTACAAAACTGCTTTTAAAACCCATCACGGGCTTTGGGAATTTTGAGTGATGCCTTTTGGTCTTACTAATGCACCCGCGACATTCCAGGCTCTCATGCATCAGATATTTGGCCCATTGTTAAGGAAATTTGTGCTAGTATTTTTTGATGATATCTTAATTTACAGCACCTCTTTACATGACCACGTCAAGCATTTACAGATGGTTTTTGATCTTTTGAAGGCCAACCAATTGTTTGTAAAGTTGGCAAAGTGCAGTTTTGCTCAAAAACAAATCGAGTATTTAGGCCACATTATTTCTACTGAAGGAGTCGATACTGATGGGGCTAAAGTAGAGGCTATGTTGAGTTGGCCCGTACCTAAATCCGTCAAAGAGTTGAGGGAATTTTTGGGCCTTACTGGTTATTACAGGCAATTTATTAAAGATTTTGCTCTAATCAGCAAACCTCTATCTGAGTTACTCAAAAAGGGCGGTTTCCAATGGACAGAGAAAGCAACCCAGGCTTTTGAGGAGCTTAAACAAGCCATGGTGAAAGCCCCTGTGGTAGCATTACCTAACTTCACAATACCATTTGTTGTTGAAGTGGATGCGAGTGGAAGAGGCATTGGGGCAGTTTTGACACAAGGAGGCCGACCTATTGCTTATTTGAGTCAATCTTTAAGCACGAAATACCTTGGGCTGTCTACTTATGAAAAAGAATTGGCGGCTCTCCTCTATGTCATTGATAAGTGGAGACATTATTTGCAACCAAGTCATTTCATAATTAAAACTAATCACTTCAATTTAATATTTTTGAAAGACCAGATAATCACCACCTCTTTACAACACAAAGGTGTTACTAAGCTATTGGGCCTCAGTTACGAAATATAGTTTCGTAAAGGAATTGAAAATATAGCTGTGGATACATTATCCAGGAAATTTGAGGAAGGAACTTGTGATGGGCTTTCAGTTGTGCAGCCCAGTTGGGTGAATGAGATAATAGATAGCTATGAAGGAGACCAACAGATCCACAACCTCATCGCTAAGCTTTCTATTGACCCAAATTCAATACTAGATGTTCAATATCAACAAGGTGTCATCAGGCATCAAGGTCATATATGGGTCGGGAGTAGTGGTCAGCTAAGGAAGAAACTCATTTCAGAGTTCCATACATCTTCCTGAGGAGGTCATTCAGGGGGGTTAGCTACTCAACAACGCATCAGGAATGTCTTCTATTGGCCCGCTATTTTACAAGATGTAAAGAATCAAATTAGAGAATGTGAGGTCTGCCAAAGAAACAAAGACGAAAATGTGTCTTACCCAGGCTTGCTACAACCATTTCTCATTCCTACTCGAGCTTGGGAACATGTGGCGATGGACTTTATAAGTGGTCTGCCAAAATCACAAGGAAAAGATTCAGTTCTGGTGGTAATCAATAGATACACCAAGTACTCTTATTTTTTTGCATTAACCTACCCATACACTGCTTCACAGATTGCACAGGTCTTCATTGATAATGTATGTAAGTTACATGGCTTACCTACTTCTATCGTATCATACCGTGACCCCATTTCCATCAGTACATTTTGGAGAGAGCTTTTTAAGGGTCTTAAGGTTCAATTGAAACCAAGCTTGGCATATCACCCTCAAACCGACGAACAATCTGAAAGGTTGAATCGTTGTTTGGAGACTTACTTGAGATATATGATAGGCCATAAACCTACAGATTGGAGCAAGTGGCTCGCTCAAGCAGAATTTAACTCGAACTTCCACAGCTCCTTGGGAATGTCTCCTTTTAAGGCTCTCTACAGCTATGAATCTCCAATGCCCACATTTGAATTGGTGGCTCAGATCAAAGTTGATTTTGTGGATCACTTATTGAGGGAGCGTCAACTTATGGATAAAATGTTGAAGGATAATCTAATTCGAGCACAAAATCGAATGAAACATTTTGCCGATAATAGAAGAAGTGAGAGGAAATTTGAAGTAGGTGATTGGGTCTTCCTGAAATTGCAGCCTTACTGACAAAGTTCAGTAGCATTGCAGCGCAATTTGAAGCTTTCAGCTAGATTTTCGGACCTTACGAGGTAGTGCACAAAATCGGTTCAGTAGCTTACGAGCTCAAATTGCCAGAGAGATCAAAAATTCACCCAGTCTTCCATGTGTCTCAGCTCAAGAAGAAAATAGGAGATCAAATAGTGGCTTCAAGGGACCCTCCTTATTACACAAATGATGGAAGAATTCTGACTGAGCCAATATCCATTTTAGAACGAAGAATGATCAAGAAAGGAAATCGGGCAGCGGTACAATGGTTAGTTCAGTGGGCAAACTTGCCGCCAGAGGAAGCTACATGGGAGGATCTTGCATTTCTCCGTTCTCAATTTCCGGGATTTAATCCATGAACCTCTGTCAAGATACTTTAAGGGGAGTGGAATGTAAGAGACGGGTCTCTTATCTAGTATAAGGAGTATGTTGGGCCTTTCCTTTCCTAGTCCAATTGATTAGTAAAAGCCTTCTTTTTTTTAGTTGGTTAGCCCAGTTGGGTATTAGCCTTAGTAGATCAAGTGAAGCTCCATTCTAGAAGATCACCACGTGTCCTTAACGTGTCCTTCAATTAATGGGTCTGTTATTTTCTTTTGTTTGTATTAGCTCAGTCCTAGTTGTCCTTTAAATATCATCAGAGTCTGTACGAGGATTTAGGGAATTATGAAGAATTTCTATCTTTTCTATTGATTTTCATTTTTTGTGTTTCAATTGCTACTGTTCTATTGAGCTAATCACAGCTCAAGTGTTACACACTGTCAATTCCTTTTATTAGATTTTGGCGTCTTCTTTGAAGAGTAGACATGTGAAAAAAAAAAAAAAAAAGATATTTTTGTCTCCCTCATTTAACAATTGCACCATAGATTTTGCTTCCAGTAAATTTCTTCATCCCTATAAGCCTTACCTGACTCTTTTTTCAATATTTCAATGCGTGCAAATTCGGGTCCTTTTCGGTTAATTTTTTGCTTCCTCGAGATGATTTTTTAATACATTAATTTTCACTTTAGAATTGGATCCGCCCTTCTTGATCCAAGACAGAAGGTTTTTTCTATAGTGTCTAATCTTAAAACAGACCCTCTGTTGTCTACGGCCCTCACTTTCCCAGACCAAGCATTTTCAAGGTAGAAAAGAGATTATTAATATTAGCTATCAGTGAATTTTAACATGTAATAGCCTGTATTTACCATTGACATGATTTATGAATATTTCTTATACTTTAGTTAACTCAAAAATATAAACTGAAAAAGGGCTGGATATATTCTATCTTGTCATTTTCTTAATGTTTATTGTTAAGGTATATATAAACTGAAAACGATGAGCACTATTGAGTGGTAACCCATGCATAGGATAAGAAGAAAGGATTGACGCATAACTAAGGGGGGAAAAAATTATAAAAAATTGTTTTTCATTCTCTTCCCATTTTCTTCGTTTTTCTCTTCTGTCTTTCCCTGTTGTATTTACTGTCTTCACGAATATCTTTTCCATTCTGTCGTTTATGTTTCCTTTCCCCTTCTACGCTTGTCCCTGTCATCCTTTCTTTAATTCTTTTTTATCTTTTCCGGAAACATATTACTTTCATCAACAACAAATCCAATCAACAGATAATACGCCAATAGCAAAAGAATACCTAATCATGCATTTTGCCTGCAATATAAATTTTCCATTCTCAATACTTGCATCCAAAATTCCAGCTCCTGATATTAGCTTCTTATGAAAATTGGATGAAAGTAACCTCATGGCAGAAGATACCTCTCCCCAGCTTCCGTTTACAGTTGTTATTTTCAAAGAAAGTTCTCATCAAAATAAGTGTGAATTCAAAACTTTTCCTTTTTCTCCTCTTTTGCCAATCTCCTAATATAATAGAAAGAACTAAAGAAAAGGTCCACTATTTGTTTGTTGGAGTGTACGTAATCCATTGCAGCATAATTATCTGAACTTATACCGCTGAGTAATTTTGTATGCTGAGAGAATAGATGAACTTCACTGATATTCAAACTAGTTCTAGTTTTACAGCTTACAAGTTAAAATTTAGTGATCTCTTTTTGGTAGCCTAGTCCGATCTTCAATCTTCTCCTATGAAAACTTAATCCAGAAATCTTATGAATTATAGCAAACTGACCCTTCAGGCTCATCTTGTAATTGCACCAGAGTACAGAGTAACCACCATTTTCCACCAGATGTGGCATCGCGCCTTCACACTACCTACGTTTACTCATCTGAGGGACACTTGCTAATGACAATAACCAGAGCATATTTTCCCTGATACAAGTCACCGGACAAGTATTAGGGGAGTTGGAACAAAGATAAACATGAGAAACAATACAGACATAGTGTACCTTATTCCCCTTTGTATGGCACAACCTATAATACAAGGAAAAGGTGACAAGTGACAACCCTTTTCCGCCACTAGACATAAGCAAAGAGTCACAGCTCACTCACATGAAGTGAAGACCTGCAGAAGATGCAGGAAAACAACATGCAAGGAACTCTAATACTCGAAGACCAAGCAAAACAACTTAGATTTATAGCAAGATATCCGATGTAACAAATACTAAATAAGAATTCCAAAACTGAAACAGTTGAGGCCTCGAAACCACGAAAAACAGGGAGAATGCAAAAATCCTATTTCCAAGATATTAGCAATCTAAACGCCTTCAAATCAGTATGGCCAAATGGCTCCTCTAGATGCACTTTCCTAATAACGCCCAATTCCCCATACTCTAATCAAACCATCTGTGTATCCACCGAAAAGTGTACTTCCATCAGCACTCCAGCTCAAACAGGTGCAGTATATGATCTGCCAATTGAGATGCACAATATCAGATCCACATATAATGTATTTCCCATTCAGAACAATTGAAATGTAACATAAAAATAATTCGGTCCATCTGATGCACGCTTTAGTAGAATGTTATAGACTTGGAAAACTTAAAAACTATACGAAAACAAATGCTTCAGCCACCAAAAAGAAGAAATCCATTGACACCATGAGTGACAAATAACACCCAGATGGATCAATACTTCTAAAAAGATCTAAATAACTACTTAGAGAACAATATCCGACAAATGCATTTCCCGACCAAATGTAAAAACAAGTGGCCAGAAACAACCATTAAATCGTGCAATGCTTCTCATCAGGGTGGGCCAGCTACTTCAACTAGGGGATACAAAAAAGTGCAAATATGCACAAGGGATACGACATTTCACACATGTACGGATAATTTTTGTTTTACCCTACTTGTATTGTGCAATTTCCCGATGAAGTGGATTCAATTGAATCAACACAGTTAGCTCTGCATAGTACATATTACACCACAAATTTTAGAGACGGTAAGCAGCTGATCAAAGCTCAGAATAACAGGTCATTAACAGCAATATCACACAGCAAATGTTAAAATTATCCTACATTCTTAATCAGGTTATGCTGCCTATGCATTTGGCATGGAGTGGAATACATCTCTTCTGCTAAATGTTTTACCTTGGGATATCATTTTCTAGAGCATTTTGACATATGACATTTGTCAATAACTATTGACAACAAAGTGTTGATTAAAGCTAAGATTGTACAAGAGTTGGAGATATTTGAAAGATAAAATGACTACCTCAGCTTGGTGAAAGTATTTTCCTTGGAACAGAATTTTGTAGATTCCAAATTAACCGAACACTACAACTTTTCCTAGAGGAATTTATTTTTTCAATCACACCAGATATAACCTAATTCAACGAATTAACTTATACAATACCTGAATTCAAACAGCAATAATCATCACACGAAACAACAGAGTCCAACAAAAACAAAATATAAAGCTCATAAAATTAAAAATCAAAAGGACAATACAGACCTTGTTTTTGGCAGCAGCAGTTCCCTCAGCAGACATTTCACTCTCTTGTTTCAGATCAACTTTAAGATCCACCACGATGCTCTTACTCTCCAAATCCCAAATCTTAATACTTGATTCCGTAGCAGCACAAAGCCAATATCTATTCGGACTAAAACATAAAGAATGAATAATAGACCCAGCCTCAAGCGAATACAGTTTCTTTCCCTCAGCCAAATCCCAAAGCAAAATAACTCCGTCCTTTCCTCCACTAGCACACAATGAACCATCAGGAGAAACCGCCACGGTGTTCACATAACCACTGTGTCCAGCTAGAGTGGACCTTAGCTTACAGTTCGTTAAATTCCAGATTTTCACAGTCCGGTCCCACGACCCAGAAACAATAGTTGGCTGAAGATTGTTTGGGCTAAAACGGACACATGAAACCCAATCGGAATGTGAGTCCCCATCCGTTATTGTGTACTTGCACTCACCGAGCGTGTTCCAAAGCTTGATAGTTTTGTCACGTGAGGCTGACACGATTTGACGGTTATCAATAGAAAATGCAACGGACAAAACATCCTTAGTGTGACCTACGAAACGACGAGCGGTTGTACCAGCTTGAAGATCCCATAAACGGAGCTCACCGTCCCATGAACCGGAGAGTGCAAACATGCCGTCAGATGAAAGGACGACGTCTTGGACGAAATGGCCGTGGCCAGTAAGGCGGCGGCGGGGGACGCCGTATTGTGGGCCGTCTTTTGTTAGTGACCAAACAATGATGGATTTGTCACGAGAAGATGTGACGATCATGTCGGAGTTGTCAATTGGGGTGGCTATGGCGGTGACCCAGTCAGTGTGGGCCCTCATTGTGCCGCGGAGTACTAGCGATTCCGACATTTCGTCAAACAGGTGGTGGTGGTGTTGGCCTCTCTTGTGTCACTGTGTAGCCTTTGGAGGCAGAAGTTTGTAGTATGATGATAGTGTAGAGAAACCCTAGGGTTTGAAGTGGATGAATTTATATGGTGGAAATTTTGTTCGGGTTTTTTTAGAAGGGTGAGCATGATGGGCCAAGCAAACGGGTCTGGGTACTGGATTTCGGTTGTTTGAAATTAAAACGGGTTAATTTCATGGAATTCAATTTATAGCCTGTTTGGCCAAGCTGGAGAAATCAGCTTATTTTGATAAGTGCTTTTTTCAAAAGTGCTTTTGAAAAAAGTACTTTTGGAGAGAAGCAATTTGTGTTTGGTTAATCAGTCTGAAAAGCACTTTTGAGAAATAATTTGTGTTTGGCCAAGCTTTTTAGAAAGTGTTTTTAAGTGTCAAATTACGAATAAGGATATGAATATATTTACTTAATAATTAATATTATAAGTAAATAAATAATATCAAAATTTTGTTATTACATGCAATAATTAAAAAAATTCATTTTATTTAAGTAAAATATGAAAATAAAATTAAAAAGTACTTAATTCTTTTAATATAAGTTAAATATATTAAAATTCCTTCAACAAATATAAAAGCATTCACCCCTAAAGTCACTATATATTAGAAAGTTTTCCTAAAAATAAGAAGAAATATTTATAAATTAATATCCTAAGTATTAGGTTTAAGGGTTATTTTGGTATATACTATATTTTGTTAAGGGTATTTTAGGTAAGAAGAAAAGCCAAAACTGCTTCTACTTCTGCTTTTGGAAAGAAGCTACTTTTTCTGCTTCTCTGAAACTGCTTCTGCTTCTTCCCAAAAGCACTTTTTTTCCCAAATAAGCTTGGGCAAACACCTCAAATTAGGAAAAAAAAGTGCTTTTGGGAAAAAAAGTGCTTTTTTTCTCTTGAGAAGCTTGGCCAAACGGGCTATTATTGTACCAAAATCACTGACTTAGTTTTACTGATGAAAATGTCACTCGATTTTACATTTTTACTTAGACAAAGGTTTTTTGTAATCACATGTAGGAGTGGGCGTTCGGTATTTCGGTTCGGTATTTAAGAATTTCGGTTCGGTATTTCGGTATTCGATATATCAATTGTGTATACCAAATACCATACCAAAATATTTCGGTACGGATCAGTATTTATTATTTTGGTTCGGTACGGTTTCGGTTTAATACTATGACTTTTACCTTCCTGGGTTGATGCAACTTTTCTCTATTAGTTGATTAGTTCACACACACTCCTATTAGTAGTATATGAACAAAGTACTATTGATCAATTCTGAATCAAACAGAGGAGAAGAAAGAACTTCAAAACAGAAACTTTTGATTTTTTACAACTTGCATTACAAATTGAAAATCAACTAAAACTACAACAAATACATAAAAAAAATATAAAGCGCCTTCTAATAATATCATCGTACTAGCTTCCCCGACGTCCAAACCAGCTGCATACAAAAACTGCTTAACTGTATATTATCTGTAAACTGTAATTTTCCGAGCTGATCCCTATTCGAGTTTGGCGGTTAGTCAATTCTCCGCGCCGTCTTACGAGCTAAAGAAGCTGATATCTTAGCTTCTCATTTTCAGTAAAAAAGATTCAACGACCCAATTGATTCAACGAGGAAACTGTAGTGACATCCTCACACCCAATTGATTCCACGACATCTGAACGTTGATGGCACTAAAAATATTAAAATAGCGTGCTAGCCTGGAAACAAAGACAACGAAATATGTTGTTGCTAGGCTTGGGCAGTTGGGCTGGGGCGATGGGTTGAGGCGCTGAGAATTAAATTAAAAACGTTTGGGCTTGGGCGCTGGGCTGGGCAGTGAGATATAGGTCCAACTTAAAAAAATGTCTTTAAAAATTTGGTAATTCGGTATACCGAAATTTTAAAATTCTAATACCGAGGACCGTACCGAAATACTAAAAATACAATACCGAATTAGACCGAAATATTGAAAAAACCGAAATTAAAATACCGAATTGATTCGGTCCGATTCGGAATTCGATTTTTCGGATTTTATGTCCACCCCTAATCACATGTCACTTAACTTTGCCTAGAGTATATAAAAAGTCTCCAGGAGGAAATAAATGAGATATTTTCTGTAATACTTAGTCAAAATCGAGTGACTTATTGTTATAAAAATATTATTTAGTAACTTTTTGTAATATTTAAGCATACTTGAGTTATTTTTTTAATTATAAAAATAGTTGACTTATATATATTGATTTCCAGCAAAGGACAATCAACTGATCATTCTTCGACATAGGTAACTCACCCTTAGTGGTGGTAAAATTGTTAAAAAAAAAATATTTAACCACCCATATTATCCGCTAAAACATAGGTAGAATAATGAACTTTTTAAAAACGGGTCAAATATGAATACGAACCATATTATCCATTTAGAAAATGGATAACCAATAGATAAATGGGTTTAACTTTTACATTTATAACGCCTCAAATTTGGGGTTCCTCAAGTTTGAGAGACTAGGAATTCTCTCAAAAGTGATCATATTCAAGAAGTCATTATTAATATGGTTACCCATATTATCCGCCGGTTAACCCGTTTTTTATCCGTATTAAATATGGGTCAGATCGGATAATTTATCCATTTTTTTGTTATCCATTTTCGACCCGAACCATATCCGACACGACCCGCCCGTTTGCCACTCTTACAGTCACCCTGCCGAACATGGTGGTATGTGGCCGCTAAAAGATAGATCTATGTGTTGAAGTTCTCCTGATGCCAAATTGTAGAAAGAGCGGTAAAACTATACCACCTTTATAGCCTGTTTGGCTAAGCTTATTTTTTGCCAAAAGTGTTTTTTTTTTTTTTTGCCAAAAACACTTTTGGCCAAAAATTAAGTTGTTTAGCCAAGCTTCTGGAATGAAAAAAAGTACTTTTAAGGAGAAACAGAAGCAGTTTTGGAGAAGCAGAAAAAAGTAGCTTCTCTCCAAAAGCACTTTTGAGAAAAATACACTTAGAAGCAGTTTTTTAAAGCTTGGTCAAACACTAATTACTGCTCAGAAGTGTTTTTCAAACTAATTAACCAAACACAAACTGCTTCTCACCAAAAGTACTTTTGAGAAAAGCACTTTTGAAAAAAAGCGCTTCTCAAAATAAACTAATTTTGCAGCTTGGCCAAACGGGCTATTAGTCCCATGGATTTTATACACTTAATAGACAAATGAACAACTAGAAGCCTAGCTAGAGTACAATGACAGCTTCATTCATTTGTGCAACAGTCTCTCAACAACCAAAATAATTACAATTTCTCGACCTGAATCAACGAATACAGAGCAATGGATTTACTTTAAGATGACATTTGAACAGCAAGTACATTTCTCAGTACAAGTCTCTGGAGGCAAAGGGTAGCCGAGTGCATAAAGCATCCCGCATTCACGTGGGGTCCGAGGAAGGACCGCATCCCAAAGGATGTGATGTAGACAACCTACTCTAATTCAAGCAACTGCTTCCACTGCTCGAACCCGTGCGTGCAAGTCTTTGGAGATCAACTAATATTATGAAAAGAATGCTATGAAGTTTATGCATGACAAAACGAATGCTATGAGATACCAGTAAACCGATGCCAGAAAAGAAGTTGCAGAAGATTGATCGTTGATCTCTGATGAGTCGACTGCAAGTGGCAAGCCGTCACTGCTAAGCGTGCATGATTGAGGATCAGAACCATCTTTGCTCATCATTAGAGCCCTTAAAACAGCAGAAACTGTATGAATATAACCAGATGTATTTTTGTTGAGAAGCCAAGTTAGACCCATCATTTGGCAATCCCTGCTGTGCATTTTGCTAATCCTATCCTTTCTTATATTTGTATTCTCCGATCTGCTGTCACTAAGCTGCAGTTATATTTCAACTTATTAGAGAATAGACAAAAAAATATTCACTTGATGGTGCAAAACTTAGTTATTCAGACACGACATGCTCAGCCGTTAGCGGACAAATTACCCACTTCACCATGCTTCCTAGCAGGAAACTATTCTAACTAACAAATAGATACATTTCATGCTTGTAATATGGCAAATAAAATGCATGAGTTTGTTGACCTCCAAGATAAATGCAAATTACAAGATGGTAAAAGTAGCCACAGGAAACAACTGACCGTAACACAGGGCAACAACACATGGGTAATTTTTGACTAACTACTGCAAAAGGTTATGGTCAGGGGTCCGAGTCCATTCTTCACCCCCGCCCCCCACCACCCTCCAACTCACCAAACACAGAAGATCCAGCCAAGTATCCGCTAAGGTGACTTTTTTGCATATTTCTTTTCCTATTATCTAATGATCAAGAAAACCATCTTAAAATTTATTCAGTAGATGAAGTTCAACATGCTCCAGTATTGCAAGAGACTTAATACCTTTTTTCTTTTTTCTTTTTCTTTTTTCAGCCCCAGCTTTGCTTACGTTCACACCACAGCACAGGACTAAGAAAGACAAAATTTAGAGGAAGAATATCTCCACATACATCAGTCGTGAGTGGAATACTAACCTTAAAACGACTGATATTCCGGAGTTTGTTCTGTGAACAATCACTTTTAAGTTAAAATTAGTTTTTGCCTGCTATAGCAGATCGATTCTTTAATTCATGCTGGTTTGACAATCTAAGACAAACAGCTGGTGATATTTACTAATCCTCCTTATTAAAAGTATTTACTAATTCTGAGCCCTCAGATATACTAATCACCTATCTTCTATAAAAATTGATGCTAGTTAAATGATATATGCACATCTGCCAGCGCTCTAGAGATGATGTTCATTGTCTAAGACTACTTGATTACAGATGAAACTTCCTGAACCATTAGTGTTGGAGGGTCTTCAGAAAGAGTGATCATAACAACAAAGCCACTCACATTTTGCTTTTCTTATTCTTCTTTAAGCACCCTGTGCCGAGGGTCTATTGGAAACAGTCTCTCTACCTCCACAAGGTAGGGTAAGGTCTGCGTACACACTACCCTCCCCAGACCTCAATATGTGGGATTATACTGGTATTTTGTTGTTATTGTTATTCTTCCTTAAGCAGGAGTAGATAACTGTAGTTGCTTCCTAATATCATGATAAGCGCTGCAGAAAATCTATAGTTTAAAAATAGATACGAGCCAAGAACTTGACTTCCTGTGAGCTCTATCCATCACATTCTTATCAGGGACAACAGGAAATACAAAAACAAGTTAACACACAAGCTATTTTAATAACCGGAAAAGAAGATGCTTAATGCTATTGTAATCAAGTAATCAACCAATGACTTTCGCTGCAATCATTTGAATTATAGTTTATCAATTGGTTGCCTACATCAAAGCAAAGCACAAAGCTGATGAATGAAGGAATGGAAGTGTCCAAGTCAGGGGCAGAGCCACAGTGTCGGAAATGGGTTCGGCTGAACCCAATAGCTTTGGTTCGAATTCTGTATTTGTTTTAAAAAATTCATTAAATATATATAAATTATTAATTTAGAATCCAATAGCTTAAAATGATTAGAATCCCGAACTTATAAATTTGAAATCTCAGCTCCGTTTCTGGTCCAAGTACAATTTAATGAATCACAGTCCTAACTTACGAATGTGTTACCTTATAAAAAAATGCCAGATAGGGAAGAATGTGGTTAGTGTAGGCCCTCGTTGTTGATCATTAGCTATAGAAGATATTGTGGTTGAGCAACACTAAATGCCTTTTCTCTTCTACTTTTATTTATCTATTATTTATTACCCAAGGATGAGGGTTACGGCAAATTGATGTTCACAGAAAAATAATCAAATTATGATAACAACAACCCAGTATATTCCTACAAGTGGGGTCTGGGGAGGATAGGATGTACACGGCCTTACCCTTACCCTGGAAGGGCAGAAATGTTATTTCCGAAAAAATAATCAAATTACAATAAATCTTCTAAATATCAGGACTCATATAATTAACGAGTCAACTAGTTCTGGATTGAAGTATACTTGATTAATTTATTGATTGACAATAGGGCTAGATATGCCCATTGTACTATCGAAAATTAGTTATAGGTATCCCTATTATACTATTCGTTACTATTGTCGCTACCCATTTTAATATTTCTATTTCTAATATCTAACATACCCATTCCCAAGGACACATGGTGCCATTTTGGACAGCCTAATCATTTACCCATTAACCCACCCCGTTCAGCCCCGAACCCGATTAGGCCCCAATCACCTCTAAGAAGACATAATCTTGTTTTCTTCTACCAGACTAGGTTTTGCCCCATCATTAAATCCTAAGTTAAATGAAGGTCTGTTACAACAGGTTAACACGATATTTAAATCCAATCAAGAATGTAACATCTTTATACTCAGTCTGGAACACAAATAACAACGTACTTACCAAATGAAGACTATTCAAGCACTTGGAGCAACCAGCAATACCAGAATATCCATTACTGCTCAAACACTCTGTCTCCAATCTATTTACCCTCTCACCGCCAACCAATTCTCTACGCGAATTCACAAAAAAAGCTTCTGGGCAGCTAAGTGGATGCAGCCTAATGCCACAGTAACAATAAACCATATCACAAGTCTCATTTGGCTTCACCAATTCAATACCTCTATTTTCCAAAGCCTTTCCAAAAGAGTTTACACATGTCTCTGAATCATCAGGGAGTACAGGCATGTTAACAGACGTTGAGTACTGTGGAAATTTTGCTATGGCTTTGTGAAGTGCGGTTCTTGAGTAGGCCGTATAAAGCCATGCAGCGAGAACGGGGCAACAACGGGTCGGATTTATTTGACCCGAATGATCATTCGACCTGCAAGCTGATCTTATCCCTTTGTACAGCTCTTCTGGTATGTCCAGAGGACAACTATCAATGTTGGACTGCTCCGGGAAAGCTGGAATTGTTGATGGTGGTGAAGGGGATGGTGAGAGTATTTGAGGATCCAACTCAGTTGGGTCGGGTTCGGGTAAAACCGGAAAGGCAGGTAATACAGTTAGATTGGCCATGCAAAGAATTGTCAAGAAGAAGAAGAAACAGTTGAGGGACATTGCTTTGAGAATGAGGGAAGTTGAATTGAGTGGTTTAATAATTTGTACAGATAAAGATATATGGGAGGGAAAATGGAAGTATTGATTATAATGGTGTGTTATTTTCCCTTTGGTTTGTGGTGGTGGATTGGTACTTGGTAGTGCATAGGTAGATGGAGCCTTCTGATAATGTGTACAGCTAAACCGGGTATTTCCTCCGTTTCAATTTAGATGAACTAGTTTGACTCGGCACAGAGTTTAAGAATTTTTTCTTTTTTTAAACTTGTGGTCTTAAAAATTTAAGGGGTAAAACCTTTGTGGGGCCATGACATTTGTATTGTTTTAAAAGCTTCTCGTTAAGGTAAAATGAGTAAAATGAAGAGTTTAAAGTTGAATTATTTTCAAATTTAGAAATGTGTCATTTATTTTGAAACAGACTAAAAAAGAAACTAACTCATCTAATTTGAAACAGAGGGAGTAGTATATTATTCGACACAAAAGATATATATGTGAATTTTTTTTAAAAATATAATGTCAGTACTGAGAAGAGGAGCCTTGGAGTAACATTAAAGTTATCTCCATGTGACCTATAAGTTATGAGTTCGAGCCGTGAAAGCATCCACTAATGTTTGCATTAGGATAGACTGTTTACATCATATTCTTTGGGGTGCGGTACTTTCCCGAACCCTGCGTAACTACGAAATATCTTGTGCACCGGACTGCCTTCCATTGCAATCACATTACTAAGAACTTTTAAAAGTTGAATCACCAACATTTAATCTTGAATATGCCTCCCATAGTGAAAAAACAGTGACAGTAGTTCAAAAGTTGATGTTGAAGGGACTGAATGGGAAGCTAATAAGGGTGATGTGGGGTATGGAATGTCTTTGTTTGTTTGTTACTCTTGTTAGGCTTAGATATGTATGATCAGATTTCATGGTATGATTTAAAGCAAATAGGGGAACTGTGTCAACAACTTCTACTATTGGTCAACAACAATAACAATCCAGTAAAATCTCACTAGTGGAGTCTGGGGAAGGTAGTATGTACGCAGACCTTACCCGTACCACGAAGGAGTAGAGAAGCTGTTACCGGAAAACAAACAACTTCTTCTATTGGTCATGATTTACAAATAATTCATTGGCAGGTATCTCATATGCAAGTGAAGCCGGAATAGTTGCTTTCAACAACCCAGTAGAATTCCTCCCAGTGGGGTCTGTACAAAGACCTTACCCAGAGGCTGAAACCGAGAGACCTCGGCTCAGAGACAATAAATTTGTGACAACAAAACCCGTAAAAATAATATCAACAACGTGAGAGAAAACATGAGGAGAGGGAATAGATTTTGCTATTTGAAATATTTACTAGCATTAGGTTCTTGGGTAGTTTTAGAACTTAATTATGCGCAATACCAAGAAATTGATGCCCTATAATGTTAAGCTGGTACGTCGAGATAAAATAATTTCTTGTTGCCTCTTACAATTTGAACAGAAGAAAATAATCTTTTCAAATCTCTTGTGTGTTATTTTCAGATATCTTATGCGTAAAAATAAAAATCTCTTATAAAAAAGTCATAAAAAATAAATAAATTTGTAAGGACTACAAAAACAATTCTCCCGTCAGTAGATCAGCTAGTAGTGTCATGCATGGTAAACAAAAAGGTTAACCAAATGTTAGGTCTTGTTGTGTTATCTCATACAGTAATATTTACCAGAAAAGCATCAATTACAGTGGGTTGAAGTTGTACTCATTATTAGTAGGTTTTTGGTACGTAACAGCAGAGTACAGGAGAACAATAAAACTTCGATAAACAATCATCAAATTAAAGGAAATTTATGAATAAAATGGTGGGGAAGTTAACTGTTGCAATGTACGTAAGTGGTGAGAGAGCTCTCTGAATAGAATATTTCTTTTGATATTTTTAAGCCCTAATAGTAATGGTGTTTAATTATTTTTGGCACTTATAAGTTTACGACCACAAAAAAGAAACGAAATAAAAACAAAAGAAGGAACAAAGACAGAAGATAATTTATAGTTGGAGAAGTGGTCCAGAGAAAAAGTTTCTTTTTCTTTCTTTAACATAAAGAAAACATCAACTATTTCATTATAAAAACTATTTAGTAATAATATACCTGAATATGGCCTGCTACTAAATTGTTAGTTATATATACTTATCTTATTCACTAATATCTTCTCAAGTCTCAATTAACCTCCTTCGCTTTCTATATATGGTAATTTCCAAGCCAAAGGACATTTCTTTGTGTCTCTGTTTCTATATATCACCGGGGACAAAAATTCAATTCTTTTTGTGATTTTAATCTAACTAGTATCTATAAATATGCGTTGCACGTTAATAGTGACATGTGATGATTTAAACATTTATTTATATGAAGGAACAATAAAATTTAATTAATAAGAGAAATTTTATGTATAATAATACAATAGTCATCTAAATACCGAAAATTATTATTACATTAATATAATACATGAATTTAATATAAAAGGATACCATCAAAACTTATACAAATAATCAAATTTGTCATATTAGTTAGATAATTAAGCATTATAGTTTAAAAGTATTTAATGTGATGATATCTT
This sequence comes from Nicotiana sylvestris, assembly GCF_000393655.2. Taxonomy (NCBI): domain Eukaryota; kingdom Viridiplantae; phylum Streptophyta; class Magnoliopsida; order Solanales; family Solanaceae; genus Nicotiana; species Nicotiana sylvestris. The sequence continues at coordinate 198,877,904 of NC_091062.1, forward strand.
AACGAACACTTCTTTATGGACAATATTTTTTTTGTGTATGTTTCCTCCTAATGCCATGGTTGCTCTGCCTAAACCTGAACTCTTGTTGTCGATCTTGATATCCCTCTTGAAAATGCAACCTACAGTTGTTCGTGCAAGAAAACAAATTGCGGTAAATATAATCCAATATTTAGGATGTTTGTCCTTGTGCTTTATTTATTATATTTGCAAAACATAAACATACTAAAAATTATTTTCACACAAATTTAAAAGGATATTCCTCAGTTTCAAAAGACGAAAGTTGAATTCATGGATAAGAATATACTTCGAAGCACATTGACCAATATCATAATTTTTGCATGTATGACGTTATTGTCAAAACTTCTATATACCATATGTGTGCTATTACATAAGCTATTCGGTGTATCTAACTTTTCAGTAGCATGACAAACATATTTTTCTTCAAAATCAACGTATATATAATAGAAGATCAATTTTAACTTGGTCTATTATATATACGGCGACACTAACATAATTCGTAAGAAATAATAAACTTGACAATAAACATGTATGGTAGAAGGCCATTTGGTATTAAGTATTCTTCTTGGTAACAATTATTGATATTATTTTCTGTTGAGTCAAAAACAAAAAAATATTTTATTTTTACTATAAAATTTTGCAATCAATCTTTTATTTAGTTGATCAATATATTCATTTCTGCTAGCTAAGATATCTTTTTAATTCTATCATGCAATTTGCAAAAATTACATTTTAATCTAACTAGTCTTGCGCGTGTACCCCATATCATTAAACATATAATTTAAAAAAATTACACAAATAATATTTAACCAATGTCCTTGGGCAGTTGGGCTATAAAACAAAAGGTAGATTTTTTGAAAATATAAATTTTGATGATCCCATTTAGCTAACTCAATAAAGGAAGAAATCTTGCTCTATAAAAATCCGTAAATACTTTATTCTTATTTCTAAAGAACTCCGTGGGAATATCTTATGGAATTTATTATTGTTTATGTGAGTAATATTTAAAACAAGCAAGTAATGTATAAATATTGTTATCAAGATTCTTTAAAGATTTGTCAAATAAAACCTATTGAAAATTTAAAAAATAATCTCTTTTGAGATTTGGGAATGAAGAGGTTGTCCCTATTGTATTGGGAAAAATTATATTTAAATATAAAGGTGACGTGTCGAGACACGTAAACTGGTCAAATAGTCAAAAAATTACAATTAGCCAAGAGACACGAGTTGCAACAGATACGAGCAAATGACAGAGGAAGAGGCACGGACAGTTATTCAAATAACTCAGCGTCCGTACCTATTTAAATCATTTATGTCGGAGAATCAAAAGGAATGAATCTGACAATAGAAAAGAGTGTAGATACGACATTTAATAGGCATTAAATGTGGAATACGTTAGAGAATTTGTATTTAATGTAATGATTATGTAACATAGCATTCAATGTCTTTAATTACTCATAATAGCCTCATTATGATTTCGGCAAAACATATATCTCCAAGATATCTATAAAAGGGAGATATCTGATCAATTGTAAGGACACGAAACACTATTGGAATAAATTTTGGTTTACTTATTTTTCTCTTGATTACTCTCTTGCTACCTAAATTACTTCCTTTTATACATTCTTTTGATTATCAGTAACCCGTATTCTTCTAAATTCTAGCTTTGACTAAAATTTTATTTTTTTATTAAACAAATTAGTTCCGTTACCGGGAAACTGATAATCTATTTTCTTTTCACTTAACTTTCCTTGTTGCATCAATTATGTCGAACAACAATGACAACACTCAAGGAAACCAAGAGAACCAACAAAATCAGGGAGATCCACAGAATATTAACACTCAAGTTCCTACTCCACGAGACTCTCCACGGCAATCTCGTGAGGGTACTCCTGATGGATCTCAAAGAAACGAGTATGCTCAATTTGAAAATGCTGAAGCTGTTGATGAAGCTTTGCAGAAATTAATTGCTGCTCAGGTCAATAAAGTTGTTGAGGCACTTGTTAACCAGTTAACTGTTGCAACACCCACACCTACTCCAAATAATAACATTTTGAAAAACCCTCGTTCAGGGCTTGTTAACTCAGGCAGTGGTGGAACTCCCAGTGAATCACAGGAGAGAGAACTAGGTAATGTAATTAATTCTGATTTACAAAATTTAGTACTAACCTTGCAGAAACAACTCAAGGAGCAAATTGAGTGCATAGAGCAGATACCCGGGGTGCCGCCCATAATCAAAGGGGTAGATATGGATAGATATTCGCAACAACCCTGGAAGCCAAGTGCTGCTCCACTCCCAATTCCAAAAAGTTCAAAATGCATGATATTCCAAAATATGATGGAACAACAGACCCACGAGATCACGTGATTGCATTCACAACGGGCGTAAAAGGCAACGATTTGACTAAGTAGGAGATTGAATCAGTATTAGTCAAAAAATTTGGTAAAACGCTCACCAAAGGAGCACTAACATGGTATTCTCTTTTACCCAAAAATTCTATAAATTCTTTTGCTGAGCTTGCAGATTCTTTCATCAAAGCACACTCGGGAGCTCAAAAAGTAGAGAAAAGAATGGAGGATATTTTCAAAATCAAGCAAGGGGACTCAGAACTGCTTAGAAAATTCGTGGATAGATTTCAACGTGAAAGAATGACATTGCCACGTGTACCTGACAACTGGGCAGCTATAGCTTTCACAAGTAATTTGAATGAAAAAAGCTCGGAAGCTACGAGGAGACTCAAGGAAAGCCTTCGAGAATTCCCAGCTACAACGTGGAATGATATTTATAACAGGTATAGCACGAAGCTGAGGATTGAGGAAGATACTGTTCCACGAGTTCAAAAAGAAGAAAAGGTAAGTTCGAGACGTGCGGAGACTGTAAAAAGATTCGGTAAAAACAGGTACGAGCCTTACATGGGACCTGCGAAAAAGGACTCACGGTCAAAGCAGGATAATCAGAGGTACGATCACAGATCAAGAAACAGAGAATCGGGTTCTTCATCAAGATTCAGGAACGAGCGAAACAACTATGAGTCACGAGATGATCATAGAAATTTAAAAGCGAGATTCGGTGGTTACAACTTCAATGCCAGCACCTCCGAGCTCGTAGCTGTTTTGAGAAGCATGGGAGATAAGGTTCTATGGCCAAAGGAAATGAGATTGAATCCAAACAGGCGCAACCCTGACCATTGGTGCGAGTTTCATAATGACCGGACATAAAACAGCAGATTGCAGATTTTTACAAAGTGAAGTTGATCATTTATTAAAACAAGGATATCTTACTGAGTTGTTCAGTGAGAAAGGCAAGCAAGCTTACATGAAGAACATGCAGGAGCCTCCAAAACCACCTTCTCCCAAAAGAATTGTCAACGTTATAAGTGGGGGTGAAGACGTCAATGGTATATCATATACTGCAGCTAACAAAATTTCCAAAGTAACAATTACCCAAGGGAAACGGGTGCGGCATGTTTTAGAGGAAGACAACATTACATTTAATGACGCATATGCAGATGGCGTATTAACCCCTCATAATGACGCACTAGTAATATCTTTAATTATACATGATACTAATGTGAAACGAGTTTTGATTGATCCAGGTAGTTCCGTGAACATTATTTTGCTAAGAGTATTACGTGAGATGCAAGCTGAAGATAAAATGATACCAAAGGCGCAACTCTATCTGGATTTGATAATTCTAGTTTCCTCACGAAAGGAGAGTTAACACTCACCGCATTCGCTGAAAGAGTCGTCAAAGATACAAAGTTCCAGGTGGTAGATATGGAGATGGCTTACACATGATTCTTGGGAGACCATGGATCCACGAAATGTATGTTGTTCTTTCAACCTTGCATCAAGTTATTAAATTTCCATCGCCATGGGGAATCTGTCAAATTCGTGGAGATCAACATACAGCTAGGGCTATCAACTCTGTTGTAGATACAAGCACGAGAAATGAAGGTAAATAGCAATCACAGAAGGCAGTTAAGGACACCACAACACAAACCTCAACTGAACAAGGGCAAACAGATGTAGATTCAAGGCATGATACCATTCAAGAACCAAAAGAGAATGAAAATATCAAAACAACAATAGAGCAGTTAGAGCCTGTCGTGTTATTTTCTCAATGGCCTGATAAAAAAGTCTATGTTGGAGCCAATCTTAGCCAAGGTATGAGAGGTAAGTTAATTGAATTTTTAAAAACTAACGTGGACTGTTTTGCTTGGTCCCACTCTGACATGACAGGAATACCACCGGAGGTGATGACTCATAAACTAAATGAAGATCCATCATACCCTCCTGTCAAGCAAAAGAAAAGAAAGCAAGGAACTTTCAAAAATCAGGTGATTCAAGAAGAAGTCCAAAAAGTTGCTAAATATTGGTTCCATTCGTGAGGTAAAGTATCCTAACTGGTTAGCTAACACTGTTGTAGTTCCAAAGAAGAACGGTAAGTGGCGGGTTTGTGTAGATTACACAAATCTTAATAAAGCCTGCCTTAAAGATTCTTTTCCACTACCACACATAGATCAATTGATTGATGCAACTACAGGTCACGAACTATTAAGTTTTTTAGATGCATATTCAGGTTATAATCAGATTAAAATGGATCCGGGAGATGAAGAAAAAACTTCATTCATAACAGACAAGGGAACTTACTGTTATAAAGTGATACCCTTTGGTCTAAAGAGTGCAGGTGCAACGTATCAGAGGTTAGTTACCAAAATGTTTCAAGAGCATTTAGGAAAGACTATGGAGGTATATATAGATGATATGCTTGTTAAAACTCAGTATTCAAAAGATCACATATCACACTTATCTGACACATTTTCAATTTTGTGCAAATTTAATATGAAGTTAAATCCCGAAAAATGTGCATTTGGCATTGCATCAGGTAAGTTTTTGGGTTTTCTTGTTTCTAACCGTGATATTGAAGTGAATCCTGCACAGATTAAGGCCATTGAAGAAATCCCTAATATACTTTCAAACAAGAAAGAAGTTCAAAGATTAACAGGGAGAATTGCAGCCTTGGGAAGATTCATTTCTAAATCATCAGAGAAGTGTTTTAAATTCTTCTCAGCCCTTAAGAAGCAGGATCTTTTTGAATGGAATGAGGAATGTCAATAGGCACTCAGGAATTTGAAAACGTACTTATCAAATCCACCTTTGCTGGCAAAACAAAAGGCTGGGGAAAGACTACTCCTTTACCTTACTGTTTCGGAAGTTGCGGTAAGCGCTATTTTGGTCCGAGAAGAACAAGGCAAACAATCCCCTATCTATTATGTTAGTAAATCTTTGTTAGATGCGGAGGCGCGGTATCTTTAGTTAGAAAAAATTGCACTTGCATTAATCATGACATTTAGAAAGTTAAGACCTTACTTTCAGTGTCATCCTATCGTTGTAGTAACTGCCTACCTTTTACGTAATATATTACATAAGCATGAGTTATCAGGTAGGTTAGTTAAGTGCGCAATAGAGTTAAGTGAATACGAAATCACATACCAACCTAGAACTGCTATAAAATCACAAGTGTTAGCTGATTTCGTGGCTGATTTTAGCCAGGGGATGCAATTAGAAGCAGAAAAAGAATTACAGGTATTCAATGGAGCTAACCCGGGAACTTGGACTTTATTCACTGATGGCTCATCTAATGTAAAAGGTGCATGTTTAGGGATTGTCTTGGTACCACCTACGGGTGAAACCATTCGACAAGCTATTAAATGTCACTCTATAACTAACAATAAAGCGGAGTATGAGGCTATGATTGCAGGTCTAGAATTGGCACGAGAGCTTGGCATAAATCAGATTATAATCAAGAGTGATTCACAACTCGTGGTTAATCACATGTTGGGGACTTATACAGCTAGGGCAGCAAGGATGCAACAATACTTAGAAAAGGTACGGGAATTGATAAAGCAATTTCAAACCTAGAAAGTTATACAAATACCAAGGGATGAAAATGTTGAAGCGGACGCCCTAGCTAATCTCGCATCTTCAACTGATGTGGCAAGCGATGCAAACGCCTCAGTTATACATTTATTTCATTCAGTTCTCGATCCTGATAAGAATGAGGTAAATTTTAATAATTTAACTTGGGATTGGAGGAATGAGATTGTTTCTTTTTTACAGTATGGTACCGTCCCTGATGATAAGAAAAAAAGCTCATGCGCTTCGAAATAAGGCTGCTCGGTACTGCTTAAAGCAAGGCAATTTATATCGTAAAATGTTCGGTGGTCCCTTAGCAAGATGCCTCGGACCTTCGCAAACGGAGTATGTAATGAAAGAAATACACGAAGGACATTGCGGGAATCACGCAGGAGGAAGGTCATTGGTGAGAACCTTAATTAAGGCAGGTTATTACTGGCCTAAAATGGAAGAAGAAGCAGAAAGTTTCGTGGCCAAATGTGATAAATGTCAAAGGTACGGTAACAATATGCATAGACCTGCAGAGTTATTACATTCGGTCATTGTGCCATGGCCATTTATGAAATGGGAAATGGATACCGTGGGTCCATTACCACAAGCAAAAAAACAGGTAAAGTTTCTGCTCGTACTCACTGATTATTTTACTAAATGGGAGGAGGCAGGAGCATTTAAACATGTGAGAGAAAAGGAAGTCAAAGATTTTATTTGGCGGAATATCATATGTCGATTAGGTGTACCAAAGGAGATCGTATGTGATAATGGCCCTCAATTTATTGGAGCTCAAATCACGGAATTCTTTCAAAGTTGGCAAATTAAAAGGATTACGTCAACACCTTATCATCCGGTGGGTAATGGGCAAGCAGAATCAACGAACAAGGTTATTATCAATAATTTAAAGAAACGATTAGAGGAATCAAAAGGTAACTGGCCTGAAGTGTTACCTGGAGTTTTATGGGCATATCGCACAACTGCAAAAACAAGTACAGGAGAAACACTGTTTTCATTGGTTTATGGAGCTGAGGCTTTAATTCCAGTTGAGATAGGGGAACCAAGTACACGGTTCATACAGGAGACACAAGAATCTAATGACGAGGAGATGCAGGTCAATCTAGATTTACTCGAGGGGTGGAGAGAAGCTGCATTAATAAGAATGGCAGCACAAAAGCAAGTCATAGAACGATATTACAACCGAAAAACACGCCTCAGATTCTTCAAAGTGGGAGACTTCGTGCTTAAAAAGGTTTTTTAATCGACAAAGGCAGCTAACGCGGGTAAATTAAGTCCAACATGGGAAGGACCCTATAGAGTTCGTGATATTGCAGGAAAGGGAGCATATGAACTGGAGACAATGAATGGCAAGATACTACCTTCACATTGGAATGCTGTTCATTTGAAGAGATACTATTTCTAAGGAATACCCACGGTCAGGTATCACCATTTTAAATTTAATTCTTGAATTGTTAAAATTTTACTAATGATTTTAAATGATAGGCAAAAAGCTAACCCGTACTAAATGATGAGTTACGACCTGTAAGGCACACGGAATAACCTAAAATTCCTGGCCTAGAGTTACAATTATTCTGATAGAAATTCAAACGGGTTAAGCAGTCTTCATCTATAATCGCACCTCCGAGTCCCGTATGTTTTTTCTTTTCAGGAAAAGGACCAAATGAGAGAAACTATCAAGTGCTCGAGGCTTCATACTTTAACACCCAAACACTTGGGGACTACATAATATACACAGACATGCGTATAAAGAAGGCAAAGAAGATTGAGGAAAAATCAAGCCTAAAAGAGTCAAGTGCAGAGTAAAAGTCAAAAAGACACGAGATGGAGCCACGATCTAAGGCCAAAGAAAAACCTCACTATAGTTAGGGTAAAGGCTATGTACTAAAACAGATTATAAGGAAAAACCCTGTGTCTATTATTCTTCTTTTGTAAAAATCTGTTACAAGAAAAATAGTTACGAGAAAGTTATAGATGTAATTCAAATACAGGTAAAATATTATTCAAAACTTGTTAAAGTTATTTCAAAGAAACATGTGTGTTCCTATTTCTTTTATCGTATGATAACACCATTATGAAGTTGAGACGTCTTCTTCATTAAGTGTCAAAATATAAAAGGGCCCTCTTTTATAAAACTCATGTTTAACTTATTCTATAAGTCCTTAAAAATAAAGGCAAGAATAAAACAGACAGAAGTTTAAGATAATAACATGAAAAACTTCTTAATATTTAAAAACTGAAGACTAAGTACGAACTTAGTCATAAAACTATGAAATTGTTTATACAAATTGCCCCATAAAAGACTTGGGGACTTGCGTTTCAAAAACCAACCCTCAAATGAATCTAAGGGTTTGATTACAATTTTCCAAAACAAAAACAAAATCATTCAAATGATTAAAACTGGTCACTGAGAAGTTTGTGGAACTGAAGCAGGAGCATCAATAACAGCGGGCTCAATTTGGTCAGGTGCATCAACAGATGCGGTTTCAACTTGGTTTGCAGCAACAGGCTCGATTGGGCTTGAAAGAGTTAGGATACCCGTATCAGCTTCAACATTCATGGGAGCTTCAACCACGGGAGAAGGGAAGTCCTGAGTTTGCTGAGTTTTTTCAATGGTTTCATTGATCTTAGCTAACTCCGACTCCAGGTTGAAGTTTTCTTGGCCAGCTTCAATTAGGGTATCACGACGTAAATTCAAAAATGCCCAACTTACCTCAACAACAGATTTTTCTTCAAGGATCTCATAATATTTTCCCAAACATCAATCTTATTCTTTAGCTCTTCATTTTCAGCCAAGGCGGAGTTATAAGAAGCTTAAAGAGAGGCATGGGAGCTCTCTAAAGCACGCACCTTATCAGCAAAGACTCAAAGGTCTTCTTGTGCTTGAGTTACACTTTGCACGAGCTCCCCAGCGTAAACTTCTTTTTGACTCAAAAGAGCTTTCAACTCTCTGTTCTCTTCACTGGCCTTAGATAGTTGCTCCGAGAAGGAAGATTCGAGACGTTCTTTTTCTTTTTCTGCTTGGATTAAGGAAGCTTTTACAACCGCTAACTCTGAAGTTAAAGCCCGCACCTGCTGCTCTAAGGTACTCTTGCTCTCTTGTAAATCTTCCATATTAATTTGTGCACTCTCAAATTGTTTCTTCCAATTGATCGCCTCCAACTAAGAATCGCGTGCTATCTTCTCTGAATCACGTGCTACCTTCTCCAAGAGGGGAATTCTGTTCATTATTTCTGTGCCGATAAGATTGGCCTAAAAAAAAGAAAGGAAATAAGAATCCCAAAGATAAAAAAATTTTACAAGTAAAGAAGGGAGAGAAGGAAAATACCTTCAAAGTGGCATGCACGATATCATTCATTAGAGTCAGAGAACTATGGCTCTCCAGCTTTGTTTTTTCAATTGGGCCAATTAAAGGCTCCAGCCATACATCTACCTGACTTGACTTCCTCAAAAGGCTGCTATCAGCAGGAACTTCAATAGTTACCCTCCTCATAGCGGCACTTCTACTTGAAGAGCCCACTTCCGTATGATGAACTATAGGAGGGGGAATTGTCAAAGGAGGAGCGGTAGAAGAAGTGAAAACAGTAGAAGAAGGAACAGAAACAGCTGGGGCTGGTAAGGAAAGAATCATAGGCACGGGAGTTGAAAAAGAAGATAAAGGTATTTCATCTAAAACAGGCCCTAAACTTCCACTACCAAAACCACTGATGAAAAGTTGATCAATAGACTCACGGGTATCATGAGGAGTGACGTCATCATCAGGAATTATTACTGGGGTTTCAATAAGTTCGGTAAGAGAAACAAAAAGATGAGGGGAAACTTCAGCTTTGTCATCAGAGACAATGCGTCTCCTAGCTCGTGGCCTCGTCACCATTGAGCCATCATCTTCCTCTTCTTCAGAGTCTTTCTCTTCAACAGCTTTCCTTTTCGAAGAAGAACTAAAGACTATTTCTCGGGCTCTTTCTAAAGAGATACGGGTCTCCGAAGGAGTACGGGTTCCCGAAGAGACACGAGAGGCTGCAACTGCTTCAGCAGTAACTCCTCGAATAACAAATCCTGATAAAAAGAAGGATAGGAGTTAGAGCAATAAAGAAAATATATATATGCGTGAAAGATGAAATAAAAACTCTTACCATTAGTCTTTACTTTCCAACCATAATGGTTAGAAAGTGTTCTCCAAGACCTACCATCTATTGGTGCTGTCTTCAGCAATTTATCTACCCAACCACGGAAATTGGGAATATCCTCCACAACTCCCATGATTGCTAAAAAAGGGAGCAAAATTAGAAAAGTTGATAAACTTGAAGAAAAAACCACGAGAAGGATAAAAGACTTACATGCAAAATTCCACTTCTCAGGGAAGGGAACGTTATCCTCACCCACTAAGCCAACAGTGGGGGCAGCAACAAACCGGGCATACCAGCCACAGTCCTTGTCATCTTCAGGGCTCACCAAAACCCTCTTACTCCTTGCCACTGGGGTAAAAATGCCATTACGGAAAAGCCTAAGGGAGTAAAGATGAATCAGGTGGGGAAAGTAAAGGAAACGTCAGCCATATTGGTTAAATGCCTCAAATAGGCAACAACCCTCCATATGATTAGGCCAATTTGACCCAAATAGACATTAAAGAAACGAAAAAATTCAAGAATGACTGGGTCAATAGCTGGTTTGAACCCTAAAGTGAAAGGGTATGTATAAACAAAAGAGAACTCAGTCAAGTAAGAAGTAATTCTCTGATTTGGATTAGGGATAATAATGGAAAAATCATTACTCCAATGGCAATCTTTGCGAACTACAGGAGTCAAAACTTCTATAATTTGAGTGGGTAAGCATCATCACGATCTAAAGCGGAAACCTAGTTTCTAAGAGATTCCCTATCATGGTAAAAAGATAGTTTTGTAGGGACTATCTCCTCTACTAAAGGCTCACGTAATGGTTCAGAAGGTTCTTTACCCCTAGAAGAAGATTTGTGAGAAAGGGAACCTCTGGTTCTAAAAGAAGGACCAGAACTAGGAGAAGGTATAGACGAACCACCACCACGAGTAGACCCTAAGCTACAAAGCTTACCTCCCCTTCTATGCCCAATGGGGGCATTAAGGAAGGTATCAACAATGGGAACTCGCCTAGGGTTCGGGTTTGGTGAAGACATGGCGAAGAAGAATAATGTGAGGAAGAAGTGAACTAAGATTTGAGTAATTGAGTGTTCAATAAGCTTTACGTGGTAAAAGACAAGGAAAGAAGTTATATTTATATTAATAAGCAACAAACAAAGGTAAAAGTGCAGTGATGAAAGGACCATAATAATTGTGAGCACGTGATTTTTGCCCTATGAGAACTACTCCCAGAAAATTCAAAATAAAATAAATTTTGTGTTATTTGCAATTGTTGTGAATTTTTGTATTGTTTGCATTCGTTCGTGCCTGTTTATTTGTTAAGTTAAGAATAAAATCACAAAAAATAATGTACTTTGCATTTTAGGCATTTAAGGTCTAATTGTATGATCTTATATTTTATTTGGTACTAAATCATGTTTGATAATTATTATTAAGAGCTAATTAGTATTTTAATAAGTTAATTTAATTTATAATTCAGCTTAGAATTTTAGTTTTTAAAAGAAAAAAAATAAAACAAAAGAAAGAAGAAAGAAATTTCGGATTGGGCCAGCTTTACAAGAAAATAGCCCAGGCCCAATGTCAACCCCCCCAATCCAACCCGGCTCCAGCCTCTATCAAACGACGTTGTTTCATGCATCTCAATCTGGACCGTTGATCTCAGCTGATCAAACGCTCCCAAAGCTGTGACAAAACCCGACCCCTGACCCATTACCCAGTTAAGCCCGACCCCCCTGTTTAAACCAGATGACGCCGTATAGTTTAACCCCCTTGATCCTGGCCGTTGATGTTAATTGATCTAATGGCCAAGATTGAAACAACCCCTCCGTATATAAGGCGAATTCCTTACCCACACCCCCAAAGCCATACCCCCCTTTCCACCTTCGTCTTTGATCTTCAGAGACCAGACATGTCTGCCACCTTCAACCACCGTCCTCTGCCCGCCGAAAATCGCCTCACGGCAGTTCCGGTGGTCCAAACACGCCTAAAATTACACCATAGCCTCCCCACAACATCCTCTTTCCAGATCTTGTATCAGTTTCCCTCGAATCAATACCCAACGTCTCGAATCTTCAATCAAAGAGTCCGCCTGAAACCTCACCTCTTTTGATGAGTACCAAATTAACACCCCTAAGCCATCTGACCACCCTCGTTGCAGATCCAGTACCCGTTGGCCTCAAATCACCCTCAAACCCTTCGAATATTCAATCGAAGATTCGAGCAAAACTAGATCTACCCCAACCAATCCCAAACTCATACCAGACGTGTCCCTGACCTCCCTCGTCACCAAACCACCATGGGTTTGGTTCGAATCTGGCTGGAAACACTCGAACCCCAAATCGAACCCCCAAGAACCCTAGAAAACCAAAGACTGAAATCTGTCTAAATCAAAGGAAGTTTGATGTCTAGTGGACCTTAGTCGAAGTGTTCTCAGTTGAGAACACTCGATTAAGGTCCGTTCGACCTCAAACAGTTCGAGTTTGGTTTCAAATCAGGGTTGCCCATGTTTCCGAGTTCTGGAGGTATTTTTCTTTGTTTTGTTTATTCCGTTTTTGGTTTTGATTATTCTGTTTACTTTGTTGAGTGTAGTTTTATGGGTTTTTCAATTGTTGTCATTTGATTATGTCCTTCTCCCCCAGACCTGTTATTTGGTCCAATTCTATCATTTGCTTCTGTTTGCTGTAATTGTTATTTGTTATAATTTGTGTAATCGATTGAATAAGTGTCGTCGATTAGTCCGGTAGGCCTGAATATTAATTTAACATAATAGTAGTGTAGTGTTGGTTTTGATTTCATGGTTCATACTAGTCTGTTTCCCCTCCTACTTCGTTTTTGTCCTAAATGTTGTGTTAAAATGAGCCTGTTGGTGTAGTTGAACTTAGTACTGAGCCTGTGGGCATATTCACTTCGTCACATTGTTTTTGCTTGATCATTTGAAATGTTCTGAATTGCTTGGTCAATCGAACTGCTTCATCACAGCTGCTATTTTGTTTGTCACCTAAACCTACTGTGTCATGCCCTGTAAGGGTGTTCTGGGTCCTTAATAGCTTTAGCCTTTATTTTTGTTGCTGGTTGATTCAAGTTAAGCAATTGATGAATCGAATCCTACTGTCTAGGGTTTGAAATGAATCTGACAACTGATTTGAATTCAGTATTGGTATGATAATGTCAACTAGATAGTAGCGAGTCATAAGGCTGCATTCAGAACTTAGAAGCATTGGCTATAACTGCAATTTCAGGGATTTTAGGGGGTAATTTGGGAATTGAAAACAGGGAGAGATAGGTGGTTTGAGTGTTCTGTCCACTAATTATTAAAATGCCATTAAACTAATGAATTGATTAGTATTAATGGGGAACAAAAGGGAATGGGGGGCTGAAATTAAGGAAAAGTTTTCATTAGTGGATTTTAAGTGGAAAATTTCAGATTTAGTGGGAGAAAGGGGGTCGGGCAGTAAGAAAAAAAAGGTAAGGCGGGTCTGTATAAGAGGAGGAACATTTTTCAGAGAAAGGAGAGGATTTTTGGAGAGAGTTTGGAGGAATTTTGGAGAGTTTTTCGTTAGTTTTCAGTTCTAGGCTGGATTTTGAATGCTAAGAGTGCCTTACCTTTGAGAGTAAAAACAGGCTGGATTTTTAAGACTAAGAATCCAATATTGAGTGAAAGTGAGGTCTTTCTTTTACCATTGAAAATCAGTATTAGTATTTATTACTGTTTAATTGAAGTTCTGAGTTTCTTTATTTGAGAGTCTAAAGAACAGAAATCAGAAAATCTACTGTTTTATCGCATTTCTGAATATATTCTGTTTCTGCATGTGATTGCTGGTGGTATTTATGGTTTTATTGTCGGGTTTATAGTGTATCTGTGTTGCTGTTTGTTACTTCTGAAATTGCAACTTGTGGTCCTGAGTTTGCTGTTGGTTAAACAAAACTGTTCCATTGGTTGTTTGCTGGATTTCTGCTGGTTTTAATCTGTTTCTGGGTTGCTGTCGCTTTGTTGTCACCACTGCTGCTACTCACTCCTTCCTATTCTTGTATTTTCAATACCAGGTACACTTTCAAATCAATATTGATGTGGCTATGAGATGTGAAAGTGAAATGAAATGCTAGGGTGTTTGATGAATTCGTGTTGTATCTATAGTTTAATAAGATATGTGATAAGTATTTATATAGTTTAGTTTTATAACTCAACTGGAATGCATGACGTAGTCTTGTATTTAACTGGAACTATTTGTTTTTTTTAAACTATAGTTTGTAGTTGTCAATTACAGATTCCATGTAGTTAAATATGTAATTTGTAGAATGAACAAATAAGTTAAGAGATGGATTAGTTGTCATATTTCATCTCTAGCTTTCTTTTGTATTTGAGGCAGATTTTAAATAGGCAGTGTTTGATTCTGTTAGGCAGCATATAGGCCAATATTCGAATCCGTGTTGATAACATTTCCTAGCCGTTAATTCCAATAGTTTAAATCAATTTTAGGAATGGTAGTTTAAATCAATTTGGAGAATGGTCAGTTTGTTTTGAATATCTTGACAATTTTGTATGCATTTTGTAATTTCAGCTTTAGTAGTTCACTTATAGAATAAAGTCACGAAACATTTCTCCATTTTTACGAGTTCGAGTGTAAATTACCGTTATCATCTACTATAATCCAATAACTACTTGTCAAGCATGTAATTAATTAAGACTTTTCTCGTTTCTTTTAGAGACAAACTTAATAGAAATGTAGTCACTTTAGGATTGCCCTTAAAAAAAATGAGACGAGCCTCGCCAAATAAAACGCAAGCTACGGGGCCCTCAATAAATGGTTAATAATTAATTAGACTTCGGATGGGCCGTTTTAGCAAGATTTCACGGCCTTCTCAAAAATAATAATGCGTTAGTCGCTTTAGGTGCGCCTTTAATAATTTACTTTCTTAAACACGGGTGTGCATTGATGTGATCCAAATCCAAATCTCAACGGAGCCGAAGTGTGTCGACGACCACGGGTACATTGATTGTGGCGTGGTTCGAGATACATTTTCACAACATTGCAATTCTCTGTAAAATAATAATAATAAATAAAAGCGGTAAAGAGTTAAAATTTGCACATAAGTTCGTATTTGTATAAAAATCAGATAATTAAGCCAGCCGAATATAACAGTTGAGCGACTGTGCTAGAACCACAGAACTTGGGAATGCCTAACACCTTCTCCCGGGTTAACAGAATTCCTTATCCGGATTTCTGGTTCACAGACTGTTAAACAGAGTCATTCTTTTCCTCGATTCGGGATTCAACCGGTGACTTGGGACACCATAAATCTCCCAAGTGGCGACTCTGATTCTTTAATAATAATCCCGTTTCAATTGTCCTTTAATTGGAAAAGTTTCCTTGTACCCTTGCGGGTATAGTAAAAAAGGAGGTGTGACAGCTCTGACGACTCTGCTGGGGAACAGTTCAAGGTTAGAATAATTGTTGTATTTGGCTTTATCGCATGATTGAGCTTAAATGTGCAAAATGATGCTTTTTTACCGCTTTGATATTATTTGAACTGTACATATAAACTGTGTCGAAACCTTCTCTTCTCACCTCCGGGGATGTGCTTACTGGTTGAGACTCCATATTTTGTTAGTGTCATACCCTGAAATAAAAGAGGCTCGGAAAGTTTCTAAGTCGGCTGGCCTTTTGGTTCCCGGAAAGGAGCTCCTTCCTCAACTCGAGTTGTCCGCTCGGGTACACTGTCTAGAACATATACCCAGGTTGAACCTAGAATAACTTGACTTCATGCCGGATCCCTAGTAGGAATGTTTATTTGCATCATGTTGCATTTGACTTAGGGGACTCAACACAGGGGTTGGGTCCGTCTAGGACAAGCAACCTGAAATGAAAAAAGACCATCATGTTGCATCCTGTTTGTTTTGCACATTTATTTGCTTCAGATCTTCATGCTGACCGGCTTCTAAAATCGGGAATTTTTAAAAAAAAATTGAAAAAGAGAAAAAGAAAAAATAGCAGTGTAGGGAGATAACTACTTATTTTTAGAAAAATAAAACCAATGTCCAAGTAGTGTCAAAACCCTGCCGAAATTTTGAAAAAATGAAAAAAAATATTTGTCTTTTTAGTTTGATTTATTTGAAAAAAAAAAGAAAGGAGTCTTGTTTACAAGTTTAGTTTATGTTGGGCGAACTACGCCGGTTTGATTCTCACAGGGCGTGAGATACGTAGGCAACCCTCGTCAGGTCCAACCTCCCATTTTGCAAAAATAGACAAAAAAAAATATCAAATTTTAATTTTCATCATAGAGTCGGGCGATACCGTTTTTGTCAGAAATAGCCGAATGTTCCCGAAAGGGACACCGGAAGGCTGACTTTGCATAAACGGCCACTTCTATCATTTTTTGGATTTGTGATCGATTGACTCACACAGCCTTAAAATCTTCGTCCCTGAAGTGCTGAAAGGTCGTGTTCGGAAAATCGGGTCTTTCTTTTATGAAAAATAATCAAATCGTTTTGAGTTAAATAGTCAAATCGTTTTGAGTTAAATAAATTGTCTTTTATTTAATCACATTAATAAATGTGCAGGATGAGCACGACTCAAAATGAACTTTTTTTAATCATGAATAAAATCCCCCTCCAGTTGCGGCTATGGTGGAATGATTTAGGCAAAGAAGGGCGAGACTAAGTCAAGAAACATCTGAAAGGTCTCACGGGTTTGTTGGGTATCAGGCCTCGAGGGGATATTATAAGGGCACTGGTCACTTATTAGGACCCATCGCACAATGTCTTCCACTTCTCGGACTTTGAACTCACCCCGACTTTAGAGGAGATAGCCGGGTACATCGGCAGTGCTGAGGTTCCGTTGAGGCGTAAATACCTGATTGCTCCAAGAGCCGTAGCGGTTCACCGGTTTTTGGACTCATTAAAGATAGTCAGAACGATCCATAACCCAGACTTGGCGAAAGGTTTTTGCACTCTGAGCTTCATATACCAAAGATACGACCACGTAGGAGGATTTGACAAACCAGAAAACAAGTTGTGCAGCAAAAGTAACCGTCGAAAGTGGGATGAACATAGACGGGTTGCTTTCATGATAACCTTCTTAGGGCTTTTAGTATTCCCTAGAAAAGACGGGAATATTGACATAAAGGTAGCTGGGGTCGTCAGTAATTTGCTCACTCAAGATGACAGCACGCTTGCGCCCATGATTGTATCTGATATCTTCCGAGCTCTCACGGCCTGCAAATCCGGAGGAAACTTTTTTGAAGGGTGTAACTTGTTATTGCAAATGTGGATGACCAAACACCTATGTCACCGAGCCCAGTTCCTGAGCCATGGATCTTCTGAGAAAACCTGCATAGAGGAGTTCTACACCAGAATTAATGAGGTCCGCTTACCTGAAGGAGTCTCGGCATGGACCTCATACTTTTGAACCCTCAACGCCAGTCAAATACAGTGGATACTGGGATGGTTACCGATCGACGAAGTCATATATATGCCAGCAGCTAGGCCCCATTTTCTCTTGATGGGGCTTAAGAGCATTCAACCTTATGCGCCGTATCGGGTTTTGAGGCAACTTGGGAGGTGTCAGATAGTGCCGAAAGATGAGGACCTGAGCACCCAAGTGACTGAGATCAGTTCCGATGGCCAGTTTCCTGAAGCAAGGGTCCGCCAGATTTGGAGCCAATGTTAATACTTGGAGGCAAATACTTGTGTACTGAATCGGGCAAAAGGGGAAGTTTCACCCGGATATCAGGCTTGGTACAAAGGGGAAGTGTCGTCTGGAAGGCCGGCTAAAAGACCTCACCTTCAAGAGTTTGCCAAGTCCTCACAAGAGCATTGGGACTGGTTGGCGAAAGAAGAAGAATACAGGGCCACAATAGGCAAGTTGAAGCAGCAGGTCATAGATCTTCAGTTTGAAAGAGAAATTCAGACCGCGGCCGATGAAGGGGACAGAAAGAAATCAGCCCAAGAAAATGACTCCCTTAGAGCTCAAAACCGACAAGTCATAATGGATGCCGACAACCAACGGAGAAGCCGGTCCGATAAAAGGCTGATAGCAGGGTTAAGGAATCAGGTCATTGAAAGCCGAAAGGACTTGGAAAGATCTGAGGCTAGCATAGCAAGAATGCGGGCCAGATGGGCAAAAGGTGCAGCAGCGCGGAAAAAGCACCTATGGCAAGTGAGAAAGGATTATGAAGGGAGCATTGACATGTTAAGAGAAACAAATTCCACTCTCAGAGATCGGGTCTTTAAACAAGCCCGAGATGCTAGAACGGACAGGGTGTGCTGCTATGATTTACTAGCCCGAATGGAAGAACAAATGGAGAGGTTCCAAGATCGGCTCGATGACAACACTCAAGTATTGGGATTAAAGAATCAACGAATAGAACAGCTGTGTATGGAAAGGGATAGAATCAGGGGTAGGATCGATGAGATTGGGAACTACATCACCACGAGGTGCCTAACCTGTGAGGAAATGCCCGGTGATACCCTTTTTGCCTCAGTCATGGGTTATGTCCACCGGATCATGGAGGAATTAAAAATCTTGCAAAGAGGCTTTGCACCAAATCCCGCGGAAAGGCCGAACGATGCCTCGCGGGCACCAAAATTCAAGGCCTTAATGTATCCCTAGTTCAAGTCTCCACTTGTTGTTTTTAAGAGTCTGTTGTCTACCCTTCTGTTCTCTTTTCATATCAAACAATGTTAATAGTGTGGAGTCTGTATTTGGTTTGTCTTTTTTCAAATGTGTAGCTTGTAATAGCATATTTTGGTAATAAAATGAAAAAAAATTCCAAAAAAAAAAATAATAATAATAAAAAATTATGTCTTTATTTTTACTTGTGGCAGAACTACGCCCGGTCTGATTCATGCGGGGACATGATACGTAGGCAAACATAAGATTCGACCATCACTAAAAAAAGGGCATTGTGAATAAAAGAAAGGAAAAAAGACATAAAAAGAAAGAGTAAGCCGGGATGACGCATGCAATCGAAGCAGAAACATGTTAGAAATGGTTAAACTGCCTAGGAACATCGCATTCCCCAATGTGAAATTGCAATATGTGTTAAACTCTAACGCTAACAAGTTTGTTGTTTATATCAGAGAAAGCTTTCGAAACAGTTAGCTCATTAGAACGTTCTGGCAGATTACCATTACCACACAAGATCTAAAGGGCCCATTCTGGAAAGTATGTCTGGTTCGGACAAAAGTGTTGAGGAGGAAAAAACAGAGATGCAAATGATGAAGGAGGAAGTAGACAGGTTGAGACAAGAGATAGCTGGGATGCACCTAGCCTGGGCTAAGGGACAAACATCACCAATACTTCCCCCTACTCCTATCCTTTCACCAGCTCGGACTCCGGAACACCCTTCCACTGGTCCATCAACGAGCTTCCCCATTTCCTCATACTATCAAGGGGAAACTTCCTATAATCCCCAAGCTTCACCACCCAAACAAAACCCTCCTCTACCAACTGTTCCTGTTTTCGTGGCACCTCCACCCGCCACATTGCAAAAATCATCCGATGAACCAGTGTTTCAGGTTCACGACAACCAATACTATCCTCCTGAACTCACCTTCAAATCACCTGAGCCATACACTTACACCCCTCACCTTCAGCTCCCTACAGAAACTGAGAGGCCAGCTAAGAATCCGGAGCAGGACGAAGTACTCCGTAAAGTGAAAAGCCTGGAGCAATCCTTCAGGAATATGCATGGATTGGGCAGCCAAGTCAGTGTGTCCTATAAAGATATGTGTCCCTTCCCCGATGTTCAATTGCCAGCAGGTTTTAAGATGCCAAAGTTTGATCTATATGAGGGACAAAGTGATCTCATGGCGCATCTACGAGGTTTCTGTAGTAAGAAGAGAGGGGCGGGTGGAAAGGATGAGCTGCTGATAGCTTATTTCGGTCAAAGTTTAAGCAGGTCCGCATTATAATGGTACACGAGGCAGGATCCTAGCAGGTGGTATACTTGGGACGATCTAGCACAAGCATTTGCAGGTCATTTCTAGTATAACCTTGAGATCGTCCCCAACTGTCTCACACTGTTAAAATTTGAGAAAAAGCCTGGAGAGAGCTTCAGGGAATTCGGATTCCGTTGGAGAGAACAAGCAGCAAGAGTCGATCCACCAATGAGGGAAGGTGAAATGGTGGACTACTTCTTACAAACGTTGGAGCCAACTTACTTTGGTCACCTGGTGATGTCAGTTGGTAAATCTTTCAATGAAGTAGTAAAAATGGGCGGCATGGTTGAAGAGGGACTCAGGTCCAACAATATAATGAGTTATTCGGCGATCAAGGCCACAACTCAGGCTATACAAAGCGGCACGGGAGGTGAGCTCGAGAAAAAGAAGAGAGATGAGGTCGCAACAGTCAAAGCAGGTACTTGGTCCAAATCCAGAGGTCCTTCCCCTCGCTACCAACCCAGACCTCATTACCCAAATTATCCATACACTCCATACAACCCTCCACAACCCTATTATCCACCACAAGAGCCACATTTCTCCGTCCATCACGCCCAAACTTACACCCATCCTCCGGCTCGCCCGCAATGGCATGCGCCGGCTCCCCAACATACATATCCACCTCCAAAAAACACATATCCACCTCCACAAAACACATATCCACCACAAAGGGCCTACAGGAATCTTTCAGGGCCAAGCTTCCATGGGAATCAGACTTTCAGGAACGAAAGGGTGCAGAGGTCGAGAACATTCACTCCGTTGGGAGAAACCTACAGTACTCTGTTCCACAAGTTGAGGCAGTTAGGCCTATTAAGTCCTGTTGAACCCAAATTGCCAAATCCCCTTCCCAAAAATCTGGACCACTCAGTAAGCTGTGAATATTGTTCGGGGGCTCCCGGGCATGATACTGAGAAGTGTTGGAAGTTGAAGACTATCGTACAAGATCTTATTGACACAAATAGGATCGAGGTTCAGGCACCAGAGGCACCCAACATTAATGAAAACCCGTTACCGGTGCACCATGAGGCCTACATGATCGAACTAGTGCACGAAGGAGGGAAACCCAAAAAACCCTCACAAACGGTAATGATGATTCGTGCCAGTCCAAGCGAAAAGCCGACCAGTGGAAAGGCATTGTAATAGTTGGGAAGGGTAGATGACAAGCCAGTTGTTGTAATAGGGAAAGGTTCGTCTGTTGTTACAAAGAAGCCAGAACCGGTCAAGGTAATGCTACAAGGAGTATCAAGCACACCAGTGTTGGTGGTGAAGGGGGTCCGCGTGGAACCAGTTGTTATCAGGCCAGTAATGCAGTTGCCGATAACAAGTGAGAAAGTTGTGCCATGGAGTTACAGTCAAGTGACGGTGATGCATAAGGGGAAGGAGGTTGTGGAAGAAGTATGCGAGGCCCAGGGGTTAACTCGTTCAGGAAGGTGTTTTGCTCCCACAGAATTGAGAAGGGCCAATCCTGTAACAATATAGAAGCCAGTGACGGAGGAGGAAGCAGAGGAGTTTTTGAAGAAGATGAAAGCACAAGACTATTCCATTGTAGAGCAGTTGAGGAAGACCCCGGCCCAGATTTCGTTGCTATCCTTGTTGATCCATTCAAGCGATCATTGTCAGGCATTAATGAAGATTCTGAACGAAGCCCATGTTCCGGACAAGCTCTCCGTGAACCATTTGGAGAAAATAGTGCACAAGATCTTCGAGGTAAACCGAGTGACATTCTCTGACGATGAGTTACCGGTAGAGGGTACAGAACACAACAGAGCACTCTACCTGACGGTGAAATGCAAAGAATCGGTGGTCACTCGAGTACTAATTGATAATGGGTCAAGTGTCAATATCTGTCCTTTGGCTACTCTGAACAAACTGAAGGTTGCTGATGATAGGATCCACAAGGCAACGTCTGCGTCCGAGGTTTTGATGGGGGCGGTACTGACACAGTGGGTGATATCATATTGGAATTGACAATTGGGCCGGTCGAGTTCACCATGGAATTTCAAGTGATAGATGTGGCGGTGTCATATAATCTTCTGTTGGGACGACCCTGGATCCACGCAGCCAAAGAAGTGCCTTCTACACTGCATCAGATGGTCAAATTTGAATGGGATAGACAAGAGATTGTGATACACGGGGATGACGGTACATATACCATTAGTGATGCCATTGTGCCCTTCATAGAAACCGATGATGACCAAGGTCCATGGGTTTATCAGGTTTTTGACACAGTCTCAGTAGACAAAATTCCTGAGGGCAGGGGCCTGCCGACTCCCAGAATCGCAGCTGCGACCTTCATAATAGCCTCAGAAATGTTGAACAGCGGATTTGTACCGGGAAAAGGTTTGGGGGTTGATCTGTAGGGTATTGTCCAGCCAGTTTCCTTGCCCAAGAACATGGATACTTTTGGGTTAGGATTCAAGCCTACCGCAGCGGATGTAAAGCGGGCCCGCAAGTTGAAGAAAAGAGTTTGGGTCCTTCCTAAGCCAATCCCACACCTATCCAGATCATTTGTCAGAGCAGGGTTCAGAAAGTTGTCGGTCCCGGAAGTTCTCAGACCCCTGATCGGGCCAGATGGAGATTTAAATGAGGGCTTTGAAAGGATGTTCGCTAATGTCAACATGATAGAAGCTGGAGAGGGTTCCAGTAAGGCAGACATACAGTTTGTGGGGCCTAAGGCCAAGGTCAACAATTGGACATCTACTCCTCTTCCTACCCAGAGGGAGTCTTGGTAGTAGGCTTTGGATTTTCTTTCTTGTGTTTTGGGATTATTCAAAGTTGTAATCCAGTTTTTGTTTTATTTTTGTATTCCGCAAAAGTGTGAAACTCTGTTATCCGCAGTTTAATAAAGTCAAAAAATTTTCTCTTTTTACTTTTTTTTTTGTTTTAATTCTGTTTTCTTCTTTTCTTTTTCTGAACAGTTCTTTTTATACTGGTCTTAATGACATGGCATGCACAACGGATCTTCAACCTAGTCTAAAAGATCAATCTGATTCCGAACTAACTATACAAGAGATCGATTATGATAATGAATCGGAATACGATGAGGATGAAGCCTTCGAAGAGATAAACAGAGAATTAAGCCAGTTCGAAGAAAAACCCAAGCCCAACTTAAATGACACAGAAGCCATCAATTTAGGGGATGCAGAAGATATCAAGGAAACTAAAATAAGCATCCACATTGAACCAAATATCAGGTAAGAACTAGTCAAAGCACTCATTGAATTCAAAGACAGTTTTGCATGGTCGTACGATGATATGCTGGGATTAAGCACTGATTTAGTGGTTCATAAATTGCCCACTGACCCAGCATGCCCTCCCATCAAGCAGAAATTGAGGAAGTTCAAAACAAACATGAGTGTGAAGATTAAATAAAAAGTAACCAAGCAACTGCAAGCTAAGGTTATTCAGGTCACTCGATATCCTGATTGGTTGGCTAATGTGGTGCCAGTGCCAAAGAAAGATGGGAAGATCAAGGTGAGTGTCGATTACCACAATCTGAACAGGGCAAGCCTGAAGGACAACTTTCCTTTACCCAATATCCATATCTTGATCAACAATTATGCCGGACGTGAGATCGGATCTTTTGTAGATTGCTATGCTGGGTATCATCAAATTCTAATGGATCAAGAAGATGCGAAAAAGACGGCATTCATTACGCCGTGGGGGGCTTATTGCTACTGGGTAATGCCATTTGGTTTGAAGAATGATGGGGCAACATACATGAGAGCAATGACTACTGTGTTCCATGACATGATACACAAAGAGATTGAGGTGTACGTGGACGATGTGATCATAAAGTCCAAGCATCAGGAAGACCACGTAGTAGACCTAAGGAAGTTTTTTCAAAGACTTCGAAGGTATGATATTAAGCTCAACCTGGCCAAATGTGCCTTTGGTGTTCCATCTGGAAAGCTGCTGGGATTCATCGTCAGTCGGCGAGGTATTGAACTGGACCCGTCAAAGATCAAATCTATCCAAGATTTTCCACCGCCGAAGAACAAGACAGAAGTAATGAGTCTGTTGGGAAGGTTGAATTACATCAGCAGATTTAATGCTCAACTCACAGAAACTTGTGAACCCATCTTTCAGCTACTGAAGAAGGATGCCGCGGTAGAATGGACGGCAGAATGTCAGGAGGCATTTGTCCAGATCAAAGGATATTTATCAAATCCACCTGTGTTGGTTCCACCTGAGCTGGGGAGACCTTTAATTCTTTATCTAACGGTCCTGGAGAATTCATTTGGTTGCGTGCTGGAGAAACATGACATTACAGGAAGGAAGGAGCAAGCCATCTATTATCTCAGCAAGAAGTTTACAGTATATGAGGTTAAGTACACTCAACTCGAGAAGACATGTTGCGCCCTAACTTGGGTGGCCCAGAAATTGAAGCATTATCTGTCATCATATACTACTTATCTCATTTCATGCTTGGATCCACTGAAAGTATATTTTCCAGAAGCCTATGCCCATAGGGAGGTTAGCGAAATGGCAAATATTACTCACGGAGTTTGACATCATCTATGTGATAAGGACGGCTATGAAAGCCCAAGCACTGGTCGATCACTTGGCTGAGAATCCTGTTGATGAAGAATACGAGCCGTTGAGGACGTATTTTCCTGACGAAGAAGTGATGCATATAGATGAGTTGGAATTACCTGAGGAACCAGGTTGGAAGCTTTTCTTTGATGGAACCGCAAATGCGAAGGGATTTGGAATAGGAGTGGTACTTATCTCTGAAACAGGACATCATTATCCTGTTACGGCTCAGCTGCGTTTCTATTGTACCAACAAAATGGATGAGTATGAGGCATGCATTTTGGGTCTACGACTAGCTGCAGACATGGATGTCCAGGACGTCTTGGTCTTGGGAGACTCGGACCTCCTGGTGCATCAGATTCAGGGTGAATGGGAAACACGGGATTTGAAGCTCATACCATATCGACAATGTTTGCACGAGCTGAGCAAGCGATTCCGATCAGTGGACTTCAGACGCATCCCAAGAGTTCACAATGAGGTTGCTGATGCTTTGGCCACTTTAGCATCGATGTTGCACCACCCAGACAAAATTCATGTTGACCCATTGCATATCCAGCTTCATGATCAGCATGCTTATTGCAACATGATAGAGGAAGAAATGGATGGTGAGCCATGGTTTTATGATGTCAAGGAGTACCTCAGGATGGGGATATACCCGAAGTAGGCCACCGGAGATCAAAAGAGAGTCATTCGGCGATTGGCAAGTGGATTCTTCCTCAGTGGAGGAGTGTTGTACAAAAGAACCCCATATTTGGGGTTGCTGAGATGTATAGATGCCAGTCAAGCCACGATAGTTATGACAGAGGTACATGCTGGAGTTTGGGGGCCACATATGAGCGGATATGTATTGGCGAAGAAGATTCTTCGAGCAGGGTACTATTGGCTCACTATGGAGCGTGATTGTATCAATTTCGTGCGGAAATGCCATCAGTGTCAGATACACGGAGATTTGATTCATTCTCCGCCGACAGAATTACATACAATGTCAGCACCATGGCCATTTGTTGCCTGGGGCATGGATGTCATTGGACCTATTGAGCCGGCAGCTACCAACGGTCATAGGTTCATTCTGGTGACCATCGACTATTTTACTAAGTGGGTTGAAGCTAAAAATTTCAAGTCGGTAACCAAGAAGGCAGTGGTGGATTTTGTTCACTCCCATATCATCTGTAGATTTGGAATCCCAAAGGTGATCATCACGGATAATGGTGCTAATCTTAATAGCAATTTGATGAAAGAGGTATGTCAGCAGTTTAAGATTACACACCGTAATTCCACACCATATCGTCCCAAGGTGAATGGAGCAGTTGAGGTAGCCAACAAGAACATCAAGAAGATACTGAGGAAGATGGTAGAAGGATCCAGACAATGGCATGAAAAATTACCATTTGCATTGTTAGGTTATCGCACTACTGTCCGTACTTCGGTAGGGGCAACTCCTTATTTGTTGGTATATGGAACTGAAGCAGTAATACCGGTGGAAGTTGAAATTACATCCCTTCGGATTGTCGCTGAAGTTGAGATTGATGATGACGAGTGGGTCAAAGCCCGGTTGGAGCAGTTGAACCTGATTGATGAAAAGAGATTGGCAGTTGTGTGTCATGGCCAGTTATATCAAAAGAGAATGACAAGAGCCTACAACAAGAAGGTGTGTCCCAGAAAATTTAAAGTGGGAAAGCAGGTGTTGAAACGAATCCTGCCACATCAGGCCGAAGCAAAGGACAAGTTCGCCCCGAATTGGCAAGGGCCATTCATTGTAACCAGAGTATTGTCCAATGGCACTTTATGCTTAACAGATATCGAAGGGAAATGCGTCGACATGGCTATCAATTCTGACGCAGTTAAGAGATATTATGTATGATTTCTTGTAGTTGTAATTATTGTTTGTTTGTATTTGGCATTTATCGGAGAATGAAATGACGGAGGCAATTCTTTCTCCTATCCAAACACTATAACCTTTGCTTCCCTTTTTGAGCCTTATTTGTTCTTTCATGCCCCTATTTTGGAATCAGTAATGAAAATGAAAAAAAAAAGAGAAAATAATGATAATAAGACAAAAGAAAGTCTCAAGAAAAATAAAGGAAGTGGGAACTACGTTTGACCTGATTCCTCAAAGAAGGATACGTAGGCGCCTCACGGCTCGGTCATAGTGTAACAAAAAATAAAAATCCCCAAGCAAGAAAAACTGGGGCACAAGTTGTGTTTGTAATTTTGGAAAGAAAGTTTGATTCCAATAGTTGTACTGTTTTACCCATCAAAATTATTTTGAACTTTTGATACCCCTTTTCCTTTTGGCCATACACAAAAACCCATATTGATGTCCAAAAAAGACCTCTCAATCAGTATCCGAGAAGTGCCAAGTCATGCATAACACTCTGATCCCCAGCAGAGAAGAGGATCATAAACTGGAAATGAATTGATAACCGAAAAGAATCCCCAGCAGAGAGAGTCATATCGGCAGCACTCCAATCCCCAGCTGAAAAATAAAATAAATTGAGAGAGTCTTATCGGTGAAAACTTTCACAGGCACCATAAGGCGACGAAAGATGAGAGAAATAAAACGAGAGAGTCTTATCGATAAAAACCTTCATAGGCACCATAAGACGACGGGAGTTGAGAGAAACGAGAGAGTCTTATTAGTGAAAACCCCTATAAGGGCACTATGAGGTGACAAGACAAGATTGGCGGAAAGGATACGCATTTGTCAAAGAGTTGAGTGCATGTTTATCCCCAGCAACATGAGGCCGTCCGAAGGGTTGATTGATACAAATAGATTGGGTTGATTAATCCGGAATGCGCGACATGATCGTTGGGATCGGTTATATCATTCAGATAAGTTCTTTTCTTTCCTTTTCCCCAGCATTTGTTTAGAAAGACTTCTTCTTTTTCTATTTTTTGATATCATCACTTTTTTATTTCTTGGTTTAAAGACTTTACCTCCCCAGCAGTTTGTTTTTGAAAAGGATTTTCAGAGCTTACTACCAGTTGCCAAAATGGTGCAAAGCAAAATGCGAATAAGACAGGCCAAAGATAAGGCGATAAAGCGAAAAGAAGTTGGTCGCAAGACCAAATGATGAATGGGTCTAGATCCCAAGAGGACCAAATTTCTAGGGGAAGTTGGAGAAAAATGGAAAAGCAACAGTTAAAAGGTTATGGGGATCTCCAGCAGATTTGCAAGATACAGGAACAACTCCGACAGATTCTCGACCAAGTTCCATAATGGTCGGACAACACAAAGCGGGGAAGGGAGAGAAAAGAAAAACCATCCCCAGCAGGAATATCAGCCCCAGCAAATAATAATCATCCCCAGCAAGTTTTATAGTAAAGCAGGGAAAAGAAAAGGGAAAAACCATCCCCAGCAGAAGTGGCACGACCACTCGCCATGTTTTAAACTAACAAATTTTTCTTTGATTTAGAAGGGAAAGGAAATATTATTGACAGCAGGAAGACATGGCCACAAAGAAGATTATCAAACTGGGGCAAAAAATTTTCTCTCATTACGAAAATTTTCTTGAAATAAGATAGCCACTTGGGGAAGAGGAAAATACTACAAGTTTCGAAGAAAGTAAAATCCCCAGCAGTATACGAGAAGGGAGATACAAGTTTTAAAGAAAAGCAAATCTTGGAAGAAGCAAGATAACCCAAAGTTTTAAAAGTAGTGGCATTTGAATCAGTATCATCCACACCATTGTTAAAAGGAGGAAGATAATTCCCCAACAGTGTTATTCCCGGCAGGTTTCAGAGAAGTAAAAACACCAGCTTGAGGAAAGTAGTTCCAAGTGGAAGGAAGGCACCAGCTTTAAAGGAAGTAGTCCGTGAAGAAGGAAAATAACATAGTTGTGAATAAAACACCGGTGTTATCCCCAACAGTTTTCAGAGGAATAAAACACCAGTTTTGAGGGAAGTAGTTGAAAGAAGATGATTCAAGTTAAAGGAGTCAGGAGCCCGCCTGGAGAATGGAGGTGTTGCATTTAAGGAATTGTTGAAGTCAGGGGCCTGCCTAGAGAACAGAGGTGTTACGTTTTAGGAAGTTGCTGAAGTAAGGAGCCCGCCTGGAGAATGGAGGTGTTACGTTTAAGGAGTTGTTGAAGTCAGGAGCCCGCCTGGAAAATGGAGGCTGAATTATTTTGAAGAAGTTGTTGAAGTCAGGAGCCCGCCTGGAGAATGGAGGTTGTTAAATTTTAAATTGGAGTCAGGAGCCCGCCTATAGAACGGAGGTTGTTAAATTTTAAGTTGGAGTTAGGAGCTCGCCTGTAGAATGGAGGTTGTTAAATTTTAAGTTGGAGTTAGGAGCCCGCCTGTAGAATGGAGGTTGTTATATTTTAAGTTGTTGAAGAAGTCAGGAGCCCGCCTGTAGAACGGAGGTTGTTATATTTTAAGTTGTTGAAGAAGTCAGGATCCCGCCTATAGAATGGAGGTTGTTATATTTTAAAATTATTGTTGAAGTCAGGAGCCCGCCTGGAGAATGGAGGTGTTACGTTTAAGGAGTTGTTGAAGTCAGGAGCCTACCTGGAGAATGGAGGCTGAATTATTTTGAAGAAGTTGTTGAAGTCAGGAGCCCTCTTGGAGAACGGAGGTTGTTAAATTTTAAGTTGGAGTCAGGAGCCCGCCTGTAGAACGGAGGTTGTTATATTTTAAGTTGTTGAATAAGTCAGGAGCCCGCCTGTAGAATGGAGGTTGTTATATTTTTAAATTATTGTTGAAGTCAGGAGCCCGCCTGGAGAATGGAGGTGTTACGTTTAAGGAGTTGTTGAAGTCAGGAGCCCGCCTGGAGAATGGAGGCTGAATTATTTTGAAGAAGTTGTTGAAGTCAGGAGCTCGCCTGGAGAATGGAGGTTGTTAAATTTTAAGTTGGAGTCAGGAGCCCGCCTATAGAACGGAGGTTGTTAAATTTTAAGTTGGAGTTAGGAGCCCGCCTGTAGAACGGAGGTTGTTATATTTTAAGTTGTTGAAGAAGTCAGGAGCCCGCCTGTAGAATGGAGGTTGTTATATTTTTAAATTATTGTTGAAGTTAGGAGCCCGCCTGGAGAATGGAGGTTGTGTCATCTTTCAAAAGTCAAGTTGGAGTCAGGAGCCCGCCTGCAGAACAAAGGAATACATTTCAAGATCAAATCAGAAGTCAGTAATGCAGAGGGTTACAACAAAAATCCCCAGCATAACAAGCTTTAATGTAGGAAGCAGTGTCCCCAGCAGACAGAACGAAATGATAAAACTTGTGTTTAGAAAAGCAAAAGGCCCGTGTCATCCCCAACAGTTTTCGGAAGAAAAAACACCAGAGGAAACACAAGCCGACAAGAAAGCAAGGCAACCAAAGCGAGTGGAAGATAGATAAGATTTTGTAATTCCTAGTTTAGTCTAGCCTCTTGTTTTCTTTTGAACACATTGTAACAAGGAGATCGGTAAGCAGTAGTAACAACATGCAACAGCAGTAACAATAAAATTTCAGTCTCATGGTAGTCCCAGCTACCAAAATTTCCCAAACTACATTAACCTGATTCCCTTCTAGCCAGGGATATGTAGGAAACCTTTGAAGCAAAGGTTTGGTTAAATCTTTTAAAAAAATGCTTCACACGGAGTATCATAACGGGCAAAAAATCGCTCGTATCCGCTCACTTCATCTTCACACGAAAACTCTTTGTGTTTTCGGACAAAGAGGGGCAGCTGTGAGCACGTGATTTTTGCCCTATGAGAACTACTCCCAGAAAATTCAAAATAAAATTTTATTTTGTGTTATTTGCAATTGTTGTGAATTTTTGTATTGTTTGCATTCGTTCGTGCCTGTTTATTTGTTAAGTTAAGAATAAAATCACAAAAAATAATGTACTTTGCATTTTAGGCATTTAAGGTCTAATTGTGTGATCTTATATTTTAATTGGTACTAAATCATGTTTGATAATTATTATTAAGAGCTAATTAGTATTTTAATAAGTTAATTTAATTTATAATTCAGCTTAGAATTTTAGTTTTTAAAAGAAAAAAAATAAAACAAAAGAAAGAAGAAAGAAATTTCGGATTGGGCCAGCTTTACAAGAAAACAGCCCAGGCCCAATGCCAACCCCCTCAATCCAACCCGGCTCCAGCCTCTATCAAACGACGTCGTTTCATGCGTCTCAATCTGGAACGTTGATCTCAGCTGATCAAACGGTCCCAAAGCTGTGACCAAACCCGACCCCTGACCCATTACCCGGTTAAGCCCGGCCCCTCCTGTTTAAACCAGACGACGCCGTATAGTTTAACCCCCTTGATCCTGGCCGTTGATCTTAATTGATCTAACGGCCAAGATTGAAACAACCCCTCCGTATATAAGGCCAATTCCTTACTCCACGCGCCCAAAGCCATACCCTCCCCCCCTTTCCACATTCGTCTTTGATCTTCAGAGACCAGATATGTCCGCCCACCGGAAATCGCCTCACGGCGGTTTCGGTGGTCTAAACACGCCCAAAATTACACCATAGCCTCCCCACGACATCCTCTTTCTAGATCTTGTATCAGTTTCCCTAGAATCAATACCCAATGTCTCGAATCTTCAATCAAAGAGTCTGCCTGAAACCTCACCTCTTCCGATGACTACCAAATTAACACCCCTAAGCCATCTGACCACCCTCGTTGCAGATCCAGTACCCATTGGCCTCGAATCACCCTCAAACCCCTCGAATCTTCAATCGAAGATTTGAGCAAAACTAGATCTACCCCAACCAATCCCACACTTATACCAGACGTGTCCCTGACCTCCCTCGTCACTAAACCACCATGGGTTTGGTTCGAATCTGGCTGGAAACACTCGAACACCAAATCGAACCCCCAAGAACCCTAGAAAACCAAAGACTAAAATCTGTCTAAATCAAAGGAAGTTGGATGTCTAGTGGACCTTAGTCGAAGTGTTCTCAGTTGAGAACACTCGATTAAGGTCCGTTCGACCTTAAACAGTTCGAGTTTGGTTTCAAATCAGGGTTGCCCATGTTTCCGAGTTCTGGAGGTATTTTTCTTTGTTTTGTTTATTCCGTTTTTGGTTTTGATTATTCTGTTTACTTTGTTGAGTGTAGTTTTATGGGTTTTTCAATTGTTGTCATTTGATTCTGTCCTTCTCCCCCAGACCTGTTATTTGGTCCAATTCTATCATTTTCTTCTGTTTGTTGTAATTGTTATTTGTTATAATTTGTGTAATCGATTGAATAAGTGTCGACGATTAGTCTGGTAGGCCTGAATGTTAATTTAACATGATAGTAGTGTAGTATTGGTTTTGATTTCATGGTTCATGCTAGTCTGTTTCCCCTCCTACTTCGTTTTTGTCCTAAATGTTGTGTTAAAATGAGCCTGTTGGTGTAGTTGAACTTAGTACTGAGCCTGTGGGCATATTCAGTTCGTCACATTGTTTTTGCTTGATCATTTGAAATGTTCTGAATTGCTTGGTCAATCGAACTGCTTCATCACACCTGCTATTTTGTTTGTCACCTAAACCTGCTGTGTCATGCCCTGTAAGGGTGTTCTGGGTCCTTAATAGCTTTAGCCTTTATTTTTGTTGCTGTTTGATTCAAGTTAAGCAATTGATGAATCGAATCCTACTGTATAGGGTTTGAAATGAATCTGACAACTGATTTGAATTTAGTATTGGTATGATAATGTCAACTAGATAGTAGTGAGTCATAAGGCTGCATTCAGAACTTAGGAGCATTGGCTATAGCTGCAATTTCAGGGATTTTAGGGGGTAATTTGGGAATTGAAAACAGGGAGAGATGGGTGGTTTGAGTGTTCTGTCCACTAATTATTAAAATACCATTAAACTAATGAATTGATTAGTATTAATGGGGAACAAAAGGGAATGGGGGCTGAAATTAAGTAAAAGTTTTCCTTAGTGGATTTTAGTGGAAAATTTCAGATTTAGTGGGAGAAAGGGGGTCGGGCAGTAAGAAAAAAAAGGTAAGGCAGGTCTGTATAAGAGGGGGAACATTTTTCAGAGAAAGGAGAGGAATTTTGGAGAAAGTTTGGAGGAATTTTGGAGAGTTTTTCGTTAGTTTTCAGTTCTAGGCTGGATTTTGAATGCTAAGAGTGCCTTACCTTTGAGAGTAAAAACAGGCTGGATTTTTAAGACTAAGAATCCAATATTGAGTGAAAGTGAGGTCTTTCTTTTACCATTGAAAATCAGTATTAGTATTTATTACTGTTTAATTGAAGTTCTGAGTTTCTTTATTTGAGAGTCTGAAGAACAGAAATCAGAAAATCTACTGTTCTATCGCATTTCTGATTACATTCTGTTTCTGCATGTGATTGCTGGTGGTATTTCTGGTTTTATTCCCGGGTTTATGGTGTATATGTGTTGCTGTTTGGTACTTCTGAAATTGCAACTTGTGGTCCTGAGTTTGCTGTTGGTTAAACAAAACTATTCCATTGGTTGTTTGCTGGATTTCTGCTGGTTTTAATCTGTTTCTGGGTTGCTGCTGCTTTGTTGTCACCACTTATGCTACTCACTCCTTCCTATTGTTGTATTTTCAATACCAGGTACACTTTCGAATCAATATTGCTGTGGCTGTGAGATGTGAAAGTGAAATGAAAAGCTATGGTGTTTGATGAATTAGTGTTGTATCTATAGTTTAATAAGATATGTGACAAGTATTTATATAGTTTAGTTTTATAACTCAACTGGAATGCATGACGTAGTCTTGTATTTAATTGGAACTATTTGTTTTTTTTAAACTATAGTTTGTAGTTGTCAATTACAGATTCCATGTAGTTAAATATGTAATTTGTAGAATGAACAAATAAGTTAAGAGATGGATTAGTTGTCATATTTCATCTCTAGCTTTCTTTTGTATTTGAGGCAGATTTTAAATAGGCAGTGTTTGATTCCGTTAGGCAGCATATAGGCCAATATTCGAATCCGTGTTGATAACATTTCCTAGCCGTTAATTCCAATAGTTTAAATCAATTTTAGGAATGTTAGTTTAATTCAATTTGGAGAATGGTCAGTTTGTTTTGAATATCTTGACAATTTTGTATGCATTTTGTAATTTCAGCTTTAGTAGTTCACTTATAGAATAAAGGCACGAAACATTTCTCCATTTTTACGAGTTCGAGTGTAAATTACCGTTATCATCTACTGTAATCCAATAACTACTTGTCAAGCATGTAATTAATTAAGACTTTTCTCGTTTCTTTTAGAGACAAACTTAATAGAAATGTAGTCACTTTAGGATTGCCCTTTAAAAAAAATGAGACGAGCCTCGCCAAATAAAACGCAAGCTGCGGGGCCCTCAATAAATGGTTAATAATTAATTAGACTTCGGATGGGCCGTTTTAGCAAGATTTCACGGCCTTCTCAAAAATAATAATGCGTTAGTCGCTTTAGGTGCGCCTTTAATAATTTACTTTCTTAAACGCGGGTGTACATTGATGTGACCCAAATCCAAATCTCAACGGAGCCGAAGTGTGTCGATGACCACAGGTACATTGATTGTGGCGTGGTTCGAGATACATTTTCACAACGTTGCAATTCTCTGTGAAATAATAATAATAAATAAAAGCGGTAAAGAGTTAAAATTTGCACATAAGTTCGTATTTGTATAAAAATCAGATAATTAAGCCAGTCGAATATAACAGTTGAGCGACTGTGCTAGAACCACAGAACTTGGGAATGCCTAACACCTTCTCCCGGGTTAACAGAATTCCTTATCCGGATTTCTGGTTCACAGACTGTTAAACAGAGTCATTCTTTTCCTCGACTCGGGATTCAACCGGTGACTTGGGACACCATAAATCTCCCAAGTGGCGAATCTGATTCTTTAATAATAATCCCGTTTCAATTGTCCTTTAATTGGAAAAACTCCCTTGTACCCTTGCGGGTATAGTAAAAAAGGAGGTGTGACAATAATGATAACTGGCACTTCGTGAATAGTGGCGCCGTAAAAAAGCCTTGAAAAAGGCTGCAAAACTGCAGAACCAATGAAAAAATGACACGTGTACGGAGCATTAAATGGAAGCGACAATTGAAGCGTCAATTTTGTCATAGCATTAATGGTGACAAAAATTCTCTTTTAATGAAATCCACTTCCCAAATATTCAACTGATGAATAAATGGAAAACGGGGGGACTATCTGTATTGGAAAAAAATTGTATTTAAATATAAAGGTGACGTGTCGAGACATGTAGACTAGGGCTGTTCAATCGGATCGGATATCCGAAATCCGAACCGATCCATTCAATTTTGAATTTCGGATTTCGGATTGGATCGGATTTCGGATTATGTTTATTAAAATTTCGGATTTCGGATCGGATTTCGGATTGGTATATTTTAATCCAATCCAATCCGAAATCCGAAATTATTAGGACATGTATAAATACTACACTTTAATTTACATCAACCTCCAAGTTATTACCTTTACAATTGCTAGATTTAGCTATATTGGCACCATAGTACTCTCATAATTGCATAAACATGAATTTTTCTTAATGTATTGCCTCTTTTACAAAGAAAATATACATATTAGTTTAACTTTGAGGCATAATAATACGATCCGATATCCGATCCGATCCAAACTTTAAAATCCGATCCGATCCGATATAATTCGGATGGATTCGGATTGCATTTTCTAGAATCCGAAATCCGAAATTCGAATATGAAATATGCTAAATCCGATCCGATCCGATCCGTGCACAGCCCTAATGTAGACTGGTCAAATAGTCAAAGAATTACAACTAGCCAAGAGGCACGAGTTGCAACAGATACGAGCAAATGACAGAGGAAGAGGCACGGGCAGTTAATCAAATAACTCAGCGCCCGTACCTATTTAAGTCATTTATGTCCGAGAATCAAAAGGAATGAATCTGACAATAGAAAAGAGTGCAGATACGGCATTTAATAAGCATTCAATGTGGAATACGTTAGAGAATTTTTATTGAATGTAATGATTATGTAACGTAGCATTCAATGTCTTTAATTACTCATAATAGTCTCATTATGATTTGGGCAAAACATATATCTCCAAGATATCTATAAAAGGGAGATATTTGATCAATTGTAAAGACACGAAACACTATTGGAATAAATTTTGGTTTACTTGTTTTTCTCTTGATTACTCTCTTGCTACCTAAATTACTTCCTTTTATACATTCTTTTGATTATCAGTTGTGAGCACGTGATTTTTGCCTTACGAAAACTACTCCAAAATAAATCAAAAAAAAAAATTTCTTTTACTGTATAATTTTTGAATTTGCGTGGTGTTAAATATTTGTGTTATGTCCGTAAGTGTTTACTTTGTCATAATAAAATGAAAATTAAAATAAAATACATGTTGCATGCATATAGGATTTAATTATGTATTTGAAAGATAATTTAAATAAAATCACCAAAATATGCATTTTTGTTCTATTTTTTTTATTCCACTGTGTGATTAATGTTTCATCTACGCGTTAATGGTTATTAAAAGATAGTTAATATTATTGTAATGATAATTTTGTTTTTATAATTTTTGATTAGGATTTTATTAATTAATAATGAAATTAGAAAATAAAAAAATATATATACAAGTTGTAAAAAAATTGGACCTGGATTAAAATCCAGGCCCAAATCAATTTACCCCCCCCCCACAGCCCAATCCAAACAACCCAGGCATCCGGTCCAAAACAAACGAATCCAAACGACGACGTTTGGTCACACTCCATCAAGGACCGTTGGATTAAATCAATCCAACGGCTGATATCCCCTACCCTTACCCGCAACCCGTAACCCGACCCATTGACCCGATTCAGTCCGACCCCAACGTTAAACCAAACGACGTCGTTTGGTTAAGTGAGTTGATCCTGGCCCTTCATTCTATCTAATCCAACGGACAATATCAATCCACCCCACCCCTATATAAGTCCCGAGCCCTACCCCGGCCCCAAACTAAGCACCCCCCCTCCTACACTGTTCATCATCGTCCCCCAAACCCCTACTCCTAACCCTAGCCGCCCTAGGATCCCACCGCCTGAAACCCGGCGGCATCAACGCCGCCGGTCACCAAAATAACACCACAACTTCCCCTATATACCCTCATCACGGATCTGTTAGTTGCATGGTTCGAATCAGTTCCGAGCTTCTCGAATCTTCTTTTGAAGATTCGGACCAAACAAGAACAAACTCAGATTTGTTTTAAGCTGACACCAAATGACCCCTAGGCTACCCTCACCCTTGTATCATGTTTGGTTCTCCTCGAATCTGACCAGAAATGGTTAAATCCCAAATCGAACTTTCAAGAACCCTAAAAATACCAAACTTTTGGATTCCGTTCAGATTGAATAAAGATTGAGGTTTAATCGACCTTAGTCGAAGTATTTTCAGTGGAAAATACTTCGACTAAGGTCTGTTTGATTTCAAACAAAATCCGAAGCCGAGTTGAGTTCGAGTCTGATTAAAATTCAGAGGTACTTTTCTATTTCTGTTTGTATATTCTGTATGTATTTTTGTTTGTCTTAATAGCTTGTTAATTTTTCATGATTTTATTTGATTAATTCTGTCATCTTTGTCTCATGCCTGTCTATATGATCAAATATGAAATTATTTCTGTTGGTTGTGATTATTTACAATGTAAGTAATCGACTCGATTAAGTTCGTCGATTAGTTATATTGTGAATTCTCATTTATGATAATGCTAATAGAAACAGACTGCTTCTATTGTTTTAGACTGATTATGGACAAATGTTGTAAATAGTCCACTGATTAATACTTGTCAATTAAATCATGTTTGTTTGCAAACCAGTAATTTCAAATATATGATGTGTATATATTGTTTTCTGAACAGGGCATTGTCAGTATATTGACAATGCTCCTGTGTTTGTTTGATTTTTGTTCAAAGTTAAAGCTCAGTTTACTGAACTCAGTGTAATATGTTGTTATGATGATTGGTTCTGAATTCAGTATGATTCTACAAATGTTGATTGGATGTAATTGTGTTAGGAGGTTACATTCTTAGTCAGGATTCAGTCCAAACTTTAGGATTGGTTGTAGCTGTCTTAAATCAGATTAATAATCAGGCTTATACAGATTTTAAAATCTGTATTGTTAAGATGCTGAATTTAAGGCAGTAATACCAGTATACAACAGTAGGTCAGGGACATTTCTGGGATAGAACAATGAGAATAATATGTTAATAGTAATGGGCTGAAAGTGAAAAGTTAGTGGCTATTATTTAAAGTGATAATGGGAAACAAAGGGTAATGGGGCTGCTTAAAATCAGGTTAGGATCATATAAAGAATTCAAAAGTAGTTTTAATGGAACTTTTCTGATTTTTTTTTTTAAAAAAAAAAGGGTCCAGGCAGCACTAAAAGAAAGGGGGCATACCTATATAAATACAGGGACAGATTTAAAAGGAAGGATCAGTTTCAGAAAAGGGGACTTGAAGAGAGTTTGAGAGATTTTAGGAGAGGAAAAAAAGAAAAAATCTGAAAAACAGAAGATTTTAAGAAAGAAAAAGAAAGGAGACTGAGTTTTTTTTTCAGAGAGGGAATTGGGACTGATTTAGGGCATTTTTCAGAAAAGAAAAAATCAGTTATCAGAGAGAGAGAAATCAGTTTTCAGACAGAAATTTTAGAGTTCAGTTTTCAGAGAGATTAGAACAAGGAAAATTGAGATCTTGGGTAGATTTTAAGAGGAGAAACAATCTGATTTAGAAAGGCAGTTTTTGTTTTTCTTCAGGTTGTCTGTTTAAGAGAGGCTGATTTCTAAAACATTAGGAAATACACACAGAAATACATACACATTTGTGAAAAACAGAAAGAAAGAAATGTGAAATAGGAATCTGAAACAGGAAGAGGAAAGAAACTGAAATCTGAAATGTTATCTTTCTAGAATCTGTCCGTTGTTTGCTTGTGAATATTGTTCGGTTCAAATCTGAAATTTTTCTCAAGTCTCTGTCACTGTTCATCTGGGTTAACGGGTCTTGTTCAGACTTGCTGTGTTATTGGTATATTCTGCTGATTTTGTTACTGCTGCTACTGCTGAAATTTACTTCTTCTACCTCCATTTCCAGGTATATACCTTTTAAACTCAGGTTGTGAAAAGCTTCAACATGGCAAATAAATGAAGTTTAGAGTTATAATTTTGCTTTTTACTCATCTAAGTCCTTTAGTTTAAATTTCTGTTTTATTTCATGTTGGTTAACTAGTAGTGAATTCAACACTATGGCTATTAGTTAATCATCTTATTTTGAAATTCGCGTAAAAGTTTGTAATAATATTATCCATTTCGAAATCTCATTAGTATAGTTATATTTGAATTGTCAAAGTAGGGGATATGGCATGAATGTTGGTCATTATTTAATTTTGTTGTTAGCTAAGTAAGAAAGTAATGTAGAAGTATCAAGAAAACTACAATAGTAATATCTAGTGTTAAATAAGGTAAAATGGTGTTGGAATTATTTTCATGTATAAGATAGCAGGTATCTATAGAACCATCAGTGGATGGTAAGTTGAGTTGTTATGGCTCATTATGATGTTAAAGTGCTACGAATGTTTCAAGACATACAAATATGTGGCATGTAAGGCAATGTTATTAATCAATTTGTACAATAATTCCCTTTATTATCAATTTGATGCCTATTTACCATC
Source organism: Nicotiana sylvestris (assembly GCF_000393655.2). Classification (NCBI taxonomy): domain Eukaryota; kingdom Viridiplantae; phylum Streptophyta; class Magnoliopsida; order Solanales; family Solanaceae; genus Nicotiana; species Nicotiana sylvestris. The sequence goes on from NC_091062.1 coordinate 198,917,013, forward strand.
CTAAATAAATAATTAGGCCTATTAGATTAAAAGCAAGTATATGAGAATAAGATGAGATATACAAATTGCAACACTTTAAGTCAATGACAATTAGAAATGGGATTTGCACTAAATAAAAAAAATATATATTGTTCAAAAATACTTCTTCCCTTCATAAATTATTTTGTGAGTTTCATATGTCCCTCATTCTTTGGTATATGTATATATATGTTGTATTTGTGAAGAATAGTATTAAACATGTTCTTATTCTTTATTTTGAATTTGAATAGTCTTGGATGAACATAAATTATACGCGGAAATTCTAATCAACGGGCAATATTTGAAAATTGTGAATTTCTTTTAAAAGAATTTAAAGACATCCCTTGAATATGAATTTCTCAGTATTTTCATATAAAATGTGTAGATACAACAAACAATTTGTGGAAAATCCCTAATATCATTACAAATATTTTGCGCAATTAGGGATACGTTCGCGTACCCTGATTATATTTTTAAAAGCAAAATTCGGATTATGCGTACGCGCAATTTTGAGCGAATATTTAATAAAATGATTTTTTCAAAGGTGTTAAATTAATTTCATAAAAACCTGCGATGTGCGGTTCAATATTTAAGAAAAACAAATATTCTTGATTCAACACAATTTCGAAAAAATGATTGCTTAATAAATATATTATCAAAAGTTATTGTGTACACGTACGCGTGACACAATTCCGCATTTTTAAATTTATAACACGAATATACGTACGCGTAATTCGATTCAAAGAAGGGTCCTTAATCACAATAAGTAAAAGCGGTAGAAAAATCACGTAACAAAAAGTATTTAATAAAAATCAAGATAATTAAGCCAATAATAAAAACAGTTAAGCGACCGTGCTAGAACCACGGAATTCGGAAATGCCTAACACCTTCTTCCGGATTAACAGAATTCCTTACTCAGGATTTCTGGTTCGCAGAATAATAAACAGAGTCATATTCTCCTCGATTCAGGGATTAAAATTGGTGACTTGGGACGCCTTAAAATTCCCAGGTGGCGACTCTGAAACAAATAAACAAATCCCGTTTCGACTGTCCTACAATTGGAGAAAACTACCCACGCGCCCCGCGGGCGTGGTAAAAAGGAGGTGCGACAACTCTGGCGACTCTGCTGGGGATAAAAGTGTTATTGTAACCCAGAACCATTGGTTCAGGGTTTAAAGAATTCGAGCTTAAAATATCTGTGTTAATTGGCTTTATTTACTATATGATTTTCAACTGTTTATATGCTAATATGCTAAATGTTTTTTTTACCGCTTTAATATTATTTGAATTGTGAATATATACAACTGCTACGAAACCCCCTTCTTTCTGAGTCTTCTGAATTTATGGTGTACACGTGCGCGTGACCCACCTTTCTGTTAAAGTCATACCAAATAAGACGGAGTTGGGACAAGTAACTAGGCCGGGCAGACTTTCGTGCTCCCGGTACGTTGCCCCCGCTTCGGCTCAAACTGTCCGTTTGGGTAAGCCAGGTTTAGAACAATCAACCTAAGGTTTTACACTTAGAATAACTCAGCCATGTACCGGATCCCTAGTAGGAACGAATATTTGCATCATATGCATTTGGCCTTGGAGACTCAACACAGGGGTTGGGTCTGTCTAGGACAGGTGAACCCAAAATAAAAAGACCATCATGATGCATCCTACTTGCTACTTGTGCATTCACTTGCCTCGAACATGCTTGTTGACCAGCTTAAATGAAATCATGGTGAGAAGAGAAGAATAAAATGGGTTGTTTTTTTTTTTTTAAAATTTCAAAAAAAAGAAAAAGAAAAATAGTTTTAAATCTTGAAATAAAGGTATTTAATAAATAAATAAAAAATCGAAAATGATTTTTTTTAGTATAAATTTTCAAAATGAATTTTGACTTTATCTCCAAGGTTTCAGGGCACAAATCCACGACCTGGCAGTCTTCACATCTCAAAGTTATGTAAACTGCCAAGGAATGGATTATGAAAGATTTACTGAGCATGCGCCCACTTTTGCTCGTCATCTAGCAATGGAGTTGGAAAGGATGTATCGTACGCTGGGAGGCCATCCAGGTCAAGCCCCACATTGAGCAGATAATCCAATATTTGACAACAAAAGTGGAAAGTGGGGCATGTTGTGAGATGTTAAGAATTGTATCTTTTATTTTGATTTAAGTGTGTGTGTTTCAAGCCATTTTCTTAAAGTTTTCAAATGTAATTCCATCTTTGTGTAATGAATAAAAGTGATTGCCTTTAGTCCGAACTACGCAAGGTCTGATTCATGTGAGGCATGATACGTAGGCAATCTCTAAGATTCGACCACCACGATAAAAGATATATATAATAAATAAAAGTGAATAACAATAAAAATTTCAAGAAAGCTGGGACGACACAAGCAGCCGAGCAAATGCATAATAGAAAGGGATTATTTGTCTAGGAGCATTGCATCTCAACGTGTGATTATATATGTGTTAAACTCTCAAAACTAACAAATTTGTTCATTTCCAGAATTCAAGCAGTTAGTTTCTCTAAAGAGTATACTGACATATTATCACTATCACACAAGATCAAAAGGACCAATACCCGAAAGTATGTCTATCCCAGATGTTGACACAGGTATGGAAATAGAGGAGATGGATGTCGGGAAAATGAAAGAAGAGATGTTTAAGCTCAAGCAGCAAATGGCTGAGATGTACCAAGCCTGGTCTACAGGACAGTTACCCCCATCTTACCCAAATAACCCTGCTCCATCAATGACCCAAACTCAGGATAATATCACCACTGAATTGTCCCCAAACTTCCCCATTTACCAGCACTACCGAGGCACCACCTCTCAGACACCGCAGTCTCCACCTCCGAAACCAGTTCCATATTTTCCTCCACCTATGACTCCTGTTTTCGTAGCACCTCCCCCTGCTACATTCCACAAATCTCCTAGTGAGCCTACATTCCAGGCCCAGGACAACCAATATTACCCCCCGGAGCCCACCCTCAAAGCCTCCGAAATTCATTCAACCACTCCTCGTTTTGATCTCCCAACCGAAATTGACAAGCCAGCCAAAAATGCTGAGCAAGAAGAGATGTTCAGGAAGGTCAAGAGTCTAGAACAATCATTCAGAGACATGCGAGGATTAGGTGGGCAAGTCAGTGTAGCCTACAAAGATTTGTGCTTGTTCCCAAACGTACAATTACCAGTTGGCTTCAAGATGCCCAAATTTGATTTATACAACGGGCACGGTGACCCAGTAGCCCACTTAAGGGGTTTCTGTAGCAAGATGCGAGGAGCTGGGGGAAAAGATGAATTATTAATGGCTTACTTCAGTCAAAGTCTAAGCGGATCAGCTTTGGAGTGGTATACACGCCAGGACCATGGGAGATGGTACACCTGGGATGACCTGGCACAGGCATTCGCATACCATTTCCAATACAATCTGGAAATCATCCCAGATCGATTATCTTTGACAAAATTCGAGAAGAAACACAATGAAAGTTTCAGAGAGTATGGTTTTCGGTGGAGAGAACAGGCAGCAAGAGTGGATCCTCCTATGAAGGAGAGCGAAATGGTAGACTACTTCCTCCAAGCCTTGGAACCGACTTACTATGCCCATTTGGTTTCAGCGGTTGGGAAATCATTCAACGAAGTAGTAAAGATGGGAGGTATGGTGGAAGAAGGCCTCAAGACAAATAAAATCATGAGCTATTCAGCAATTAAGGCAACTACTCAAGCTATTCAAGGCGGGGTAGGAGGAATCGGAAGAAAGAAGAGGGAGGAAGCAGCAGTAGTTGATTCAGGAATTTGGCCAGGACCCAGAGGTTCACCGCTTTACTATAATCAACAATGACCTCGCCAATCAGCTTACCACCATGATTCATCCCAACACTACTATCACCCTTCAGAGCCTCATTTTTCCATTAACCATGCTCAAGCATACAATCAGCCACCTGTTCACACCAATTGGCGTGCTCCTGTCACACCAAATACTTACCCACGAGCCTATCCCGGACCAGGTTTCAGGCCTAGGCCAGCATTCAGGGGAGAAAGGGAACAGAAAAAGAAAACTTACACTCCATTGGGAGAGTCTTACACTAGTCTGTTCCACAGGCTGAGACAGCTAGACATGCTGAGACCAATACAATCCAAGCTACCCAATCCTCCTCCAAAGAATCTGGATTACACCATTAGCTGTGAATATTGCTCCGGTGCACCAGGCCATGATACGGAGAAATGCTGGCATTTGAAAAATGCAATACAAGAGCTGATTGATACTAATAAAATCGAGGTTCAAACCCCCGAAGCCCCAAATATCAATAGAAATCCAATGCCAGCCCATCAAGAGGCTAATATGATAGAAATCATACAAGCTGATGGGGAGACAAAGAAGCCGTCACAAACTGTCATGATGATCAAGTCTCATGAAACCAAGCCAGATAAGCAGTTAATGGAGGAGAAGCCGGTGTCTAAGCAGAACAAAAATGGTGATGAACCGTCTATGATAGTCGATGAGGGATCATCGAGCAAAGTTGCCGCAAAACAAGAAAGGCCGAAAGTGATAGTACCAGGGGTTGCTAACAAACCCATTGTATTCGTGGAAGGAGCCCGTACAGATCGGGTTATTATTGCACCTGTAATCCAGCTGCCGGTCATCAACAACAAAGCCATCCCATGGAACTACGAACGAGTGACTGTAAGGTACAAGGGAAAAGAAATCAAGGAAGAAGTGTGTGAGGTGCAAGGCTTGACTCGTTCGGGAAGATGTTTTACTCCCGAAGAGCTGAGAAAAACTAAAAACAATCCAATGCCAACAAAGAGAGCTGTGACGGAAGAAGAGGCGGAGGAGTTTTTAAGAAAAATGAAACTCCATGATTATTCTGTTGTGGATCAATTAAAGAAGACCCCCGCTCAAATTTCATTGTTGTCATTACTGATCCATTCAGAGGAACACCGTCTGGCGTTGATGAAAATCCTGAATGAAGCTCATGTTCCTGAAAAGATCTCTGTAAATCATTTGGGCAAAATAGCCAACAGAATCTTTGAGACAAATAGAATTACATTTGCTGATGATGAATTACCTGTGGAAGGTACCGAGCACAACAGAGCTCTTTACCTCACCGTGAAATGTGAAAACTTCGTAGTAACCCGGGTATTGGTTGGCAATGGGTCAAGTGCAAACATATGCCCTCTCTCCACTTTAAACAAAGTAAAAATTAAAGAGGAGAGGATCCAGAAAAATAGTATCTGCGTATGGGGGTTTGACGGTGGAAGCAGAGATTCATTTGGCGACATAGTGTTGGAGTTAACTATAGGGCCAGTTGAATTCACAATGGAATTCCAAGTGTTGGACATAACTGTTTCTTACAACTTGTTGTTGGGTCGACCATGGATCCATGCTGCTAAAGCAGTCCCGTCAACACTACATCAGGCTGTCAAGTTTGAATGGGATCATCAAGAAGTAGTCGTGTATGGAGAAGAAAGTTTAAATGCTCACAGCAGTACCATTGTACCGGTCGAGGGAACAGAAATGACCAGGGACCATGGGTATACCAAGTGACCGACACAGTATCGATAGAGAAAATTCCAGAGGGGAAATATCTTCCAAATCCAAAGATATCCTCTGCATCAGTCATGGTAGCTTATGAAATGTTAAAAAATGGCTTTATACCCGGCAAAGGTCTGGGTTTATCTTTGCAAGGAATTATACAACCAGTATCTCTCCCCGAGAACTGGGGAACATTCGGTTTGGGGTTCATACCCACTGCCAATGACGTAATAAGGGCTAGGAAGCTGAAACACCAAGCATGGGTTCTTCAAAAACCAGTCCCACATCTGTCAAAATCTTTTGTCAAGACCGGTGCTAAAAATCGCCCGATAACAACAATTCCTAAATCCCGGGTCAATCCTGAGAAGAAATTAATTGAAAGGTTCGAGAAATTATTTAGTGATGTGAACATGTTGGAAAGCAGAGAAGGGTGTAGCAATGCAGAAGTTCAATTCGTTGAGCCAGAAACAAAGCTCAATAATTGGAAAGCCACTCCTCTCCCAATTCGAAAGGAGTCTTGGTAGTTTTATTTTGATTTTCTTTCAGTTTGTTTGGGTTACTTCAGGGTTGTAATCCCAAAGCTTATCTTACAGTTTGTTTGAAGTGTGCAAACCTTGTTATCTTTCATCATCCAATAAAAAGCAGTTTTCTTTTTATTATCATTCCTAATAGCTTTCTTTTCTTTTTCTTCTTTCCTGTACAATTCCTTTTACGCTGGCTCTAGTGATATGGCATGCATGACGAATCCTCAGCCCAGTCTTAAAAATCAATCTGGTTCCGAAATATTAATTCAAGAAATATATTGTGATTATGAATCAGAATATGATGGAGATGAGGTTTTTGAAGAGATTAGTAAAGAGTTAATTCACTTTGAGGAAAAAATCAAACCTAACTTGAGTGATACCGAGGACATCAATATAGGGGACACGAGTAATATCCGAGAAACTAAAATAAGTGTCCATCTGGAACCAAAGATCCGAGAGGAGTTAATTAAAGCACTCATAGAATTCAAAGATGTTTTTGCATGGTCGTATGACGACATGCCGGGCCTGAGCACTGATTTAGTGGTTCACAAATTGCCCACCGATCCAACGGTGCCTCCTGTCAAGCAGAGGCTGAGAAAATTCAAGCCTGACATGAGTGTGAGAATTAAGGAAGAAATCACCAAACAATTGGAAGCAAAGGTCATTCGAGTCACTCGATATCCTGTTTGGTTGGCTAATATCGTTCCTGTACCAAAGAAAGACGGCAAAATTAGAGTATGCGTCGACTATCGCAATCTCAACAAAGCAAGTCCAAAGGATAATTTCCCATTACCCAATATCCATATTTTGATCGACAATTGTGCCAAGCATGATATAGGGTCTTTCGTGGATTGTTATGCCGGGTATCATCAAATTCTAATGGATGAAGAAGATGCAGAAAAGACGGCATTCATCACACCATGGGGAACTTATTGCTACCGGGTAATGCCATTCGGTTTAAAGAACGCCGGAGCAACCTATATGAGAGCAATGACCACAGTGTTTCATGATATGATACACAAGGAGATTGAGGTATACGTGGACGATGTGATCATAAAATCAAAGCATCAGGCCGACCACGTTGGGGATTTGAGGAAGTTCTTCTTAAGACTTCGCAGGTACAACCTCAAGCTTAACCCTGCCAAGTGCGCATTTGGAGTTCCGTCTGGAAAATTGTTGGGATTCATAGTCAGTCGACGAGGCATCGAGCTAGACCCATCAAAGATCAAAGCCATCCAAGAACTGCCACCTCCAAGAAACAAAACTGAACTAATGAGTTTGTTGGGAAGGTTAAATTACATCAGCAGGTTTATTGCTCAGCTCACAACAACCTGTGAGCCCATTTTCAAATTGTTAAAAAAGGATGCTGCGGTTAAATGGACCGATGAGTGTCAAGAAGCGTTCAATAAGATAAAAGGGTACTTGTCGAACCCACCCGTGTTGGTCCCGCCAGAGCCAGGAAGACCTTTGATTCTTTACTTAACGGTTTTGGAAAATTCATTTGGTTGCGTATTGGGGCAACATGACCTCACTGGCAGAAAAGAACAGGCCATCTACTACCTTAGCAAGAAGTTCACAGCTTATGAGGTTAAGTATACTCATCTGGAAAAGACATGTTGTGCCCTAACATGGGTAGCTCAAAAATTGAAACACTATTTGTCATCCTACACTACTTACCTCATTTCTCGGTTGGATCCATTGAAATACATTTTTCAAAAGCCTATGCCAACGGGAAGACTTGCAAAGTGGCAGATATTGCTCACAGAATTTGACATCATCTATGTGACTCGAACTGCAATGAAGGCTCAAGCACTGGCCGATCATTTAGCCGAAAACCCGGTCGATGAGGAATATGAGCCATTGAAGACTTATTTTCCTGATGAAGAAACAATGCATATCGACGAGGTGGAACAAATTGAAAAACCTGGCTGGAAACTTTTCTTTGATGGAGCCGCCAACATGAAAGGAGTCGGAATAGGAGCTGTAATCATTTCTGAAACAGGGCATCACTATCCTGTTACGGCTCAATTGCGATTTTATTGCACCAATAATATGGCTGAATATGAAGCTTGCATTTTGGGGTTAAGGCTAGCTGCAGACATGGGTATCCGAGAAATCTTAGTCATGGGAGATTCGGATCTTTTGGTACATCAAATTCAAGGAGAATGGGAAACCCGAGACTTGAAGCTCATCCCATACCGACAATGTCTACATGATCTTTGTCAGCGGTTTCAATCAGTGGAATTCCAACATATTCCAAGAATCCATAATGAGGTTGCCGATGCATTGGCTACCCTAGCATCAATGTTGCACCATCCGGACAAAGCTTATGTAGATCCAATACATATTCAAGTCCACGATCAGCACGCTTATTGCAATATGGTTGAAGAAGAATTTGATGGTGAACCATGGTTCCACGATATCAAGGAGTATATCAGGATGGGGATATATCCCGCACAAGCCACAGGAGATCAAAAGAGGACCATTAGGCGATTGGCAAATGGATTCTTCTTAAGCGGAGGAGTTTTGTATAAAAGAACACCAGATCTTGGATTATTGAGATGCATAGATGCCAGACAAGCTGCAGCTGCCATGTCTGAAGTACATTCAGGAGTTTGCGGACCCCACATGAGTGGATATGTGTTGGCAAAGAAAATCCTCCGAGCCGGTTACTATTGGCTTACCATGGAGCGAGATTGTATCAGTTTTGTGCGCAAGTGTCATCTATGCCAAATACACGAAGATTTGATTCATTCTCCACCATCCGAGTTGCACACAATGTCGGCACCATGGCCCTTCGTTGCCTGGGGCATGGATGTGATTGGACCAATTGAGCCGGCAGCATCCAATGGGCACAGGTTCATTCTGGTAGCTATTGATTATTTTACCAAATGGGTTGAGGCCAAGACATTCAAATCAGTGACCAAGAAAGCTGTGGTCGATTTTGTCCACTCAAATATCATATGTCGATTCGGAATCCCGAAGGTGATCATCACAGATAACGGTGCTAATCTTAACAGCAACTTAATGAAGGAAGTATGTCAACAGTTTAAGATTACACATCGTAACTCTACCCCATATCGGCCCAAGGCGAATGGAGCAGTAGAAGCAGCCAACAAAAACATAAAGAAGATACTTCGGAAAATGATAGAAGGTTCAAAACAATGGCATGAAAAATTACCATTTGCATTATTGGGATACCGCACTACTGTTCGCACTTCAGTAGGAGCAACTCCTTATTTGTTGGTATATGGCACTGAAGCAGTAATTCCTGCAGAAGTTGAGATTCCTTCCCTTCGGATCATCGCCGAAGCAAAGATTGATGATGATGAATGGGTCAAAACCCGTCTGGAACAGTTAAACTTGATTGATGAAAAACGATTGGCCGCGGTATGTCATGGTCAATTATATCAAAGAAGAATATAAAGAGCATACAACAAAAAGGTGCGTCCCCGGAAGTTTGAAGTAGGTCAGCATGTGCTGAAACGTATTCTTCCACATCAGGTTGAAGCAAAAGGCAAATTTGCCCCGAATTGGCAAGGACCATTCATTGTGACCAGAGTATTATCGAATGGTGCACTATGTTTAACAGATATTGAAGGCAAATGCATAGATATGGCGATCAATTCTGACGCGGTAAAGAGATATTATGCATAACTTTTTGAATGTTTGTATTTAGCACTATTTCGAAGATTGAAATGACAAAGGCAATTTATTCTGCTATCCAAACACTATACCATTTGCTTTCCCTTTGAGCCATACTTGTTTCTTTCTTACCCCCCTCTTGGAAGCAATGAAATTCAAAAAAAAAAATCACTATTATTTGGTGAACTACGTTTGACCTGATTCCTCAAAGAAGGATACGTAGGCGCCTCACGGCTCGGTCATAGGGTGCACAATATACATAATGTGCACAAAAAGTTATGTCAAGCAACCCCAATCAAAAACTGGGGCAGAGAAACTGTATTGCAAATAAGAGAAAGATTCCAAGAGTTGTAATTTTTAACCCATACCAAAGCTATTTAACTTTTAATACCTTTTCCATTTCTAACCCCATACCAAAAAGACCTTTCGATCAATCTTAGAAAAATGCTGAGTCAAGCAAATGAAGATGGCTCATAACACTCGGGTACAAACAAGAAAAGAAAGTAAAAATGAGAGAGTCTTATAGGTGAAAACCCACACGGGCACCATAAGGCGACGGAAGTTGAGAGAAAAGTAAAATGAGAGAGTCTTATTGGTGAAAACCTTCGTGGGCACCATAAGGCGAAAAGGAAGTGAGAAGTGAACAAATGAGGAAAGTTTATCGGTGAAAACTCTTTAAGACGTTACAAGTCCAACAGGTCTGTGAAATGAAAAATGAAGTTGGGTTATGGAAATTTTGGCAAAAACAAAAATGAGACAATTGAAAGGAGATTGATTAAAAGACTGGGTTGATTAATCCGAAATGCATACCCTGATCATTGGTGCCAGTAACTCCAATCAGATAAGTTTTTATTCTTTCTCCAACAGTCATCCAAAATTGGATTTTTCTTTTCATTCTATAATTGTCGAAATCAACGTGTTTCGTCACTAATAATCTTACTTTTCTAAAAGCTTTGAGATAAGTTTTATTCCAAACAAATAAGAAGGAATGTCAAGGTATACTACCGAGATTCAAGGTTACAAAATACAGCCACGAAAGGTGGGAGATAAAAGATATGGGTGTAAGAAAGGTGAAATTAAAAATGGATCAGCAAAGTCAGAAGGGACATATGAGTACAGTTAAAAGGGTTTGAAGGAAAACATACAGAGGGGAATCCTATAGTCAAAGATCAATTACAAGGACAAAACAGTCTTTTCAACCATTCCAAGGCAACAAAGAGAAACGAAGAGAAGCCTCATCATCGGCAAGAATGCCCCAATTAACCACCCTGCTTTAAACTAACAAAGTTTTCTTTGATTTAAAATAGGGGCAAATACAATATCTGTGTCAGGAAATACCTGGTAAAGAAGAAGTCAGGCGTCCACCTGGAGAATGAGGATGAAGAAATTGAAGAAATCAGGCGTCCACCTGGAGAATGAGGATGAGAAAAGAAGAAATCAGGCGCCCACCTGGAGAATGAGGATGAGAAAAGAAGAAGTCAGGCGTCCACCTGGAGAATGAGGATGAGAAAAGAAGAAGTCAGGCGTCCACCTGGAGAATGAGGATGAGAAAAGAAGAAGTCAGGCGTCCACCTGGAGAATGAGGATGAGAAAAGAAGAAGTCAGGCGTCCACCTGGAGAATGAGGATGAGAAAAGAAGAAGTCAGGCGTCCACCTGGAGAATGAGGATAAGAAAAGAAGAAGCCAGGCGTCCACCTGGAGAATGAGGATAAGAATTAAAGAAGTCAGGCGTCCACCTGGAGAATGAGGATGAAGAATTAAAGAAGTCAGGCGTCCACCTGGAGAATGAGGATGAGAAAAGAAGAAGTCAGGCGTCCACCTGGAGAATGAGGATGAGAATTGAAGAAGTCAGGCGTCCACCTGGAGAATGAGGATAAGAAAAGAAGAAGTCAGGCGTCCACCTGGAGAATGAGGATAAGAATCAAAGAAGTCAGGCGTCCACCTGGAGAATGAGGATGAGAATTAAAGAAGTCAGGCGTCCACCTGGAGAATGAGGATGAGAAAAGAAGAAGTCAGGCGTCCACCTGGAGAATGAGGATGAGAAAAGAAGAAGTCAGGCGTCCACCTGGAGAATGAGGATGAGAATTGAAGAAGTCAGGCGTCCACCTGGAGAATGAGGATGAAGAAAAGAAGAAATCAGGCGTCCACCTGGAGAATGAGGATGAAGAATTAAAGAAGTCAGGCGTCCACCTGGAGAATAAGGATGAAGAATTAAAGAAGTCAAGCGTCCACCTGGAGAATGAGGATGAGAAAAGAAGAAGTCAGGCGTCCACCTGGAGAATGAGGATGAGAATTGAAGAAGTCAGGCGTCCACCTGGAGAATGAGGATAAGAAAAGAAGAAGTCAGGCGTCCACCTGGAGAATGAGGATAAGAATCAAAGAAGTCAGGCGTCCACCTGGAGAATGAGGATGAGAATTAAAGAAGTCAGGCGTCCACCTGGAGAATGAGGATGAGAAAAGAAGAAGTCAGGCGTCCACCTGGAGAATGAGGATGAGAAAAAGAAGTCAGGCGTCCACCTGAAGAATGAGGATGAAGAAAAGAAGAAATCAGGCGTCCACCTGGAGAATGAGGATGAAGAATTAAAGAAGTCAGGCGTCCACATGGAGAATGAGGATGAAGAAAAAGAAGTCAGGCGTCCACCTGGAGAATGAGGATGAAGAAAAGAAGAAATCAGGCGTCCACCTGGAGAATGAGGATGAAGAATTAAAGAAGTCATGCGTCCACCTGGAGAATGAGGATGAGAAAAGAAGAAGTCAGGCGTCCACCTGGAGAATGAGGATGAGAATTGAAGAAGTCAGGCGTCCACCTGGATAATGAGGATGAGAATTGAAGAAGTCAGGCGTCCACCTGGATAATGAGGATGAAGAAAAAAAGAAGTCAGGCGTCCACCTGGAGAATGAGGATGAAGAAAGAAAAGAAGCAGTCAAGGCACCCACCTGAAGAACGAGGGAATGAAATTGAAGTGTTGAAATCAAAAGCCCGCTCATATGAAAAAGGAGGACACTTAGAATCAATAAAGCAGAGGAGTCCAACAGAATCCCTAGCAAGAAACAACAAGAGTTCCAAAAGAAAATACGGGACGCAATGAAAAGGAATACGGAATAAGCCAAATGCCCAAGAGTCACCAAGATATCAAGACAACAAGAAACGAAGGGCATGATCTAGATAAGATTTTTATAATTCCTGTATCATAATCTAGTTTAGTTTTTTGTATTACCTTTGAAGTAAGGTGTAATAAGGAGGTCAGCAAGCAGTAAAAACGGCATGAAGCAGCAGTAACATCACAGTCTCACAGTAGTCCCAGCTACCCAAAATTCCCGAACTACATTGACTTGATTCCTTTATAGCCAAGGATATGTAGGAAACCTTTGAAGCAGAGGTTCGGTCAAATCTTTCTAAAAATGCTTCCCACGGAGTATTCGAACGGGCAAAAATCGCTCGTATCCGCTCACTTTATCTTTGCACGAAAACTCTTCGAGTTTCCGCACAAAGAGGGGCAGCTGTGAGCACGTGATTTTTGCCTTACGAAAACTACTCCAAAATAAATCAAAAAATAATAAATTTCTTTTACTGTATAATTTTTGAATTTGCGTGGTGTTAAATATTTGTGTTATGTCCGTAAGTGTTTACTTTGTCATAATAAAATGAAAATTAAAATAAAATACATGTTGCATGCATATAGGATTTAATTATGTATTTGAAAGATAATTTAAATAAAATCACCAAAATATGCATTTTTGTTCTATTTTTTTTATTCCACTGTGTGATTAATGTTTCATCTACGCGTTAATGGTTATTAAAAGATAGTTAATATTATTATAATGATAATTTTGTTTTTATAATTTTTGATTAGGATTTTATTAATTAATAATGAAATTAGAAAATAAAAAAATATATACAAGTTGTAAAAAATTGGACCTGGATTAAAATCCAGGCCCAAATCAATTTACCCCCCCCCCCCACAGCCCAATCCAAACAACCCAGGCATCCGGTCCAAATCAAACGAGTCAAAACGACATCGTTTGATTGTGGTGCATCAGGGATCGTTGGATCAAAGCCCAACCAACGGCTGAGATCCCACGAACTTTAACCCATGTCCATTACCCGACCCAGTGCCCCGATTCAGTCCGACCCCAACGTTAAACCAAACGACGTCGTTTGGTTAAGTGAGTTGATCCTGGCCCTTCATTCTATCTAATCCAACGGACAATATCAATCCACCCCACCCCTATATAAGTCCCGAGCCCTACCCCAGCCCCAAACTAAGCACCCCCCCTCCTACACTGTTCATCATCGTCCCCCAAACCCTCACTCCTAACCCTAGCCGCCCTAGGATCCCACCGCCTGAAACCCGGCGGCATCAACGCCGCCGGTCACCAAAATAACACCACAACTTCCCCTAGATACCCTCATCACGAATCTGTTAGTTGCATGGTTCGAATCAGTTCCGAGCTTCTCGAATCTTCTTTTGAAGATTCGGACCAAACAAGAACAAACTCAGATTTGTTTTAAGCTGACACCAAATGACCCCTAGGCTACCCTCACCCTTGTATCATGTTTGGTTCTCCTCGAATCTGACCAGAAATGGTTAAATCCCAAATCGAACTTTCAAGAACCCTAAAAATACCAAACTTTTGGATTCCGTTCAGATTGAATAAAGATTGAGGTTTAATCGACCTTAGTCGAAGTATTTTCAGTGGAAAATACTTCGACTAAGGTCTGTTTGATTTCAAACAAAATCCGAAGCCGAGTTGAGTTCGAGTCTGATTAAAATTCAGAGGTACTTTTCTATTTCTGTTTGTATATTCTGTATGTATTTTTGTTTGTCTTAATAGCTTGTTAATTTTTCATGATTTTATTTGATTAATTCTGTCATCTTTGTCTCATGCCTGTCTATATGATCAAATATGAAATTATTTCTGTTGGTTGTGATTATTTACAATGTAAGTAATCGACTCGATTAAGTTCGTCGATTAGTTATATTGTGAATTCTCATTTATGATAATGCTAATAGAAACAGTCTGCTTCTATTGTTTTAGACTGATTATGGACAAATGTTGTAAATAGTCCACTGATTAATACTTGTCAATTAAATCATGTTTGTTTGCAAACCAGTAATTTCAAATGTATGATGTGTATATATTGTTTTCTGAACAGGGCATTGTCAGTATATTGACAATGCTCCTGTGTTTGTTTGACTTATTGTTCAAAGTTAAAGCTCAGTTTACTGAACTCAGTGTAATATGTTGTTATGATGATTGGTTCTGAATTCAGTATGATTCTACAAATGTTGATTGGATGTAATTGTGTTAGGAGGTTACATTCTTAGTCAGGATTCAGTCCAAACTTTAGGATTGGTTGTAGCTGTCTTAAATCAGATTAATAATCAGGCTTATACAGATTTTAAAATCTGTATTGTTAAGATGCTGAATTTAAGGCAGTAATACCAGTAGAAAACAGTAAATCTGGACATTTCTGGGATAAAACAGTAAGGGTAATATGATATAATAGAGGGCTGAAAGTGGTTTGTTAATGGATTTTAATTTAATGAGATAATGGGAAACAAAGGGTAATGGGCTGCTTAAAATCAGGATAAGATCACTTAAAGTATTCAAAAGTAGTTTTAATGGAAAACTTTCTGATTTTAAAAGGAGAAAGGGTCCAGGCAGCACTAAAAGAAAGGGGGCATACCTGTATAAATACAGGGACAGATTTAAAAGGAAGGATCAGTTTCAGAAAAGGGGACTTGAAGAGAGTTTGAGAGATTTTAGGAGAGGAAAAAAAGAAAAAATCTGAAAAACAGAAGATTTTAAGAAAGAAAAAGAAAGGAGACTGAGTTTTTTTTTCAGAGAGGGAATTGGGACTGATTTAGGGCATTTTTCAGAAAAGAAAAAATCAGTTTTCAGAGAGAGAGAAATCAGTTTTCAGACAGAAATTTTAGAGTTCAGTTTTCAGAGAGATTAGAACAAGGAAAATTGAGATCTTGGGTAGATTTTAAGAGGAGAAACAATCTGATTTAGAAAGGCAATTTTTGTTTTTCTTCAGGTTGTCTGTTTAAGAGAGGCTGATTTCTAAAACATTAGGAAATACACACAGAAATACATACACATTTGTGAAAAACAGAAAGAAAGAAATGTGAAATAGGAATCTGAAACAGGAAGAGGAAAGAAACTGAAATCTGAAATGTTATCTTTCTAGAATCTGTCCGTTGTTTGCTTGTGAATATTGTTCGGTTCAAATCTGAAATTTTTCTCAAGTCTCTGTCACTGTTCATCTGGGTTAACGGGTCTTGTTCAGACTTGCTGTGTTATTGGTATATTCTGCTGATTTTGTTACTGCTGCTACTGCTGAAATTTACTTCTTCTACCTCCATTTCCAGGTATATACCTTTTAAACTCAGGTTGTGAAAAGCTTCAACACGGCAAATAAATGAAGTTTAGAGTTATAATTTTGCTTTTTACTCATCTAAGTCCTTTAGTTTAAATTTCTGTTTTATTTCATGTTGGTTAACTAGTAGTGAATTCAACACTATGGCTATTAGTTAATCATCTTATTTTGAAATTCGCGTAAAAGTTTGTAATAATATTATCCATTTCAAAATCTCATTAGTATAGTTATATTTGAATTGTCAAAGTAGGGGATATGACATGAATGTTGGTCATTATTTAATTTTGTTGTTAGCTAAGTAAGAAAGTAATGTAGAAGTATCAAGAAAACTACAATAGTAATATCTAGTGTTAAATAAGGTAAAATGGTGTTGGAATTATTTTCATGTATAAGATAGCAGGTATCTATAGAACCATCAGTGGATGGTAAGTTGAGTTGTTATGGCTCATTATGATGTTAAAGTGCTACGAATGTTTCAAGACATACAAATATGTGGCATGTAAGGCAATGTTATTAATCAATTTGTACAATAATTCCCTTTATTATCAATTTGATGCCTATTTACCATCCTAAATAAATAATTAGGCCTATTAGATTAAAAGCAAGTATATGAGAATAAGATGAGATATACAAATTGCAACACTTTAAGTCAATGACAATTAGAAATGGGATTTGCACTAAATAAATAAAAAATATTGTTCAAAAATACTTCTTCCCTTCATAAATTATTTTGTGAGTTTCATATGTCCCTCATTCTTTGGTATATGTATATATATGTTGTATTTGTGAAGAATAGTATTAATCATGTTCTTATTCTTTATTTTGAATTTGAATAGTCTTGGATGAACATAAATTATACGCGAAAATTCTAATCAACGGGCAATATTTGAAAATTGTGAATTTCTTTTAAAAGAATTTAAAGACATCCCTTGAATATGAATTTCTCAGTATTTTCATATAAAATGTGTAGATACAACAAACAATTTGTGGAAAAATCCCTGATATCATTACAAATATTTTGCGCAATTAGGGATACGTTCGCGTACCCTGATTATATTTTTAAAAGCAAAATTCGGATTATGCGTACGCACAATTTCGAGCGAATATTTAATAAAAGGATTTTTTCAAAGGTGTTAAATTAATTTCATAAAAACCCGCGATGTGCGGTTCAATATTTAAGAAAAACAAATATTCTTGATTCAACACAATTTCGAAAAAATGATTGCTTAATAAATATATTATCAAAAGTTATTGTGTACACGTACGCGTGACACAATTCCGCATTTTTAAATTTATAACACGAATATACGTACGCGTAATTCGATTCAAAGAAGGGTCCTTAATCACAATAAGTAAAAGCGGTAGAAAAATCACGTAACAAAAAGTATTTAATAAAAATCAAGATAATTAAGCCAATAATAAAAACAGTTAAGCGACCGTGCTAGAACCACGGAATTCGGAAATGCCTAACACCTTCTTCCGGATTAACAGAATTCCTTACTCAGGATTTCTGGTTCGCAGAATAATAAACAGAGTCATATTCTCCTCGATTCAGGGATTAAAATTGGTGACTTGGGACGCCTTAAAATTCCCAGGTGGCGACTCTGAAACAAATAAACAAATCCCGTTTCGACTGTCCTTCAATTGGAGAAAACTCCCCACGCGCCCCGCGGGCGCGAAAAAAGGAGGTGCGACCCATGTTCTTCTAAATTCTAGCTTTGACTAAAATTTTATTTTTTGGTTAAACACCTATAGCTCAAGGAAAATTGATAGCTACATAGTAAAATCTAAAAATAACTAATATTGAGTTAATATTTACAATAGATAACTTAGATATATATATATAAAAAAAAGATCGGGAATTGTCATTTGGTGGAATAAATAAGTAAAAGAAAAATAAATTAATAATTCATTAAAATATACAATATTATATTTTATTATCTATCCTTATTGTTTCAAGTTCGCATCTTTACCAATTTGACTCTAAATATTATACTGTAATTAAATTTTCTCTATTGTCTAGTTATTTTTAGTGCCAATCTTCTCTTTATAAAAATAAATTTATGTAGCCTATGGGGTCTTTTAATTCGCAAAAAGCTTATTGGGTTTATAATGCAAAACTTATAATACGGAAATTAAATAATAACAAAATATTTATTAGATAATTTAGATATACTTTCAATTGATAAATATTTGATTTATTGAATTAAAAATAGAATATGTGGAGTATAATATAGAAAATGTGTGTTGTTTTTTCATATATAAACTTGGATAAAATTTTAATTTCAACTTTAACCTTGGTCTTAAAAGAGTTTTGAATAAGCGCTTTGGAGAAGGATATTTTGGTCATTTGATTGATTATCATGGGATAGCTAATCCCCAAATTATTATCCCACATTGAATGTGGAATGAAAATAATAGCTAAATAAGATTGTGGAATAACTATTCTCGCAATTTCTTATACCCTAAAAAGAAACTAACCAAACATGAAATTAACTAATCCCACATTTTATTCTGAAATTGTTATCCTTCAATTTTATTTAATGTAACAATTATTTTTAAATTTTTAAAATATTTTCTTAGTTATTTTTATCTAGTTATTGGTTGTAATTTTCAAAATAATACCCATAAAATCGATGAGAAAATAGTCAATTATTTGTCTAATAGTTTATTGTAGTTTTTAAATATTATACTAAAAGTCAACAAAGAAAAAATATTATTTGAATATGAAGGGAGTTCAAGTATTATATGGAAGTATATTATCTATTATCTATTTTTATTTATACTATTATTAAATGCTACAAAAATCTATACATTAAAAGTCAAATAATTTGTATTGGAATTCAAAACACCATTATTGTTGGGAACGAATTTTCATCGAAGATAATATGCTGGGTAATCGAATTGTTTACTTTGTTGGAGAATCTTTTACATGATGTTCTTTTCTTATAGTATTCTTATCAAATCCTCAATATTAAGACTTTATACATAGGTTAAATAAGGAATGATTTAATAAATAAAATTTTAGTAAGTTTTAAAGTCCTAAATATAAGGAAAGTAATTCAAATTATAATTTTATCACATGTGAAATCTATTTTTAAAGGGTGAAAAAGGCGAACGACATTTCGCTAAGGGCCTTCGTGCTTTTAATATAGTAGTATAGATAGATGATAGAAATATTTCTCTTATTAAATGCACTACTACTACCATTGAGATTGATAACCAAGTGTTCAGGAAGAACTAAATCATCTTTTATTGGATGTTCTTCTTCATTTTCGGCACGAAGCAAGAAGACACTCAATGGCGAAGCCAGAAATTTCATCTATAGTGTTCAAACTTGAAAGAAGTAAAAAAAATCTCCAATAAAGGTTATTCAATATATGTTATATACCATTAAAATCTAATATTTTACCTATATATACTGTGTAATTTTTCGATGAAGGGTGCTCGGAGCTACTTAGCTTCGCCCATGAAGACACTAAATACCAAATCCTCACTAGTAGTACTTGACATAAATTACCTCCCAAACCATTAATTTTTCACCAAACGGTTCATTAATATCCAATATATCTCTAGAACTTCGGGAAATTATTTCGATCATTTGACACTTATCCATAAGTGCTTCATTCCATATTATCACTTTTGCTTTCCTTATAAATTTAGTATCATTGCTCTGCTTTGATATATTTGTGTTGGTTATTTAAGTTATTTGAAGAGGTATATCAAATCTAAAGTGGGTGGCCTCATAATAAAATTGTTGTTGGTACACCACTTGCTATTATCTAACAATGCCATGCCTTATGATATGATATTTGCAACTAATGCATGACATAGAAATATTATTTCGATTCCGCCGGAGGTATCTATAAAGAATAATTCTGTTATAGTAGAGTTGACACTTTATAATATAGTCTTGAAAGCTTGTTCTTGTTTTAGGATTTAACTTTGATTATGCTTCCTCGTACACTAGTATGACATTTTGATTCTTAATAATATACTAATATTTTTATTTTGTGTTCTAATGCTCTTCTTATGGAATAAATTTATGCACCCTAAGATTTTTGTAACTTGAATACGAATTTTACTCATATGATGAATTTAAAAAATAATTGAATTGGATTTCTCTTGCTAAATAATTGATTAAAAAATTTAATTATTTGGTTTTAACATAAAAATAATTTATTCTATGTTGATTCAGATCTTAATATTAGTTCATCTCTTGTTTTGAATATTTAATCTTAATTATAATTTTATCCACCATAAAATTTATTTTCAAAGAGTAAAAGATTGATATGACATTTCACTTTTAGATCTTTATGTCCGTAAAATCATTAGTGGTATTGACTTTTATCAACTATTTTTTTTCTTTCTCACACATTTATATTTAGTAAATATTTTTTTAGTTGTTGTTTAATAATTGGGTATTTTTTTAACATTATACGAAAAATTGATAAAAAATATTATCTGAGTAGGAAAATAGTTCAAATATAATATAGAAATATATTAATGAGGGGGTTATTTTTTCTCAATTTCAACTCTTTATGCAGTCCATTTAATATTACTTTTATTTTTTTTTCTTGGTATTGGATATTATGAAGTGGTAATGTATTTGCCAATACGGAGGATTCTTATGAAATTGATTTTATTAAATCTTCCAAGATATTTTAGAAAGAATTTAATAGACAAAATTTTACTAATTTTAAAAATTAGCATAGAAGGTATTGTAGTCCAAAAAAATAGGTTATTGCAGTTATGTCCTTTCCCTATGTGTTCTTCCATTTATTATTTTAGGGCTATTTTGGTATATTAATATTGTATTTATGCTCTTATAATAATATAGTCTTTCTTTTTTCTAAATGAATTTGAACAATATAATGCATTCTCAAATTAAATTAGTACAGTTAGACCTCTCTATAACATCATCGCTATATAACAACACTTCACTATAAAAGCCAAGCTTTTTTCGGAACCAATTTTCATGTTATGTTATAATATATGTTCTCTATAACATCATTTCTCTATAATATCCAAAAATATTCAGAACAAATGAGGCTATTATAGAGAGGTTTGACTGTAATAGGACATTATAATACATCTTCAAATTAAATTAGTAATAGGAATCTTTAAGTATATCCTAAAAGTAATAGGATTACATCACTAAAGATAATTACTTGTTCAATTTTATATGAATTAGACAGCCCGAAAGTAATTATACTAATAGGATTCCTAAAGGTAGTCATGTAGGATTTCTAACGTGTAGTATTATGCCCTAAAACTAATAGGATTACAAGGTTAATATCTAGAATTTCGGTTATGTCCTTTTATTATGAGTTATTATGCTTAATATTATAAGATTATTTTTGTAAACCGACATTATATTCATATTTTATAATAATATAGATATAGATGTTTTTCGGAGATATCCAGTTATTTAGGAAAGTTTTCAGAAATCTATTTTCATGTTTGTGTTTGAAATAATTAAAAGGAGCTTCTTTAATCTGTTTGAATAGTTTGTCGTGTAAATGAATGTTCGGCTGTGTGCACTGAATATGTAGGAACAACATATATACTTCATTTCGATTTTCATTCTATTTACTGCACAATACGTTTGTATGAAAATTGCCTTGTCGTAACGTTGAAAAATGACATGACTTTGAGAAAAAGCAATAACACATGGTCCTTGGGAGAGCAATAAACTCAATAATTGCACATATCACGAGGTTTCTATATCATATAAACCCCACTTCATCTGAAGA
The DNA here is from genome assembly GCF_000393655.2 of Nicotiana sylvestris. NCBI lineage: Eukaryota > Viridiplantae > Streptophyta > Magnoliopsida > Solanales > Solanaceae > Nicotiana > Nicotiana sylvestris. Next base: position 198,938,868 of record NC_091062.1, read on the forward strand.
TCCACATTCCTTCTGCAACTATCTTGTCTTTGTCCAGAATTCAATTCTCTGGGTAGCTTGTTTGGCCGAGCTTCTTCAAAGCCAAAAGTATTTTTTTTTTAAAGTTAAGGTATTTGGTCAAGTCTTTTAGAAGAAAAGAAAGTACTTTCGAGTAAAAACAGAAATAATTTTGACGAAGCAGAAAAAAATAACTTCTTTCAAAAAGCACTTTTGAGAAAAATACACTTAAAAACACTTTTTATAAGCCTGGCCAAACACTAATTGCTGCTCAGAAATGTTTTCAAATTAATTAGCTAAACATAAATGGCTTCTCGCCAAAAGTATTTTCGAGAAAAAATATTTTTCAAAATAAGCTGATTTTTGAAGCTTGGCAAATTAGAGTAGTAGAGTAGGTAGTGTAGAGTGTTCATAACTTTAGTATTGGCACGCAGTCTCATTTTCTGTTGGTAGTAGGTTTTTATGACTAACCATTGTTTTCTTTCATTGCTGATCACTTTACTGTTTTGTTGTGTTATTCTGCTTTTATATGGCTTTTTGATACTGTCTCTTCTTGCCTATATTTTTATTAATGTGGTACTTATACTATCTTGAGCCGAGGGTCTATTGGAAACAACCTCTCTATCCTCACAAGGTAGGGGTAAGGTCTGCGTACACAGTATCCTCCCCAAACCCCACGGTATGGGATAATACTGGGTATGTTGTTATTGTTGTTGGCGAAACAGGCTATAAGTAGGCCAAAAGGAAGACACGATTTATCTGTATTTTGTAACGAAATGCACGATAGATCATAAAAAAGAAAGCCATCCCTCAAGACTAGAACTGTCCCTAGTATTTTTCATGTCAAGTCATTACAAACTTCAACTTGTCACAAGTAACTACAGTTTACTAAATAATATGAAGGTGTAATCTCCAATACACAAATAGCTGGAGAACATTTTCTCTTCCTGGTATACGAAATAAAAATTCATAGTATAAAAATAGCAACTGAAAACCTACCGTTAGCATCTGCCTGAAATGCAGGAGCAAACTTTTTGATTTATAGGACAAGGTGATACATAGTAGAGTAATCAAAATGTCAAATCTACCGCGTACGCTGGTAATAAATTAGGCATGGAGAGCAGCAACTTTTTGAGCTAAACCATCAACATCCTCGCTTTGCTCTTCAATTGGCTCTTCCTATCAGAAAAAATATGAATAATGCCAATCAATTAGATCACTATAGTAACAAAAAAATGCAGGAGCAATTTGTACTAAATTGGTTTTAAACGAAGATATTTGCTTTGAGTCGCCATTATTGGAATGGGCATTGCTTCTATGGTTCGAGCCGTGGAAACAACCTCTTGCAAAAATGCAGGGTAAGGTTGTGTACAATAGACCCTTGTGATCCGGCCCTTTCCCGGACCCCACACATAGCGGGAGCTTATTGCACCGGGCTGCCCTTTATTCCTTTTATACCATGAAAACAAGTTCTTCATGGTGAATGTCATTATATTCAACAAATAAAGCAGTCACCAAAAAGTAAGCAAAAGAAAAAGGATAAAAGTTACCTCTGTATTTCTTCTTTTAACTTCTATACACTTTGAAGCACTAATACTAGCACTCTTCAGCAAACTACGAGCACTATAGTTTGCCTTGTTTGGTCCATTTTGCATATTAGCATCTGAGTTCTCTGATCCCTCAGATTGCCCTGGTGGGCTCTGGAGAGTTGAAGCAACAGATGCTGAAGTTCGCTTTTCAAAATCATCGTTTTGGGAAGAGGTTTCATCTTTTGGTGCAGGAACCCGTTCTCTAAGATTGAGAGTATTCGAAAAAGAGACCAAGTTAATACCTTGACTAAAGATATAAATGGTAAACCACAAAATCACATTTGCTAAACCACTTGCTAAATATTCAAAGTTAACTTTGTTCAGGAAACATGCACAGCTTACAAAGAAAATCACGCCAACCTACTACAACACTGCCTGTTTAGAACTTCAATCTTAACCAACTCCGAAATGTTTCGGAGAAAATAATTTTAAAATTTAAATATATTTAACTTTCACCGTGTCTTTCAAATCCAAAACTTTAGTAACTGAGTTACACAAGACTTGAGCCAGAATAAGGAGCTTTTAATCTGGAACAGTGTGAAAATGCCAATATTTTCTCCAGACAAATGACTTCTAATTCTGCAGACTCCTGAAGAGACCTTTCCTCAGAGCAAAAGAACAAAACTATTGACTACGAACCTAGGCAAGGACGCATGCTGCCTCTGCAGTGGAGTGCTTCGTTCACCTTTACCATAATGCTCCTCAAGATGTGCAAACTGTCGCTTGAACCGATCAACACCACTAAATTGACATTAAAGAAAGACCATCAAAATAAGTATTCTCAAATAGCAGTACGAAACATTTAGTATAACATGTTCACAAAGTAGAAGCAGATACATAAATATACATACACACAGACACACACATATATATTGTGAATTAGTTGGCGGCTTGGCGTAACCCCATTAGATCCAAGACTGAGACATCAGCGCTCAAGAACAAAGGAGTCAATTCAAAAAGAGATGCACTAATATGAACATGATTTTGTTTCCTGCTGTTAAGAGCTGTTAGTCACCTTATCATTACAGAAATTTTGCAGGGCTTTTGTTCCTACGCAACACTATTGCCAGAAGAACCGTCAAAAATAGAGAGGGTTATATAATTAGATCAATTTGGTTCAAAACATCTTTTCTCCATCTCAGTTCTCAAAACTTGAATTTTGTTGATCACCAGAAGATTCATAGGCGTATGTGTATCTGGGGAAGGAGGAGGACAACCTCAAATAGAGCCAAACTAAAAAAAAGGATCAGTTCTGCCATGAAATATTCATAATTTATCACCAACATGGTTTCCTATGGGAGAAAGAGAACTTTAATGTTAGATAAAAGGTGATCCTTTCTTGAAAATCAGGATAAACAATAACGGTGTAGAGGAAGATAAAGGCCAAATCAACATCAAATTTAACACTTGAAACCAATGGACACACATTCACACAGCAGCAGGGGTACATGAAGGTAAGAAAACACTTTTATGTACTATTTTGAGGTTTCTTCCACTTTGGCAAAGAGCTGTGACTGCCCTCCAAACCTAGGTTATAGTTTTTGACTGGAAATTAAAAGACAAGCTTTTCAAGCAAATGAGGCAGAAGAACGTGCTAGAAAAAACTTTGTGGAGCAAGCTTTAGGTGGCTCCTAACCTTGGGTACATAAATCCACTAGTCTGATCTCCGCCACGAAGATACTCCTGAAGCATCTGAGGATGATATTCTAAAATCTGTTTGCACAGAGCAAGTTTAAATATTAATAAGTTGATCCATTTCACACAAATGGGAGCCATTATAATGGAGGAAACTGCACCTCCCGATAAATGAGCTCTCTAACATCTTCTTTTGCCAACTTTCTCCTCTCAAATTCAAACTCAAGCTTTGATATTGGGTGAGTGGATGGTTCACGGTCCACATTTGACAAACCACGGAAATAAGGATCACCCAGTGCCTAGAAAACAAGGTCATGAATGTGTGAGACACTCTTGCCACATTATCAGAGTCAAGATTTTCTTTGATTGATAAAACAATATAAAAAGTTCTCCGTTTCACAATTACCTCTTCCGCAGATGGTCGGTCTTTAGGGTCAAATGCAAGCAGGCGTTCAAGCAGGCGCAAAGCGAAAGGATCCACGTGTGGAAATTTTTGTGAATATGGAACAGGTGGTTTTTTCCGCATGTTACTGAGGTATCTTCTGGCCTTCTCATTTCTAATCTGCCAGTTCAGTAGAATTTCTTATGTAAAACAGGAAAAACTACAGTGGAATGTAAAAAAAACGATATACTGAGACCTCTCAGCAACTAATTTTTTCGCCTTAACCCTTGTTCTCTGATGTTCTTACTACAAGTAATAAGACGTCTTATCATCCCAATGATGCTGATCAGACAGAACATAACAAAGAAACCTGAGAAAGGAAGAGAAGTAACCAACCTTTGCAACAGTTTCAGGAGGAGGTGTTCCTAGCAAATCAGTCATAAGGTCTAATTGATGCACCACATTCTTTCCAGGAAATAATGGTTTTCCAGTGAGCATTTCTGCAAATATGCATCCGATGCTCCAAATATCAATAGCAGGAGTGTACTGCAAATGGAGAACTCTTAGAGATGGTACATGTCACAACAACAACTACTACTACTGCTACGGCTTAGTCCCAAACAAGTTGGGGTCGGCTATATGAATCCTCACTTACCATGTTTCTCCATTTAAATTCATCTGAAGACAACATTATACAAAATAAAAATGAAAAGTACCAGAAGTTCTCTATATTTTCTACTGGCATAGAGATAGTACATGTCATGGCACAAGTAAGTCAGTCTATATACATATATGTCAAAAACAGAAATAAACTCCCAACAAATATTATATGATGTAGTTGCTTCAGACTGAAATCACGTCATCACTGTTTACAGTTTTGACATCACAGTACAGAAAGAACAAACCCTCGTTGTTTCTGAAGTAGTGAAAACAATAACAAAACTCAAATCATTGTCTCAGTGTATGATGCAAAAGAGCAGCTCCTAGCTCATACCAAGCTCTTTACCGAAATGAGTCCAAGAGATACCTCAATCAGACTCAAGCCAGTCTTCAACAAGAAATTCTCAGAAGATCAACCTAGCCTGGCACATTCAGGCTCAAGGCCCATACCAGCCAACTAAAAGTTTAGTGAACTGTAAAATTGATCAGACAACCTAGGAACTCAAACTATAGTTACTCAAAAAGCAGAACCCGTAAAAACTGCACGATGTAAGATTAAGGACCTCGTGCACCCTCCGCACGAGATTACAAGGGGCCTAGTCCGTCACTTTTGGACTGGATCGATAAGTTGAAGTCAAAAATAGAGATTTTTTCTTTCACGCTTTTCTAACCTTGTTTAAGGCTTGGAATATCTGACGGTGGCACCACATTGACGTGGAGATTAACACTGAAATCCTTCTTCAACATCAACTTTATAGTTGAAATACACTCCTTGATGTGGACATACCACGATCACCACAAATGCATCTGCATACTCAGCACATTATCTTAGGCCAGATACTCCCAGACATAAGGGCAGGAAATACTTCTTGGGCTAGAAACTCAGAAACTCTCATAGACAAACTGCCCTAACTGTCTTTTTCGCAAGCAGGTTCCATTCCAAGAGATTGTTACTCTTCCCCCACAGGAAAAATGACCTGCGTCTTTGTATTCTGATGTCGAGACCTGACATACTTGCACCCACCAACAGGCCAAAAATGTGCATTCACTGTTGCAGGACCACCAAAGAGAAAGCTGCACAGCTTGTTCACGCCAGAGTATTACTCGCATTGAACTACGTTTGAGAGATTGATGTTCATGACAATCCTTTTCCTTAAGATGAAAAAGGAATCTTCCACTTTCTTGTAACTGCAAGTTGAATAAGTCAAAATACTGGGCTACTGTAAACGGGGACCTCTCACCTTCAATCCAATTTAAAGAATAAATATATTACTAAGCTCTTGAACTCGAAAACTGTCTTCCAGCAGGCTCTCAGATTACTTTTTCCAACAATAAGCTCCTCATTAATCCAATTGCCTTCCACTTGTAATGAACCTATGATGCTATACAGATAACACTGGTAATATGATAAAAAGCTTGAATCCTCAATTAAAACATTCTCCCAACCAAATGAAGTACAGACCAGAGAAAAAGTGGCATTATCAACGCCACAATAATGTGATTTATGCGTCTTCATCAAACTTGACCTGACTTTTACGTATGCTACAGAAACCTCAACATGCTTCCTCTCTCTCCACCAACCTCTAATCTTCCCTTCGTTTGAAGTGTGACCCATCACCTGATCTTGAACTTTGCAATCAAACAAGACTAGTTTGCAAGTTAATTCTGAAGGCATCGTTGAAGCTGCAATAAGTCAATAACCCTCCAGGCACTTGTGGGGCAAACAGAATATGGTATCATATGAGTTGATTCGGTATCAGCCACAAAAATATTTAAGTGCAAATATAGTTCAATCTACAATTTTTCCAGTCTTCTCCCAAGACAGAAACAGAGCGACATACAACCAAATACTATGAAAGAAAAGCAAAAGAGAGGAAACAAAAAGTGTAAAAAGATTAGAAACAGAAACTTGACCACAATGCATTATACCGAGTGTCACAAACTGTACTAAATATAAGTGTCATTGCAGTAATTGCAATTGGAATGAACAATTAACACTTTGGATATAGCTGATAAGCTAACTTACCTTGGAGAAAAAGGAGCCACATAGCTCAGGAGCACGATACCATCGAGTTGCAACGTAGTCCTTAAATACATGAAACCACAAGTATATCAGGAATCTCTCAAATCTGAGTACTAAAATAACGAGAAAAGAGGAGCCTTCTAGAACTCAAACGTACAGTCCAGAAAATAGCTGATGGCGTGTCATTAAATGATACACGAGCAAGCCCAAAGTCACAAATCTTCAATTTACAGTCAGCGTTAGCAAGGATATTCTTCGGCTTTAAATCTCGATGGAAAACGTTTGCTGTCGGGGGGGGGGGGGGCAAAAAGGACAGGTCAATTATCCCGAGGAAAAGTTAGCTTCTCCATCATATAGAGATGTGTCAAAGAGAAGGTTTTAACTTGTATAAAGAACAGACCTGTATGAATATATTTTAATCCGCGCAGAAGCTGGTACAGAAAAAACTGATAATGCTCAGGTGTAAGATCATCATTGGCCTTAATTACCTGGTGAAGATCAGACTCCATCAATTCAAAAACAACGTAAATATCTTTAAACTCTCGCCGAGATGGGGGTAACATGATGTGCTTTATTTCTACAATATCAGGATGCCGTAGTAGCCGAAGAAGCTTGATTTCTCTTAAAATTCTTGTGGCATCAGAGACATGCTCAAACACGTCATGAATCTTCTTGATTGCAACTCTTTCTCCAGTTTTGGTATCAACAGCAGACGCCACAACTCCATAGCTACCCTTGCCGATAACTTCCTGAATTTGGTATCTGCTTGCCTCTCCATATTCTGTGAAGAACTCCGCCTCCTGTGTATTCTGAATAAACAATGTTCCAGTCAAAACAAATGCGATTGATATATGCAGTATGAAACAGTTGCATCTTCCCCTCCCCTTACCCATGTAACTGACATAGAGATTAAAAAAAATTACAAGGAACGAATATGCCACAGAACAGTAATTCTGCAAAATATATTTGTCTAAGGCTACTTTTATGTGCTGGAAAATAAGCATACAATACAACAACAACGACGACCAAGTGTATCCCACAAGTGGGGTCTGGGGAGGGTGAGATATAGCAGCCTTACCCCTACCCTGGACGAGGCAGAGAGGCTGTTTTCGATAGACCCTCAACTAAAAAGATGAAAGAAGCACTGACAATAGTAATGACAGTACAAGATATTTAGAAAACTGAGACTAAGACAACAAGATGCAAGATGAAAGAAGCACTGATAACAAGTAATACAATACAATACAAGATATGTAGTAAGAGCCATCTAAGTTTAAAATAATACTATACTAACATTAATACTCAGTGGCGAAGCCAGTTTTCTGAAGGATGTTCAAACTTGAAATAAGTAAAAAAAAATTCCAACAAAGAGTGTTCAATATATGTTACGTACCTGTAAAACCGAATATTTTACTTATATACGTAGTGTAATTTTCCGACAAAGGATAGTCAATTGACCACCATAACTTAAGTGTGGCTTTGCCTCTGCTAATACTACATAAACAGAAGACAAAAGGAAACACTCGACTGCCTACTAACTTTCTGCCCTAATCCTCAACCTCCACATCCTCCTATCAAGGGTCATGTCCCCGGTTAGCTCAAATTGCGCCATATCCTGCCTGCTCATCTCTCAAATAGGCGTACAATACTAGAAGAAAATAAAAACATCAGGAAACAGATGCTCGGAACATGATCCTTCCACGAGCAAGACATATCTGATAGGTTTTCAACAAAGCCTACTAATAGATTCCAAGATTCTATAAAATACTGGTCACTCGCAGCAATTAGAACTTTACTTTTCCCAAGATTAAGCAATCAGAGAGGTAGCAAAGACTACAATTTCACACACACACACAAAAACAAACAAAAAATGGACGAGAATACAATTTAGGTAGGAAAGAAAGTTCAGTTTTTTGTTTTTGTTTTTGGTAACTCTAATTCACCCTACAATATCTATTTCATTTCAATGACCTCAAAACAAATAGATAGAACGATCTAAAAGATTAAAGGTGCGAACTTTACTTTCCTTTATCATCTTTAGCAATATTTTCTCCAGATATCAACTGAATTCTAATAGATTCCAATATTCTATAAAACACTGGTCATTGGAGGTAGCAAAGACTATAATTTAAAATAATTCTCAAGTTGGACGCAAATTTCTTTATACATACATTAAAAACAGACACCAACAAGATCATTTACATCAAATTGAGCTGTAAAATAATAGTCAAACTTAATCCAACCGCATGCACCATCAAAAAGTAAAAAGAACAAAAGTCAATAAACAGCAAAAAGCATGCTCCTGAATAGTTAAAAACCAGACCTTTTTGTGAGGATCCATGGTAAAAGGGAAATCGACCCGTTTGGGGACTTTGATAAGTTTAAGACCCGAAATGTCAAAGTCTTCAATAATGGTAAGTTCTTCTTCTGAAAAATGAATGGGTTTTTTCTCAAAATTATTAGTATTCAAGATCGAATCTGCATTGCTATGAATAATAGTAGTAGTTGTTGTAGTAGTTTTACGACGTTGAAACCAGCGACGAACTCCATCCACGAATGTATTACCACCCCCCATATACTACTACCCCCCTTCCCTTTGTTTCTTTTTTTTGTTTTCCCTAAACTGTCGTGTTGATTCTTGATTTCCTACCACAAGATTTCAGCATTCCACGCTTCCTCTGTCTCTCTCTCTCTCTCTCTCTCTCTCACACACACACACACGCACACTCTCTATGTCTCTCTCCTCTCTCTTCCACTAGTCCAGCGGTTTCTTCCGAGTTTATTGGTATTGTGCAGAGATGGTGGAAAGAGGAAAAGAGTAAAGCGTGGGAGGAGAGATGGGTCTTATTAATTTAGTTCTTCAAACATATATATATATATATATATATATATATATATATACACACCTTCACCCTGACAGTTTGGATATTTATATTATTTTTTTCCTACTAAATAATACTCCACGACTTCATGTTATTCCTCTTGAATTTGCCAATTGTTCCTAACGTTTGGTAAATGATGTTTATTCTTTTATGATGCCCTCTTTGAATTCGCCAATTGTTGATATCAACTTTTGGTATTTACGTGATACTTCTTATTTTCGAGGTTCACACTGATTAGTTTTGATCACACATTTAATATAAAATTTTAAGTTTTTCAAAATAATATTTATATATTTGAAAAATACTTAAAATGTATTAAATTACAATAATTCAAAAATTCGACATAACAAAACAACAACAACAACTACAACAACAAACCCCGTCAAAATATCTAAAAACAAATTAAAAGATTACCGTCAGAGAATAATTTATTTAACTTCCGAAATTCGAATACTATGACGGATGGAATACTATTTATTCCTTTATGTTTATGTTGTTCTCTTGAAGTTGTCAATCGTATTTCTATTGAAATTTAAACACACATAGAGCCTACGCAACAGAATATTAATAGGAACGTACCTTGAGTCATTGTTATTCAAGCGTTGTAGGGAATCGCCTTTGAAAGCTTTAGCAAAAAAGCCTAGAGAGTCTTCTAGCATGTGCCTATCGAAGTATGTCAGACTGATGGAGTCACAAGCATATTTATAGGTAGGCTAGAGACTTTTAGGCAATAACTTTAGCCTTAGGGACATCTCCATACATTATAATTGCCCTAGAGACTCCTAATAAAAATTGTTTCTTTCCATCAAAGAAACTACCATATATGCATAACTACACAATGTTATCTGATATATTATTTCCTTTGGAAGACAAGGTAAATAATTTATTACCTTATATGTCGGCCACACTAGAAGTCTCTAGAAGAGACTGTAAATTTTTAACATTCTCCCACTTGGCCCACATATTAAAATCACATAATCCTTTATGAGAGATAAACATATAATATGGTCATAGACTTTATCCCTCAACTAAAAGTTATGCAACAATCACTTTAACTAGAATATATTATTACATGGATCATGGCAGTCATGCTTTTAAACAAACACTTCCTTCCATGTATTACGATGCACAATACATTCTAAAAAAGTGTCTAACAACTTTATGAATGAACTTAATATAAGTCATTTAGAGTCCAACTTTATTGATCCAATAATCACAAATAATACATGAAATATCAAAAGTGTGCACTATCATGTATATCAAAATAAACATAATGTCTAGACAAACTGTTAGAGAACAAAGTAAGGCTAAATTGAGCTACTAAGACCCATATGGGTTACATGATCCTTGAAAATACTAGCCGGTAGACCTTTAGTCATAGGATCAACAATCCTCAAAGTAGTATTAACATGCTCAAGAATCACATCTTGCTTCTTCACATAGTCTCTAACCATCAAGTACTTTATGTAGATGTGCTTACTTCGGCTGCCACTTTTATTATTCTTAGAAAAGAACACTGCAGCTGAATTATCATAGAAGATTCTCAATGGCCTTGAAATGGAATCGACAATCCTAAGGCCGGAAATAAAGTTTTTCAATCATAATGCATGTGATGTAGCTTCATAGCATGCTATAAATTCAGCTTCCATTGTGGATATTGCAAGAATAGTCTGCTTGACACTTCTCCAAGGCACAACACCTCCAGCAAGAAGTAAAATATATCCTGAAGTGGATTTGACAGTGTCTTTGCATCCACCCAAATCAGAAACTGAATATCCAATCACCTCCAATGAGTCAGAGTATTTGTATGTGAGCTTAAAATCCGTGGTTCCATGCAAATATCTCAAAACTCTTTTACCCACTTTCCAATGGTCAAGACCAGGGTTACTTTGATATCTGTCAAGCATTCGTACCGTAAAAGCAATATCAGGTCTAGTATAGACCTGTACATACATAAGGCTCCCAACAAGCGAAGCATACGGAATGTCTTTCATTTGCTCCTTTTCCAATGCATTTTGTGGACATTGATTCAATGAAAATTTGTCACCTTTAATTATGGGTGCTACTATAGGTGAACAGTTCTTCATCCCGAATCTTTCTAAAATTCTTTTAATGTAGGCCTTTAGATACAGTCCAAGTAATTTTTGGGATCTGTCTCTGCGAATCTCTATGCCAATAACATAAGAGGCTTCACCCATATCCTTCATCTTAAAATTCTAGATAAGGAACTATTTAGTCTCGTGCAACAATCTCAAATCATTACTTGCAAGTAAAATGTCATCCACATATAGGACTAGAAAAATATATTTGCTCCTACTTATCTTAAGGTATATACATTGATTAATGATGTTCTCCGTAAATCCAAATGAAGAAATATCATTATGAAGTTTAATATACCATTGGCGGGAAGCCTGCTTCATCCCATAAATAGATTTATTCAACTTGCAAACAAGGTGGCTTTTGTCCTTATCACAAAATCCTTCAGGTCGATACATGTATACCTCCTCTTCATGATCTCCATTCAGGAAAGTTGTTTTCACATTCATTTGATGTAACTCTAAATCAAAATGAGCTACTAATGCTATGATTATTCTCAATGAATCGTTCTTTGATACTGGAGAGAAGGTTTAATGGTAATCATTGCTTGTCCTTTGAGTAAAACCCTTGGTTACAAGTCTGGCTTTATATCGTTCAATATTACCAAATAAGTCTCTTTTAGTTTTAAAGACTCACTTGGAACCTATGGTAGAAGACCCCTTTGGTAATTCGACGAGATCCCAGACTTTATTTTTAGTCATAAATTCTAACTCTTCTTTCATGGAATCATACCAAAGTATGGAGTTTTCGCTACTAATGGCTTCTAAAAATGAGCATGGATCATATTTTAGTCCAATATCATAATCAGACTCTTGGAGATATACAACATAGTCACTAGAAATTGCTGGTTTTCGAGCTCTTGAGGATTTTCTCACTCCCACTGGTTCAGGCACTTTTTCGGTGGGTTCAAGTAAAGCGTATTGATCTTCATGTGGCTCCTCAAGTGGTGGTGGATCTTGAACTTGTTGTTATTCAGATAATTCATGAGAATTTTTCTGAGCAATATTCATGTTCCTAATAAATAAAGGTCCCACAGGTGGTTTCCTTATTTCTTCCAATTCCACAATTTGAGTCAAACCTCCCACTCTCTTCATGCTCCTCAAGAAATTTATCATTTCTGGCCTCAATAATTTTAGGAGAATGAGAAGGACAATAAAACCTAAACCCCTTAGAGTTAACTGCATAGCCTATAAAATAATTGCTTATTGTTCTTTCATCCAACTTTTTTAGTTGTGGGTTATAAACCCTCACTTTAGTTGGACATCCCCAAATGTTTAAATGATTTAAACTAGGTTTCCATCCTTTCCATAACTCAAAAAGTGTCTTGGAAACAACCTCGGATGGAACCCAATTTAAAATATACACAATGGTTTTTAAGGCTTCACTCTATAAGGATAAAGGTAAACTTGATCTGCTGATCATGCTTCTTACCATGTCCATTAATGTCTGGTTCCTTCTTTCTGTCACACCATTTTGTTGTGGTGTTCCTAGCATGGTATATTAAGCAATTATACCTTCACTTTCAAGGAACTAAGCAAATTGACCCTTATCTGTGTACCTACCATAATATTCTCCACCCCTATCAGATCTTACAACTTTGATATGAGCACCAGTTTGTTTTTCTACTTCTGTCTTGTAAAATCTTAAAGCGTCAAGTGCTTCTGATTTGTTAAACAGAAAATAGAGATACATATATCTTGAATAGTCATCAATAAATGAGATAAAATATCTCTTACCATTCAAGCAAGAGATAGGAAAAGGTCTACAAATGTCTGTATGTATGATCTCAAGCAATCGCAAACTCTTTTTGGCACCTTTAGTTGATTTATTGATCTGCTTACCGTTTATGTAGTCCACACAAGTCCCAAAGTCAGAAAAATCAAGAGCTTTTAGAACTCCATCATTAACCAACCTTTTGACTCTTTCGATAGAGATGTGTCTCAATCTTTTGTGCCAAAGACTTGATGAGTTCTCATTAATAATACATCGTTTAGTGCCAATTTCTTTGTCATGCAACGTTAAAATATTGCATTCAAATGTGGGGTCTAGCTCAAGTTTATATAAATTTCCATTCCAATTTTCAAAACCAATAACTTTATTATCTTTCAAAAGTTTCACAAAAGGTTAACGAAAATTCAAATCATATCCACTAATAGATAGTCTTGAAAGAGAAATTAAATTTCTAGAATAGTCTGGAACATAAAAAGTATTTTCTAAATCTAAGTGAAAACCATCTTTCAAAATGAGCCTATAAGTCCCCACGCCTTCCACACGTGAACGTGTCCTATCACTAGAATAGACGTATTGTTCACTTCCTATCGGCTTCCTCTGAGTTAGAAAGCCCTGCATGATTTTGACAATGTAAATTGTAGCACCAGAATCAATCCACCATGTATTATCAGAAACTTCAGTAAAATTAGATTCATAATATACAAAGGTAAAATTACCTTTCTTCTCAAGCCTTTTCTTGTATTTCAGGCAATCCTTCTTCCAGTGTCCCTTTTTCTTACAGAAACAACAAGCATTTTTGTCAAAAGTGTTTTTCTTCTTCATGGGAACACTTTTGCCTTTTTTTTGCATTTCTCTTACCATGAGTCACCATGTTAACACTTTCAGGTGTCTCATGCTTCAACCTCTCTTCTTCTTGAACACACATGGTCAAGAGCTTATTGATTGACCATTTATCCAACCATATTTCGTAGGAAGTGAGTTGAGAATAAAATGCACAAGAAATTGACGAGGCCAATGTGTATTGGAATTTCCTGCTAGTACTTTGTCAAATTCTAATATAGTTTAAGATATCGTCCCATGGAGACTGGATAATCTATGCTATAAATTTGTAATATTTTAACTATTATTTGAGACAATCAAATTGATGAAAAGTGAGTTAAGTTTAAAACTTGTTAATTACTTAAACAAAACAAAATATTTTTGGAAGATTTATAATTTAAAAAGGAGTTGGGACTCATTGAATTCACTTGATAATATTACTATAACAAAATCTCAATTTCTACATTTATTTCTATAAAGAATAATTGCTTATTTCTAATACAATTATATTTTGCTCACTAAGAAATAATCAATTAATAACAATCCGTGAGAATTATGTTAATTAATCAATTTAAGGCTAGTGACGTTTAAACCGAAATACTTTTCTTGCTTGAATTGTGCTAAAAGAAAGTAAAAACTTCGTGAGAATATTTTTACCAAGGATCAATAATCTTGCCTACAACAATTCCTCTGTGAGAATTAAAACTGAGGCAAGCAAGATTATTGACTTGAAATAATAGTTTACTGAAAATTACTTTCACACTACTATTTTATTCATCAGTTATTATATATTAATTTTGCTCCGCGAGAATTACAAAATTAATATATGAATAACTTATAGATAAAATATGTAGATGTGATGATAGAGTAATTAAAAACCATTATTTCAACACAATATGAAATGTAAATAAAAAGTTTCATCCCAAGAACATAAAAACTGATATAGTATTATAAAATATATCAAGCTTCATCAACTATCCCAACGAAAAGAGATTACTCCATTATGGAGTAATGTAACGACCCGATCGGTCATTTTGAGCTCTAGCAAGTCATTCAGCAGATCAAGGCCATGACCAGCTTCATTTCAGGTATTATGACTTGAGCGCACGGTCGGAATTGATCGAGAAGTTCGGAGTTGATTTGGAAAGAAAATTCTCATTTCGGAAGCTTTAAGTTGAAAGAATTAGCTAAGATTGGATTTTTGAGTAAACGACCTCAGAATTGGGATTCGAAGGTTCCAACCGGTTCGTATGATGATTTCGGACTTGGGCATATGTCCGGATCGGGTTTAGGAAGACCCGGGGAGCGTTTTGGCGCATATTGTGGAAGTTAGCATTTTGGAAGAAATTTCATAAGTTTGGGTTGAAGTACATTTCAGTGTTATCGATGTCCGTTTGGGATTCAGAGTCTGAGAGTAGCTCCGTATGGTGATTCTGGATTTGGGAGCGCGATCAGAAGTGAATTCGGAGGTCCGTAGATCATTTTGGAGTCATTTGGCTAAAGATAGAAATTTTAAGGTTTTTGAGAAGTTTGACAGAGAGTTGACTTTTTTATATCGGGGTTGGATTCCGATTCCGAAAGTTGGAGTAGGTCCGTAATGTCGAATATGACTTGCGTGCATAATTTAAGGTTAATTGGACGTGATTTGATAGGTTTAAACATCGAAAGTAGAAGTTTGAAATTCTAAAGTTCATAAAGCTTGGATTGGAGGTCGATTCG
This sequence comes from Nicotiana sylvestris, assembly GCF_000393655.2. NCBI lineage: Eukaryota > Viridiplantae > Streptophyta > Magnoliopsida > Solanales > Solanaceae > Nicotiana > Nicotiana sylvestris. The sequence goes on from NC_091062.1 coordinate 198,954,402, forward strand.
TGATTTTAGTGATGTTTGATGTGATTTGAGACCTCGAGCAAGTCCATAATATATTATGGGACTGGTTGGTATGATTGGACGGGGTCCCGGGGGCCTCGGGTGGATTCCAGGTTGTTAATGGAATGAAAATGGAATTTCAGAAACGGCTGAAGTTGCTGGTTGTTGGTGTAACCGCACCTGCAAGACTAGGGTCGCAAGTGCGGAGCCGCAGAAGCAGCCTTCGTGCCGCAAAAGCGAAAATGGTCATCTAGGCTGGGACCGCAGATGCAGTCGTTTTGCCGCGGATGCGGGACCGCATCTACGGAGAAGAGGGCGTAGAAGCGGAATAGGCTGGGAGCCCTGGACCGCAGATGCGGCGTTTGGTTCGCACCTGCGAGATCGCAAAAGCAGTCAAGAGACCATAGGTGCGGAAATGCTGGAGGCAGTGAGGTTGTTTTAAATCGGGGGTTGGGTTCATTTCAACCCCATTTCTTCCATTGGAGCAACTTTGAGGTGCCATTTTCACCACCAGACACGAGGTAAGTAATTTATGCTAGTTTTTAGTTAGATACATGATTGTATACGGATTTGGACATGGAAATTGGTAGAAACTTGGGGTTTGAGGGAAGACCTAGAAAATTCGTATTCTTGGATTTTGACCACGATTTTGGGTATGGAATTAAGAGAAAATCATATATTTGAGTTCGTGAGTTTATGGGTAAACTTTATCTTCGAGAAATTTCGAAATTCGGGCATGTGGGCCCGATGGCATTTTTGTCAACTTTTCGATTGGGGGTTAGGAATTATTATAAATTGGATTATAATGAGTACCTTAGCATATATTAATGGGTTTACATAACTATTTGCTAGTTTTGGAGCATTGGAGCATCGGTTTGAGTCGTCGGAAGGGCTTGGAAGTCGGTTTTGGAGCTTCGGAGCGAGGTAAGTCTCCTTTCTAACCTTGTAAGAGGGAATTGTCCCCATAGGTGAATTAATTGGTTATGTGCTCCTATTTATGGGGGCTACGTACGCACGAGGTGACGAGAGTCCGTGCATAGCTACTATTATGCTATTGTTCGGGTAGTCTAGGACCCAAAAGCATGCTACTTGGAATATTTGTAACCTTACTGACAGTTGATTGCTTAAATCCTATCGAATTGGTAAATGGATTTCTAAAAAGAATTAAACTTCATTTTTTCTAAATTGCTAAAAGAGAATTGGTTTTCTTGGATAATTGTTTCCTGATGACTTCCTGATTGATTGTTTGTGCATGTTAAAATTCTGGAACGGGCCGAACGCCTTGGCAAATTAAATAGATGCATCTATGGTTCGCGTCATTCGACCCTTTGGCAGTGCACAGTTTAAATATTGTTGGATCGGGCCGTACGACCTCAGCATGATTTGCGCATGCTTGTATTAATTGCATTGAGAGTTATTGATATTGATATTTGCTCTCCCCGACTTGAGATAATTGTTAATTAATGGATTATGAATCCGGAGACTTTTAACAAAAAGGAACTCTTACCTGTTTCGTGACTTATTTGAAATTACTGTTGTTCTTAATCAATCCATGATTTCTCGCATTAATAATATATTACTACTGGACCACTAGTAAATGTCGAAGTCGACCTCTCTTCTCTACTTCTTCGAGATTAGACGGGATACTCATTGGGTACACGTTATTTTCATACTCATACTACACTTGATGTGCATTTTTGTTGCACAGGTTTATGTGTGGCTAGTGGCATAGCGGCATGGTTGATATGGAGACTCAGGTGAGTTGCATTTATTGAGATGACCGTAGCCAGCAGAGTCTTCTTCAGAGTATTGTATTACATTTTCATTTCTGTCCACTTGTATTCCGGACAGTCACTGTATTTTATTTCATTCACTGGTAGATGCTCATGCACTTGTGACACCGGGTTCTGGGATTATCACGGGATCTTTTAGTAGATAATTTTGGTAAAGACATCCTCATTTATCTAGTGAAGTTTATTATTTATTATTTATTTAAAGGAAATGATTTCAAAATAATTAAAATGAGAAATTGCTAGTAAATCGTGGTTGGCTTGCCTGACAGTGGTGTTCGGCGCCATCACGACCCTTAGTGAATTTTGGGTCGTGACAACATGGTATCAGAGCACTAGGTTCCCTTAGGTCTTACGAGTCATGAGCGAGTCTAGTAGAGTCTTGCAGATCGGTACGAAGACGTCTGTACTTATCTTCGAGAGGCTACAAGGCTATTAGGATACTTCCCTTCTTGTTTCCTCATCATGCGGTTGATTCCTTTAAGGTTTATGCCCTTGTTTCCTTCCTACTCAATCTTATGCGACACGAAGCGCTTGATATCAATCGAGAATTAAAGAATTATTATGGTACTACAGAGGTGGTACGGGATGTTTCTCCCTGCACGGTTGGTTGGGCTATCGACGTCGCCTTGCGGAAGGATATTCGGTCATTTCAGCTCGGTAGTTGCACTTCTGAGAGCTTGAGGCTATGCGCGGATTGCTATGATTGTTCATGATTGGTTATCGCACGATATTGACGTGACGATAGGTTACTTGCCTATGTGTTGGGGTAGTGAATGACTTGAAAAGAGGTCTACCCAATGTATGATTCAAAGATTCGGTATTTCATTTCTTGTGGAGATATATATGATGTGGATTGATGGAGTAAAGGGACTTGGTGTTTTCAAGTGTGGTGGAATTTTATCTGCGATGTAATGTCGTCGTCCTCGATTTTATGTGTTAAGTTCGCCGGTGTTATGGTCTTCTACAATTTGCCTTTGGGGCAAGATATTGTGAAATAATATTGGAGAAACGGCTGTCAAAGATTGTTGGGTGTGGTGGTTCAGGATTGAATCGGTGTTTCTAATGTTGACGGCTCAAGAAAGATGATCTTCGAAAAGGTTTAAAGTTAGTGGCGATTTGTGGGTCCAAGGGCTACGAAGATAGATTTTATTTAAGTCAACAACTAAGCAGCAAAGGATGAGAAAGGACATGTGGGGAGTGTCAGGCGGTGGTTAAAATTTTTAGTAGGCCAGGTATAAGAAGCAAAGGTCGAGTAGTCGATTAAAAGGGTGAGTTCCGCCAGAGTGGGAGAGTGGCGGAGTTGCATATGGGCTTTGCGGTAGGATGACTACGCACCTTAAGGAGAGTTTGGAACAACTTGGGAATTTTAGTGATTGATGATTGGGATCTACGGATCTAATTTGAAGTATGGGCTATTATGCGGCAGGAGATTTGATATAACGGAAAGGAGCTACTTGAAATGAATAAGGATACAACGTAACTTTGGATTGGAAGGATGTTGCCGCACATTTAATTGATATCCACGAGGGGTGAATGGACTTGTGCAGCTAGAGAGTGAGCTCGGACTCAGGATGGGTTATTGATGTCGTAGTAATTGTACCCCGTGCAGCAACATTGGAAGATGTCGGCACGTAAATTCCATAGGTTGGTTATCTCCAGTAAGCAGCTTGGCGGTCGTATGGTTGGCGAAGCTTCTGCGAAGAATTCTATTGGTTATACAGCAAAAAAAAAAAGATCGGTCGTGCGAATGTGGTTGATGATTCAGAGTATAAAAAGGGGTTTTACAGAAAGATTTCGAAAATTTGGCGGTTGATTGCACAAGGTTATGTCAATAAGAGATAAAGAATCCTGGAGAATTCCAGAGTTGTGTAATAGTGGCTTCAAGCTAAGTGGGAGAGTCCCACCGCCTACGGTTGGGTTGCATGGTCGTCCATCTGTGAGATTTCTGGTTATTACCATATTGGTGGGTTATTTCAGCTAAGGGAGAGTAACATAAGAGGAGATTTGAGCAAAGGAATTGTTAAAGGTGTTCTATGGTTGGCCTTATTGGCTCATGTTCAGACGCAGGGGGGGGGAGGGGGAAGGATTCTAGATTTATTCCTTGTATAGATGCGGGCTTCAAGGGAAGTGATTGTGCCGGGTACTTCGTCGAGAGGGTATTCATGTGCTAGAAGATTCATGGAGTTGATTATATTGGGGGCCAAGCCAGAGCGGGTGGTTCTCAACAACGGTCCTAGTGGATTCAAAGAGGTAAAGTGTGGTGTCTAATGATTTCGAGCCTATAGGTGCGGTTTAGAATCAAGCTTTTGTAGCAGCTTACGAGAAGAGGCCCAGAATGTTCTATGATGTTTTGACTCGTAGTGTAGCATTTGGGAGGAAAATGAGAAAAGACTTCGGATTCGTAGAGGGATTATCAGAATGGGCATACTGGTTGAGGATGCGAATGTGCACATAAGGGAGGTATGAAACGGTTCGTGGGATTAGAGACAGCATGGTCTCGTGATTCAATGTCACTCGGGATGAGTGTGGATAGGGTGTGTTATGTGTTGAACGGGGTTATTATTAGTCCTAAGGCAATCAAGGATAAATTGGAAGAAGATAGATTTATTAGCCATAGTTGAATTGTCATATTGGTGGTAGTGATCAGTTCCTGCAGCGGGACCAAGTTATGCAAGTGATTTGTGACGGTACGTGTGAGGCCGGTTGGCTGCCGTAATTGATGTTATTCGAAAGTATTCTACTGTTATGGCCTGTTATGTATAGGCGGATCCCGGAAGGGCTATGGTGGCTTAGACCACTACTTAGAGATTTGCATATTCCACGATTATGAGTATTTACCTGTGTGTTGCTATAGTTCTCCTGAAGTGAGCTAAGTGAAAAGTTTTTATATGATGAAGTGTTATTCTATTAGTGGCTCCAAAGTTATGATGAAAAACGTGTTCTATCATATATTGGCATGTTAGGTGCAATGAGTGGTATGGAATTTGAAGTGAGGATCAATGTTTCATTTTGGTGTTGACAAGGATGTCACGAGCTCGGATGAGCAGGAAAGGAGTATTGATGAATAAAGTAAGTGGGTATTGCCCTCAACGTCACCTGAGATTAGTGCTTTGTGAAAAATGCTTTGCATCCTAGTTAAGAATTCTTGATCGCTTTTCAACGTTAGTGCAGCCGGTGGTTTGGATGTACAGACCTGTCATCTGTTACGGAATGGTTGTGGGAGTGTGCCCCACGGGAAGGTTGTATAAGTGTGGCATGTAGTCACTTGATTGATTGCAGAGTTAAACCAAGTATGTGGATTGCAGTGATGTCGTTAAATTGAGAATTGATGCCTGGAGGGCACTAGATTTATTGGGTTATTGACTGTGAAGGATTACTTCAATTATGATGGTTGTTCTGTGTGTTATGAGAAAAGAGGGGTGATTATGGACCTTTGAAAGGTTATTAGCCTAGTTCCGTATGATCAGAATCAGTTTGAGGTATGTGGATGGATTTAAATGTGAATATGGGCTCTATATCAGGCCAGATGTGTTTATTTTAGCAATGCGCTCCTTATGGAAGAGTAGTCGGGGTATCACCTCGTCGTCAACTATTTCATGTAATGATATATTGCGTCGTGTGAGTTGTGAGACAGCTTGGTGAATTTCTTATCGAGGTTCCGTGTAGAGATGATGTTATATGAGCAAAATGGCTCTTGAGATTCAGATCGTATATCGCACATCAGTTGTGCTTGAGTTTTGTAGCTTATAGCGCTATATGGCCCCTCAGGGATGGTATTATGCACTTAGCGTGCTTGTGACCGAAATTCGGTATTTTGTTATAATGAGCAATTTAGCTCGATGTGCATCTCCTTAGGTGAGTGTTGTACGTGGATCGTGTGGCACGCTGCCAGGGTATGTTATTTGGATCGGGTTGCGCGCCACAACAGTGTGATGTTGAGTACAGTTTTCTATATGCTATTTTTGTATGCTTTGTTTTCCATTTTTATAAGGAAAGTCCATATTAGTGCGTGAGTTGAGTAGTTCCTTCCAGAGTTCGTTTTCCTTTGTATCACGTTCGAATTGGTAGCCTACACATTACGACATCATATGAGGCTTTTGATCATGTCCGGGGTAGCTTATTGCCTAAGCAGTTCGTACTGAGTGAGACGAGGATATTGGATCTAGGAACAGTGTAGTCGGACTATATGAAGTATATTAAAGAACAAAGACCGTTATTTGGTTCAGAATGAGGTGCTGGCTCTTGTCAGGAGTATAGACCCAATGAATTGTTGATTCGGCAGTTGGTTATGAATTTCTACACATCTCTTCCGTCGTGGTGGTATTGTAAGAGTTAGAGCAAGACCTATGTATGTCACAAGGTGCAATGGGGGCATCAGATTCATGGAATTTTGACTAAATGGATCAGAGAATGTTATTGTGGTCCTGTGAGGAAAGTGGTGCAAGGTGTGAATTCAGCTAAGGTATGCAGTCATGTTTTGGTGCTGCGTGTAGTTATTGATTCGGTGAGCGTATGTTGGAACAAGCTTGGAAGAGAATTTCGGATGTTGGAATTAGGCTCCAAGGCTTATTTGCCTAAGTGAAAAAGGGTATCTTCAGATTGATCGAGCTAGGGTGCCCAGCTGAGTTGTGGTAGCACGGGTAGGTGCTCGAGGTGTTAAACAGTGATTTCGAACAACTTCAGCAAGTTCTTAGCACGTTCGAGGATGAACGTATGTTTAAGTGGGAGAGATGTAACGACCCGACCGGTCGTTTTGAGCTCTAGCACATCGTTCAGTAGTTTGAGGCCATGAGCAGCTTCACTTAAGGCATTATGACTTGAGCGCACGGTCGGAGTTAAATTTCGGGAAGTTCGAAGTTGATTTGGAAAGAAAATTCTCATTTCGGAAGCTTTAAGTTGAAAGAATTAGCTAAGATTGGATTTTTGAGTAAACGACCTTGGAATCGGGATTCGAAGGTTCCAGCTGATTTGTATGATGATTTTGGACTTGGGCATATGTCCGAATCGGGTTTTGGAAGAACCGGGGAGCGTTTTGGCGCCTATTGTGGAAGTTAGCATTTTGGAAGAAATTTCATAAGTTTAGGTTGAAGTGCATTTCAGTGTTATCGATGTCCGTTTGGGATTCCGAGTCTGGGAGTAGCTCCGTATGGTGATTTTGGAGTTGGGAGCGCGATCGAAAGTGAATTCGGAGGTCCGTAGGTCATTTTGGAGTCATTTAGCTAAAGATAGAAATTTTAAGGTTTTTTAGAAGTTTGACCAAGAGTTGACTTTTTGATATCGGGGTTGGATTCCGATTCCGAAAGTTGGAGTAGGTCCGTAATGTCGAATATGACTTGCGTGCAAAATTTGAGGTCAATCAGACATGATTTGATAGGTTTCAACATCGAAAGTAGAAGTTTGAAATTCTAAAGTTCATAAAGCTTGGATTGGAGGTCGATTCGTGGTTTTAGCGATGTTTGATGTGATTTGAGACCTCGAGCAAGTCTGTAATGTGTTATGGGACTAGTTGGTATGATATGACGTAGTCCTGGAGGCCTTGGGTGGATTCCGGGTGGTTAACGGAGCAAAAATGGAATTTTGAAAAGGGCCGAAGTTGCTGGTTGCTGGTGTAACCGCACCTGCGAGACTAGGGCCACAGGTGAGGAGCCGCAGAAGCGGCCTTCTTGCCGCAGAAGTGGAAATGGACGACTAGGTTGGGACTGCAGATGGGGTCGTTTTGCAGTAGATGTGGGACCGCATCTGCGTAGAAGAGGGCGCAAAAGTGGAATGCGCTGGGAGCCCTGGACCGCAGAAGCGGTGTTTGGTTCGCACCTGCGAGACCGCAGAAGCGGTCAAGAGACCGCATGTGCAGAAATGCTGGAGGCAGTGAGGTTGTTTTAAATTGGGGGTTGGGTTCATTTCAACCCCATTTCTTCCATTAGAGCCGATTTTGGAGCAAATTTGAGGTGCCATTTTCACCATCAAGCATGAGGTAAGTAATTTATGCTAGTTTTTAGTTAGATACATGATTGTATACGGATTGGGACATGGAAATTGGTAGAAACTTGGGGTTTGAGGGAAGACCTAGAAAATTTGTATTCTTGGATTTTGATTACGATTTTGGGTATGGAATTAAGAGAAAATCATATATTTGAGTTCGTGAGTTCATGGGTAAACTTTATCTTCGAGAAATTTCGGAATCCGAGCACATGGGCTCGAGGCCGTTTTTGTCAACTTTTCGATCGGGGTTAGAAATTGTTATAAATTGGATTATAATGAGTACCTTAGCATATATTAATGGGTTTACATAACTATTTTCTAGTTTTGGAGCATTGGAGCATCGGTTTGAGTCGTCGGAAGGGCTTGGAAGCCGATTTTGGAGCTTCAGAGCGAGGTAAGTCTCCTTTCTAACCTTGTAAGAGAAAATTGTCCCCATAGGTGATGTAAGCACGTGATTTTTACCCTATATGAGAATTACTCCCAAAAAATTCAAAATAAAATGATTTTCCTTGGTGTGCAACTTTGAGAATTTTTGTGACATTTTTGGATAATTATTTGTATTTGTCTGTGCATGTTTATTTGTTAAATTAATAAAAAAATACAAAAATATGTCGCATTTTGCATGTAGGATTTAATTCTACAATTGTTAGTAATTAAGTTTGTTTTACAAAAATTAAAAATTACAAAAATAGGCATCTTTTGCATTTTTAGCATTTAATGTCCAAATATACAATTTTATGCTTAATTATTACTTAATTGTGCGTTAATTGTTATTGGGAGTTAATTTGCGCTTTTATAACTTAATTTAGTTCTTAATAATAATTTAAGGATTTTTAGAATTTAGTTTTAGAAAAATAAAAGAAGAAAAGAGAGCAAAAATACAAAAAAAATCGGAATTGGGCCACTTCTTCAATTGTAAACCACAAGCCCAAAAATGCCCAACCTTCCCCTACGACCCGGTCCATCTCCACACGGGTCGACCCAGTCCGCCCCATAACCCCAATACCCAACCCCTCTTCCTTTTTTCATTTTTTCCCAAAAAAAAAAACACAAAAACAAAACAAAGAAAACCCTAAACACCAAACTATACGCCCCCTACCTTTTTTTCTTCTTCTCCAAACTCTAAAACACACACAACTATGGCTGCCTCCATCGCCTCCAACTTGAACCCAGAAATCGTCGACTCCATTAGCGAGCAGCTCAAGCCGCAACGTGATGCAATCCATTTTCTTCATCGTCCTCACGACCTCCGGCTCGAACACATAACCACCACGTCCAGTCATGGACGACCTCAAACCAGCCCCAAGCGTCCATGGAAGCTCCAGCTTCTTCTGCCTTCTGCCAGCAGCCCGCATTGTCGTTGCGTCCAAACGACCCTCGTCGCTGTTGCTGCCCGCGTCCAGCTAAGACGAGCAGCCATGGCTGCTCCAAGCAGTGTTGCTGCTGCTGTTTCTGCCGTCATCTTCTCCATCCAAACGTCCATGGCTGACCCTACTGTTTCTGCTTCGCTACGTCCAAACACACCTTGCTTCTACTGCATTGTTGCTGCCACGACGAGCAGCTTATTTTGTTTCAGCTGTGCTGCGGCCACCATTTCGTTTATTCGAGTTTTAGTCGAGGTCGTCGTTCGTCATTTTGAGTTCATCAAGGATAAAAGAGAAGGTGGGTTTTTCGTTGAGTCGAGATCCGGTACGTCGAGTTTTCTGTCCGAGTTTTCCGTTCGAGTTCGTCGTTACGATCCGGTTAGTGGATTTTTTTTTTAAGTTTCATTTTGTCCATATTTTTGTTTGATATTTTTCGGATCCAAAATCGATAAATAATTCAATTCTTGTTTTGTTTGTTCATCGTTGAAATAATTTTCTAGTTTGTTCATATGTTTTGTTGATTTAATTTTCAGATTCAAATGGAACTTTGATTAATTAGTTTTTCAGTTTATTTCATGTGCTTTTATTTTGTATTTTTGTAGAAGAAATTGTTAGTTTAATTTTAATATTGTTAGATTTAGTTTAAATCATTTGAATCCGTCATGTTTGTTATTTAATATGGATCTAATGCATGTTTATTCTTTGTTTGAAGTTCATCCAGTAATTTAATGTGAGTTTATGTTTTGGTTTTTGATTTAGTTTGAATCATGTATTGTGTTGTTAATATTGTTGTTTCCTTGCTCATCAATTTTTGGTCTAAGTTAACCAGGATTGGTTCCCAATATGGTTAATTTATGCACATTAATTTGATGTTGTTCAATTTGTGTTCATGTGATTTGTTGTTGAATTGGTTCAGAAATCGTGTTCATGTGATTTGTTGTTCGAATTTGTGTAGAAATTGGTCATATTGGCTATATTTTGGTTGAGTTTGATTAATTGATTGGTTATAGCTGATGGAGGTAGTTTGGTAAATTGCAGTACGTTCAGGGGTAAAATGGTAATTGCAATAAGGTTGGAGGGGTAGTTTAGGAATTGTATATTTTGTAATTCTTTATGTTAAGCATGGGGGACAAAATGTAATGGGGTGTGGGTGATATAATTGTTTATGTTAGGCATGGGGGACAAGACATAATGGGTTGGGAATAATTCTTTAGTTTAATATAGTGTGGGACAAAACATTAGGTAGTAGATTTAAAAGGGGGATGAATGGGAAGATAATGAGTTTGGTAGGAGAAAGTGTGGTTTTATTAATGGATTAAAGGGTTTGGGATGAGAAATAAATAGAGAAACGAGATCAGATTTTAAGAGAACAGATTAGAGGAGGACGGACAGAGAGAAGAATAGAGAAATAAGAGAGAGAAAAAAAAAGAACTGAATATTTAAGAGAGAAAGAAAAATTCCGAAAAATATTAAAACTTTCAAATAAAAAACTAAAAAAAAAATCTTCTGCTTTCTTTCATTGTTTTGAAATAAGCATTAATTGTTGTTGTTTCATCGAAGCTTGAAGCTTTTGTTTTGGGAGTACTACTCCACCGGTTTGCAAACTCTGTTCCTGGGTTGTTACTGTTGCTGGACTGTTGTTGCTGTGCTGTATTGTTATTACTGCTGCTAATTCTCATCTTCATCTTCTTTTGTTTCCAATACCAGGTACACGACTGTAATACTAGCTATTGCAAGCTAATAATGTGGAAGCATGAATACATATGAAGAATGAAATTTTGAAGTTTTAATTTCGTTTTTTTGTTCCTTTTATTGATTGTATTTAAGCTATTTCATGTATTACTGAATAATAATTGGAATAAGAAAAATAATATAAGTTAGTCTTTAATGAATCGGTTTGGCAAAACGGGTTAATTCACTAGTTATGGAAGTTTCAAGGTTATCAACAGTAGGTTAATCATGAACAAGTAGCTAAATTTAGCTAAGACATGAATTTAAATTAAATTTCGTAAATTAGGCATTAAGGTATGATTTGAGTTCAAGCAAGATTAGAAGAACTAATAAGTTTTAGTAATTATGGTTAAATCTAGTTTCAAATGGTTGTGAATAATTAATCTCAATAGTTTATTTTTATAACAATGCTGAGTTTTGATCTAGCTATATTTGATTCTTTTGAATATTAGTTGTCGAATTTTTATTTTATTTATAATTTAGAATTTTTTGAGTAAAATTCCTTTTCATCAATATTTGTATTAATCTAGCAATAGAATCCATGTTTTCTTAAAATAATAATAAATAAAAAAACGTAATTAATTAGGATTTTCTTTCTTCATTTTAGAGACTAATTTTAATAGAAAAATGTAGTCACTTTAAGATTTGTCCATTTAAAATAAATGAGATGAGCCTCGCTTAGTAAAATGTATAGATTGCGGGGCTCTCACAAATGTATGTATTAATTATTTAGAACATCGGAGTTGGCCGTCTAGTGAAATTTTACGGCCTTTCCCAAATCAACAATACGCTAGTTGCTCTAGGCGCGTCTTTAACAAATTATTTTCTTAAATATGGGTGTGCATTTATGTAACCCAAATCCAAATCTCAACGGAGTCGAAATGTGTCGATAACCACGGGTGCATTGATTGCGACGTGGTTTGAAATACGTTTTCACAATGTTGCAATTCTCCGTAAAATAATAACAATAAATAAAAAATAATAAAAGCGGCTAAAGGATAAAATCTGCACATAAGTTTATAATACGTATTATATCAGATAATCAAGCCGAATATAATAGTTGAGCGACCGTGCTAGAACCACGGAACTCGGGAATGCTTAACACCTTCTCCCGGGTTAACAGAATTCCTTATCCGGATTTCTGGTTCGCGGACTGTAATACAGAGCCGTGCTTTTCCTCGATTCGGGATTAAAATTGGTGACTTGGGACACCCTAAATCTCCCAAGTGGCGACTCTGAAATAAATAAATAAATCCCGTTTCGATTGTCCTTTAATTGGAAAAAACTCCTTCACCCCTCGCGGGGGGCGGAAAAAGGAGGTGTGACAGGTGAATTAATTGATTATGTGCTCCTATTTGTGGGGGCTACGTACGCACGAGGTGATAAGAGTCCGTACGTAGCTACTATTATGCTATTGTCCGGGTAGTCTAGGACCCAAAAGCATGCTATACTTGGAATATTTGTAACCTTTATTGAAAGTTGATTGATGAAATCCTATCGAATTGGTAAATGGATTTTTAAAAAGAATTAAACTTCATTTTTCTAAATTGTTAAAAGAGAATTGGTTTTCTTTGGATAATTGTTTCCTGATGACTTCTTGATTGATTGTTTATGCGTGTTTAAACTCTGGAACGGGCTGAACGCCTCGGCAGATTAAATAGATGCATCTATGGTTCGCGACATTCGACCCTCTGGCAGTGCACATTTTAAATATTATTGGATCGGGCTGTACGACCTCGACATGATTTGCACATGCTTGTATTGCTTGCCTTGAGAGTTATTGATATTGATATTTGCTCTCCCCGATTTGAGACAATTGTTAATTAATGGATTATGAATCCGGAGACTTTTAATAAAAAGGAACTCTTACCTGTTTCGTGACTTATTTCAAATTACTGTTTTTCTTAATAAATCCATGATTTCTTGCATTAATAATATATTACTACTGGACCACTAGTATATATCGAAGTCGACCTCTCGTCTCTACTTCTTCGAGATTAGACAGGATACTCATTGGGTACACATTGTTTTCGTACTCATACTATACTTGCTGTGCATTTTTGTTGCAGAGGTTTATGTGTGGCTAGTAGTATAACGGCATGGTTTATACGGAGACTCAGGTGAGTTGCATTTATTGAGACGATCGTAGCCAGCAGAGTCTCCTTCAGAGTATTGTATTGCATTTTCATTTCTGTCCACTTGTATTCCGGACAGTCACTGTATTTTATTTTATTCACTGATAGATGCTCATGCACTTGTGACACCGGATTCTGGGATGATCACGGGATCTTTCAGTAGATAACTCTGGTAAAGACATCCTCATTTACCAGTGAAGTTTATTATTTATTATTTATTTGTTTAAAGAAAATGATTTCAAAATAATTAAAATGAGAAATTGCTCGTAAATCGTGGTTGGCTTGCCTGACAGTGGTGTCCGGCGCCATCACGCCCCTTAATGGATTTCGGGTCATGACTGAAAAGCTAAAAAAGATATTTAGAAGACGAGAATTATTTAAAAGACTAAGGAAATATTTTTAATACAAAGAAAGAAGACCAAGATTAGTTCTTGTCTTCCTAAGATTGGATCTCCTTAAGACAAAAAGAGTTTGCTATTTATAGGAAAAGATGAGTTGCTTTTGTGTTGTTCCACTTTTGCGAATGTGAAATCCATGTATGCGAAGTGACCTTTGTGTACGTAGATTCTATATATGCAACTATGACACTTGTGCTTCATTAGTCTTGCAAATGTAGCTTCCATGTATGCAAAGTGACCCTTGTGTAGGTAGATTCAATATATGCAAATATGACACTTGTGTTTCACTCTTGACTTCATGAGTTAGTCATGCATATGTAGGTTCCATGTGTGCGAATGTGACCTTTGCAAATATAGATTTCATACATGCATCTATGACTCTTTTGCTTCCATTCTTAACTTCATGACTTAGACTTGCAAATGTAGGTTCCATGTACGCGAATGTGACCTTCGCGTATATAGATTCCACATATGCAACTATACTCCTTTTCATCTCTAATTGTCTCTTTCTATAAGCCCATATGTATATTCCACATTTGCGAATATGACGATGATGTGTGCAATTGTGGCTTTGCTTCATTCTCTTATCTTTTCATAATTTCTTTTTCCTAAAAGAATTGTTAGAAAATATGCGAGGATAGGATATTATTATTCATATTTTATTTTAAAAATTTATTTTTTACATGTAAAATTACATGAATAATCTATATCCATCAAATACCCCCATACTTGAACTTTTGCTCGTCCTCGAGGAAAAAGAATACTTTAAAAATATATTTTCCAAAATCCATGACTATTGTAGGTTAGAAAATTTATACAAAATAAATATCCTCCAATATGGTCAATGCAATTAACCTTTTTAAAGTCACCAAATTTTTTACCTTATTTCTAAATTCTGCTTTGATCAACAAGAACTTGCAATCTTCTTCCCTTGAATCTTTCAGAATTGATAGATTTATGATCACTTATTCAGTTAATGTCATACTCTTGTCCATATGCTTGCTCCTTATATTTTTCTCCACTAATATAGGTTCAACAGTGATTTTTAGAATCTTTCTAGGACTTTTCTTGGCTTGTAATGTTAGGCTTCAGGCTGATAGTTTAAGGATATTTTTAGAGTGACTTCTTTTTCCCAGCTTGGAGCAAACATTTTTTGGTGCTCGACATTTCCTCTCTTTGATAACACTTTTTTTTGGTTTTGTCTCTTTTTTTTTTGTAATCTCAAATATCTTATATTCATAATTTTTTCTTCTTCTTCCATCTTTTTTTTTTGAAATATATACACCAATCTCTGCTCATTTTTAGCTGGAATATCTCATGACTATATATGTATATATATAATTACTCATTTTTTTATTTTCTTTTTCTTCTTCTCTATAAGAGTTCAAGGTGTTGAAAAACAAATGGGATAAAGGCTCAAAGAAGGGTTCTAATGGAATATTTATATGTATTTGATTAGAAAATAAGAAGGCTAGAAAATGGTAAATCAAAGAAAGCCTAATTTCATTTTCCAAAAATCAGTGTCACCTATTATTTTGCCTTGGGAAACATTTAGAGCAAGTTGTATCCAAGTTTATTGATTCTACCTGTTTTGCGATCATAATTGTTCTCAATTCCAATAATTTTTGGAGATAAAGATGCTTGCTACTACCTTCACAAACCAAAATCATAGATATGGAATTTACATGGTGAAGATGAAAATAATTAATCATTGAAAATATAGTAAAGAATTTATTTTGTTAATTAAAAACCTACAAATATGATAGAGGAGAGAAAAATAATTATATATAAAGATATAAAGAAAATAGACTTTATATAAACATATATATATATATATATATATATATATAGCATATACTAGAAATGCATCAGAATATACCCCCTCCACACGTGAACTGTTTTATCGTCCAGGATAAAATACGTGATAAGAGATATACATAGATAAGTTTTAATTTAAGGAAAAGAAAAAATTAATACTAATGTATATAAAATAAAATAAAAAATCTTTTTAGCTTTCAAATTTACAATCACAGAAGAAAGCTTGAAAGAAACTATGACTACACATATTCTATGTGTAATAGACTGATTAATTTAAGACCTTATCAGTCATTTAGTCCTGGTTTAAATATAAACCAAAAATTACCTGAGCCAGCATTCGACTTTGAAACATTAAATGGTTGACCAACCAGTTACTTAGGCATACCGATCACCATGGAGTTGCTCCTGTGTAGGTGACTCTGTTTTTGTAGAGGCCTTTATGAGATGCCCTGGTACAGTAACCTGAATATTGACCAGATTAATTGGTTAAGCATTTAATTATGTCACGACCTAAGTTCGCCCTCCGTGAACTGTAGTGACGACACCTAGTCTCTACGATTAGGTAAGCATAACAAATTACGGAAAAGAAAATAACAGAATAAAACAAGCCAAAACTGTAGAAAAATATCAAAATGAAGCATTTAAGATGCCGCTCGGCATATACAATACGACTCTCAAACTAGAGCTACATTTCCCAAAACCCGGAATCTCATGAAATCACAAGCTTTCGAATGTCTACAAGTATCTAACTCCAGAATATCTAACAAAAGTAAGTACAGAAGGGCTAATACTTTAAGAGAGAATGGAAAGGGACTCCTTGGTCTGCGGATGCAGCAGATATACCTCGAAGTCTTTAGAAAATCGCCTCGCCTCAAGGGTAGTAGGGCTGAGTCTCTGGAAAATCGCCTCGCCTCAAGGGTAGTAGGGCTGAATCGAAGTACCTAAAGGGCATGAGTACACCATAACGGTACTCAGTAAGTGCCAAGCCTAACCTCGATCGAGTAGTGACGAGGAAGGTCAGGGTCCTACTAAGTTTAAATGAAAAACAAGGTATAACTGTAGTGGTTGGTTGTGATACTCCTACTGGGGATGGCTTTTCCCTTTCTCCTTCCCTGCTCTGTGTTCCAAAAAACTTGCTGGGGATGATATTATTTTGAATTTTTTGGGAGTAATTCTTTCATAGGGCAAAAATCACGTGTTTACAATAACAATATGGAATAAGATAGTATAATTAAGTGTAACAGTAAGAAATAACACATGATAGAAAGAACAACAACACTGCAACAGAGACAAAATGGTCACAAAAAGGAACACAGCTCAACATAGAGATAACCACCAGGGATCTCCCAGGATACCGTCCTATAGTCCCAAATATAAATATCTAGTGGATCTCTAGGTATACCGTCCCGTAGTCCAACTCATAAAGCGCGGGGATCTCCCGAAATACCGATCCGTAGTCCCAAATGTAAATAACCAGTGCTGGGAGAATCTACCGGGTGTAGTCCCGTAGTTCCAATGTAAAAGTATAGGGGAATCTACGGGAATACAAATACGTAGTCCCAAAGTTAACATGCATGGGGATATCCCGGGATACCGTCCCGTAGTCCCAAGTAAACACACAACAACAACACGAAGAATACACAATTCAATTCAAATTTCATACCAAGGTAAAATAGGTATTTCTACCCTAGCATGCTGCACATAATCCAAATAAGGCAGTTTGAGCAAGTAAAGCAATTAAGTCAGTTAGACATACTTCCCTAAGCTAACATCAGGCTTAAATTGCAAGTAGTATAACAGGAAAGGAAACACAATTAAAGTTACTTAATAAAAACAAGATTTTCAACAATTAGCACAAGTACGCACTCGTCACCTCACGTACAAGGCATTTCAAATATCAACAATACCAAATCCTATGGGGAGTTTCCCCTACACAAGGTTAGGCAAGCTACTTACCTCGAATCGGATCAAAAATCAACCCGAAACCACGCTCTTGCCACGAGTACTCGACTCCAAATGGCCCAAATCTATTCAAATCAATTGCATAATGTAAATATAGCTTCAATTAACTGATTCCACTAATTAATTCTAAGCTAATATGCGAAATTAGGAAAAATGACCAAAATACCCCCCGAGTTCACGTCTAGGAATCGATTAAAATTTACAAATTTGGAATCCTCACACTCTCATGAGTTCAGTCATACCAAAAGTACCAAAATCGGACCTCAAATCACCACTCAAAGCTCTCCAATTAACCAAGCCCTAACCCTCAATTTACCACTGATTTTCCTTCAAATTTCATGCTTACAATGATAAAAATCACCACAATAACGTGCTTAAGGACCAAAGTTCTTACCTCAGGAAATCCCTCTGAAAATCTCCCTTAAAAATGCTCCCCAAAGCTTCTTCCCGTTGAAAATTTATGAAAAATAACCCAAATTCGTGAATGAAATCTTTTTATACTTTCTGACCCAGGTTTTTCGCACATGCGGTCCATTTCCGCTTCTGCGGTCAAGGGAACCGCTTCTGCAGTTTTTACTTAAATCCCCTTCTCCGCACCTGCGACCCAGAATCCGCATTTGTGGTCCCGTAGGTGTGGCATACCTCCCGCTTCTGCGGTTACAACTGTCTTCACCTTTGGCCGCATCCGCTGCAGTGGTCTCGCTTTTGCGGGCTCGCACCTGTGCTCCCCAAGCCACAGGTATGGTTATAACAGCAAACTCAGCAGCTTCAGCTGCAAACTCCCAACTCCAAACTTCTCGTTAACCATCCGAAATCATCCCGAGGCTCCCGAGACCTCAACCAAAAGCACAAACAAGCCATATACCACTATCCAAACTTATACCAATCCTCAAAACACCTAAAACAACATCGAAACATCGAATTAACCATGGATTCAAGCCTTAAAACTTCAAAACTCTCAAATTACACTTTCGATCAAAAAGTCTATCAAACCTCGTTTGAATGACCTGAAAATTTGCACACACGTCACATTCAACACTACGGAGCTACTCCAACTTTCGGAATTCCATTCCGACCCTTAGATCAAAATCTCACTATCGAACTGGAAACTTCAAAAATTCAACTTTCGACATTTCAAGCCTAAATAAGCTACGGACTTTCAAAATACAATCCGAACATGCCCCTAATTCCGAAATCACCCAACGGAGCTAATGGAACCAACGAAATTCCATTCCAAGGCCGTCTTTACACTGTTCCAACTACAGTCCAATTCTAAAACTTAAACTCTCATTTAGGGACTAAGTGTCCCAAAAACTCTCCGAAACTCCAAACCAAACATCCCGGCAAATTAGAATAGTAGCAACAAACACGGGGAAAACAGTTATTAGGGGATCAGGACATTAATTCTTAAAATGACTGGCCGGGTCGTTACATCCTCCTACACTTAAACATTCGTTTGTCCTCGAACGAGCATAGAGACATACCTGAAGTAGTGAAAAAATGAGGGTAACGGCTACATATATCCTGCTCGGTCTCCTAGGTCGCCTCCTCGACCGGCTGACCCCGCCACTGAACCTTTACTGATGCAATGTTCTTTGACCTCAGTTTCCGAACATGCTTGTCCAATATCGCCACTGGTTCCTCAATATAAGATAGATCCTTGACCAACTAGACTGAACTGAAATCCAACACATGCAACGGATCACCGTGATACCTCCGGAGCATCGAAACATGAAATACCAGATGAACTCTTACCAAACTGGGAGGTAAGGCAGGTTCATAAGCAACCTCCCCAACACGCCGCATTATCTCAAAGGGACCAATAAACCTCAGAATCTATTTTCATTTCTTTCCAAATCTTATAACTCTCTTCATAGGCGAAACCTAAAGTAGAACCCACTCTCCAACCATATAGGAAACATCACGAACCTTTCGGTCCGCATAACTCTTCTGTCTAGACTGGGCTGTACAGAGTCTATCCTGAATCACCTTAACCTTCTCCAAAGCATCCTGAACCAAGTCTGTACCTAATAATCTAGCCTTACCCGGCTCAAACAAACCCACCAGGGATCTACACCACCTACCATATAAAGCCTCGTACGGTGCCATTTGAATGCTGGACTAATAGCTGTTGTTGTAGGCAAACTTCGCCAATGGCAAGAACTGATCCCAAGACCCACCAAACTCAATCACACACACACGGAGCATATCCTCAAGAATCTGAATAGTGCGCTCGGACTGTTCGTTTGTCTGAGGGTGAAATGTTGTACTCAACTCTACCCGAGTACCCAACTCATGTTGTACGGCCCTCCAGAACTGTGATGTGAACTGAGTACCTCTATCTGAAATGATGGAAACTGGAATACCATGCATACGAACAATCTCCCAGATATAAATCTCTGCCAACCACTCCGAAGAATAGGTAGTACACACAAGAATGAAGTATGCGGACTTGATCAACCGATCCACAATCACCCAAATGATATCAAACTTCCTCAAAGTCCGTGGGAGTCCAACTGCGAAGTCCATGGTGATCTGCTCCCACTTCCACTCCGGAATCTCTATCTGCTGAAGCAACCCACCCGGTCTCTGGTGCTCATACTTCACCTGCTGACAATTGAGGCACCGAGATACAAACCCAACTATATCTTTCTTCATCCGCCTCCACTAATAGTGCTACCTCAAATCCTGGTACATCTTCGCGGCACCCGGATGAATGGTATACTGCAAACTATGGGCCTCCTCTAGAATCAACTCCCAAAGCCCATCAACATCGGGTACACAAATCCAACCCTGCATCCTCAATACCCCGTCATCACCAATAGTCACATCTCTGGTATCACCGTGCTGAACCTTGTCCTCGAGGACAAGCAAATGAGGGTCATCAAACTGACACTCTCTAATACGATCAAATAAGGAATACCGGGAAACCACACAAGCTAGAACCCGACTGGGCACCGAAAGATCCAATCTCACAAACTGGCTTGCTAAGGCCTGAACATCCATCGCCATGGGCCTCTACGCTGCTGGTAAATAAGCCAAACTCCCCAAACTCTCTGCCCGACAACTCAAAGCATCGACCACTACATTAGACTTGCCCAGGTGATACAAAATAGTGATATCATAGTCCTTCGGCAACTTTAACCACCTCCTCTGATGCAAATAAAGATCCTTCTGCTTGAACAGATGCTGCAAACTCCGGTGATTAGTAAAAATCTCACCAGGCACACCGTACAAATAATGACGCCAGATCTTCAAGGTGTGAACAATAGCAGCTAACTCGAGATCATGGACATGATAATTCTTCTCATGCACCTTCAACTATCTAGACACGTAGGCAATCACCCTACAATCCTACATCAATACCGCTCCAAGGCCAATCCTCAAGGTATCACAATAGACAGTATAAGACCCCAAACCGGTAGGCAATATCAAATCTGGGGCTATAGTCAAAGCTGTCTTGAGCTTCTGAAAGCTCGCCTTACACTCTTCCATCCACTGAAACAGAGCACCCTTCTAGGTCAACTTGGTTATATGGGCTACAATAGATGAAAACCCCTCAACAAATCGAGCGTAGTAACCCGCCAAGCCAAGAAAACTGTGGATCTCTGTAGCTGAGGATGGTCTGGGCCAACCCTGCACTATTTTCACTTTCTTCGGATCCACCTGAATATCCTCACTCGATACCACATGGCCTAAGAATGCCAGGAATCCAACCAAAACTCACATTTCAAGAACTTTGCATATAACTTCTTTTCTCTCAAAGTCTGAAGCACTGCCCTCAGGTGCTGCTCATGATCCTCTCGACTCTGGGAATACACCAGAATATCATCAATAAAGATAATGACGAACGAGTTAAGATATGGACGGAACACACTGTGCATCAAATGCATAAAGGTTGCTGGGGCATTGGTCAGCCCAAACTACATAACAAGGAACTCGTAATGACCATATCGAATGATGAAAGCAGTCTTCGGGATATCTCGCTCCCAAATCTTCAACTGATATTAACCTAAACGCACGTCAATCTTAGAAAACACTCGTTCACCCTGTAACTGGTCAAACAAATCATCAATACGAGGTAAAGAATATCGGTTCTTCACTGTAACTTTGTTCAACTGGTAATAATCAATGCACATACGAATAGAACCATCCTTTTTCTTCACAAACAAGACAGGAGCACCCCAATGTGCTACACTGGGATGAATAAAACCCTTATCAAGTAATTCCTGTAACTAATCCTTCAACTCTTTCAACTTAGGAGGGGCCATACGATACAGAGGAATAGAAATGGGCTGAGTGCCCGGCAACAGATCAATGCCAAAATCAATAGCTCTATCGGGCAACATGCCAGGAAGGTCAGCTGGAAACACATCAGGATAATCCAGTATTACTGGGACTGAATCAACTGTAGGGGTATCAATACTGACATCTGTCACATAAGCTAGATACGCGTCACACTCTTTCTCAACCATACACTGAGCCTTAAGAAATGAAATAACTCTACTAAAAGTATGATCTAAGGTACCCCTCCACTCTACTCGTGGTACACCTAGCATAGCCAGTGTCACGGTTTTGGCATGACAATCAAGAATAGCATAATGAGGCGACAACCAGTCCATGCCCAAGATAACATCAAAATCTACTATGCTGAGCAATAATAAATTGGCTCTGGTGTCAAAACCACTAAGAGCAACCACACACGACTGATAAACGTGGTCCACAATAAGAGAATCTCCTACAGGAGTAGAAACATAAACAAAGGAACTCAAAGAATCCCGAGGTACACCCAAATGCGGGGCAAAATAAGAAGACACACAAGAATAGATGGAGCCTGAATCGAATAAAACCGATACATCTCTATGACGAACCAGGACAATACTTGTGATGACAAAATCGGAGGCTACATCGTCGGTATGGGCCGCAAGTGCACAATATCTGGCCTGGCCTCCCCTTCTAGGGCGACCTCTATCTCTAGCTGGCTGAGTAGGTGGGGTAGCAACTGGAGCTGTAACTATAGCCTGAGAACTCTGCGGGGCACGCTGTGGTTGAGAAGTCTATGGAGGTGCACCCTTCCTAAGTCTGGGGAAATCCCTCACCATATGGCATGTGTCACCACACTCAAAATAAGCTCTAGGAGGACGTGGCGGATATGACTGGCTCGGGCTAGGTCTGCTGGACTAACCACTGAAAGCATCCCACGTAGGAGGCGCATTAGATACTGGAGGTGCATAATAAGGCTCTTGAGGCCTAGGAGAAGATGGAAAACCACTGGCTGCTGGAAGGGATGCATGAACGGGGCGACTCATATAACCCCTACCATGACAAACTATAGCTGGAGCATGGGAACCAGAATAATGGCCCAACTCTCGAGAATTCTTGGCCTTCCTCTCCTTTCTATCCCTAGCATGATACCCTCTATCCTCCTAGCAATGCTCACCACCTACTGATAAGAAATATCCATCTCCAACTCACAAGCCATGCTAGACTTGATGCTGAGTATAAGCCCCTCAATAAACTGGTGAACCCTCTCACGAACAGTAGAAACCAAGGCTGGGACATGACTAACCAAGCTAGTGCAACAGACAACATACTCGGAGACAATCATAGTACCCTGGTGCAAATGCTCAAACTCTGCGCGCCATGCATCCCTAAGGCTCTAAGGAACATACTCTCTTAGGAAAATATCTGAAAACTGAGTCCAAGTTAGGGAAGCTGCCTCATCTGGATTGTCTAACTCATAGGTACGCCACCACTCATAAGCGGCTCCTCGAAGCTGGAGAGTAATGAAGGAAACCCTGCTCGATCCTAATATGCCCATGGTACAGAGAATACGGTGGCACTCATCTAGAAATCCCAGAGCATTATCTGATGCTAGACCACTGAATACAATAGGCTTGAACTTCTTGAACCTCTCAAGCCTCAGTTGTTCATCCTCGGAAGCCGCTACCCTCTCCTCGAGCTGATCTGGGACTGCAAGCTGTACAAGAATAATCTCTATGACCTGATCAACATGCACTCGCTGCTCAGGAGTACGGGTGGTGGGAGTATGTGCTCCTCCCCCGGCCTAAGATGTAGTCGCAACAAGGGGAAGCAACCCTACCTGAGCTAGAGTGGTGTACAAGCTCATGAACTGCACAAGAGTCTCCTGGAGAGCTGGAGTAGTAGTAGCAGTAGGCGTATCAGGCGCCTGGACTCCGGCTGGAACTGTTGGTGGCACCTCGGTGGCAGCTCGCGCGGGTGCTCTAGCTGCACTACGTACGCGTCCTTAGCCTCTACCCCGGCCCCGACCTCTGACGACTCCAGTAGGGGATGCGGGTGCCTGATCATCTCTGGTAGCACGTGTCCTTACCATCTATGAGAGAATAGAAAAAAGAAGTTTAGAATTGTGATATCAAAATCTCGCACGACAAGGAAATCAAATGAAGTGGAATTTTCCTAACAGTTACATAGCCTCTCGTAGATAAGTACAGACGTCTCCGTACCGATCCATGAGACTCTAATAAACTGGCTTTTGATTCATGACTCCTATGAACCTAGAGCTCTGATACTAACTTGTCACGAACCAAGTTCGCCCTCCGTAAACTGTCGTGACGGCACCTAGTCTCTACGACTAGGTAAGCCTAACAAATTGTGAAAAAGAAAACAACAAAATAAAACTAGCCAAAACTGTAGAAAAATATCAAAATGAGGCATTTAAGATGCCGCTCGGCATATACAATACAACTCTCAAAACTATATTTCCCAAAATCCAGAATCTCATGAAATCACAAGCTTTCGAATGCGTACAAGTATCTAACGCTAGAATGTCTAACAAAAGTAAGTACATAAGGGCTAATACTTTAATAGAGAATAGAAAGGGACTCATCGGTATGCGAACGTGACAAATATACCTAGAAGTCTTTGGAAAATCGCCTCGCCTCAAGGGTAGTAGGGCTGAGTCGAAGTACCTAGATCTGCACATGAAAACATGCGCAGAAAGGGCATGAGTACACCACATCGGTACTCAGTAAGTGTCAAGCCTAACCTCGGTCGAGTAGTGACGAGGAAGGTCAGGGCCCTACTAAGTTTAAATGAAAAACAAGGTATGGAATAAGACAGTATAATTAAGTGTAACAGTAAGAAATAACACAGGATAGAAAGAACAACAACACTACAATAGAGACAAAATGGTCACAAAAAGGAACACAGCTCAACATAGAGAGAACAACCGGGGATCTCCCAGGATACCGTCGTATAGTCCCAAATATAAATATCCAGTGGATCTCCAGGGATACCATCCCGTAGTCCAACTCATAAAGCGCGGGGATCTCCCGTAATACCGATCCGTAATCCCAAATGTAAATATCTAGTGCTGGGGGAATCTACCGGGTGTAGTCCCGTAGATCCAATGTAAATGTACAGGGGAATCTCCTGGAACACAAATACGTAGTCCCAAAGTTAACATGCATGGGGATATCCCGGGATACCGTCCCGTAGTCCCAAGTAAACACACAACAACAACACGAAGAATACACAATTCAATTCAAATTTCATACCAATGTAAAATAGGTATTTCTACCCTAGCATGCTGCACATAATCCAAATAAGGCAGTTTGAGCAAGTAAAGCAATTAAGTCAGTTAGACATACTTCCCTAAGCTAACAGCAGGCTTAAATTGCAAGTAGTATAACAGGAAAGGAAACACAATTAAAGTTACTTAATGAAAACAAGATTTTCAACAATTAGCACAAGTACGCACTCGTCACCTCACGTACAAGGCATTTCAAATATCAACAATACCAAATCCTATGGGGAGTCTCCCCTACACAAGGTTAGGCAAGCCACTTACCTCGAATCGGATCAAAAATCAACCCAAAACCACGCTCTTGCCACGAGTACTCGACTCCAAATGGCCCAAATCTATTCAAATCAATTGCATAATGTAAATATAGCTTCAATTAACTGATTCCACTAATTAATTCTAAGCTAATATGCGAAATTAGGAATAATGACCAAAACACCCCCGGGTTCACGTCTCGGAATCGGTTAAAATTTACAAATTCGGAATCCTCACACTCTGACGAGTTTAGTCATACCAAAAGTACCAAAATCGGACCTCAAATGGTCCCTCAAATCACCACTCAAAGCTCTCCAATTAACCAAGCCCTAACCCTCAATTTACCACTGATTTTCCTTCAAATTTCATGCTTACAATGATAAAAATCACCACAATAACGAGCTTAAGGACCAAAGACCTTACGTCAGTAAATCCCTCTGAAAATTTCCCTTGAAAATGCTCCCCAAAGCTTCTTTCCGTTGAAAATTTATGAAAAATAACCCAAATTCGCGAAGGAAATCTTTTTATACTTTCTGACCCAGGTTATTTTGCACCTGTGGTCCATTTCCGCTTCTGTGCTACCACTTCTGCAGTCAAGGGAACCGCTTCTGCAATTTTCACTTTAATCCCCTTCTCCGCACTTGCGACCCAGAATCCGCATCTGCGGTCCCGTAGGTGCGGCATACCTCCTGCGGTTTTAGCTGTCTTCACCTTTGGCCGCATTTGCGGCACTAGTCTCGCTTCTGCGGGCTCACACCTGCGGTCCCCATGCCGCAAGTGCGGTTATGACAACAGACTCATCAACTTCAGCTACAAACTCCCAACTCCAAACTTCCTGTTAACCATCCAAAATCATCCCGAGGCCCCCGAGACCTCATCCAAAAGCAAGAACAATGCATATACCACTATCCAAACTTATACCAATCCTCAAAACACCTAAAACAATATCAAAACATCGAATTAACCATGGATCAAGCCTAAGAACTCCAAAAACTCTCAAATTACGCTTTCGATCAAAAAGTCTATCAAACCTCGTCCGAATGACCTGAAATTTTGCACACACATCACATTCAACACTACCGAGCTATTCCAACTTTCGAAAATCCATTCCAACCCTTAGATCAAAATCTTACTATCAAACCGGAAAGTTCAAAAATTCAACTTTCGACATTTCAAGCCTAAATAAGCTATGGACTTCCAAAATACAATCCGAACATGCCCCTAAGCCCGAAATCACCCAACGTAGTAAACGAAACCAGCGGAATTCCATTCTGAGTCCGTCTTCACACTATTCTGACTACGGTCTAATTCTAAAACTTAAACTCTCATTTAGGGGTTAAGTATCCCAAAAACTCTCCGAAACTCCAAACCAAACATCTCGACAAATCAGAATAGCAGCAACAAACATGGGGAAAGAAGTTATTAGGGGATAGGGGAGTTAATTCTTAAAATAACCGGTTGGGTCGTTACATCTTATCAAACCTATGTTGGACTTATAAGGCTCCCTTGCTTCACCCTCAATGGCTACGGGTATGTTACTATAGTTCTGAGTTTAACGTCGTCAGCTCGACTAATTACCTGTGGAATTCATCAGTCTATCAAAGTGACCCATGAATGTTGCTCAAAATGTTCTCCAAAGTACAATTTTAGTCTTTGACCATTTACCTTAAACTTGTCACCTCCATTGTTTTGTTGAATTTCAATTTCTCCATATGGAGTAACATTTGTTACATTGTAAGGACCTATCCACCTTGATTTTAATTTTCGTGGGAATAGCCTGAGTCGACTATTGTAAAGAAGCACTTGA
The DNA here is from genome assembly GCF_000393655.2 of Nicotiana sylvestris. Lineage (NCBI taxonomy): Eukaryota > Viridiplantae > Streptophyta > Magnoliopsida > Solanales > Solanaceae > Nicotiana > Nicotiana sylvestris. Next base: position 198,981,205 of record NC_091062.1, read on the forward strand.
TCTCCAATTTAAAAACTTTTTTGTTGGATCAAATTGTCATACCATTTTTTTGTTTTTTCTTTAAAAAGTTTTGCATTTTCATAGGCTTCCAACCTCATTCTTCCAACTCATTAACATGAAAAAAATCTATTTTTACCAACAGAGGCTAATTCAAAGTTTAATGCTTTTATTTCCCAAAAAGTTTTGTGTTCTAATTCAACTGGCAAATGACAAGTTTTACCAAAGACTAATCTATATGGGTATGTTCCAGTTCGCGTTTTGAACGCCGTTCGGTATGCCCATAATGCATCATCTAACTTTAAAGACTAGTCTTTTATTGAGATTCCAACTGTTTTTTCAAGAATTCTTTTTAACTCACGATTGGAAACTTCAATTTGTCCTTGAGTTTGAGCATGATATGGTATTCCTATTTTATGAGTCACGCCATATTTTGTCAGTAGCACAGAAAATTGTCTATTCATAAAATGAGTCCCTTGGTCACTAATGATAACTCGTGGTGTGCCAAATCTGGTAAAAATATTTTTTTGAGAAAATTGCACTCAGTTCGAGCATCATTTTTCCTTGTAGGGATGGCTTCAACCCATCTTGGCATATAATCCACAACCATAAGGATATATTCAAAAGAACGAGAGGAAGGAAAAGGACATGAAATCTATTCCCCAAACATAAAATATTTCACATAAATGTATTGATTGCAATGACATCTCATCTCTCTTAATGATGTTGCCTGTTCTCTAACACCTGTCACATTGTGTAACATATGCTCAGGCATCTTTAAAAGAGTCAGCCAGAAAAATTCAGCTTCCAAAACTTTAAAGGCTGTTCGATTTGCTGCATAATGACCTCCAATTGCTCCATCATGACAGTGATATAAAATTTTGTTCATCTCTTCTTCAGGCACACATCTTCTAATAATATTATCTGCAGAATTTTTAAACAACTAAGGTTCGTTCCACAAATAATACTTTGCATTAGATATAAGCTTTTTTCTTTGCTGGTAAGATAGATCTTGGGGTGTCCACTTTCCAACCAAGTAGTTTGCAATATTTGCAAACCAGGGTGGTTGAGTCACAATTGAGTTAATTGAGAAAATATGTTCATCAGGAAATGCTTCCTTTATTTCGCTAAACTCAAGGGGGGGGGGATTTTCTAATCTAGATAAATGGTCAGCTACTTGATTCTCTATTCTTTTTTTGTCTTTTATCTCAAGGTCAAATTCTTTGAAGTAAAATCCATCTTAACAATCTAGGTCGAGCATCTTTCTTTGCTAAGAGGTATTTTAAAGCTGCATGATCTGTAAAAACAGTGATATTGGTTCCTATCAAATAAGACCGAAACTTATCAAAAGCAAACACTATTGCTAGTAACTCTTTTTCTGTTGTGGCATAGTTTAGTTTAGCCTCATTCATTGTTCTACTAGCATAGTAAATGGGACGAAAGATCTTATCCTTTCTTTGGCCTAAAACAGCTCCAACTGCAGTATCACTAGCATCATACATGACCTCAAAAGGTTGATTCTAGTCTGGGGATACAACTACATGGGCGGTTGATAACTTTTCTTTAAGGGTCTCAAATGCTTTCAAACAATCACCTAAAAAATCAAACTTAATATCTTTCATCAAAAGGTTAGTTAACAGTTTTGAAATCTTTGAAAAATCTTTTATGAACCGTCTGTAAAAACCTGCATGACCTAGAAAGCTTCTAATGCCTTTAACAGTTGTTGAAGAGGTAATCCTGCTATGAGATCAATTTTAGCCTTATCAACTTGTATCCCTTTAGCAGTGATTTTATGTCCTAAAACAATTCCCTCAGTAACTATAAAATGACATTTTTTCCCAATTAAGAATCAAGTTTGTCTCTTCACATCTCTTAAGAACTAGGGTCAGTGGTGAAGACAATCCTCAAATGCTTTGCCAAAGAGTGTAAAATCATCCATAAAAATTTCAAGAAATTTTTCAGTCATGTCAGAAAAAATTGCTGACATGCAACACTGAAATGTAGCAGGGGCATTGCATAGACCAAATGGCATTCTTCTATAGGCATATGTTCCATGAGGACATGTGAAAGTTGTTTTGTCCTTATCTTCAGGTGCAATTAGTATTTGGTTATGCCCTAAATAGCCATCAAGAAAACAGTAAAAACTATATCCTGCAATTCTTTCTAACATTTGATCAATAAATGGTAAAGGAAAATGATATTTTCTAGTGGCATCATTGAGACGTCTTTAATCAATACAGACTCTCCATTCTGTGACATTTTTGGTAGGTATAAGTTCATTACTTTTACTTTTTATAATCGTCATACCTCATTTCTTTGGTACTACCTGAACAGGGCTTACCCAAGGGCTATCTGAAATGGGATAAATAATACCTCCCGCCAATTGCTTTACGATCTCCTTTTTTACTACTTTCTGCATTGCTAGATTCAATCTCCTTTGGGGCTGGACTATTGGCCTGTAGCTATCCTCCATGAGAATTCTGTGCATACAAACAGCTGGATTAATCCCTTCGATATCTTCTATAGTCCATCCTAAGTCTCCTTTGTGTGGTTTCAACACTTCAATCAGTTTTTCTTCTTGTCCTGCAGTAAGAGAAGATGAAATAATTACTGAAAATAATTCTTCCTCAAGATAAACATATTTTAAATGAGATGGGAGTACTTTGAGTTCAATTTTTGGTTGAACTTGTTGTAGTTGCATCTCCTCCTCTTCAGAATCTTTTTCTAGTATTTCGACTTCTCTTCTGATGATAGGATCATCATCTTGTATGGTGCCAGATTTGGCCAAACATCTTTCCATTGAGTCTGGAATCAATTGATCATCTTTGAATTCATCTTTAAGATAATTAAGCATGTCAATCGAAAAACATGAAGATGATGTCTCATCTCCTGAAAATCTTAATATCTTTTGCATATAAAAAATGACTCTTTCTTCATCAACTCTCAAAATCAGTTGTCCTTGATGGACATCTATGATTGCTCTGCCTGTGTCAAGAAATGGTCTACCCAAAATAATTTGTTCATCAGGACATTCCTTCATTTCAATTACTATAAAATCTACAGGGAAAACAAACTTATCTACTCTTACGAGCAAATTTTCAATTATTCCCTTAGGTTTCTTAGTACTTTGATCTGCAAGCTGAAGAGAAACACCTATGTCTTTCATTTCACCAAGATTTAAATTTCTAAAGATAGAAAATGACATCAAGTTAATTGAAGCTCCAGAATCACAAAGTGCTTTTTCAAAATATACTCCTCTCAAAGTGCATGGAATTGTAAACTACCTGGATCACCAAGTTTTTGTGGTAGCTTATTTTGAAGTATAACACTGCATTTTTCAATAAGCATCACCACATAAACTTATTCCAATTTTCTTTTACTTGATAAAATTTCTTTTAAGAATTTGGCATAAGAAGGCATTTTCAACAAAACATCAGTAAAAGGAATATTAATGTGAATTTGTTTTAAAATCTCCAAAAACTTTGAAAATTGATTATCAAGATTTTCTCTTTTCAGTTTTAGTGGAAAAGGAATTGTCACAGGGAAAGGAGTTAATTTTTCAATATTATTTTCTTCTTTTTTCTTGACTTCTTTATCTTCAGATAATTTAGAGGGTATTTCAACATTCTTACCCTTGTTTTCCTGTTGTTCTGACTGATCTTCATATGGTTTATCAAGCTCCTTACCTGACTGTAAGGTGATGGCCTTAAGGTGCTCCTTTGGATTTTTCTCTATATTGCTTGGCAAGGGACGTTGAATCTTTTCTGATACAAGAGTTGCCAGTTGACTTAATTGCATTTCCAGATTTTTGAGGGCTGAACCCTGGCTTTCCATCTTTTCATCAGTTACCTTAATGTACTTATACAAAAGGTCGTCAAGACTTTAATGAGCTTGTTGAGGCCTTTGTTGATATGGCCCTGCTTGTTGATAAGGTCTATAGTTTGGTTGCCCACGGTTCTGATTTTAGTATCCCCACAGACCTTGTAATTGTTGCTTCTGGAAGCTTTGAGAGTTCTTTGCACCATTTGGATTGCTCCATTGAAATTCTGGATGTTTTTGTGCCATTGGACTCCCAAAAGGGTACAGTTTATAACCGACGGAATGGACCTATTCGTCATTATGATTGTTTGCTTGATATTAGGGGAAGATCTACCGTGTAAAACATGGTTCACGTGAACCCGTGGTCTTCGGGTTAAAGTATGTATATGATATATATAATTTGGCAAAAATAGATATATATATATATATATTTGATAGAACCCATGGTCAAAAGAGACCAAGTGGTGCACTGGTTTTGGTTTCTTATTTCCAATAGCCTAAGGTCAGGGGATTAAATCCCCTACCAACCTTTTTGTTTTAATTTTTTTAAAAGTAATAGTGCACTCATCCTCCGGAAATCCTAGATCCGCATCTGCTTGACATTCATGGTTCAGATGGTTTCCTCCACACATGTCACAAGTCTCAGATTGGCTTTGATGTGTATTCACCTGAAAAGATTCAAACTTTTGTGCCAAAGAAACAATTTGCTGTGTTAGTGTATTTAAAGCATCAACTTGATTTACCGTAGCAGCCTTCTTTATGATTACATGGTCAGATGGACATTGGATGACATTCTCAAAAATCTCGCTCAACAATTGCATTGCTTCCTCCGTGGTTGTCACGACCCGGATTTCCCACCCTCGGGAGTCGTGATGGCGCCTACTAATGAAAGCTAGGCAAGCCAATTGTTTGAACAAATTACCTTTTTCCCATTTTTAATCCTTTGACAATTATGAAGCAATAACTTGTAGACAGCGAAATTTATAACAAGCGGAAGAAAAACAATAAAAACTATCTGAGTATATCCAATACAACTGTTTGAACAACGACCACCCAGAACTGGTGTCACAGCTTCACAGACGGTCTAAGAGTATTACAAACCAAAGTCTGAAAGATAAATGATACACCGTTTCTGAAATACATAAATGAAACAGGATGAACGGATAGAGGGAGACGCCAGGGCCTGCGGACGCCTGCAGGACTACCTTGGATCTCCGCATGGACTGAAGGCAACCACCCAAGCTAAGGTCCAAAAGCTGCTGCTCCGGGATCTGTACACAGTGCAGAGTATAGTATCAGCACAACCGACCCCATATGCTGGTAAGTGCCTAGCCTAACCTTGACGAAGTAGTGACGGGGCTAGAACCAGACTACCAAGTAAACCTGTGCAGTTTAAACCATATACAGCGGAAAAAAAGAACAATACTGTACAGTCAAATATGAGAGGGGAAAACATGTTGTGGGGAAACATCGATTAAGAATAGAAAGACAACAGGTACATAAGAGGAACACCATATCTCAGTTATCAACAAGAATCAGGAATCAATAAGTGCACGACATCACCCTTCGTACTTTTACTCTCGTCCTCACCAAATAATCAATATAAATTGCACGACATCACCCTTCGTACTTTTACTCTCGTCCTCACCATATAATTAATATAATAGGCACAGAATTGTATATCGTGCGGCACGACATCACCCTTCGTGCTTTACACTCTTCCTCACAAATGATACACAACATCACCCTTCATGTTTTAACGCTCTCTCACCAAAATAATACACGACATCACCCTTCGTGCTTTAACACTCTTCCTCACCCAAATAATAATCACAAGTAATAAGGCGAGGAAATGAATAAAATTGCAATAAAATACAGGCAAGGGAACAATAGTTTAACAATCAAATCCCGGCAAGGGAACAATATCAAAAGCATCAATATCCCGGCAAGGGAGACAATATAATAATTCTCTTCTCGTTTTCACTTTTACTTCACAACTCACTTCACAACTTGATCCAATGCTCTATAAGGTTCAAATGCCAATTATACTTTCACAATTTATTATACAACTTGAGACAACGCTCTTCAATACCCAAACACCACTATTACTTCCACAAACTTTACTCAACAATAGAAATCATCACAAAAAGGCATGAACAATACAAACGGAGTCATAATAATCATAATATAAGACTCACGGGCATGATTGACACCAACGTTTAGATACTCGTCACCATGCCTATACGTCGTACTCAACAAATAATACGTAGCAAATAGGACACAACTCCTAATCCCTCAAGCTAAGGTTAGACCAAACACTTACCTCGATGCCACAAGCACAATTCAAGTCTCAACTATCGCATTACCGCTTGATTCCACCACCAATTCGCTCGTATCTAGCCACAAGTTACTTAATTATATCAATAAATGCTAAATGAATCAATTCTTTTCTAAAGTTTTTCCCAAAAAGTTAAAAATCGCCCCCGGGCCCACATGGTCAAAACACAAGGTTCGAACTAAAACCTGATTAACCATTCCCCCACCCAATTATATAATTTGTATTGAAATCGTACCTCAAATCGAGGTCCAAATCCCCAAAATTTGAGAAACCTAGGTTCTACCCAAACCACCCAATTTTCCCCATGAAAATCATTGATTTTGAGATGAAATCATGTGAAAAGATGTTAAAGTTTGAAGAAAACTAGTTAGAAACGACTTACAATTGCTTTGGAGAAGAAATTTTCTTTGGAAAATCGCCCAAGAGAGTTTATGTTTTGAGAAGATATGAAAAATGGTTCAAATTGCGTCTAAGTGTGAATTTACATGTTGCAGGTATCGCAATTGCGAACCCAGACTCTGCTATGCTCGCATTTGCTAAGTGACTTTCGCATTTGCAAAGTTACTTTTGCGATACATATGTCGCATTTGCGACGATTGGCTAACACTAGGGGCATCGCATTTGCGATGAGTTCCTTGCATTTGCGAGGTTAAGCTATCTTGGGCTCTTTCGCATTTGCGACATAGCCTTCACATTTGCGAGCCAGGCTTCGTTTTGCAGGCCTGCAACACCCCAGTTCAGATATGCAACACCCTAAGTCCAAATTCCACTCCGTGGTCTATCCAAAACTCACCCGAGCCCTCGGAGCTCCAAACCAAACATGCACCCCAACCTAAAAACATCATACGGACTTGCCCGTGCATTCAAATCACCAAAATAACATCAACAACTATGAATTTAGCATCAAAATCATGAAATTACTTAAGAACATCAAATTTTCCAATTTTTCTCAAGTAAGGTCCGATTCACGTCATTCCAAGTCCATTTCTTACCAAATTTCACAGACTCAACTCAAATCATATATAAGACTTGTACCGGGCTCCAAAACCAAAATACGGGTCCGATACCTATGGTCTCAAACATGAATTCGTTTCTTTACTTCATAATTAATTCGGTAAAAAAATCTCTTTCAAAAATTCATTTCTGGGGCTTGGGACCTCGAAATTTGATTCCGGGCATACGCCCAAGTCTCATATTTTTTCCTATGGACCCTCCGGGACTATCAAATCACGGGTCCGAATCCGTTTACCCAAAATGTTGACCAAAGTCAACTTAAATTCATTTTAAAGTCAAAATTCATCATTATTTTTACATATTTTCACATAATGGCTTTCCGGCCACATGCCCGAACTGCGCACACAAATCGAGGTGAGATACAAAGAGGTTTTTTAAGGTCTCAGAATGCAAAATTTATTTTTAAAACAAGTGATGACCTTTTGGGTCATCACAGTGGTCTTTCTTATTACAGAACCCCCTACAGTTGCATCAATCACATTTCTAGCAGAGGGTTTTAACCCATGATAAAAAATATATAGTTGCATATGTTCTGGAATCTCATGGTGTGGACATTTTCTTAACATTGCTTTTAATCTTTCCCAAGCTTGATAAACTGACTCAGTGTTAGTCTACAAGAAATTAGAGATGTGTTGTCTTAACTTTGTTGTTTCAACAAGTTCCAGAAAGTCAATTAAATGACTGTATGGATCTTCACTTGCATCTCCAGTGAAGATGCAAGACTGTTGAATTGTTTGAATCAGGCCAGTCCTGATTTCAAATTTGTTGGTTGCCACTGAAGGTTTTCTAACACTAGATTCACAGTTGAAGCGGTCAGGTCTAGCATAATCCCTTAGGATTCTGTTTGCTGGCCTTGGTGCTACTTCATCAAATTGATCCTCCACATGGACTGGTGGTTGAATGTCTGCTACTCCTTGATTCTCTATTCCTTCACGATCTATGCTTTGAGAAGATGATGTTTGTATTTTCCTGCACAATCGAAGAAATGTTTCAATTTCTGGATCGTAACTAGCCAACTTTTTTGTAAAAGAGCGGGTCATAAACTACTTAAAATTTTAAAGAGAAAAAAAATAACAATAGTTTCTAAAGTAGTACTAGCAGTTAATAAAGTAAATAAAGAAAATTTAAAGATAACAAAAATAAATAGAAAAAAGTACGATAATATATATTAAGTATAGGTAAAGCTAGTACTAGTAAATAATAGTAATTAAAGATTAAATTAGAATAGTATTTGTAGATAAAAGTACTAGTAATATTATACTAAATGTTCTAAAGGAAAACTAATGATAGAAGTAGTAGGAAGTACTTAATTGTAGATAGTGAAAATACTGCGATAGAACCATCTCAACTCTCCTGTCCACATTGGCCGCCTCCTAAAAAGAAATCTCACTCCCCATCTTCTTGGCCATCTGAAGTCGAATAGGCTGGATAAGTCCCTCAATGAACCTCCTCACCCTCTCTCTCTCTCGGTGGGAAGTATTATAAGAGCATGACGAGTGAAGTCGATGAATCTGGTCTCGTACTGAGTAACAGTCATAGAACCCTGCTGGAGACGCTCAAATTGCCTCCAATAGATCTCTCTATGGGTGATAGGGAGAAACTTCTCCAGAAATAGCCGAGTAAACTACTCCCAAGTTAAAGCTGGTGATCTGACTGGTCTAGCTAAGCAATAATCTCTCCACCAAGTCTTGGCGGATCCAGACAAGTGGAAACTAGCAAAGTCGACCCCATTGGTCCCACTATCCCCATGTTCCTGAGAACCTCATGACAACTGTCTAAATAATCCTGGGTAGCCTCAGAAGATGTACCGCTAAAAGTAGTAGTGAAGAGCTTGGTGAACCTGTCCAACCTCCACAAGGCATCGACAAACATAGCTGCTCCATCACCGGTCTGAGCTACCACACCCCACTGAACTGCTCCAACTGGCTGAGCAGTTGGAGTCTAAAACTGGGGAGACACCTGCTCGGTAGTGCGAGTAGCAGGAGTCTGGGCTCCTCCTCCATCCTGAGAGATGGCTGGTGCTACAGGAAGCAAGCCTGCCCGGGTGACACTCTCTATAAGGCCCACTAGACGGACCAGAGCATCCTGGAGTACTGGGGTAGCAATGAACCCCTTTGGGACCTAAGCTGGGCCCACCGGAACTGCCTGGGCCGGAACCTCATCATCAAAGTCAACCTGAGGCTCCGCCGCTGGTGCTGTTGCTCTGGTCTGAGCTCTGCCCCTACCTCGGCCTCTAGCACGACCTCACCGTCTACCCCTTATGGGAGCTACTGCTGGGGGCTCGGGCTGCTGATCGGTGGATGAGGAAGCGCGTGTTCATGCCATCTGCAAAGTAACAGAGTAGAAGTTCAATTAGCATTGAAAACCCAAACTGCACGACAGGAAGGAATACATGTGAAGTTTGTTTCCTAACTATGTAGCCTCTGGGGATAAATATAGACATCTCTGTACCGATCTCTTAGACTCTACTAAGTTTGTCTTTGAACTGTGAAACTCATGTAACCTAGAGCTCTATAACCAACTTGTCACGACCCGGATTTCCCACCCTCGGGAGTCGTAATGGCGCCTACTAATGAAAGCTAGGCAAGACAACTGTTTGAACAAATTACCTTTTTCCCATTTTTAATCCTTTGACAATTATGAAGCAATAACTAGTAGACAGTGGAATTTATAACAAGTGGAAGAACAATAAAAACTATCTGAGTATATCCAATACAACTATTTGAACAACGACTACCCAGAACTGGTGTCACAACTTCACAGACGGTCTAAGAGTACTACAAACAAAGTCTGAAAGATAAATAATACACTATTTCTGAAATACGTAAATGAAATAGGATGAAGGGATAGAGGGAGACGCCAGAGCCTGCGGACGCCTGCAGGACTACCTTGGATCTCCGTATGAACTGAAGGCAGCCACCCAAGCTAAGGTCCAAAAGCTGCTGCTCCGGGATCTGCACACAATACAGAGTGTAGTATCAGCACAACCGACCCCATGTGCTGGTAAGTGCCTAGCCTAAACTCGGCGAAGTAGTGACGAGGCTAGGACCAGACTACCAAGTAAACTTGTGCAGTTTAAACCATATACAGCGGAAAAGAAGAACAGTAATGTACAGTCAAGTATGGGAGGAAAAACATGCTGCGGGCAAACATCAATTAAGAATGGAAAGACAACGGGTACATAAAAGGAACACCATATCTCAGTTATCAACAAGAATCAGAAATCAATAAGTGCACAACATCATCCTTCGTGCTTTTACTCTCGTCCTCACCAAAGAATCAATATAAATTGCACGACATCACCCTTCGTGCTTTTACTCTCGTCCTCACCATATAATCAATATAATTGGCACGGACTTGTACATCGTGCGGTACGACATCACCCTTCGTGATTTACACTCTTCCTTACAAATCATACACGGCATCACCCTTCGTGTTTTAACGCTCTCTCACCAAAACAATACACGGTATCACCCTTCGTGCTTTAACATTCTTCCTCACCCAAACAACAATCACAAGCAATAAGGCGAGGAAATGAATAAAATTGCAATAAAATCCCAGCAAGGGAACAATAGTTTAACAATCAAATCCCGGCAAGGGAACAATATCAAAAGCATCAACATCCCGACAAGGGAAACAATATAATAATTCTCTTCTCTTTTTCACTTTTACTTCACAACTCACTTCACAACTTGAGCCAATGCTCTATAAGGTTCAAATGCCAATTATACTTTCACAATTTATTATACAACTTGAGCCAACGCTCTTCAATACCCAAACACCACTATTACTTCCACAAACTTTACTCAACAATAGAAATCATCACAAAAAGGCATGAACAATACAAACAGAATCATAATAATCATAATATAAGACTCACGGACATGTTTGACACCAACATATAGATACTCATCACCATGCCTATACGCCGTACTCAACAAATAACACGTAGCAAATAGGACACATCTCCTAATCCCTCAAGCTAAGGTTAGACTAAACACTTACCTCGATGCCACGAACACAATTCAAGTCTCAACTATCGCTTTACCTCTTGATTCCATCATCAATTCGCTCGTATCTAGCCACATGTTACTTAATTACATCAATAAATGCTAAATGAATCAATTCTAATGCATGAAAATAAGTTTTCTAAAGTTTTTCCCAAAAAAAGTCAAAAATTGCCTCCGGGCCCACTTGGTCAAAACCCGAGGTTCGAACCAAAACCCGATTACCCATTCCCCCACGAACCCAAATATATAATTTGTATTGAAATCGAATCTCAAATCGAGGTCAAAATCCCCAAAATTTAAAAAACCTAGGTCCTACCCAAATCACCCAATTTCCTCCATGAAAATCATTGATTTTGAGTTGAAATCATGTGAAAAGATTTTAAAGATTGAAGAAAACTAGTTAGAAACGACTTACAATTGATTTGGAGAAGAAATTTTCTTTGGAAAATTGCCCAAGAGAGTTTATGTTTTGAGAAGATATGAAAAGTGGTTGAAAATGCGTTTAAGTGTGAATTTACAGGTTGCAAGTATCGCAAATGCGACCAGGGTTTGCAATTGCGAACCCAGATTCTGCTATGCTCGCATTTGCGAAGTGACTTTCGCATTTGTGAAGGCGCTTTTGCGATACATATGTCGCATTTGCAATGATTGGCTGACACCGGGGGCATCACATTTGCGATGAGTTCCTCACATTTGCGAGGTTAAGCTGTCCTGGGCTCTTTCGCATTTGCGACATAGCCTTCGCATTTGCGACATAGCCTTCGCATTTGCGAGCCACCTTCGCAAATGCGAAGCCTGCAGGCCTGCAACACCCCAGTTCAGATCTGCAACACCCTAAGTCCAAATTCCACTTTGTGGCCTATCCAAAACTCACCCGATCCCTTGAGGCTCCAAACCAAACATGCACACCAACCTAAAAACATCATACGGACTTGCCCGTACATTCAAATCACCAAAATAACATCAACAACTAAGAATTTAGCATCAAAATCATGAAATTACTTAAGAACAACAAATTTTCCAATTTTTCTCAAGTAAGGTCCGATTCACGTCATTCCAAGTCGTTTCTTACCAAATTTCACAGGCTCGACTCAAATCATATATAAGACCTGTACCGGGCTCCGGAACCAAAATACGGGCCCGATACCAATGGTCTCAAACATAAATTCGTTTCTTTACTTCATAATTAATTCAGCACAACAATCTCTTTCAAAAATTCATTTCTCGGGCTTGGGACCTCGAAATTTGATTCCGAGCATATGCCCAAGTCTCATATTTTCCTACGGACCCTCCGGGACCGTCAAAATCACGGGTCCGGATCCGTTTACCCAAAATATTGACCGAAGACAACTTAAATTCATTTTAAAGTCAAAATTCATCATTTTTTACAGATTTGCACATAATGGCTTTCCGGCTACACGCCCGAACTGCGCATGCAAATCGAGGTGAGATAGAAAGAGGTTTTTTAAGGCCTCGGAACACAGAATTTATTCTTAAAATAAGTGATGACCTTTTGTAGTAGTAGTAGTAGTAGTAGTAGTAGTAGTAGTAGTAGTAGTAGTAGTAGTAGTAGTAGTAGTAACAATAATAATAATAATAATAATAATAATAAATTCTCAAATTAGTAACAAAATATTTAATCTGAAGGCCAATGTGTATTGAAATTCCCTGCTCATACTATGTCAAATTCTAATATAGTTTAAGATATCGTCCCACAGAGACTGGATAATCTATGCTACAGATTTGTAATATTTTAACTACTATTTGAGAGAATCAAATTGATGAAAAGTGAGTGAAGTTTAAAACTTGTTAATTACTTAAACAAAACAAAATATTTTTGGAAGCTTTATAATTTAAAAAGGAGTTGGGAATCATTGAACTCACTTGATAATATTACTATAATAAAATCTCAATTTCTACATTTATTTCTCTAAAGAATAATTGCTTATTTCTAATACAATTATATTTTGCTCACTAAGAAATAATAAATTAATAACACTCTGCGAAAATTATGTTAATAAATCAATTTAAGGCTAGTGACATTTAAACCGAAATATTTTTCTTGCTTGAATTGTGCTAAAAGAAAGTAAAAACTTCGTAAAAATATTTTTACCAAGGATCAATAATCTTGCCTACAACAATTCCTCCATGAGAATTAAAACTGAGGCAAGCAAGATTACTGACTTGAAATAATAGTTTACTGAAAAATTACTTTCACACTACTATTTTATTCATCAGTTATTATATATTAATTTTGCTCCGCGAGAATTACAAAATTAATATATGAATAACTTAGAGATAAAATATGTAGATGTGATGATAGAGTAATTAAAAACCATTATTCAGCACAATATGAAATATAAATAAAAAGTTTGAAGCCACGAATATAAAAACTGAGATAGTATTATAAAATATATCAAGCTTTATCAACTATCCCAACAAAAAGAGATTACTATATTATGGAGTAAGAAAAGCTAAAAAAGATATTTAGAAGACAAGAAATATTTAAAAGACTAAGGAAATATTTTTACTACAAAGAAAGAAGACCAAGACTAGTTCTTGTCTTCCTAATTAGATTGGATCTCCTTATACAAAGAGAGCTTGTTATTTATAGGAAAAGATGAGTAGCTTTTGTCTTGTTCCACTTTTGCGAATGTAAAATCCATGTATGCGAAGTGATCTTTGTGTACGTAGATTCTATAGATGCAACTATGGCACTTGTGCTTCACTTTTGACTTCATGAGTTAGTCTTGCAAATGTAGCTTCCATGTATGCAAAGTAACCTTTGTGTATGTAGATTCAATATATGCAAATATGGCACTTGTGCTTCACTCTTGATTTCATGAGTTAGTCTTGCATATGTAGGTTCCATGTGTGCGAATGTGACCTTTACAAATATAGACTCCATGCATGCATCTATGACTCTTTTGCTGCCATTCTTGACTTTATGACTTAGACTTGCAAATATAGGTTCCACGTATGCGAATGTGACCTTTGCAAATATAGATTCCACGCATGCATCTATGACTCTTTTGCTTCCATTCTTAACTTCATGACTTAGACTTGCAAATGTAGGTTCCATGTATGTGAATGTGACCTTCGCGTATATAGATTCCACATAAGCAATTATACTCCTTTTCATCTCTAATTGTCTCTTTTCATAAGCCCATATGTATATTCCACATTTGTGAATATGATGATGATGTGTGCAACTATGGCTTTACTTCATTCTCTTGTCTTTTCATAATTTCTTTTTCCTAAAAGAATTGTTAGAAAATATGCGAGGATAGGATATTATTATTCATATTTTATTTTAAAAACTTATTTTTTACATATAAAATTACATTAATAATTTATATCCAGCAGAAATGGTTCAGACATATCAACCTCAAGGGAATTGAGTTTAGCAGCAATGTCTCTCATCTCCATATTGTGCTCACGCACTGTATGACTTCTGTCGAAAGTCATACTTGAGAGCCTTTTCATAAGGATGCTAGTCAATGCCTTTTCAAAGCTTACAAATTATTCATCAATTGCCTTCATGTAAGCTTTGACCTTATTGCTATTAGGGATAGAACCCCTAATGCTTTGGATTATGTGGGCTTTTATGAGCATTAAACTTAAGCGGTTAGATCGCTTCCACTGCTCATAATTAGCCTTAGCCACTGGTGTACTTGATTCCGTGGGAATAGGTGGGTGTATCCATACAGAGTGCCAGGTCCAGATCTGAGCACCCTAAAATGAGAAGGACTTTCTCTTTCCATTCATTATAATTGTCACCAGAAAGTATTGAAATTCGAGTTTAAAAATAGCAGTGAGAAAAGCTGTAAAGACTGCAAAACAAGGATAAACATACATAAGCTATGAAGTACAATCCATCAAAGGTGAATCGGGTAAAATACCGATTCTAAGTAAATTCTAGACCCTCATGTGGGCAGAGGTTGCAATCCATGCATAAAATTTACTTTACTTTATTAGACTAGTAAACCAAAGCACGTCGAAATTAATCTGTACCTGTGGGCATAAGATAATTTCCAACTTAAGGGTTTACTATCTCATTCCAATTCATCTCACAAAAATAGTTACCTCCTTGTAGGACCGAGTTATCATTTTAATGAGATAATTAGACTAAAAGGCTGTTATTTTAATTTCAATCATTGAACTTCATGTGATTAAGTAACTTAATTTCTTTTATATTAAGTATTCAAAATGTTGTGGCTACTCCCCAAATACATGATATAAAAGAAAAACTTAAAAATGACATTTCAGCATAATTAACCTTAGTAATCAACTTAAGCAAATGTTGATTGGCTTCAAAAGACACATTGGATATAAGCACAAGGCTATATTATAATTAATATATTATCAAAGTCACTTCAGTTATAGTGAGATTATTTATATATACAAATCCATGTAGTGACAGATCACATGGAATGACTTTAAAACTTGAATAAACAAATATTATTATACCAATATCATCATATAGCAGCAAAATTATATACAATCACAAAACAGAAGAAAATATTCATCGTGGATTCCTTGAGATCTCCATTCACCTAAAGAGCATGAATGATCCTTATTCAGATCATGAATTGTTTATTCTGATTCATATGAAAATAGGCAATCCTTATATCATATAATATAACGAGCAAGTTTGAACCCATAAGAGCATATTTGAAAAGCATATATAAGATATAAGTACCAAAAGTACAAGGAAATAGCATCCATTAAAATAAAGTTCAGAATATTCAATCGAGATAACTCGAAATTAAAGCAGATAGAAGATAATTTGTGTATCTCGTACCAAAGTCTTCTAAAGAAACACTTCTCACACCATGTCATATTACACCAACAAATTAATATATTTATTTATTAAAGAGAAGAGTTTCAAATCATAAACATGGAAGAAACACCCAGTCACTACAAAATTCAATTCTTTCTAAGTCGACACAATAAACTACAAAGAACAGAATTTTATAAATGTCGATTCTTTCTTGTTTATATCTGTGTTAATGAGAACTAAACACCGAATAACACATCTAAAGGAAGCTCTGATGCCACATGTTGAAATTTAAACACATACACATAGCCTACACAGTGAAATATTAATAGGAACGTACCTTCAACCATTCTTGTTCAGAAGTTGCAGGAAACCTAGAGAGCCTTCTAGCCTGTGCCTATTGAAGTATGCCAAACTGATGAGTCACATGCGTATTTATAGGCATGCTATGGACTCTTAGGCAAATACTTTAGCCCTAAGGACTTCTCAATAAATTATAATTGCCCTAGAGACTCCTAATAAAAATTGTTTTTTTCCATCAAAGAAACTACCATATATACATAACCATAGAATATTATCTGATATATATTTTTTTCTTTGGGAGATAAGGTAAATAATTTATTACCTTATATGTGATGGATTATTATATGCAGCGGAAGCAATCCCAGTATCAAAATCACATGTAATTTAGACAACTAGCATAAACGGGATTTCACGGGTTACCTCTTGAAGCGTGAACATATCTCTTCTACCACGTGAGCCTTCAGTTCCATAACTTCTCAATGGAATCTCCATCACCCGCACAATCGTGATCCTCGAACGTTCCACGGTCTTCTACTGTGTTACCCAAATAATACCCGAAAATAGCAATTTCGTGTGGGCGAAATTTCTAGGAAAACTTGGCTGAAAATTTCAGCCACCATGTACTCATCCCTCTAGGTGGAAAACCTTATGTATTTATAGCACAAGTTTTAAGGGTTAAGACCCTTTTCCAAAACCTGTTAGGTTTTCTTTTCCACCAGAAAAAGGATTCCTTTATTTCCTATTATTTAGGCACAGTAGGGACCACAGAATTTAATTAACAAGGCTTCCAATTATGGAATTAATTTGTAATTTTCGAAATTAATATCCACCATAATTAATTACGAATTATTCCACTAAAAATTCGTAATTACACTCCTTATTCAATTTCGAAATTCATCCATTAAATCTTATTTAACTCCCCATGTTAAGATTCAGATACGAATCAATTAAATTAAATTACTGACGATTTAATTTATTGATTATTTCCTTTAGACTTTCGCTTAACTTATTTCATGTGTCGGATACAAAATCCACCGGCCGGGTTTACACATGAAAACTTATAAGCTTTCATAAAGGTATATCATCAATCTCTAAACTGAGACATGGATTCCATCAACTAACTATTACTTCGCCAATGTATATTATTATTATCCAATTTACCAGGCATATTGACCCACGAAAGAATCTCGCCTTTTAATAAATCAAAACAATAATAATATACACAACTAATAATAATTATATCAAGATTAAGAGTATAAGTACATTTAATGGCTAGAGAGTTTATTTTATTAAGTCAGTATAAAATACTTATCTCTACCTGGTCCGTTCAATACATACAAAATGTACTAGCACAAGAAGTTGGAATTAAACCATTCCCATAATCAAGATTAATTATATTTAATCTTGTGCTACAATCATTCCTGATGGTTTGTCCAATTCCATCATTAGATTGTGAACTCAAACTTTATACTTATAAGAACCGATGATTTAATCTTCCGTGTATAAGCTAAACTCTATACACTAAATCATCTACTATATAAGCAAAGGACACAGACTATTATATGATCTATTTAAAACTTTATTAAAACTGAATAAACAATTATTTCATAATAAATACTATATCTAAATCAAACTCATGGTTAATAGTATATATCCCAACAATCTCCCACTTAGACTTTTAACCATGATAATTATTAGAATATACTATATCCAAATGCATGGTTAATAGTTATGCCCCAACAATCTCCCACTTAGACTCATAACCATGCATCTACAACTTTCTCAGGCATTCTTTTACATGACTATTAAAAGTCTTCACCAAATAAGGTTTTGTTAAAGAATCTTGCCAAGTTATATCTGATGCAATATTTGTCCAGTAGTACTTTGTCGTAATTATCTAGTTTGGTATTAAACTCTTCAGAGATCCTGTTACCGAAACTATCCCAAGAATGAACACCGAACTATAATTTTCTTTAGCTTTCTCCCACTAAGACGAAGTACCACTAATATTACCTTCGTTACCTCACGACATTGAAATATTAGTGACTTCTTACTATAGTGTTCAATGTTCAAACATCACTCCCACTCGATAAAGGCATATTATGTCTATTAACGTTCTCCCACTACTTAAATGCAATGGAACGTCAATTCTGACGTGTGGGTTTTGATGTTCTTGAACATCTAGTTATTTCTTTGCCCAGTTCCTGTAAAAATAGTTTACTTCTAGGAACATGTTTTATTAAACAGTCCTTATCTAGAAAAATGCATTTGTTTTAACAATTGCCTTATTTTCTTTAGGACAATAAAATAAAGCTTCATTCGTTTTCTTGGATATTCGATAAACATGCACCTATCCATCCTTAGTTCCAACTTACATATCTGTTTTCCCTTTCAGCACATATGCGGGATAATCCTATATCTGAACATGCCACAGACCAAGCTTACATTCAGTCCACAGTTCTATAGATGTCCCAGGTACTAGCTTAGAAGGAACTAAATTCAGAATGTAATTTGAAGTTTCCAGGAAATATTCCAAAAATAAATAAGGCAAATCTGAATAACACGTCATTAGTCTATCCATATCCAAAAGAGACTTATTTCTTCTTTCTACTACACGACTCTATTATGGAGTTTACGGTGTAGTCAATTGAGATGTAATCCCTATTCTGATATGTAACTAAAAAACTCTTTAGAGAGATGCTCGCCACTACAATCAAATTGTAGTAACTTAATATATTTCTTTGGTGCTTCTCTATTTCAAGTCTTAAAAACCTTGAATTACTTAATTCATTAAGACTTACAGTGCATCAAATAAATATATTAATATTTTGAGTAATCATTTATGAACGTCATAAAATACTCAAAATCTATCTCTTACGAGTATGTTCATTTAACCATACAAATCAGAAAGGATTCATTCTAGCTTATCACTAGTTTTATTTCCTTTTAAAGGGAAACATCTTTTAGTCAAATTTCCTTCCAAACAGGATCCACAAGTTGGTAGTGCCTCTACTTTCAATGAACCTTAAGGTCCATACTTGACCAACTTGAAATCCTATCCAGATTAATATGACTTAGATAAAAGTGCACAGATAAGTTTTACTCAATTTTGAAGAACATATTCTCTTATGAGGTAGACTAATATTGTTCTGTTCAGGAGAGACATCAATATATAATAACAAGGTCATGCATTCATGTACCACAAGAGATAAAGTGTTTATTAAGCTCAATAACTCAAGAGTTATTCGAAAAATAAAACAAATATCCATCTCTTATTTTGCCCAGAAACCGGAATTAAATTCCTTCTAACAAAAGTACATATATTGCATCCTTAAAATTAATGCCTTATCACTAAAAGAAAATTTTAACAAGTAATACGACAAATTGCATAAAATCATTGTGGAGTTGAGATAAAAATATTAAATAGATCATAATAAGTCAAAACACTGAATAGTAAAATTCAGACTGCATTCAATATTTATATACATACATGCATCTGGAATAATAAATTTCGATGGGAAAAGAATTATTCATGCAAAGTATATTATATAATGCAAGAATTATACAATCCAAAAATAAATAGAACCAACTCAGATGGAGAGCATACTATTATTTTCAGTCAATTGTATATAACTTTTTAATACAAAAATTTTAAAACACACTACACATATATGTCATGCATCTTGAATAGCAATTTCGATGGGAAAGAACTACTCATGCAACATACATATGCAATGCCAGATTATTCACTCCAATAATTAAAACAGACCCAACTCAGATGGAGAGTATACTGTTAATTTAAGTCAAGTGAACATCATTTTTAATAGCTCTAGTTTCATTGATCCAACATGTATACTCAGATGGAGAGTAAGTACACGATATCAATTACTAGTATTTCACCTAGTGAGCTTACAATAAATTTATCCGATATGGAGGAAGACCTAAAGTCAACGCATAAATTTATTACTCACTTGAAATTAATAGTGGAAGACCATAGAAATATATTTCTATCACCACTTAATCATGATTGTATTGTAGTTACAAAATTGATTCAACCCTTTAAGCTCAGATGGAGAGTTAATACTGGTTATCAATAACTAGTAACTATAGCCAGTGAGTTCATAATAAATTTATCCGATATGGAGGAAGACCTAATGTCAACGCATAAATTTATTATCTCACTATAAATAAAAAAATGAAGACCATAGGGGTTTATTCCCATCACCACTTTATCACAACCACGAACTTTTCTCTGAGGATTAAGTTCCATATTAAAAAAAATGCTCAATACCCATTTAAACAGTCTTAAAATACTAAAATTAATATTTCACACTGTATAGTGGTGATTATTGTTGACTGGACTATTTCTGATAAATCTACCAAATTTCATATCAATCAAAAATTGCGACCAAATTTGGAAAATTATCATTTTAAGCATTTTTTTAAGAATTTAAAATATGACCTACATTTTTTTTATCATATACCAATTCATGTCAAATCAACATGTGTTATCATGTTCCAGATTAGACATATAAAATGATAGAAAGAATGACTTTTCGTATGTAAATCACATTTTAATCCGTCAAACCTCCAAAAAACTCACCTAAACGATCCCAAATCGTCAAAATACGATGTGATTCTCTGCATAGAAGTGAGTTCTTCTTAAATGATCGTTTCCAATGATCCTACCGAATTTCAGGTCATTCGGAGATCGTGAAATTCATGATCGCCAAAAACTAGACCAAATTCGAATAAATTATTTTTTTGGCGTAGTCAGGATTAAATCCATGTGATTTGCATTCTTGCTATATATCATATCAAGTTAAATCATCATGTTTCAGATTTAACACAAATATAGCCGATATATAAAGAATAATTTTTCATATTTATAACAAATTCAATTTAATAAACTGCTTGAAAACCCATCTAAACGACCTCAAAATGCCAAAAAAACAACATGATTCACTGCATAGCAAGGAGTTTTTTTTTCACTAGATCGTTTTCGATGAACCCACCAAGTTTCAGGTTAATCGGAGTCCGTCAAATTCATGACCACTAGCCTGTAACCAAACTCGGAGAATAACCGTTTTAAGTAGTTTCATGAATTAAAATAAATATGATATTGATTTCCATTCTCCTTATAATTACACTATGAGCTCAAGGCATATATTATTTTCTTCCTATTTCTAGGATATATAATATCTCCTTTTGCAATAAATTATCCTTTTATTAAATACATAAGAACCTGAGATATTATATTTTCTCCCGTTCAGTGAAAACCCCAATATCTCTTCTCATGGGTGGAGTTAGTTTCACTAGTACCCAAAGATAAATACTCTTTTTCTAGTTATGAACCTCCACCATTAATGTAGATTTCTCAAGGATAATTTTCACATGGTATATTAAACATATTTCAATGACTCAAATAAATAGACCATTTTGTGGATCCTACTTATTAATCATAATGCTCAATCCATGAATAGATATAATTTCACATGTACAAATTTACTAAGAATTTTTCATGAGTTCAAATAAACAAACCACTTCAGTGGTAACTATTTATTACTCATAAAATTCTCAATTTACAAGTGAATATATATTTAGCTCATAAAATTATTTTATGGTAGACCATAGCTTAAAAGTCATACCAACATTATAAAACTCATACAACATACCGTCATATTTCACTTAATTAGAACCTCCAATCAGAGAACAAAATTCTTCATCGAAAATCCAAACTAGTAATCACGTAGGGCATGAAAATATAAACTTAAATTTGAGAAATTTTTTATGCACAAACATGCCAAACGCTCCAATCATTAGTCATCCAGGATATCAAATAGAGAATTTTACTTTCTTACAAAATAATTATATCATTACACAATATGAATTATACCTTGTAAGACCTAGTCAATAAAATCTTACACCTCTATTATTGAATTTAATACAACAACACGTTTATTTGCTAATAGTCAATGTGTAAACCTATTATATGACTAGTATTTAATCATGGGGACCATGGGGAGTCATCCCCAACACCATTGAATTAAAAAAGAATTAAAATTATTAAGAAATAATTTCCAGAAAATAGAAAAACGTCCAAAACACAGTCCAAACGACCTCAAAACGCCGAAAAATACCATGATTCACTGCTAAAGCAGTGAGTTTTTCTCACCACGGCGTTTCCGATGGACCCACCAAATTTTAGCTCAATCGGAGTCCGTCAAGTTCGCTGACCTCCGAAAATTCCGGCTATTCGGTCAAAAACAGGTTTTGCGTTTTTCTAGGGTTTACCCCAAAAAATTCAGATAATCTCAATCAAATATCAATAAGAAAACATATATCTCATGATTATAAGAATAATCCATAAATTATGCACAGTTAATTCACAAAACAGCAGTGCAGTTTTTCAGAAAACCACATATATATGTAATTCAAAAAATGCACATAAACACCATATTCTTGTTTCATGAAAAACTTAGTTATCTAATTAGATGTGAGTGAGCTCTGATACCAATTGATGGATTATTATATGCAGCGGAAGCAATCCCAGTATCAAAATCACATGTAATTTAGACAACTAGCATAAACGGGATTTCACGGGTTACCTCTTGAAGCGTGAACATATCTCTTCTACCACGTGAGCCTTCAGTTCCATAACTTCTCAATGGAATCTCCATCACCCGCACAATCGTGATCCTCGAACGTTCCACGGTCTTCTACTGTGTTACCCAAATAATACCCGAAAATAGCAATTTCGTGTGGGCGAAATTTCTAGGAAAACTTGGCTGAAAATTTCAGCCACCATGTACTCATCCCTCTAGGTGGAAAACCTTATGTATTTATAGCACAAGTTTTAAGGGTTAAGACCCTTTTCCAAAACCTGTTAGGTTTTCTTTTCCACCAGAAAAAGGATTCCTTTATTTCCTATTATTTAGGCACAGTAGGGACCACAGAATTTAATTAACAAGGCTTCCAATTATGGAATTAATTTGTAATTTTCGAAATTAATATCCACCATAATTAATTACGAATTATTCCACTAAAAATTCGTAATTACACTCCTTATTCAATTTCGAAATTCATCCATTAAATCTTATTTAACTCCCCATGTTAAGATTCAGATACGAATCAATTAAATTAAATTACTGACGATTTAATTTATTGATTATTTCCTTTAGACTTTCGCTTAACTTATTTCATGTGTCGGATACAAAATCCACCGGCCGGGTTTACACATGAAAACTTATAAGCTTTCATAAAGGTATATCATCAATCTCTAAACTGAGACATGGATTCCATCAACTAACTATTACTTCGCCAATGTATATTATTATTATCCAATTTACCAGGCATATTGACCCACGAAAGAATCTCGCCTTTTAATAAATCAAAACAATAATAATATACACAACTAATAATAATTATATCAAGATTAAGAGTATAAGTACATTTAATGGCTAGAGAGTTTATTTTATTAAGTCAGTATAAAATACTTATCTCTACCTGGTCCGTTCAATACATACAAAATGTACTAGCACAAGAAGTTGGAATTAAACCATTCCCATAATCAAGATTAATTATATTTAATCTTGTGCTACAATCATTCCTGATGGTTTGTCCAATTCCATCATTAGATTGTGAACTCAAACTTTATACTTATAAGAACCGATGATTTAATCTTCCGTGTATAAGCTAAACTCTATACACTAAATCATCTACTATATAAGCAAAGGACACAGACTATTATATGATCTATTTAAAACTTTATTAAAACTGAATAAACAATTATTTCATAATAAATACTATATCTAAACCAAACTCATGGTTAATAGTATATATCCCAACAATATGTGGGTCACACTAGAAGTCTCTACCAGAGACGGTAAATTTTTAACAATTTCTTCTATCAAAGGTACTCTTTCATTTATGAGACATTTTTTTTTCTTCAAAAAATTAACCTTAAAAAACTGTTTAATCATAACATTTATATTTTGTACATGTTTGGTTTATGTATCTAAAATTTTTATTGTTTGTTAAACTCTATATTCGGTTAAACACTATCACATGCACAACAAATAATTAAGACAATCCTTACGAAAAGAACAACAATCTAGTAAAGATCCAATCAACGAATCGTGAAAATTATAAACCTCTGCTACTAAAAAAAGAAAACTATTTTCACAAGAAAAAAGAAAAAGTAGCCGAGAGAACAAGGTATTGCGCGTTCAAGCAGAGTCCGGAAAGCATCTCAAGGGGTGCGATGTAGACATTCTAAACTAATGCACATATTAATTGATGTTACGGCTCAAATCCGTAACCTATAGGCACATATACAACTTTATTATTGCTCTAGGGCCCAATCTATTTTCTAAAGAAGTGTCCCGTAAAAAACAAAATATAAAACCTAGCCGAGTAGTGACTACATGTGTTACATTTCTACTGACTAATATAAGTAGAATTACATGTATATTCATTGTCCATATATTCTTAGGTTGTCATATCTGGTCATTGAGCATTTCTAATTATTTGTTAAACTAGTCCTGTGATAGAAACTGATTGATAGCTAACAACATAGTGTTTTGCCACATTCTCCAGTTCATGCTAGCCTCACATGTTGATTATCTCACATTTTAAAAATAGTTTAATCATGATTAAGCACGACGTTGTTTCAAAAATTTGCAAACAACTAAACAATATCTGTTTCGGTACTTGGAAGTCAGTTAAAGTCTACTTATTGATAGCTTGTAAAATAAGTTTGTATAAATCCATGGAGTAAAAACAAAAGGACCGTGAATTCATAAATTCAAAAATATTACTATAAAATTAATCATAGAGTCTATGCTTAGCTAATTAGCTTATCTACTGCGATTAATCATGAGGTCCCATGCTTCGTAATGGAGTTGTTCCCATTCACGGGTGAAAAAATTGGCCAAAAAGTAATCCATCTTTTTTTGGATGCATTTAAAAGGACAAAATAAATTAAATAACTTAAATTCTCTTACTCCATCCGTCCAAAATTTATGTGACGTATTTGTATTTCGAGAGTCAAACAAATTATACATTGACTTTTTTCATATGCTCTTTAATAATTAACTTATTGTGACTTATAATACTTTTTATATAATTTTTAAATAAATAAATTTATTTCTGTATACCAGTAATACCAGGGGCGATGTCTATCCCGATTCCCCGATGAGAGAACGAAGGGGAGCACAGATCCGGGAGATTGCAATCGAGGTCAGAGACCTTTCGTATCGAAACCCTGAAAGAGTGAACGGATATCCGACATCGGACATGGTAAAGCGACACGTCCCGGGCCGAGTGTAAGTTCTAGGCCTCGGGAGACACGGTGAACGGTTATGTATGATGGATAGAGGACCGTAATACTCGCCCTCAACCGGATATCACGACACGAATCTCGCTCGATATCGTTTATGGATCAACAATTACCGGGAAAAGAAGATGTTTACCTTTTTTAAACTTATACTATGATTGAAACTCCCCTACTATATAAAGGGGAAGTTGTTTTTGATAAGACACATTGTAACACACAATTCAAGGCAATAAAAGTTTATTTTTACTTTGTAGCTACTGTTGAGAACCTTGTTCACTTATTCTGTTCTTCATTCACGACTGGGCTCGACCCGAGGGTCCAATCGGGGATGAGGTCGCTATTCAATCTAAGTTTAGTCTTGGTCATAACATCGCAATTGGTTTGATTGTTTATTTCTCCTCTAATTCATTTATTATATATTCTTAATAGTTCGTATTGAATTAAACCACATATCCTTAAAACCGCACATAAATTAATTGTTACCCAATTTTGGGGTAAATAGTTTGGCGCCAACCGTGGGGCAAAGGATAATAGTGGTGAGTTGATACTAATCTCCATGACATATTTTATTTTATTCTTGTTCTTTGAAATCTTAATTTCAGGTCAGCCTAAAAATGTCAAACTCTTAGTCTGCTCACTAAAACGTTGACGCTAAGTCTGGCCATGACGGCGAAAATAAAAATTTGGTGCCCAACAACGATGTACCTACTGCTGATCCCAACTGTAACGACCCGACCGGTCGTTTTAAGCTTTGGCCCATTCTTCGGCGGTTTGATGCCATGAACAGCTTCACTTCAGGTATTATGACTTGTACGCATCGTCGGAATTGAACTTCGGGAAGTTCAGAGTTGATTTGAAAAGAAAATTCTCATTTTAGAAGCCTTAAATTAAAAGAATTAGCTAAGATCAGATTTGTGAGTAAACGACCTCGGAATCAGGATTCAAAGGTTCCAGCAGGTTCGTATGATCATTTCGGACTTGGGCATATGTCCGGGTCGGGTTTTGGATAACTCGAGAATGTTTTGGCGCCTATTGTGGAAGTTAGCATTTTGGAAGAAATTTCATACGTTTGGGTTGAAGCGCATTTCAATGTTATCGATGTCCGTTTGGGATTCCGAGTCTGGGAAAGCTCCGTATGGTGATTCTGGAGTTAGGAGCGTGATCGGAAGTGAATTCGGAGGTTCGTAGGTCATTTTGAAGTCATTTGGCTAAAGATAGAAATTTGAAGGTTTTTTTGAGAAGCTTGACCGGAAGTGGACTTTTGATATCGGTGTCGGATTCCGATTCTGGAAGTTGGAGTAGGTCCGTAGTATCAAATATGACTTGTGTGCAAAATTTGGGGTCAATCGGTCGTGATTTGATAGGTTTAAACATTGATAGTTGAAGTTTGAAATTCTAAAGTTCATAAATCTTAGATTGGAGGTCGATTCATGATTTTAGCGTTATTTGATATGATTTGAGGCCTCGAGCAAGTCCGTAATGTGTTTTGGACTAGTTGGTATGATTGGTTGGGGTCTCGAGGGCCTGGGGTGGATTCTGGGTGGTTAACGGAACAAAAATGGAATTTTTGGAAGGTTGAACTTGCTGGTTGTTGTCATAACCGCACCTGCGAGAATTGGGCCGCAGGTGCGGAGCCGCAGAAGCGGCCAGAAGAGCCGCAGATGCGGTTTTGGACTGAAAGTGAAGGGACCGCAAATGCGGTCGTTTTTTCGCAGATGCGGGACCACACCAACTGTGGAGAAGATGCAGAAGCGGAAAAAGGGCAGCCTGGGAAGGACCGCAAATGCAGTAGTGGGTCCGCACCTACGGAACCGCAGAAGCGGTCGAGGGACCACAGGTGCGGAAAGTGCTGGAGGTAGAGAGGTGTTTTAAAAATCGGGATTTGGCCATTTTCTCTCGTATTTTCTTGGCTTGGGCGATTTTTGGGAGAGCTTCAAGCGGGATTATTCATCATTAACGATAAGGTAAGCTAATCCCATCCATCTTGAGTTAAATACATCGATTATGTATGGATTTTAGCATGTAAATTGGTAGAAATTTGGGGTTTTGGTAGAAAGACCTAGAAATTTATATTCTTGGAATTTGACCGCGATTTTGGGTATGGAATTGAGAGTAAATTATATATTTGAGTTCGTGAAATTATGGGTAAGATTAATCTTCGAAATTTTCGGAATCCGGGCACGTGGGCCCGAGGGTAATTTTGTCAACTTTTCGATCGGGGTTAGGAATTGTTATAAATTGGATTGTAATGATTAATTGAGCGTATATTAATGGATTTGCATAATTATTGACTAATTTGGAGCGTTGTACATCAATTTGAGTCTTCGGAAGAGCGTGGAATGTCGGTTATGGATCTTCGAAGCGAGGTGAGTCTCCTTTCTAACCTTGTAAGAGGGAATTGTCTCCATAGGTGAGTTAATTAGTTATATGCTCCTACTTGTGGGGGCTACTATGCACGAGGTGACGAGAGTCCATGCGTAGCTACTATTATGCTATTATCTGAGTAGTTTAGGACCCAAGAGCATGTTATACTTGGATTATTTGCGAACTTATTGACAGTTTGAATTGCTTAAATCACATTGAATTAGTAAATGAATTTCTAAACTGATGAAACTTCATTTTTCTTAAATTGTTAAAAGAGGATTGGCTTTCTTTGGAAAATTTCTCCGTGTGGACTTCTTGGTTGCCAGTTTGTATATGTTTATTTTTGGAGCGGGCCGAACGCCTTGGCAAATTAAATAGATGCATCTATGGTTCGTGTCGTTCGACCCTCGGCAGTGCACGGTTTAAATTTTAGAAGCCTTAAATTGAAAGAATTAGCTAAGATCTAGAGATTCAGTATTTTATTCCCGGAAGGGGAAAGGCAATCGGGCTGAGAATGTCTAGGTTTGGGTTGATGGGGTAACAAGACTTGGTGATTGCGGGCATGGTAGAGTTTTCTTCTATAATGAGGTATCGTTGTCCTTATTGAATGTACTAAATTCGCTGGTGTTATGATCTTCTACAATTCACATTTGGAGCAGGATATTGCAAGACAGTATTGAAGAAGTGACGGTCAGAGATCACGGGGTGCGGTGGTTTAGGATTGAGTCGGTGTTTCTAATGTCGACGACTCGAGAAAGATGATCTTCGGAAAGGTTTAGAGTTAGTTGACTTGTGGGTTCAAGTGCTACGAAGGTAGATTTTATTTGAGGCAACAATTGAGTAGCAAAGTATGAGGAAGGACATGAGGGAGGTGTCAGGTGGTGGCTAAAATTTCTGGAAGGCCAGGTAAGAAGCGCGGGTCGAGTAGTTGATTAAAGAAGCGAGTTTTCCCAAAGTGGGAGAGTGGCGAAGTTGCTTATAGGCTTGGTAGTAGGATGACTACGTACTTTAAGGAGAGTTCGAAACGACTTGGGGATTTTAGTGATTGGTGATTGGGGTTTATGGAGTTAATCTGAAGTATGGGCTATTATGCGGCAAAAGATTTGATATAACGGGAAGGAGCTTCTTGAAATGAAGAAGGATACCGCATAACTTCAAATCGGAAGGTTGTTACCGCACATTTAAGTGATGTCCGCGAGGGATGAATGGACTTGTGCAGCTAGAGAGTGAGCTAGGACTCAGGATGGGTTATTGACGTCTTAGTGGTTGTACTCTGTGCAACAGCATTGGAAGATGTTGGGAAGTGATTTCCACAGGTAGGTTATTCCCTGTGAGCAAGCTAGCGGTCGCATGGTTGACGAAGTTTCTACAAGGAATTCTAATTCAGCAAAGAAATCGGTCGTGTAAATGTGGTTGAGGATTCAGAGTATAAAAAGGGGGTTTTACAGAAAGATTCCGAGAATTTTGGCGGTTGATTGCGTAAGGTTATGTCAATAAGAGATAAAGAATTCTGGTGAGTTCTAGAGTTGTGTAATAGTGGCTTCAAGCTAAGTGGGAGAGTCCCACCGCCTAAGATTGGGTTGCATGGTTAACTACTTGCGAGGTTTCTAGTTATTAGCACATCGATGGGTTATTTCAGCTACGAGAAAAGATCATAAGTGGTGATTTGAGCAAGGAATGGTTAAAGGTGTGCTATGGTTGGCCTTATTGGCTCATGTTCAGACTTGGGGAAGGATTCAGGATTTATGCCTTGTATAGATATGGGTTTCAAGGGAAGTGATTATGCCGAGTGCTTCGTCGAGAGGGTATTCATGTGCTATTAGATTCATGGAGTTTTTTATATTCGGGGCCAAGTCAGAGCGAGCGACTCTCAGCAACAGTCCTAGTGAATTAAAAGGTTAAAGTGTGATGCCTAAGGATTTCGAGCCTATAGGTACGGCTAAGAATCAAGCTTGGTAGCAGCTTATGAGAAGAGGCCCAGAATGATCTATGATGTGTTGGCTTGCAGTGTAGCACTTGGGATATATGAAATGGTTCGTGGAATTTGAGACAGCATGGTCTCATGATTCAAGGTCACTCGGGACGAGTTCGGATGGAGTGTGTATGTGTTGAATGGAGTTATTATTTTTACTAAGACAATCAGGGTAAATCAAAGGAAGATAGATTGGTTAGCCACAGTTGAGTTGGCATATTGGTGGTAGAGATCAGTTCCTTCAGCGTGATCAAGTTATGCATGTGAATTATGGCGGTACGTGTGAGGCTTGTCGGCCGCCGTAATTGATGTTATTCAGAAGCATTCTACGCTTATGGCATGTTATGTGTAGGCGGATCCCAGAAGGGCTATGGTGGCTTAGACTACTACTTAGAGATTTGCATATTCTACGGCTATGAGAATTCGCCTGTGTGTTACTATGGTTCTTCTAAAGTGAGTTAAGTGAAAAGTTTTTATATGAGGAGGTGTTAACCTATTAGTGGTTCCGGAGTTATGATAAAAAGCGTATTCTATTGTATAGTGGCATGTTAGGTGCAACGAGTAGTATGGAATTTGAAGTGAGGATCAAAGTTGCAGTTCGGTGTTGAAAAGGATGTCACGAGCTCGGATGAGCAGGAAAGGAGTTTTGATGTTTAAGGCAAGTTGGTATTGTCTTCAGCGTCACCTGAGATCGGTATTTCGCGAAAAAGGCCTTGCATCCTGGTTAAGGATTCTTGATCGCTTTTCAGCATTAGTGCGGCCAGTGGTTTGGATGTACGGACCTGTTGTTTGTTATGGTAGGTTGTGGGAGCGTGTCCCACAGGAAGATTGTATAAGTGTGGCATGTAGTCACTTGATTGATTAAAGATTTAAACCAAGTATGAAGATTTTGGTGGTATCATTAATTTGGGAACTTATGCCTGGAGGGCACTCGATTTATTGAGTTGTGGACTATGGAGGTTTTCTCCAGTTATGATGGTTGATCTTGTGTGTTACGAGAAAAAGGGGGTTATTATGGACCCATGAAGGTCATTAGCCTAGTTGGTGCAATCAGAAATCGACTTGAGGCCTGTGGATGGATTTAATGTGAATATGGGCTCTATATCAGGTCAGATGTATTCAATTCAGCAATGCACTGCTTATGGGAGAGTAGTCGGGGTGTTATTTCGTCGTCAGCTATTCCATGCAATGATGTATTGCGCCGTGTGAGTTGAGAGACGGCTTGGTAAATTGCTTATGTGTTAAGTTTCCGCATTGAGATGATGTTATTCGAGCAAAATGACTCTTGAGATTCAAATCGTATATCGCACCTCAGTTGTGCTTGAGTTTTGTAGCTTATAACGCGATATATCCCCTCAGGGATGGTATTATGCACTTAGCGTGCTCGTGACCGAATTTCGGTATTTTATAGTAATGAGCAATTTAGCTCGATGTGCATCTCTTTATGTGAGTTCTACGTATGAATCGGGTGGCACGCCGCCATGGGTATGTTATTTGGATCGGGTGGCACGCCGCCATAGTTATGTTGTGTGGATCGGGTTGCGCGCCGCAATCGTGTGATGTTCAGTAAAGTTCCCCATATCTATTTTTATGTGTTTTGTTTCCTATTTTATGAGGAAAGCTCGTAGTAGCTGTGAGACTGCATCGCATGTATGATTCACGAGCGAGGTGACTGTTTAGTATGTTGCCCGCTTCGCATATATGATTCGCGACCGGGGTAATCGGGTTTCCTTTTCGGAGTTCGTTTTTCTTTCGTACCGTATTCGAATTGGTAGCCTATTGGCACATTGTGGCATCATATGAGACTTTGGATCATGTTCGGGGTGGCTTCTAGCCGGAGTAGTTCGTACTGGGTGAGTCGAAATCATTGGATTTAGGATCAGTGCAATCTGATCATGTGAAGTACATTAAGAAGTTAAGACCATTATTCGGTTCAGAATGAGGTGAGGGTTCTTGTCAGGAGTATAGACCCGATGATTTTTTGATTCGGTAGTTGGTTATGAATTTCTACACCTATCTTCCGTCGTGGCGGTATTGTAAGAGTTAGAGTAAGAACTATGTATATCCTGAGGTGCATTGTGAGCATCAGATTCGTGGAATTTCGACTACTATGCTCAGAGAATGTAATTGTAGTCTCGTGAGCAAAATGGTACAAGGGGCGAATTCAGCTAAGGTATGCAGTTATGTTCTGGTACATCGTGTAGTGATTTATACGCTGTTCTTGTATTGGGAGCAGGTCTGGTAAAGAATTTCGGATGTTGAAACTGGGCTCTAAGGCTCATTTGTTTGAATAAAAGAGAATATCTTTAGATTTGCTCGAGACAACGTGCTCAACTGAGTTGTGGTGGCACGGGTAGGTGCACAAGGTGCTTAACTGCGATTTCAGACGACTCCAGCGCGGTTCTTAGCACGTTCGAGGATGAACGTATGTTTAAGTGGGAGAGAATGTAACGACCCGACCGGTCGTTTTGAGTTTTGGCCCGTTCTTTGGCGGTTTGAGGCCATGAACAACTTCACTTCAGGTATTATGACTTGTACGCATCGTCGGAATTGGACTTCGAAAAGTTCAGAGTTGATTTGGAAAGAAAATTCTCAGTTTAGAAGCCTTAAGTTGAAAGAATTAGCTAAGACCAGATTTGAGAGTAAACGACCTCGGAATCAGGATTCGAAGGTTCTAGCAGGTTTGTATGATGAATTTGGAGTTGGGCGTATGTCCGGGTCGGGTTTTGGATAACCCGGGAACGTTTTGGCGCCTATTGTGGAAGTTAGCATTTTGGAAGAAATTTCATAAGTTTGAGTTGAATCACATTTCAGTGTTATCGATGTTCGTTTGGGATTCCGAGTCCGGGAATAGCTCTGTATGGTGATTCTGGAGTTGGGAGCGCGATCGGAAGTAAATTCGGAGGTCCGTAGGTCATTTTGAAGTCATTTGGCTAAAGACAAGAATTTGAAGGTTTTTTTGAGAAGTTTGACCGGAAGTGGACTTTTTGATATCGGGGTCGGATTCTGATTCTGGAAGTTGGAGTAGGTCCGTAGTATCAAATATGACTTGTGTGCAAAATTTGCGGTCAATCGGACGTGATTTGATAGGTTTAAACATCGAAAGTTGAAGTTTGAAATTCTAAAGTTCATAAAGCTTGGATTGGAGGTCGATTCATGATTTTAGCGTTGTTTGATATGATTTGAGCCCTCGAGCAAGTCTGTAATATATTTTGGGACTGGTTGGTATGATTGGTTGGGGTCTCGAGGGCCTCGGGTGGATTCCAGGTGGTTAACGGATCGAAAATGGAATTTTTGGAAGGCTGAACTTGCTGGTTGCTGTCATAACCACACCTGCGAGAATTGGGCCGCAGGTGCGAAGCTGCAAAAGCGGCCAGAAGAGCCGCAGATGCAGTTTTGGACTGGAAGTGAAGGGACCGCAGATGCGGTACCATACCTACGGTGGAGAAGACGTAGAAGCAGAAAAAGGG
Organism: Nicotiana sylvestris; assembly: GCF_000393655.2. Classification (NCBI taxonomy): domain Eukaryota; kingdom Viridiplantae; phylum Streptophyta; class Magnoliopsida; order Solanales; family Solanaceae; genus Nicotiana; species Nicotiana sylvestris. The sequence continues at coordinate 199,014,609 of NC_091062.1, forward strand.
CAGCTTGGGAAGGACCGCAGATGCGGTAGTGGGGCCGCACCTGCGGAATCGCAGAAGCGGTCGAGGGACCGCAGGTGCGGAAAGTGCTGGAGGCAGAGAGGTGTTTTAAAAATCGGGATTTGGATATTTTCTCTTATATTTTCTTGGCTTGGGCGATTGTTGGGAGAGCTTCAAATGGGATTTTTCATCATCAACGATAAGGTAAGCTAATCCCATCCATCTTGAGTTAAATACATCGATTATGTATGGATTTTAGCATGTAAATTGGTAGAAATTTGGGGTTTTGGTAGAAAGACCTAGAAATTTATATTCTTGGAATTTGACCACGATTTTGGGTATGGAATTGAGAGTAAATTATATATTTGAGTTCGTGGAATTATGGGTAAGCTTAATCTTCGAAAATTTTCGGAATCCGGGCACGTGGGCCCGAGGGAAATTTTGTAAACTTTACGATTGGGGTTAGGAATTGTTATAAATTGGATTGTAATGATTAATTGAGCGTATATTAATGGATTTGCATAATTATTGACCAGGGCTCGGTCACATTCCCTCCCTTTCCTGAAGTGTAGTCCGTCCAAGTAATGGTCGGGTCAAAAACACGGCTAGTCGTTCTTTGTCGGAAAACTCTTCGTGTTTCCAGTCAAAGAGGGGCAGCTGTAAGCACGTGATTTTTGACCCTCCCCGAGAATTTTCACATTTTTAGTGTGAATATGTGAAATTGGGTCTAGTATAGCTATTTTAACTATTTTTACTTTATTTCGTTGCAAAAAGAAAATTTCAAAAAATATATATATAAATTTTAGTTTATGTATTTCTCATAAACTTGAAAAATACAAAAATTGCACTTTATTTTTGTACCTTATATAATTTCGAAAAAATACAAAAATAATAATTCTATTAAAGTTTTATAGGCATTTTTAACTTTGAAAAAATACAAAAATATTACCTCATATTTTATCTTAATATTTAAAAACGAAAATTGCAAAAAAAAATATAGTTTTATTAATATTTTGTAGCTATTTTAAACCTTGAAAAATATTTAAAAATATATAGTTTTGTTTAAATACTAGTCTTATTTTTGGTAGTTATTTTGCTCACATAGGACTAGTTAAGTAACGTGTTCCTATTTCTCGGGTCCGGGCAAAAGAATAATATTCGGGTTTAAACTACCCGGTTTTAGGCCTAATTTTCGGACCGAGCCCATAATAAACCGTGTCCAGGACACGTGGGGAACCCCACCACGCGTGGGGGACATATGCCTTGAACCCCACCACGCGTGGGGCTCATTTTTTGAGGGAAAAACATTACAAATACACGGACAAAACATGAAAGGAGAGGACGGATTTTTGAATTTTTTTGGAGAGGATACCACTGTTCACGCTTCTTCTTCATAAAAGAAGAAGAAGCAAAAACCCTAGACCTCCGGGACTCCCCATCGTCAAAAAAAACCAACAGACCCCCTCCTCAACCCAACACCACCCGTCCCCTCCAACTCCGTCGATTGCCCGACGACCAAACCGACCCGTCGTCACCCCGCCAAACACTCCATCGTCGACCCTCCGTCAAACCCAACCAGCCCGCCTCCATGAACGACCACCCAACTCCTCCATCGCCTACCACTGTCCAAACGCCATGACCCGCGTCGACCACCACCTCCTCACGTCGCCACCAACCTCCTCAGCGTCGTCACCCCCACCAAACACTCCGTCGTCGACCACTGCCCAAACTGCGTCGCCCAACCACCCCCCGTCGCCAACTGCCCAAACGACCTCTCCAACTGCTGCTTCAAATACACAGAGGTCGCGCCGGAAAAATATAGCAACGACCAGCTCCTGGACACTGTCCAAACACCGCCATAACCATCTCCTTCCTCCTCCTTGAATCCGCCATTGTTGCCGTTGCGAGCTCCACAGTCGTCGACCAAACAAGCCGTCAGTGAGGTCGAGTCGAGGTCGAGTTCCAGTCCAAAGCCCAAAAAGCTGAGTCGAGTTCCAGTCCAAAGTCCAAAGTTGAGTCGAGGTCCGGTTCGTCGAGTTTGTTCCGGGGTTTTCGTTGTTGTTCCTTGTTCGGTGAAGTCCGGTTCGAGTTCCGTAGAAAGCACTGTTTGTCGTTCTAGGATTGTCGAGGTTCGAAGGTTGGTGTTCTTCGTCCTTTGCTTCATTTCATTCATTTTGCATATTATTGTTCAAGGCAATAAATGAAAATATTCTATATTTATAAATGTCAACGATGCAATTTTTGTTGTTGTGTTAAGAATGGTATTTTTATGTTTAGTTACTGCATGCTTAAAGTAAATATGAGCATACGAACGAGGTTATTCTATTTTTTCATTTTTACCATGAATATTATTACCTGTTAGAATCGTTTTGTTCGTTTAATCTTGGATGGCTTCACTAGTAGGAAATCGTAGTTGTTTTAAGTTTGCCCTTAAATAGTAAAAATGAGACGAGCCTTGCAAAAAATAAAAAAAAATAAAAAAAAAAGAAAAAGAAAAAATGCACAAGCCGTGGGGCCCTCTAAATGCATATATCGAATACTTAGATTCCGGGACGGGCCGTTTAGCAAGTTTCACGGCCCTACCCAAAAATAATAATGCGCTAGTTGCTTTAGGCGCGCCTTTAATAATGTTATCTCCCTAAACTCGGGTGCACATTTATGTGACCCAAATCCAAATCTCAACGGAGTCGAAATATGTCTCTAGTCACGGGCGCATTGATTGTGGCGCGGCCCGAGATGCATTTCCATGACGTTGCAAATTCTTAAAAAAAATAAGAATGAGATGAGCCTCGCCGAATAAAAATACAGATTGCGGGGCCCTCAGTAAATACTTGTTTAAAATTACTTAGAATTCAGGAGGGTTGTTTAGCGAATTTCACGGCCTCCGCAAAATAATAACGCTATAGTCTCTTTAGGCGCACCTTTAATAATCTAATTTTCTTAAACTCGGGTGTGCATTTCATGCGACCCAAATCCAAATCCTAAAACATCAAATAAAATATGTTTCGGATTGTGGGTGCATTTCATGTGACACAGTCCAAAGATATATTTTAAGCGATGTTCACATTCTTGTAAAAACAATAATAATAAAGCGGTTAAAAGATAAATTTGCACATAAGTTCATAGTGTATTAAAAATCAGATAAATAAGCCAAATATAACAGTTGAGCGACCGTGCTAGAACCACGGAACTCGGGAATGCCTAACACCTTCTCCCGGGTTAACAGAATTCCTTATCTAGATTTCTGGTACGCAGACTGTAATATAGAGTCATTATTTTCCTCGATTCGGGATTAAAATTGGTGACTTGGGACACCCTAAATCTCCCAAGTGGCGACTCTGAAATAAACAAATAAATCCCGTTTCGATTGTCCTTTAATTGGAAAAACTCCCCTTGCGCCCCTCGGGCGCGGAAAAAGGAGGTGTGACAGCTCTGGCGACTCTGCTGGGGATGTGACACCCAGAACCACTGGTTCAGGGTTAAGAATTCGAGCTTAGAATAATTGTTATTATTTGGCTTTATTTATTATCTGATTATTACATGTTTTGAGCCTAATGTGCTAAATGCTGCTTTTACCGCTTTGATATTATTTGAACTGTATATAAACTGTGCCGAAACCTTTCTCTTCTTACCTCCGGGGATGTGCTTACTGGTTGAGACTCCCTATTCTGTTAGTGTCATACCCTAAATAAAAGAGGCTCGGAAAGTTTCTAAGCCGGCTGGCCTTTTGGTTCCCGGAAAGGAGCTCCTTCCTCAGCTCGAGTTGTCCGCTCGGGTACACTGTCTAGAACACCGACCCAGGTTTTTGAACCTAGTATAACAAAGCCACATGCCGGATCCCTAGTAGGAACGTTTATTTGCATCATGTGCATTTGACTTAGGGGACTCAACATAGGGGTTGGGTCCGTCTAGGACAAGCAACCTGAAAATAATAGACAATCTTTCGGCATCCTATGTGCTACATGTTGTATTTAGTCAAGGGCGTATGGGTCATTTGGTCATTTCCAGCATGATGTTATTTTAATCAAAGCATGGGGAACATTTGTGGAATCCAAGAAGCCTTGGAATTCCCTATGTCCCCCACGCTTGCTTTTTGGGAAAGCACATGGGGAACATTTGTGGAATCCAAGAAGTCTTGGAATTCCCATATGTCCCCCACGCTTCATATGTTGGGAAAAGCGCATGGGGAGCATTTGCGGAATCCAAGAAGTCTTGGAAATCGTTATGTCTCCCATGCCACATTTTTGAAAGAAATAATAAAAATAAATAAAAGTATTGGAAAAATCAAAAAGATTTTATATGTTGTCATCATTTTCCACAAATTAGAAAATCGTGAAAAGATGAGAAAATGGCAGTGTGGAGATATAACTACTTATTTTTAGAGGTAAAAAACCAATGTCCAAGTAGTATCGAAACCCTGCCGAAATTTTGAGAAAATGAAAAGAAATGTCTTATTGGTTTGTTATATTAAAAGCAAAGGAAGAATAAAAAAAAAAATCACCATTGTTCTGTCTGTTTTTTTTTATTTTATTTTGTTTGTCTATGAAAATGCCAGAAATAAAAATAAAAAGAGTTTTATTATTTGTTCCAAAAATAAGTATATATATAATCCAAAAAAAAAAATTCAAAAGAAAGTTCAAAATTCAAAAAAGATAAAATAGATAAATAAAAATCCGAAAATATTTTGATTCTTCTTTAGAAAATTCAGAAAAAAAAAACATTTTAGAAGCATTTCTTTTATTAAAGGTAAAATTCCAAAAAATATTTTCTTCTTCTTCTTTAGAATAAAAAAAAGAAGCAAATGAAATTCAAAAATATATCTTAGAAGTGTTTCTTTTAAAAAGAAAATCAATCAAAAATAAAAAATTATACTTCCTTTCTTCTTTTAAAGTAGTTCTTTCAAATTCAAAAAAAGTTAGTTCATCTACTTATCCTTGATCGACCGAACTACGCGGGTTTGATTCTCACCGGGTGTGAGATACGTAGGCAACCCTCATCGGGTCCAACCCCACCTTCTCAAAAAAGAAGGAATGTTTTATGTTTTTCGTTAATTTGTTTGTTTGTTATGAATGAAAAATAATAGTCTATTTGATTGTTGTGGGAAAAATAACAAAAACAAAAAATATAGAAAATGGAAAAGGTCCTCTCAAAAATAGTTTAATCACCCGAACTACGCGGGTTTGATTCTCACCGGATGTGAGATACGTAGGCAACCCTCATCGGGTCCAACCCCACCTTTGCTAAAATAGCCAAAAACAAAAAAAATAATAATAAAAGAATAACATGTCAAATTTTAATTTTGTCATAAAGAAGTCGGGTGACGTTGTTTTATCAAGACATAGCCGAATGTTCCCGAGAGGGACGCCGGAAGGCTGACTTTGCATAAACAGCCACCTTTGGGTCATATTTAAGATTTGGTCCAGTTGACCCACACAGCCTTAAAAATCTTCGTCCCCGAGACGTTGAAAGGCCGTGTTCGCAATATTGACTTTTCTAATTTTGAAAAACGATAAAAAGAGTTATAAATAAGTCAGGTGATGTTGTTTTGTCATAAATAGCCGAATGTTCCCAAAAGGGACGCCGGAAGGCTGACTTTGCATAAACAGCCACCTTTGGGTCATGTTTAGGATTTTGGTCCAGTTGACCCACACAGCCTTAAAAAGCTTCGTCCCCGAGACGTCGAAAGGCCGTGTTTGCAATACAAGGTTTTTATCATAATTTGAAAAAAAAATCAAAGAGTCAGCGGTCATGTGAATACCGTCTTTTGTCATAATAAGCCGAGCCAGCTTCGGCCGCGTCTTAAACCGTTCTTGCCGAAATAGCCTTAGAGTATCTTTCAGTTGTCGAAAGGTTATTTTCGTAAAAGAATGGACAAGTTTTAAAGTGTCAAAATAATCCTCCCCGGCCTCAAAATTCATGTGAAAATTGGAAGGGGCCACATTTGCAAAAAATAACCATTTGGTTGCATTTGTCGAACAGAGAAAGGGAGCTGGAATTTTGTTTTTAAGTCTACCAATCTTTTGATTAGAACATGCGGGTTGTTTAATTTTCAAGCTGGTGGGTAATCTTTAAATCCTTAAAACCCAGTTTGTTTTAAATTTTTTTTTTTTTAAAAAAAAATGTGTGTTTAGTGTTGTTTATCTTTTATTGGCAGAACTACGCCTGGTCTGATTCACGCGGGGACGTGATACGCAGGCAATCCCCATAAGATTCGACCGCTTTTAATAAATAAAGAAAAGAAAATGTAAATAAAATAAGACGCGGGGTTTCGCAGAATACTCTAAAAAGAGACGAATGAACAAACCGGGATGACGCATGTGGTTTGAAGCAAAGCATGTAGAAACGGTTAACTGCCTAGGTGCATTGCATCCTCTATGTGTTATGATCAAATCTGTTAAGCTCTAACACTAACAAAGTTTGTTGTTGTCTGATAACCAGACAGTTAGTTGTTAAAGAATTCTGGCAACACATTCATACCAAACCAGATCCAAAGGACCGGTAGCAACAAGCATGACTACTTCAGAGAATAGTAATGAGGAAGAAAGGCCGATGAGCCAGTTGCTAAAAGAGGCAATGGAAAAGATTGAAAGGATGGGACTAGAGATGCATGCAATGCAGCTAGCCCTGGCCAAAACACAAAAGAGCCCTGAGACACTGGGACACATGCCGGAATACCCTCACTCTGGCCCCTCCACAAGCCGCCCAAATCCCCTCTATCATCAAGAAAGAAGCCCTCATGATTCCCAAGCTCCACCACCCCATCAACCTCTCCCAACACCCAATATTCCCATTTTTGTGGGACCTGCATCAGCCCCTTTGCAACGAACGACCAGTGAGCCATTGTTTCAGGCTCACGATACACAATTCTATCCCCCTGAACCTACATTCCATGCACCCGAACCACAGGCTTACAATCCCCATTTGGAAGTCCCGGCAGAGGTTGAGAAGCCGGTTAAGGCCCCTGAACAGGATGAAGTGTTGAGAAAGTTCAAAAGCTTGGAGCAGTCCTTCAGGAACCTGCACGGTTTGGGCAACCAGGTCAGCGTAGCATACAAAGATCTATGCCCTTTCCCAGACGTCCAACTCCCGGCTGGGTTCAAGATGCCTAAGTTTGATTTATATGAAGGGCACGGTGATCCCATGGCACATTTGCGGGGATTCTGTAGCAAAATGAGAGGGGCAGGCGGCAAGGATGAGCTGCTAATAGCTTATTTCGGCCAGAGTCTGAGCGGATCTGCGCTAGAATGGTATACCAGGCAGGATCCCAGTAGGTGGTATACTTGGGATGATCTGGCGCAGGCTTTCGCAAGTCATTTCCAGTACAATCTCGAGATAGTCCCTGACCGTCTCACATTGCTGAGGACTGAAAAGAAGCCCGGGGAAAGTTTTCGTGAGTTTGGTTTCCGCTGGAGAGAACAAGCGGCCAGAGTTGATCCTCCCATGAAAGAGGGAGAAATGGTGGACTACTTCTTGCAAACACTTGATCCAACTTACTTTGGTCACTTGGTGACAACGGTTGGGAAATCCTTCAATGAAGTGGTAAAGATAGGGGTCATGATAGAGGAGGGCCTAAGGTCTGACAAAATCCTAAATTACTCAGCGCTCAAGGCAACGACCCAAGCTATTCAGAGCGGCGCGGGAGGTGTGCTCGAGGTCGCATCAGTCGAAGCAGGTACTGGGTCCAAATTCAGAGGTCCTTCCCCTCACTACCAGCCCAGGCCCAGTCATACAAATTATCCACACACTCCATACAACCTTCCACAACCCTACTACCCACCATTAGAGCCACTCTTTTCAGACCATCATGCCCAAGCCTGCCCCCGAGCTCCACATAATCCGCCTCAGTATTATCCTTCGAACGAGGTCCGGTCGCAGGGTCAACCATCAGGTCACCCCCGCTGGCGAGAGCCAACACCACATAATGTATTCTTGCCTTCACATCGTTTCCAAGCACCCAACGACCCTAGAAAACAGGGGCATGGGGGAAAACAAAGGCAAGGAAACAATTTCACGCCAATTGGGGAGTCCTACGCAAGTTTGTTTGAAAAGCTAAAGCTTTCAGGACTGATTGAGCCGCTCCTTGGCTATACTCCAGATCCATATGCAAAAGGGTTCAATCCTGCTGTACGATGCATGTACCACTCTAATGTCCAAGGACATAGCATTGAAGATTGTCGTTCTTTGAAAAAGGAAATCGAAAGAATGATTCAGGAAGGGGCAATTGTGATCGACGACAGTGACAGGGAGCAGGCGAATCATCTTGAGAACTTGTTGATTGATGTTGATAATACTGAAGTTGGGGATGGTCTTGGCAATGTTGATATAGAGATCAATGGCTAAAATGTCATGCTTTGCAGTTGGAAAGACACTCCATTTTGGGTCAACCGGAGAGGATCTTTGATGGTCTATTTTGTTGTCATTTCCGCTGTTCGGATTATTAGGATTGTCATTTCGGATTTGTCTTGTGTCAAACCTTCCTATCTTTCCATTTTGACATATAAGTTTGTTTAAGTTTTGTCGAGGCTGGGTTAGAATTTTATTCTGGTTGTTTTGTTTGTCTGGTCATTCAAACCATTTCACCGGTAATCTAATGCAAAATCCGGTCCTTTTTATTTCAAGTTTTGTTTAGTCCTTTTATCATTTTTTATTCAATACCGATTCTAGGGACATGACATGCGCACCCAATTTGGGCCTAGTCTTTAAAGTTAATCATAAAACCCCAGAAAGGCGATCAAACCATTTAAAGAAAATAAGGACGGTTTGAGATTATTTGGAGCCCGAGTCATGTGGAACTGGGGCAAGTTAAACACAAAGAAAACCGTTAAAGAAAGATTCGCCTAAATTGGCATGAGGGTCGTTCATAATAATGAGAATGAGAGTGTCGCCCAACGGTGTTTTAGAAGTGACAAATGAACAAACAGATGTTGAATATAATTGTCAAGTCCGGCACCATCGGAAGAGCTATAAATCTATGGTTTAATTGTGTCGTTTGCACTTGGCATGTGTTGAAGACTGGAATGACGAAGGCATTTTGTTCTGCTACCCAAACACTTTATCCTTCGTTACCCCTTTTGAGCCTTATGTATTTTTCTTTCATACCCCTCGTTCGGAATCAGTAACAACGAAAAAAAAAAAAAAAAGAGAAAGGAAGAAAACAACAAAACGAAAAAAGAGAAAAAAAGGGGAAAAAGAAAAGAAAAGAAAAATGATAAAAAGCAAAAAAAAAAAAGGAAAGTCAAAAGAAAAAGAGGAATTGGGAACTACGTTTGACCTGATTCCTCAAAGAGGATACGTAGGCGCTTCACGGCTCGGTCATAGTTTTGAAAAATGAAAAAAAATCAATTAAAATATCCCCAAGCAAGAAACTGGGGCAAAAGTTGCGTTTGTTGTAAATAAATCTAATTCCGAAGGTTGTAATTAATAACCCAAAATTAATGCATTTTTTGAGCCTTTTATACCCTTTCTTTCTAGCCCTATCCAAAACCCACATTACGGTCCAAAGAAAGACCTTCTGACCAGTCTTCAAAAGATGCCAAGTCAGACAAATAAGATTCTTACCGGCGAACATAACATTCTGTTTCCACAACAGAAGGGACTCTAATCTCCAGCAGAAAGAGTCATGCCGACGACACTCCAAATCCCCAGCTGGAAAATGATACAAATGAGAGAGTCTTATCGGTGAAAACCTTCACAGGCACCATAAGGCGATGAAAGCTGAGAGAAAACCAAAATGAGAGAGGCTTGATAGTGAAAACCCTTCGGGCACTGCAAGTCGAATAAGATTGGGAATCAGATGGGGAATCGCCAATTGAGGATCTTGAAAGATGATTGGCGGTAAAGGATAGGCCACATACGCATGTCATGGCCATTAGAGTCGGTATCTGCATTTGATAGGGTTTTTATTTATAGTTTCTTTTGTTAAAGAGTCATGTTTCTTCCTTTGTCTTTTTATCCTGTTCCCTTTCATCTTTTTCCTTTCATAGAAAAATCCCCAATAGAGTATGTCTGGTCAGAACAGGTATGAAATGACTTCAAATAGGCCATCAGCTTTCCAAAATGAGATCTGACTAGTACATCCAAGTGGTATAGTCAGTAGGGAGCAAACGCGAGGCCAGTGTCAAGAAACATATCCCCAGCAAAGGGAATTGACAAAAGGATTGACAAGCGTCAAGAGGGATATCCTTGCCAAAACCAAGGTTATAAACCTCAAAGCAAGGAGAGCAGTGAGCATGATTTGGCGAAATCAATGCTAGACTAAAAGGTCGGGGAAAATGCCAGTTTCCAAGCTATGCCACAAAAGAAGAGGGATATCCCCCAGCAGGAAGGGATTATCCCTAGCACATAATATCATCCCCAACAAGTTGTGCAACGCAAAGCAAGGAAGGAAAAAAGGAAAAGCCATCCCATTGGGAGTATCACAACCAACCACCATGTTTTAAACTAACAATTTTGTTTGATTTGGAACAGGTAAGGGAAATGGCATTGAGGCAGAAACGCATGCCACAAGGGATATTATCAAACTGGGGCAGAAAATTTTCCTTCCATTTAGAAAATTTTCTGGAAGTCAGGTACCCCCAGCTGATAACATTTTACCCCCCAACAGGTAAGTAAATCAAGGGAGGTATTCTTTGAAGGGAGAAGCTATGCAAAAACAAAACAAAAATAAAAAAGGGAATAGAAAAAAAAAAAAAAAAAAAAGAATAATAATAAAAATGGGGAAGGTAGAAAAGGAAAATTCATCCCAATCCCCAGCAAGTATTCGAGGTAAGACATTTTCAAGTCTTAAGGATATGTCGGGTTCATCCGCCCTCAAATAGGATATGTCGGGTTCATCCGCCCTCAAATAGGATATGTCGGGTTCATCCGCCCTCAAATAGGATATGTCGGGTTCATCCGCCCTCAAATAGGATCTGTCGGGTTCATCCGCCCTCAAATAGGATATGTCGGGTTCATCCGCCCTCAAATAGGATCTGTCGGGTTCATCCGCCCTCAAATAGGATCTGTCGGGTTCATCCGCCCTCAAATAGGATCTGTCGGGTTCATCCGCCCTCAAATAGGATATGTCGGGTTCATCCGCCCTCAAATAGGATATGTCGGGTTCATCCGCCCTCAAATAGGATCTGTCGGGTTCATCCGCCCTCAAATAGGATCTGTCGGGTTCATCCGCCCTCAAATAGGATCTGTCGGGTTCATCCGCCCTCAAATAGGATATGTCGGGTTCATCCGCCCTCAAATAGGATATGTTGGGTTCATCCGCCCTCAAATAGGATATGTCGGGTTCATCCGCCCTCAAATAGGATCTGTTGGGTTCATCCGCCCTCAAATAGGATCTGTTGGTTTCAGTCTTTTTATTTCAGGTTTTACCAGGCGCCCACCTGTATAATGAGAGGAATACATTCAGTCTTTACTTTTAAGTGTTGAAACCAGGCGCCCACCTGTATAATGAGAGGCATAAATTCAGTCTTTACTTTTAAGTGTTGAAACCAGGCGCCCACCTGTATAATGAGAGGAATACATTCAGTCTTTACTTTTAAGTGTTGAAGCCAGGCGCCCATCTGTATAATGAGAGGCATAAATTCAGTCTTTACTTTTCAAGTGTTGAAATCGGGAGCCCGCCCAGATAACAGAGGCATACATTCCACGTTTTTACCCATAGGAGATGCATTTCCTCCTAAGTTCAGTTTTACCATAGGAGACGCACTTCCTAAATTCAGTTCTACCAATAGGAGACGCACTTCCTAAATCCATTCACCAATAGGAGACGCACTTCCTAAGTTAATTTCACCGATAGGAGACGCACTTCCTAAGTTTAATTCACCAATAGGAGACGCACTTCCTAAGCAAGTTTCACCAATAGGAGACGCACTTCCTAAACAAGTTTCACCAATAGGAGACGCACTTCCTAAGTTTATTTCACCAATAGGAGACGCACTTCCTAGTTTCAGTTTCACCAATAGGAGACGCACTTCCTAAGTTTCAGTTTCACCAGTAGGAGACGCACTTCCTAAGCAAGTTTTATCAGTAGGAGACGCACTTCCTAAGATAAGTTTCACCAGTAGGAGACGCACTTCCTAAGCAAGTTTCACCAATAGGAGACGCACTTCCTAAGCAAGTTTCACCAATAGGAGACGCACTTCCTAAACAAGTTTCACCAATAGGAGACGCACTTCCTAAGTTTATTTCACCAATAGGAGACGCACTTCCTAGTTTCAGTTTCACCAATAGGAGACGCACTTCCTAAGTTTCAGTTTCACCAGTAGGAGACGCACTTCCTAAGCAAGTTTCATCAATAGGAGACGCACTTCCTAAGTTCAAGTTTCACCAATAGGAGACGCACTTCCTAAGCAAGTTTCATCAATAGGAGACGCACTTCCTAAGTTATTTTCACCATAGGAGACGCACTTCCTAAAGCAAGTTTCACCAATAGGAGACGCACTTCCTATGTTCAAGTTTCACCATAGGAGACGCACTTCCTAAAGCAAGTTTCACCAATAGGAGACGCACTTCCTAAGCAAGTTTCATCAATAGGAGACGCACTTCCTAAGTTATTTTCACCATAGGAGACGCACTTCCTAAAGCAAGTTTCACCAATAGGAGACGCACTTCCTATGTTCAAGTTTCACCATAGGAGACGCACTTCCTAAAGCAAGTTTCACCAATAGGAGACGCACTTCCTAAGCAAGTTTCATCAATAGGAGACGCACTTCCTAAGTTATTTTCACCATAGGAGACGCACTTCCTAAAGCAAGTTTCACCAATAGGAGACGCACTTCCTATGTTCAAGTTTCACCATAGGAGACGCACTTCCTAAAAGCAAGTTTCACCAATAGGAGACGCACTTCCTAAGTTCATTTCACCCATAGGAGACGCACTTCCTAAGTCAGTTTCACCATAGGAGACGCACTTCCTAAAGTTCAGTTTCACCATAGGAGACGCACTTCCTAAGCAAGTTTTACCAGTAGGAGACGCACTTCCTAAGATAAGTTTCACCAGTAGGAGACGCACTTCCTAAGTTCAGTTTCACCAATAGGAGACGCACTTCCTAAAAAGATTTCACCCCTAGGAGATGCACTTCCTAGTTTGATTCATTTTTAAGTTCGACCATAGGAGACACAATTCCTAGTCCAGTTTTGAAGTTTACCCGTAGGAGACGCACTTCCTAATCAAGGTCTTTCAGGTTCATAGGAGACACACTTCCTAGTTCTAGTCACTAGAGTTTTCACCCTTAGGAGATGCACTTCCTAGTTTAGCTCATTCCGATTCAACCATAGAAGACACACTTTCTAGTTTGAGTCATTGAGGTTTTATTTTAGCAGACACATTTGCTAGCAAGAGTTTTGGTTTTACTCATAGGAGATGCACATCCTAGCCTAGTCTTTAGTTCACTCTCATCATTGCATCAGTAGTGTAAGTGAGTTACAATTTTGCTAACGACTCACAAACCTTCCCAGCACAAACTGGGTTAGGAAATTTTGTTTGTTTTGTTTGTTTTGATTGTCAGGGACCCGCCTGTAGAACGGAGAAAACATTTTTCAAAATCAAGCAGTGACCCACTGGAGAGCAGAAGGATTACAACAAAAATCCCCAGCACTCAATCCAAGATAGAAGCAACAAGAATCTCGCCCCAAGGATGCGAGTCAACAGTCTGAGAGGGTCAACAAAAGCTAGTCACAAAAAAACAAAAAGAAAAAAAGAAGAAAAAGAAAAAGAGAAAAATGAATGAATCCGAAGCACGGAAGTGGAGAACAGATGTGATCTGCTCAAGAACTAGCGCCTACAACTAGCAAGTATCAAGATTCAAATCCAAAGTCTGTATGAAGCACCATTCAAGACTCAAGACCAAGTTTCAGAAGACTTAAGAGATAGGAATCCTTGTAACTAGTAGCTGATAGGCTTAGTTAGTCTTTTTCAGTTTTCATTTTTGTTGTAATGACAGGACCGCGGACCGGAACCTCAACGGAACGGCACCTCGATCGGCTCTTCACCTCGGTACACTTCACTATCTCTCTCATTTCCGAACTACACGTGGCCTGATTCCTGTATAACCAAGGATATGTAGGCAGCTCGGATACCAGGGCTCGGTCACATTCCCTCCCTTTCCTCAAGTGTAGTCCGTCCAAGTAATGGTCGGGTCAAAAACACGTCTAGTCGTTCTTTGTCGGAAAACTCTTCGTGTTTCCAGTCAAAGAGGGGCAGCTGTAAGCACGTGATTTTTGACCCTCCCCGAGAATTTTCACATTTTTAGTGTGAATATGTGAAATTGGGTCTAGTATAGCTATTTTAACTATTTTTACTTTATTTCGTTGCAAAAAGAAAATTTCAAAAAATATATATATAAATTTTAGTTTATGTATTTCTCATAAACTTGAAAAATACAAAAATTGCACTTTATTTTTGTACCTTATATAATTTCGAAAAAATACAAAAATAATAATTCTATTAAAGTTTAATAGGCATTTTTAACTTTGAAAAAATACAAAAATATTACCTCATATTTTATCTTAATATTTAAAAACGAAAATTGCAAAAAAAAATATAGTTTTATTAATATTTTGTAGCTATTTTAAACCTTGAAAAATATTTAAAAATATATAGTTTTGTTTAAATACTAGTCTTATTTTTGGTAGTTATTTTGCTCACATAGGACTAGTTAAGTAACGTGTTCCTATTTCTCGGGTCCGGGCAAAAGAATAATATTCGGGTTTAAACTACCCGGTTTTAGGCCTAATTTTCGGACCGAGCCCATAATAAACCGTGTCCAGGACACGTGGGGAACCCCACCACGCGTGGGGGACATATGCCTTGAACCCCACCACGCGTGGGGCTCATTTTTTGAGGGAAAAACATTACAAATACACGGACAAAACATGAAAGGAGAGGACGGATTTTTGAATTTTTTTGGAGAGGATACCACTGTTCACGCTTCTTCTTCATAAAAGAAGAAGAAGCAAAAACCCTAGACCTCCGGGACTCCCCATCGTCAAAAAAAACCAACAGACCCCCTCCTCAACCCAACACCACCCGTCCCCTCCAACTCCGTCGATTGCCCGACGACCAAACCGACCCGTCGTCACCCCGCCAAACACTCCATCGTCGACCCTCCGTCAAACCCAACCAGCCCGCCTCCATGAACGACCACCCAACTCCTCCATCGCCTACCACTGTCCAAACGCCATGACCCGCGTCGACCACCACCTCCTCACGTCGCCACCAACCTCCTCAGCGTCGTCACCCCCACCAAACACTCCGTCGTCGACCACTGCCCAAACTGCGTCGCCCAACCACCCCCCGTCGCCAACTGCCCAAACGACCTCTCCAACTGCTGCTTCAAATACACAGAGGTCGCGCCGGAAAAATATAGCAACGACCAGCTCCTGGACACTGTCCAAACACCGCCATAACCATCTCCTTCCTCCTCCTTGAATCCGCCATTGTTGCCGTTGCGAGCTCCACAGTCGTCGACCAAACAAGCCGTCAGTGAGGTCGAGTCGAGGTCGAGTTCCAGTCCAAAGCCCAAAAAGCTGAGTCGAGTTCCAGTCCAAAGTCCAAAGTTGAGTCGAGGTCCGGTTCGTCGAGTTTGTTCCGGGGTTTTCGTTGTTGTTCCTTGTTCGGTGAAGTCCGGTTCGAGTTCCGTAGAAAGCACTGTTTGTCGTTCTAGGATTGTCGAGGTTCGAAGGTTGGTGTTCTTCGTCCTTTGCTTCATTTCATTCATTTTGCATATTATTGTTCAAGGCAATAAATGAAAATATTCTATATTTATAAATGTCAACGATGCAATTTTTGTTGTTGTGTTAAGAATGGTATTTTTATGTTTAGTTACTGCATGCTTAAAGTAAATATGAGCATACGAACGAGGTTATTCTATTTTTTCATTTTTACCATGAATATTATTACCTGTTAGAATCGTTTTGTTCGTTTAATCTTGGATGGCTTCACTAGTAGGAAATCGTAGTTGTTTTAAGTTTGCCCTTAAATAGTAAAAATGAGACGAGCCTTGCAAAAAATAAAAAAATAAAAAAAAAAGAAAAAGAAAAAATGCACAAGCCGTGGGGCCCTCTAAATGCATATATCGAATACTTAGATTCCGGGACGGGCCGTTTAGCAAGTTTCACGGCCCTACCCAAAAATAATAATGCGCTAGTTGCTTTAGGCGCGCCTTTAATAATGTTATCTCCCTAAACTCGGGTGCACATTTATGTGACCCAAATCCAAATCTCAACGGAGTCGAAATATGTCTCTAGTCACGGGCGCATTGATTGTGGCGCGGCCCGAGATGCATTTCCATGACGTTGCAAATTCTTAAAAAAAATAAGAATGAGATGAGCCTCGCCGAATAAAAATACAGATTGCGGGGCCCTCAGTAAATACTTGTTTAAAATTACTTAGAATTCAGGAGGGTTGTTTAGCGAATTTCACGGCCTCCGCAAAATAATAACGCTATAGTCTCTTTAGGCGCACCTTTAATAATCTAATTTTCTTAAACTCGGGTGTGCATTTCATGCGACCCAAATCCAAATCCTAAAACATCAAATAAAATATGTTTCGGATTGTGGGTGCATTTCATGTGACACAGTCCAAAGATATATTTTAAGCGATGTTCACATTCTTGTAAAAACAATAATAATAAAGCGGTTAAAAGATAAATTTGCACATAAGTTCATAGTGTATTAAAAATCAGATAAATAAGCCAAATATAACAGTTGAGCGACCGTGCTAGAACCACGGAACTCGGGAATGCCTAACACCTTCTCCCGGGTTAACAGAATTCCTTATCTAGATTTCTGGTACGCAGACTGTAATATAGAGTCATTATTTTCCTCGATTCGGGATTAAAATTGGTGACTTGGGACACCCTAAATCTCCCAAGTGGCGACTCTGAAATAAACAAATAAATCCCGTTTCGATTGTCCTTTAATTGGAAAAAACTCCCCTTGCGCCCCCTCGGGCGCGGAAAAAGGAGGTGTGACACTACGTACGCACGAGGTGACGAGAGTCCGTACGTAGCTACTATTATGCTATTGTCCGGGTAGTTTAGGACCCAAGATCATGTTATACTTGGGTTATTTGTGAACTTATTGACAGCTTGAATTGCTTAAATCACATTGAATTAGTAAATGAATTTCTAAATTGATTAAACTTCTTTTTTCTTAAATGGTTAAAAGAGGATTGGCTTTTTTTAGAAAATTTCTCCGTGTGGACTTCTTGGTTGTCAGTTTATATGTGTTTATTTTTGGAGTGGGTCGAATGCCTCGGCGGATTAAATGGATGCATCTATAGTTCACGCCGCTCGACCCTCGGTAGTGCACAGTTTAAATATTGTTGGATCAGGCCCTACGACCTCGGCATGTTGCTTGCCTTGAAACTCATTGAAGTCGTTGTTGCCTTCTCCCCGTCTTATGAAATTATGTTTAAATAATGAAGAGAAATTTGGAAATTTTCTATAAATGAAAGAATTGCTTACTTGCTTCATTCCATTGAATTATAATCATGTTTATAAAAAATTCCAGATTTACTATATTATCGATATAACATTATTTGGCCACTAGTAAGTGTCGAAGTTGACCTCTCGTCTCTACTTCTTCGAGATTAGACGGGATACTCATTGGGTACACGTTGTTTTCGTACACATACTACACTTGCTGTACATTTTTGTTGCACAGGTTCATATGTGGCTAGTGGCTTAGTGGCATAGCGACTTTGGTTGATACGGAGACTTAGGCGAGGTGCATTCCTCCAGGCGGCCCGCAGCCAGTACAGTCTCTTTCAGTGTATTGTAATTACTTTCTGTCCAATTTGCATTCCGGACAGTTGTTGTGCTTTTATTCGATTCCTTAGTAATTGCTCATGCACTTGTGACACCGGGTTCTAGGATGGTCACGAGATTTTATTTCAGTAGTTAAATTTTGCAAAGACATCCTCATTTACTCAGTTGAGATTATTAATTATTATTTATTTGTTTAAAGGAAATTATTTCAAAATAATTAGATTAAATGAGAATTTATTAATACTTCTGTGGTGGCTTGCCTGATAGTGGTGTCCGGCGCCATCATGACCCTTAGTGGATTTTGAGTCGTGACACTAATAGCGTCCTAGCAACCGACTCGGTCGATGCTAACTTACAAGTGGCCATCAACATCAATTTGCCAACTGATCCAGAAAACAGTATTCTCAGGGGACCCTGACCCAACAACTCCATAACCGCCCGGAGGTGAAGGTGATGGAGTAAGCCTACGACTAATTTTCGAAATGTTGCAGACTCAACAAGTGGTAATAGCGCAACTGCAAAATCAAAGCCACGCCCCTAGCAAGGTCGAGCCTGAATAATCCTAGGAAAGCACTCGAAGAGACGAGCAAATTACCGAGAGACTAGGTGAAGCTGAGCCTGGGATAAATCCCGAGATGCTGAAAATTTTCGAAGAGTTGACAAAATAGGTGGAGTCGGGTGAGAAAAAGATTGAGCCTAATGACAAGAAGGTAAAAACATACTACTCCAGGGTCGATCAGATCCTGAGGCACCCCCGATATTGAAGGGACCAGGCTCCAAAAAGTTTATCCAGAAGCCATTTCCTCTGAGCGCGGCACCAAAGCCGATCCCAAAGAGGTTTTTTATGCCCGACATCCCCAAATATAATGGGATCATAGATCCAAATGAGCATGTGATTGCCTATACATGCATAATCAAGGGAAACGATCTAGAAGATGATGAGATCGAGTCGGTGTTAAGAAGTTTGGGGAGACTTTGTCCAAGGGAGCAATGATATGGTATCACAACTTACCCCCAAATACCATCGATTCCTTTGCTATACTTGCAGATGCTTTTATAAAAGCCCATGCCGGGGCCATCAAGGTCGAGACCAGAAAGTCAAACTTTTTCAATGTCAAACAGAGGGATAACAAGGTGCTTAGGGAGTTCGTGTCAAGGTTCCAGATGGAACGGATGGACGTACCACCGATTGCAGATCATTGGGTCGTTCGGACATTCACTCAGGGGCTCAATCCCCAAAGATACTTGGCTTCTCAACAGCTAAAAGAAAATATTAGTGGAGTACATGATGGTAACCTGGGCTGACATCCACAACATGTACCGGTCAAAGATCAGGGTCGAGGACGATCAACTCGGGGATCCTTTTGGATCAGTTTACCCCGTCAGGGCTGATAATAGATCTAAGAGAGACATTGATCAAGAGTAAAGACTGGTCCGAGATTAGTATTAATTATATAATGCGGACTGGAGGGGAAATGGATCTAGGCGTCACCCCCATCAGAAATGAGAAAAGAATCGATCAAGGGCCCGGTGGCCGAGGCCTGATGAGCAAGAATGGGTTTGACATATGCCGCTCAGAAGTAGGTAAGCACCGAGATTGACGGAGTACAACTTCAACATGGACGTTGCCAGCATCATATCATCCATAGGGCACATCAAAGAGACCAAGTGGCCCCAACCATTGCAATCTGGTCCTATGCAGAGAGATCCCAATTTGATGTGTAAGTATCACGACACTCACGATCATAGGACCGAAGATTCCCGATAGTTAAGAGAAGTAGTTGTGGGGTTATTCAACAATGGGCACCTCTGTGAATTCCTGAGTGATTGAGCCAAAAATCACTTCAGGGATAGGGACGCCAACAAACAGGTCGAACAAGAGGAGCCTCAACATGTGATCAACATGATCATCGCAGGAGTCGATGTCCCCCAAGGACCAATGATAAAACGCACTAAAGTATTAATTACGAGGGTAAAATGCACCCGGGATTATGTTCTGAAGGGAGCCATTTTGTTCAGTGACGAAGATGCCAAGGTTATCATACATCCTCACAATGATGCACTAGTAATATCTGTACTTATCAATAAATCTCGAGTTAAACGTGTGATTATTGATCCAGGTAGCTCAGCCAGCATCATCATGTCAAGGGTCGTATAATAATTGGGGTTACAAGACCAAATCGCGCCAGTGGTCCAGGTATTGAATGGGTTTAACATGGCATGTGAGACCACTAAAGAAGAGATAACCTTGCCAGTAAACACTAGGGGACAATCGAAGAAACAAAGTTCTATGTGATCGAGGGGACATGAGGTATAACGCTCTATTCTGAAGGCCATGAGTTCACAACATGAGGGCGGTACCCTCGATCTTGCACTAGGTGTTGAAATTTTCCACATCGGGGGGAGTTAAAAAGATTTACGGAGAACGGCCAGCCATAAAAGGAGATGTTTGCTATCAACGAGGTAATCCCGATGCCTGCAGTTTCGACATCGAGTAATGCAGAACCGACCAGAAAGGAAAAGATTAAATAGCAATCGCTGATACCGGCCTCGTCCAAACTGGAGAAACAGGTGGAACAAAGAGCACACAAGGAGGATGATTATGGCATCCCGAGATCATATATAGCCTCTGATAACACCGATGCCCCCAAATTGAGGGCACGGGGTTAACCCTCGAGCTTAAGAAAAAACTTATTAATTTTCTTAAAACTAGCGTCGATTGTTTCACTTGGTCCTATCTTGAAATGTTAGGGATCCCATCAGAGGTAACTACTCACAAACTGATTTTGGACCCGAAGTTCCATCTGGTTAAGCTGAATAGGAGACCATATTCTGAGATCAAACATGTGTTCATCAAGAATGAGGTATCCAATAAAACTAAAAAGGAAATAAAACTAAGAATGTGTGTGGATTATAAAGACATAAACAAAGCATGCCCTAAGGATTCTTTTCCTTTGCCTAACATCGATCGAATGATCGACGCGACGACCGGGCACAAGATACTTAACTTTCTCAATGCCTATTTCGGGTACAACCAAATTCAGATGAACCCAAACAATCAAGAAAAGACTTCTTTCATAACCAAATTCGAAACCTACTGCTATAACGTAATGCCATTTGGATTAAAGAATGTCGGTGCCACCTACCAACGCCTAGTAAATAGGATGTTCGAGGAAAAATTAGGGAACAATGTCAAAGCAGTCCAAAGACTGAAAAGGCACATAGCCACATTGGTCCGGTTTATCTCGGGGTCCCCGGACAAGAGCCACCGATTTTTCTCACTAATGAAGAAGAAGAATATTTTTTCCTGGACTCCAGAATGCCAGCAAGCTTTGGAAGAACTCAAATGGTATTTGTCAAGCCCCCTTCTGTTGCACACTCTGAAGGCAGACGAATAACTTTACCTCTACTTGGAGGTTTCGGATGTGGCAGTAAGTGGTGTCTTGGTTCGGGAGGAAGAAGGTACGCAATTTCCTATTTACTATGCTAGGAGAACTCTATGTGATGCTGAATCAGATACCCACACCTGGAAAAGTTAGCACTCGCTTTACTAAGTGCTTCCAGAAAGCTAAATGCATACTTTCAATGCCAGCCTATATGTATCCTAACCTCCTGCCCACTGAGAAATATCATGCATAAGCCTGAGCTCTTAGAACGATTGGCCAAATAGGCTGTGAAGATTAGCGGGTACGATATCGAGTTCTAATCCTAAACTGCCATAAATTCTCAGAATTTGGCAGACTTCGTGGCTGGCCTTAATGCCTCGAAGTCGAAAAGGAATTTATGCTCACCTCAAGGACTAATTTGGGAATCTGGACCCTATTCACGGACGGTGCCTCCAACGCGAAAGGGTCCGGGCTCAGTATCGTGTTAAAACCACCTACATAAAGCATAATCAGGTAGTCTATTAGAAATGTTAATTGACTAACAATGAATCTGAGTAAGAGGCCATGATTGTATGTCTGGAACTGGCTAAGAACCTTGGGGACGAAGTGATCAAAGCTAAATGCAACTCCATCCTTGTCATAAATCAAGTCAACGGAATGTTTGAAGTAAAAGAAGAACTGATACGGAGGTACTTGGACAGATTGCAAGTGAACCTGCAGCAATAAAAGGAATGTGACTCTACAGCATGTTCCCCAAGATCAAAATAGTAAGGCTGATGCACTGGCCAACTTGGGGTCGTCTGTCGACTCCAATGAATTCAGCTTAGGGGAAGTGGTAAAACTGATGAACTCGATGGTAGAAGAAGGTCGCGCTAAAGTAAACTCAAAAAGTTTGACTTAGGATTGGAGAAAAAAATACATAGACTACCTGAAGATAGCAAAATTGCCTTCGGATCCCAAGGAATCAAGAACCTTATGCACCAAGGCTATTTTGCTTAGTCGAAGAGGCATTGTTCAGGAGATCTTTCTTCGATCCACTGGCCAGATGCTTAGGGCCAGGAGAGACCGAATATGCCATGAGAGAAGTTCACTAGAGCACTTGGGAGAACCATTTAAGGGCAGAATCCTTAGTTCGGAAGCTAATCAAAGCCGGCTACTACTGGAATGAAATGGAAAAGGATACGAAAGACTTCGTATGAAAATTCCATGAGTGCCAAAGACATACCCCGATGATCCATTAGGTCCTGTCTTCATCACCGTTTATGAAGTGAGGAATGAATATTGTCGATTCCCTGCCATGGGCACCCCGTAGCATTCAATTCATATTATTCATGACTGAATATTTTTTCAAATGTGTCAAGGCTCAGGAGTTCGAGAGAAATAAGTCATTGACTTCATCTGGGATCACATAATATATCGATTTGGGATACTAGTCAAGATCGATTGCGACAACGGGAAGCAATTTATCGGCCGCAAGGTGAGTAAGTTTTTTGAAGATCACAAGATCAAGAAGATACTATCAATGCCTTATCACCCTAGTGGGAACGTGCAAGCTGAATCAACGAACAAAATTATACACCAAAACCTATAAAAAAGAGGAACATATTTGAAAAGAAAATGGAAGGAAATTTTGCCCGAAGTCCTGTGGGCATATCGTACGACTTCGAAATCGAGCACTGGGGCCACCCCGTTTTCTCTGGTCTACGGAGCTGAAGCCTTAATACCAGTCGAGGTAGGGGAACAAAGCCTCAGGTTCTAGTATGCTACCGAAGAGTCAAACGGCGAGGCCATGACACGAGCCTAGAATTGTTGGACGAAAGGCGGGAGGCCTCCATGGTTCGGTTGTCCGCCCAAAAGCAGCAAGTAGGAAGGTACTACAACCGAAGAGCCAACCTCAGACACTTTTAAGTCGGGGACTTGGTATTGAGAAAGGAAATGCTACACACCAAGAATCTAAACAAAGGGAAACTGGGCCCGAATTGGGAAGGACCGTATTGAGTTGTTAGAATAACCGGCAAAGGCTCATATAAACTTGAAGGGGGAAATGGTGTACAACTACCAAACAACTGAAACATGGCACACCTAAAGCAGCACTACTGCTAAGGTACAGACTTAATTCCTTTTAAATTTTGTTACATTAGGGACTAGCGTATGCAGGTACTTGGCCAAGGGCGGATGTGGCTACTAGGTCTAAAAGCACGAGTTGCACTCTTTTTTCCCTTGAACCGATTTTGTTCCGAAGTGAATTTTTCGGCAAGGTTTTTAACAAGGCAAAAGTAAAACGTGCTACCTCATATTTGAAGATCGACTTTAAACCAGAACAATGATCGTTTGCATCATATCAGCAATATCCAAGCCCTTACAAGTTCGGTCTCGAATATCATACCCCTAGATTAAGATCTTTAGCAAGGGGAAGAAAATTTAATGTGTCAAAATCTAAGGCTTGGTTGCTAGGATCCATTGCAAGGGTAAAAAGGTCATACGAATCATGCCCACATAGTCCACTCTAGCCATGCCACAAGGTTTATACTCCCCCAACCATGTACCTTACATATTAAGCAATGAAAGAGACTTCAACTTCCCTTGCACTTTATTACTGTGCATTTTGCTTCTTCGATCCTGGATCCTAAAGCCTATGGGCTACCCCTACTCGGGGACTATCGTCCAACAAAAATTCGGACGACCTGAGTGTCACGACCCCAAAACCAACTCAGTCGTGATGACGCCTATCATAGAACTAGGTCAGCCGACACAATCCCAAAACCAATCAATATTTTCATTCTTAGGATAAAATCAAAGCTATTTAACAATAAACCTTTATAAAGTATTTATAACATATCAACAGTGTGGAAAGAAAGCCCGACATCAGGGTGTCACTAGTCATGAGTATCTACTATAACTATCTGACAACATCAAGACCAACATGGTCGGGAAAATCACTGAATACAACTAAGGGAGAATGAGGAGGGAGGAAAGCAGGGCTACGATCGCTAGACAGCAACTTTGCTAACTCCGATGAACCTGCCACTGAGTAATCAACACCCGCTATCGCATTTAGAAATACCTGAATCTGCATACAAGGTGCAGGGAGTAATGTGAGTACGCCAACTCAGTAAGTAATAAAATTAAATAGAGGCTGAGCAGTAAGAGAATACATAATCCACATTATAACACCACAGTAAATATAGTATGCTTCCAAAAAGTAAATAAATCAAATCATCTCGTTAAAAATCCAATTTCGGTAAAAATCCTTTGAAATGTCTTTCAACAATTTTCAAACGAAATGATAAAATAGTGAGTAAAAATAGTGAAAACATAATCAGTCCCTCGGGCAAAACTCACTCGTATACAGCCCCTCAGGCAACATAAATCACAAATAGCTCCTCAGGTAAGACATGTATCATAGACCGCCCCTCGGGCATAACATCAATCAAAACCAGCCCCTCAGGCTACTTCATAGTCACTCGTAATCAGCCTCTCGGGCACAACATGAATCAAGATCAATCCCTCAGGCAACATCATATCACTCACTCTGGCTACTCGCGCTCACTAGGGGTGTATAGACTCCGGAGGGGCTCCTACAGCTCAAGCGCTATAACAAGCCATCTCATGGCATAAATCAATTAGGCCCTCGACCTCATAACAACAAGCCACCTCGTGGCATAAATCAATCAGGCCCTCGGCCTTATAATATCATGAATTAGTAACGACCTGCTGTGGCATGCAGCCCGATCCCATAATATCCTCACAACACAGGACCTCGGCCTTACTTAGTCAGAAACCTCTCAAGACACTCGGGCTAACAGTAAAAAGGGGTGCTCAGCCCAAAATATCATTTTATATAACAAACGGAGTAAATAAGATTGAGTTATGAAATCAGTAAAAGTATAGCATGAGTGAGTACAGATATTAACTCAAAACAGTGAGAGGCTAGTAGTAAAAGGCCCCTAAGGGTCCCAACAGCTTGGCACGAGGCCCAAATATGACATTCAGCCCAAAACATAATAATACTTTCCAAAACACAATAGTATCAAATAGTTTTCAGTCAAATATGCGACTTAGTAGCTGTACGGGATGAACCAAGTCACAATTCCCAGCGGTGCATGCCCCCACGCTCGTCATCTAGCTTGTGCTCACCTCAAAGTAGTGAAATGATGTGAAATCCGGGGTTTCATACCCTCAGGACAAGAATTACCATCATTACTTACCTCAAACCGAAAAAAACTCTAACCCGCGATGTCCTTGCCTCTTGACTCGGCCTTCAAATGCCTCAAATCTAACCAAAATCCGTATCATATCATTAATACACGCTAAAGGAACAAAACCCATACGAAAATTATCAAATTTATTTAAAAATCCCGAAACTGGTCAAACCCGACCCAGGTCCACGTCTCGGAATCTAACGTATTATTTTTCATGGATTCCAATTGACCCAATGCCTAACATTTATTGATTCTTTTTGGAAAATAAAGGACTCATAAACCTAAACGAAATTAAAAGTGAGACAATTTTAATGTGATTTTCATGTAAATTTTTTTATTACAAATATTTTTATATTATATAGTTCAAATAAAAAAGAATTTAATACATAAAGTTTAGTTGACTTAAAGTCTAAAATATTAAAATATAATTAGATGTCTATTCCTAAATATTAGAAAAATAGTTAAAAGCCTATTTTGTTTAGTTATAAAATTTATAAATATGTCAAATATAAAATTAGTTAAATCCAAAATATGAAACTAATTACAGAAATATGTAAGATGTCAAATATAAACCAAAACCATTATCGAAAAGAAAGCTTCTAGATGATGGCTTACAACATACTAATCTTATAACAGATACCTACAAACACCACACACAAATTAAAAATGGTGTATAATACAAATTATTTGGTATTATATTCAAGGTTCTAATAAAATACGTGAATATGAAAATTCAACTACTAATATAAAGTTTACAAATATTTGAATGCAAAATTTAACTACTAATACAAATAAGTGCATGCAAAGTTCAATTATTAATACAATATTTTTTCTTCAAAGAAAGAGAACCTTGAACCCTTTACGTGACTCCAAAAGTCAACTACCAATATAAAATTTAAAAATTAAATATAAAATTCAACTATTAATATAAATACGTGCACGCGTAATTTAATCAATACAAAGCTTTTTGCTTAAAAAAAGAGAAACTGAAACCCTTAGTTTTGTGCTGCTGAACAAGAATTGTTGAGGATGAAATTTAAAAGGAGACTAAATATACATGGAGTTGAACGAAAATCTTTCCTAGTTGTGTAATGGATTTGGACGAAAAGTTTTCCTAGTATGCAGTATACAAATTTGTTTTGTAGATTGTTATTATGAAATAAATTAATTAGGGAAATAATTTATGGAATAATTAGATGATTATTCCTCAATAGTAGAGAATTAATTAAATGATTATTTTTAATATTAGAAAATAATTAAATAACTATTTTTTCCAGTATTAAACTTTATTTTTAAAGAGTAAAAAAGACGAACGACATTTCGCTAAGGGCGTTCGTACTTTTAAAATAATATAGGTTCTTAATTGTTCGTGTTGAATTGTCACGACATAAAATCCACTAGTCGTGATGGCACCTAACCCAACCCGTTAGGTCAGCCAATTAACAGTTAACACAATTCTAATAAAGTAAAAATGACCAACAAATGATATATCTGGATTCCATACAATATCCCAGCGACTGGTATTACAAGTCATGAGTTACTAAGACTGGATTATTGCAAAAACTGATATGAAATAAATACAACTTCTGTTTGAAATGTACATAAACATAATTCAACTCTAAAACTACCTAGGGACAAGTGGTAGCCATACCCTGAAGGCACAAACATCTTCAATGGCAGCTCCCATCATCCACCGCAACTCCACTCCAAGATCTGCACGCAAGGTGCAGAAATATAGTATGAATACAACCGACCACATGTACTCAGTAAATATCTTGACTAACCTCGGCGAAGTAGTGACGAGACTTTTTAGTTAAAAAATACTCACTGATATAACCTGTGCAGAAAACTAGTAATAGAACAATACTACAACATAACAAAAAAGAGTACAATAAACGAATATGCGAAGCAGTAAATGGTTACTAGAAGAAATCACGATTAAACATTGAGGTTCCTTAGAGCGATAACCAACAAACCACGATAGTAAATCCATAACTCTCATAGTGTGAGAAATGTACTCAAGATATCAAATCGAATGGCACGGCAATGCCTTTCGTGCATTTATCTCATTTCTCACCAAATATGCATATAACAATACTAACCATATGAAAGAATGCTCGTAACAGTAATGACAAAGTGGGAAGTACATAAGTAGCAATAACAACAAGGCAGTACACATGGAAAACGGTAATTGACTAGGTAAAAGGCATAGAAGCAATGATAGCAATAAGGAAAGAAGAACATAAATTTCACTAACTAGCATGGTAGAAGGCCTAGATGTAGATATAACAAATAAAAGGGAAAAGCATGATCTTCATGAGCTAACAAATAGAAGGCATGAATAACTAACATGGTAGAAGGCTTATATGAGAATGCAACAAATGAGGACCGACATGGATGTAAATATAGCAACAAGAAGGAAAAATATGATATTTGCAAGTTAAACAAATAGTAGGCATGGACAGCACAACAATAATTGTGATAGAGGACAAAAACAGAATAACAATGACATGTCACATAGAAAACATAGGTGTAACAGTAGCAACTCAAGGTAAAGGCATGAATTTATACAGAAGGAAAAAATATCACAATATAATGCATGTCCCTCGTCCTCGCCTGCATGGAAACACCCTTCGTGCCGTAAACGCATGATAATATAAAAACATCATAACAAAAATAAAATGACACAACATCACACTTCGTGCTTTTACTCTCCTCCTCACACGATAATGTAAATGAGAACACGATAATGTAAATGAGAACATGATAATATAAATGAGACGGTACGACATCACCCTTTGTGCTTTTACTCTCATACTCACATGATAAAGTAAATGAGATCATGATAATGCAAATGAAGTGGCACGACATCACCCTTCATGTTTTTACTTTCGTCCTCACATAAATAAAATAGCACGACATCATCCTTCGTGCTTTACACTCTTCCTCACATGATAATGTATATGCAATGTCACGACATCATCTTTCGTGCTTTACACTCTTCCTCACCAAGCATATGTATATCAATGACAAGCAAGGTAGGGAGCATGAATAACATCAAGGAGAGTGTTTAAGCGAATATTCCAAATAAACATCAATCACAGCTTTCAGACCAATAATAATTCAATAAATCTCAAGTACTTTATTGTTCAAATATTTCAACAAGTCTCAAAATGATCTTCAACTCAAGTATAGAATCCAATATCTCAATAATAACAATCGTAGCGATGTATTGGTGATTAAGCACAGTAATGAACGAATTAAACACAACAACAGTTTCACAAAAATCCGTCAAATTTTAATCAAGTTATAATAAGCTAAATCTTGGTTTCTAGCATTTAGTTTCATATTCTTAATAATCTAGAAGTCAAGTAGGACATTAAATAATAAAGTCACGTAATTATACAAGGCGCAATAAATCGTATAATTTACCCCGAGCATGATTAACCTTGGCACATGCATACACGCTCGTCACCTCATAATGCATCAATCCCGCATGTAGAAAATAATAGCAATTAGTAGGAAAAATTCCCTCAAAAATGTTAAGCAAGACACTTACTTCAAACAAGCTAAATCAATACATTAGAAGCACTATCCCGCTCAAATCATCCTCCGAATGGCTCGAAACCCAGTCCATGTGATCCAAATCGCCTCCAAAATCGTCCAAATCCGAGATCAATAGCTCAAAATATGCTCAAATGTCCGAAACCTTTGAAATAGAGTGCTTTATAACACTATCCCAACAATACCCTTTGCAAATGCGGTAATAGCCTCGCGTTCGCGAAGCACAAACTCACACTGCCACACTTTACTCTACACGTTCGTGGCAATACATTTGCGAAAGCAATGAAGCACACTGCCAGACCTTCAAAATCATGGACAAACCATCGTGAACGTGATGAAGAACCCATCCAGACTGACCAGCCCCGCTCAATACTACATGAACGCATAGCCATAGACATGAACGCAAACACTAAAAATTTTAACCTAGTGCGAACGCAATCTATGAAGCACGAACGCAAATAACAAACAGCTCCACTGATAGAATAACCCATGCAATCACATCCCCTCTCCTGCGATCGTGAAGCACAACTGAAACACCAGAAAATAGCAATCTCATGCAACTCCGAAATGGTCTAAGGTCAATTTGAAACACACCCGAGGTCCTTGGGACCCCATCCGAATATGCCAACAAGTCCCATAATACACACAAGTCCTAAATGACACAACGAAGCTATTCCAATTCATGTAACTGTAATCTGGACCCGATATCATTAAGGTCATCTCTCGGTCAAACTTATGAACATTCCAAACCTTCAAATTTTTGACTTTCACTAATTCATTCCCAAACCTCCTTGAATTATCCAAATGCAAATTCGCGTACACACCTAAGTACAACACCACTACTCGAACCTAATGGAACCATCAAAACTTTGATCCAGGGTCAAATACGCAAAAAGTCAAATTGGATTAACTCTTCCAACTCAAAGCTTCTAACATGAGAATCCCTCTTCCGAATCGATCCCGAATCATCTGAAAACCAAAACCAAAAGCTGAACGGAATGTAAATGCTCAAAACGACGGGGTGGGTCGTTACATCCTCCCCCACTTAAGCATATGTTCATCCTCGAACGTTCCTAGAGTCGTTCCAAGCCCATCAAATCGCGGTGTAACCTTAACGTGTATTTACCCGGGGGTGATCCCACGTCAACCCAACCCATATAAGTCTAACAATACAACTTAACTGAAGATCCTTAATTCAACCTTAGCTCATAATCCTTAGAACCCAAATTTCCAACATATGGAATTCCTTACAAGGCCCGAATCTAGCATCTACACTGCAATGACCCGATCGGTCGTTTTGAGAATTTGCACTTTGCTCGGTAGTTTGAGGGCATGAGTATATCCGCGTGATTTATTATGACTTGTGCAAATAATCGATTTTGGTTTTCAGATTGTTCAGAATCAATTTGGAAGAATAAACATCATGATTGAAGCTTTAAGTTGGAAGAGTTGACCAAGTTGGACTTTTTAGCATTTGACCTCGAATTGGAGTTTTGATGGTTCCGTTAGGTCCGTATGGTAATTTTGGACTCGGGCATATGCCCGGATTTATAATTGGATATTTCTAGAAATATTCGACACTAATTAGCGAAAATTGGAATTTGAAGGTTTGGAAAAGTTCATTAAGTTTGATTTAGGGTGCGATTCATCGTTTCGATGTTGTTATGCGTGATTTGAGGCCTCAAGTAGGTCCATGATATTTTATGGGACTTGGTGGTATGTTCGGACGGGGTTCCGAGGGGCTCGGGTGTGTTTCAGATAGGTTTGGGTTGTGTTGTGCTTGTTTTTTTATGTTTCGACGTCGTTTCTTCAAACATAAATGGTACTACATTAAGCAATTGAGCTCCAATATCTGTTTTTATTGAAGCATTAGATCCGTATCATAATTATGGAGCCATAGCAAAAACAATCGTCGAATTTGGACATCGTATGAGGAGTTTATGGTCATTTTACTAAGAATTAGGTTGCTAGATTTTTTAGATTAATAACGAAATTGCCATTGATTTCGTATTTAAAAATCTGCACTATTTCCAAATATTGAAACCAACATATCTCCTTCAATATAAGGTCAAATGGAGTGATTCAAGAGCCTAAATTGACTAGAATTTCACAAGAAATTTATTGAATGCATCAAAATGAGTTTGGAGATCTTTTAGCATAAGAAACGAGGCAGAACAATGTTAAAACTTAAAACGAGAGTTTTGTTCATATAACATATTTTGAGTTGGGGAGCTCGGAATTGGGCAATTTCCGAGGCGATTTTTACCATATGAATCGGGGTAAATGTTCTCTACTCGGTTTTGGTTATATATCGTAAATCAATCTTCATTTTTGGTAATTGGTTTGTGAATTTAAAGAGAAAATTTGGGATTTTTGCCTAAAGTTTCATAATGTGAATTTTGAGTTTTGAACATTGATTTGGAGTCAGATTTGAATGAAACTAGTATGCTTGGACTCGTAATTGAAAGGATTGTCGGATTTTGTAAGTTTTATCGAGTTCCGATGCGCGGGCTCGAGTTTTGATTTTTTGGCCGATTTTGGGCTTTTGGTTATAGATTTGACCTCTATCGATTGAATTTGCTTACTTTGGCATTATTTGATTTATTTGAGTTACTATTTTAACCATTTGGGAGGTCGGTACGCACGAGATGGCATTTGTGTAGTATCGTTTGGCTTGCTCGGTATTGGATTTGGCTTGGTCAAGGTAAGTAACTCTTCTAAACTTAGTGTTGAGGATATGAAATCCCAAATTACTTGATATGTGATTGACTTTGAGGTGATGCACATCTAGGTGACAGACATGTGGGCGTGCACAGTGTGAATTGTGACTCCGTTATTTCTGTGGTACTGTGTAGTTACCTGATCTTATCTGTACCCATGAAAGTTCTACGTACTTGAGCTATTGAGCTGTGATCCATGTTAGAAACTATGTTTAGGCTACATGCTTATCCTATTGGGACCCACTTTGATTATTTTTGCTGTTGAGTTATCTGCTTTCATGGCTTTATATACTTAGTCATACTCATTCATATGCATATCATATCTCAGTCTCTGTTACTATTTGTTGGCATATTATATTATTATTTTGGGCTAGTTTCAAGGCATTGTAAGCCCGAAAGACTGGAGAGATTGATGACTTAGTGAGGTCGATGGCCTGATTATGAGTGACATTTATGGGATCGGGCTGCACGCCGCAGCGATTATGCTAATTTATCGTTGGGCTGAAGGAGCCTCCGCGGAGTTTGTACACACCCCCAGTGAGCGCAATTGATTATATTGATTGATGGATCGTCCCTGGACATGGATCTTCTCGGAAGCATTATATACCTGGAGATGGATCTTCTCCACGGGCTGGATTGGCCCTACTCAATACTTAGCGACTGTTGGTCAGTTGATGTATATATTCTGGGATGGATCTTCCCTGGGCGGGATTGGCCATATACAGTACTGAGTGATTGGGCATGATGAGCAGAATGTGTGAGATAGTGAGATTGAGTACTTTGAGAGTGCGAGTACATGAGATCATCTCGGAGATACATGACATTGACATGCACACATGGCATACAGGCATAGAGAGGTATTTCACACATGCTATCTGGAAAGGAAATGAAATAATTTGCTTATTATGGAAAGGATTTTTGGAAATATTCATAGTTTTCAAACTTATTCATATTTTCGACAATTTCGGTAAAAATTTGAGTTTCCACTGACCTACTTGAAAGGCAGAACTATTTTTTTGAAAAACTATGAAAAAGCTGAGCATTTTACCTCTGAGTTACTTCTTTTATATGCTTTGTGTTGTTATGAACTATTGTTAGCTATTGGTGTTGGACTCGACCTTTGTTTCAGCTCGTCACTACTTTCAACCAAAGGTTAGATTTTTTACTTATTGAGTACATGGGATTGGTTGTACTCATACTTTACTTCTGTACCTTGCGGGCAGATGTTGGCTGTTGTTGTTGTTGTGTTCGACGGGAGCTGGATTTCATGATGTACCTGTGTTCCGGTTGTAGTTTCCTCTTGTTCATGGTATCCTTAGATTCATAAAACTCTATTTATGCACTTTTCAAACAGATGATGTATTTACTTCATACCAGCTTTGTAAACTCTATTCTTAAAAGCTCATGATTTGTACTACCAGTCTTTGGGAAATCTATAAGATTCAGATAATTTCTTTTATTTAATTGTCTTATTAAATATTATTAGAATTGGATAGTTATTAGTTGGCTTACCTAGCAGGTTGGATTAGGTGCCATCACGACTAGTGGATTTTGGTTGTGACAGATTGGTATTAGAGCTCTAGCTTCATAGGTTCTACAAGTCATGAGCAAGCGTCTAGTAAAGTCTTGCGGATCGGTATGATGACGTCCATACCTATCTTCGAGAGGCTACAGGACATTTAGGATATATTTCCCAACTTTATTTCCTTATTGTGCAGCATTGTTTCAGCTTAAAGCGTAACTCTTTGAATTTTTTCCACGCATTTGTATACACACATGAGCGCTCGGTATCAGCTATGTATCGACAGCTTGAGATTCCATGGATGAGGTGTGAGATGTGATTTCAGTATGCTGATGATAGGCCAGTCTTGAGGACTTGAGGCGACTGTAGCTTGAGTACTGAGATTTTGGTTGTGTGAGCACGTGCTTTTGGACTTATAAGTCCGATATTGTCCCTATTAGTGGAATTTATAGCTCGATAAGTGGTTGGATGGCTATATGATGAGTATGATGTGACTGCGGGATGTGTTCGGATGGATTGAATGTAACAGGAAGAGTTTTCTTAAGATAAAAAAAGACTATTGGATGTTTGATTTCTATGTTGATGTGATGTATAATCTTGAGTTATGAGTGTATTGAAGGACTTTTCATGTTGCTTAATTATGGAATGAATTAGAATCTTATGTCTTATTGATGAGTTTGGACTTAGGAAGATTAAGTGATTGCATAGTAGTCATGGCTGCGCAAGGGTATAAAGAGATGTTAGTTGAGGTGAGGCTAAGTAGGTGGGTTATAATTTGCAGGGTAATCGACGGATACATGACCCTCGTGATGTTGTGTTGAGGCTTTCTTTTCTACCAGTGGGTTATAATTGTGCGACTTGAATTTGGATTAGTTGTAATAGTTGACATGACTGTCACGAGGATGAATGCGATCTTAGCAGATGATTTGAGGTATTAAGTTGTTTGTGTTACATTAGTTTATGAAGGATTTAGCTGAATCTCACTCACGGTATTATGACAGTAATAAAGTATGGGCATTATGAGTTATCGAGTGTTCTGATCTATGGCTTTGAGCCAAGTGGGGGAGTCTTTTATCAATGATTTGGTTACATGTTTACGTATTGTATTGGTTTTGGTCCGAGGCAAACTTGTAAATCAGTTAGGACTTGCAGAGGTTGAGATCGAGGATGAATCGAGTGAGGGAATTTATGGATGCGGATTGTATTACACTTTATGGGTATATGTAAATCATGGAATGATTGAGTTTTTACTTGTGAAGGATGAAGTTCTCATGCCGTAGAAATTTGCTTGGTTGCGTTAAATCGGGGTTACTTCTTTGGGTGTTGTCGTGCTAATGGGGAATATGTCATTCGACCCATTTGGGTAGTGCAAATGAGACTTAAGTTGGGTAGATGACTCTCGAAAGGGTTCTAATAAATTCAAGATTTATATGTGGCAATTGAGAATATTTCAGATTTGTATATGACTAGAATCTTAAATTTATATTGGATGGCATCGAGACTCGCAGTATTTCTATATTAT
Source organism: Nicotiana sylvestris (assembly GCF_000393655.2). Classification (NCBI taxonomy): domain Eukaryota; kingdom Viridiplantae; phylum Streptophyta; class Magnoliopsida; order Solanales; family Solanaceae; genus Nicotiana; species Nicotiana sylvestris. Next base: position 199,049,286 of record NC_091062.1, read on the forward strand.
TATGGATTACACATTTCAGTGTCAAGAAGATGAGGTTAATGGCTTTAGGTTCATAAAAGGTCTTTTCAGCGTATGTGTCTCGGTTGTGGTACTTTTGAGGTGCTTAAGAGGGAATACAACAGCTTATGAGCCTTAGGGCGGTGTGGTTTGAAGCTAGGATCTCTTGTGGCGAGATCTCGGTAAGGATCTTGATGTTTTGGCAAGGAGAAGTGTCCCCGTGAGGGTAATTCGAAAGCAACTCGAAAAAATAAGACATCTTGGTAGTAGGTTGGATCAGCATGGTGATGGATATTATCCATTCTTTGGGTATTTATGATGTGGTGAGTCTCTACAAGTGTTTTGTGGCAATTCTTTTGGGTTTTGATGACTTATGTGGCCTGGTTGAGTTAGAGAGATCCAATTCTGATGGCTTGGTTATGTGCAAATGGGTTTCGAAGAGTTTTTGATGATTTTTACCACGATTTGAGATGGATATTTCCTACCGGCATTAGGAGTATATTACGTATTGTGATTTTCTCCTGGATGGGATCAAATCGAAGGTTTCAGACTGATCGAGTATGTATCATGCCGGTGATTCAGAGTTGATTATGAGATTCTCGTACCTTTCATATGATGGCATGATAGATGTGGTGTGCTGTGTGGGATTGAGATTTGCAAGTACAAGGTCAGATATCAGTTTTGAAGGGGAGGTCATGAATCGTGAACAATATGGATGGTGTCAGATGACTAGGTGAATGATATTACTATTTGGTGTTTCTTGAAGGGAGTGTACATTTCAGAATGCGCACTGTGTTTTGATTTACGAATGCTTCATTGGTATTGTGGTACTCTCCTAGTTGATCTACTGCTAATATTCAGATATTGCTATGTATCACGGAAGAACTAGAGAAGTATTCCTTGTGGGATGATCGTTCATGAGAGATGTATTAGGCATTCAGATGGTGGAGTTGGGATCAGATATGGTGATTCGTGTATTCTATGGAGTTGGAGACTGGGAGTTCTCATAAGCAAGTTGTTTCGTGGTTGTGGACCGTGAAGATATGGCCAAAGCTAGCCAGATGATAGTATGTGTTATGATTAGGTCATTGTGGACCTTAGAAGGGTTATTTATCTAGTTATGGGTGACCAGGGTTGATTTGGGGGCTCATTGGTAGGTCTAACGAGGATGTGTATTCTACATTGGGTCGGATTTGTTGACTCCAAACTGCTATAGTTGAGGTATGGGCCATTCGATTAGAATTGATTTTATCTGTATCGGATATGTTCTATGTGCTACTCTTACATGCTATGAAGGGTTGTGATTCATTGGTTGTATGCACATATGGTGCGGTTCTGTTTGGACCTTATAGCGAAATTCGAGCGAGATGGTTATTGGGGTATGGAATGGTTAATTTCGCCTTAGTTATGGTCTTTCTAGATTATGGCATGTCGTGTTATTTGATTCTCAATGGTTATGGTCATGCACTTCATGTACTTGATGTTAAATTACGTGTGGTTGTTGATTTTGAGCATTGTGGCTTGAGGTATTTCATATGGACCAGTGTTTGGATAGGGTCACATATTATAGCTGGGTTATGTCTGGAGATGATCCTTTGTTTTAGATTTGTGTGTCTTGGTTCTACTAGGTATGATGGGTTCGTAGCATTTTGGTTGTGGTGGTACTTGTTGAACTTGCGGGATGGTTCTCTCGTTTGAGTCATTTTCCATGACATTTGGAATGTTGCTTATTGGTGCACCGATTGCACAGGTTATCGCTTTAGATTGTATTGATATGGCATGTCACTAGAGTGGTTGTGTTGGATGAGATGAGGTCATTGGACCTAGAATGGATACTATCGGTATTTGATTACAGCATGTATAGAGGATAATATCGGAAGTTGGCATAGAAATTGGCTATAGTTCTTGTCGAATGAGGGAGAGTTCCATGACTTGTTGGTCTGATAAATGGTTACGAGTTTTTGTGTGTTTCTTTCATCATTGGTAGTGTACAAAGGTTCAGAACATGATTTTAGTTGATATGAGGTTCGTTACCGGTGTCGAGTTGGTTATCGAGCAGCTATTGCAGTCGGAAGTTATCGCTATGGGTATTTGAGTTGTTTGGTATATCCTGTGATTGTGTCTTGGGTCATGGTTATGGCTTGATACAGCTTGTTAAGACTTATACACTGTGTATATGCAAAGTTCGGACCTTGTAGTAATTCCAGATGTTGGAAATTGGATATTGTGGTTTACGGACTAAGGATGGAGTAATGATATTCAGTTGTGTGGTGTTTTCGGGCCTAGTTGAAAATAGGGTGACGTGGGATCACCCCCGGGTATGTTCATGGATAGGTTACATGGTGATTTGATGGCTTTGGGACGACTATTCGTACGTTCGAGGATGAACGCATGTTTAAGTGGTGGAGGATCTAACGACCCGATCGGTCGTTTTGGGAATTTGCACTTTGCTTGATAGTTTGAGGGCACGAGTATCTCCACGTGATGTATTATGACTTGTGTAAATCGTTGGTTTTGGTTTTCAGGTTGTTCAGAATCAATTTGGAAGAATGAACTTCATGATTGAAGCTTTAAGTTGGAAGAGTTGACCAAGTTGGACTTTTTAGCATTTGACCCCGGATTGGAGTTTTGATGGTTCCATTAGGTCGGGATAATAATTTTGGACTCGGGCGTTGGGCGTATGTCCGAATTTGTAATTGGATATTTCTAGAAAGATTCGGTACTAATTGGCGAAAATTAGAATTTGAAGGTTTGGAAAAGTTCATTAAGTTTGATATGGGGTGCGATTCATCGTTTCGATGTTGTTATGCATGATTTGAGGCCTCAAGTAGGTCTGTGTTATTTTATGGGACTTGTTGGTATGTTCAGACGGGGTTCCGAGGGGCTCGAGTGAGTTTTAGATAGGTTTGGGTTGTGTTGCGCTCGTTTTTTTTATGTTTCGACGTCGTTTCTTCAAGCATAAATTGTGCTGCATTAAGCAAATGAGCTCCAATTTCTGTTTTTATTGAAGTATTAGGTCTGTATCGTAATTACAGAGCCATAGAAAAAAGAATCATCGAATTTGGACATCGTATGAGGAGTTTATGGTCATTTTACTAAGAATTGGGTTGCTAGATTTTTTAGGTTAATAACGAAATTGTCACTGATTTCGTATTTAAAAATCTGCACTATTTTCAAATATTGAAACCAACATATCTCCTTCAATATAAGGTTAAATGGAGTGATTCAAGAGCCTAAATTAACTAGAATTTCACAAGAAATTCATTGAAGGTATCAAAAGTGACTTTCGAGACCTTTTGGCATAAGAAACGAGGCAGAACAATGTTAAACTTAAAACGAGGGTTTTATTCATATAATATATTTTGAGTGTTGGAGCTCGGAATTGGGCAATTTCCGAGGCAATTTTCATCATATGAATTGGGGTAAGTGTTCTCTACTCGGTTTTGGTTATATATCGTAAATCAATCTTCGTTTTTGGTAATTGGTTTGTGAATTTAAAGAGAAAATTTGGGGTTATGCCTAAAGTTTCATAATGTGAATTTTTGAGTTTTGAACATTGATTTGGAGTCAGATTTGAATGAAACTAGTATGCTTGGACTCGTAATTGAAAGGGTTGTCGGATTTTGTGAGTTTTGTCGGGTTTCGATGCGGGGGCTCAAGTTTTGACTTTTTGGCCGATTTTGGGCTTTTGATTAAAGATTCGACCTTTACCGATTGGGTTTGCTTACTTTGGCATTATTTGATTTATTTGAGTTTCTTTTGGCTAGTTTTGAGCTGTTTGGGAGGTCGGTACACATGAGATGGCATTTGTGTAATATCGTTTAGCTTGCTCGGTATTGGATTTGGCTTGTTCGAGGTAAGTAACTCTTCTAAACTTAGTGCTGAGGATATGAAACCCCGAATTATGTGTTATGTGATTGATGTTGAGGTGACGCACATGCTAGGTGACAAGCGTGTGGGCGTGCACCGTGTGAATTATGACTCCGTTATTTCTTTGGTACTGTGTAGTTACCTGATCTTATCTGTACCCATGAAAGTTCTACGTACTTGAGCTATTGAGCTGTGATCCATGTTAGAAACCATGTCTAGGCTACATGCTTATCCTGTTAGGACCCACTGAGGTTATTTCTGCTACTGAGTTATCTGCTTTCATGGCTTTATATACTCAGTCATACGCATCCATATGCATATCATATCTCATTCTCTGTTACCATTTGTTTGCATATTATATCATTATTTTGGGCTAGTTTCATGGCATTGTGAGGCCGAAAGACTGGAAAGATTGATGACTTAGTGAGGTTGATGGCCTGATTATGAGTGACATTTATGGGATCGGGCTGCACACCGCAGCGATTATACTGATTTATGATAGCGCTTGGGCTGAAAGAGCCCCTTCGGAGTCTGTACACACCCCTAGTGAGCGCAGTTGATTATATTGAGGTATGGATCTTCCCTGGACATGAATATTGTCCTAAACATTATATACCTGGAGATGGATCTTCTCCACGGGCTGGATTGGCCCTACTCAATACTAAGCGACTGTTGGTCAGTTGATGTATATATTCCGGGATGGATCTTCCCTGGGCCGGATTGGCCATATACAGTACTGGCTGATTGGGCATCATTAGTAGAATGTGTGAGACAGTGAGATTGAGTACTCTGAGTGTGTGAGTACATGAGATCATCTCTGAGATACATGGCATTGACATGCACACATGACATATAGGCATAGAGATGCATTTTTCTCATGTTGTATGGTATCACGTCATTCATGATTTCTCATACATATTGATATATGGGCATAGAGAGGTATTTCACACATGCTATATGGTAAGGAAATGAAACATTTTACTTATTATGGAAAGGATTTTTGGGAAATATTCATAGTTTTCAAACTTATTCATATTTTCAACGATTTCAGTAAAGAATTTGGGTTTCCACTGACCTACTTGAAAGGCAGAACTATTTTTTTTTAAAAACTATGAAAAAGCTGAGCATTTTACCTCTGAGTTACTTCTTTTATATGTTTTACGTTGTTATGAACTGTTGTTGGCTATTGGTGTTGGATCCGACCTTTGTTCTAGCTCATTTCAACCTAAGGTTAGGTTTGTTACTTATTGAGTACATGGGGTCGGTTGTATTCATATTATACTTCTGCACCTTGCATGCAGATGTTGGCTGTCGATGTTGCTGTGTTCGATGGGAGCTGAATTTGAAGATGTACTTGCGTTACGGTTGTAGCTGCCTCTTGTTCATGGTAGCCTTAGATTTATAAAACTCTATTTATGTTTGAAAGAGATGATGTATTTACTTCATACTGGTCTTGTAAACTCTATTCTTAAAAGCTCATGATTTGTACTATCAGTCCTTCGAAAATGTATAATAGTTAGATAATTTCTTTTGTTTAATTGTCTTATTAAATATTATTGGAATTAGATAGTTATTAGTTGATTACCTAGCGGGCTGAGTTAGGTGTCATCACGACTAATGGATTTTGGGTCGTGACATACACACTGTATAAGTCTGAACAAGCTGTATTAAGTCATAACCATAATCCAAGATGTAATCACATGACATACCCCATCACTTAGATACTCACAACAGTAACTGCTAACCACCATGGCTGACCAAAAATAAATTCGGTACCGGTAGTAACTCGTTCAAAATCTTCATACACTATCGATAATGAAAGAAACACGCAGAATCTCTTAACCACTCATATGATCAATAAGCCAAGAATCTCACTCGTCCGACCAGGGCCATTTCCCAAATCCTTAGCGGAAATATGGTATCGTTCTTCTAAACATTCTTATCCCAATACGATAGTGCAAATCGCAGGTTTAGAAACCTCATCCCAGCTACTACAAGCAGCCTAACCGACATGTATCACCAAAAACCATATGGATCCCCACACAATGCAGTTCTGTGCACCAACAAGTAATATTTAGGCATGATAGATAATAGTAAGATAGTTAAATAAGAAGGCTACTATGCAAGTTAAGAAGGCAGGGAAATTTTAACATTTTCCTATGAACTATTTTCAACACAGTGAAAGCAAAACACACGAAATAAGCATAAGGAGTTACATCTCATCACAGTACCGTTGCAGCGCGCAACTTGATCCAATCATATCAATCCACATAGTGTTACCCATCGAGCCATAATGCTCGGGCTCACTGATCACATGTGCATCACATCAAGCACAATAGAATGAACAAATATAACTGTGGGAAGATGATTAAGCAGACACAATATTGAGAAAAACAAGCATAACTATGGTGCAATAAGCAGGTCAACATCACGAGGGCCACCTCACCTATAAGGCGTAGACGAATTTACAATATGCGTGCAAACAATCATGTAACCTTCACCATCTATCATAGAATAAGAGAGAAACATATAACATAGACCAAGGCATGAATGACATCCATTCCGTCCGATGATATACATGTGGTAAGAGTAAGCAAATCCGAGCCGATACAGAATACACATTCTCATTAAGTTCAAAAATAATCCCTAAACCAACTTCCGATCATCCCCAAAACAGGTAATTAACCTTCCAAAATCCCTAGAAACCTTTTCATAATACCTACCATCAGTCATCCAATCCTCAACATTTTTCATTACTTGCAATCAAGGAATAGTCTGCCAACGAGAACATCCAGTCTATGAACCTCACGAATACCAGAATCTTCATATCTGATCTCAACACCGCTACTCAAATGGCTGATATGTAACTCATACTCCATCATCTTATAGAAAATACCCACAAGTCAAAACATAATGCACCTGCCAACATGCGGATTCTCCTCGGCAAATAGTACCCACATCATCTTAAACATTTGAAATCGTCCGTGTCATCAAGAACTCATATGCTTCCATTCAAAACTAAATTGCAACCGTGTACTTGCTAATTTCAACCCTACACGATGCACCACCTCTGACCTGCTAACTTGTGAAAATACGAAAATCTCATAATCAACTCTGAACCATAAGCAAATTGAATATCTCTCCATCCGCGAACCTTGCATTTAACTCAATCTAGGAGAACATTACCACACGCAATATAGCTTCTATACCTGTAGCAGACATCAACTTCAACCATGGCTATAACCATGGTAAATTCTTCGATACTCATTAACACATGATCGAGTCATCAGAACTGATCGCCTCTAACCGAATCACCCAGACTACCAACCCGGAAGTAACTCATTCCGATATGCTTACTCTGAAGGAACCTTCTAGTAATCTGAAGCCATTTCTTACGTCCCTCTAATATTTCCATGTAGAATCATTCTGGACATAGTAATACCGCAGATCCGATTACCATTCGATACCGATCTCAAGCTGCCCATACACAAATTCAAAAGTCCTTAAATGCTACATATGATCTGGAACTCATCACAACCTTCTCAATAACCACTCATCTTACCCTGATCTTTAATACACAGTTAATACATACCGAGCAACCCCCGCTTTACCAGCACATGACTATTCAAAAAAATAATCAAGCAGCCCCTCAATGAGGAAACTCATATAACGCATGATCCTACAATCTGATCATCATTAGCAAACTCCCACACTTAGCCCAAAGCCATAGAACACTTCATCGGTAATCCAAAGTACCATATCTTCATAGCATGCCCTGATCTCGTATGGCTATTTAGCTAAATACTTCAAAATCTCATGCAATACTCATCATAAAACACTTTGAAGACTTTGCCAAGCGCTTACCAATCCTAGCAATAGTCAAGCAATTTTCCCAAATGCTCAAAATGATAATATATGCATTCCACCGAATGGAAACCTCATATGAAACACACAATCCAAACTCATCGTGCAGGAGATAACCCACTGGCTGTACTCAAATAAACAACTTACCATGAACCCACCATAATCAGAATAACTAGGCCACTAGTCCGCCTTTCCAAGTCCGTGCCTACCAACCAGATACAAGAGCCCATCTCGTACCACAAATGAACGACTGAAAGATCTATCACTACATCTGCCCCACAACCAGATAGCACACCGCAATGATAGTCAAGCATCTATAGCCCTTCGTAATCCATTTGCAATATCATAGACCGTCAGCGCCCAGTGAGTATCGAGTGTGCAACATCGCATATGAACGAATAGGAAGAATCAAAATCGTAGGTTTCCAGCTGAAACAAGGTCGCACAATAAGGAAAGAAAGAAGGGAAATTTTCCTAGATGCCATGTAGCCTCTCGAAGATAGGTATGGATGTCATCATACCGACCGGCAAGACTCTACTAGACACTTGCTCATGACTCGTAGAACCTACAAACCTAATGCGCTGATACCAACTTATCACGACCCAAAATCCATTAGTCGTGATGGCACCTAACCCTACCCGTTAGGTCAGCCAATTAATAGTTAACACAATTTTAATAAAGTAAAGGTGACCAAGAAATGATATATCTAGATTCCATATAATATCCCAAGGACTGGCAGTACAAGTCATCAGCTACTAAGATTGGATTATTGCAAAACCTGATATGAAATAAACATAACTTCTATTCAAAATGTACATAAATATAATTCAACTCTAAAACTACCCAGGGACAAGTGGTAGCCACACACATAAGGTATGAACATCTTCAGTGTCAGCTTCCATCATCCACCGCAGCTCCGCTCCAAGATCTGCACGCAAGGTACAAAAGTCTAGTATGAGTACAACCGACCTCATGTACTCAGTAAGTATCTTGACTAACCTCGGTAAAGTAGTGATGAGGATTTTTAGTTAAAAGATACTCACTGATATAACCTGTGTAGAAGAGTAGCAATAGAGCAATACTACAATATAATAGAAAAGAGTATAATAAACGAATACGCGAAGTATTAAATAAATACTAGAAGAAATCACGATTAAATATTCCTCAATAGCTCGACCAATCTTTTCCTTAGAGCATAACTAAAAACCACGATAGTAAATCCATAACTCTCATAGTGTGAGAAATGTACTCAAGATATCGAATCGAATGGCATGGCAACACCCTTCGTGCATTTATCTCATCCTCACCAATATGCGTATAACAATACCAACCATATGAAAGAATGTAAGTAACAGTAATGACAAAGTGGGAAGTACATAAGTAGCAATAACAACAAGGCAGTATGTATGAACAACAACAACATACTAGGTAAAAGGCATAGAAGCAATGATAGCAATAAGGAAAGAAGAACATAAATTTCACTAACTAGCATGGTAGAAGGCCTAGATGTAGATATAACAAATAAAAGGGAAAAGCATGATCTTCATGAGCTAACAAATAGAAGGCATGAATAACTAACATGGTAGAAGGCTTATATGAGAATGCAACAAATGAGGACCGACATGGATGTAAATATAGCAACAAGAAGGAAAAATATGATATTTGCAAGTTAAACAGATAGTGGGCATGGACAACACAACACTAATTGAGATAGAGGACAAAGATAGAACAACAACAACATATCACATAGAAAACATAGGTACAACAGTCAACTCAAGGTAAAGGCATGAATGTATACACAAGGAAAAGATATCACAATATAATGCATGTCCCTCATCCTCGCCTGCACGGAAACTCCCTTTGTGCCGTAAACGCATGATAATATAAAAACATCATAATATAAATAAAATGTCACGGCATCATCCTTCGTGCTTTTATTCTCCTCCTCACATGATAATGTAAATGAGAATACGATAATATAAATGAGACGGCACGACATCACGCTTCGTGCTTTTACTCTAATACTCACATGATAATGTAAATGAGATCATGATAGTGGAAATGAAATGGCACGACATTACCCTTCATTCTTTTACTTTCATCCTCACATGATAATATAAATAAAATGGCACGACATCATTCTTTGTGCTATAAACTCTTCCTCACATGATAATGTATATGCAATGGCACGCCATCTCCCTTCGTGCTTTACACTCTTCCTCACCAAGCATATGTATATCAATGACAAGCAAGGTAGGATGCATGAATACATCATGGAGAGCGTTTAAGCGAATATTCCAAATGAACATCGATCACAGCTTTCAAGCCAATAACAATTCAATATATCTCAAGTACTTAATTGTTCAAATATTTCAACAAGTCTCAAAATGATCTTCAACTCAAGTATAGAATCCAATATCTAAAGAATAACGGTCGTAGCAATGTATTGGTGATTAAGCATAGTAATGACCGAATTAAATACATCAATTGTTTCAGAAAAATCCGTCAAATTTTAATCAAGTTATAATAAGCTAAATCATGGTTTCTAGCATTTAATTTCATATTCTTAGTAATCTAGAAGTCAAGTAAGACATGAAACTAGAAGGTCACATAATTATATAAGGCACAATTAATCGTATAATTTACCTCTAAGCATGATTAACCCTAGCACATGCATACACACTCGTCACCTCATATATGCATCACCCCTACACGTATCAAACAATAGCAATTAGTAGGAAAAATTTTCCCAACAAAGTTAGGAAAGACACTTACCTCAAACAAGCCAAATCGATACACTAGAAGCGTCATCCCGCTCAAATCATCCTTCGAACGGCTCGAAACTCAATCCATGTGATGAAAATCGCCTCCAAAATCGTCCAAATCCGAGCTCCATAGCTTAAAATATGCTCAAATGTCTAAAACCTTCGAATTAGAGTACTTTATAACACTTTCCCAGCAATACCTTTCGCGAACACCGAAACAGCCTCACGTTTGCGAAGCACAAACTTACACTGCCACACTTTACTCTACGCGTTCGGGGAAACACCCTCACGAACGCGATGAAACACACTGCCAGACCTCCGTGATTGCGTACAAACTATCACGAAGGCGATGAAGAAACCATTAACACTGACCAACCCGGCTCAACACTATGTGAACAAATAGTCGTGGACGCAAATACGAAGACTAAAAACTTTAACCCAGTGTGAACGCTATCTTTGAAGCGCGAACGCAAAGAACAAACAGCTCCACTGACAAAAATACCCATCGCGATCGCATCCCCTCTTCCCTGATCGCAAAGCACAACTAAAACACCAAAAAAACAGCAATCTCATGCAACTCCGAAATGGTTCGAAGTCAATTCGAAACACAACGGAGCCCCTCGAGACCCCGTCCGAGCATGACAACAAGTCCCATAAACTAACACGGACTTAATCGAGGATTCAAATCATACATAACAACATAAAAACCACGAATCACACCTCGAATCGAACTGAATGAACCTTTGAACTTTCAACTTCCAAAACTCATGCCGAACTAAATTAATTCAACTCTGAGTGGACTCAAATTTTGCACACAAGTCCCAAAAAAAATAACGAAGCTATTCCAATTCATGGAACCATAATCCGGACCCGATATCATCTAGGTCAACTCTTGGTCAAACTTATGAACATTTCAAACCTTCAAATTTCCAACTTTCTCCAATTCGTGTTGAAACCTCCTAGAATTATCGAAATGAAAATCCGGGCACACGCCCAAGTCCAAAATTACCACACGGACCTAACGAAACCATCAAAACTCTGCCGGGGTCAAATACGTAAAAGTCAAACTCGATCAACTCATCTAACTCAAAGCTTCTAACATGAGAATCCCTCTTCCGAATCGATCCCGAATCATCTAAAAACCAAAACCAATGATTCAAATAAGTCATAATACGTCATATGAAACTACTCACAATCTCAAACAGCTGAACAGAATGCAAATTCTCAAAATGACCGGTCGGGTCGTTATATGAATTAAACCACATATCCTTAAAACTGCGCATAAATTTAATTGTTACCCAATTTTGGGGTCAAGAATTTTGAAAAACTTAAGATTATATATCCAAATACACAATCAAAATCAAGAAATTTGAATTTCAAAAAGCGAAAAGCATCACATAAATTGTGACATAGGGAGTATAAGCTACCAGTCAAGGGAAAAAATTCTATTTCCTTTAAAGCAACTTCTTAGATTATCAAATCTTCCGCATGTTTGTGGTCTTCATTTGCTAGGGGATTTGTAAAATTATTCGCCTCCCTCGAGATATATGTAATAGAAGCCTTGTTGGTTTCTAGCTAAACTTATTGTCTTCAAAAATAACCCTAAAAAGTAATTCATCAATATCTGCTCTAGTTGTTACACTAGATAAATGTAACACCTAGCATGACCAGTTAATGTATTCTTGTTTTTTAAGTTTAATTGTCATGACCCAATTTCCCTTATAGGCCGTGATGGCACCTAACATCGCCTCTAGGCAAGACTCTAGAATATCAAAACCGCTTATCCCTCGGTGTCTGGTCTCGGCCCCGCTGATGAACACCCTCGATCCTCCGAGCTATCTCCACAACCTGCCCGTAAGGAGTCCTCATCTCAACCTCTCGGGCCATAGTGGACTGGATACTAGAGTGCAAACCCGCAACAAACCTCCGTACTCTCTATGCATCGGTGGGGAGTATCATAAGTGCATGGCGAGACAACTCAGAGAATCTCGCTTCATAGTCGGTCACCGATATCTGATCCTGCTGAAATTGCTCGAACTAACCCCGTAACTCTTCCTCTGAGAGGGTGGAATATATCTCTCCAGAAAGAGACATGTGAACTTGTCCCAAGTCAATAGAGGAGAACTTGATGGTCTACCGAGAAGATAGGACTGCCACCATCTACGGGCCCTACCCTCTAGCTGAAAGGTGGTAAAGTCTACCTCATGGGACCCCAATATCCTCATGTTGTGTAGTCTGTCCCTGCAACAATCAATAAAGTCCTAGGGGTCCTCATGTCGCTCGTCTCCAAAGGCAGGAGGATGTAGTCTAGTCCATCTATCCAATAGCTTCTGCAGCTCGCCTACTGCAGCTGGTTTGGCTCTTGTATAGCCGCTACAACTGGCTGAGCTCTGCCCACGGGTAGTGCGCCCCGGGGTATGATATACGACAGCTGCATGCCCTGGAACTTGAGCAATAGGAGTCTGCGCTCTCCCTCCCGCCTGCGATGTGGCAGGGTCTGCTAGAAATAAACCAACCTATGTCATAGAATCCATAAACCACAGCATAAGACCCATGACCTCCTGGAATCCTAGTGATGACATGAAATCCACTAGCGCCGGCTCCACTGAAGGGACCTCGCCCTGCTCCTCAATAACAAGATACTCCACTAGCTCCACTAGTGGCACAATAGGAGCAACTTTAGGAAGCCCTCATCCTCTAGCATGAGTTGGAGCCCTCCCACGGCCTCTGCCTCGTCCTCTAGCAAAGTAAATACAAAGTGAGACTGCGGGTGCTGCAGAACTGACTTAGAGAGAAGCTCACCATTATGCCTCAGGGTAACAGGGGTGCGCCTGAATGAATGCCAGATGCACCTGCCCCATATCCTGCATGATTAGTGGAGAATTGTAGCATGAATACATAAACAATATATACCAGCAAGTATCCAGTCTAACCTCGAAGAAGTAATGACGAGGGGCCGACATCGACACTTACTATTGGCCAATAAATAAAAATACAGAAATTCTAAATAGGCATGGAATACGTGAATAATAATAATAACATATTAGCAAGCAGTGAATAAATGATTCTTTAACTGATAGTAAATTTAAAAATCTCCAACCAACACATACTAACTCCAACAATTTCGGGCAAATAAATAAATTATAACCTCTCAAGTCATAAAAATAATATCAAGTGTAATCGGGCTCCTAGCATTGTCACGCACGATTTATGCCGATGCCATATGGCCCGATCCAGAATAATATGTACATTGCCGAGGGTCAAACGACACGAACCATAGATGCATCTATTATACTGCCGAGACGTTCGGTCCGCTCCACAAGAAGAGAAAATACTATACGAACATCCGACTTAAAAGCTATCACAATACTAATAAACAAGGAAGCACACTTTTTATTGACGGTCAAGTAACCCACCAAAACTCAAAGTAAGTTAAATTCGATCTTTACGAATCCTTTATCGAGTTTCAATATAATATAAGCACTTAAAGCAACAAGTAGAGTGCAAACAATACAAGTATTTCATGATTGGGTCCTAAAACTACCCAGACTTAAGCATGATTTGTAGCTACACACGAACTCTCATCACCTTGTGTGTACGTAGCCTCCACAATTAGAAGCAAATAGTAGTAATTTTAAACACATATGAGGTAAATTCCCTCCTACAAGGTTAGGCAAGAGATTTACCTCATCCCAAAGCTACTTTTTGGCCCACAAATTCACTCTAAAGCCTCAACTTGGTGCCGAACAATCCGAAGCTAGCCAAATATTATATAAATTAATCAGTATACACTCGCACGTCCATAATTTAACTATTAGAGTAATTACCCAACTCAAATTGGAAGATTCTTAAAATTCACCCCTGAGCCCACATGCCCGAATTTTGAAAATATTTGAAGATAAATGTTACCCATAACCTCACAAACTCAAATATATAATTTCTACCCAGTTCCATAATCATTTTTGTTGTTAAATCTTATTTTTATCAAAACCTATGTTTTTCAACTAAACCTATAATTTCTACAATTTATATGTTAAGAAACTACCCAAAATGCCTGTATTAAACTCATATTTATTGAAATTACTTATCTCAAAGTGCTAGGTGAAAACCCCTCTTCAAAGAGCTCTAAATCCGATCAACAAGTGAGAGAAATGAAGAAAATGAGCCTAAGTCCCGACATTTTCAAAGACACTACCTAATTGTCCCTTCTTTGCGATCGCGGAAGAGGCCTCGCGATCGCGAAGGCAAACAGCCAGGCCCCAGAAAACTGACTATCACGAACACGACCAGGGCCTCGAGAACGCGAAGGCAAACAGCCAGGCCCCAGAAAACTGACTATCGCGAACATGACCAGGGCCTTGAGAACGCGAAGGCTTGCCTGGCCTGCCCTACGCAAATGTGAGGGCTACTTCATGAACGCGAAGAGCAACAATGGCCACCCAGCTCCAGCCTACTCTGCGTGAATGCGGGCCCATTCATGCGAACGCAGACTGGCTATCACAAATGTGTAGCACAAATTACTAGTCCCCATTTACTCTTTGGCAAACGCGACCCCACCCATGAGATCGCGAAGAAGGAAAGTAGAACCAACAGTGACAGCATTTTAGATTTAGCTCTAGGCGATCCAAAACACACCCAAGCCACTCGGGACCCCATCCAAATGTACCAGTAAGTCCATAAACATAATATAGACCTGCTCGAACTCTCGAAACACATAAAACAACATCAGGATTAAGAATCATACCCCAAAATCTAATTGAATCAAGTTATGAACTCCAAACTTCTCCACTAGCTCCAAACGCACCGAAACATACTTAGACTACTCAGAATGACGCCAAATTTTGTGTACAAGTCATAAATTACCATACGGAACTATTCCTAGGCTGGAATCCCAAACGAACCTCAATAACACCAAAAACTACTCTAGACCATACTTAAAGAACTTGAAAACCTTCAATGCGCCAACTTTTACTATTAGGCACTGAAACGCTCTTAGGTCATCCGAAACCCGATCCAAACATATGTCCAAGTCCAAAATCATCATACAAACCTATTGGGACCATCAAATTCTTGTTCCGATGTCATTTACTCAAAATTTTGACTCAAGTCAAACTTACATATTATAAGCCATTATTAAGAAACTAAGTGTTCCGATTTTAACCCAAACTAACCATCCCCACAAGTCATAAAATAATAAAAGCACATATGGAGAGTCTTAATTAGGGGAACGAGGATCTAGAAAGCAGAACGACCAGTCGGGTCGTTATAGTCTCCACCTCTTAAACAAATATTCATCCTCGAATGGGTCTAGTATCATACCTGGAGTGTTGAATATGTGTGGATATTATCTCATCGTGTCTTTATCGGTCTCCCAAGTCTCCTCCTCGATTGGTTGACCCCTCCACTAAACCTTTACTGCAAAAATCTTCTTGGACCTCAACTGGCAAACCTGCCTGTCAACACTGGCTCCTCCTTATATCCTAGGCTCTCATCTAGCTGAATCGTGTTGTAGTCTAACACATGCAACCTGTCGGCGTGATAATTCCGGTCATAGACACGTGGAAAATCGGATGAACTCCCAATAGACTGGGAGGGAAATCAAGCTCATAACCAACCTCCCCAACTCTCCTCAATACCTCAAATAGGCCTATAAACCTTGGGATCAACTTGCCCTTCTTCTTAAACCTCATGATTCCCTTCATCGGCGAGACTTTTAAGAGAACCTTCTCGCCCGCCATAAATGATAAATCACGTGCCTTCTGATCCCCGTAACTCTCTGTATGGATTGTGCTGTGCGAAGCTACTCCTGAATCAACTTCACCTTCTCCAAAGCATCCTTCACTAAATCAGTACCATATAACCTAGCCTCACCGGGCTTGAACCATCCGATGGGTGAACGACATCGCCAACCATACAAATCCTAAAATGGAGCCATCTCATTGCTCGACCGATAATTGTTGTTATAAGCAAACTTGGCCAAAGGCAAGAATCAATCCCACTGCCCTCCTAAGTCAATCACGTATGCCCTGAGCATATCCTCCAAGATCTGAACCATCCGTTCTGACTGCCCGTCGGTCTGCGGATGAAAAGTTATGTTGAGCTCTACCCGGATACCCAACTCACCCTAAACTGCTTTGCAGAAGTGCGAAGTAAACTGAGGTCCTCTATCTGAAATGATGGAAACAGGCATACCATGGAATAGAACAATCTCCTGAATGTAAATCTGGGCCAATCTCTTTGAAGAATACATAGCTGCAATTGGTATAAAGTGTGGCGACTTGGTCAAGCTGTTGACAATGACCCAAACTGCATCAAACTTCCTCAAGGTCCGCGACAACCCAACAACGAAGTCCATAGTGATGCACTCCCATTTACAATACTCAGGTATTGGAGTAGGCCACCTAGCCTCTGATGCTCGTACTTAACCTACTGGAAATTTAGGCACCTTGCTATATACTCAACTATGTCCTTCTTCATCCGCCGCCACCAATAATGCTGCCTCAGGTTGCGATACATCTTCGTACCACATTGATGAATAGAATATCGAGAACTGTGTGCCTCCTCTAGAATCTTCTCCCTCAATCCATCAACATTAGGAACACATAGATGGCCCTGGAGTCACAGAACACCATCCTCACCGATAGTAATCTCCTTGTCACCACCCTATAGTACCATCTCCGTATGAACTAGCAAGTGCAGATCATCGAACTAATGATACTTGATCTGCTCGAATAATGAATACTGAGTGACGATGCATGCAAGAACTCTGTTGGGATCTAATATATCCAACCTCACAAGTCTATTAGCCAAAGACTGAATGTCCAAAGCTAATGGCATCTCCTCTGTCGAAATGAATGCCAAACTACCCATACACTCGGCCTTTCTGCTAAAGGCATCCGTAACCACATTCACTTTGCTCGGATGATAAAGGATGGTAACATCATAGCCCTTTAGTAGCTCAAGCTACCTACGCTGCCTCAAATTGAGATCCCTCTACTTGAACAAATGTTGCAAGCTGCGATAATTGGTGTAAACCTCACAGGACACCCCATAAAGATAATGCCTCTAGATCTTGAGAGTGTGAACTATCGCGGCCAACTCCAAATCATGTAAGGGGTAATTCTTCTCGTGGGGCTTCAACTGATGTGAAGCATATGCAGTAACTCACCCCTCCTGCATCAATACATAACCCAGGCCAATACGTGAACGTCGCAATACACAGTATACATTCCTGAACAGAAAGGCAATATTAACACCAGTGTTGTAGTCAATGGGCACTTGAGCTTATGAAAGTTCACCTCGCAATCATCGGACCATCAGAATGGAGCACCCTTCTGGTTTAATCTAGTCAAACCCTCCATAAATCGGCAATAATAACCTGCTAACCCCAAGAAGCTCATGATATCGATCACTGTGGTAGGACAAGGCCAACTCTGAACTGCCTCGATCTTCCCGGGATCTACCTTAATACCCTTGCCTGATACCATATGCTCCAAGATTGGCACAGAATCTAACCAGAGCTCATACTTGGAGAACTTAGCATATAGCTTATGTTCCCGCAAGGTCTGAAGCACCACTCTCAAATTCTTCTCGTGCTCCTCCATGCTACGCGAGTAGATCAATATGTCATCAATGAAGATAATGACAAACGAGTCAATATATAGCATAACACCCCGTTCATCAAATCCATAAATGTCGTAGTGGCATTTGTCAAGTCAAAGAACATTACTAGAAACTCATAGTGGTTATATCTAGTCCGGGAATTCGTCTTCGGAATATCCGAATTATGAATCTTCAACTGATGATACCCCGATCTCAAATTGATCTTAGAGAATACCCTGGCACCCTGCAACTGGTCAAATAAATTATCAATACGCGGCAACAAGTATTTGTTCTTAATGGTAACTTTGTTCAACTGGCGGTAATCAATGCACATCCACATAGTCCCATCCTTTTTCTTCACGAACAACACCGGTGTACCCCAAGGCGATAGACTCGGTCTGACAAACCCCTTTCCTAGAAACTCCTCAAGCTATTTTTCAACTCCTTCGGAGCCATGCAGTACGGTGGAATAGAGATAGGCGGGTGTCTAGAAAGAAATCAACATAGAAATCGATATAACGATCTGGTGGCATGCTTGGTAGATTAGAAGGGAACACATCGGAGAACTCCCCAACTACAGGCACTGAATCAATCGTTGGAGCAGCCCTTCTCGACCATGTGTTGAGCCTTCTAGAAAGAGATAACCCGACTAGATATACTGACCGATGAACCCTTCCACTCCAATCTAGGCAACTCTGGCATCAGCAAGGTAACAATCTTGGCATGGCAATCAAGGACAGCATGATCTGATCCATAACAATAGAATCGCCTACTAGCGTGGACACATATACAGGGGTACCCAAGGACTCGCGAGGAACACCTAGAAAATAAGCAAACAAAGATAAAACATATGAATATATAAACCCTGGATCAAATAGTACCATAGCAACCATACTACAGATAGAAATAATACATGTGATTACGGCATCTAAGGCTACTGCATCTGGTCTGGATGGAAAGGCATAGAACCTAGCTGGAGCGCCACCTGACTGGCTTCCATCTCTAGGATGGCCCCTACCCACCTACCCTCCACCTCTATGTGGCCGAACGACTGGTGCGACAGCAGGTGCTTAATCATAGGCTGATGACCCTATTGTACTGCCCTGCCCCAGAGACTGGGGCAGAATCTCCTCACATGACCAAGATCCCCGCACTAGAAACAACCTCTCGGTGCGAAAGATGACTGACCCTGAGTCTGACTCCGAGGGCCTATACTCCTGATGAGTGGTGATTTGCCACTCATTCTAGTCTCTTTTCTTTAGTTTTTATGTCCTTTAATTATAATATGAGGACATTTATGGTGTGTATTGTTAGATTTTTAGGTAAATGATGCCATGAAGAGAATTGAATTCAATTAAAGTGGAATTGAGCAAAAACAGGTCAAAACAATGCAAAACTCTTTAGTGATTCCGCATCTGCATAAGACTGGTCGTAGAAGCGACCTCGCATCAGAGAGGAAATAGTCTGCATCTGCAGAATTGAGCTACCTTACCTGGGATCGCATCTACTAGACAAGAACCTCTTCTGTGGTTGCATATCTATGCTTGTAAATCCGTATATGCGGAGCCAGAGATTCCCTTCAATGTTCGCCTCTGCAATAGGCAATCCGCACCTACAAAGATCCTTCCGCAGGTGCAGTCAACGGGCTTCAGACCTGAGCAGGAATGACATTTCACATTTTCTCGACTCCAAACCCGCAAATACACGACCTAGTAGATCTTTGGCAAATCTTTGGATTACTTTTTCAGTCCTTAGACTGGAGAGAACAAGTTTGGAAGCTAGGGTTCTTGCACACACACTTTGGTCTTGAAGATTTGAAGCTTTTGGTTGAGAATTTCTTACTCATTTATGCTTATTTCTTCATTTTCTTGCTTTGTATTATATATCTAAGTGTGTAGTATTTATTCCAACGCTTGAATCTTGTTTATGGAAATATCCATGTTTAAAGTGTGGATTAAATATCTTATTGTGCTTATGTATTGAATAATTTTTTTATTTTTTATGAAGTAAGTTATTGTTTCTTTAATTGTTCTCGTTCTTTAATGTTTCCAAAGGGATTAGCTAACCTTAGGACTCGCCCATTAACTTCGAATTAATTTTGGGAAAGATTATTTGGAGTTGGGAAAGATTAATTAACAAGAACTTGAGGGTTTAACCCTCAGTTTATAGATTCTACCTAGAGATAGGATTGAACTGCTTGTAGCCGTATTCGGGTGTGCGTAATCTCTTAATTTTTTTAGGGATAATTCAATTAGGAAGTCTTGTTAGTCTTTGGAAGAAGCTAATATAGAATTATTATCTGAGGCTACTTAACATAAACTCGCTCATAATTGTAATATCGTGAAATACATTGGATCTTTACTTGAGTGTAATTTTCCTTGTATCCATACTAGTAGCCATTGATCATTTTATTTGCTTTCTAGTTTAGTTTACATTTTCACAATTAGATATAAATATTTTCTCAAAACAATTATAAGTGTTTGGCATTGCACAACAAGTGATAATTCTCTTACATTCCTAATCGCCTACATATTATTCTCTGTGGGATTTGACTACGATTTATAGTTGGGTAAATTATATTGCATGCAACTGTGTCCATTTACTGTTTAGTAGTGGATTTGGACGTCATCAAAATTGGCACCGTTGCCGGGAAACAATTTGGCGTAATTTAGGTTGTTTGAAAATTAGCGTAAGTGTTTGGTCCAAACTTGTGAATATTTGTGTAATTATTTTTCTTACCTTGGTCTATTTTTCTTGTTTATTTTCGTAGTTTTTATAAAAATGGCATCATGTGGTAAAAATTGGTCGGATGGTAGTTGTTCATACTTTGATGACCCTTGTCCTTATTGTGGAGGATTACACTCATGGCAGAATTGTTTAAATTCTCCCGGGGACAGATTGTGCGCACAATCTCAAACCCATAAGTGGAGTATTTGTGATAAGTGTGGTCGTCAAAATGGTCATTGGTAGTATTGTTCTTATTTTTCCTTCCCTTCCCCAAGCCCCCGCTATGATGATTCTTTTGTGATGAAATTCATAGGGATATGGAGGTGGAAGAAATTGAGCATGGTCAAAATGGAGAGTTCAAGCTCATGTTAGAATGCCTACTTGAAAGAGGAAACAAAAATCAAAGTGCCTTGGAGGAGCTTTTGGAAAATAGTCTCCAAAATGACTTGGCGTTTGAACGGTTGAACTTACCAATGAGAGAAATGCTTGAAACTTTAAAGGTCCAAAAAGCCTCAGAAGTGAATGATAGCCAAGAATCTTCCTTGGAGGTTGAAGCCAAAAATACTTCATTGGCATTTGATCAAAACCAAGAAGAACTCTCAAATGCTCATAATTAGAAGATGATGCTCATGTTGGAGACCATTCTTGAGAATGAGGAGAAGCACAACTTTGCACTCGAGGACTTGAAGCAAGTCTTGAATCAAAATGATGAGGATATCCACACTTTGGAAGATAAAATGAAAATATTGGTTGAGGCTTACTATGCCCACCAACTTGAGAGTGTGGAAAGAAGTCAAGAAGAGTCCGATTTTGAGGAAGAAAGTGAGATTTATTTTTAGGAATCAAGTATTGAACATCTGCCAACCAACTCCATGCTTTTTAGTGATGCCAAGAAAAATATGGAATTAGAGTCAACCGGTGTAATTGAAAATATGGTTGAAATTAACTCTAGTCCGGGGGGGAAAAGATGATGTCAAAATCCGGAAAGAATTGCAATTTGGAGGGTTGATGTCACATTCCAAGCATTTTTCAACATTGGAATTGTGTGGTGATATGGGAATTGAACTACACGAGTCAATGAGGATTGCAAGGAGGAAAGACAAAGGTCATACAACTTACAATTTGAGGGAACAAGAAGGCAAAATGGCATTCCTCATATGAAAGCCAAGAAATGTAAAATGAAGAAATTAAAGTTTGGCTTGATCATCAACTTACCACCCCCCACTGCTCATGGTCACAAGCTTGATTTCAAGTTAGGTGCCCAATTCATATCGTCCAAGTGGTGAGAAAAGTGGTAAAGTTGATCTGCGATGTGCCACGATGTTAAATGCAGCGCGTGGTGGGAGGTAACCCATTATTTTCAAAATTTTCGGTCGTTTTTTGAAATTTTCTTTTTTAGAATAGCTTAGAATATTATTTTTGACAAATCTTCCAAGTTTCAGATTTTTGGAGTTAAATTAAGGAGTTTGGGATGTTGGAACAACCCAAAGCAGTAGCAACCCACAATTGGCCTGTTGAACCCTAGTGTAACCGCACCTGCGGACAAGTCACGTAGGTGTGCTTCCACAGAAGCGGGTTTTCAAGGCGCAGATGTGCAACTTCCACAGGTGCGATGAAATTATCGCAGAAGCAGCTATGCAGAAGCACTTTTTTAACTGCAGGTGCGAAAAATCTGGCAAGTTTAATGAATTAAGCCCTCATTTCATCAGGTATTCTCTGACCTTTTTCCCCAAAACCCAAACTCTCCCATCTCTCACATATTCAAATTCTCCATTGCTCTTGATTCCTACTACTCTCACACAAGACAACACAGATATCTCTTATCTACTCCTCTCTTATACTTCTTTTTCCTTTTTCTTCTTCTTCATCTCATATATTCTACAGTAGAGTTTTCAAATTTTTCCTTTTTATTTTCTTTTTAATCACTGTTAGTTTTAGGATTGAGGGAAAATGGTTGAGAGTGTCTGTATGTGCGCTACTACTGATGAAATAAATTGTTGGGAAGTCTGAGTACCATATTAAATGGAAAAACCATATCATCATCTCTGCTTGTCATGTGTTTAACAAATTGTCTAAAAGAAAATTGCTAGCTAAGTACGATAAAAACAGGTTTAATAGAATCATAGATTCATGTAGTGCGCTAATTTAGAAGTCCTGAGTATAAATTATGTGCTAAAAATCATGTTAGAAGTGAAAAGAGTCGAAAATTTATGAGCATTTGAACCCTTGGATGAACACCGCAGAAGTGGAAAAAGTGCCACAGAAGCGGAAAAAGTGACGCATATGCGGCCTCGCACCTGAGTTGACTGTTCCGTAGGCACGAACTCTAGGGAGATGAACAAAAACCGTAGAAGTGGATAAAAATCCGCATAAGCGGGACCGCACCTATGATGTTCTTTCCGCAGGTGCGAAAACTAGCCAGCTTCTGCAATTCCAGTGGCTTTGCAACTGGAGCTTCCCGGGCCCATTCAACTTAATTCTTTGGCCTAATTGCATTATTTTAAATTGCTTAACATTATTCTACCGCCCGACTAACATTTTTTTGTACTTTGAGCTAAAATGGACCCGAACATGAACAAAAATGCTCTGCTTAATCATGAAATTGAGGAGGAGGCTGAGGAACAATTTGATAATTCACTCTTCATGTCTGCTAATTGTCATCGCCGATATTATGACAATCTTATCACAAAGAATATTGTGCTAGAAAAAGGGATAGCCGAGGATAAATTGGACGAGCTGCTCCCAGAATTCTATGGCCGCCTGCAAACCTCCGGATGGTCATGCTTCATTCTTACTTCGTGCAAAGCCAATGAGGAGTGGGTTTGTGAATTTTACGTGAATATTAAGCGTACAAACTTCGCTGACCCACAACTCACCATAAGGGGTAAGACAGTGAGGTTTGGGACTGAGCAGATTAATGACATACTCGGGATTCCTAACCATCCACTCGAGCCAGTGCTAGAAAAAGATCATTGCAACAACGCAGAATGGCGTGTTTCTAAATTCTACCCCGCAAATATGAGAGCAAAATGGGCCATCAAACGAAGGGGTTTGAAGTCGATTGACTTCACAGCTGAAACTAAAATATGGCTCTACATCCTCTACAACAGGGTATCACCCTGTGGAAATATCTCAGATGTGTCATACACTAGAGCCTTGATCATTGCATGCCTTCTTGATGGCATTCCTGTGAATGTCGGCCATTATATCCTGTGAGATCTGAGAGAGTATCTGCTAGACGACAACGCAGGGTTGATGTTTCCTTTATTGATTACAGAGTTGTGCAAGCAGGCAATGGTTGAGATGCGTAGCACCGATCGTTGGTTGTCGGCCGACAAATCCTTTCATCCATGGAGAGTAACGGGTGAGGGTAGTGCAGTAAAGAGCAAGAAGAGGAAATTCACCACTCCTGTTGACGGACCAGAGTCATCCTCACAGGTAGCTGTGCCTGAGGGACTGTTTGGGATGCTAAACTCCCAGCCTGCATCCATTCGTGACTTAGTGTCACAGCTCCCTAATGGGCCCTCATCCTCTTAGCCTATGCCCGTATACTTTACCAGGGAAGACATGAAGACCTACTTAGATGCACCGAAAACGCAGGCAGAGTCTCAGGAGAAAATAGCAGCATCTGTTGGCATACTCGAGACAGCCTATGGCAACTTGGCCAAGGCACATGCAGATCTTCAGTCAGACTTCCAAAAGGAGAAGGTGAAGAATAAGAAGAAGGGCAAGTTTATGATCAAGATGTGGAGAGGCATCAAGGACATCTTCAAGTGGGGGCAGTCGAATAGGAAGATACTAGTTGAGGAAGACGATGATAGTGAAGAGTATTCTTTTATGTCAAATGCTGCTGGTGATGATGCTGATGATACCGATGATGATGAGGCTGCGAGTTCTTCACGGCAGTGAGTAGCCTTCCTCCCGCAGTCTGCTAGTCTGATGCAGACTTCAGGGAGACTCTCAAACTACTTGTATTTTTATTTTGACATTGTGTAGTGAGACACTGCAATGTTATTAGTTGGGGTGGCTTTAGAGGGTACACCTTGTTTATACATTGATACTTGACTTATGTTGTTGTCGGGCTTATTCTGTTGTATGGATATTGTGTGCCCTTTTCGGGCTTGTTTTGTTATTGCTTATCATGTGCTCTAGCCGAGCATAGTTGTGAGTAGTTATATATGTGCAGATTAGTCATTATTGTTGTTCTATTTTATTTTTTTTCTTTCTTCCTTTATTTATTCTTTAGTATTTTTAGTTTATGTTATTTTTGCTCCTTTAGTATTAGTTGCTTTTGTTATTTATTCCCTTTAGTAGTTTTCATTATTTCATTTTTATTTCTTTAGTAGTATTTCTTTGGTTTTTTTTTTGTGCTACGGTTCTTTTTCGAGGAACATTTTTGTGTTGAACCGGGTGACTTTTCTCTATGATGGATGGCGTGGAGACTTTCTTAAGGGAATTAGTCTTGTTTTGTTATGTGGAGACTTGTGGATTATTTGGTACTAATAGAATTGGTCTTTTGTATGTGAAATGTGAATTAAGAATACCCCTCTGAATTTTGGTTTTAAATTGAAAAAGTAAGTTGCATGGGGAAGAATATTTTATGTGATAACTTTTTGGCCCTTTTGGTGACTCTTTGCCCACTAGTTGGAATGATATTGCTCTAAATTCTCTTATTAAAAAGTGAAATTGATCCGTCTTGATTAGTTCATGTGCCATATGTGTTAGTTTTTGCTAAAAATAATTCTTGTGGTTACTTATATCATCTAAAACTTGCTCGGTTGGTCTTTCAATGCTAATGTGAATTATGTTTGGTTGGAGGAATGACCTTAGGCATTTTTTGTGATCTTTGAAAAAGCCTTTCAAGCCTACCATTGCATAAATATTATCACTAGTTTACCCCATTTGAGCCTTTAACCTTTTCTTTGGCCATCTCATTAGAAACATTTACCCTTTTATGAAATAATTTCCTCTTTTGAACACGTCCCTCCTTGAATATTAAGAATGAGGCTAAAAGCCTAAGTTTGGGGTGTTGGTGTCAAGTTGGAAACTGGTAAAGTTGTATGTTGAGTGTAGAAACATATACCTCAAAGTGTTCATATGAAATTACTCAAGCTCCAAAAGAAAATAGTTATAAAAAAATAAAAGAGAGAGAGAGAGAAAAATATGTATATATATAAATATAGAGTCTTGAGAATATTAGAAAGGTACTTTAATGTGGTTCTATGTTGGTAACTAGATACCAATAAGGTCTATGTGGTTTAAAAAGAAGCAAAGTGCAAAACGAAAGACAAATGTGAGTAGTGTTCAAGAAGGGTGTAGTCACTTGTATTCCAAATGCTTATCCAACCCTTCCCTAAACCTACCTTACAAGCTTAAAAAGTCCTTATGGGATCTCAATCCAAATCTTCTTAAATAGTCGGCGAATTAAAATAAGGTCAAGCTTATGGCATGATATTTTGCAACACTTGAAATTCTTTATTGAGAGTGAGTGTCTTTGTGCATTTGTCCCTTGTGTTATTATTGTAAATATGGTAATTTTGGGACTTTCTTTCTTGTGAGGGCACATGAATTAGGATGAATTGGTGACATTGATGTATCCAGAAATGAGTAAATTGAGCATATGTAATAGACTAGTGCTTTAGAGTCACTTCTTTAGGCTTATTGTTGTCACTTGATTATTTCGAAACTCCTTTGCATTTCTTGAAGTTGTTTTTAAATGAGGGATTTATTTGGTTAAGACTCACATGCTTGAGCCTAATTATTAGTACCAACCAAATCCATAAGTATGGTGCTTAATTAGAGAATATGATTTATAAATAATAGCAATACTACTTGTGCTTTAAATGGTAGAACCTCATTCAATTGTTGGTTTTGATTTGCTTGAGGACAAGCAAAAGCTTTAAGTTGGGGTGTTGATGAGTAGTGATTTTACCACTCATTCTAGTCTCTTTTCTTTAGTTTTTATGTCCTTTAATTATAATATGAGGGCGTTTATAATGTGTATCGTTAGATTTTCAGGTAAATAATGCCATGAAGAGAGTTGAACTCAATTGAAGTGGAATTGAGCAAAAAAAGTTTGAAACAATGCAAAACTCTTCAGTGATTCCGCATCTGCAGAAGACTGGTCGCAGAAGTGGCCTCGCATCTGCGAGGAAATGGTCTGCATCTGCGGAATTGAGCCACATTGCCTGGAATCGCATCTGCGAGACAAGAACTGCTTCTGCAATTGCGCATCTGCGCTTGCAAGTCCGCATCTGCGGAGCCAGAGATTCCCTTCATTGTTCACATCTGCGAAAGGCAATCTGCACCTGCGCAGACGCACCTGCGAGGATCCTTCCGCAGGTGTGGTCAATGGGCTTCAGACCTGGGCAGGAATGACATTTCACATTTTCTCAACTCCAAACCCACAAATACATAACCTAGCAGATCTTTGGCTTAATTTTTCAGTCCTTAGACTAGATAGAACAAGTTTGGAAGCTAGGGTTCTTGCACACATACTTTGGTCTTGAATATTTGAAGTTTTTGGTTGAGAATTTCTTACTCATTTATGCTCATTTCTTCATTTTCTTGCTTTGTATTGTATATCTAAGTGTGTAGTATTTATTCCAATACTTGAATCTTGTTTATGGATATTCATGTTTAAAGTGTGGATTAAATATCTTGTTATGCTTATGTGTTGAATGATTTTTTTTATGAAGTGAGTTATTGTTTCCTTAATTATTTTTGTTCTTTAATGTTTCCAAAGGGATTAGCTAACCCTAGGACTTGCCCATTAACTTTGAATTAATTTTGGAAAATATTATTTGGGGTTGTGAAAGATTAATTAACAAGAACTTGAGGCTTTAAACCTCATTTTATAGATTCTACCTAGGGATAAGATTGAACTACTTGTAACCATATTTGGATGTACGTAATCTCTTAATTATTTTAGGGATAATTCAATTATGAAGTCGTGTTAGTCTTCGGGAAGAAGCTAATATAGAATTATTACCCTGGGCTAATTAATATAAGCTCGCTCATATTTGTAAAATCGTGAAATACATTGGATCATTACTTGAGTGTAATTTTTCTTGTATCCATAGCCATTTATCATTTTATTTTCCTTCTAGGTTACTTTACATTTTTGCAATAAGATATAAATATTTTCTCAAAATAATTCTAAGTGTTTGTCATTGGACAACAAGTGATAATTCTCTTACATTCCTAATCGCCTATATATTGTTCTTTGTGGGATTCGACCCCGATTCATAGTTGGGTAAATTAAATTGCATGCGACCTTGTCCGTTTATTTTTTTAGTAGTGGATTTGGACGTCATCAACTCTCACTGGAGGAACCCTGAATAGTCGATGGATGGTAGGAGTTCTTTGGGATGGCACTAAAATAGGGACACACTAGAGCATCTTGAGAAAGTGGCGGTTCTGAATATGTGGGCCTGCTAGACTGACCCCTCACAAACTGACCTCTGCCCCCAGACGGAGCACCATCGAAACCTCTAGAATATCGAAACGACTTATCCATTGGTGTCTGGTCTCGGCCCTGCTGATGAACACCCTCGATCCTCCGAGCTATCTTCACAACCTACTTGTAAGGAGTCCCTATCTCAACCTCTCGGGCCATAGTGGCCTAGATACCAGAGTGAAAACCCGGAACAAACCTCCGTACTCTCTCTGCATCGGCAGGGAGTATCATAAGTGTATTGAGAGACAACTCAAAAATCGCGCCTCATAGTCGTTCACAGACATCTGACCCTGTTGAAGTTGCTCGAACTAACCCCGCAACTCTTCCCTCTGAGAGGGTGCAATATATCTCTACAAAAAGAGACGTGTGAACTGGTCCCAAGTTAAGAGAGGAGAACCTGCTGGTCTGGCGAGAAGATAGGACTACCACCATCTACGGGCCCGCCCTCCAATTGAAATGTGGTAAAGTCTACCCCGTGGGCCTTCAATATCCTCATGTTGTGCAGTTTATCCTTGCAACAATCAATAAAGTCCTGGGGGTCCTTATGTCGCTCACCTTCAAAGGCAGGAGGATGTAGCCTAGTCCATTTATCCAATAGCTTTGCGGCTTGCCGGCCGCAGCTGTTTTGGGATCTGGTATAGTCGTTGTAACTGGCTGAGCTCTACCCACGGGTAGTGCGCCTGGGGTCTAATTATACGGTAGCTACATGCCCTAGAGCCTGAGTGGTAGGGGTTTGTGTTCCCCCTTCCGCTTGAGATATGGTTGGGTCTGCTGAAAATAAACTAGCATGCGTCATAGAATTCATGAACCGCAACATAACATCCTGGAATCCTGGTGCGGACATGAATTCCACTAGGGCCAGCTCTGTTGTAGGCATCTCGCCCTGATCCTCAATAATAGGATCCTCCACTGGATCCACTAGTGGCACAACTAGAGCAATTCTAAGATGCCATCTTCCTCTAGCACGAGCTGGAGCCCTCCGCGGCCTCTGTCTAGGCCTCTAGCAATAGGGGGAGTAGCTCCTCTATGTTCGGGTACATCTGCCTCGTGCGTTCTCATTATCTATGAGAGAATAAGAGAAAGATACTTAGCATAACATCAACTACACGATAGGAGATGAAGAAAGAGTAGTTTCCGAACACCCTATAACCTCTCGAAGATAAGTACGGACGTCTCCGCACCGATCCGCAAGACTCTATTAGGTCTGCTCATGACTTGTGAAAGTTACGTGAACCTAGTGCTCTGATACCAAGTTGTCACAATCCAAGTTTCCCTATAGGTCGTGATGGCGCCCAACGTCGCTGCTAGGTAAGCCAATAGTGAACTAGTCATGTATTTATTCTTTTAAATAATTTCAAAGTAGTTGATTTTTGTTTATTAAGTAGATGAGAAGTGGAAAAAGATTGTAAAATATAGCATAAACTAATGAAAGGGCAAATACAGTGAATTAAATACTCAAAATCATAAAGTGCCCACTAGCATGTTCCCAAGACCCGATGTGACAAGTGTATGAGCAACTAGTAGAATATACAAAACACTTATGCTACTGTCTGAAATAAGATAGACAGAAAGTAAATACAAAAGAGAGATTGTCGGTGCTACAGAACGGACTCAGAGAGCAGCTCATCACTATGCCTCAGGGTAACGGGGTTGTGCGCCTGAATGAATGCCAGATGCACCTGCCTCAGATCTTGCATGATTAGTGTAGGAGTATAGCATGAGTACATAAACAACATGTACCCAGTAAGTATCCAGTCTAACCTCGAAGAAGTAGTGACGAGGGGTCGACATCGACACTTACTATGGGCCAACAAATAAAATACAAAATTCTAAAAGGCATGGAATACATGAATAATAATAATAACACATTAGCAAGCAGTGAATAAAGTAATAGCCAATTTAAAAATCTCCAACTAACACATACTAACTCAACTAATTTCAGGCCAGTAAATAATTATAAACTCTCAAGTCATAAAAGTAATATCAAGTGTAATCAGGCTCCTAGCATTATCATGCACGATTTATGTCGAGGTTGTACGGCCCGATCCAAAATAATGTGTACACTGCCGAGGGTCGTACGACACGAACCATAGATGCATCTATTATACTGCCGAGGCGTTCGACCCGCTCCACAAGAAGAGAAAATACTCCACGAACATCCAATTTAAAAGATATCACAAGACTAATATACAAGGAAGCACAATTTCTATTGACGGACAAGTAACCCGCCAAAACTCAAAGTAAGTGAAATTCAGTCTTTACGAATACTTTGTCGAGTTTCAATATAATTTAAGCACTTAAATTAACAAGTAGAGTGCAAACAATACAAGTATTTCATTATTGGGTTCTAAAATACCCGGACTTAAGCATTATTTATAGCTACCACAGACTCTCGTCACCTCGTGCGTACGTAGCCCTCACAATTAGAAGCAAATAGTAGTATTTTAAAACACCCATTGGGGTAAATTCCCTCTTACAAGGTTAATAAAGAGATTTACTTCGTCCCAAAGCTCACTTTCCGGCCCACAAATTCACTCTAAAGCCTCAACTTGGTGCCAAGCAATCCGAAGCTAGATAAATATTATATAAATAAATCAATATATATTCACAAGTCCATAATTTAGCTATTAAAGTAATTACCTAACCCAAATTGGAAGATTCTTAAAATTCATCCCCGGGCCCACATGCTCGAATTTCTAAAATTTTCGAAGATAAATGTTACCCATAACCTCACAAACTCAAGTATATAATTTCTACCCAATTCCATAATCATTTTCGTGGTTAAATCCCATTTTTATCAAAAATTAGATTTTTTCAACTAAACCCATAATTTCTACAATATATATGTTAAGAATCTACCCAAAATGCATGTATTAAACTCATACTATATAGAAATTATTTATCTCAAAGTGTTAGGTGAAAATCCCTCTTCAAAGAGCTCTAAATCCGACCAACAATTGAGAGAAATGAAGAAAATGAGCCTAAGTTCCAACATTTTAAAAGACACTGCCCAGGCGTCCCTTCTTTGCGATCGCGAAGGCAAACAGCCAGGCCCTAGAAAACTGACTATCGGGAATGGGACCATGGCCTCACGAACGCGAAGGCTTGCCCGGCCTGCCCTACACGAATGCAAGGGCTTCTTCGCGAACGCGAAGACCAACATTGGCCATCTAGCTCTAGCCTACTCTACATGAACGCAAGCCCATTCACGCGAACGCGAAGGCCACAGGTCCCAGACCTTTGCGAATGCGGACTGGCTGTCGCGAACGCATAGCACAAATTCCCAGTCCCCATTTTCCTCCTTCGCAAATGCGACCGCGAAGAAGGAAACCAGAACCAACAGTGATAGCACTTTAGACTTAGCTCCGGGTGGTCCGAAACTAACCCGAGCTGCCCGGGAACCCATCCAATTGCACCAACAAGTCCATAAATATAATACAGACTTTCTCAAACTCTCGAAACATATAAAACAATATCAAAATTGTATCCCAAAATCAAATTGAATCAAGTTATGAACTCCAAACTTCTCCACTATCTCCAAACGTGCCGAAACATACTTAGACTACTCGAAATGACGTCAAATTTTGCGTACAAGTCATAAATCACCATACGGAACTATTCCCACGCTCGGAATCCAAAATGAACCTCGATAACACTAAAACCTACTCCAAACCAAACTTAAAGAACTTGAAAACCTTCAATGCGCCAACTTTCAATATTAGGCGTCGAAACTCTCCCGGGTCATCCGAAACCCGATCCGAATATACGCCCAAGTCCAAAATCACCATACAAACCTATTGGGACCGTCAAATTCCGGTTCCGAGATCGTTTACTCAAAATGTTGATTCAAGTCAAACTTAATCATTATAAGCCACTATTAAGGAACTAAGTGTTCCGATTTCAACCCGAACTAACCATCCCGCAAGTCATAAAACAATAAAAGAACATACGGGAGCCTTAATTAGGGGAAGGGAATCTAGAAAGAAGAACAACCGGTCAAGCCGTTACATTAATATACAAATTGACACTTTTACTTGTTCAGTTTTGTAATGTTGGCCTCCTAACTTCAAAATTTCTTAACTAAACACCTCTGGATGATCAAAACACATCTTTTAAACACTTCAGTGCCTGCATATCTCTTACAAGCTCTTACGTGGATAACAAATTAATTCCATGTCATAGAATCATGAAAGATTAAGATATGTGTAGAATGAGAGACCGTATAGATTGTGACTATCTTATAGACGGCTAATTCCATACACGATATGCATCATTTTTTTGTTCTTGATGTTGTATTTTTGTTGTAGACCTCTCATATTCAGTTTGTAACAATTGGTATCAAAAGAAAGTCATTGACACTTGAAGGTTTGAAACAACAAATTGGAGGGGTAGCATGGAAGGGAGTATTTGCACAAGTGACCATTTTGATGTCAGTGTTTAAATTATGTCTCTGTTTATCCATTGACCAAATTTGTTTGCAAAAAGAAAAGTTCATTCGAGTATGTCAAATAAAGGCAAAATTTGGCCAATGAAAGTATGATACTATGGGGGACTAAAGAGGTGCCTAAAAAGGCCATATGGTGCAAATAATCCACATGTTACAGTATTAGGGTAGTGGTTCGAATCCAAATAGTGGTGTTAGTTTCGATCAACAAGTTTGTTGATCCTCAAACAGGGTTGATTATTGTGTACAATTAAGTTTCTAATTCAACAACAAAGAGTATTAATAAGGGAGAAATTCAAAAAATAGCCAGATTTACAATTAATCATTCAAAAATAGCCACAGTTTTAAAAGTAATTGAAATTTTGCCACTTTTCATGTAAAGATAAATTTGAACGAAAATACTGTTCAAAATTCGGAAAATACTCAAGTATATTATATTGGAGTTTCAGCATAAGTATACTGAAACTCCAGTATATTATAATGGAGTCCAGCATAAGTATACTAGAACTCCAACATATTATGATGGAGTTCCAGCATAAGTATACTGAAACTCCAGTATATTATAATGGAGTCCAGCATAAGTATACTAGAACTCCAACATATTATGATGGAGTTCCAGCATAAGTATACTGGAACTCCAGCATAATATACTGGAGTTCCAATATAATATACCAGTCCAGCATAATATGCTGCAAGTTCATACACATGTGATCCAATCTCTAGTATATTATGCTGGAACTTTCCGCTTGCTGGAGTTCCAGCATAATATGCTGGAAGTTCATACACAGGTGCACCGATCTTCAGTATATTATGCTGGACCGGTCCCTGTTGCAGCAAAATAGTAGTTATTTTTCAATAACTTTGCAAACGCTGGCTATTTTTGAATGACCAATCCGAAAACTGGCTAGCCGTGCTATTTTTACTACTATTGATAATGAGCTTATGGGTTGAAGGAAATCTTCCACCAAATATGCTAATCTTTCGAGTTGGAATCTCCGACTTAGTTTATATCATAAGTAGTATATTTCATTTTGAATCCATTGCTGAAGAAGTACTACCTTATAATAATACTCAAAAGTTTCCACTAAAACTGCGATGAGTGAGAAAAAGAAGGGTGTTGCTTTTAGGGGCTACATTTACTGATTAGCCAAGGTTCTTAAAACCGGAAAAGGTCTAAAAATATCTTTGAACTATTCGAAATAGCTCAAAAATATCCTTCATTTGTTTTTTGTGCCAAAAATATCCCTGTCGTCTATGTTTTGGCCCAAAAATGCCCCTAAACCGTTAGTTTTGCCATTGAAGCTGACATGACAGTCCAACTGGATTAGAATTGCTTATATGGTCGTCCACCTAAGCAATCCATATGTGAAAATTATTTTTTTTTGGAAATTTTATTTTTTTAGAATTTTTTTAATAAAATATAAAATCAATATTTATTCTGAAAAAAGTAAAAAAATCGAAAAAATTATTTATTTCGGAATTTTTTTATTTAAAATACAAAATCAACAATTATTCCGAAAAAGGTAAAAAATTTACGAAAAATTATTCTTGATTGGAGTTTATGATTTGATTAAAAAACTCCATTGTTCTCTTTTTGTGAATTTCGGAGGTATGTCTTTGAATGCTTTTGAATCCAGTAATAGCGTAGTTATGTCTTGGAACATTATCCCTGTATAATTTCAACCCCATTCTTTAGCTCCAAAAAAAAAATTAACACTCAACGTTTACAAGAAAAAAATTAAAACTTTATTTGTACAACAACAAAGACACTGGTTTCTTAATCTTAAACAAGTTGGGGTCGGTTATATGAATTATCGATATCTATAATCATAAATTCACAAAAGAGAACAATGGAGTTTTTTAATCAAATCATAAACCCGAATCAAGGATAATTTTTATCGTAAATTTTTACTTTTTTCGGAATAAGTGTTAATTTTGTATTTTAATTAAAAAATTCCGAAATAAAAAAAATTGATTTTTTTTTACTTTTTTCAAAATAAATGTTGATTTTGTATTTTATTAAAAAATTCTGGAAAAATAAAATTTTCGAAAAAATAAGTTTCATATATGGATTGCTTAGGTGGACGACCACGTAAGCAATTCTAACCCAGTTGGACTGTCATGCCAGCTTTAATGGCAAAACTAACGGTTTATGGGCATTTTTGGGCCAAAACATAGACGGCAGAGATATTTTTGGCACCAAAAACAAACGGAGGATATTTTTGAGCTATTTCGAATAGTTCAAGGATATTTTTGGACCTTTTCCGTTCTTAAAACTCATGACTGCTACAGTTGGGTTCTGTGGACGAATCCTATTGGATATGAACTCGTTAAAAAAATCTCCTTCTAAAATTATTGGGAGAAATTCAAAATTAGCCAGATTTACAAGTAGTCGTTCAAAAATAGCCCAGTTTCAAAAGTAATCGAAATTTAACCACTTTTCATGTAAAGATAAATTTGAGCAAAAACACTGTTCAAAACCCGAAAAATACGACAGTATATTATGCTGGAGTTCCAGCATAATTATACTTGAACTCCAACATATTATATTGGAGTTTCATGATAAGTATGCTGGAACTCCAGCATAATATGATGGAGTTCCAGCATAAGTACACTAGAACTCTAGCATAATATACTGGAGTTCCAACAAGTATATCTGTCCAACATAATATACTGGAGTTTGGAGCACCGGTGCTCCAGTCTCCAGTATATTAAAGGAGCCAGCAAAGTATACAGGTCCAACATAATATGCTGGAGTTAATACACAGGTGCACTGAACTCCAATATATTATGCTGGACCGGCCGTCTCTGTTGCAGCAAATAATGGCTATTTTTCATTGACTTGATAAACGCCGGCTATTTTTGAATGACCAGTCCAAAACTGGCTAAACCGTGCTATTTTTACAAATTATTAGGTTCAATTACTTGTTTCCTTTGTTCCCTTTTCTGGTATGGATATCATTAACACTTACATGGACCTATAGTCCTATACTACAATGACAACATTTGAAGCCCAAAAGCTTTGACGGACTCTGGGGGGGGGGGGATCGAAAATAACATAATTTATAATCGATAATTGAAAAATAGCAATAACTTTAAAAGTAATCAAAATTCAACTACTTTTTCATGTAAAGATAAAATGTGAACAAAACATCCTGACAAATTCAGAAAAATTCAAGCATAATATGCTAGAGTTCGAATTTTTACATATGAGATTCCAACATAATGTGCTGGAATTTTATAATGTGTTGCAGTTTCAACATAATATGCTTGAAGTTTATATACAGAAGACTTTTCGTGTTTCAGCTAAAATAGTGGTTATTTTTCAATGACTTTACAAACGTGGCTATTTTTTAATTACTAGTTCGAAACTGACTAGCTCATGCTATTTTAGCCTAGAAAAGAGTACGACTCGAAAATTAACACAGACAACCCAACACATATTTGCCGGTCTGTCAAAACTAATTACATCTACTAGTCAAACATATAAAAAATATGTATAAAATATATATATATATATATATATATATATATATATATATATATATATATATAGTTATAAATTACTATAACAAATTATATTTTGCCAACTATTATTTTGGGAGCGGCTATACTACGTAGTTTTCACAATAAAATCTTGTTCCAAGATTTCACAACTTTGTGCGTCTCATAAAATCATACCAAGTTTTGAAACATACTGATAATCGAGTTGAACTTTAAATTGACCATGAAAATCATATGAAATTAGAATATATTGCTTATTTGCTTATCAAATTGGTTTTTCGATTTCTTAAACTCATTTATTCTAAGGTACCATTCAACTTTGCACACAAGCGAGCTTACAAATAGGGGCGTACCCAGGAGATTTTGTAAGCGGTGTCGAATTTTATAGAAGAATTTAAATAATAATTTTAATTATCTTCTAAACAAGAAATAGCCTAATTTTTTGGTTTTGTTGAGTATTAAGTTAGAAAAGGTCATGAGTTCAATTCTAGGTCACTACAATTTTTAACCAAAAAGGCTCTCTAAAATATTTACAAAAAAATGTGTTAGTTAAGGCTTAAACTTCTGACCTCTTAAAGCAAAATCAAGCACATAATCAACGCGTCAAAATATAATTTATTTTAGTTGGTGTCATTTTTTCCTACTTATAAAGGGCGTCACAGTATTAAGATATATATTTAGTAAAACATTTCAATGAAGCGGTGTCGCGTGACACCGCTTGGTTATGCGTGCATCTGCCTTTGGTTACAAAGGGCGGCGCATGGTCTTACATTAAACATTAACATAAGCTGGATAAAGCTTAGGGTTAGGATTTATGTGCGCTTTCATTTTTGTATTCTTTTATATAAATAATGTTTGGACGAGTATACATGTTTGACTCAAAAGACGTGAATATCTCTTTGAACAAATCAATCAAAGATGAAGGGGTAAATCTTGGCCAAATATAATTAATTCCAGACCGAAACGTTAGTGACAATGATTGCATATGAGACGAAGAAGACATGATTGATCTTATTAATATTAAACTTTGTCTTTTTCAGCAATCGATGAGAAAGTAAAGTTACATCTATTCTTCGAGGACATTTCCCCGTTTTCTCAGATACAAGAAAGGAGTTTTATTTGCTTTCCCCTTTTTCAGGTAAAATGGAGAAGCCCCCCTTAATTGAGAGCTTTCTTTGGCTATATATAGCCGAGTCCCTTTTCCCTTTTCTTGACTCGACGCTTTCTTGTCATTAATATGTCTTGGTTGTAATTTTGGGTATTTCTCCTTTCGATTTGTCGATTGGCACTGAGGAGAAATGGAGTGAGCTCTATTGACTTTTACTTCCTGGTTACTGAAGCTGGGTGTCGGGCAATCTGGTTGTGGTGATCAGATTTTGACCAATACAGTTAGTCTCTCCGTCTGTCGGGGTCATCCCAGGTTGGACTTCGGTAGACGGATCATGTTCGTTACGAAGTCGAGAGAAATCTGGCCTACGACTTTCCATTCCTTAGTCGTATTTTATGGGTTTTTAGCGGAGTGGTGGTGTCCTTTCGATCCTCGTGGACAGTTGCGGCGGTTTCGGAATCGAAATGTCGGTTGGCACTGAAGCGTTGGTTCGTGATTATCACCATTATGACACGTTTCTGGGAGACGAAAACGTTTTGTGCCTTATCAGATACGAATGGCAACTCTTGGTTTTCGTGCTCGGGGAATTTATGTCCCTTATAAATAGAGGAAACTTGTCACTTGACTGATTCACTTCATTTTTGTTTAAGAGAGTTCTTCAGATATAGCTTTTTCTGATACCTCGAATTTCTGCTTACCTTCTTGTCTACTGAAATCTTTCGTCTATTCTTCTCATTACTTTTTTGGCGCGTTTTTTGCTAAAAAAACTGGTGAATCTTCTCGCGACCATCTTCATACCGCTTATCTGATGCCGGAGAGCTCTATTCAGGCCACCCAGGGGGCGGATGCGGCGGAGGATGAGGAGATTCCCTCAGTGGTTGAGATCTTGCCTCGCCCAGGGAAAGAGGCGACTGACTTTAGTTTTGATGGCGGAGCGGAGCCGGAACCTGTACCCTCCGTCGTAAGGGAAAGGGGAATTGTAGAGTTGAAAGAAAGGTGGGGAATCCCCAATTACGTTGATATGCGGCCGGTGGAGGGAGATGACATAGTTCACTTCAACCGTCTCGGGTACTGCGTGTTCTACACCTACCCCTTTATTGTAGGGTACACACTCCCTCTTCCCATGTTGGTGGGTGATTTTTGCCATTTCTACGAAGTGTGTCCCGCCCAGCTTTTGCCTTATTTGTACAAGTTATTCCTTATGCTGCTCAAATATGCGGAACTTGCCGGTCGTGAGGTCACTTTAGGCCATATGCTCAGCATTTTTGCTCCTCAAGTGATCCGTGGTTCGATGATTCACGTGCATCCTCGGGGGTCGAGGAGTCTGGTGGTGAAGATGGACGATAGGAACAACCATCGTTTCTATGAGAACTACTTTTATGTACGGACCGAACACATCATGGAGACCTGACGGGATTCCCTGAGAGATGGAACTTCGCACGTAAGTTTGTATCTTTGGTTAGTGAAATGTTCGACCGTTTTTTGTAAGTACTAAACTGTCTCGTCTTTGCAGCTGAGAGATTGCCTCCGCCGCCTATCGAAGGGATTCGTGAATAGGTGGAGGCCATTCTTCCCCACACAGTGGGAGTTCGCACATGGTCGACCTTTCATGAGAGGTTTGGACGCAGGCCCCTTACAAGTGAGATAACGCTTTTATCTGTTGTTCTCTATTCTCTTTTTTTGTTTAGCCTCTTATGTATCGTTCGTCATTGCCACGGAGGGTGCGGAGAGTAAGGGCACCTCAGTTAGCTTTTCGCCAGTCGGCCGCATCTGCTCGCCCTATCGTAGTATCCACTGTACGACCTTCATCGAGGGTTGCTTCGGTTGAATCTGCAGCCTTGGTTACTCCAGTGAGGGCCGCTTCCCAGGACAAGGTCCCGACCAATGTCGTTCACCCAACGATAGAGTCACCATCTACTAGAGAGGAAGAGGGGCCTTCGAAGAGATGGAGAGTAGATTTTGAGACGGCGCCCCCAACAATAATTCATCTAGAAAACTCTCCCTCGACGGGCTCCGAAGAGGGTGTTATTGTGGCTCCCCCTATTGGGGCGGTACAGAACGTTGGAGTTGTCGGTGCCCGCGATCAGCAATCAAAAACTTCTGTCACTGTCTTGGCTCAACTAGAAGTCCCTGCCATTGTTGATGGTCAACACCTTGTTGCGGTAGAGAACCAGACCTCTGGGGTCATTGTTGTGGCTTCGGACGTGCCCTCATCTTCTGCAGCGGGTTGTGCTTCCTCTTCAGCAGCAGTAAGGGGAAAAAGTGTGGTGGTTGATGACTATGATTCTGAGTCGGACCTGGACCCTGACGACGTTAGGATGTTTGAGGAGGGTCTCACTCATTCGGTGGTTAATGCGAGGGGCTCGACCCATATCCTCCAGATCCTTTCCGATGTTAATCTCTTAGTGAAGGGGAAGATCTGGTACCGCAGTTCAGCCTGTTGTGCTCCGAAGCTGAGAACGAGTCCCTTCAGGATGTTCCCGATGCTAAATTGCGGGACGAGGTGACCGTCATGGGATTGAGGGTACGTTACATCTTGTTTTCGCTTTATGCTTTCGCCTTTTTCGAAAGTACTAGTTTAAACCCGTCTTTCTGTTTTCCAGACATACATGGTAGAAGTGGAAAACATTCGCAAGGCCAACATCCGGGTAAGGGTTTTCTTGAAGATGTTGGAGAAATATCGTCATTACTGTGACAGATGTGGCGAGATGCACGAGCGGCTGAGGACGGATCCCCGTAATCGGGCTCTTGGTGAGGAGTTGGAGAAAAGGGACCAGGAATTTATGCAGACCATCTGCAGCAAGAGTGAGCTCGAGGAGAAACTTCACATTAAGGACAAGGAGCTCGAGTTGGGTAGGGGTCGTGGCAGAGTGCGAGCATTTACAGGGTAGGTTGAGGTCGATGCAGTCGGAGATGGACCAGAACTTGGTCAAGCCCGAGGCGATGAGCATAGAGTGGATGAGAAAACTGATCGCGATGGAGAGCAAAGTTGCTAGCTTGGAGAACATTGAGGGAGCCTGGTCTGAGGCTTTGGCGAGGGCGATGGCTCTGAAGAACACCATTCGCGTACTCCAGACTGAACAGGAGTCAGAGAGAGCGACAGCTACCCTGAGGGAGGCGAGGCTCGAGGACCGCATTGGCGTGATTGATCAGGAGACGTTGTTCTGGGGGATCGGGTCACGGCCCTGGATGCGGAAAATGAACGATTACGAGCTCAGGTTGAGTCATCTTCCACTGTCATTCCTCGCCAAACGCAATATGTATCACATAGGGATGATTGAATGTCTTTTTGGGCCACGGGCCCATTTTGACAAATTTGGATATGTTTCCTACAAAGGGACACGGTACATGGGACCGAGCCCTCTTAGGTCTAAATGACATGATGCAAATAAAAATAACCTAAAGGTTGACCTAAGTTTGGGGTTCATTAACAAGGCAATTCAGGGGAGTGTATGGTCGATGGTGACTGTTCAAGCTTTCCACCTACTCCATACGTCCGATGACCCCCCTCCTATATTAAGGGTGACTCAACAAAGAGTTCATGCACGCGACGCGTACTCCGAGACTTGTTGCAGAAAGAAGACCCATGGTTATGCAAATGATGACAGTTTATAAAACAGTAATACATTAAGAAAAACGATAAATAAATAACCAACAAAACAAGGAAATACGACAAACAAAGCAAATAAACAAAGCAAATAAAGAAAACAAACACCTCAACCGAATATCCTAAAAGCCAACAAGATCAAATACCAGCTCGAACCTGCAAATCCTCAGCAGAGTCCCCAGAGATGTCACACCCCCTTTTGTAACCAACTTTTACTAACTCTCTTAAATAAATAAAAGGATTTAGTGAAGCTTGAAAAGGGTTTTCCAGTTAGAAAGTGACAAAATTGTGTTTAAAAGGAAACAACTCAGAGTCTCTACCTGATATTTGATTTCGGTGTGTCAGGTCACCGTTTTTAAAATGATTTTTCCTTTTAAAACGTTTCAGACTCCAAAACTAAGTCTGCACCAGAGATTCGGATAAGGGGGTTCATTTGACTCGGGGAGAAGGTGTTAGGCACTCCCCAAGTCCCGTGAAGGTCACGGTTGCGTACTCGATCTAGTTGGCTTTTAAAATATTCGGGTCGAGGTAAAATCACGAAAAAAGCAAAATAAACATACATGA
This sequence comes from Nicotiana sylvestris, assembly GCF_000393655.2. Classification (NCBI taxonomy): domain Eukaryota; kingdom Viridiplantae; phylum Streptophyta; class Magnoliopsida; order Solanales; family Solanaceae; genus Nicotiana; species Nicotiana sylvestris. Next base: position 199,090,797 of record NC_091062.1, read on the forward strand.
GGCTCGAGGTCATCCCAACCTAAATGAAAGAAAATTAAAGTTCTAAATTATCCTACGCTACTTCTTCTACGATGTTCGCCACGCACTCCAATTACAGAATACTTCAGGGCATACCCTAAAAATATATACAAATTCCTCGGGGCATCCCCGGATAATAAACTAAGGGAAACGACCTCTCGCCTCAAAAATAAAATAAAGAAAACCTAAGATTTGCCTACCCAAGCGTGGTCGGCCTAAAGTATGCTCCTAACGGTTTTTAAATAACTAAAATGAAAGGCAGCGAAACAGTAGCATGAACCATCAATGGTTCTTTGTTTTTCAATTAACTTGGTTCATTTAAATTAAATCAAATTATTACCCCAACATCCACCGAATTCCTCAACAATGAACAATATCCTTTTTTCATTTCAGTAATCCACCAAAGCATTTATCCAGGTATATCATGAACTCAAGGTAAACTAACTGATCGAGAAACTAAATTAATTAAACAAAGGATAGAAGAGTTACTTTAAATGAGATAGGTTTAAGAAATGAGCCTTGATATAGCCGAAAATTGATCGTTGCACTACTTTAAACTCGAAACTGTATCGGACCGCGGACGGTAACTCGAATCGGAGAGCGAACCTTCACATCAACTGACTGAAGCAATATCAAACTTGCAAATAAAGAAAAACGCAGCAAAGAACAGAAGCAAACGACACTGAATTGATTTCCAATATATTTGAATCTCCGACAATTACAAGAATTCCGACTAAAGGAAGATGACAAGAAACAGCAACAAAATTGCACCTGTATTACATTGAAGAAGGGGACGTCCAAACTAGAATATGAACAAAACCTTCCGATCAGAATTGCGTCGAACCCGACAACCTCGAATTGAACTCATAATCTGACTGTCCTCGCTAAGCCAGAGATCAATGGACACTTTTTAAGACTAGAGAGTTGGATTTGTGTGTTCATGTGTATTTGAAAATGAGGGGAGCCATGGCTGTGCGTTCTTTTGGGTCCAGCAGAGAGGTCGCCGATGCGGGTCACGGCAGCGTCAAAGGTGAAGAAGGAGATATAGTTCGTTGCTTGGGGGTGTGAGGAGGTCCAACAGCGCTCTCCGGTGAAGATGGAGTCGGATCCTCGAGTTTTCAGGTGCTGAAGGGTGTTCATTGTTTGTTTGAGGGCTGGTTAACGGAATGGTCTTGTTCCGGCGAGTAAAGTGGCTGGCGGTGGTGAGGAGCTGGGCACTGGCGGGCAGCTGGCGGTGAGGATGATGGAGTGAGCAGATGGAGTCGTTCGGGGTGGATACTGGCGGATCTTGGCTGCTCTTGTGTCTTGGTTGAAAAAAATCAAGTTTCAGGGGGCTGTTGTTTTTCTGAAAGAAAATGAAATGGGGGTCCTATGGTCTGTTGGAGAAGACGACAATCAGAGGAGGGATCTCGTTCCAGCGGCTGCAGCTTAGTCCCTTAGCCATTTTAGGTTAGCTTCGTTTTATAGGTTTAGGGTTTTAGGGTATTGGGCTTGGATTGTTATGGGCTAAAAATTGGGTTCTAAGACTCCTAAAATTGTGGTCCAACACCTTAATTGACTCCTTTAATATAAAAATACCGTAATGCAAAAACTAATTCTAATTAATTAAATTAAACTATATTAAAATATGAAACTATTTTTGTGTTTTCAAGATTATATAAAAATAAAAATGAGGTACTATTTTTGTATATTTTTTTATTTAAATTTATAAAAGATATGTAAACTAAAAATATTTTTTGTAATTTTCATTTTTTTTTGTAACAAAATAATGTAAAATAGTTAAAACTAGGTAAAATAACAATATTAGGTCTAAACTAAATATCTAAAGGCTAAAACATGTAAAATCTTGGGGAGGGTCAAAAATCACATGTCTACAATAATGGTGATGATGACGGTGGTGATGACTTGGAATGAAGAATGTTATCTTTTGTTTTTATTTTCGTTTGGTTTGTCGACTGTCGTTTGTTCGTTATTTTCTTCTTCTTTTTTTGGTTGGCCTAGGCCATATGTAAGCGGCGGTAGTCCGCACTGTGACCTTGCATTAATAAAAATTCTTTTATTCGTTATTTGCCTTGTACGACACTTTTATTTCAACCGTTCACGGCTTTGGTGCGAGATGGAGGCTCGTCCGAGGAGTCCCGATTTTTCTTTTCTTCCGGTGGTTGTTGACCTTTAGGGACATCGTTTCGAATTTATCGCAATGTCAGCCTGTCGTTGTTCGATCGAGGTCGAACTCTTTTTTTTTTTTTTTGGTGAAGGCTCTTAGCCTTAAAAGGTGTTATTTCGAACTTATCGAAATAACAGCCCGTCGTCGTTCGAGCGAGGTCGAATCTTCTCTTTTGGCGAAGGCACTTAGCCTTAAAGAGCATTATTTCGAACTTATCAAAATAATAGTCCGTCGTCATTCGAGCGAGGTCGAACTCTTCTTTTCTTTTGGCAAAGACTTTTATCCTTAAAGGGTGTTATTTTGATCTTATCGAAATAGCAGCCTGTCGTCGTTCGAATGAGGTCGAACTCTTCTTTTCGTTTGACGAAGGCTCTTAGCCTTAAAGGGTGTTATTTCAAACTTATCTAAATAACAGCCCGTCGTTGTTCGAGTGAGGTCGAACTCTTCTTTTCATTTGGCGAATGCCCTTAGCCTTAAAGGGTGTTATTCCGATCTTATCGAAATAGCAGCCCGTCATCATTCGAACGAGGTCGAACTCTTCTTTTCGTTTGGCGAAGGTCCATAGCCTTAAAGGGTGTTATTTCGATTTTATTGAAATAGCATCCCGTCGTCGTTCGAGCGAGGTCAAACTCTTCTTTTCATTTGGCGAAGGCCCTTAGCCTTAAAGGGTGTTATTTCGAACTTATCGAAATAACAGCTCATCGTCGTTCGAGCGAGGTCGAACTCTTCTTTTCATTTGGCGAAGGCCCTTAGCCTTAAAGGGTGTTATTCCGATCTTATTGAAATAACAACCCATCGTCGTTCGAACGAGGTCGAACTCTTCTTTTCTTTTGGCGAAGGCTTTTAGCCTTAAAGGGAGTTATTTTGAATTTATCGAAATAACAACCACTCATCATTCGAGCGAGGTCGAACTCTTCTTTTCATTCGGCGAAGGCTCTTAGCCTTAAAGGGTGTTATTTCGAACTTATCGAAATAACAGCCCGTCGTCATTCGAGCGAGGTCGAACTCTTCTTTTTATTTGGCGAAGGCCCTTAGCCTTAAAGGGTGTTATTCCGATCTTATCAAAATAGCAGCCTGTCGCTGTTCGAACGAGGTCGAACTCTTTTTTCTTTTTTGGCGAAGGCCCTTAGCCTTAAAGGGTGTTATTCCGATCTTATCAAAATAACAGCCCATCGTCGTTCGAGCGAGGTCAAACATTTTTTTTCTTTTGGTGAAGGTTTTTAGCCTTAAAGGATGTTATTTCGATCTTATCGAAATAGCAGTCCGTCGTCGTTCGAACAAGGTCGAACTCTTTTTTTCGTTTGGCGAAGGCTCTTAGTCTTAAAGGGTATTATTTCGAACTTATCGAAATAACAGCCCGTCGTCATTCGAGCAAGGTCGAACTCTTATTCTCTTTTGGCGAAGGCTCTTAGTCTTGAAGGGCGTTATTTCAAACTTATCGAAATAACAGCCTGTCGTTGTTCTAACGAGGTCAAACTCTTTTTTTCGTTTGGCGAAGGCTCTTAGCCTTAAAGGGTGTTATTCCGATCTTATCGAAATAGCAGCCCGTCGTCATTCGAGCAAGGTTGAACTCTTCTTTTCATTTGGCGAAGGCCCTTAGCCTTAAAGGGTGTTATTTCGAACTTATCGAAATAATAGCTCGTTGTCGTTCGAGCGAGGTCGAACTCTTCTTCTCTTTTGGCGAAGACTCTTAGCCTTAAAGGGTTTTATTTCGATCTTATCGAAATAACAGCCCGTCGTCAGTCCCGGTTTCTGGAGGGTCAGTCATCTTTCGCGGGAGTCCCAGTCCCTTTGGCATTGCTTGCACCGGGTGGTACAACGCTGGTGAATGCGAGGTGTTGATGTTTCGTTTAGGTTCGTGTTGTGTACGCCCCATGGTTTTCTTGTCTGACTCCTGCCATCCAGCTCAGATATATTGTCGGCAGGAGGCATTTCAGCTGCGTTGAAGCAATTTTCGTCCTTCAGTTGAGATGTTCCAGTGCACGTCTGTCCATGCGGGTCTTATGTGCTTGCCCGGACAAAAAGTGGGAGGTGAGGATGCGATTTCCTTCGTTCCCGCCCGGTGATCCGGCGGGGGAATACAGGTTGGTGGCATCGCTTGCTTTGTTTAGTATATCGATGGTTGATGGGACGAAGATTTTCGAGCCCGATGGTCTTGCTTGGCTCTTCTTCCTCTTCCGCGCTGCTTTTGAGTCTCGTGTGGGTAGGGTTTTTCCTCCGCGCTCCTTTTGGTGAGTGATTGCACTTCTTGGTTTCGATCTGGGAGAAACTAGGAAATTTTCACTAAGAAATCCCCACAGACGGTGCGAAATTATTTGACTCAAAAGATGTGAAAATCTTTTTGAACAAATCAATCAAAGATGAAGGGGTAAATCTTAGCCAAATATAATTAATTCCATATTGAAACATTAGTGACAATGATTGCATATGAGACGAAAAAAGCATAATTGATCTTATTAAGATTAAACTTTGTCTTTTTCATCAATCGATGAGAAAGTAAAGTTACATCTATTCTTCGAGGATATTTTTCCGTTTTCTCAGATACAAGAAAGGACTTTTATTTGCTTTCCCCCCTTTTTCAGGTAAAATGGAGAAGCCCCCCTTAATTGAGAGCTTTCTTTGGCTATATATAGTCGAGACCCTTTTGCCCTTTTCTTGACTTGACGCTTTCTTGTCATAAATATGTCCCGGTCGTAATTTTGGTCGTTACTCCTTTCGATTCGTCGATTGGCACGGAGGAGAAATGGAATAGGCTCTATTGATTTTCACTGCCCGGTTATTGAAGCTGGGTGTCGGACAACCTGATCGTGGTGGTCAGATTTTGACCAATACAATACGTGTACCTCAACTAATCAATCGAATAACTTGTCTAGTGCACAAGCACATGTTGCGAAGATAATTTAGGCCATTAAGGTTGAAGCAGATAAACTCACACAAAGTCTGGTAGTTGAGATTCGAATTTAGTATCTACTCGTTGGTTAGTATCTCATGCAACAACCACTTGGCTATCCCTTTCAAGACATTTAACATGAAATTGTATTGAATTAAAATATGTCAATTTCATCAAGTTGATATTTTGATTTTTTAAAATTAAGCACCTTACTTCTTAGATACCGCTCAACATTTTTGCACACCACGCTGTACTATGAGCAGCTTGTGGGCTGTCATTGAGCATTAAAATGTTGCCTCTGAATCCAACTATTTTCTATATGAGATAGCTAATATCATTATTTAGGTATAAAATTTATACCGATATTAATAAATACTCATAATCAAACATAAGATAAATACAATTTCAAATACTATCCTGAGATTAGTATCCTTATCCCGGGAACTAAACGACCCCTTACTGTCTGAGTGATACTGATAAAAGTCTTCTACATAATAAATACATGTTCAGTATTTGCTGTCTAGGTCTCTCCCTTTCTGATCCCAGCGTAATAGAATTTTATTATAGAAAAATTTCCTATCCCAATATTCTCTTTTTATCATTTGATGGCTTCTTTAAGTTTTGTTGCTTTCTGCATCCGCCAATATTCTAGAAAATTCCCACTTTCACAGTTCACTCCTCATTTTAACATAAATGGAATTTACAAAATCGTTCTTAAAATGGTGAAGGTTTATCTCTTCGGTACGTACGTAGTTTATAATCCTTAGGTTTGAACGTGATCTTGATGTTTAATTGTTGGTCAGGATGAGGACCTACTAGGCATAATAGTATATATTATATGGTTGAGAAATAGCTGATGTGGGATGAATTCGAGCCATTATTTGACGAGAAATAAAGGATTAGGATATGCTTACAGCTTAGATTAGAGTTGACCTAAATCTCATATTATAATGGCATTAATGAACTGGAGAGTAAGTGATCTGCATTCTGCTATAGTGGTATGACGAGGATGATCAATCCATGACATGAAATAAAGCATTTGCCATTCATAATATAGCCCTTTTTTAGTCGATCAATAAAAAATATTATATACTACTAACCTTTTTTTTTTTTTAATTTTATCCAGCATATACGTTTTAGTCAATCTCTTGTATCTATCAGTATGCTAAAAAAACAATGATGGTATATATTATTATTGATAATAAAGCAGTTATTATCATCAAGAATTTGAGATAAGACTGCACGTATGGTCAGAATATTTTAAGCTCCCGTTTTACCATTAAATTTTGGAGTTTTTTTTTTCCCAATTTGTTTTCAAAATTTTGTTGGTTACGTTATAGATTTGAACCATTTTTTGGTAGATTTTGAAAACAAAATCTTCAAATCCCCAAAAAAACTCTAGAGTAGTTTTTGAAGTTTTCTAGTCACAAAATTTCAAATTCTTTTCAAGTAAAATGCATGTCCAAATACAATTTCAACTTTTAAAAATAAATTTTTTTCGAGTAAAATGCATGTCCAAACACAATTTCTAACTTTTAAAAACTCATTTTTTTTCAACCAAATCTACATGCTAGCTAGATATTTTGATGAAAATAAGCAAGTCAAATGGTGGTAAAATTCACAAGGACAGAAAACCAGAACCATAACACACGTAGGGTAATTGGGTGTCCCCAAACGTTAAATAAAGAGAAGGGACAATAAATCATCTGAATATTCGGATATATTGTTTCACCAGAAATGATTTCTTCGGTTCTTACTTAAAATGGTTTATAATCACTCTTCTCTTGTTCATTTCCTAATTGATAAACTACGCATCTCTTTTGGAACATTAGGTTGCATTTTCATGTCTATCACTCTTTGCCTATAGCTCTCTTTATTTCCTTTTTTAGAGTGTCAGATAACCTTACTTTTGGGAATCAAACTCCTCCTTCTACGTATACATTAATTCACTGCATCTGTTTATATTGTGTCATTGTTTCACTCACACCATCTTATCTGCAAAAAGTACGATACAACCTCCAAGAATTTATTTTGTTTTATTTTATTTATTTGGTGTTCGGAACTCACTGATCTTACTAATCTGGATTTCGCACAATAAGACTTATTAAGGGGATAACGCTCCTTATAACTAGAGGTTTTACATTCTCAGGACTCGCATTCGAGATGATAAGAGTAGAAATTGCGGCGCCAGAAATTTACAGATATTACAATTAAGTCAACAGATTTGTCCTAAGACTAATCCTAGTGAACCAAACTTATTACAGTGTAATTAATAGGAGACGATGGGAAAATAATATTTAGGTCGGACTAACTTATGAAACAAAGTGGCCCTCCTTAATGGAGTATTAAATAAACTCCTATGGTGTAATAGGCACGAGGATAAAAAAAGAAGAAGGGGGTTTTTCACTTTTAGCCAGCGTCAAAAACTATTTATTTTGAAAGCGACTATGTATTGGAAAAAAACTGAGTTTATATTAAAAGATGATGTGGCATGACACGTGGATTAGTTAAATGGTCAAAGCACAGCAATTGACTAAGAGGCACGGATGGAAACAGCCACGGGAAGAAGAATTTAAATAGGCACGAGACGACGTACAGATACGAGTCTCGTACCAATTTAAATTATCTACAACCAACGGATAGAAGGCATTGAAAGCAAAGATCTGGTGACAGAAAGGAGTCCAAATTCATTATTAAATACTTGATACGTTACGAAATCGGTATTTAATAGGAATGATTGTATAACGGCTTATTTAATATCATTTATTACTCATGATTATATCATTAAAGCTGAGGCTTCATTCCTTTACCTAGAATTATCTATAAAAGGAAGAAGTAATCATTTGTAAGGACACGGAATACTATTGAGAATTTATTGAAATATACATCTATTTGCTTCTTTACCATCGTTCTCAAAAGTATTTTATTTTTGTCTCCTGATTATCAGTAACCCGAATTTCTTTTTAGCTTTGACCAAAGACTCAGATTTTTGGTTAAACAAATTGGTTCCGTTACCGGGAATCTGATAATCTTTCCTTTTAAGCTACATCTTATCTATTGGCGTCACCATGTCAAACAACAACGCCGACAACAATAGTAACAACACATTGGGAAACCATGAGAATCAAATACATCAAAATCAAGATAATGTGGTTCCCTCTCCTCTAAATTCACCACGTCAATCTCGTGAAGGCACTCCTGTTACTGAATCCCGTGTTGATCAACAAGAGCAATCTGAACATTTTGAAGGAGTTACAACTGAAGCTTTACAAAAGCTAATTGATGCACAGGTCGGCAAAGCTCTTCAGGCACTTGTTAGTCGATTGCCTGTTGCGCCACCTACACCAACTCCTAATAATAATACATTGGAGAACCCCCGTTCTGGTCTTGATAATTCTGGAAACGGAGCAACCCCTAGTGAACCACAAGAAGGGGGACCAGGTAATTTAAATAATTCGTATTTGCAAAATTTAGTACTAAGCTTGCAGAAACAGCTTAAGGAACAAAATGAGCGTATTGAACAAATCCCTGGAGTTCCACTTGTAATAAAAGGAGTAGACATGGACAAATACTCACAACAATCATGGAAGCCTAGTGCTGCTCCCCTTCCAATTCCGAAAAAGTTCAAAATGCCTGACATCCCGAAATATGATGGTACTACAGACCCACGTGACCACGTAACTGCATTTACAACCGGCGTAAAAGGCAACGACTTGACCAAACAAGAAATTGAATCAGTATTGGTCAAGAAATTTGGAGAAACACTCACCAAGGGTGCATTAACCTGGTATTCTCTTTTATCTGAAAATTCTATTAATTCTTTTGCTGAGCTTGCAGATTCTTTTATTAAAGCACATTCGGGAGCACAAAAGGTTGAGAAAAGGATGGAAGATATTTTCAAAATCAAACAAGGGGATTCGGAGTTGCTTAGAAACTTCGTTGATAGATTCCAGCGTGAAAGAATGACTCTACCTCGTGTGCCTGACAATTGGGCTGCTATAGCTTTTGCAAGTAATTTAAATGACAAAAGTTCTGAAGCCACGAGACGACTCAAAGAAAGTCTTCGAGAATTTCCTGCAACCACATGGAATGATGTTTACAACAGGTATAGCACGAAGCTGCGAATCGAAGAAGATACCGTACCTAAGCTCCATCATGAAGAAAGGGGCGGTACCCGAAGGTCAGAAACCGAAAAAAGATCAGGTAAAAACAGGTACGATCCATATATGGGACCCGCAGGAAAGGACCCACGGTCGAAACAAGATAGCCAGCAATATGATCAAAAATCAAGGAACCGGGATTCTGGCTCTTCTTCAAAGTTCAGGAATGATCGGAACAGACAAGAATCACGAGATGATGACAGGAGTTTAATGGCACGATTCGGTGGATATAATTTTAATGTCTCTTCCTCCGAGCTCGTAGCTGTTTTAAGAAGCATGGGAGATAAGGTACGGTGGCCAAAAGAGATGCGGTCAAATCCAAGTAGACGCAATCCGGATCATTGGTGCGAATTTCACAACGATCACGGGCACAAAACTTCAGAATGCAGATTCCTGCAGAGTGAAGTGGATCATTTATTAAAGCAAGGGTACCTCACTGAGTTATTTAGTGAGAAAGGAAAACAAGCTTATATGAAAAACAGACAAGAGCCACCACAACCTCCTTCACCCAAAAGGACAGTGAATGTCATAAGCGGGGGAGAGGACATTCACGGCGTAACCTATACAGCCTCCAACAAGGTTTCTAAGGTAACAATTACACACGGGAAACGGGTGCGGCAGGTCCTTGAAAATGAAAGTATTTCATTCGATGACGCAGATACCGAAGGAGTAACAACTCCACATAATGACGCACTGGTAATATCTTTACTTGTACATGATACTAATGTAAAACGAGTTTTGATTGATCCAGGGAGTTCTGTAAATATTATATTACTAAGGGTACTACGAGAAATGCAAGCTGAAGACAAAATGATACCCAAGGCGCACACCTTGTCAGGCTTTGACAATTCAAGTGTAGTAACAAAAGGTGAGGTATTTCTAACAACTTTTGCTATGAGTGTTGTGAAGGAAACTAAATTTCAGGTAGTTGATATGGAAATGGCCTACAATATGATCATGGGGAGACCATGGATACACGATATGGACGTTGTCCCATCAACTCTACATCAGGTTATTAAATTCCCATCACCATGGGGAATTTGCCAAATTCGTGGGGATCAGCAGATGGCTAAAAGTGTCAACGCTGTAACAAGTACGAGCGCCGAGAATAAAGAAAAGTAGCAATTACAGGAAACAGTTGAAGGTAAAAAAGATCAAACTTCAACTGAACAGGAAAAGACGGATTTGGACTCAAGACCTGACACAATTCAAGAACCTGAAGAAAATGAAAGCATCAAAACGACAATTGAAGAGCTTGAGGCAGTGATGTTATTTGATCAATGGCCTGAACGGAAGGTTTATGTCGGGGCCAATTTAAGCACGAACATGCGAGGTATGATAATCGAATTTTTAAAAGCTAACTTAGACTGCTTTGCTTGGTCCCACGCTGACATGACAGGTATTCCACCAAATGTGGTGACTCACAAACTCAATGAGGACCCCTCTTTCACACCAATAAAGCAAAAGAAACGGAAACAAGGTGCTTTCAAGAACCAGGTGATTCAGGAGGAAGTCCAAAAGTTATTAAAAATCGGATCAATCCGTGAGGTAAAATATCCTACTTGGTTAGCTAATACGGTGGTCGTACCCAAGAAAAATGGTAAGTGGCGTGTTTGTGTAGATTATACCGATTTAAATAAAGCCTGTCCAAAAGATTCCTTTCCCTTACCGCATATAGACCAACTAATTGATGCAACCGCAGGTCATGAACTTTTAAGTTTTTTAGATGCATACTCAGGATATAATCAGATTAAAATGGATCCTGGTGATGAAGAAAAAACTTCTTTCATCACAGACAGGGGGACTTACTGTTATAAAGTAATGCCTTTTGGCCTCAAAAATGCTGGGGCAACCTATCAAAGGTTGGTCACCAAAATGTTCCAAGAACATTTAGGGAAAACGATGGAGGTATATATAGACGATATACTCGTCAAAACCCAGCAATCTCACGACCATATTTCTCATCTATCTGTTACTTTTGAAATTTTGCGAAAATTTAATATGAAACTCAACCCAGAAAAGTGTGCATTTGGGGTTGCATCAGGTAAGTTTTTGGGTTTTCTTGTTTCTAATCATGGTATTGAAGTGAATCCTTCTCAGATCAAAGCAATAGAAGAAATCCCGGATATACTTACTAATAAAAAGGAAGTACAAAGATTAACGGGAAGAATTGCAGCTTTGGGGAGATTTATTTCCAAATCCTCGGAAAGGTGTTTTAAGTTTTTCTCTGCACTTAAAAAGCAAGATCATTTTGAATGGAATGAAGATTGTCAACAAGCTCTTAGAAATTTGAAAGCTTATTTGTCAAAACCACCGTTGTTGGCAAAACCGAAGGTGGGGGAAAAACTTCTCATTTATCTGGCCGTATCTGAAGTCGCAGTAAGTGCTGTTTTAGTCCGCGAGGACCAAGGTAAACAATCTCCTATTTATTATGTAAGTAAGTCCTTATTGGAAGCTGAGACACGATACCCACAGCTAGAAAAATTAGCATTAGCTTTGATCATGACATCTAGAAAGTTAAGACCTTATTTTCAATGTCATCCCATTGTAGTAGTTACTGCTTTTCCACTTCGAAATATTTTGCATAAACACGAACTTTTAGGAAGATTAGCAAAATGGGATATAGAACTAAGTGAGTATGAAGTTATTTATCAACCCAGGACCGCTATAAAGTCTCAAGTACTAGCTGATTTCGTGGCTGATTTTAGCCAGGGGATGCATTTAGAAGTAGAAAAAGAATTATTAGTTTTTAATGGTGCGAACCCGGGGACTTGGGTTTTATACACTGACGGTTCATCTAATGTAAAAGGGGCAGGCTTAGGAATAGTCCTCGTACCACCTGCGGGTGAGACCATTAGACAGGCTATAAAATGTCATTCTATAACTAACAATGAAGCAGAGTATGAGGCTGTAATTGCAGGTTTAGAATTGGCACGAGAACTCGGCATAACACAGATTATAATCAAGAGTGATTCTCAACTCGTGGTTAATCAGATGCTGGGGACTTATACAGCCAGAGAGTCACGAATGCAAGAATACCTCGCAAAGGTACGGGAGTTAATAAAGCAATTCCAAACTTGGAAAGTAATGCAGATCCCAAGAGATGAGAATGCAGAGGCAGATGCTTTAGCAAACCTTGCATCCGCAGCAGACGTGGCAAACAATACAGATGCTTCAGTCATACATCTATTTCATTCCGTTCTTGAACCTGATAAAAACGAGGTAAATTTTAATCATCTAACATGGGATTGGAGAAATGAAATTGTTGCCTTTTTACAGCACGGAACCGTGCCTAATGACAAAGGAAAGGCTTACGCGCTTCGCAAAAAAGCTGCACGATATTGTTTATATCAAGGTAATCTTTATCGAAAGATGTTCGGCGGACCACTAGCAAGGTGTCTCGGTCCCTCTCAAACCGAATATGTCATGAGAGAAGTACATGAAGGACATTGTGGGAATCACGCAGGAGGACGGTCACTGGTAAGAACGTTAATTCGCACAGGATATTATTGGCCTAAGATGGAAGAAGAGGCAACCAGTTTCGTGTCCAAATGTGATAAATGTCAAAGGTACGGCAATAATATGCACAGACCAGCTGAGTTACTACATCCTGTTTTAGCCCCTTGGCCCTTTATGAAATGGGGAATGGATATCGTAGGTCCACTTCCACAAGCAAAAGGTCAGGTAAAATTTCTACTTGTACTTACAGATTATTTCACTAAATGGGTAGAAGCAGGGGCATTTAAACAGGTACGAGAAAAAGAAGTTAAAGACTTCATATGGCGAAATATAATATGCCGCTTTGGAGTACCAAAGGAGATCGTGTGTGACAATGGACCACAATTTATTGGAGCACAAGTTACAGAATTTCTTCGAAGTTGGCAGATCAAAAGAATAACGTCTACGCCATATCATCCAGTGGGGAATGGACAAGCAGAATCAACTAACAAAGTTATTATCAATAACTTGAAAAAGAGGTTACAAGATTCAAAAGGTAATTGGCCTGAGGTGTTACCTGGAGTACTATGGGCTTATCGTACAACGACCAAAACAGGCACTGGAGAAACACCATTTTCGATGGTTTATGGTACGGAAGCCTTAATTCCAGTTGAAATAGGTGAGCCAAGCACACGATACGATCAGGCAACGGAGGAATCTAATAATGAAGAGATGCGGGTTAGCCTAGATTTACTTGAAGGAAGAAGAGAAGCTGCTTTGATAAGAATGGCAGCACAAAAGCAAGTAATAGAACGATATTACAATAGGAAAGCACGCCTCAGATTTTTCAAAATTGGGGACTTCGTGCTTAAAAAGGTGTTCCAATCTGCAAAAGCTGCTAACTCAGGAAAGCTAAGTCCAACATGGGATGGACCATACAAAGTCCGTGGCATTGCGGGAAAAGGAGCATACCAGTTGGAAACAATGGATGGTAAAGTTTTACCCTCACATTGGAATGCTGTCCACTTAAAAAGATATTACTTTTAAGAAAGTACCTACGGTCAGGTATCATCATGTTAAAATTTCTCTCTTGGTTTATTAATATTTTACTAACGATTTTAGATGCTAGGCAAAATATCCTAACTCGTGCCAAATGATGAGTCACAACCTGCAAGGCAAAATGGAGTATTCTTAAATTCCTAGCCCAGGGTTACAATTAATCTGATGGAAATACACACGAGTTAGGCAGTCTTCATCTATAATCGCACCGTCGAGTCCCGTATATCTTTCTGTTTCAGGAAAAGGGCCAAAGTAAAAGAAATAAATAAGTGCTCGAGGCTTCATACTTCACTGCTCAAACACTTGGGGGACTACATACTATACATAGATATGTGTAGAGAAAGAAACAGATACGAGTATCGAACAAAAATCGGCCACAAAGAAGCAAGTGTTGAGAAAAAGTTACGAAGTCTTCAGCATTCATGAGAACAACAGAGTCATCTCTCAAACTCATAAACAAAGTCACCTCTCAAACCCTTCTTAACATGTAAAGATAGGGTCATGACTATGTACTGAAACAGGTTATGAAGAAAAACCTTGTTTATTTTATGTTATTTACAAATCTGTTACAAGAAAAACAGTTACGAGAAAGTTGTAGATGTATTGTAATACATGTAACAGTCAAACACTTGTTAAAAGTTTATGAATAAAAACTTGCCAAAGTTGTTTCATATAAAACGTGTGTTTTCCTATTACTTTCATCGTATTATAACACCATTATGAAGTTGAGACGTCTTCTTCATTAAGTGTCGATAAAATAAAAGGGCCCTCTTTTATAAGCCTCATGTTAATAAGTCATGAGAAGAATCATAAAGCATTTTCAAAGGATAAAAATGCTAAACTATTCTATAAGTCCTAAATAAGTAAGGTAAAGGCAAGAATAGAACACATTGAAGTACTAACAAAACTTCTTAATATAATTAAAAAGACTAAGTAGAAACTTAGTCAATAAAAGTTTATACAAGTGCCCCATTATGATAACTGGGGACTTTCACCAAAAAATCCCTTAAAAACTAAGGGATAAAACCATCATCCAATTGAAGGGGTTAGCACATCAGAAGTTGCAATATTAATTTCACTTTCAGCCACAGGCACGGTGGCAACTTCTGAAGAAGCAGCAACATGAACGATTTCAGCAGAGCTTGAGATGTTAGGATCAATGAGGGAAACAAGAGTCACGGAAGCTTCAACTTCCACAGACTGGGTCATAGAAGTTTCACCCTCTGAAGCTGGAATTGCAACATTTTCAGCTGAAGCAGGAATTGTAATCCCAATTGCTGCAGTATTCACTTCTTCATTTAAAAGTTCTTCTGTTCCAGGAACTTCAAGTGCAGGAGAAGGAGTATCAGCAGACTGTTGGCTTTTCTCGATGGTATCTATGACTTTGGCCAGTTCAGACTGCAAGTCAAAACCTTCTTGAGCAGCTTCCGTCAAAGCATCACGACGAGATTTCAGGAAAGCCCAACTCACTTCTATGTTAAAATTTTCCTCTAGAAGTCCATATTCCTTTTCCCACATAGCAAGATCGTTTTTTAAGATTTGATATTCAGCTAAATGGGAATCAAGGGAAGCTTCAAGAGAAGCATGAGAACTCTTCAAGGCATGAATCTCGTCAGAAGAAGTCTGTAAGTCAGCCTGAGCTTGAGTCAAGCTTTGCACTAACTCTCCTGCATATTCTTCCTTCCTAGCCAAAAGTGCCTTCAGCTCTCTAACTTCTTCACTAGCCCTGGATAATTGTTCTGACAAAGAGCATTCCAAAAGCTCTTTGTCTCTTTTCAATTGGCTTGAAGAGGCTTTGACAGTTGCCAGTTCAGAAGTTAAACCACGGTTTTGTTGCTCCAGGAGATTTTTATCTTCTTGCAATTCCTCTATAGTCCCTTGAGCATTCTCGAACTGCTCCTTCCAATTGGTTGCTTCAATCTGGGCTCCCCTAGCTATTTCCTCGGCCTCGTGGATAGTCTTTTCAGACTCACGAGCTCTTCTTTCCAGTAGGGAAATTCTTCCCATTAATTCCGTGCCAATAAGGTTAGCCTACAGAGGTAAGTCATGGAAATGAGAGATTGAAGATAATTTTTTAAAAAAACTTGTTGGTAAAAATACCTTCAAAGTAGAATGAACTACGTCATTCATCAGAGTTAAGCAGCTATGGCTCTCCATCTTCTTCTTCTCGATATCTCCAATTAGAGGTTCGAGTCAAACATCGGCTCTGCCGGTATTCCTCAAGAGGCTATGATTGGCAGGAACCTCCAAAGTAACACTTCTCATAGTCATACTTCCACTGCTATAACCTGTTTCTGTATGATGAACAGAGAGAAGAGGAGCAGTGGAAGGAATGGAAGGAAAAGATGTAGAAACCAACATAGGAGCGGAAGCAAGTGCGGTAGAAACAGCCAAGGGAACGGATATAGGAGCGGTAGAAACTGGCAAAAGAACGGAAGTCGTCAAAACTGGTAACGAAATACTTACGGCTGGCAGAGGAATGGAGGAAATAGGTGTCACACCTCCTTTTTGCGCGCCCGCCCCGAAGGGTTAAGTGCGCGAGAGAAGTTTTTCCAATTTAAATGACAATATTCGAAATGGGATTATTTATTTAATTCAGAGTCGCCACTTGGGAAAGGTTTGGCTTTTGGTGTCCCAAGTCACCGGTTTGTCTTGAATCCCAAATCGAGGAAATTTTCGACTTTTCCAAATGAAGTCTGCGAACCAGAAATTCTAAGTAAGGAATTCTGTTGACCCGAGGGAAGGTGTTAGGCACCCTCGGATCCCGTGGTTCTAGCACGGTCGCTTAATTGTTATAATGGCTAAATATCTGATTAAATACATGTTGTGACTTATGTGCTTTTATTAAGTTTAAAAACCGCTTTTATTATTATTATTATAGAATTGCAACGTCGTGAAAATGCATCTCGAACCACCTCACAATCAATGTACCCGTGGTCGTCGACACATTTCGACTCCGTTGAGATTTGGATTTGGGTCACATCAATGTGCACCCATGTTTAAGAGGGTTAAATTATTAAAAGGTGCGCCTAAAGCAACTAGCGTATTGTTATTTTGGGAGGGCCGTAAAATTCGCTAAACGGCCTGTCCCGAATTCTAAGTATTTTAATATATACATTTAGAGGGCCCCGCAGCTTGTGCATTTTTTGTTTGTCGAGGCTCGTCTCAATTTTATTTAAGAGGATAAACCTATAGCGACTACATTTCTATCGTGTTCGTCTCTAATAAAATGAAAGAAAGAGGATTGCGTGCTAATTACATGCTTGACCAACTTCGGATTCTTATTTGATTATCTGATTTTATGAGGCGTGAATTGTTTTGTGGATTATTTCATGGATGAACATGTTGTTAAATTGTCAGGGGAAATTATTATACAAGATCAATAGAACTGCTAAAAGCTTATGATAAATGTTCTTCAGATCCGAGTTTGAAACTTGCTTATTTAAACCAGGTCAGTGGAATTAACTTATCGGAAACTATTGCTAATAGAGTTTGAACAGGATCATGTGAACTACCTACAAAGATCCAATAAAACTACATCATATCTGGCAAGATTAAGGAATTCTGTTCTATACATGCAGAATATTAGTCGAAAGGTTATCTAATTATCTGTGTGCCAAAACACTCATACATTCCTTATCAGACAACACATTAAACAAACTGAAATCACAATTTAAGACGAACTAAGCTGCAATTAAGTACAAGGCTACCTAATGTGTTTCTTTATTGAATTACAAACTAAACAAGTTACACAAATCTAATAACATTCGTAAAAACTGTAACTGCAGCAAACGAATGATTAAACTCCTGCATATCTTTTATTTCATGCTTTCATTGTTACATCAGATGCAAAGTCTTAGTATGTACCTGGATGTTGGATACAACAGAAGAAGCAAGGGGTCAGTAGAGCAATAGAAGCAATACCAAATAGCAGCAGTGACAGCAGGTAACAAATAGAACAAAATCCCAGTGCAAGAGGCAACTAGAGCCGATGAAAAAATGGCAGAATGACAGCAATGACCAGTAGTATAGTAACAGAAATCCAGACAATCCAATTCCAAGAGAATCAACCAATGCAAACCAACCAATAAACTTAGCTGATACTTGAAAGAAAACAGAACTGACTGAACAGGTTGAACCAACTGAGAATCGAACAAACAGCAGGAAGAAAACAGTTTCTGATTTCTGTATGTTTTTCTCTCTCGAATGTGTGTCTGTATAAGCCCCTCTATTTTTCTCTCACTATCTCTTTTCTCTTCAAAATCCAGTGCCAATTTTCAGTTTTGAAATTTACTTGAGTTATCAAGAAGAATTCTTTTCCAGTTTTCTGTTTTTCAGAACTCAGCTCTCAATGTTCAATCTGAGTTCCCTATGTGTATCTCTGTGTGTGTCTCCCTAAAAATCTGTCCCCCCCCCCCTAAACTGATGGAAGTTCTTCCCTTTTATAAACCTAAAATCAGCCCTTTAACAGCCTGTTAGACAATCAGAACCCCCTCCCTTTCTTACTATCTTTCCACTCAATGTTTAAAAAGAATCAAATCCCCCCATGAGATTCCCTGACAGTCCCCTTTCCCATTTTATTAACTAAAAGCAGACATGGGCAGCAGGAATATAATCTGACAGCATATGCTGTCAAACTATTTTAATCCAAAAGGGCCTTTATGCACATGTTGTGCACAAGTGCACATGCCCTCCAATTCAGATTGCAGCTAACAATCTAACCTTTTTATTTTCAAATTCAAATACAGCAACTATAAGTAGCTATACTTGATTCTTACTTTGATTCAAACAAAATTGCAGCAGGCAACAGATTCAATGGTGAACATTTGAACTACTAAAATTAATTGACGACATTTGTCGACTCGACTATACTAATCATAACTTGTACAATCGTAGCCAAAGATCAGAAATCCAAACAGTATCAACAAGGGGTTCAGATTGTAATGTCAATACAGACGACCTCGGGGACTGATTAATCGAGCAGTTTCAAATTCCATTAACTATACAGTTTAGCCACACATACATTACTAGTAAATGAAAGAAAGATTCAATCAAAACAGAGATGGACAAAAACAGTTGATAAAAATTTTAACGACACAAATTAGACAAACAACTGGACACACAAACAGACATTCAAATACAACAGACAAAACGAACTGATAAAGAAAAAACAAAAATTACCTCGAAACTTGAAAAAATCAGAAAACCTTGTCTTGGATTGAAATAGATCTTTCTTGGGGTTGAACGGACTTTAATCGAAGTGTTTCTCAAATGAGAAACACTTCGATTAGGGTCCATTAGACCCTAATCACTTGGCTCAAATAGACACGGGTCAGTCACGAGGAAACCTAGGGTTCTTAGAGGGCAGATTTGGGTTTTGGGTTTCCTTGGTTAGATTCGGACCAAACCAAGCATGGTTTGGTCATGAGGGAGGTCCGGGGACTGTCTGGTACGAATCTAGGGTAGATCTGTGTAGATCGAGTTTTGACTCGAATCTTCAAATGAAGATTCGAGAAGGTGGGATGGGATTCGAGCTGAACGGTTAGTGGATTCATGTTCAGGGTGTCAAGGCGGTCCTAGGGTGTTAAGGTGAAGGCCACCGGCGTTCATGCCGCCGGGATTAATGGTGAAGGGAAAGGGGGCAGCTAGGGTTTCAAGGGGCCTGTGGTGAGGACGATGGAAGGTTGGGGGTGTTCGGATGGGGCGTGGGGTATAATGGTAGGTTTATATAGTTAGTAGGTGAATGGATCCTGGCCGTCGGATGAGACAAGATGAAGGGCCAGGATCCTTCAGCTAATGGGAAACGGTGTCGTTTCAAATGTAACGGGTTGGGGTCGGTCCGGGTGGAATGGGTCGGGTTCATCATGGGTTATGGGGAAGTGATTCTTGGTCGTTGATCAATCTGAGATCAACGGCCTAGATCAGACTCGATCACTAAGACGTCGTTTGGACGCTCTGGATGTCAGCTGGTGTGGACCGGGTACACATGGGGTTTTGGGTTTGATTTTGGGCCTCGAATTAAAACGAAAACAGGCCCAAACTGATTTCAACCCAATTCTGCACTCTCTTTTTATTATATTTTTTATTTTAAAACAAAACCTAAGTAAATCAAATTAAAATTTATTACTTAAACATTTAATACAATTATTTGCACACATATATTAAAATATTTAAAGCAGGTAAAATCAAACAAAATAACAATCACGGACAAAGATGCATATTTATGATTTTTCTATTTAATAACCGAATTACGGTTCAAACTGCACATGACACACACATTTTTTGTATTTTGTTTTAATAATAATAAAAAAATGGACAAAAATCATAGATAATTAACAAAATGCCACGTGAAAAATCCAAAAATTGTACAGCAAGACCGATCGCTATTATTTTTTGTTTCTTTTGGAGTGATTGTCGCGTAAAACAAAAATCACGTGCTCACAGCTGCCCCTCTTTGTTCGGAAACACGAAGAGTTTTCGTGCAAAGATAAAGTGAGCGGATATGAGCGATTTTTGCCTATGGACTACTCCGTGTGAAGCATGTTTTGAATGATCTGACCGAATCTTTGCTTCAAAGATTTCCTACATATCTTGGGCTAAACAGGAATCAGGTCAATGTAGTTCGGGAAATTCTTGATAGCTGGGACTACCATGGGATTGCAATGCTTGCTGTTACTGTTGTTGCTGTTGTCACCGTTGCTTTACTGACCGCCTTATTACAACCAAAGAAAGATTGAAACCGAACTAAATACTTATATGCATGTCAACTGCTAGTTACAAGATCCCTATCTATGATTCTTTTACGACTTGATCTTGGGTCTTAGCTGATTTTGCTTGGAGACTTCGATCCGAATCTTGATGCTTGCGAGTTGTAGGTGCTTGTTTAATCTCTGGGATACTGAGTGAGACGCGACTGGCATAGTTCGGGACCTTAATCAAATCTTGGAGCGATCCGCCTTCCATTTTCTCCGGTATCTCGGGACATCTTCTTTTTGTCTTTTTCTTCTTTGATTCTGAGTTGAGACTCATCCCGTGGGTCGTTTCGATCTGTGTGGCTCGAAGTTAGACCTGCGGGGAAAAACAAACGAACGAAATTTTCTGCCCCAGTTTCACTAGGAAAAATTTCGTGAATTATTCGCCAGGAAGTTCATAAAATTGATGAAAGAGGACATGAATGCTCAGTTCAGGGTTGGAGCCCTAATACCGACTAGCTGAGGAGAAGTTCAGTTTAGAGTTGAAACTATAATGCTAACCAACTGGGAAAATTCAGTTTAGGGTTGGGGCCCTAATGCTGACTAAAGGAAAAGTTCAGTTTAAGGTTTAAAACCCTAATGCTGACTGAATGAAAAAAGTTCGGTTTAGGGTTTAAAACCCTAATGCTGACCGAAAGGAAAGAGTTTAGTTTAGAGTTTAAAACCCTAATGCTGACTGAATGGAAAAAGTTCAGTTTAGGGTTTAAAACCCTAATGCTGACTGAAAGGAAAAAGTTCAGTTTAGGGTTTAAAATCCTAATGCTGACTGAAAGGAAAAGTTCAGTTTAGGGTTTAAAACCCTAATGCTGACTGAAAGGAAAAAGTTCAGTTTAGGGTTTAAAACCCTAATGCTGACTAAAGGAAAAGTTCAGTTTAGGGTTTAAAACCCTAATGCTGACTGAAAGGAAAAAAGTTCGGTTTAGGGTTTAAAACCATAATGCTGACCGAAAGGAAAAGTTCAGTTTAGGGTTTAAAACCCTAATGCTGATTGAATGGAAAAAGTTCAGTTTAGGGTTTAAAACCCTAATGCCGACTGAAAGGAAAAGTTCAGTTTAGGGTTTAAAACCCTAATGCTGACTAAATGGAAAAAGTTCAGTTTAGGGTTTAAAACCCTAATGCTGACTGAGAGGAAAAGTTCAGTTTAGGGTTTAAAACTCTAATGCTGACGGAAAGGAAAAAGTTTAGTTTAGGGTTTAAAACCCTAATGCTGACGGAAAGGAAAAAGTTTAGTTTAGGGTTTAAAACCCTAATGCTGACTGAAAGGAAAAGTTCAGTTTAGGGTTTAAAACCCTAATGCTGACGGAAAGGAAAAAGTTCAGTTTAGGGTTTAAAACCCTAATGCTGACTGAATGGAAAAAGTTCAGTTTAGGGTTTAAAACCCTAATGCTGACTGAAAGGAAAAGTTCAGTTTAGGGTTTAAAACCCTAATGCTGACGGAAAGGAAAAAGTTCAGTTTAGGGTTTTAAAACCCTAATGCTGACGGAAAGGAAAAAGTTCAGTTTAGGGTTTAAAACCCTAATGCTGACTGAAAGGAAAAGTTCAGTTTAGGGTTTAAAACCCTAATGCTGACTGAAAGGAAAAGTTCAGTTTAGGATTTAAAACCCTAATGCTGATTAAAGGAAAGAGTTCAGTTTAGGGTTTAAAACCCTAATGTTGACTGAAAGGAAAAAGTTCAGTTTAGGGTTTAAAACCCTAATGCTGACTGAAGGAAAAAGTTCAGTTTAGGGTTTAAAACCCTAATGCTGACTGAAAGGAAAAGTTCAGTTTAGGGTTTAAAACCCTAATGCTGATTAAAGGAAAAAGTTCAGTTTAGGGTTTAAAACCCTAATGCTGACTAAATGGGAAAAGTTCAGTTTAGGGTTTAAAACCCTAATGCTGACTAAATGGAAAAGTTCAGTTTAGGGTTTAAAACCCTAATGCTGACTAAATGGGAAAAGTTCAGTTTAGGGTTTAAAACCCTAATGCTGACTAAATGGGAAAAGTTCAGTTTAGGGTTTAAAACCCTAATGCTGACTAAATGGAAAGGTTCAGTTTAGGGTTTAAAACCCTAATGCTGACTGAGAGGAAAAAGTTCAGTTTAGGGTTTAAAACCCTAATGCTGACCAAAGGAAAGATTCAGTTTAGGGTTTAAAACCCTAATGCTGATTAAAGGAAAGAGTTCAGTTTAGGGGTTTAAAACCCTAATGCTGACTGGTTGGGGGTAAAGTTCGAGAATGCTAGCTAACCTCTCTTTGTTTTTGGATTTTCTTGTTTTAGTAGAAGATAAAAGGGAGTCACATGGAAACTTACCTTTCGAGTGAGTTCCTTATTGCCAAAATATTTTTTTTGTACCCATGTACCTTCTTCTTTGGGCGACACCTGCTTCTTGCACGGTTGTCTTGGATTATACCTGTTTCAACTTTTCAAACAAAGAACAATTGTTAGTTCGGAAATGACGGTCGGTTCGGTGACCTTGATCGTTCCTAGTTGCTTTGTTGCGTCCTTATTTCTGTTGCGAAGTCCTGCCATTGATTGGATTCAAATGGCGAAACCCTTTAGACTGCTCAGGCTTGTATTTCCAGATTCTGTGATGATTTTCCTCGTAAGGCTCCTTTTTTTTTGTGTCCCGTTTTGCTTGGAGATTCTCAACGGGGATTTTTTTGGAGGTATTCTGTGGGGATTTGTACAAAAGGCAGCTCTGTGGAGGGAATATTTACAAAGTGGATTCTTTGTGTGGATGTTTGTACAACGGGGCATGCTGGGGATTTGTTTCAAAGCGGGCTTTCTAGGATTTGTTGGGGTAAGCTTGTTGGGGAATTTTTACAAAGGGACTCGCTGGGGATATGCTGGGGAAATCCCCTTTTTTCTTTTTCTTTTTTTTTTCTTTTTTAACAAAGGGAAGACTCTGGGGGATTTGTACAAGGGAAAATCTGTGTGGATTTCGCTGGAGCAGGCCTTTTGGGGAATATTTACAAAGTGGATTTTTGTGCGGATTCGTACAAAGGGAAGCCCTGTGGGGATTTGTCCGAGGCGGACTTGCTGGGGAAATTTCTCTCTTTCCTCTTTACTTCGAACGCCATCAAACATCATGATTCATCAGGTTTGGACAGACGTACCAACGAAATGAGGTGTTTTCCTTCATGAAGCTGAATTCCGTGAAACCAAACCTGCCACCTGTCCTTTCTGGTATATCTAGAACTTGGGGTTAAACATGAAAGAGATTTGAAGAAAAACAAAGAAAAGATAAAACAAATTTCAGAAAAGGAGTGCCCCCTTTGGGACGAGAAAGACTTATTTGAGGAAGATAATGCTGGCTTTAAATGACATGACATGCTCTTTGGACTGGACGCCTGACCTTCCATGAGCTTGCGTTTCCCTGAACCAAAACGGATCTGTGATTCCAAACCGGTGGAACTTTGCCGATATCTCCTTGGGTGGGGTCATTCTTTCGGCCAACAGCGCCTTTTGCGGGTTTTCGCTGGCTGACCTCTCTCATTTCTCTTCCTGTCATCGCTTGATAGCACTCTTTGCGAGTTTTTACTAAACAAGCTCTCTCATTTTGGTTTCTCTACTCCCTTCGCCTCGTGGTGCCCGAAGGTTTTCACCAACGAGACTCTCTCATTTTATCTCTCAATTTAGAGTGTGTCGGTCTCCATTCGTGACGCTTATTGGCTTCCCACTATCTTTGGTAATTGATCTGAAAGCTTGTGCTTGGTAAAAAGAGAGGTAGATGATACTAACTTCTAGACTGCTTGACGTGCCCTGGTTTCAATTTCAGGGTAAATGGGATTTTATTGTTGGTGTGACTGAACCTCAGGAAGAGGCTGCCTACGTATCCTTTCGGAATCAAGTCAAACGTAGTTCAGGCCTCAATCAAAGTTTTTTTTTAATTGGTCGCCGAAGGGATGCGACCGGCTCAAATGGCTTGTAGAGAGAGTTGGTAGTGTTTGGGAGTAGTGGGGAATAAAAACCTCCGTCATTTCAAATGTGTTAGGACCACTGGAGTATAATTTAGACGTAGTATCTCTTGACTGCGTCTGCATTTACTGCTGTTTTAGGGTCATTTCCTTCGATATCACCTAGATACAATTCTCCTCTCGGCAATATCTTCCTTATGATGTATGGGCTTTCCAATTTAGAGCAAATTTCCCTTTCGCTTCCTGGTGATGTGGCAGAATACGCCTCAGTACCAGCTGACCTACTTCGAAATTCCTGGGTCGGACTTTCTTGTTGTAATCACGGGCCATTCTTCGTTGGTACAACTGTCCGTGACAAACCGCGGCCATTTGCTTTTCATCGATCAAAGTCAATTTCTCTAACCGAGTCTTGACCCACTCGCTGTCTTCGATTTCTGCTTTGACAATGGTTCGAAGCGAAGGAATTTCTACCTCTGCCGGTATTACAGCCTCGGTCCCATAAACCAAAAGATAAGGAGTCGCTCCTACTGACGTGCATATCGTAGTGCGATACCCCAACAATGCAAATGGTAACTGCTTGTGCCACTGTCGGGAACTTTGGATCGTTTTCCTCAAAATCTTCTTGATGTTTTTGTTCGCCGCTTCTACAGCACCATTGGCCTTTGGCCGATAAGGAGTAGAATTCCTATGCGTTATTTTGAATTGCTCGAATACATCTCCCATCAAGTGACTGTTCAAGTTTGCTGCGTTATCTGTAACGATAGTCGCAGGAATACCGAAACGACAGATAAGATTTGAGTGTACAAAATCCACTACAGCTTTTTTAGTGACCGACTTGAGAGTGACAACCTCTACCCATTTTGTGAAGTAAGTCGATGGCAACCAGTATAAATCTGTGTCCATTTGAAGCCTTTGGCTCGATTGGTCCAATGACGTCCATGCCCCAGGCGACAAATGGCCAAGGTGCAGACATGGGATGCAGTTCCGTGGGAGGTGCATGAATCAAATCACCGTGCACCTGACACTGATGACACTTCCGAACGAAGCTAAAGCAGTCCTTTTCCATGGTCATCCAGTAATAACCTGCTCGAAGGATTTTCTTCGCTAAGACATACCCGTTCATGTGAGGTCCGCACACACCTGCGTGTACTTCGTGCATGATCTTTCTCGCTTCCTCGATATCGACACATCTTAGGAGATTGAGGTCCGGGGTCCTCTTATACAACAATTCACCGCTCAGAAAGAAACCACTTGCATGTCGCCTAATGGTTCTCTTTTGATCTCCAGTAGCATGCTCGGGGTATTCTTGCATCTTCAAGAACCTCTTGATGTCATGGTACCAAGGCTGCGTATTTGATCCCGCCTCGATTACATTGCAGTAACCGTGTCTTTCCCTGATTTGGATTTCCAAAGGATCGACGTGGGCGTTGCCCGGGTAGGGTAGCATTGAAGCTAGAGTAGAAAGTGCATCTGCCAGTTCATTGTGACACCTCGGGATATACCTGAATTCTATTGATTTAAAACGCTTGCCGAGGTCTTCCATGTGCTGTCGGTAAGGGATAAGTTTGACATCCCGAGTTTCCCATTCACCTTGGGCTTGCCGGATAATCAAGTCAGAATCTCCCATAATTAGTAAGTCTTCGACATCCTGATCGATCGCCATATGCATGCCCATAATGCAGGCTTCATACTCAGCTGTATTGTTTGTGCAAAAGAAACGCAGTCTAGCTGTGGCGGGATAATGCTGACCAAAAGGCGAAATCAAAATTGCCCCAATCCCTACACCTTTGGCATTCACGGCTCCATCAAAGAACATCTTCCAAACATGAGCGTCCTCTGAGACCACTTCTACGGTGTTTACTTCTTCATCGGGAAAGTAGGTACTCAATGGCTGGTATTCCTCATCGACCGGATTTTCGGCCAAGTGATCTGCTAGCGCCTGGGCTTTCATTGTCGTGCGAGTAATATAGACTATGTCGAATTCGGTAAGCAAGATTTGCCACTTAGCCAGTCTTCTAGTAGGCATTGGTTTCTGAAATATATACTTCAGAGGATCCAACCTGCTTATGAGGAAGGTAGTGTGAGCTTGAAGATAATGTCTCAGCTTTTGAGCAACCCATGTCAGAGCGCAACAGGTTCTTTCCAGCAGAGTGTATTTGGCCTCATATCCAGTGAATTTCTTGCTCAAGTAGTAGATTGCTTGCTCCTTCTTTCCGGTTATGTCATGTTGTCCGAGGATGCAACCGAAAGAGTTTTCCAAGACTGTCAGATACAAGAACCGCGGTCTCCCTGGCTCTGGGGGGACCAAAACTGGGGGATTTGAAAGGTATTCTTTGACCTTATCAAAGGCTTCTTGACACTCAGCTGTCCATTTGATCGCCGCATCTTTCCTTAACAGCTTGAATATGGGCTCACACGTGCTTGTCAGCTGGGCAATAAATCGACTGATGTAGTTCAACCTGCCCAACAAACTCATCACGTCTTTCTTCGTTCTCGGGGGAGGTAGATCTCTGATAGATTTTATCTTAGTTGGATCTAGTTCGATACCTCTCCTGCTTACGATGAAGCCCAAAAGTTTGCCCGACGGAACTCCGAAAGCACATTTGGCTGGGTTCAGCTTCAAGTCATACTTCCTTAATCTCTCGAAGAATTTCCTCAAGTCTTGGATGTGATTATCCTGCGTCCTGGACTTGATTATCACGTCGTCCACGTACACCTCTATTTCCTGATGCATCATGTCATGAAAAATGGCAGTCATGGCCCTCATGTAAGTAGCCCCAGCATTCTTCAAACCAAATGGCATGACCCGATAACAGTAGGTGCCCCAAGGCGTGGTGAAGGCAGTTTTCTCGGCGTCCTCTTCATCCATCAATACCTGATGATACCCAGCGTAACAATCTACGAAAGACTGTATCTCGTGTTTGGCGCAATTATCAACGAGGATGTGGATGTTGGGCAGTGGGAAATTATCTTTGGGACTTGCTCTATTCAAATCTCGGTAATCTACACATACCCGAGTCTTCCCGTCCTTTTTCGGTACTGGAACCACATTTGCCAACCATGTTGTATACTGGACTACCCGAATCACTCCCGTTTTCAGTTGTTTGGTGATCTCCTCTTTAATCTTGTCACTGACCTCAGTTTTGAACTTTCGTTGCTTTTGTTGAACTGGAGGACAATCAGGATGAATCGGCAATTTATGAACCACTAGATCAACACCTAGTCCCGGCATGTCATCATATGACCAAGCAAACACGTCTTTAAATTCAAAAAGAAGTTGAATTATCGCATCTCGCGTTTCCTTGTCCGTGTGAATGCTTATTTTGGTCTCCCGGATTTCTTCAGGAGTTCCTAAATTAACCGGTTCAGTGTCATTCATATTTGGCTTAGGTTTATTCTCAAAATGTTCCAACTCTCGGTTTATTTCCCTAAAAGCTTCTTCTTCATCATATTCTGGTTCTGGGTTCATTAATTCACAGTTAAATAGCTCGTTGTGATCTGGGCGTGAAGTTCGCAAGCATGTCACATTTAAAGCCGCATTATTATAACTGAAAGGAAAGATAAAAGGAAAAATAACAAAAATCAGAACAAAAGAAAGAATGGGAAAGCAATGATGATTTTTTTTATTTTCTTTTCTTTGGGAAGTTGGAAGACAACAATGTTTACAACTTAGAAATTCAAAACAACAATTGAAAGGAAGAAAACGTTCAAATTATGTCCTGGAGATAACTTGTGACACAGGAAAGGTGGCAGGACAGGTCTACCCGGACTTCTGTCTAGTCGGGAATGGCGTGGCCTCCCAGTTTCAAAGTTTGGCATTCGGCCCCACGTACAGCATCTCAGCAGTGCTTGTGCCTTCAACTGGTTGAACCATGTGAGTCTCGTAGAGCATTTCTCTCATTGCCCCACATATCTCCTCGATTTCCTCAACCGTGAAGACCTCATCGTCTTCTTCTTCGGTGTATCTTGGCCTAATAAAGGTTTCATGTAAATCCGGTAATGGTCGAGGTAACTTCCAACTCTCATTTTTCCTTTTCTTTGCCCACTCTTCATCTCCTAGAGTGGGTTTGAAACCTAGTCCAAAAGGTTTCTTGGTGGTCGGCAAAGTGATAGGTTCTGTTATTCCCTGCAGGGTTCGTCCAAGCCCTTTCCCTGGCCTAAATCCATGTCGGATCATCTCTTTGGCCACCATGACCGAGGCGTGACAAGAAAGGCTGGGGGCAGGGTATTCCCTCTTCATGCTGCTCTGTCAGTACAATCTCGAAAGCTTGATAGACCGTATGTTCGCTCCCTTCTCTTGGTTCAAGATATGGGATGGATGGGTCCCGATAAATAGCATGCTCGTCTTCTCCATGGACCACGATCTCTCGGTCTTCGTACTCAAACTTCACCATCTGGTGAAGAGTGGAAGGCACAGCTCCTGCCGCATGGATCCAAGGCCTGCCGAGGAGAAAATTGTAGGATGTATCCATGTCGAGCACCTGGAAGGTTACTTCAAACTCGACTGGTCCTATGACCAACAACAGGTCTATTTCCCCATGGTATCTCTCTTGATGCCGTCGAAAGCCCTTACGCAGACATTATTGGGTCGGATTCTTCCGGTCCCAATTTCCATCCTTTGTAGTGTGGAGAGCGGGCAACTGTCAACACCTGAGCCTCCATCCAACATTACCCGCTTTACATAGTAGTCCTCGCATTTAACTGTTAGATGCAAGGCCTTGTTGTGTGCCTCTCCTTCTAGGGGTAAATCGTTCTTGCTGAAAGAGATTTGGTTGACGGCGAAGAATCTTTCTGTCATCCGCTCCAGTTGTTCAACCGAGGTTTCAATTGGCACGTATGCTTCATTCATGGTCTTCAGTAAGATCTTTTGATGCTCGGCTGACCTCATCAACAATGATAGCATGGACACTTGCTCGGGGTACTTGCGCAGTTGATCTATCACTTCGTAATCCGGCATTTTCATTTGTTGGAAGAACACTTTCGCTTCTTCAACGCTTACAGGCTTCTTTGGTGGGAAGCGTCTCTGTGTGGCGTTGTTCAGCTCTTGGGTATTTGAATACCTTCCAATGAAAGTATTTTCTGGAAGTTCTCCCATGACCTCTTTACCTTTGTACATTACCAAAGTCTTTTGATAATTCCACGGCACTGTGGACGGGTTGGTCATCGGCTTTTGTGGCACGCGTTCGATAACCACTGGCTCATTGAGCCGAGGTGGTTGAATCGTTACCCGGACCACATAGGCCCCTTTTGGCACGTACATAGGTTTTGCCTTTTTGATCCCGAAGTTCTGCGTCTTCTCAGCTCGACCTCATGGTATGTAAAGAACTCCATCCTTTACCGGTACCACTTTCTTCTCCACCTTCTTTTCAGGCTCGCTCTTTATAGCCTTGGCCTCCTCCCCCTTTTCTGGTTTCTGGTCTATCTCAGGCCTTTTCCCCGTGTCGACAATGGCGATTATAGCTTTCAGAGCAGGGTCGAATTCTTTGTCTTCGCAAATCATTCCGATCAGCGGCCCATTATTGTGAGCAGGCAATGGATTGTTAGTCACATTTGGGATCTCCTCGTCCCTTAGCACTATTTTCCCTTGCTCTATCAAATTCTCGACCACTCTTTTCAACGACCAGCAGTCATTTGTATCGTGTCCCTCGGCCCCTGAATGATAGGCGCATCTGACTCCAGCTTTGTAAGAAGGTGACGTCGGGTTTTGCCTCGTTTGAGGGATTGGTTGCAAGAAACCCAACTGGACTAGCTTCGGGAACAAAGTAGAGTATGGTTCACCGATGGGCGTGAAAGTCCGCCTTCTAGGTGGTTCCTGAGGGCGGAAGTTATTCTGCGGAGGTTGTGGGTTATAGTGGTTGCGGTAAGGAGGTTGATTTCTGGGAGGTGGAGCTTGGCCTCGGTTGGCTTGTTGCGGCGGATGGGCATAAGGCTGGGCATTCATGACCATATAGGGTTGATGAGCATATGCCATATTTGAGTGGGGGTAGTAGTGTTGTGGGGTTCTTTCCGGAAAACGGGGCCTAGGATGACGATATTCCCTTGCTTCCGAGGCTGTCATGGTCGTTTCTTCCTTCTTCTTCCCTCTTGCCATTCCCCTGGACCCGCTTTGGACGGCTTGGGAGGTCGCCCTTATGGCTGCTTGACTCAGAATCCTACCTGTTTTCAGACCATTTTCCACCATCTCTCCAATCTTAATTGCTTCTGCAAACGGCTTTCCCATGGCTGACATCATGTTTTGGAAATAGTCAGACTCTTGAGCCTGGAGAAAAGTAGTGACCATTTCTACCTCATCCATGGGAGGCTTCACCCTCGACGCCTGCTCACGCCACTTAATAGCATATTCTCTGAAGCTTTCTGAAGGTTTCTTCTTCAAATTCGACAGAGAATTTCGGTCTGGTGCAATGTCGATGTTATACTGGAATTGTTTCACAAAATCTCTGGCGAGATCATCCCATATATGCCATCGGGACATTTCCTGGTCCATATACCATTCTGAGGCTATCCCTACTAGACTTTCCCCAAAATATGCCATTAGCAGTTCTTCTTTTCCGCCGGCTCCCCGCAATTGGTTGCAATATTTCTTAAGATGTGCAATGGGGTCACCGTGCCCATCGTATTTCTCAAACTTTGGGGTCTTGAAACCCACTGGCAGGTGCACGTGAGGGAACATACATAGGTCGGCGTAAGAGACGCTCTTCTGTCCGCTCAAACCTTGCATATTCTTCAAACTTTGTTCAAGGCTTCTCATTCTTTTGGCCATCTCATTTTGTTCTGCAATTCTGGGGTTTTGATCCTGCCCGGGTGCAAGCTCGCACTGAGGCGGTGGAGGATTAGTGTTGGTAGCGAACCTAGTTGGTTCCATTGAGAACGAGGGTGCCTGGAATGTAAAAGAGGATGAGTCAAAGCTTGGCTTGTACGTAGCAGGCGGTGCCGTAATCGGGCAGGGCAGTGCAGTAAAGATGTTCATGCTTGCATCGGTGGCTGACATTCGGGGATGAGGCTCAGAAGGCGATCCAGCAGAGAAGGCTGAAGTGGCTGGGTACCCGAATGGGGTAGCGGGATAATTTATGGGGACATTAGAAGTCCCGCTTGACCTGGAGAATAACTCAGGGAATCCGGGGACGACACTTGGCGGTTCTTTTCCGTTATTCCAGTCGTCCAGCATTTCTAACATATGGAGTCGTAGGATTCTATTTTCTTCCGCAGTTGCGGATTCAGGTGTGAGGACGGCTGAGATTGAGCTCTTCTCGGAAACAGGGATTGTTTGCAACGGAATTTCTGAAGACATTTCCACACTTCCTTTTGACCTGGTGAAGTAAGTGTGAGTACTGCTTCCGTTCTTAATAACAGGTAGTTGAACACTTCTCTTTGACCTCGTGAAGT
This sequence comes from Nicotiana sylvestris, assembly GCF_000393655.2. Lineage (NCBI taxonomy): Eukaryota > Viridiplantae > Streptophyta > Magnoliopsida > Solanales > Solanaceae > Nicotiana > Nicotiana sylvestris. The sequence goes on from NC_091062.1 coordinate 199,122,560, forward strand.
ATGAGTGCGAGGCCAGACTTTCACCAAACTAACCGTCTTTCCAAAACCTGGAGAGAACTCAACGACACACGAGTGGTTAATTCGAAATAAATAACAGATAGGCAACCTCACGTTGAGCATGATGCACCTATACAGTTAAGTGAATTCTACATGTTTACGACGAAAGCATGCGTCATTCCAACATTCTTTTTAAGCTTCCCTTTTCTTATCATTTTTTTTCTTTTTGTTTTTCTTTTATGTTTTTATTTTTGCGGTAAAAATGCGACCGGATCCGATGAGGATTGCCTACGTATCACGACGCCACGTGAATCAGATCATTACGTAGTTCAAAAACACAAATGAGCGTAAAAGAAGCAACCTCTTTATTGTTGAAATGGTCTATTACAAACTACATTTTGCAAAAGAAAGAGCAAACTTTGAAAATAAACCTAGACTCAAAATAGACTAAAAATCACCCTGATGGGAAAAACAGGCAGAAGATGCTAAGATACAGACTTGACTTATGAGTACATTATGATTTTGAAAATTGGTATCCGCGGGGCATCGTTCGGCCTCGCCGCGGTCCTAGGTGTGAGATCCCTCTCAAGTTGCTCCAGCTCATGCATGGTCTGCTTGACATAACTCATCACTGCCGAGAGGACGGTAACGCTGGTCATGTTCTCACATCGTAGACATCGTCTGGTGATGGCATGGGCAATGGCCTTGATCCTATCTCTGGTTTGCTTCTTCTCTATGAGTAGGCGTTTTATCTGATCGCTACATATCTTGAATACCTGAGCATCCTGTATATGCTGATGCTTCAGTTGTCGTACTTCTAACTTCATCTGGGCCAACAAGTCATACCAGTATCTGCTCTCAATTTGGAAATCCTTGGCCTGATTAGCTGCTTTGATCTCAAGTGTAGCCATCTCTCTCTTCATTTTAGCAACAGTTTTCTCGTGGTCGCCTTCCAATTGATTCAAGTATCGGCGATGCTTATCTGCTCTTGTATCCCACTGTGCCCTGAGCTCTGCTATGACGTTTTTAGATTTCTCTAAATCCTCTTGCCATTCCCTGACTTTGCCTTTTAGCCTTTTTGTCAACTGCTCATCTGATCGACGTCTTGGCTGTTTATCCGCATCCATCCTTATCTGTTTGATCTGGGCTCTGAGCATTTCGTTTTTCTGAATTAACCTGTTCTGCTCTCCCAGATCGCTAGCAACTTGCACGTTGTGATCATATTTCAAGCTTTCCACTTGTTGCTTCAACCTGCTGATTTCGGCGCAATAGCCTCTTTCTTTCGCTAACCAATCCCACTGCTTTCGCGATGATTCGGTGAAATTCAGGATGTGGGGTCTCTTAGTCGGCCTTTCATGCTCAAGTTCCCTTCTATACCATGCAAGGTAACCTGGTGCCGTCTCACCTTTGGCTTGATCCCGCACGCAAGTATCTGATTTCAAATATTGACACTCACTCCAGATTTGGCGAATTTTCGCTTCTGGAAACTATCCGTTAGGACTTATCTCAACTGTTTGAGCGCTAAGATCTTCCTCATGCGGTACTGTCTGGCATCTTCCGAGCTGTCTCAAAACTCGGCAGGGCGCGTAAGGTTGAATGCTCTTAAGTCCCATCAGTAAGAAATGAGTTCTAGCTGCTGGCATATATATGACCTCGTCAATAGGCAACCATCCCAGTGTCCACTGTATTTGGCTGGCAGTAAGAGCTTGAAAGAACGAGGTCCATGCCATGACTCCTTTGGGCAAATTGATCTCTTTGGTTCTCGTGTAAAATTCTTCTATGCAAGTCTTTTCCGGGGAACCATGGCTCAAAATCTCAGAACGATGGCAAAGGTGCTCGGTCGTCCACATTTGTAGGAGCAAGTTACAACCTTCGAAGAAATTTCCCCCAGCTTTACAAGCTGTAAGAGCTTGAAAGATGTCAGATACCACTATAGGCGCGAGAGTACTGTCACTTTGCGTGAGTAAGGTGATGACGACCCCGGATATCTTCAAATCAATGTTTCCGTCTTTCCTTGGAAACACCAGAAGGCCTAGGAACATCATCATGAAGGCTACCCTTCTGTGTTTGTCCCACTTCTGACGAATACCTTTGCTGCACAGTTTGTTGATTGGATTATTGAATCCCTCTTCATGACCGTATCTATCATATATGAAGCATGGAGTACAAAAACCGGCAGCCAGATCCGGGTTGTGGACCGTTCTAGGTATCTTCAGTGAATCTAGGAACCGATGTACCGTGACAGCTCTTGGGGCGACCAAGTATTTTTGCCTTAACGGAAGTTCAGCATTTCCGATGTACCCAGCCATTTCTTCCAAAGTCGGGGTGAGTTCAAAATCAGAGAAATGGAAAACATTGTGCGCCGGGTCCCAGTAGGTAACCAAAGCTCTTATGATATCTCCCCGACGCTGGATTTCCAACAAACCCACGAGACCTTTCAGATATTTCTTGACCTCATCTTGTCCCTCAGCACCCAGATCATTCCACCATAGCCGTAACTTGACAGGGATTTTGGTCATTATTGAAAAATGTTCATTTTGTATTGTGCTCATCCTGCACATTTATTAAGGCGTTTTTAACGAAAATAACTTGACTCAAAATATTTTACAAGGAAGATCAAGTTTTCGAACACGGCCTTTCAGCACCTCGGGGATGAAGATTTTGAGGCCGTGTGGGTCAATTGGATGAAAATCCTAAAAATGACCCGAAGGTGGTTATTTATGCAAAGTCAGCCTTCCGGCGTCCCTTTCGGGAACATTCGGCTATTTATGACAAAACAACATCACCTGATTTATTCGTGACAGAATTTGACACACATTTTTTATTATTATTATTACTATTTTTTCCTTTTTTTTTAGTAAAAGGTGGGGTTGAACCCGATGGGGGTTGCCTACGTATCTCTCATCCGGTGAGAATCAAACCGGCGTAGTTCGTACATCATGAATAGAGAAAATCAATTAAACCCAGAAAGCAAGAATGTATTTTTTATTTTTATTTTTTTAAAAGAGGTAAAGACTAAAGAAAATATTTATTATATATATATATATATATTTTTTTTTAAGGAAATATTTGGACTATTAGTCTGAATTTAGAAAAGAGGTACTACGAAAGAAACAGCATTTTTTTTTGAATTATGAATTTCCCGTTTTTTTTCTTTTGCTTTTAAATAAATACCTTTTTTTTATTTTGAAAGTGATAAAAAAAAGAAATTTTTTTTATATGTTTTTTTTTAATAAATCAAACTAGAAGAATTTTTTTTTTTTTAGGAAAATTCCGGCGAGGTTTTGACACTACTTGGACATTGGTTTTATTTTTCCAAAATAAGTAATTATCTCCCTACGCTGCTATTTTTCCCCCTTTTAGAAACCGGTCAGCACGCGGAACCGAAGCAAATAAATGCGCAAAACAAATAGGATGCAGCAGGATGGTCTTTTCATTTCAGGTTGCCTATCCTAGACGGACCCAACCCCTGTGTTGAGCCCCCTAAGTCAAATGCAATATGATGCAAATAAACGTTTCTACTAGGGATCCGGCATGAAGTTTCGTCATACTAGGTTTATAACCTGGGCATTTGTTCTAGACTGTGTACCCGAGCGGACAACTCGAGTCGAGGAGGGGGCTACGTACCGGGGACCCGCGAGATCGTCCGGCTTTGTAACTTGTCCGACCTCTTTCTTATTTCAAGTATTGACACTAACAGAATAGGGAGTCTCGGCCAGCGAGCTTCTCCCCGGAGGTAAGAAGAGAAGGGTTTCGGCACAGTTTATATACAGTTCAGATAATATCAAAGCGGTAAAAGACAAAATTTAGCACGTTATGCAAGAACATGTAATAAAGATCAGATAATAAAGCCAAATATAACAATTATTCTAAGCTCGAATTCTTGAACCCTGAACCAGTGGTTCTGGGTTAATATTTCCCCAGCAGAGTCGCCAGAGCTGTCACACCTCCTTTTTGCGCGCCCACCCCGAAGGGTTAAGTGCGCGAGGGGAGTTTTTCCAATTTAAGTGACAATATTCGAAATGGGATTATTTATTTAATTCAGAGTCGCCACTTGGGAAAGGTTTGACTTTTGGTGTCCCAAGTCACCGGTTTGTCTTGAATCCCAAATCGAGGAAATTTTCGACTTTTCCAAATGAAGTCTGCGAACCAGAAATTCTAAATAAGGAATTCTGTTGACCCGAGGGAAGGTGTTAGGCACCCTCGGATCCCGTGGTTCTAGCACGGTCGCTTAAATTGTTATAATGGCTAAATATCTGATTAAATACATGTTGTGACTTATGTGCTTTTATTAAGTTTAGAAACCGCTTTTATTATTATTATTATAGAATTGCAACGTCGTGAAAATGCATCTCGAACCACCTCACAATCAATGCACCCGTGGTCGTCGACACATTTCGACTCCGTTGAGATTTGGATTTGGGTCACATCAATGTGCACCCATGTTTAAGAGGGTTAAATTATTAAAAGGTGCGCCTAAAGCAACTAGCGTATTGTTATTTTGGGAAGGCCGTAAAATTTGCTAAACGGCCTGTCCCGAATTCTAAGTATTTTAATATATACATTTAGAGGGCCCCGCAGCTTGTGCATTTTTTGTTTGTCGAGGCTCGTCTCAATTTTATTTAAGAGGATAAACCTATAGCGACTACATTTCTATCGTGTTCGTCTCTAATAAAATGAAAGAAAGAATATTGCGTGCTAATTACATGCTTGACCAACTTCGGATTCTTATTTGATTATCTGATTTTATGAGGCGTGAATTGTTTTGTGCCTTATTTCATGGATGAACATGTTGTTAAATTGTCAGGGGAAATTAATATACAAAATCAATAGAACTGCTAAAAGCTTATGATAAATGTTCTTCAGATCCGAGTTTGAAACTCGCTTATTTAAACCAGGTCGGTGGAATTAACTTATCGGAAACTATTGCTAATAGAGTTTGAACAGGATCATGTGAACTACCTACAAAGATCCAATAAAACTACATCATATCTGGCAAGATTAAGGCATTCTGTTCTATACATGCAGAATATTAGTCGAAAGGTTATCTAATTATCTGTGTGCCAAAACACTCATACATTCCTTATCAGACAACCCATTAAACAAACGAAATCACAATTTAAGACGAACTAAGCTGCGATTAAGTACAAGGCTACCTAATGTGTTTCTTTATTGAGTTACAAACTAAACAAGTTACACAAATCTAATAACATTCGTAAAAACTGTAACTGCAGCAAACGAATGATTAAACTCCTACATATCTTTTTATTCATGCTTTCATTGTTACATCAGATGCAAAGTCTTAGTATGTACCTGGATGTTGGATACAACAGAAGAAACAAGGGGTCAGTAGAGCAATAGAAGCAATACCAAACAGCAGCAGTGACAGCAGGTAACAAATAGAACAAAATCCCAGTGCAAGAGGCAACTAGAGCCGATGGAAAAATGGCAGAATGACAACAATGACCAGTAGTATAGTAACAAAAATCCAGACAATCCAATTCCAAGAGAATCAACCAATGCAAACCAACCAATAAACTTAGCTGATACTTGAAAGAAAACAGAACTGACTGAACAGGTTGAACCAACTGAGAATCGAACAAACAGCAGGAAGAAAACAGTTTCTGATTTCTGTATGTTTTTCTCTCTCGAATGTGTGTCTGTATAAGCCCCTCTATTTTTCTCTCACTATCTCTTTTCTCTTCAAAATCCAGTGCCAATTTTCAGTTTTGAAATTTACTTAAGTTATCAAAAAGAATTCTTTTCCAGTTTTCTGTTTTTCAGAACTCAGCTCTCAATGTTCAATCTGAGTTCCCTATGTGTATCTCTGTGTGTGTCTCCCTAAAAATCTGTCCCCCCCTAAACTGATGGATGTTCTTCCCTTTTATAAACCTAAAATCAGCCCTTTAACAGCCTGTTAGACAATCAGAACCCCCTCCCTTTCTTACTGTCTTTCCACTCAATGTTTAAAAAAAATCAAATCCCCCCATGAGATTCCCTGACATTCCCCTTTCCCATTTTATTAACTAAAAGCAGACATGGGCAGCAAGAATATAATCTGACAGCATATGCTGTCAAACTATTTTAATCCAAAAGGGCCTTTATGCACATGTTGTGCACAAGTGCACATGCCCTCCAATTCAGATTGCAGCTAACAATCTAACCTTTTTATTTTCAGATTCAAATACAGCAACTATAAGTAGCTATACTTGATTCTTACTTTGATTCAAACAAAATTGCAGCAGGCAACAGATTCAATTGTGAACATTTGAACTACTGAAATTAATTGACGACATTTGTCGACTCGACTATACTAATAATAACTTGTACAATCGTAGCCAAAGATCAGAAATCCAAACAATATCAACAAGGGGTTCAGATTGCAATGTCAATACAGACGAGCTCGGGGACTGATTAATCGAGCAGTTTCAAATTCCATAAACTATACAGTTTACCCACACATACATTACCAGTAAATGAAAGAAAGATTCAATCAAAACAGAGATGGACAAAAACAGTTGATAAAAATTTTAACGACACAAATTAAACAAACAGCTGGACACACAAACAGACATTCAAATACAACAGACAAAACGAACTGATAAAGAAAAAACAAAAATTACCTCGAAACTTGAAAAAATCAGAAAACCTTGTCTTGGATTGAAATAGATCTTTCTTGGGGTTGAACGGACTTTAATCGAAGTGTTTCTCAAATGAGAAACACTTCGATTAGGGTCCATTAGACCCTAATCACTTGGCTCAAATAGACACGGGTCAGTCACGAGGAAACCTAGGGTTCTTAGAGGGCAGATTTGAGTTTTGGGTTTCCTTGGTTAGATTCGGACCAAACCAAGCATGGTTTGGTCACGAGGGAGGTCCGGGGACTGTCTGGTACGAATCTAGGGTAGATCTGTGTAGATTGAGTTTTGACTCGAATCTTCAAATGAAGATTCGAGAAGGTGGGATGGGATTCGAGCTGAACGGTTGGTGGATTCATATTCAGGGTGTCAAGGCGGTCCTAGGGTGTTAAGGTGAAGGCCACCGGCGTTCATGCCGCTGGGATTAATGGTGAAGGGAAAGGGGGCGGCTAGGGTTTCAAGGGGCCTGTGGTGAGGACGATGGAAGGTAGGGGGTGTTCGGATGGGGCGTGGGGTATAATGGTAGGTTTATATAGTTAGTAGGTGAATGGATCCTGGCCGTCGGATGAGACAAGATGAAGGGCCAGGATCCTTCAGCTAATGGGAAACGGTGTCGTTTCAAATGTAACGGGTTGGGGTCGGTCCGGGTGGAATGGGTCGGGTTCATCATGGGTTATGGGGAAGTGATTCTTGGCCGTTGATCAATCTGAGATCAACGGCCTAGATCAGACTCGATCACTACGACGTCGTTTGGACGCTCTGGATGTCAGCTGGTGTGGACCGGGTACACATGGGGTTTTAGGTTTGATTTTGGGCCTCGAATTAAAACGAAAACAGGCCCAAACTGATTTCAACCCAATTCTGCACTCTCTTTTTATTATATTTTTTATTTTAAAACAAAACCTAAGTAAATCAAATTAAAATTTATTACTTAAACATTTAATACAATTATTTGCACACATATATTAAAATATTTAAAGCAGGTAAAATCAAACAAAATAACAATCACGGACAAAGATGCATATTTATGATTTTTCTATTTAATAACCGAATTACGGTTCAAACTGCACATGACACACACATTTTTTGTATTTTGTTTTAATAATAATAAAAAAATGGACAAAAATCATAGATAATTAACAAAATGCCACGTGAAAAATCCAAAAATTGTATAGCAAGACCGATCGCTATTATTTTTTGTTTCTTTTGGAGTGATTGTCGCGTAAAACAAAAATCACGTGCTCACAATAGGAACAAATGAGGAAAGAGGAGCTTCATCAAAAACAGGGCCGAGCTCGCCACTCCCGAAACCACTGTCAAAAAGATGCTGAATTGATTCATCATTATCTCTTGGTTCGGCGTCCTCATCAGATTGAATCAAAACAGGCTCGGTGGCGGAGGTACGAGCAGGAGTGTTTTCAATTTCATCATCAATGATTATTCGTCTCCTGACCCTCGGTCTGGTAATTAGGGAGGTACTCTCCTCTTCTTCTTCAAAACTTTCCTTTGTAGCTTTCCTTTTAGGCAACAAGGCTCGAGCCTTATCCAAATCAAGAGCAGCATTCGCAGACATGCGAATGACCATAGCTACTTCAGCCGTCATTCCTCTAATGCCAAATCCTGATTAAAGGATGGATATACATGATTAAAATTGAGGAAAAAGTGCTTAACATGTAAAAAAAATTCATATAAAAGGGGGGATACCATGTGTTTTGACTTTCCAGCCATGTAAGGAAGAAATTGATTTCCAAGTTCTCTGCTCCCTAGAAGCAATCTTCAAAAGTGAGTCTACCCAACCATGAAAGTTGGGAATAGGTTCTACATCTCCCATGGTTGCTACAAAAAACCAAGAAGGGACGAGATTAAAAAACAACTTTCTTTTGAAATTCTCAAAAGTAGGTACGGTAAATAAAAGGAAACCTACGTTCAAAATTCCACTTCTCAGGGAAGGGAATATTTGTTTCGCCAATCAAGTCTATTGTACGGACAGCAACGTAACGGATATACCATCCACGATCTTTATCATCCTCAGGATTTACCAAAACTTTTTTGCTCCTTGCAGTTAAGGTAAAAACCCCATGGCGTATTAAGTTATGATGGTATAGATGAATGAGGTGAGAAAAGGTGAAATTGACATTGGCCTTGGAAGATAAATACCTCAAACAAGCCACTGTTCTCCACACCAATGGACCGATTTGGGCCAAACAAATTGTAAAGAAACGACAAAAATCGAGAATAACTGGGTCAATCGGAGGATTGAAACCTAAAGTGAAGGGGTAAGTGTAAACAGAAGAATACCCACTTCTAAAAGAGGAAATTCTTTGATTTGGGGAAGGAATTGACATTCGGAGACTATCCTTCCAGTTACAATCTCTTCTTATGGTGGGGATTGTAAGCTCGGTTACTATTGTTGGGTAAGTATCGGCTCTTTCTAAATTTTTAATTTGTTTTTGAAGAGACGTTTTGTCACTTTCAAAAGACAAATCGCCGGGAACTATATCATCAACTGAGGGTTCTTGAGAAGGATCAAGAATTTCCCTACTTTTAGAAGAAGGGGCTTTTGGGATAGAACTCCTTGAAGAAGAACCAGAGGAGCCGCCTCGCGTAGATTCTAACCCTGTTCGAAGCCTACCTCCTCCGCCTCTTCTGTGTCTAACAGGGGCGTTGGGGAATTGATCTAGAATTGGAACTTTTTTACGGTTAGGGTTTGAAGAAGACATTGTTAAGAAGGAAGTATGTGCTGAAGATTTGTGAAGAAGACAAAGGAGGACAAAGTTATGTGTAAAATGGGAACCGTCAACTTTTTAAGTGTAATGATGAAAAGCCTATAATAAAGGCAGCTATCACTTCGTAAATAGTGAGAGTGAAGAAGTCTCGAAAAAGAGTATGAATAGTGGAATCAATTAGAAAATGACACATGGGCAGAACATTAAATGGAAAAGACTGATGAGACGTTAGTACTGTCATGAGCATTAATTGTGGTAAAAATTCCTTTTACATGAAGATCCACTTCCCAATTATTTAATTGATAAAAAAATGGAAAGTGGGGGGACTATCTGTATTGGGAAAAAACTGAGTTTATATTAAAAGATGATGTGGCATGACACGTGGATTAGTTAAATGGTCAAAGCGCAGCAATTGACTAAGAGGCACGGATGGAAACAGCCACGGGAAGAAGAATTTAAATAGGCACGAGACGACGTATAGATACGAGTCTCGTACCAATTTAAATTATCTACAGCCAACGGATAGAAGGCATTGAAAGCAAAGATCTGGTGACAGAAAGGAGTCCAAATTCATTATTAAATACTTGATACGTTACGAAATCGGTATTTAATAGGAATGATTGTATAACGGCTTATTTAATATCATTTATTACTCATGATTATATCATTAAAGCTGAGGCTTCATTCCTTTACCTAGAATTATCTATAAAAGGAAGAAGTATCATCATTTGTAAGGACACGGAATACTATTGAGAATTTATTGAAATATACATCTATTTGCTTCTTTACCATCGTTCTCAAAAGTATTTTATTTTTGTCTCCTGATTATCAGTAACCCGAATTTCTTTTTAGCTTTGACCAAAGACTCAGATTTTTGGTTAAACAAATTGGTTCCGTTACCGGGAATCTGATAATCTTTCCTTTTAAGCTATATCTTATCTATTGTCCCTCCTTAACTAATCGTTCATAATATTAAATAAATTATTGTCTTCGATAAATTTACTAAGGGGCAACATTCTTTTTATCCATGACTGTCGCACCTCCTTTTTGCCGCGCCCGCGGGGCGCGTGGGGAGTTTTCTCCAATTGAAGGACAGTCGAAACGGGATTTGTTTATCTGTTTTAGAGTCGCCACCTGGGAATTTTAAGGCGTCCCAAGTCACCAATTATAATCCCTGAATCGAGGAGAATATGACTCTGTTTATTATTCTGCGAACCAGAAATCCTGAGTAAGGAATTCTGTTAATCCGGAAGAAGGTGTTAGGCATTTCCGAATTCCGTAGTTCTAGCACGGTCGCTTAACTGTTTTTATTATTGGCTTAATTGTCTTGATTTTTATTAAATACTTTTGTTACGTGATTTTTCTACCGTTTTTACTTATTGTGATTAAGGACCCTTCTTTGAATTGAATTACGCGTACGTATATTCGTGTTATAAACTTTAAAAAAAATGCAGAATTGTGTCACGCGTATGTGTACACAATAATTTTTGATAATATATTTATTAAACAATCATTTTTCGAAATTATGTCGAATCAAGAATATTTGTTTTTCTTGAATAGTGAACCGTACATCTCAGGTTTTTTGTGAAATTGATTTAACGCCTTTGGAAAAATCCTTTTATTAAATATTCGCTCGAAGTTGCGCGTACGCATAATCCAAAATTTTTGCTTTTAAAAATATAATCATGGTACGCGAACGTATCCCTAATTGCGCAAAATATTCATAATGATATTAGGGATTTTCCACAAATTGTTTATTATATCTATACATTTTTTGTGTGAAAATCATGATAAATTCCCATTTAAGGTGCCCTTAAATTCTTTGAAAAGAATTTACAAATTATTAAATGTTGACCGTTGATTATATTTTCCGAATATAAGTTATATTCATTCCAACTATTCAATTTCAAAGGACAGAATAAAAATATGATTAATACTTTTTAAAAAAAAAAAACAAATATGACATATATATATATATCAAAGAATAAATTGCATATGAAACTGAAAATGAACGATTCATAAAGGAAGGAAATATTTTTCAAAAAAAAAAATTCATGATTTACTTAATGCAAATTCTATTTCTAATTACCATTGATATCAAGTGTTGCAATTGGTACTTATACATCTTGTTTCATTCTCATATACTCGCTTTTAATCTAAGAAGCCTAATTATTTGATCAATTTGTCTTATGAAGGTAGATAGGCATCGAGTTATAATGGCTGAATTATTATACAAGTTAATTCAATAAAATTACCTTACATGCAACTTAACTGTATATCGTAAACATTCATAACGTTTTAACATTGTAACAAGCTACATCATATCACCTTTCGCCAACTTTTATACACACATCTATTATCTTATTAAAAATATACCAACAACACCATCTTAACCTTATTTAACAATAAATATCACTACTGTAGTTTTCTTGGCACTTCTACATCACTTCTTACTTAACCAACAACAAAATTTAAATAATGACCAACATTCATGCCATATTCCCTACTTCGACAATTTAATATGATTAAACTAATGAGATAATGAGCTAATATTATTACAAATCTTTATACGAACTTTCAAAGTAAGACAATTAGCTCATAGCTATCAAATTGAATTCACTACTAATTAACTAACATAAAATAAAAATGAAATTTAAATTGATGAACTTGGACAAATAGAAAACAGAATTTCAATTCAAACTTCATTGATGAGTCATGTTGAATCTCTTTCCAACTTAAAATTTAAAAGACATGTACCTGAAAATGAAGGTGGAAGGAATAAATTTCAGCAGTAGCAGCAGTAACAAATTCAGCCAAATACCAGTATTCCCACAGATTTAAACAATAATAAGATCCGAAGAAAACAGATGCACAGTATAGTTATTTTTTAAAAGACACTTCAGATGTTAACTGAATCAGTGGAACCAAGTAAGGTTGAACAGATTCAACAAAAGAAACAATATTTCATATTTCAATTTTCTTTTCAGTTTCAAATTCCCATTTTTTTTCTGATTTTTCTGTTTCTGCTGTTGTATATCTGTGTGTGTGTATGACTGTTCTTTTTGTTCCTTTTCTGTTTCTTCTTCCTCTCCTAAATTCTCTCAAACTAATCTTCTTCTAAAAACTGATTTCCCTCCCTCTGAAAACTGATTAAAACTCTCATTCTGTCTGAAACTCCCTTCTATCTGAAAACTGTATTCAAGTTTTCTAAAAAAAACTCCTTAAAAAAAACTCTCTTAAAAATTCTCTTCCTAAAATCCTCTAAGGTCTCTTAAAGTCTGCCCTTTTTAAGCTGTCCAGCTCCTGTATTTATACAGGGCTGGTTGCACCTTTGTCATGGTGGTTGGACCCTTTATCCCTTTAAAAATTAGAAAGTTTCCATTAAAACTACTTTTTAATACTTTATGTGATCCTAACATGATTTTCAGCAGCCCCATTATTCCTTGTTCCCCCTTTATTACTTAAATATAGCCATTAACACTCCATTATCAGCCCACTATTATATCATATTTCCCTCACTTTTTATCCCAAAATACCCCAAAAATCCTACTGTAATTCTGTTATTACTGCCTTTAAACTCAGAATTTCACAGTACAGATTTTACAATCTGTTTAAGCAGCTATAACCAATCCTAAAGTTTGGACTGAATTCTGATTAAAAAGGGTAACTCCTAACACAATTACATTCAATCAAACATTGATAGAATCATACTGAATTCAGAAACAATCATTATAGCAACATATTACACTGAGTTCAGTAACTGAGCTTTAACTTTGAACAATAAATCAAACAAACACAAGATCATTGTCAATACTGACAATGCCCTGAAACTTTAATGTTCAGACAATAACATATATACAACACTTATTTTAACAGATTCATATAAATGTAAACAAGGGTGATTTAACTGACGAGTATTAATTTAAACTGATTATCTACAACAATTGTCCATAATTGTTCTAAAACAATAGAAGCAGACTGTTTTTTTTATTAGCATTATCATAAGTGAGAATTCATAATATAACTAATCGACGAACTTAATCGAGTCGATTACTTATATTGTGAACAATCACAACCAACTGAAACAGTTTCATATTTGACCATATAGACGGGCATGAGACAAAGGTGACAGAATTGATCAAAACAAATATGAAAAATTAAAAAGCTATTAAGACAGACAACAATACACGTAGAATACACAAAGAAATAGAAAATACCTCTGAATCTTCAATCAGACTCGAACTCAACTCGGCTTTCGGATTTTTTGTTTGAAATCAAACAGACCTTAGTCGAAGTATTTTCCACTGAAAATACTTCGACTAAGGTCGATTAAACCTCAATCCTTTAATCAATTTGGACAAAAATCCAGAAGTTTGGTATTTCTAGGTTTCCTGAAGGTTCGATTTGGGACCTAATCATTTCTGGTTAGATTCGAAAGGAACCAAACATGATATAAGGGTGAGGGTAGTCTAGGGGTCATTTGGTGTTAGTTTGAAACGGATCTGAGTTCGTCCTTGTTTGGTCCGAATCTTCAAAAGAAGATTCGAGAAGTTCAGAACTGATTCGAGCCAAACAACCAACAGATCCATACTCAGGATGACTAAGGGAAGCTATGGTGTTAACTAGGTGTTGTTTGGTTTAGATCTGAACTTGGCTCGAATCTTCAAATGAAGATTCGAGAACCTTCAGGGAGATTCGAACCAAGCAGATAACATATTTGGATAGAGGAGGCTCAGGGGGTTCTGGGGTGTTACTTTGGTGACCGGCGGCGTTGATGCCGCCGGGTTTCAGGCGAAGGGGAATAGGGGCGGCTAGGGTTAGGGGTCTGTTTGAGAAGACGATGAACAGGAGAGGATGGGGTGGGGGTGTTTAGTTAGGGGCCGGGGTAAGGGTTTGGGATTTATATAGGGGTGGGGTGGATTGGTATCGTCCGTCCGATCAAGTAAGATGGAGGGCCAGGATCAATCCACTAATCCAAACGACGTCGTTTGGTTTAACGTTGGGGTCGGACTGAGTCGGGTCAATGGGTCGGGTTATGGGTTGCGGGTAAGGGCAGGGGATCTTGACCGTTGGTTGGATTTAATCCAACGGCCCTTGATGAGAGGTGACCAAACGACGTCGTTTGATCTTAGCTTGGGACTGGGTAAGACTTGGGCTGTTCGGATTGGGCTGTGGGGGGGGGGGAATTAATGTTTTGGGCCTGGATTTTAATCCAGGTCTGATTTTGTACAACTTGTATTATTATTTTTATTTTTATTATTTTCTAATTTCATTATTAAATAACAAAATCTTAATTAAAATTATAAAAACAAAATTACCCTTACAAAGATATTAATTACCTTTTTAACAACTATTAACACATAGACAACATTAATCACACAGTGGAAAAAATAGAACAAAATGCATATTTTTATGATTTTATTTAAATTAACTTAATTAAATGCATACTTAAATCCTAGATATACATGAAACATGTATTTTTATTTTAATTTTGTTTAATTATAACAAAGCAAACATTTTACGGACATAAACAAATATTTAACACCACGCAAATTCAGAAATTACACAGTAAAAGAAATTTATTTTGATTTATTTTGGAGTAGTTTTTCGTAAGGCAAAAATCACGTGCTCACAGCTGCCCCTCTTTGTGCGGAAACTCGAAGAGTTTTCGTACAAAGATAAAGTGAGCGGACACGAGCGATTTTTGCCCGTTCGAATACTCCGTGGGAAGCATTTTTAGAAAGATTTGACCGAACCTCTGCTTCAAAGGTTTCCTACATATCCTTGGCTATAAAGGAATCAGGTCAATGTAGTTCGGGAAGTTTTGGGTAGCTGGGACTACCGTGGGACTGTGATGTTACTGCTGCTTCGTGCTGTTTTTACTGCTTGCTGACCTCCTTATTACACCTTACTGTAAAGGAAATACAAAATTAAACTAGACTATGGTACATGAATTATAAAATCTTATCTAGATCATGCTCTCGCGTTTCTTGTTGTCTTGATATCTTGGTGACTCTTGGGCATTGGTCTTATTCCGTATTCCTTTTGGAACTCTTGTTGTTTCTTGTTGGGGATCTTGTTGGACTCCTCTGTTTTATTGATTCTAAGTGTGCTCCTTTTTCATATGAGCGGGCTTTTGATTTCAACACTTCAATTGCATTTCCCTCGTTCTTCAGGTGGGTGCCTCGACTGCTTCTTTTCTTTCTTCATCCTCATTTTCCAGGTGGACGCCTGATTTCTTCTTTTTCTCATCCTCATTCTCCAGGTGGACGCCTGACTTCTTTAATTCTCATCCTCATTCTCCAGGTGGACGCCTGACTTCTTTAATTCTTTCATCCTCATTCTCCAGGTGGACGCCTGACTTCTTCAATTCTCATCCTCATTCTCCAGGTGGACGCCTGACTTCTTCAATTCTTATCCTCATTCTCCAGGTGGACGCCTGACTTCTTTTAATTCTCATCCTTATTCTCCAGGTGGATGCCTGACTTCTTCTTTTTCTCATCCTCATTCTCCAGGTGGACGCCTGACTTCTTCTTCTCGCATCCTCATTCTCCAGGTGGACGCCTGACTTCTTCTTTTCTCATCCTCATTCTCCAGGTGGACGCCTGACTTCTTCTTTTCTCATCCTCATTCTCCAGGTGGACGCCTGACTTCTTCTTTTCTCATCCTCATTCTCCAGGTGGACGCCTGACTTCTTCTTTTTCTCATCCTCATTCTCCAGGTGGACGCCTGATTTCTTTAATTCTCATCCTCATTCTCCAGGTGGACGCCTGACTTCTTCTTTTTCTCATCCTCATTCTCCAGGTGGACGCCTGACTTCTTTAATTCTCATCCTCATTCTCCAGGTGGACGCCTGATTTCTTCTTTTCTCATCCTCATTCTCCAGGTGGACGCCTGACTTCTTTAATTCTCATCCTCATTTTCCAGGTGGACGCCTGACTTCTTCTTTTTCTCATCCTCATTCTCCAGGTGGACGCCTGACTTCTTTAATTCTCATCCTCATTCTCCAGGTGGACGCCTGATTTCTTCTTTTCTCATCCTCATTCTCCAGGTGGACGCCTGACTTCTTTAATTCTCATCCTCATTCTCCAGGTGGACGCCTGATTTCTTCTTTTTCTCATCCTCATTCTTCAGGTGGACGCCTGATTTCTTTAATTCTCATCCTCATTCTCCAGGTGGACGCCTGATTTCTTTAATTCTCATCCTCATTCTCCAGGTGGACGCCTGACTTCTTCTTTTCTCATCCTCATTCTCCAGGTGGACGCCTGACTTCTTCTTTTCTCATCCTCATTCTCCAGGTGGACGCCTGACTTCTTTAATTCTCATCCTCATTCTCCAGGTGGACGCCTGACTTCTTCTTTTTCTCATCCTCATTCTCCAGGTGGACGCCTGACTTCTTCTTTTTCTTTACCAGGTATTTCCTGACACAAATATTGTTTTTGCCCCTGTTTTAAATCAAAGAAAACTTCGTTAGTTTAAAGCAGGGTGGTTGGCTGTGGTATTCTTGCAGATGGTGATGTTTCTCTTCGTCTCTCTTTATTGCCTTGGAATGATTGAAAAGACTGTTTTGTCTTTGTAATTGATCCTTGACTATAGGATTCCCCTCTGTGTGTTTTCCTTCAAAACCTTTCAACTGTAATCATGTGCCTCTTCTGACTTTGCTGATCCACTTTTGATTTCATCTTTCTTACACCCGTATTTTATCTCCCACCTTTCGTGGCTGTATTTTGTAACCTTGAATCTTGGTAGTATACCTTGACATTCCTTCTTATTTGTTTGGAATAAAACTTATCTCAAAGCTTGGAGAAAGTAAGATTATTAGTAACGAAATACGCTGATTTCGACAATTATAGAATGAAAAGAAAAATCCAATTTTTTGGATGACTGTTGGAAAAGGAATAAAGGACTTATCTGATTGGAATTACTGGCACCAATGATCAGGGTATGCATTTCGGATTAATCAACCCAGTCTTTTAATCCATCTCCTCTCAATTGTCTCAAGGAGTTTTCACCGATAAATTTTCCTCGTTTTTCACTTCTTCACTTCCTTTTCGCCTTATGGTGCCTGTGTGGGTTTTCACCTATAAGACTCTCTCATTTTACTTTTCTCTCAACTTCCGTCGCCTTATGGTGCCCGTGTGGGTTTTCACCTATAAGACTCTCTCATTTTACTTTCTTTCCTTGTTTGTACCAGAGTGTTATGAACCACTTCATTTGCTTGCCTCAGCATTTTTCTAAGATTGATCGAAAGGTCTTTTTGGTATTAAGGTTAGGAATGGAAAAGGTATTAAAAGCTAAATAGCTTTGGTATGGGTTTAAAATTACAACTCTTGGAATCTTTTCTTATTTCCAATACAATTCCTGCCCCAGTTTCTTGATTGGGGTCTCTTAATATTTCTTTTCCGTGCACATTGTGCATGTTGTGCACCCTATGACCGAGCCGTGAGGCGCCTACGTATCCTTCTTTGAGGAATCAGGTCAAACGTAGTTCACTACATAATAGTGAAGATTTTGATCTTTTTTTTTATTGATTCCAAGAGAGGGTAGGAAAGAAACAAGTATGGCTCAAAGGGGAAGCAAATGGTATAGTGTTTGGATAGCAGAATAAATTGCCTTTGTCATTTCAATCTTCGAAATAGTGCTAAATACAAACATTCAAAAAGTTATGCATAATATCTCTTTACCGCGTCAGAATTGATCGCCATATCTATGCATTTGCCTTCAATATCTGTTAAACATAGTGCACCATTCGATAATACTCTGGTCACAATGAATGGTCCTTGCCAATTCGGAGCAAATTTGCCTTTTGCTTCAACCTGATGTGGAAGAATACGTTTCAGCACATGCTGACCTACTTCAAACTTCCGGGGACGCACCTTTTTGTTGTATGCTCTTTCTATTCTTCTTTGATATAATTGACCATGGCATACTGCGGTCAATCGTTTTTCGTCAATCAAGTTTAACTGTTCTAGACGGGTTTTGACCCATTCATCATCATCAATCTTTGCTTCGGCGATGATCCGAAGGGAAGGAATCTCAATTTCTGCAGGAATTACTGCTTCAGTGCCGTATACCAACAAATAAGGAGTTGCTCCTACTGAAGTGCGAACAGTAGTGCGGTATCCCAATAATGCAAATGGTAATTTTTCATGCCATTGTTTTGAACCTTCTACCATTTTCCGAAGTATCTTCTTTATGTTTTTGTTGGCTGCTTCTACTGCTCCATTCGCCTTGGGCCGATATGGGGTAGAGTTACGATGTGTAATCTTAAACTGTTGACATACTTCTTTCATTAAGTTGCTGTTGAGATTAGCACCGTTATCTGTGATGATCACCTTCGGGATTCCGAATCGACATATGATATTTGAGTGGACAAAATCGACCACAGCTTTCTTGGTTACTGATTTGAATGTCTTGGCCTCAACCCATTTGGTAAAATAATCAATAGCTACCAGAATGAATCTGTGTCCATTGGATGCTGCCGGCTCAATTGGACCAATCACATCCATGCCCCAAGCAACGAAAGGCCATGGTGCCGACATTGTGTGCAACTCGGATGGTGGAGAATGAATCAAATCTCCGTGTATTTGGCATTGATGACACTTGCGTACAAAACTGATACAATCTCTCTCCATGGTAAGCCAATAGTAACCAGCTCGGAGGATTTTCTTTGCCAACACATATCCACTCATGTGGGGTCCGCAAACTCCTGAATGTACTTCAGACATGACAGTTGTAGCTTGTCTGGCATCTATGCATCTTAACAATCCAAGATCTGGTGTTCTTTTATACAAAACTCCTCCGCTCAAGAAGAATCCATTTGCTAATCGCCTAATGGTCCTCTTTTGATCTCTTGTGGCTTGTGCGGGATATATTCCCATTCTGATATACTCCTTGATGTCGTGGAACCATGGTTCACCATCAAATTCTTCTTCAACCATATTGCAATAAGCGTGTTGATCGTGGACTTGAATATGTATCGGATCTACATAAGCTTTGTCCGGATGGTGCAACATTGATGCCAGGGTAGCCAATGCATCGGCCACCTCATTATGGATTCTTGGAATATGTTGGAATTCCACTGATTGAAACCGCTGACAAAGATCATGTAGACATTGTCGGTATGGGATGAGCTTCAAGTCTCGGGTTTCCCATTCTCCTTGAATTTGATGTACCAAAAGATCCGAATCTCCCATGACTAAGATTTCTCGGATACCCATGTCTGCAGCTAGCCTTAATCCCAAAATGCAAGCTTCATATTCAGCCATATTATTGGTGCAATAAAATCGTAATTGAGCCGTAACAGGATAGTGATGCCCTGTTTCAGAAATGATTACAGCTCCTATCCCAACTCCTTTCATGTTAGCGGCTCCATCAAAGAAAAGTTTCCAGCCATGTTTTTCAATTTGTTCCACCTCGTCGATATGCATTGTTTCTTCATCAGGAAAATAAGTCTTCAACGGCTCATATTCCTCATCGACCGGGTTTTCGGCTAAATGATCGGCCAGTGCTTGAGCCTTCATTGCAGTTCGAGTCACATAGATGATGTCGAATTCTGTGAGCAATATCTGCCACTTTGCAAGTCTTCCCGTTGGCATAGGCTTTTGAAAAATGTATTTCAATGGATCCAAACGAGAAATGAGGTAAGTAGTGTAGGATGACAAATAGTGTTTCAATTTTTGAGCTACCCATGTTAGGGCGCAACATGTCTTTTCCAGATGAGTATACTTAACCTCATAAGCTGTGAACTTCTTGCTAAGGTAGTAGATAGCCTGTTCTTTTCTGCCAGTGAGGTCATGTTGCCCCAATACACAACCAAATGAATTTTCCAAAACCGTCAAGTAAAGAATCAAAGGTCTTCCTGGCTCTGGCGGGACCAACACGGGTGGGTTTGACAAGTACCCTTTTATTTTATCGAACGCTTCTTGACACTCATCGGTCCATTTGACTGCAGCATCCTTTCTTAACAATTTGAAAATTGGCTCACAGGTTGTTGTGAGCTGAGCAATAAACCTGCTGATATAATTTAACCTCCCCAACAAACTCATTACTTCAGTTTTGTTTTTTGGAGGTGGCAGTTCTTGGATGGCTTTAATCTTTGACGGATCTAGCTCGATGCCTCGTCGACTGACTATGAATCCCAGCAACTTTCTGGATGGAACTCCAAATGCACATTTGGCAGGGTTAAGCTTGAGGTTGTATCTGCGAAGTCTCAAGAAAAACTTCCTCAAATCCCCAACGTAGTCGGCCTGATGCTTTGATTTTATGATCACATCATCCACGTACACCTCAATTTCCTTGTGTATCATATCATGAAACACTGTGGTCATTGCTCTCATATAGGTTGCCCCGGCGTTCTTTAAACCGAATGGCATTACCCGATAGCAATAAGTTCCCCATGGTGTGATGAATGCCGTCTTTTCTGCATCTTCTTCATCCATTAGAATTTGATGATACCCGGCATAACAATCCACGAAAGACCCTATATCATGCTTGGCACAATTGTCGATCAAAATATGGATATTGGGTAATGGGAAATTATCCTTTGGACTTGCTTTGTTGAGATTGCGATAGTCGACGCATACTCTAATTTTGCCGTCTTTCTTTGGTACAGGAACGACATTAGCCAACCAAACAGGATATCGAGTGACTCGAATGACCTTTGCTTCCAATTGTTTGGTGATTTCTTCCTTAATTCTCATACTCATATCAGGCTTGAATTTTCTCAGCCTCTGCTTGACAGGAGGCACCGTTGGATCGGTGGGCAATTTGTGGACCACTAAATCAGTGCTCAAGCCCGGCATGTCGTCATACGACCATGCAAAAACATCTTTGAATTCTATGAGTGCTTTAATTAACTCTTCTCGGATCTTTGGTTCGAGATGGACACTTATTTTAGTTTCCCGGACATTACTCGTGTCCCCTATATTGACGTCCTCGGTATCACTCAAGTTAGGTTTGATTTTTTCCTCAAAGTGAATTAACTCTTTACTAATCTCTTCAAAAACCTCATCTTCATCATATTCTGATTCATAATCACAATATATTTCTTGAATTAATATTTCGGAACCAGATTGATTTTTAAGACTGGGCTGAGGATTCCTCATGCATGCCATATCACTAGAGCCAGCGTAAAAGGAACTGTACAGAAAAGAAGAAAAAGAAAAGAAAGCTATTAGGAATGATAATAAAAAGGAAACTGCTTTTTATTGGATGATGAAAGATAACAAGGTTTTGCACACTTCAAACCAACTGTAAGATAAACTTTGGGATTACAACCTTGAAATAACCCAAACAAACTGAAAGAAAATCAAAATAAACTACCAAGACTCCTTTCGAATTGGGAGAGGAGTGGCTTTCCAATTATTGAGCTTTGTTTCTGGCCCAACGAATTGAACTTCTGCGTTGCTACACCCTTCTCCGCTTTCCAACATATTCACATCACTAAACAATTTCTCGAACCTTTCAATTAATTCCTTCTCAGGATTGACCCGGGATTTAGGAAATTGTTATCGGGCGATTTTTAGCGCCGGTCTTGACAAAAGACTTTGACAGATGTGGTACTGGTTTTGGAAGAACCCATGCTTGATGTTTCAACTTCCTGGCCCTTATTACGTCGTTGGCGGTGGGTATGAACCCTAAACCGAATGTTCCCCAGTTCTCGGGGAGAGATACTGGTTGTACAATTCCTTGCAGAGATAAACCCAGACCTTTGCCGGGTATAAAGCCATTCTTTAACATTTCATAAGCTATCATGATTGATGCAGAGGATATCCTTGGATTCGGAAGGTATTTCCTTTCTGGAATTTTCTCTATCGACACTGTGTTTGTCACTTGGTATACCCATGGTCCCTGGTCATTTTCTGTTCCCTCGACCGGTACAATGGTACTGCTGTGAGCATTTAAACTTTCTTCTCCATACACGACTACTTCTTGATGATCCCATTCAAACTTGACAGCCTGATGTAGTGTTGACGGGACTGCTTTAGCAGCATGGATCCATGGTCGACCCAATAACAAGTTGTAAGAAACAGATATGTCCAACACTTGGAATTCCATTGTGAATTCAACTGGCCCTATAGTTAGTTCCAACACTATGTCGCCAAATGAATCTCTGCTTCCACCGTCAAATCCTCGTACGCAGATACTATTCTTCTGGATCCTCTCCTCTTTAATTTTTAATTTGTTTAAAGTGGAGAGAGGGCATATGTTTGCACTGGACCCATTGTCAACCAATACCCGGGTTACTACGGAGTTTTCACATTTTACGGTGAGGTAAAGAGCTCTGTTGTGCTCGGTACCTTCCACAGGTAATTCATCATCAGCAAATGTAATTCTGTTTGTTTCAAAGATTCTGTTGGCTATTTTGCCCAAATGATTTACAGAGATCTTTTCAGGAACATGAGCTTCATTCAGGATTTTCATCAACGCCAGACGGTGTTCCTCTGAATGGATCAGTAATGACAACAATGAAATTTGAGCGGGGGTCTTCTTTAATTGATCCACAACAGAATAATCATGGAGTTTCATTTTTCTTAAAAACTCCTCCGCCTCTTCTTCCGTCACAGCTCTCTTTGTTGGCATTGGATTGTTTTTAGTTTTTCTCAGCTCTTCGGGAGTAAAACATCTTCCCGAACGAGTCAAGCCTTGCACCTCACACACTTCTTCCTTGATTTCTTTGCCCTTGTACATTACGGTCATCCGTTCATAGTTCCATGGGATGGCCTTGTTGTTGATGACCGGCAGCTGGATTACAGATGCAACAATAACCCTATCTGTACGGGCTCCTTCTACGAATACAATGGGTTTGTTAGCAACCCCTGGTACTATCACTTTCGGCCTTTCTTGTTTGGCGGCAACTTTGCTCGATGATCCTTCATCGACTATCATAGACGGTTCATCACCATTTTTGTTCTGCTTAGACACCGGCTTCTCCTCCATTAACTGCTTATCTGGCTTGGTTTCATGAGACTTGATCATCATGACAGTTTGTGACGGCTTCTTTGTCTCCCCATTAGCTTGTATGATTTCTATCATGTTAGCCTCTTGATGGGCTGGCATTGGATTTCTATTGATATTTGGAGCTTCGGGGTTTTGAACCTCGATTTTATTAGTATCAATCAGCTCTTGTATTGCATTTTTCAAATGCCAACATTTCTCCGTATCATGGCCTGGTGCACCGGAGCAATATTCACAGCTAATGGTGTAATCCAGATTCTTTGGTGGAGGATTGGGTAGTTTGGATTGTATTGGTCTCAGCATGTCTAGCTGTCTCAACCTGTGGAACAGACTAGTGTAAGACTCTCCCAATGGAGTGTAAGTTTTCTTTTTCTGTTCCCTTTCTCCCCTGAATGCTGGCCTAGGCCTGAAACCTGGTCCGGGATAGGCTCGTGGGTAAGTATTTGGTGTGACAGGAGCACGCCAATTGGTGTGAACAGGTGGCTGATTGTATGTTTGAGCATGGTTAATGGCAAAATGAGGCTCTGAAGGGTGATAGTAGTGTTGGGATGAATCATGGTGGTAAGCTGATTGGCGAGGTCGTTGTTGATTATAGTAAAGCGGTGAAACTCTGGGTCCCGGCCAAATTCCTGAATCAACTACGGCTGCTTCCTCCCTCTTCTTTCTTCCGATTCCTCCTACCCCGCCTTGAATAGCTTGAGTAGTTGCCTTAATTGCTGAATAGCTCATGATTTTATTTGTCTTGAGGCCTTCTTCCACCATACCTCCCATCTTCACTACTTCGTTGAATGATTTCCCAACCGCTGAAACCAAGTGGGCATAGTAAGTTGGTTCCAAGGCTTGGAGGAAGTAGTCTACCATTTCGCTCTCCTTCATAGGAGGATCTACTCTTGCTGCCTGTTCTCTCCACCGAAAACCATACTCTCTGAAACTTTCATTGTGTTTCTTCTCAAATTTGGTCAAAGATAATCGATCTGGGATGATTTCCAGATTGTATTGGAAATGGTATGCAAATGCCTGTGCCAGGTCATCCCAGGTGTACCATCTTCCATGGTCCTGGCGTGTATACCACTCCAAAGCTGATCCGCTTAGACTTTGACTGAAGTATGCCATTAATAATTCATCCTTTCCCCCAGCTCCTCGCATCTTGCTACAGAAACCCCTTAAGTGGGCTACTGGGTCGCCGTGCCCGCTGTATAGGTCAAATTTGGGCATCTTGAAGCCAACTGGCAATTGTACATTGGGGAATAAGCATAAATCTTTGTAGGCTACACTGACTTGCCCACCTAATCCTCGCATGTCTCTGAACGATTGTTCTAGACTCTTGACCTTCCGGAACATCTCTTCTTGCTCAGCATTTTTGGCTGGCTTGTCAATTTCGGTTGGGAGATCAAAATGAGGAGTGGTTGAATGAATTTTGGAGGCTTTGAGGGTGGGCTCCGGAGGGTAATATTGGTTGTCCTGGGCCTGGAATGTAGGCTCACTAGGAGATTTGTGAAATGTAGCAGGGGGAGGTGCTACGAAAACAGGTGTCATAGGTGGAGGAAGGTACGGAACTGGCTTTGGAGGTGGAGACTGTGGTGTCTGAGAGGTAGTGCCTCGGTAGTGCTGATAAATGGGAAAACTTGGGGATAATTCAGTGGTGATATTATCCTGAGTTTGGGTCTTTGATGGAGCAGGGTTATTTGGGTAAGATGGGGGTAATTGTCCTGTAGACCAAGCTTGGTACATCTCAGCCATTTGCTGCTTGAGCTTAAACATTTCTTCTTTCATTTTCCCAACATCCATTTCTTCTATTTCCATACCTGTGTCAACATCTGGAATAGACATACTTTCGGGTATTGGTCCTTTTGATCTTGTGTGATAGTGATAATATGCCAGTATACTCTTTAGAGAAACTAACTGCTTGAATTCTGAAAATGAACAAACTTGTTAGTTGTGAGAGTTTAACACATATATAATCGCACGTTGAGATGCAATGCTCTTAGACAAATAATCCCTTTCTATTATGCATTTGCTCGGCTGCTTGTGTCGTCCCAGCCCTCTTGAAATTGTTATTCATTTTTATTTATTATATATATCTTTTATCGTGGTGGTCGAATCTGAGAGATTGCCTACGTATCATGTTCTCACATGAATCAGACCTTGCGTAGTTCGGACACAAAGGCAATTTTTTTTTATTCAATACACAAAGATGGAATTACATTTGAAAACTTTAAGAAAATGGCTTGACGACACACACACTTAAATCAAAATAAAAAGATACAATTCATAACATCTCACAACATGCCCCACTTTCCATTTTTGTTGTCAAATATTGGATTATCTGCTCAATGTGGTGCTTGACCCGGATGGCCTCCCAGCGTACGATACATCCTCTCCAACTCCATTGCTAGATGACGAGCAAAAATGGGCGCATGCTCAGTAAATCTTTCATAATCCATTCCTTGGCAGTTTACATAACTTTGAGATGTGAAAACTGCCAGGTCGTGGATTTGTGCCCTGAAACCTTGGAGACGTTGTTCTTGGTCTTGCAATTGCTGCTGACGAGTGGTGGCTATATCTCTGACACGGTTCTCACGATCTAGAGCTGATTCTAACAAAGCTCGGAGTCTGGCCTGCTCTAATCTTGCTTGCGCTCTTTCCCTGTCGAGGTCTGCTTGTTGGTGTTCTCTGTTGCATCTTCTTGCCTCTTCTAGTTGTGCACGAAGCTGGTCTTCTGATCGCATCCAATAATCTTTTTCCTTCTTGAATTGGGCCTTGTCTTTTTCGGATTGTCTATCTTGGCGTTCTTTGTTAGCTCTGGCTTCTTCGTTTAATTGTTGGATCCTTTCTTTTGCCTTGCTCAATTCCCTTTCATTTTCCGCAAGAATGAAATCATAATCTTGCATTCTTTCAAAGAGATTGGCGATGGTTTTTTGATCCTTCCAGCTCTTCTTTGGCGTTTCAGAAACTCTTTTCATTTTTTGGAATCGAGCATGAAGATTTTCATTCTCACAAGCTAGACTCTTTTTCTCGCCTTCGGCTTCTTATTCTTGCAAATCTTTCTCCAAACTGAGGCTTCTTAGATTTTCTTTTAGGGCATGGATAGTTGCTTTGTACCACCCTTTTTCTTTTTCTCCCCAGATCAACCGCTCTTGGATTTTATCATTGAAGTTTTGAACATGGGGTCTTTTTGTTGGCCTTTTTAGCTCTGGTTCTGGTACATCATCCACGCGAGACCGTTTTTCGAACCACCTTGCATATCCAGGATTTATCTCACCTTTGGTAGCGTCTAGGACTTGAGTATCACTTTTCAAGTATCGGCACCCATTCCACATCTGCTGAAGTAGAGCTTCGGGAATAGTGGCTTCTGGGTGTAATTCGATTACTTGCATACTCAAATCTTCCTCATCAGGAACTATTTGATATCTCCCTAGTTGCCTTAGGACTCTTAGTGGTGCATATGGCTGAATGCTTCTCAATCCCAATAGTAGTAGATAACTATTTGAGGTTGACATATGTATTACTTCTCTCATCAGGAGCCATCCCAGAGTCCATTCAATTTGATTTGCCGTTAAAGCCTTTAGACGAGATACCCATGCTTCTATCCCTTCTGGAGCTTGATAATTTTTTGTTCTTTCCTCATAGCTCTCGATGCAATTAGCTTTGTTTGACCCATACTGTATGATCTGGGGCTGTTGTTGGAGATGTTCAATCACCCACATTTGCAACAAAATTTTGCATCCTTCGAAGACTTTCGCTCCTGATTTGCATAAAGTCAAAGCCCGATAAATATCTGATAAAATGATGGGGACAAGGGTGTGATTTTCTTTAGTGGTGAGGATTTGCACAACTTTTGCGGTGCGAATATCAATTGTTCGCTCTTTATTTGGGAAGACCATGACTCCTAGAAAAGCCACCATGAAAGCAAATCGACGGTGCATCTGCCAAGTGTCTTTGTTTTGCTTATTAGTAAGGCCTTTCTCATGAATTTCGAACCCATCTGACTTTCCAAACCTGGAATACAAAAAATTGAAGGAACAACATCCATTGATGACATTGCTTTTCCTGATTTGACTGCTGATGTTCAGAAGACCGAAGAATCGATGTATTGAAGGAGCCTTTGTGAATATCAAGCTTTGATTTCTTAAACTTCCGTCAAAACCAACATAGCCAGCTATCTCCTCTAATGTAGGAGTAAGCTCGAAGTCAGAGAAACGAAAAACATTGTGAACAGGATCCCAGAAAGTTACTAATGCCGTAATCAGATCATCCCGAGGCTCAACTTTCATAATGTCCGTGAGATTTCCCAAATGCTTGACGACCCATTTTTGACCGTCTTCGCCTAAATCATACCACCACATTTGAAGCTGACATAGAAATTCCTCCGTACTTGTGGATGAGGGGCTTTGTGTAGTGCTCATTTTGTATCTGAAATTTAATTTTAATAAAGTCAAAATTTATTTTGGAAAAATTTATACTAAAAATCATTTTCGAAATTTTTTCTTTTATTTATTAAATATCTTTATTTCAAAATTTAAAACTATATTTTTTCGAAATTTTTTAAAGCAACCCATTTTATTCCTTTCTTCTTACCAAGCTTTTATTTAAGCTGGTCAACAAGCATGTTTGAGGCGAATAAATGCACAAATAACAAGTAGGATGCATCATGATGGTCTTTTAATTTTGGGTTCACCTGTCCTAGACAGACCCAACCCCTGTGTTGAGTCTCCAAGGCCAAATGCATATGATGCAAATATTCGTTCCTACTAGGGATCCGGTACATGGCTGAGTTATTCTAAGTGTAAAACCTTAGGTTGATTGTTCTAAACCTGGCTTACCCAAACGGACAGTTTGAGCCGAAGCGGGGGTAATGTACCGGGAGCACGAAAGTCTGCCCGGCCTAGTTACTTGTCCCAACTCCGTCTTATTTGGTATGACTTTAACAGAAAGGTGGGTCACGCGCACGTGTACACCATAAATTCAGAAGACTCAGAAAGAAGGGGGTTTCGTAGCAGTTGTATATATTCACAATTCAAATAATATTAAAGCGGTAAAAAAAAAACATTTAGCATATTAGCATATAAACAGTTGAAAATTATATAGTAAGTAAAGCCAATAAAAACAGATATTTTAAGCTCGAATTCTTTAAACCCTGAACCAATGGTTCTGGGTTATAGTAACAATAAACTTTTATCCCCAGCAGAGTCGCCAGAGCTGTCGCACCTCCTTTTTGCCGCGCCCGCGGGGCGCGTGGGGAGTTTTCTCCAATTGAAGGACAGTCGAAACGGGATTTGTTTATCTGTTTTAGAGTCGCCACCTGGGAATTTTAAGGCGTCCCAAGTCACCAATTATAATCCCTGAATCGAGGAGAATATGACTCTGTTTATTATTCTGCGAACCAGAAATCCTGAGTAAGGAATTCTATTAATCCGGAAGAAGGTGTTAGGCATTTCCGAATTCCGTGGTTCTAGCACGGTCGCTTAACTGTTTTTATTATTGGCTTAATTGTCTTGATTTTTATTAAATACTTTTGTTACGTGATTTTTCTACCGCTTTTACTTATTGTGATTAAGGACCCTTCTTTGAATTGAATTACGCGTACGTATATTCGTGTTATAAATTTTAAAAAAAATGCAGAATTGTGTCACGCGTATGTGTACACAATAATTTTTGATAATATATTTATTAAACAATCATTTTTCGAAATTATGTCGAATCAAGAATATTTGTTTTTCTTGAATAGTGAACCGTACATCTCAGATTTTTTGTGAAATTGATTTAACGCCTTTGGAAAAATCCTTTTATTAAATATTCGCTCGAAGTTGCGCGTACGCATAATCCGAAATTTTTGCTTTTAAAAATATAATCAGGGTACGCGAACGTATCCCTAATTGCGCAAAATATTCGTAATGATATTAGGGATTTTCCACAAATTGTTTATTATATCTATACATTTTTTGTGTGAAAATCATGATAAATTCCCATTTAAGGTGCCCTTAAATTCTTTGAAAAGAATTTACAAATTATTAAATGTTGACCGTTGATTATATTTTCCGAATATAAGTTATATTCATTCCAACTATTCAATTTCAAAGGACAGAATAAAAATATGATTAATACTTTTTTAAAAAAAAAAAACAAATATGACATATATATATATATCAAAGAATAAATTGCATATGAAACTGAAAATGAACGATTCATAAAGGAAGGAAATATTTTCCAAAAAAAAAAAAATTCATGATTTACTTAATGCAAATTCTATTTCTAATTACCATTGATATCAAGTGTTGCAATTGGTACTTATACATCTTGTTTCATTCTCATATACTTGCTTTTAATCTAATAAGCCTAATTATTTGATCAATTTGTCTTATGAAGGTAGATAGGCATCGAGTTATAATGGCTGAATTATTATACAAGTTAATTCAATAAAATTACCTTACATGCAACTTAACTGTATATCGTAAACATTCATAACGTTTTAACATTGTAACAAGCTACATCATATCACCTTTCGCCAACTTTTATACACACATCTATTATCTTATTAAAAATATACCAACAACACCATCTTAACCTTATTTAACAATAAATATCACTACTGTAGTTTTCTTGGCACTTCTACATCACTTCTTACTTAACCAACAACAAAATTTAAATAATGACCAACATTCATACCATATTCCCTACTTCGACAATTTAATATGATTAAACTAATGAGATAATGAGCTAATATTATTACAAATCTTTATACGAACTTTCAAAGTAAGACAATTAGCTCATAGCTATCAAATTGAATTCACTACTAATTAACTAACATAAAATAAAAATGAAATTTAAATTGATGAACTTGGACAAATAGAAAACAGAATTTCAATTCAAACTTCATTGATGAGTCATGTTGAATCTCTTTCCAACTTAAAATTTAAAAGACATGTACCTGAAAATGAAGGTGGAAGGAATAAATTTCAGCAGTAGCAGCAGTAACAAATTCAGCCAAATACCAGTATTCCCACAGATTTAAACAATAATAAGATCCGAAGAAAACAGATGCACAGTATAGTTATTTTTTAAAAGACACTTCAGATGTTAACTAAATCAGTGGAACCAAGTAAGGTTGAACAGATTCAACAAAAGAAACAATATTTCAGATTTCAATTTTCTTTTCAGTTTCAAATTCCCATTTTTTTTCTGATTTTTCTGTTTCTGCTGTTGTATATCTGTGTGTGTGTATGACTGTTCTTTTTGTTCCTTTTCTGTTTCTTCTTCCTCTCCTAAATTCTCTCAAACTAATCTTCTTCTGAAAACTGATTTCCCTCCCTCTGAAAACTGATTAAACCTCTCCTTCTGTCTGAAACTCCCTTCTATATGAAAACTGTATTCAAGTTTTCTAAAAAAAACTCCTTAAATAAAACTCTCTTTAAAATTCTCTTCCTAAAATCCTCTAAGGTCTCTTAAAGTCTGCCCCTTTTAAGTTGTCCAGCTCCTGTATTTATACAGGGCTGGTTGCACCTTTGTCATGGTGGCTGGACCCTTTATCCCTTTAAAAATTAGAAAGTTTCCATTAAAACTACTTTTTAATACTTTATGTGATCCTAACATGATTTTCAGCAACCCCATTATTCCTTGTTCCCCCTTTATTACTTAAATATAGCCATTAACACTCCATTATCAGCCCACTATTATATCATATTTCCCTCACTGTTTTATCCCAAAAATACCCCAGAAATCCTACTGTAATTCTGTTATTACTGCCTTTAAACTCAGAATTTCACAGTACAGATTTTACAATCTGTTTAAGCAGCTATAACCAATCCTAAAGTTTGGACTGAATTCTGATTAAAAAGGGTAACTCCTAACACAATTACATTCAATCAAACATTGATAGAATCATACTGAATTCAGAAACAATCATTATAGCAACATATTACACTGAGTTCAGTAACTGAGCTTTAACTTTGAACAATACATCAAACAAACACAAGATCATTGTCAATACTGACAATGCCCTGAAACTTTAATGTTCAGACAATAACATATATACAACACTTATTTTAACAGATTCATATAAATGTAAACAAGGGTGATTTAACTGACGAGTATTAATTTAAACTGATTATCTACAACAATTGTCCATAATTGGTCTAAAACAATAGAAGCAGACTGTTTTTTTATTAGCATTATCATAAGTGAGAATTCATAATATAACTAATCGACGAACTTAATCGAGTCGATTACTTATATTGTGAACAATCACAACCAACTGAAACAGTTTCATATTTGACCATATAGACGGGCATGAGACAAAGGTGACAGAATTGATCAAAACAAATATGAAAAATTAAAAAGCTATTAAGACAGACAACAATACACGTAGAATACACAAAGAAATAGAAAATACCTCTGAATCTTCAATCAGACTCGAACTCAACTCGGCTTTCGGATTTTTTGTTTGAAATCAAACAGACCTTAGTCGAAGTATTTTCCACTGAAAATACTTCGACTAAGGTCGATTAAACCTCAATCCTTTAATCAATTTGGACAAAAATCCAGAAGTTTGGTATTTCTAGGTTTCCTGAAGGTTCGATTTGGGACCTAATCATTTCTGGTTAGATTCGAAAGGAACCAAACATGATATAAGGGTGAGGGTAGTCTAGGGGTCATTTGGTGTTAGTTTGAAACGGATCTGAGTTCGTCCTTGTTTGGTCCGAATCTTCAAAAGAAGATTCGAGAAGTTCAGAACTGATTCGAGCCAAACAACCAACAGATCCATACTCAGGATGACTAGGGGAAGCTATGGTGTTAACTAGGTGTTGTTTGGTTTAGATCTGAACTTGGCTCGAATCTTCAAATGAAGATTCGAGAACCTTCAGGGAGATTCGAACCAAGCAGATAACATATTTGGATAGAGGAGGCTCAGGGGGTTCTGGGGTGTTACTTTGGTGACCGGCGGCGTTGATGCCGCCGGGTTTCAGGCGAAGGGGAATAGGGGCGGCTAGGGTTAGGGGTCTGTTTGAGAAGACGATGAACAGGAGAGGATGGGGTGGGGGTGTTTAGTTAGGGGCCGGGGTAAGGGTTTGGGATTTATATAGGGGTGGGGTGGATTGGTATCGTCCGTCCGATCAAGTAAGATGGAGGGCCAGGATCAATCCACTAATCCAAACGACGTCGTTTGGTTTAACGTTGGGGTCGGACTGAGTCGGGTCAATGGGTCGGGTTATGGGTTGCGGGTAAGGGCAGGGGATCTTGACCGTTGGTTGGATTTAATCCAACGGCCCTTGATGAGAGGTGACCAAACGACGTCGTTTGATCTTAGCTTGGGACTGGGTCAGACTTGGGCTGTTCGGATTGGGCTGTGGGGGGGGGGGGGAATTAATGTTTTGGGCCTGGATTTTAATCCAGGTCTGATTTTGTACAACTTGTATTATTATTTTTATTTTTATTATTTTCTAATTTCATTATTAAATAACAAAATCTTAATTAAAATTATAAAAACAAAATTACCCTTACAAAGATATTAATTACCTTTTTAACAACTATTAACACATAGACAACATTAATCACACAGTGGAAAAAATAGAACAAAATGCATATTTTTATGATTTTATTTAAATTAACTTAATTAAATGCATACTTAAATCCTAGATATACATGAAACATGTATTTTTATTTTAATTTTGTTTAATTATAACAAAGAAAATATTTTACGGACATAAACAAATATTTAACAACACGCAAATTCAGAAATTACACAGTAAAAGAAATTTATTTTGATTTATTTTGGAGTAGTTTTTCGTAAGGCAAAAATCACGTGCTCACAATGACCATTCGGATTATAATACATTTAGAATCAATAAATCATCTCTTCCCTTCCCAAATTTTGAATTAAAATTAAGCCCTACTTTAAACTACAAAATGTTACTTTTTCTTATTTTTTGGTGAAGGTGAATTTTTTTAATTTTTATATTAAAAACAAAAAAAAGGTGAAAAACTCTTATTTAAGTCAAATTTGTACAACTTTTTTTAAATGATTGTGTTCAAATCCGCTTGCTCCCATCTTAACAAATTCAACGGTTACTTGTTATTTTCTACTAATTCATGTATCGAAGTACTATGTCACCCATGCTTAATTTGTACAAAATACTCTTATTGAAATGAAATTAATAAGATATGAATTCAGAATTCTTCTTGTTAATAACACAAGGCATAATTATGGAACAAACAATATTCCCATGTCAATATGGGAGCAAAGGTTCTCATCCAAGTAGGAGTGTAGAAGGAAAGGGAGTATAATACTGATAGTTATCCAGATGAGGCACTTTTTTCTCCTATCCTAAGTTTGGATAAAAAAGGAAGGCATCACAAGCTTATTCAGCCCTATAAAGCTTTTTAGGGAAAGTCTACTGAAAGTAGGCATAGCAAGTGAACTACAAGTAGAAACCTTTGAAAATTGCACACAATCACATGTCAAAAACATACTGTCCCATCGTTCCAATTTCGAGAGTCAAATTTTTTTTTTTTTTGTAATTTTTTATATAACTTTTAAATATTTTTAAATTGTTAATTATTGTAATTAATGGAGTAGCACTTTCTTCGTAGTTTTTAAATATATAAATTTTATTTTTTTAAAAATAATTTAAGATTTTCTGTCCGGATTTATGGTCAAAATTAAGAAGTTCTACTCTCAAAATTCAAACTATATTACATAAATTGGGGCGGAAGGAGTATCTTGTTTTATTTCTCACTCGATCTCTGATACTCGCTTTGGGGCCAGACAAATTCAATTCACATCGCAGATACGACACATTAAAGAGGAACTGCTCCTTATTAGGATTTTTTCCATTCCCATCTCGAATATAATATATTTGGTTAAAGATTGAGTTGAGAGATTATATTCATCTCACCGTGACTTTTGATAGTAAAAAGAAAAAAAACTATCAATTTTATTTATATTTACAGGAAGGTTTTTTTTTGTTCCTTTTGGGCATTTACAACCACACAGAGTACTTTCACTACAGCTCATCTTAATAAAGACATAAATAGAACTTCATATGCAAATTAAGCTGAATGTCACTTTCATATTCTCTTCCTAAGTTTCTACTTATCATTTTTATCCTTTCAAGAAATAATGAGAAAAAGAAAAGTCTGGCATGAGAACATAGAAGAGATTCTTTTATTGTATTTTCCATTTCGGTTGGTGGGTGTGATGAAGTCATTTTTAGATAATTTTATTTGCCATTTTCGAGTGTTTCACTTTTTTTAAAAATAAAAATTTAAAACAGAGAGAAAGTTAGTGGCTTAAAATGTTTATAATGAATGATAAAAGTAGGAGAGGGGTGTGGTGGGGGGACTATCTTTCCTTCAATTCCACCTTATATTGATTTATCATATTTATCATTGTTGTCTTTTTGTGACTAAAATTTCTTTATATCAAGTTGTGTCAATTCACACCAGGGATAAATTTGGAATGAGAAACTATGTCTTTATAATGTCTCAATAAGACATCCTCAAAAAGAAGAATTTTGAGTTATACTCACCAGTTCTTTTTACTTATCGCGGTTACTAAAAATAATTGATCCAAAATACATTTCATTTTAGAAAATTAAGATATAGTTAATTATTGTTTTCCATTTTGTCTTTGAAAATAAAGAATAAGATTAATCACTTAACATAGAAAATCTAAACGAGAAAAATAAACAAGGGCATAGTAGTTAAAAAGTACATCTTATTAATACTTAATAGTTTTTTAAGGGACAACTAAAATGGATCGGAGATAGTACGTAACAGAACTTGCACTTGACCTCTTACTATAAAATTTTGTGAAAATCAATTATGATTGAATACAATTGTTAATACACTATTAACTACCTATTGAGATTCCTACTATTAATAAGAGACAGTTTGAGGAGCTTGGGATCGTCAGGGTTATTTTGAAAAAATTACAATAATTTTTTTTAACCTGATGCGAGTATATCCCTTAAAAAAAAACTTCAGTGTTCTTTATCTAGGTTTTCACTCAGCTTTGCCCTGCGCTCTTCTGATTATTGTGAATCTTCTTCCTTACTTTGCTAACTATATGAGAACATCCTTTTTTTATCATTGTCTCTATAATCTATGAAATAATAAATTTGCATATTTACATACTCCTTGGATTAAATTGAACAATCCTATTACCAAAAGAAATTTCCCCTTTACACAACCAATTAGGGAAAGAAAGAATGTTCAACTAGGTTGCCATACGAGGGTCATACTATATGGGCCAAATTCCGACTAAGGAAATTCAATACGAGAAGATGTTCGTCGCGAAGATCGTAATTTGCCATGGGCAGCTCGACTGAGTACGACCAAGATGAGTTGTTGAAGAGTTCATTGATGTCGAGGTCGGTGTTAAGCAGAACGAGCCGTTGAGTGGCTCATCAGGGTCGAGGCCTAATAGCGAGGAACTGTAGCAACGATCAATTTTGTTTTGGAATCTCTGAAGGGAATATTCTGAATATTCCCTCTGCTTGTACTTTCTAGGGTTATTGGACACACCCATTAAGAAAATACTAAATTCTAGACAAAAATTGTTAGTTTGACTAAACTACCCTTAATTAAATGTTGCAGTATAGTTAATGTGAGGAGTAAAAAACTTTTTAAGAATACGTACATAAGGATAATTTTGGAAAAACAAATTGAATTTTTTCTTGATTATATAAATGGATACTTATTTTGGATCAAAATAAAAAGGTAAATTGGTCACTTATTGTGGACGGAAGGAAGTAATAAATAAAGTGTATAATTTACCATAATACCCATATTAATTGGTGTATAGTCTTTAATGGATTTGAAAAATGATTTGAAATGAGTAATTAATGTTAATGGCAAAATAGGGAAAATAAATTATTTTTCTCTTTATACTCAAAAAGCGATAAGTAAATATAAAAATTTATTTTTAGAATATTTGACAAGTAAGAGTAGACGAAGAGAGTAATACTCTTTTCCAATATTATACTCTTTGTAGTTAAGCAAGTTTATACCACCAAAGTATGAGGTACGGTGAATAAGACTGCACCTCCCTTATTTAGAGGTTTCGAGTTCGAGCTTAGTTATTGCGTCTCTCATAGTTGCCAACTCCAATACGACTTATTGCCTCTCTCATAGTTGCCAACTCCTAGTACTGTGTTGGGAGCAAAAACAGCCAATAGCCATTCTTTAGTGCGTGTGTGTGTAAGAAAGAGAGATCCAAAGCAGGCAAGTAGGTTTTCTTCCCCAGCAAAATACTTTAGTACTATATTATTAGTACTCTATTTTTTATTTATACTTGTAGTACAATTTTTTTCTTTGTTTTCTTGGACATGGGAATATAATAAGTTGGTGTTGCCAGTGGTGGTACCTTAACCTCAGAATAAACCAAGTGGGTCAGCTCTGATTATTGAGGTCATACTCCCCACTAGTTGGTCTTTGCCCCTTAACACCTTTCCCAATCTGACCACTGAACCCCTTTTCACTTTAATTATACATTTATTTCGACTATACAATTAGTCTTTCTTCTCTATGTCCATTTTAGCACTATTTTCTACTATCTTTGTTGCATTTTGCTACCCCTTTATTGGTTTGCTTTTGCTCTTGTTGTTAAGGTAATAAAGGAGCAACCTTTCTCAAGATTGTAGATTGGTTTTGTGTGTACAGAATATACTATGAGTATTCTTTAGGGTAAATTCTTAAATTGTTTTCAAGATTTGTGTCCTTTTGCTGCTTAGGAGAGAAGTGACAACTGGGGTCTATTCAGAAGTGAAGCAAAGTTCGGTTCTTGGATTTGATTTTGGTCAAGTTTTTGGATGCTGACTTGAACTCTGCAGTTCTTGTTATTACTGTTTTTAAGGTAAGTGATTTGTAATTGAGATTGATTCATGATTGGAGTGCGACAATGGAGAGGTTTATGGCCAGCTTTTTTGTTTCTTTAGTATTACTAAGTATTGTGGTTTAGTGAATAGTGAATTCAACATGAAAAATTTCCTCAAGAAACTGCATATTGGGTCCAATCAATCAGAGGATTCAGAAGGGTCAACATCATCCTCAAAGAGCAAGAGACTGAGTGATGTTTCATCTCCTGATGGGAATTCAAACTCTAGAAACTCTCAGGGGTCTGATAATAAAACTTTTTCAGCAATTTCAGGATGGTTAAATTCAGTTACAAATCGGAAAAGTCCTAGTCCTCCGTCTTCCTCAAATGTGAGTAGAGGGAACAGAATGGAACATTCTGACTCTGTGACTATTGGTGAATTGGATGCTGCTTTAGATGCTGTACAGCGTGATTCGGAGTCTAGCAACTCGAGGGACCCCGGTGTAGAGGAAGAGTATCAAATTCAGTTGGCTCTGGAGTTGAGTGCGAAGGAAGACCCCGAGGCGGTGCAGATTGAGGCTGTTAAGCAGATCAGTTTGGGCTCTTCTGCCCCAGAGAATGCTCCAGCAGAAGTTGTAGCATATCGGTATTGGGTATGTTCATCGCTATCTATTTGGTTCCATTCATATTCCAACTCTTAGTTTACTTTGCTTTATGCACTTTTAAGGCATAACTTAGCAATCTTTTAGGTAAATATATCGTATATCGATTTCATTTCACCAAAAAAAGAAGAAGAAAGGAAATGGCTATGCCATTCAATCCCTTATGATCTGACTGAGCATATATTGATTTTACTTTGATGTGATAAATGGAGTATGCCTTTGAAGTTTGTATATCTTTTCTGTGGATTTTGGTCGAAATACTGCTGAAAAGGCATCTACTTTTTGGTTGTTTATGAAATTCAGCCTTTAGAATTCCAGCATTGTTTGTGTAATGGTAATGGTAGTTGTCTTGCTGCTGATCGTATTTGTCATTCCTCAAGGTGTTGGTTATTAGATTCGTTAATCCTAATGCTGAAAAAAAGCACTTAGGCTCTCGGCTGGGGATGGCCTCAAGCTGACTGGAGCAAGAATTTTACATGACAGGGTTCAAATTCCCATAG